>NW_027269261.1:4962682-6265182 GCF_023055355.1 Agelaius tricolor
TTTTATAAAGCTGATCGATATCTTGGTAAAATATTCATTTTTAAACGGGCGCCCGGCGAAATCTTTGCTTTGTGCTAAAGTCAACAGTGGCACAGTTGGAGCTCCAATAAATGCCGGGATGCTCCCAAGCTCCCGCACAGCTGGGCCGGCGGCCGGGGCGCAGGTAGGGGACACCCGCCGCTCCTTCTCCTGCTTTTCCTGCCCCTTCCCTTTTCCTTCTCCCTTCCCGCTCCGTTCCCAGCCCTTCTTGCTCAGCCTTCTCCCCCCTCAGCTCGCCCCGGAGCTGCCGGGGGCCGCGGGAAGCGCCGCGGAGGCCGCGGGGGGATGGATTCGGGGGGGATTCAGGGATCCGCAGAGCCCGCGCGGTTTTTGGGGTCCCGTCTCCCAGTCCTGGAGCTCAGGAGGGGTTTTGGGCCGTGGGGGCCACCTCGAGGCTCCGATTTAGCCCCAAACAGTGGGACAGGGACGGGACGTGCGGGCCCGGCTCCCTCCCTCTTCCCAAATTCCCAAATTCCCGAGCTCCCCTGAAATTTGCGAGTTCTATTTTAATTGTAGCGGATTTTCTCCATTTCCCCCCTATTTTTTTCTCCCAGTCTTTTGTTCCGGGAGGGGGTTTCTCCCGGTGACATTCCGCGGCTCCCGCTTTCCTGCACCCGCCTGGGCCAAAAAATCCGGGATCCAAACATTCCCGCGGGTGTGTTCGCCGGGAAAACCGGGAATTTCAGTGGCCCTTCCCGAGGTTCGGGGACACGACGGGGGCGGGCGGGGGGGTGTCACAGCTCGGAGAGGGTGGCCGTGTCCTCATGTCCCTCTCCTTGTCCCCGTCCGTGTCCCCTCACGGCGACAGGTGACACGGCTAATGAGCTCCGGCTAATTAACGCTGACAGCTCCAATTAGCGCTGCGCGCCCGCCCGTCCCCCCCCGCGGGGGCAGCGCGCCATCCCGCCGCATTCCCGCTCCTGACCCGCCGCTCCCGGCTGCTTTTCCCTCTTTTCCCGAGCACTCCCAGCTCCCCGCGATCGCCGGGATCGCTGCGCCCCTGATCCGTTTTCGCATCCGTTCCCAGTCAAATCGCGGGTTTGGGTTTTTTGGTTTGTTTTTTGGTTTTTTTTTGGGATGCGGTTGGGGAATGCCGAGCGGGGACCGGGCAGGGCCTGAGCTCCCAAATCAGCCCCCGCTCCGGCCGCTTCTCTTCCCTCCGTTTTCCGTAGTTTTCTTTTATTTTTCCATGACTTCTCCCTCCAGGAAAAGCTGATTTTTCCCCTCTTTTTTTTTTTTTTTTCTATTTTTTTTCCCCTTTTAATTATCCCGGCCCTTAATGACATTCAGGGATGGCTCCAAGGACATCAAAGCACAAAGAGGACGGGGAAGCCCCGGTGGGATCCCAAATTCTCCCCCAAACCTTTCCCCCAAGATAACGCTGGAAGAGCCGGCCCTGCCTTCCCTGCCCGCAGCATCTAGAGCATTTCTGGATGATCCCAAGGAAAAAAAAAACAACAAAAAAAACCCCAAAAAAAACAGGACAACTCCGGGCTGAGGATGGGACTAATTATTAATGGGGCTAAAAAGAGCTGGAACACCCAAGAAGGGCTTATCCCGTCTCCCGGGAAACTGATGGAGCCTTCTTTTCCGAGCTGTAATTCTGCTCAGGCCTCAAGGCAATTCCCACTATTTCTCCCAGAAATTGCCCTAATCCTAGATTATTTTTGGAAAATCCTCTTCGGTTAATCCAAAACCCCACAAAACCCAGGTAGGGAAGAGGCTGGAAAAGGGAAGGAGGAGGGGGAAAAAAAGGTTGGAAGTTTATTCCGAGTGCCCGGGGAATAGGAGAGGAAATATTAAAGAGTGAAGGGGAATCCGCCGGCTCCGGATTTCTGGGAATGTTAAACCCCGGGATTGCGGAGCCGCTGGATGTGGGAAGAGCAAAAGGAACTGGCGGGGATTTTTTTTTTTTCCTTTTTTTTCCTTCTTTTTTTTTTTTTTTTTCTTTTTTTTTTTGGTGTTGTTTCCATATCGACGGGTTGATTTGGGGAGCGGTTCGGTTTCTTGGAATGAAAAAAAAAAAAATTAATTAAATTAATTAAAGACACAAAAAGGCAATAAAAGGGAATAAAGTAAAACAAAAAATATCCTAAAATGGAAAAGAAAAAAAGATAAAAACCAAAAGGAAAAGAAAAGGAAAAAATATAAATAGGGGGAAGAGACATAAGGAAAAGGAATGGGAAAATAAGGGGGGAAAGGCTAAAAAAAGGAGAGAAAAAGAAAAGAAAAATTCAAAAAGGAAAAAAAAGAAGAAAAATCAAAGGAAGCAAAAAATATACAAAGAAAAAATGGGGGGAAAAGGGGGAAGAGTAGAAAAAATATCCCCCGCAATTGGTTATTTTTCCCCAAAATATTCTGAAAGGAGCACTCCCGACCCAGCGTGTCCAGAGGCTGTGTAACACTGGGAAAATCCCAGGATCGGCGGGGACAGGGGTTTTTCTGCCGCCCGCAGGGATGGATCCCAGAGGGACAGAACCGGGAAGAGGGAACGGGAGAACGGGGAAAAGCTGCCCCGAGCCCGGGACCGGATTTCTTCGGGAAAAGATGGATGGAGGGATGCAGGGAGGGGATGCAGGGAGGGATGGAGGGATGGAAGCTCCCTCCTGGTTGCTCTGTTTGCAGCGACAGCTGGAAGTGGAATTCCAGGGAAAAGAAAGGAAAAATTTAGCGGGAAAAAAAGGAAAGGAAAAGGGAAAAGTGTTAAAACCCCAGGAAATGAGGTGGAGGCGGCCTGTAGGGTGAGCAGACTTCTCCAGCTGGATTTTCCCTTTCCTTCCTTTCCCTTTCCTTTCCTTTCCTTTTCCCTTTCCTTTCCTTTCCTTTTCCTTTCCTTTCCTTTCCTTTCCTTCCTTTTCCTTTCCTTTCCTCTTTCCTTTCCTTTCCTTTCCTTTCCTTTCTTTCCTTTCCTTTCCTTTCCTTTCCTTTCCTTCCTTTCCTTTTCCTTTCCTTTTCCTTTCCTTTCCTTTCCTTTCTCTTTCCTTTCCTTTCCTTTCCTTTCCTTTCCTTTTCCTTTTCCTCCTTCCTTTCCCTTTCCTTTCTTTACTTTCTCCCTTTCTCTTTCCTTCCTTTCCCTTTTCCTTTCCTCTTTCCTTTCCCTTTCCTTTCCTTTCCCTCTATTTTCCCATTTCTTTTTCCTTACTCTTCCTTTCTTTTCCCCCTTTCCCTTTCTTTCCCCTTTCAACTATTTCCCCTTCCCTTTTTTCTTTCCCATTTCCTTCCCTTACTTTTCCCTTTTCCCTCTTTTTTCCATTTCCCTTTTTCCTTTCTTTTTTCCTTCCCCTTTTCCCTCCTTTCCCCCCCATTTCCCCCCCTTTTTCCCCTTTCATTCTTTCCCCCCTTTCTCTCCTTTTCCCACCCATTCCAGCAGCTCCCCCCCTCCTCACATCCCACCTCATTCCCTCTCCACCCTCTCCACTTCCCCTGGATCACAGAGCCCTTTTCCAAGGAAAATGAGGGAAAGGCAGGGATCATCTGGATGAGGCTGTGCTTTGCCTCCCACCAAAGTGGAATTCCTGACACTCCACTGATTCCTGCATCCGGATCCTGGGGGAAGGCCGGGCAAGGAGCTCTTCCCTTGGGAAGGAGCACTTTTCCACACGGTTTTCCTTCCACCAGCATTACAAGGAATGCTCTTATCTCTGTTGGAATACAGCTGGAATGGAAAGGTGGGGATTTGATTCCTGCCCCGCTCCCCAAAGGCAGCGATACTGAGGGATTTGGGAGCCCTTGGAATGCTTTGCTTATCCCTGCTCTGTGCTCCCTGCTCCCACTCTCCCTGCCCTCTCCTTTATTTATTCAGCTAATGGACACGGAGTCGGTGGCAGCGGGAGTTGGGATAAATCGGGATTCATCCATGTCCTCATCCTTATTAAAGGCAAGATTCCCATCTCCGATTGCTCTTTGTGTCTGTCCTCGGCAGCGATACCTGGGTCACGCTCCAGTAATTCCCGACAGGAACGGGGGACACGGCCTGGATAAGGATCCTGGCTGGGATATGGATCCTGCTGGCCCTCACAGAAACAAACAGCTGTAAAATCACAACAGCACCTCGGGAATGCTGAGCTTCCCAGAAATTTGGGGGAGGCATGGGGGGGGTTTCCTGAGGAAAAATTCCGGCTGGAAAAATCCCATAAAAGTGAGTGGGGATTAAACCCCTTGCAAAGCTTTCCTGAAATGCCCCACCTTGGATCCACAGTGGGAGGAAAACAGGGAAGGGATGGAAGTTTGGATGTACAAATCCATTTCGGACTCACTCCTGGGAATGGGGGGGAACAAATCCAGCAGCCCTGGGTGGAAAAAGGGGACAGAAGGTGGGAATTGCTTCCAAAGGGGCTTTTTCAGGAGTTTCTGTCCCCTTGGGTCTGATTGGAGCCATCATTCCCAAACCCATAAAATCCCTGCAGATGTCGAGCTGACGGCAGAGATGGTTTTTTGGGAGCATCCAGAGGAAATCTCTGCTTTGGGAAGTCATTGTTCATCCCTGCTTTTCCCTTTGTTTTGTCTGCTTCCACACCCTCTTCCCCATAAATTCCCAATATGGATTTTTAAGGGGAGAAGGAAGAAGACCAGGAAGGGCCTTTTCCATAAGGAAAGCAAAAATCCTATGCCTGACCAGGAGAAATTCCCATGTGGAAAGATCCTCCAAAGAATAAATCCAGCAGGAAGCAGGTGCTGGAGCAGGGGCTCCTTTTCCCCAGCACAAGGATGTGAGGAGAAGGAAAAGGAGGAGCAGGAGGAGGAGAAGGAATTCATCACTTGGGATGACGGGAGCTGCTGAAATGGGATCGGGCTTTCTGCAGGAATAAAAGCCCCGGAATGGGGTGGATCTCCTGAAGTGCCTCTTAACCTTTTCCCTATCCTGTTCCTAAAGGGGAAATAAATCCCACCAGGAGTTGTCCTCACAAGGGGGAAAAAAAGAAAGGAGTTTTATCCAGCTCTCCAAGGTGCTGGGATTCACGGAAAAGGAGGAGATGTGGGAGAAGGGAGAACTGGACAGGACAGGGAGCTTGCTCCGGATCATCCCATGGATAAGTCAGGAATTTCAGCTGGCTTTAAGGCAGGAATATTCTTCATCCAGCTGAAATTGGGGATATTTGGGATCAGGAATAGCTCCTGTTGGGATGAGGAGAGGGAGAATCACCTAGATGTGCAAGAGGCTGATCCCATGGAATCATATACAGGAATGAGCAAGGGGGTTGGAACAAGGAAAGGTTTGGGAATCAGCGGTGTTTGGGAAGTGTTTGAGATGCACCAACGTTTGGAATGGGGCAGGATTTAGGATGCAGCAGGGTTTAGGGTGTCATAGGGTTTGGGATACAGCAGATTTGGGAAGCACGAGGATTTGGGATAGAGTGAGGTTTGGGATATGGCAGGGATTGGGATAAGGGAGGATTCGGGATACTGCAGGTGAGAGATTCAGCACAGTTCGGGATTCAGCAAGATTTGGCATATGGCAGGATTTGGGATACAGAAAGTCCTGAGACTCCAAACACCCCAGAATTCAGGGTCTCCCCGTGGGAGGCAGGGCCCCATCCCAGGCTTTGCTCCTGGATCCAAAGGGGGCCAGGAGCTGTATCCATGCTCCGGCAGGGAGCCCGGGCAGATCCGGCATATTTTTCCCGGTTACTCATTAACTGCAGTTCCTTTGACAGGATCAATATTCCAAGCAAACACTTGAGCAGCCCCACTCCGCTTCCCTCTCCTTTCCTCGGCAAAATGATTTATTCCCGAAAATGCAGCTGCCTGGAAAAGCGGCTCCGGGGAAAGGGGAGGGGGCTTTATTGGTGGGATATGCAAAGCACATTTATTCTGGCTTTTATCTCTCCCATTCCATGTTGATCCCATCCATACAGATGGATTTGGGGCAGGTAGATAATGAAAAGTCAAGTGGAAAATTTACACAAAGGCGCTCCCGGCTCCTGCTTTTCCAGCGGCATTGGAATTGCTTTATTCTTTCATTCCTTAAAGCAGGATTTCAAAGCTTTCAAATATTTTATGTCTAACAGAGATCCATTTAATTCCCACCTGGAATTTTTTTCCAGCATTAATTTCCTCGTTAATTACCGAGGATATTTGGATTAAACACGATCCAGCTCCTTCTCCCGCTGATCCATCTCCGTCTCCTTCCCGGCGTGCCCGAAGTCCTACCGGGAGCTCCCCGTGCCACCAAAACCTCCGGACCTGTTCCCTAATTCCCTGTAAGTGGCTTTTCCTTGGGCCAGCCACTTAATGGAGGGCATGGGATGGGAGAGCACAGCTTGGAACAAAAAAAAAAAAATTCCGGAAAAAACCGGGAGAACCGTTATTAATAAACATCTCCTGGCCATTTGGAGGCTGCTCCAGCTTAAAGCAATTAATTCAGGATCCGGACATAAACTCTCCAGCTCTTTGACAGCTTGGAGCTGGAATAAAAATGCCAGTTCTCCAGGGAAAAGCCAGGATAGTTGGCTCTTTTCCGGACTGTTTGCTCATAGGCCCAGGGAGCAATCTTCCTGCGGAATGAAATGCAAGGACACAAACAACGTTCCAGGGAGAGAATGGGAGATGGGAATGAACAGTTTGAACTATTTGCTCAGCAGAAGGGCGTCCACAATGCCGGGCCCATGGATTTTCCATGGATCACCCGGCTCCCCAATCCCTTTTGTTGTGGAGCCCCGGCCTCCGGCCAGATAAGGACACAGCTGCAGCCCTTCCCTGATTCCCTGATTCCCTTATCCCGCTGATCCAGGAAAAGCTGCCTCCGCTGGCATTCCCGAGCCAAGATCCGGGCTCTGGCCCATGGTTTTTCCGTGGATCCTGAATCCCTTTTGTTGTGGAGCCCCTTCTTCCAGCCAGGTAAAAGCACAGCCCTTCCCTGACTCCATGGATCCAGCAAAAGCTGCCTCCACTGGCATTCCCACAGCCTTGGGTTGGCATCTTTGGGAAATGGTCAGGAAACCCTTTTGGGACAAGGAAAAGTTTTAGGGGCAGGAAAACCCTTTGGGGGCAAGGAAAACTCTTGGAGCAAGGGAAAATAAACCCTCTTGGATAAGGGGAAAACACAGGAAACCTCTTAGTGCAAGGAAACATTTTAGGGAAAGGAAGAGCTTTTGGGTGAGAAAAACCTCTTGGATAAAGGGAAAATCCTCTTGGATAAAGGAAAACCTCTTGGAGCAAGGAAAACCTTTTGGGCAAGGAATTCTGTCCTTATTCCAAGCAAGCTGTAGGAATGCCACATTCCAAGGGATATTTCCAGCCTGGGCTGGAGATGCAGAGGTGCCAAATGCAGAATTCCATATTTATTTAGGGCCCAATGAGCCTGGAATGTAAAAATCCTAAATATGCATCGGCCTTCCTGGGAGATCTATCTGGGAGCCAGATGTAAAATACTGGGAATATCCTTGCTGGGTAACACTGCACCCAGGCCCCAATTCCCTGAAAATCCAGGGAAATTTCTGCCGCTTCTAGGCCAGGCCACCTCTCTTCTTGCTCGGGGCAGGGAAATGCTGGAATTCTAAATGAATCGGGAGCAAGGCCAGCAGGGCTGATCCATCCTTTGCTGTTCCCACTTTTTGTCCTGTTGGTTCTGGGAAATGGGAATAGCCCTGGGCTGTTGGAAAGAATCCTGAAAGGATTTTAGGAGTGAACAGGGAAAAGGTTGTGGATTTGGCAATCCCTGAGCTCTGTGGCTGTCCCAAAGATCCATGGAATCACTGGATTTTTTGTGTTTTTTCTCCCCTTCTCCCACTTTTTCCTGCAGGGTGGTCAGACTGGAGGCTCCTGTTGTTCCTGGGCTGCCCACAGCTCATCCCACATATCTCTAAAATCCCGGAGTACCTGGATATTCCCTGATACTCTGATGCTGCATTCCTGGGATTGCCCATCCCAAAATCCCTCCGGAAGAGGGCTGGATTCATTGATTCTATGAATTCCCATGGAATATCCCAAGCTGGAAGGGATGAGGCTCACCAAGCCCATCCCAATTCCCATTTCAAAGGTGGATCCAACTGGATTTCCATTCCTGGGATTGCTCATCCCAAAATCCCTCAGGAAAGGGGTTTTATGTCTTTACCATAGTTGGGCACCTTAATTCCATGATTTCCCAAGGAATATCCCAAGTTGGAAGGGATGAGGCTCACCAAGCCCTATCCCTGTTCCCATTCTGAAAGGCAGATCCAGCTGGAATTCCTTTTCCGTGCTCCACCAGCTCCAACCTCATCCCAAAAGCAGGATGGGTTAATTAATGAGACGTTAAAGAGGCAGAATGACACTTCCAGGAGCTCATTCCTGAGCCACTCTGCCGGAGACAAAGAGAAGGTGCCGGTGGTGCCGGGTAATTTGCGCGGCGTTCCCGGGGAATAAATTTAGGGAAGCAAATATCGTTATGCGGGATTTAAATTAAAGTTGACACTAATGTAAATACGGCCAAGCAACTCCGTGTTTAAAAACTGGGATGAGGCTCCCGCTTTTTAATCAGCTCCTCTTAACTCCGTTGGCATTTCAAATCCAGCGGTTAAATTGGATACAAAGCCAGGAGAAGGAGCTGCCGGAGGGAGCGGCTCCTTCCCGCAGGATGCACGGGCTCAAGGGGTGGGATAACACAGGGAGAGGTGGCCAGGAAGCACCTGGAGATGATCCAACATTCCCGTGTCCTGTGGAGATTCCCAGCTTTCTGACCCTGCTGCTCCGGATCCAACAGCACTCGGATCCTCTGGAAGCCATTGGCATTTGGTTGTTCCCACCTGTGTCCAGCTCATCCCAATATCCGAACCCCAGAGCCAGAGACAACATTCCTGGTCCTGGGGGGTTCTCCCAGCTTCCCGCCACGCTGCTTCCAGCCTGAATCATGGAATGATTCACATTGGAAGTGACCCTAAAGCTCCTCTTTTTCCAATCCCCATCAAAGTTAAATCATGGAACTGGGGGAAAAAACTCGGGAATAAGAGCAGCAAAGCGGAGAGGAAGGAGCGTTCCTGTCTCAGCTACTTCAAAGCTGGGTGATCCCGAGCTCTGGAATAACAATGGGAGCTCTGTAACCTGGCAGGACCTGGAGTCATTCCTGTTCCAGGAACAATGGATTTGGCACTGGAATTCTGCTGCCTTCCTTTCCAAGGGAATAAAGTGCCCCTGGCAGCAGTGCCAGCAGTGGTTCTCTGCCACGAGATAAGGCCCTGGAATGAGGGATCGCTTCCGCACCATTCCAGCACCATCCCAAAGTTTTCTAGGTCCAGCTGGATGGATTTGGGGCCCCTCATCCCCTCTTTGTGCTTCCAATATCCATGGTTGTTTTGGGAGTCAAATCCCACCTGAGGCGAGCCCAAATCCATGTTTTGTCTGTGCTGAGAATGGTCAGATCCAATCCCAAAAAAATTTTGGGAATGGTGGGAATAAAAATAAAAATAACAAAAATATCGGTGGAATATCAACACTAATATTAATAAAAATCTTTAAAAATATAATGAATCCTTTCCTTGGAATTTTTGGACAGCTTGTATGGAATTCCTGGTGTCCCAAGTTTCTCGGACAATTGGGGCTCCCTGGATCCAGCCTGAGGCACGGGGGGGGGCAGAGAGAATTCCTGTGGGGAATTGCCAAACACAGGAGGTGATGAGATCAGTGTTATCCCAGGAGGATCCCCCCCAGAAGAGATGATTCCCACAAGGCATCTCCCACTCCTGGCCTCATACCAAGATCCCAGAATTTCGCCTGCTGCCCTGGCAGAGGATTTCATATTCCTTATCCCTAATTATGGTTTGGGATGTCAGAGTCATACATCTCATTAATAACCCCCCTGAATATCCCAGGGATTTTAGGAATGTCCAGTTCAGTTTGGGGGAAAACACTGGGAAAACTTCATCAAAAGTGCAGACAAAAACCTGGGGTAATGTGATTCCATTTTTCTGGGAAGGAAGGCATATCCCCTTCCTTCAGGAGCAGGATTTTCCTGGGAGCCATCTCCCTGCACTGGGGCTGTGTCCACAAACCCCCCCACTTCCCGAGGAGTTAAGGAGCTTCCAGACACCCATTGTCTTGGAAAATCTGATGGAAAGCAGAGGGCTCCAAGGGCTGGGAGGGGAGGGGCCACCCTGGCTGCCTGGAAATGGGGATGGATGGGGCTCTTGGATAGGTGAGACCTTTGGAGTGGGATAATGGATGGAGGGGAGCAGCCGAGTGGCCCTGACATCCCATTCTTTAGTGGCTCGTCTCCGCTGGGAGACGCCGGGAAGGGATTTGATGGAGGAGCGGGGATGGAGGGTGATGGAGAGCAAGGAAAGGATTTGATGGAGAGTGGAGGAGCTGATAGAGAGGGAAGCTGATAGTGGGGAAGTTGATGGGATCTATCCTGATTTTCTCCCCAGGCACAGCCCTCACCTGATGGGAAAACAGGGAAGAGGTTGCCTGGGGATGTTGTTGCCTAAGCCAATTTTAATTCCATGTTTTTTCCCTGTTTTTAGGGAGAGTTGATCCTGCAGGCTGGATGGATCCCATGGTTAGAGGAGCAGCACCTGGGGAGGGTAAAAATCCCCTGATAAAGAGGCTGGAGCAAATTCCAAATTGCCCAACTGGGGACTCCACAGACCCTGTGGAAAATAACTGGAAGGGGAAACCCAGGTGGAGACACTGCTGCTCTCCCAAATTCCTTGTGCTGTGAAAACTGGGAGCCCCTGGCATCGCAACCCCCACTGGGTAGGGTGGGTTTGGACACCTTGAGACAGCCAGGAATGTTTTCCGTGTCCTGGAGTGCCTCTGGAATCCCTAGATCACCTCTGTGCGAGCCAGAGATAAGGAAGAGGGTAGAAGCTGGCTGGAATTGGTTGGATGCGCCACCCCAAATCCTGGCTGCTGTTTCCGGTGACCCGGGAATAGCTCCAGCCAGGTATGCTGGCAATGTTTAACAACCCATCCGTCTTTCCCTGCTCCCGCTCCCAGATCCCTTTGTTTGAGCCACGGGGCCCTCCAGTCTCACCGTTGTCCTGCTTATCTCCGGGATTAATCTCCCAGGAATCCCGGTATTAATGTTAAACCTGGTTTTACCATTCCCAGTCCACTGGATCCACGTTGGTGGGACTCGTCCCATCATCCCAACCCCAAAATCCTGACTACTTCCTGCTCATCTTCCCAAAGTTTTGTTTGGGGGTGGTATCCCACCAGTTTTTTTGGGATGATGCATGCCCAGCACCATCTCCCCAGCACAATGTGGGAGTGGGAGCAGCATGGAATATTCCCAGTGGGAATGGGAAGGGTGAAGGGGCTGAGGCCAGCGCGGCTGAGGCACAGGGAGGGAGCTGGGAGCAGGTGGATGTTGGGAAGGCAGGTCGGGCTCGGAATTGCTGGTGGAGAGCTGTGCACACAGCCCTTATCTCATCCGGCCCTGTTTGCCCAGCAGGAGCAGGGAGCCGGCTGATCCCACGGGAAGGGAGCGCAGCTGGAGACCCAGCTCCCGGCTTTCCACCATGGAGGGGCTCTGAGCTGTTCCCTTGGCTTTTGAACAAAATCCTGGAGTCTCCTGGTGCTTAAACACCCTGGATGGACCTGCTCTCCATGACTCCAACCTTGTCCATGTCTTGGTCACATCCATAATCCAACCACATCCATGGCTTTGGTCACATCCATAATCCAACCACATCCATGGCTTTGGTCACATCCACACCTTGGTCATATCCATAAGCCAACCAGATCAATACCATGGTCACATCCACGCCTTGGTCCCATCCATAATCCAACCATATCCATGCCTTGGTCCCATCCATGCCTTGGTCTCATCCATGCTTTGGTTACATCCATGCCTTGGTCACATCCATAATCCAACCACATCCATGCCTTGGTCCCATCCAGATCTTGATCCCAAGTGTCACCTCCAGGTTGCACCAGCTCCGCATCCTCCAAGCCTCTGGAATATCCCATCTGGAAGGGATCCGCCATGAATATGTTGGTGCTACGCATTAGGATGATCCATGACTTCTTTGGTTTCCTGGGAGTGAGCCCAGCCTGTCCTTGCGGGATCTGGTGGGATGACGGTGAGGGGACACAAGGAGGGTGGGAATGAGTTCCAGATCTGCGGGATGCAGGGACAGCTGCCACTGGAGTTGCCAGGATGAGAGCAGGAAGGAGCTTTGTTTGGGAAAAATCAGGTTCTGCGCCACTCACCCTCTGCTCCCTCATGCTTGTATGGAAAACCTTGGGAAGTCCAGCTCCTGACTAATAATGGAAAATAATCCTGGAGCTGCTGGTGGCTCCTTCCAGCCTCTCCTCCATGGGACAAGGGTGTTTTTCCATCACATTAGTGGAATGGAGATGCCTGGAATGTGCAGCCACATCCCGGCTATCCCAGCCCTCCAGAGCATCCCCTGGAATTCCGTATTTCCCCACAGAAGACTCATTATCCCATTAACATCGGAGTGGCTCCGGGTCACCGTGAATGTCACCAGGAAGGGGCTGATTGATCCCCTGCTGCCCAGGGGTTATCCTGAGGGGGCTTCCCGGGACATTCCCGGCAGGTTGGATGTGATCCAAGGGGCAAACTGAAGATCCTCACCCCCCTTCCCTGGAATACCTGGCCTGGAATAACCCTGTATTCCAGCAAATATCTGTCTGATTCCAGCTCCAGGAATGAGCTTTTCCAGCCCTCCCAGAGGGAGCTGTTAGAGCAGTGACCAGGCTTTTCCATGGAAACCCATTTTCCATGCCCACAGCCCTCTCCCTGGAGCATTTCCTTCCGTGGTCATCCATCCAGGGAGTCCTGACTGTCCCGTCAGTGTGCAGAGCTTGGAAAAAGCCCCTTGGAAAAAGCAGGATTTCCACCCCACAGCTGGAAAAGCGGCCCCTTCCCTTTCCCTGCCTAATTCCGGGCGGAAACCCAGCCTAGGCTGGCAAGGGACAGAGGCTTCCCTGTTTGGATTCGGGATGGGGATTTCTGCGGCTGAAAGTGGCTTTGTGATTTTTCCAGGAACGCTTCCTCCCTGGCTCCGGCGTGGGATGCACACCGCAAACGGGCTGTGGAGGGGAAGGAGCAGGGAAAATATTTAAACAAGGATTTGGGAATGAGCTTGGATCGCTCACTCCGAGAGCAGTTTCCGAGGCCGGTGTTAAAATGTGCTTTTCCCTCGGAGCCTCCGGAGTTTTTTAAGGACTGGGATTGGAGTTTTGTGGCTGGAAAAGGCCATAATTAATCATTTGTGTTCCCAGTGTGGATGTGCTTCCAGCAGGTCCTGTTTATTTATCCCATTTATCCCATTTATCTTCTCCCCGCTGGATCAAAGAGCCTTTTAGCACCCTGGAGTTTTCCTCCCAGGAAGCTGATCCCATGCTCATTTATCCATGATCCCGGGCAGCCCTGCTCCTGCTTCCAGCACACTCCAGCTTCAGGTTCAGTGTGTTAAATTCATGGATATCCCCCAGGGCAAGAGACACATCCAGCTCCCAGCCAAAGCCTGTGGAAAGCAAGGAAAATCTTCCCTCTGGGAATTACAAATGGGAAGCTGTATCCTTTGCCTGGAAGGAGGGTGCAGCCAGGTGGGAATCGGGATATTTCCTCAGGAAACAAATTATGAAATAAGAAGGAATGGACTCAGGGGAAGTTCAGTTGGACGTCAGGAATTTCTTTATGGAAAGGCTTGGAGTGGGACACTGGGGGAGTCCTCATCCCTGGAAGTGTCCAAGGAACAGCTGGAATTGTCACTCAGTGCTCAGATAAAGTGGGAAATGGACAAAGGTTGGAATTGATATCTCTGAGGTCTTTTCCAGCTGGAATCTTCCCACAATTCCATAAGGACTGAGCGAAGCAAGGGCTTCACACCTCATTCTGCTGGAGGCTGTGGAGAGAAATCCAGAGGCTCCTTCCCACCTCCCGAGGCCTCTTCCCACCTCCACAGCATTGGGATTTGGCAGAAAGGAGGGGAAATCCTGCTTCCCATCTTCCTGGTGGCCAATCCCAGAGAGCCCCACCCTCCGAAGGGATTCTGACCTCCTTTCCCAGCTGGAATCCCGAGGGAGCTGGGGTCTGGCCCGAGGTGGGAAGGAGTTGGGCTCTGCTTCCCATATCCTGGCTCCCCAACCCCTGTGTTTCCCTGGCTGCCTTTCCAAGGCTTCAAGGAGCCAGTAATCCTGAGGGATTGGAGCTGGAGGTGCAGGAGCTGCAGCTCCCAGAGCATTCCAGCCATGACGCGAGCATGGAGGCATTTCCTAGGCCTGGAGAGCCCTTGGGAGTCTGGCCTGGGGGTGGATCCGTGTCCTCCAAGGGCTGGAATCCTGGCTCTCCAGCTCTGGAGTGGTTTAAGTGGAATTCTTGGTCGGAGTTGCAAAAGAGCGGAGCCTCCCTGGGTGTTCTGGCAGGTGAGGGGATGGATTAAAGCTCTGCGTGGCCTTGGAGCTCCAATGTTTCCCTGGATTTTAGGAATTCTGCTTTGGATTTGCTCCCAATTCAAGGCCTGATCCTTGAATTCCACCCAACCCAGGATATTCCAGCCTGGGGTTCCTGGGGGGATGCTGCAGCTCCAGGGATTGCTCGGAACTTGTCCAGGCACATCCCAGCTGAGCAGGGAGCCGGTGGGGGGAGAATTCCAGGTTTCCTGGCTCCTTCCTTCGGTGACCTTGGGAGCTTTATCTCCATGAGTCACCAAGGCAAATCCTGGACATTGAAGGGAGTTTCCTCTTGGATCTGAAAATATGGGAGCCAGCCCCACATTCCTTTGTGGTTTTGGGGTGTGCCAGGATCAGGAGGGATCCAGAGGCAGAATTGCCTGGGAAAAAGTGGCCTCAAAACTCTTCCCTGCAACCCCTGGATAATTTTCCAAGAGTTCCCCCCCAGGCATTCCAGAGGGAACAGTGTCAATCCGTGGCCCACTGAGTTTTCCTATCCAGCTTCCAGAGGCAGCAACAGGGTGGCCAAAAAATTGAGGAATTGTTTAATTCCTCCTTAAATTTTGGGACTTGTGATTTCCACCTGCACTTGGAGTTGGGATGGAAATTCTCCAGCTGGGAATGTGGGAGAAATCCAGCTGGATTTCCATCCCTGGGTGCTATAAATGGGGGGATCCAGCTGGATTTCTATCGCTGGATGCCATGAATGTGGGAACAGGGCCTTGGGAAGTCCCTGGCACAGCTCCACCTCCATCCCTGTCCTGGCAGCTCCGTGGAGGAGCTGTCAGGATTTGATGGAGTCAAGGAAAAGTTCAGGAACCTTGGAGTTTGACTGTGCCTCGGGGCTCAGGGAGCACAAATCACATTCCCAACAGCTTTATGGGAATCCTTCTGTCCTCCGGGGGGGGGGGGGGGCTTCTGCTCCAAAATGATTTTATGGGAGAATTCCAAGGAAGTAGAGCTGTGTTCAGTGCCCAGGGAGAGTTTTCCCTCTCTGTGTCCTCCTTCTCATAGCCTCTGGAAAAACAGGGCCTTCCTTCAGAGAGGATTCTGCTCCAAGCTGGTGGAAAACTGATTTTTTTGGAGAATTCCAAGGAAATTGAGCCATTGTTGGTGCCCAGGGAGAGCTTCCCCCCTTTCCTTCTCCCTCTTTCCCACAACCCCTGGAAAAACAAGGCCTTCCTGTGTGGAGATTTTGTTCCAAAGTGATTTTAAGGGAGATTCCAAGGATGTGGAGCCATTTTGGAGCTTTCCCTCCCTGTGCCCTTGGAACAACCAGGCCCTGGGAAAACAGTGGGGAGGCAGAAATTTGGGAAGGGACAGTGAAGCAGGAGAGGAGCTGGAGCAGCTGCATTCCTGTCCCAGCACCCCACAATTCCTAGGAATCCCAAAGCTCGGCGGGATATCCCGAAGGATTTTTACCCCAGAAGAAGAACGAGGTTGGAGCAGAGGGTTGGATGCGCTGCAGGAAAAACTCCTGGAAGGGCCCGGGGGTGCACGGAGCACCCCAGGAAGCGAATCCCAAGGGAAAGGCCAGCTCCAGGCAGGAGGCTGCTCCTCGGTACCTGGCTCCAGGCGCCGCTGGCAAATCTGGGATATCAAAGGCCTGTCAGGCTGGGGAACGGGACAAAGGCCGGCGCATTAATGATTAACTCCGCTAAAAGCTGCGGCTTTTTCATTCCCAAGGCGCCGGGAAGCTCCAGGCCCATGTGACAATCCCGGGCATTTTGTGGCAGATTGGGAAAAGCTCGTGAGCAAACACAGGTGCTCCGGAGTCAGGGACAACCACAAACAGCCGCAGCTATTCCAGCCGAAATTAACTCCTGTGTTTGCCTCCCGTTTTTCCTGCCGGGAGATTTTCCCTGCTTTCTTTTTTTTTTTTTTTTTTTTTCATTTGAGGCTTTCAGGGAGAGAGAAGAAAAGGAGTGGGGGGAAAAAAAAAAAAAAAAAAGGGAAAACTCCCCCAAAGGCTCCTCACGTGGAAAAAGCTGAGGGAAGTTATTAAACAGGGAAATAAAACGCACTCCTGGTTTTTTTAGGGAGTTTATTGGGGAATCCCAAGCAAACGCGCGCGTGGGATGTTGTGGGATAACCCTGGAGCAGCGGGAGGGGAGGGAAAAGGGGAATTTGGGGATGTCTCCCCACGGAATCCGGGTGTGACCTCGCTGTGGCTCAGCCCGAAGGTCCCTCTAGTGGTTTCCTTTGCTTCCATGAGGAATTGCCGGGGTTTTATTCCCCGTTCCAAGATTCATCCCGGCTCCCAACCACTGTAGGGAGCAAACAGCAGAAAATGGGGATCGAGTCCCAGAAAGGAACTTTGAGATGGGAGAAGGGGTGCAAAAATCCCGGGAGCAGCCTTGGGAATGAACAGCAGCGCTGGGATGGGGAATGGGAATGCTGCCTCTTCTCCCGGCGGGAAGGAGGAGGGGAGCAGCGTCCCGCTTTTCCAAGGGAGGGATTTGCAGCCTTGCAGCGCCAGGTGATCCAGGCTGGGACAATTCTGTGGATTTTGCTGCAGGAGGGGCTTGGTTTATCTGCAGGTTTATCCCCGTGGAATAAATATCCCTGTGGATTTGCACCTCAAAAATTGGGATAACTCCCACAGAGAGAGGAGGATTCCAGTCTGCACCATCCAAGGGTTTTTTTTTGGGATGGGGCTTGTCTTTGGTGCAAATAGGGTGTGGTTTTGGGATAAGGGATGGAGGGATGGGATACAGGGAATGGCTTCCCACTGCCAGGGATAGATGGGATATTGGGAATTAATTTCTCGCTGTGAGGACGGGGATGTCCTGGCACAGTTTTCCCAGAAAATCTGTGGCTGTCCCATCCCTGGAAATGTTCAAATCCAGGTTGGATGGGGCTTGGAACAGCCTGGGATAGCTGAAGGGGAATGATCCACAAGCTCCCTTGTATCCCAGTCCATGATGGAATTCCATGATCCATTGCCTCAGTGAGTGGATTTAAGGAAAAAGTGGAATCCACAAAGTGGATTTAAGGAAAAATCTGTCTGATCCAGCTGCTGGATCATGTGGAAAATCCAGGAAAAACAACCAACCTGCCCTGGTGAATGGAGCAGGAGGAGAGTTGGGACAGAGAGCAGAATTCCACGAGGAGAACTGGGAAGCAGCATCCAGACCTTATCCCAAGGACAACGGCTGCAGATGGGGACATTAAAAGGGGACATTAAATTCCATGTGTTCCGTGGGATTATCCTGGAAGCGATCCCGATTTATTTTGCCAAATTGAGCTCCAGCCAATTCCTCTCCCAGGCGATGGTGGATAAATATCATTAAATTGGGAAAGATGGAAGCCAGTGATGCCCTTGGATCAGTGGGAACAAACACTCGGGAAGGGAAGGACAAAACCAGGAAATTGGGATGCAAATCATCCAAATGAGGCAGGTCAAACAGGAGGGAAAATGGGATGGAGGCTGGGAAAAATGGGAAAACTGTCGGGATGTCTTTGGAACTTTGTTTTCCA
The DNA here is from genome assembly GCF_023055355.1 of Agelaius tricolor. Classification (NCBI taxonomy): domain Eukaryota; kingdom Metazoa; phylum Chordata; class Aves; order Passeriformes; family Icteridae; genus Agelaius; species Agelaius tricolor. The sequence goes on from NW_027269261.1 coordinate 4,980,542, forward strand.
GTGAAAAAATGGTGTGTGGGGGGGGAATTACAAAAATGGGTTGGGAAAACTTCTGGGGGGATTTCTTGAAGAGGGAAATATTGCTCGGGTTGGAAATGTTGTTTCCATTGGATCTTGGCATTTTAGGGATTGCAGTTTTTGGGATTGAGGCCAGAATTCCTGGGAATTATGAATCTAAATCTCACAATGAGGGGAGTGGAAATCCCAAGCACTTCCCATTATCCAATGTGGATTACCATCCTGGAACATCTCCCTGTTTCTGTTTTTGGAAAAGCCAAATCCCTGGATTGATCTGTAGCAGGTGGAATTTAACCCTTCATTTGCCTCCTTTCCAAATAAAAGATTTTGGTCTCCCATTTTTTTCCCTAGTTTGGAATTTTTTCCTCTATGAATTCCCAGAATAGGTTGGGTGGGAAGGGACCTTAAGGACGATCCCATTCCCACTCCCTGCCATGGATAGGGACAACTTCCACTGTTCCCAAGCCCCATCCAACCTGATTTCACTCCTTGGCTGAATATTTCTCATTGATCCGCTGCTTTTGGTTTCCAGGGAGGGAAAAGATGGAAAACTGGGATCTGGGATATGCTGGGCTGCTCTAGGACAGGGGCATCCCTTGGAATTGGGAAAGATGGAGCAGATCCAGCTTTTCCTGCTTGGAAATATCCCCCTCTCCCTTTCTGCATTCCCAGTGATTCCGGACCCTCCAAGACACCAAGGGAGTTTTATCCCAGCATCCATTGGGAAATTCCAGGGGTTTTGGGGGTTTGATCCCACTTCTCCCGTGGGATAGGGATGGCTCCTGGCAAAGCTGGATTCCCAAACCCAGTGTGGAAAAGCAGAGGGTTTGAGCTGTATCCAGGTATATTTTTCCTAAAAAAAAAAAAAACAAAACAAACAAAAAAAACCCCAAAAAAACAAAGACAGAAAAAAAAGGAAGTGATCCCATTGGAATATTGCCCGTATCCTGACTGGGTATGTGATCAGTGACCTGGAATACGCTCAAATCCAGGATAAATCAGAGCTGGATGGAATTCCCGCCCCACACCCCCCCTCTCCTGCCTTTTGGGCAGCAGAGGGAGCAGCCAGTTCCTGGCTTTCTCCTCTTCCTGCTTTTCTGGGAAGTCAACAGGCCTGGAAAGGCTTGGAATTCAGGAACCCATGCTGGTTTAACTGAGGTCACTGGCAGAAAAATGGGATAGGGAATTCCGGATTTGGGGAGGAGTTGCTGTGCCAGGCTCATCCCAAGGTTGATCCTCTCTCTTTTTCCCAAGGTTTTTCCAGGTAAAAGAGACAAAAATATCCCAAATATCTCCCAGAGCCCACAAAGGGGTTTCAAACCAGGACAGATCCAATACCCCCCCCCCCCATTCCTGATGGATTTGCCCCTTGGAAACTCCCAAAATCCCACCAGCTGCACCTCTGGAATGGCTCTGAAAAGCCTGGGAATTCAAATCAGCTCCAGGTTTTCTCCTCCTGGGAGTTCATCCATCCCTGGCTCCCTTTTCCCTTTGTCTCCAAATTCCCTTTGTCCACCTAGATTTGCCCCTGGATTGTCCATTGTATTCCAAACCCGAGGGGATCCAAGGAAAGGTCCTGTCAGATAAAAACAAGGAATTATCACCTCAGGATTTATTGTTGGAGGTGAAATTCCTGCTAGGAGGTGATTTCCAAGGAAATTTGCATTTGGAGGTGCCAACATTTGAGCAGCAAATTTTCTTGGAATCAGGAGCTTGGATTTGGAAAAGTTGTGGCATTTTAATGGGAGAAAAGTTGGAAAAAAACTCCCCAAAAATTTAAAAATCCCAGATTTTATTGGATTCCTGGCAAGGTGGGAAGAGGGAATATTCACTTGTGTTTTCCCTCTCCCTTCCAGGTTTATCCCTGGCAGTGGGAAGCGATTCCTGCAAGTCTCCAGGAAGGGCCATGGATCTTCATTCCCAGGCTCATTTCCATGAAATAAATGTCACCATAAAAAACCGGGATCTCGGGAGAAGGCGGAAAACATATGGAGCTGTGCCAAGGAGGGCTCATTAATGTCCCACTTCCCAGCTGGAGTCCATAAAGGCTCCATTTCCCGGGATAATCAAGATCCAAGGGTATCAGGAAGGCTCCATGGGGGAGCCATAAAGCCTTGGAATTGCACATGGACACTGTGGAATCCCGAGAGTGGGGCAGGGCTCTGCTCATCCCGGGAATGCTTCCCAGAAAACCTGGGAGCAGCTGGTGTTGGAGGCATGGAAAGGGCTCCAGGAGGAAGCACTGAGCTTTTCCCAGTTATCCTTGAAATGCTGGGATGGGCGGCATGGAGATGAGGGGCTGGAATTCCATTGGGAAACAGCTCCTGATGCAGTTTTTCATTCCCCCTCTCCCTCCCTGCATTCCCAGGGACTCCAGAGTGTTTTCCTTGGGATCCTCCCTTGGTGGACACCAAGGGAAGTGGATCCTGGCTGGAGCCATATCCAGGGGGAAATTCCAGGGGTTTTGTGGGTTTGATCCCATTTTCTTCTGTGGGACCAGGATGACTCCTGGCAAAGCAGAGGCTTTGGGATGTATCCAAGAGGAGTTTTTCCTAAAAAAAAAGGACAGGAGGGGGGAAAAATGAGGAAGTCCAGCCTGTGAGGTGGGATGCACATGGAATATCAACCTCATCCCAGCCCCTCACATTCCTACTCTCACCCCCTCGTGTTCCCATTTCCAGTCCCTCATATTCCCACTTCCAGTCCCTCTGCCATCTGCTCTCAGCCTTCCATCCTGGGCCTTTCCATGCTGCCTGTTCCCTTTTTCCCGTCTTGTTTGCTTTTCCCACCGCCGGCCCCTCTCCCTTCCCACCCTGGCATTTATTGGATTTCTCCCTCTTTTCTTTTTTCTCCCTTTCCTTCACCCTTTTCCAAGCAGGGGAAAAACTCCCGGGAGTTGCTGGGGCCTGGATGAACTTTTGACCCTCCTGGGTTTGGATTTTGGAAGGAATTTTAGCCGGGGTTGTGTCCCTGCTCCAACACCTGGATCCCAGATTTCCTCCTCCTGGGATACTGGGCTCCGAGTTACATCCCAGTGGGAGGAGAACAAGGAATCTGCTTGGAGATTCCTGGGAATGAGAATTTTTGGGGGTCTGGGAGTAAAGGAAAAGCAAAATGGAGCCGGTGGGGCTGTTGTGGAATATTGGGAATGCTCCCGATTTTCAGACTTATTTCAAAGCGTCATTCAAAATATCCTGGTTTTTCCAAATCCCACAATTTTTCATCCAGGAACTATTTTGAAAATATTTTTTAAATTCCAAGTCCACAAAAATTAATTAAAAATTCCACCCCAATTAACTCCAAATTAAACAAAAAAATGTCCCTTTTTAAGTTTTCACAGGGAAAAAATTCCAAAATTCCCAAATCCTTCCAGGCATCAGATTTGACTCCAAAAAATGACTGGGAGACAGGATTTTAAAGGCACTTGGAGTTTCTGTGGGATCTGAGAATTCTCCCTGGATCCTGGCCAGCTTGGCATGGAAATATCCCTGACAATTTCTTCTCACAAATCCCCAGGAATTCTGTTCCCGGGTATTTAGGCCCAGCTGGAAATATCCAAGTAGAGCCCTGGCTTTTTGGGATGGGTTTCGTGAAGCAAAGAGCGGTTCAGAGTCATTCCCAAGGATTTTTGGAGAGAGATTTTGGGAAGAGGAATTGCCAGGGGGCTGCTTCTCCAGAGGAAAATTCAGGAGGTGGCTCCGTGGGATTCTCTGATCCTCCCCCATCCCAGAAAAGGGGGGCAAAGGGGAATTTTTTTTTTTTTTTCCTGGAATAGGAAGAAACATTGGGACATGGTGCTGTTTTCCTGGATTTTACCAGTCCTGGCTCGCACCTGCCACCATTCCCACCTTCCCAAGGGTGTTTTTCCCATTGAACAAACAGCTGGATTTAACCCTGGAGTGGTTTTATTTGGGATATCAAACCCTCTGGGTATTCCCACCCCACCGCCATTCCTGCTCTGCCCGAGCCATTCAGGGAGGCCTTGGAAAAAAGGGGGGAATGAAATTCCATCCATTGAGCCAATCCCGCTCCTCCCAACACCCTCTGGATCCCCATCCTGCTCCATAAAGGACTTTCTATCCACAGCAACCTGGAAGCAGGAATGCTGTCCATGGTTTATGGCAGCTCCCGGGATAGGGAGCAGCTGCCCCCGGCCAGCTTGATTGGAAAAGAGGGAATGAGCCATAAATTAGGGAAAGTGGGAAGGAGAAAAGCAGGACCCTCTGGGACTCTCGTGGCTGTAGGGTCAGAATCAAAGGAAGGCTTGATTTGATCCCATAATTTCCACCGGCTCCTGGTTTTTTATGGGAGCAAGGACAAGGCCGGGCGAATTCCAGTGGCCATAATTCCCGGAGAAATACTGTACTTACATCAGGAAAAAGCTGGATAAGCTCCCGAGGTGCTCCGGGTCCTCCTGCTCTTGGAAAACGGGGATTTGGGAGTCTGGGGGATGTCAGGTGCCTGTGGTTTTGTGGGAACAGGGAATTAAGGTGTGCTTCCCATTGGTTCCAGGTGGGATGGGAATTCCAAAGCCACAATCCCAGGGATGCCAGGGAGACCCTGCCGGCTCTTTGGATGTTCCTAAAGGGAATGAGTGCCCAAAGCTGGGAAGGAGTGAGGGGTTGGAAAATTCTCACAATCTCAGATTCCCAAAGGCAACATCGGCCACGCTTCTCCCTAGAACTCCAAACAAAATTCCAGTGGATACACATTAAAGGGACGGTGGCACTGATGGAGATTCCTGGGATTTGTGGTGCTGGTGGACATTCCCAGTGTTGGGAATGATGTTTTAGGAATAATTCTCTTCCTCCCACCTTGATCCATGTATCCATGGGGACACAGGATGGAGTTATCCCAGAATCCCGTATCATCCTGCTCCCAACATTTATGCGATACCTCAGCTTGGGATGTGGTTTTCCATGGTTTAGAGGCTGGATTCCCCCACATCCAGAGGGAGATCCGACCTCTCCTTCCCCTCATCTCCCCCAGGCACCCGGAATTCATTCCTTAAGGGAGATGATCCTGGGAAATCTCCCTTTATATTGGATAATGAGCCTGGCATTTTGGGAATGGGAAGAACAGTGCTGCTGTGGAAACGCCGGGGAAACATCGGGAAAAGCCCCATCCCTAAGGAACATCCTAATTGTCCTTGCTCCCAAGCAGTCGATAGCATCCAGCAGGCTGATCCCGAGTTTCTGGGAGCTCTTGGAATGCGCTGTTTTCCCCGGGATCAAGGAATTAAGGTTGGGGTTATTTGTATTGATTCCAGAGCCTCCGGCTCTGTCAGTCACGCTCGGATTTGTGGAGCACAAATTCCTCCTTTAAATGTCACCGTGCCTCATTCCCGCTTCCATCAATAATTCCGGAGCCGGGATTTGTTTATTAACCCCCAGAGTTCCCTTCCCGCCTTGCTCCTCCTTCTCACACACACACACACACAAAATAAAAAAGGGGAAATTGGAGTTCATTCCAGGAGGGAAAAACCCTCTGGTAAAATTTCTGGGCCCTCTAGCGGTTCATGGGAATTTGGGATGGAATTTTGGGACGCAGTTTCCTCACGGTAACGTTTGGATGGAATTTTGGGGTGCGGTTTCCTCTCGGCAATGTTTGGGTAATGGGAATTTGGGGTGGAATTTTGGGATGCAGATTCCTCCTGGCAGTATTTTGTTAAATGGGAATTTGGGCTGGAATTTTGGGCTGCTGTTTCCTCCTGGTAGTATTTGGACAATGGGAATGCAGAGGAAGATTCCTGAAGCTGAGACAGCTTCATCGGGAGCCTGCTGTGCCCGGGGATTCCCTGGAAAAGCGGAAGCAGTGGGGCTGCTACGTCACGCTGGGGCTGCCTCCCAAGATTCGGGATAAGGGCAGTATTTATGGAAGTTCTTTGGGATCCCTGGGCAAACAGCAAACATTCCCTGAGTCCTGGGCGGGCGCTTCCTTAAGCTCTGGCTCTATTTGGCCACGGGCCGTTTGTAAACTTGCTGATGATATCAGGGAGCCATTTTCCAAACAAAGTCCCGCTCCCGCCACCTCGAAATTCGGGAATATTGACACTGCGCCGGGCGCACGCTCCACAAACATTCCCGCCAAGGCCGCGGCCAAATCCAGCGGCGTTGTTTGGAAAACCTTTCCCACTCATCAGCCTCTCCTCACACGCTGGCACTGTTCAATTACCATCACTTCCAGAGCCTTAGGAAAACACCCCGTGTCCATGTAAATAGAGAGATCCGAAAACTCCCCGGAATGTTGGCTTTTCCAGACTGGAGGTGATGTTTTCCTTCGCTCCAATTTGTTCGGGAAACTAATCAGGCTGGGATAAAGCCGTCGGCAAATATGGCAGAGATTGACAGGCACATGTCAGAGTTTACACAGTCTGGCCAAGTGTACAGATCCTGCGGGATCGTGCGCCGGGAATGCTGCGCCGGGCACCAGGAGCCTCCGGAGCGGCTGACACGGCCTGGAATGCGAAAGCTTCCGAGGGAGGGGGGGGGAAGCTGAGGATGAGGATGCTCTGCTGCATCCTGGATTTTACTGAGGGGCTGGAATAGGCCTGGACTGGGGTGTTCCAGCTCTGGGATGTGCCAGCCCCGGGATGCTCCTGGTTTGGAATGCTCCAGTGTTGGCATTCCCGTCCCAGTCTGGAATGCAGAGGCTTCCCAGGGACTGAGGGGAGAGCTCTGAGAATGAGGATGCTCTGCTGCTTCCCTGATTTCACTGAGGCATCAGGGACTGGCATGCTCCTGGATTCGGATGGTCCAGCCCTGGAATGTTCCTGGACTTGGATCTCCTGCCCTGGGATTCTCATCACAGCCTGGAATGTGGCGGCTTCCCAGGAAGGATGGAGGAAGTGGAGTTATTCCAGCGCAAACAGCAGGGATTGGCCTGGGATAGGGATGTTGTGCTGTTGAGATTCCACTGAGGGATCAGGGACTTAGATGCTCCAAGACTGGGATGTTCCAGCCCTGGGATGCTCCTGGACTTGGCTGCTCCAGCCCTGGAGTGCTCACCACAGCCTGGAATGCAGAGGCTTCCCCAGGGAGTGGAGTGAGAGAGGAATTATTCCAGTTATTCCATTCTTGGCTGAGTCCAGGTGGGATGGGGATGCTCGGCTGCATCCCTGGCTCTCCCAAAGGATCAGGGACACAGCACTGGGCTGCTCCCACTGGGAAGCTCAATCCCCGGGATGCTCCTGCAGCAGCTCCAGCAACCGCCTGAACTTCCCCTCTGCATCCCAGTCAGAGTCACTTCCCTTTCCAGGAGGGAAATGAAGCTCTTTTCTCCCAGGATTTGCGCCTGTGGGAGCGGACAAGGAGCTGCTCCAGGAACACCTCCAGGACAAGGGCATGGCAGGAAAAAAACACAGGAAAAGCTTTGAGACAAAGCTCGGGAAAAGGTTTTGCCACAAGATTCGTTGTCCTGCTGTAGCAAGGTCCAAAGGCTGGATTCCCTTGGGTTTTCCATTGCTCAATCCCACTTTTGTTGACTCCCACTCCAGAGTTGGAGCCGGCCCTGCTGGCACCTGGATCCCAAAATCCTGACTCCAGGAGGAGCAAATAAATCCCTGACGTTTCACTCCATCTTATCCAGAAAGAAAGGATTTAATGGACTTCCCGGCCTCCCCTCAACCAAGGGAAGTATCCCAGAGCCTGGATGTTTGCCTGGAGGGCATGGAGAAGGAGCCAACTTGGAATGTGTGCTGGGGGCAGCTGGAAAAAGCCCCGGGCTGGGAGCCCACAGCTCAAATCCTCATTTTTCAGCCTTTCAGGATCTTGGGATTGGAGCCTCTGCTGTGATGCCCATTCCAAACCTCAGGACATGGGATTTGTGGCTGCTGTGGGAATTCCTGATGGAAAAGTGAGGATTTCTTGAAGCAGAGGGTGGAAATGCCACCCCCAGCCCAGGGATGTGGAGCTCCTCTCCTGCACTTTTCCCAGGTGTATTTTTTGGAATACCATTGCTCCAGGGTGCTGAGCTGGAAGTTTAGTATCCTGGCTGATCCTAAAAGCCGTGGATGGGTTTTCCCATCCGGCTCTGCCTCTGGATTTCCAACATAAAATCTTTTGTGATATACACAGAGAGATAAGGAGATGCTAAAGGAAAATTCCTGCCTTTCCCTCTCCTGCTGCTCCCATAGGCTGCTCCAACCCTTCCAAAGGGGCAAAGCAGCCTCTGGAAGGATTTTTAAGGGAATGAATGGATAAATCCAGGAACTGCAGGTCCATATGTGCCAGGGGTTGTGGATGGAGACTTATTTGGAATCTCATTGGGAATCAGGGTGACACCTTTGGGGATGGTGGGGATCCAGCGGGAATGGGGGAGTCCTGCAAGGGATAGAGGGATCCTGGTGGGAATGGTGGGGTCCTGGAAGGGATAGAGGGGTTCTGGCGGGAATAGTGGGGTCCTGGAAGGGATAGAGCAATCCTGGTGGGAATGGTGGGGTCCTGGAAAGGATAAAGGGGTGCTGGTGGGAATAGTGGGGTCCTGGAAGGGATGGTGAGGGTCTGGCAGGGACAACGGGGTCTCAGCAGGGATGGGAATGTTCCAGTGGGAATAGAGGGATCCAGGCAGAGAAACCGGGATCCCAGAAGTGGCGACAGAAATCCCAGCCAGAGCTGGAGGCTGCAGCCAAGGGCACCTTGTCCAAGGGGAAAAGCAGCCTCTGGATAAATCCAGCGGGTCGGGGCTTTCAGGAGCCTTGTTCGGGATCACGGCGGCATCAATCACTGTCGGCTGCTCCCGGCTGGAGCGGCGGGAGCGGCGCTTTGTCCGGGCCCCGCTCCCGCCGGGATTCAATTAGTCATGGTCAGGGGGTGCCATTCTTGTCCCGCCATTCCCGATTGTTCCCAAAGCAAACAGCGCCGGGATGGGCTCTGTGATCCTGCCGTGCCCTCGGCCGGGACACAAAGGGAAGCGCTCCCCGCCCGCCCTTTGGAGCTTGTTTGCCAACTCCGCGCTGGGATGCAAAAATCCCGGGATTTTTCACCCCCGTGCAGCGCCCGCAATTTTTTATTTAAAACCTAATCATCGATGCCTGGAATGCCGCAAACCCGTGTCCGCTTGGAATATAATAATGATGGACAGCCCGGCAATTAGCCGGGAACAACCGCGCTGCCACCGCCGCGGTGTCATTTGCATCCCTGGAAAACTGTCACTCCCGGCTGGAATAGCCTCGGGAGCCATCTGGCCACCGGGCAAGCCGCTCCTCCGAGGGCCGGGGAGCGATTTCCTCCTGCCGGGGAGCTTTCCCGGGAATGCTGCTGGGCCCGCTAATTGCCTGGCACCTCCCCGTCTGTGCCCCCCGCGCCGCTGTCGCCTCGCTGATGGTGGCAGCGCCACCCAGGCCGCTCCGCCCGGGAGCAGCTTCCGAGGGGTTGTAACCCCGGCGGAGCAACAAACACCTCGGGCCATTCCCAGCGATCCCGCGGGGCTGGAAACACGGGATCAATGGAGCTGTTGGGGTGCGAAGTCTGGGTCTAAGTAAGAGCTAAACCCTGGTCTAAAGCAGTCAGGACTGAAGTCTTTTCTAAGGGTTTGGGGTGTGATCTCTCAGGAATCTTTTTAGCCTGGTTTTCCAACCTTGAGGCTTGGCTTGCTGGGGGGATAAATGGATTTCCAGGCTTGGAAAACACAGCCTTTCCCGTACAACAGGAATGCAGAAGGTTTTGGTGGGCCTGAGGTGTTTAATCGAATCCCATGCTCTTCCTTAATCATGGAATGGTCTGGCTTGGGAGATCAATCATCCCCCCCCCCCCACCTTCCATTAATCCAGGCTGCTCCAAGCCCTGTCCAACCTGGAACAATTCCAGGGATGGGACAGCCACAGCTTCTCTGGGAAAACTGTCCCACCCACTCAAGGAAGGATTTCTCCCCAATATCCCATCTAATTTTCCCTTTTTTCTGTTTGAACCATTGCTCCTTATCCTATCATTCCAATTCCTGATGAAGGATCCCTTTCTGATCCTGGAGATCGTGGAAATTGTGGTGCAAGGGAGGAAAATTCCTTAGGGCAGGATGAGGATGGAGAGGAGCTGCCTCCTATGTAGAGAGAGGGAAGAGGTTGTGATGAACTTGGAATCCCAGGATTTTATAAGCTGAAAAAAAACCTCCAAGACAGTTGGATCCACCCCTGCCAACCGCAGAATTCCTGAAGGAAAATCACCACCGGACACTGCAACAAAAGGAAAAAACGGGAGCCATCCCCACCATCCTATTGATATTCCTGCCTTGCCCCGCTCCTCTTCCAAACCCAAAAAGAGGGAGCAGTGGCAGCGATCCCGAAATGCCAGATGCTCCCGGGGTGTCACTCAGAGATGTCCTTTTCCATAGCGGGATTCTCCCGGCCCCTTGACAGCTTGATTTAGGGCCGCCCTCGCCTGGGGGGTTGACATGACAACTGTGGGATGTGTCGTAAATATCCCAGGAGAGGCCTGGAATTGTGGGGTGGGATTGTGCGGGGGGCATTGTCCGGCATGCGGTTGAGCCGGCGGCGGCGGTTTTGTTTGGGAAAGAAAGCGGGAAGGGTGAAAGGGAAGGGGAATAATAATGGGGAAAAAAAGAGGGAGCTCCATTGGGAGTCGATTTGGGCTTTGGTTGTGGGGCTTGTTGGACCACACGGCATCTCCCAGTGATCCCGAATCCCATTGATAGCAATTAGGCTGGAGAGGGACTTTTGACAAGGGCAGGGAGTGATGGGATAAGCGGGACTGGCTTCCCACTGCCACAGGGATGCTGGGGAGGGATCCTTCCCTGGCAGGCTGGGCAGGCACTGAGTTTTCCCAGAAAAGCTGTGGCTGCCACATCCCTGGAAGTTTTAAAATCCAGGTTGGAGCAGCCTGGGATAGTGGGAGGTATCTCTTGGAATGAAACTTAGATTCTGAGTTCAATTTCAACCCAATCCATTCCAGGATATTTTAATACCCAGTTTTCCAAAGAGATGGTGTTTGAGCATTAAATTTTACTGGAACAGCAGAATTCCACGATTCCCCGGACTTCACCATTCTGGGGCAAAACAGAGCAGCCCATGCTTGAAAAACACCTCAGCCCTGACACCATTCCAAGGCCTTTTCCCAGCTGGAATTTATAAAGCAGCACACACAGGTTGATTTTGGTTTCAAATTGAAATGAGACATTCCTGAAACAAAGGAAAACTTTCCTCTCCTCTCCCTCTTTTATTCCTGCTTTTATACCCAGCAAGACAAATGACAGGGAAAAGCTCCTTCCCACTTTTTTCCTTTTCTTTTTTTTTTTTTTTTCCCTTTTGTAATTTGGAAAAAAAGAGCCCGACTTGAAAGGAAGATGAGCCCGAGCAGCAAGGGAACAAAACCCGTCAGCGGCTCCGTGGCCGGGGATTTCCAAATCCTGGAATGCGCCAGGGTTGCGAGGGAACAACCTCTGTCATTCCCAAAGCTTCCCGAGGTGGAGGAGCTGAGGAAAAGGGGCAAAAATGGGGAATGGTGGCAAGTTAAATATGGAATATTAAAGGGGAAAAGGAGCTTCAGTCATTCCCAGGAAGGCTGGACTGCCTTGATCCCGGGAGGGGAGTGGATTTCCCATCCCAAGGAAGAGCTTGGGTAGGGCTTGGAGCAACCTGGGATAGCAGGAACTGCCCGAGGATGTGGTGGGGAAAACCTGGATGAGCTTTGGAGTCACCTCAGCACTGGGCTGGGTAGTGGATCCAGGAGAAATCCCTTTCAGGACCTTAGGGATTATTCAAGACACATCCACAGCCTGGAATGGGATCAGGAATCATAAATGCCCCCCCCAGTCCTTCCATCCCTTCCTGGGTTGTCCTGACAAGTTTTGGTTGGGGTGTGTTGGGTGTTTGTTCTTGTGAACAAGTGGGATAATGGGGAGGTTTCCAGGAGGAGATGGAGCTCTGGGATTCATGGATATGGCGTTTCCATTCTCCCTTCAATATTAGTCCAGACTGAGGTTTACTTTGTGGAGGAAGCCACAGAAAATGGGAATCCCTTCCCAAAAATCTGGCTGGACCTGCCACCAGGTTGAGGGGAGGAATCTCATCCCATGGGAGAAGGGGAAGGGATCATAGGGAATGCCCAGGACAATCCTTGTCATTCCCACCTCCATCATAGTCTCCCTGATGCCATGAATCCATTCACTATGGGAATGCTAGGATGGCTGGGATGGCTCTGGGACTGTGCCACCTCTGCTCCCAGGAATCTCAGCCCTCCTCCTGGGAAGTTCAGCCCTTCTCCTGGGAATCTCATCCCTGCTCCAGCCCCTCCTGTGGCACTGGAAGCTCCAGGCAGTGGAGCTCCAAGTGCTCCAAGAGCAATTCAGGAATTTCAGGACCCCCAAGGTAAATAAAGGACCCTTTATTTTTTTTTGGGAGGGGGGCTGGGGGGGAGGAAGAATCCAGACTCACCAAACCAGTCCAGGGTTTTTTCCCTTTGAGGTTTGACTCCAGGGATTTAGTCCCTGGGTGGGGGGAAAAAAGAGGATGAGGCAGGAGAGAAAAGGAGGATGACACGGGATGGGAAAAGGTGCCTTGAGTTGTCACCTGTGGGTCAGTCTGGAGGAGTCTTATCCCTGCTGTTCCCTGGATAAACACCTCCTTTCCCTCTCTGCTCCAATCCATAGATCCAAGACTTAGCTGCAATTTGGGATTTGGGGCTCTGGCTCCCAAATTATCCCAGAGAAGCACCCCCAAAAATCCAACTGCAACAACACCGGGAAGCTCCAAGCTAAACCCAAATCCCCCCAAAATTCATCCCGCTGGATCCTTCCTGCTTCACCCTGGCTGGAGCAACAAATCATTGGGATATTCCCAGAATGTCCAAAGGTTTGGGATACAGGTGGCAACATCTGCAGCTGCCCCGGGCAGGCGGGGAGAGGCCGCTGTGAATTATTTAACAGCGGTGCCATGACCTCCATTAACAATGGGAGATGCTTCCCGACCTGCGGGAAGCGCCCTGGGAAGCAGCTGGATCCAAATCAATCTACCGGGAGCCGGCCTTGAATTTATTATTGGAAGCGGGCTGGGAAGCAGCGAGAGACGCCGGGATTTTTCCCCGGGAATTGGTGGCTAAGCGAGGCTTGAAATCAGCTCGGAAATCACTGATTTTTCCGCGGGTTTTTTTGTTTTGGTTTTTTAAAATTTTTTTCCCCTCTCCAGCACTCCAAGGCTTTTCCAAGCGAAACTTCCTAATCCCCCGAAGTCGCCACTAGACTTCTTGCCTCCATGGCAACCCCAAAGCATTCATGCAAGTGATTGGCCTCCAATGAATTTTAGATAAGGCGGGCTGGCAGGGAATTGATGGGATTTTAATGCAGAAGGAAGCGCGGGGAGGGAGGGGCGGCGGGTTCATATTTGAATAAAGCAAACACGGCGCACAAAGGGCTGACAGCTGTAAATGACATTGTCAGCACCGAAATTATCAGCCAGTTTACAATCTGTTTGCTCGCCGTGAACAAACACCATGTGTGTGGCATCCCGGCGCTCCAAGGAATGGCAGGAATACTTCCCGCCCTCGCGCCGCCGGAGCTGGGGCTCCAAGGGAGCCGCTGCTAAAGGAAAATTGGCTTTTCCCCCCGCTCTTCTCCGTCTCTTTTTTTTTTTTTTTTTTTCCTGCCTTTGAAATAATTCATTTTCGGGTTTGTTTTCCTCTCCTTTTTGCTCTGGTTTTTGCAGGGTTTTTTTGCAGCATTCCTGGCTCCACCATTCCTGGCTCCAAACCTCTCGTTTCCCAGGAAAGCTGCATCCCAACACCTCTGCGGTTCTTTTCCCCCTTCCATCCTTTGCTCAGCAGATCCCGGCCTTGATCCCCAGGAAGGTCAGCTCTGCTCCCGGGAATCTCAGCTTTGCTCCCGGGAAACCCGATACTGCCGAGAATCTGAGCTCTGCTCCCGGGAATCTCAGTCCTGCTCCCGGGAAGCCCAGAGCTCCCGGGAATCTCAGTCCTGTTCCCGGGAAATTCGTCCCCTGCTCCCGGGAATCTCAGCCCGGGGTCTTCTGGGCCTTGGCTTTGCCCCTTGGCTCTGCTTTGCCCCAAATGTCTGTGAGAAAGCATCCCCAAAAATGCCGGTTTTCCTTTGGAGTCAGGCTGGAAAATTGGTGCCCTTTCTCCTTTGGATTCGCGAGTTTTAAGGACAAAAAAAAAAAAAAAAAAAAAGAAAAGAAAGAAAAAAAAAAAGCCGTTTTTCTTTGGGATCAGGCTGGAAAAGCAGTGTCCTTCCTCCTCTGGATGTGTGAGTTTAAGGGACCAAATAAATCCCGATTTTCCTTGGATAAAAGCTGGAAAGTGGTGTCCCTTCCCCTCTGGGTGTGTGAGTCTAAGAGACCCCCAAAAAATCCATTTTTCTTTGGATACAGGCTGGAAAAGCATTGTTCTTCCCCACCTCTGGAATTGTGAGACAAAGGCACAAGTGCAACAAGTTGTGGGATCTCAGCCCACCTTGATCCATAAATCCCACGATAATTTGTGTTCCTCCTTTGATCCATAAATCCCACCATAATTTATGTTCCCTCTGCCTCAGCTGCTGGGTACCTTCCCTTTTTGGGGGATTTTTAGGAAGATTCCCATTATTCCCTGCATCTGTGGACCCTGGCAAAATTCTTGCCCACAAGGTCCTTTATTCCTGGGAGATTCCTGGGAATGAGCCTCCCTACAGCCCAACGTTCATCCCAAACCTGGGAATCTGCCTTGCCTAGGTGGATTTATCCTACCCCATCCTGCCCTTTCCATCCCAAAGCTGGGAATCCACCTTGCCCTGGTGCTTTTATCCCATGCCATCTCATCTCATCCCAAACTTTCCATCTGGAAGAGGCCATCAATCAATTCCCCTTCTTTCATGCAAATACAAGGGGAAAAAATGGGAAAAAGCAGGATTTATTTGCTCAGCGGGGAAAATGACTGAGAGGTGAGCACGGCCTGCTCAGAGCAGATAAAGGAGCTGGAAAAACACCGGGAGCACCCGGAGCCGCCGTTCCGGGCAGCCGAGCATCCAAGGCCGGGGCGTTGGGATGCAAAGTTGATCCAATTACGGCTGAGGCTCGCTCCATCGTGTCCCTCTTCCCATTTGAATCCAAATCACTGCTCCCTGCTCCCTGGCCTGGCAGTGGGAAGAGGGGGCCGAGCCCCCAAAGCTGTTTGATTTGGAGTCGGGAATGTTTGCCCAAGAGCGGGAATGCAAATGCGATTCCCGCCGCCGGATAAATTTCCATATCAGCTCCAGCTCACATGGAGAGAGTAAACATTCTGTTTATCTCGAGTGTCACTTGATGATTCCCGGAGAATATCAACCTGACCTTGTGCAGACATTGGAAAAGCGGGAATGAAATATGGAGGTGGCCACATACAATTGACTCCGGCAGGAGGCGTCGGAAAAGCCGGCGTAATTCAGGGAGAGGGGTGAGACAGCGGGGTCGCCGCGGGAAAATTGGGATAAAATTGGCCCCAAGGAATGGCTCCACCCTTTGGAGTCTTCTCCCTAAATCACAGCTCCGGACTGCGGGGAGATGCCGAACTCCGGGCGGGAAGGGCAAATTTAAGTGGGAAAACGACTTTCGAACGCAACGCAACACTTGGATTTTGGGGGATTTTTTAAACTCCTGGATGGAGTTTTTTTTCCCTTTCCTGAAGTTTATTCCTGCCCTTTCCAGGCTGGCACCTGGAAATAATGGAATTGGGGGTTGTACAGGGAATTTCTACATTGCTGCTTCCATGGGGTTTGGGATTTTGGGGAAGGAATATGGAGATTTAGCAGGGAAAAATGTCATGGTTAATGGGGGAAGTCAGTGATTAATGGGGGGAAATTCAATGGATAAATAATGGGGGGAAAGGTCAGTGGATATTGGGTGAAAATTCAATGGATATTGGAGGGAAATTCACTGGTTAATGGGAGAAATTCAATGGATAAAGTGAAAAATTCAATGGATAATGGGGGGAAAAGTCAATGAATATTGGGGGGAAATTCAGTTGTTAAAGGGGAAAACTTCAATGGATAATGGGGGAAATTAAATATAATGGAGGGAAAATTCAGTGGTTAATGAGGAAACTCCAGTGGATAATGGGGGAAAATTCAATGGATAATGGAGGAAAATTGAATGGATAATGGGGACAACTTAATGGGGGTAAACAAGGGAAAATGGAATGGATAATGGGGAAAACTTGGTTACGGAGGGAAAATGGAATGGATAATGGGAATTCTCCCCCTGCCTACAAATCTTTCCAGGCTCTTTCAACTAGACTGAGTATTTTTATTCCCTGCTCCATCCAAAAAGAAGTGTGGAGAAGAAGGAAGATTTTCCCCTGATGCTGCTTTAAGGAATGATTTTGGGTATTTAACAAGGAAAGGAGCCATGACTCCCCAGAAAAAAAATCAGGAATGATGGGATCTGACATCCCAAAGCACAAGGAAGCCAAACCTATTTTCCCAGGTAACTAAATCCATGGGAAATCACAATGGGCCCTGAAAATCTGAGTTTCCTGTGTGGCACGGGATCGGTAGGGCATGAGCAGGGGGATTCAGGATGGGTGCCCACCCTGGATATGGGAAAAGCTGGAAGGATCCCCAGAGGGACAATTCCCAGTGCTGATCCCATGGGTTCAGCACAGACAAAGGCTGGAAAGGGAACAAAAGGCAGAGGGAAAGAAAGGAATTCACAGCACCTGTTTGGGATCGATTCCTGCCTTATCCACATCCCAAACCTGTCAGGGAATGTTTTGCCATCACAGTTTCCCAGGATTTAGGATCCTTCATTAATTCACAAGCATTGATTATTGAGGTAATGCTGCATATCCCAAAATCCTGGTGGGGATGGTTCCAATCCAGAAGCCAGGGTACCAGAGTAGGGACGAATTTGGGAAGAGAGACCAAAAATAGCCTCTTCCAAAAAAAAAAAAAAAAAGAAAAAAAAAAATCCAGGAAAAAGAAACCAAAGTGGATTAAAAAACTCCCCATCCTTGATCTGTTCCCACATTTTCCAGGGAAAATATTTGCACTTCTAAAAGGCAGAACAGGGCTTTGGGCTGATCCTGAGAATTCCCTTCTGCTGCTTTGTCTCAGCCAAGGGCAGCCAAGAAAAAGGGGGACTTTTCCTGGTGGGAAGGGAGGGCGGGATGGATCCTCCCTCACTGAGGGAATCATTCTGCTGGATGGAAAAATTCCCATCTTATCCATTGGGATACAGCATTAATATTTAAAGTTCCCGAGAGGAATAAAAAAGTTCCTGAGAGAAACACCCAGAATTCCCAACTCCTCTGTCTGCCCCGTTTTCCTAGACTTTTGAATCCCGAAGGAGATAATTCCATTATGGTTTCTCTGGGTTTTTGGAATGCAGGGCGTTCCAGATGACAAAATTCCCATCATTTGGGGCGAGGGTGATCCCTATGGACCAACAGCATCCAGGATGGTCCAAACCTTCTTTAATCTTGTTCCCAGGTGGTTTTCCCAAAGTTTGAGGAAAATCTTGGCTCTGTAGAGGCCACCCTGGAGCAACCTCCGTGTCATTCCACCTGGGAACCAAATTCCCAGTTCTTCCCTTGGCTCTGGAGCTGGCAGAGTCCCACCAGTCCTGCCAGTCCCCCAAAGCCAGGCCTGGTTCCGGAATGCCGCGTGGGAATGTCCCATCTTATCATCCCATACCTGGAGAAAGAAGGAATGTGGCCACTCTGGGCTGGCAGCATTGGAAGTGCTGACCTTTTCCCTCATGGAATCTGCGGAGTTGCTGGCACCACCTCAATTCCTGCTCCATAATGAAGGAATTTTCCTCTTTTTCAGGGAATTCTGATCGAGCCAGAATCCAGCGCAGGAGGATGGTGCCATCTAAAGGAACCAGAGCACACGGAGAGCAGCATCCATGGATTCATTCCCTCTTGCTTCCCAAGGGAATTTCAGATGGGTGTGGGACAGTCTCACTTAGGGAAAATGAGGGCCCTCATTTACATGAAATTTGCTTATTCCTGACAAAGCTGGCATCCAGAGATATTTCCCACCTGGCTCCTTTTTTCCATTCTGGAAAATCCAAAGGAATGTTGGATGTCTGGGATCCCCAGTCCAAGGAAAACAGAGCCATCACCCAAAGCCCAAGAGTGTGATCCCACAGGATTTAGGATCAGGTTTGGAAATGCCATATCCAAAGTACACAAGCTCCATCCTGCCCCAGGAGCTGCACTGGAGCATTGGGAATAATCACTGGGAACCAGAATCGTGAACTCTGGCACTGAATTCCAAAAAATCCTCTCAGCATACGCAGCCAACAAACCCAAGCCAATCCCAGCATTCTGATTCCACCTTTTTTTCGGACTGGCTGCATGCTAGGAAAGGAACAGTCAGGATTTATGGAGTTGTCACAAAATTCTGGCAAGGTGGGACTTCCCACCAAATTCCAGGTGCAGGAATTCCTTTGGGCAACGAGTGAATTTTCCCCAGCTTTTCCCTTTTCCGACCTCTCTTCCCAGGCTGCTGAACTCCAAGGGGATCAGACCACCTGGGATGAGGACATCACGTCCGTGCCATTAATCACCGCAGTTACCTTTCCACCCGGAGCGTTCCCTTTGTCGGAGCCTTGCCTGGAAATCCTGGAAAAACAAAGGGACACCACCCCGCAGGGCTGAGTCAACACTGCATTCACCTCCTTAATCCACAGCCCAGGCTCAGCTAAGCCCAGCTCTAAACCTCCACAGAAAGCTCCAAAGCGGGAGCCAGCCTTTCCCGCTGCGGAGAAAGGGGACGATGACAGAATCCATTGAAAAAAGTTTTCCTGGGAGTCCCAAAGCCACAGCTCTGCATTCCCATCCCTGGTGGCATTGGGAAGACGCGCTGGGACATGTTGTCCTACGGAGGTTTTCCTGGGAGTCCCAAAGCCACGGCTGCGCATTCCGATCTCCAGCGGCAGCGGGAGGGCGCGCTGGGACACGCTGTCCCATTAAAGTTTGGCTGTGGAGCAACAGGAGATGAAAGACCTGGAATCCGTCGTTGTCAGCCACCCAAAGTACACAGGATACGGATCGGAAAAACAGGTCCCGACAGGATAATCCTATTTTTAGGCGGTTCCTGGAGGAGAGGAACGTGGAATCAAGAGCCAGAGGGTCTGGGATCATCAGGGATTCATCCATCCATCCAAAGATATTGTACCAGTCTCCTTGGGAATGGGATTCTCTGTTTGCAGGATCTGGGACTTCTTAGGTTCCTCTGGATCCTCCATGAAATCCTGGAGTGGTTTGGATTGGAAGGGAGCTTAAAGCTCATCCCATTCCAACCCCCTTGCCATGGACACCTTCCACTATCCCAGATTGCTCCAAATCCCATCTAACCTGGCCTTGGACACTTCCAGGGATGGACCAGCCACAGCTTCTCTGGGAATTCTATTCCAAGACATCCCTGTCATTGCAGGGAGGAATTCCTTCTGTAATTCCAATCCTGAAGCTTCTAGCTCCAATCCAATCCTCCAGCCAGCCAGGTGCTCTGTTCTCCAGAATGCCGGAGCCTCCACCGCAGCATTCCCAGCATTTTTGCCTGGAAGTGTCATTTGGGGATCCTCGCCGTAGTCCCACCTACCCGAGCCTATTTGCAAAGTAAATTTACTCGGGATTTCCGATCCCTTGGAAAGTTTTTCCTCCTCTATTGATTTAAAATTACTGGAGTTGACATTAGGAACAGCTCAAACAATTAAAGGGAGAAGATAAATAACTGCATCCAGGTTCATTTTCCAAAATGCAAACACACGGCTCTCCTTACTCCATGATCCTGCAGTGAAGTGCCGTAGAATTGGCCGATGTATTTCCAATGGATAACATGGGATTTTAGCCAAAAAATCCTGATTTTTCTCCCATAATATCCTGATTTTCACCACAAAAATTCTTGATTTTCCCTTCAGGCGTAAGCAGCTCAGTTTTTTGAGGGACACCTTCCTGCTGGAATTCCAAGAGTTGGAATTTGATTGGAAAAGGGCACAGTCCATGCCGTGCTTCCCGTCACCAAACATCCCTCCAGGGAATGTGCTCATTCTCCAGGATGAGATTATAAAAATTGGCTTTGGGATAATCCCGTTAGGATTTAAAAAAGAGGGAATAACAGCAGGGTTATGTTGTCAAGTGGTACCAGAGGGCTTGGGAAGACTGAGTTTGGGAACATCCAAGGCATATCCTGAAGGAAGAACAGGGAAAATTAATCGTAAGTTGATGATGATGATGCCAATTAATTTCATGGAGAAACAGGAAAATAGGATAGTGGAAAAATAATAACTCATAATGCCCACCTTGGAAAAGGCTGGTGGGAAGATTGGGATTTTGGGAAGCAGGACATGGAGCCAGGATCCCCTGGAAGCGGGACAAAGGCAAGGAGAGCTGGTCGTGTGCCGCAGATCCCGGTGCTAAAAGCCAAGGGCACTTGGAACTAATTGGGGTGTAGGTTACAGATGAATCCCATCCTCAGGAACTGCTGGCCAGGAGCACAAAGGTCCGCAGGTTCTTAGGGATAATCCCATAAAACCTCATCCTGCTGCTCTTTGAAGGCGCCTCCAGCCCTCCAAGAGGAGAGCAGCGTCTCCCAGCAGGCTGAACATTCCAAAGGGAACTCCGGCCTTATCCCATTCCTCCATCAGCATCCCAAGCCAGGTCCAAAATCAGAGGAGCTCAGCGGAATCCGATGGATGCCAGCACATTCCCCATAATTCACCACCCAGAATCCCAGACCTGGGGTGGAAACCTTGCCCAGGAGAAGCAGAGCGGGAAAACTGCAGGGAAATTATGGTTGTTGTTGTTGTTACAGACAGAAAATAAAATTAATAACATTTGATAACTATAAGGTCTATATTATTGTTAATAAAAACTATTATTATCATCATCATATCTTTATTATCATCATTATTATTGTTTTAATGATATTAATATTTTATTGATATTCCTATTTTAATGATATTCATATTATCATTTTTTATTCAATTTTTTTTTTCCTTGCCTGCAACCTGGGCTGAAAAGTCACAGGAAAACATTAATTAATCAAATGTTTTCATTTATTCATTTATTTATTTATTTATCAGCCCACAACCTGAAACATTATTATTGGCATAATTGTCATTATAATCTATTAGGTTCATTATTATTATTATTATTAGTAGTAGTAGTAGTAGTAGTAGTAGTAGTAGTAGTAGTGCTACTACTACTACTATTACTACTACTATTACTTTATTAATAATCACCATCAATATTATAATTATTATTTTTGGCTTAATGCTCTCAATATTTAAATTACATTGCTGTTTTATTGATACTCATATTGTTAATGATATTTGTATTATCAACATTATTAAATCAATTTTTTCTGCATGTAACCCGGGCTGAAAAGTCACAAGGAAACTTATTGATTAATCAATTAATTAATAAATTAATTTTATTTATTTATCTCTCCACCTGCAACCTGAAACATCATTGTTACTATTATTACCGTTCTTCATGTTATAATAATATTTTAATTAATAATAATTCTTATTACGAATTATTATTATATTAATATTATACATGTTAATCATATAATATATGTTATTATTGTTATTATTATTATTATTATCATCATCATCATCATCATTATCATCATTATCATTATCATTATCATTATCATTATCATTATCATTATATTTGTTAATTAGAATGTTAATTATTATTACTATTACAGTCTCTTTTTTTCTGCTTGTAACCTGAGCTGAAACATTGCAGGAAAACATTTGAAATAATAATAATAATAATAATAATAATAATAATAATAATAATAATAATAATAATAATAATAACAATAATTTGTTATTATTACTTTTACTGTTACTGTTGTTATCATTGTTTTTATTACAATTATGAAGGGAAAGCGAAAGGGAAAGGGAAAGGGAAAGGGAAAGGGAAAGGGAAAGGGAAAGGTGGAATGCCATTTGGAATTGTGCCTTTAGGCAAAGCTTGGTGTCCCTGGGAATCCCCTGGGCTGGGATGCACTTCCATATTCCAGGAACTGGAATTGTCACCCTGGGCCATGGGCAGGGAGCGTGGCAGTGCTGGGCCCAGCTGTGCCTTTCCCAGTCTCCAACCAGGAGAACCATGGGGGCCATCCCAGTAAAACCTCGGCACAGGTGGAACGGGAGCTCCAAAATTCCCCCGACTCAGGCAGGATTCACTGCAGAGATCCCGCCAGGAGCGGCTCATTCCCCCAGGAATGCTCCCACCCCCTCCAGACGAGAGTGGAGCAGGGTCCTCACCTTTCCCTGTCCTTTCAGTTTCCCGGGACAAGCCAGGAATCTCTCCAGCCAAGTGCTCTCCGTGTTTGCTGAGCCATTATCCCCTCCCTGCTCCCGAGGAGTTTCCAGGGAATCCAATCACAGCATTCCAGAGGCTTTCAGCCTCTCCTCTGGGCAAACACGGCCATCCCAGCCCACTCCAGGATTTCTCTTTTTTGCTGGAATTCAATATTTGTGTGCAGCTCCTTGGAAAAACATTGGGAACACCGGGCACGGCTGGCCTTGAGCAGGGAAAACCTTGGAAATGGGTGAGTGGTGGGGAAGGGATTCCCTCATACCACCCAGTGGGACTGGTCCTGGAAAAGGCAAATCCAATGGGAACCATTCTCCTTGGACCTGACTTGGTGATCCTTATGGATCTCTTCCAGTTTGAAACATCCTATGAAATCCTGGAATGGTTTGGGTTGGAAGGACCTTAAATCCCCTCTCATTCCAATCTCTTCCACAGACAGGGACACTTGCATTAATCCAGGTTGCTCCAAGCCCCGCCCAGTGATTATCCAATGGTTCCATAATTCTTGGCACATCCTTGGAAAATAGAACCTTCCCCATGATCAGACCTGGCTGTTTCCAAACCACTCAAATTTCCTAGGGGATTCCATCAAGGAATGACCAGATGCCAAAGGATCCCCTTGGAAATCCCTTGGACACCTCCAGAACTCTGAGCCCAGCAAGGGGTTGGAGTGGGAGAGGGTTTGGGAGGGAATCCTGGAATTCCAGACAGATTTCATGCAGTGCACGTTGCCCACCAGCACATTCCCTCTTGGCTCCATCCCCAGAGGATCCCAGAGAAGAGGCACCTGTGGAGACTGAGGGATATCATGGCAACATCCCCCATCCCAAATAAAACCAGGCTGTGTTGGAATTCCTGCCTTATTCCCAGATAAATTTGAATCAGGGCTGAAATTCAAATCCTGAAATTGGAAACCTGAACCTTTGTAATTGTTCCCTCCTTTAATTCCAGAGCTTGGGAATGGGAGCCTTTTGTTCCTGCAGACAATTCCAGAGGATCTGGCTGGATTCTGGAGACAACCTGTCAGAAACTAGGCTGCACATTCCCATCAAATCCATGGACTGAGGAGAGGGCATCAGCCCGGCTTTCCAAAGGGAGTTACAGCCCTGAGGATCATGATCCCAGCGCCATGAATTCCCTGGAAAGGTGTCAGTGGAGCTGGATCCAGTGGCAGCGCTGTCTCCAGGGAAAAGTGGCTTGGAATAATCCAAAGAAATAAATGCCACACCCAAACTTGGCTATTTCAACCACAAAAAACCTCTTTGGGATTGGGAACGTTTTCCTGAGCAAGGGAATGATGGGAGGTGCAACTCAACTATTCAGGAAAACAGCAAATCCTTGGAATTCTAATAATGGCTGCAGCAGGTGGGAGGGAATTTTTCCCCTTAGCTTGGCCAAGGCCAAGAATGAACTTCCAAAGGAAGGGATGGACAGAGGCAGCTGGAATTCTGTCTCTAAAATCACGGAATTCCTTAGAATTCAATATTCCATATTCTTCTCTCAACAGAAGTGATAAACAAGAGGGATTGAGGGTCTTTCTTTATGGAAGGTCCTGGTCACTATTCCCAAACTTTTCCCTTTGTTCCCCCTTCCCTGTGCCCAAGGATTTACATTTAGGGATGGTCCATAAATTTGGGAACTGTTGGAGCAGCAGAGGAATTCCTGGAGGGTGACAGGGTGGGAATTAGGGAATGCTGCTCCTCTTGTCCCTCTTTTCCCTTTCCAGTGGGGAAAACTGGACCAGATTTTAAGGTGTGGTTCAGCAAAATATTGGAATCTTTCCCATTCCCACTCAGCAACTTCCAAGATTTCAGTGGATTTCCTTTTCTCTCCATGGATTTTATTCGTTGAGAGTGATGAGTTTTACACTAAATTAACTCTTAATTTATAAATAATTAACTCTTAATGACCGAGTTATAAATAGAGGGAAAACTCCCTGGATTTTCCCTGCTGAATATTTTCCCGGTTGGAAAAATCTTGGAAAGGGAAGAAATCCCAGCCCGGCGTTAAACAAATCGCATTTGTCTCCCGTTATAAATTGATTTAGTATTCCTTTGATCCAGCCAGGTCGTTTCCTCAGCCTTCCTTAAATGCCAACCCTTTTCCAGCCCATGTCCCGAGTATCCAAAGGTTTGCCGGATGCTCCCTCCAGTGGGCAAAAGATCGCAGAGCAGGAACGCTCCGATTTTCCACAGGAGCTGGGAGCATTTTGGGATTGACATCCAAAGGTGCTTTTCCATGTGGAAAATCCGCTTTTTTAGGATCTCTCATCCATCCATCCATTCCTATGGAAGTGTGGCTGACCCATCCCTGGAATGTCCAAGGCCAGACTGAATGGGTTTGGAGCAACCTGGGATAGGGGAAGGTGTTGTGATTGGAATAAGATTCCCTTTAAAATCCTTTCCAACCCAATCCATCTTGGAATTCTGTGATCCCCTCCAATTCTTACATGGGAATTTCACTTCCTAAAGAATCCACCCCAAACCAATTCTTCCTTTCAGAGCCGATATTCCACTAAAAATCCTGGATTTGCCACCTTAGAACAACTCCCGTTGTTCCTCATCAATTCCAACACCGGCGGCTGCCAGGTGGGAATGTTTGGTTAATGAACAATGGGAAATGCATTGTTTGGGATTCGGGAAGCGGAGCGGGAAGAATGGCCACGGTCAGCAGCAGCATTCCAGAGTTCCGGAGAGCACCGTGACCCATCCAAAGGCAGCTTTCCCATTAAAGTGCGAAATGTGCTTGGAATGCTCTCCGGATTCGGGATTTATGGAGCACTCCGGGCTTGGAATTGGCCGCGCAGGAGGGTCACGGTGCCTGAGGAGGTTGGATCTGTCCCAAATCTGTGGATGCTGGAAATGGGGGGCATTTCTTGGACACGCCGAGCCCGAGGCGTGCGTGGGGAATGTCATCCACGTGTTTTTACCTCCAGGAATTTATCCCATCTCCCTCTAACCCTCAGCGTTCCGCGCGGCCCGTTCCCCCTAAAAAAAGCCAATTTTCCCCATCTTGGAGCGCCTCGGGAAGGCTCTTTTCCCGGGAATGCCGTGTCCATGAGCGGGATGGCTGCGCCAGACGGGTTTAATTTGGGATCACGGCCTCTGTCATTCCTGCTGGCATCGCCTTCCCGGGAACAATGGAGCTCCCTCTGCTCCAACAAGCACCTCCAGCAGGAGCGCAATCCAAGCTTTTTCCCGATCCACCCCCCCCCGCCCCTTCCCGAGAAAACGCCGTTTTCCCATTAAGCCTGCAAGCAATTATCTGGGATTAGCAGCAGATCAAAAGGGATTACTTCCAGGATTGTTTTCCAAGCCCTCGGGGAAGGCGGGATGCTGATACCGAGCGTGCCGGGATGCGAGGGGGGGATATGGGGGGGGTGGGGGTGGTCCCGCGCTGGGATCGATCCCGCTGGATCCAAGGATTTCCAGCAGGCTCTGTCCCGATTTTTGTCCGCTTCCACGGTAATTTTGGGGCAGATCAGCAATTTTCTTCCTTCTGGGAAAGGACATCGCTCCCGTTCCAAGCATTCCAGTGGGAAAACACTGCCCTGACTGCCTCAGTTTCCCCATTTTATGAGGGGTTGGAACTCCCTGGGAAACCCCTTTGGGAGCATCCATCACCGATTCCTTAAAAAACGAGTGTTGCACCTGGGGAGTTTCCTTAAGGAGCAGGAAAAGAGAGAATCTTTGGAGAGAGAAGCAGCCAGAGGTGCTCCCAACATCCACATTTCTCCATCCCGGTGTCCCAAAACAATTCCTGAAACAACAACTCGGGAAATTGTAAAAAAACCCTGGATGTGAGGAGATCCCGAGAGTGATTCCCAATGATCCCACACCCAGCTCCACACTGATCCCACTCCCTTCTCCGGGAGGATTTAGTGGGATAGGGATTGTCGTTAAAGCAGGAGCATCCCGGTGCCTGCGGAACTCCATGGATTTGAGCTCCAAAGGCTCCGTGAAGGGTTGGAATAATCTGGATGCAACGGGATGAGGAGGCAGCTCCACTCCGATCATTCGGGCGTGCGAGGGAATGGAGCTGGGAAGGAGCTGGAATGCCAAGAGGGAGCTGGGAAAGGGGCTCAGACTGGAGAAAAGGAGACTCCAGAGGGACATCCGCACTTCCCATAACTCCCTGCCAGGAGGGAGCAGCCAGGTGGGATCGGGATCTGCTTCCAAGGAATAAGGGATGGGATGAGAGGGAACGGCCTCAAACTGGGCCAGGATTGGGCATCAAGAGGAATTTCCTTATGGAAAGGGAGGCCCGGCATCGGAACGGGATCCCTGTCCCGAGAGGTGTTCAGGGAATGCCTGGATGTGGCACTCAGAGCTCTGGGACTCGATCCTGGAATCTTCTCCCAAATAATTCAGTGATTTCCTTCCCTTGTCCCCCCTAATATTTCTCCCTACCTCATTCCCTATCCCACCACAACTGACGATCCCTAATTTTCCTGTTCTTCCCCCAAACCAACCCTTCCTTGGCCAGGTATCCAAAGCCGGGGGAATTTTCCTCTGGAAAAAGCAATTTCCATAAACGCCGTCGCCGCTAATGGCTCCTGATCGCATCTAATTCCCACAGCAAATTCCCGCTAATCCCGTTTGTCTGGGCTGCGCTACCTGAGGGAAATAATATCCATCCTTCCATCCCCTTTTTCCGCTTGTTTGCCAGGACTTCTCCAATATATTTTAATCCCACCATTTATCTTTGTCAACGGAGAACAAGGAATCATTTGCGGGAGAGCAAACGGAGGAGCGGGAGCTTGGAATTATTAACCAGGGGAAAGCAGGTGTTCCTCAATCCCGCCTTGATATCCTGGCAAAAACTTGGATCATTCTCCTGCTGCATCCTTGTGCCGGCAGCAGGAGTGGAGGGAAATTCCAGGGGTTGGGATTTAATCACGCCAGGGACGAGGTGGGAATAATCCACGGCTTTATTTGCCATGGAATATTGTTTTGGCTCCTTTTTTTCCCAGCATTTTCCGGGGGGAGAGGTGCGTGACGGGATACTTTTTGGAGTGATGGATCCTGTCTGGATCCACGCAGTTTCCAGCCGGGATCCACCCAGTTTCCAACCAGAATCCAGGAATTCCCCCCCACTCCCCTGCATTCCAACAGCTCCTCCCGATCCTGCTGGGAAGCAAAGCCCATTCCCGGTGTTTTGGGGACAAATTGGAATTGAACCCCCTCTGGAATGTCCCTGACCTACTTCCAGCCCCTTCCCTGTATTCCCACCGCTCCTCATCCCCGCATTTGGGAGCTTTGCCCGTTTTTTCCCCCATTCCCGCTGTTTTCTCTGGCACCGCGTTTCCCGATGCCTTTGGAGACGCATTCCTGCACTTTTTGGGAAGAGCCATCAGCAGCCACCTCTAATTGGGGCTCCTGAGCCGCTCCTGCTTTTTTTAGGGAGTTTTTTTAAAGCCTGGCTTAAATGGGGCTTTAAATGGGGCGCCCTAATGAGCCTCATTACAGCAGATCCCGGGATTTAATTATCCCGGGAAGGGAAATTCCCGCGGCCGCAGCCACCCCCGTGTCACCCCTCGTGTCACCCGCGCCCCATAAAGCATTGGAATGAGGCGAATTCCACTCAGGAATTCGCTTTCCCTCGGCGCTGTCACCGGGAGCGCAGGGTGCCGGGAGTTATGGGGTGCTGGGGACACGCGTCCCTGTCCCCAATAAATCCAGGAAAATCCCGGGATTTTAATAAAGGCTGCTTTATGGAGCGGCAGAATCCAGCGGCGCCTTGGAGTAACCGAGTGCCGCTGCCTTGGGATCGGGAGGAGTCTCCCGAAAAAAAAAACCCCAGCGTTCACCATTCTGCTCCTTTCCATGTCATTCCCATCCAAAAATCATGGAAACGGTGCCTGTCGTGCTCGGAGCCACGGAATTCCCGGCTCCTAAAAAAAACCAAAAAACAAAGGGAAGAGATTCCCAGAGGAAAACTCTTCCTCAGATATTTATTCTCATTTTTGGGCTTTTCTTCCAGCTGTTTTCTCCCACGTCCCGGGAGTTCAGGAAATCCAGGGGAGGGGACAGGGATGGGCGGCACAAGGGACATTCCAAGGTCTCCGGAAAGCCGGGAGATCTTCGGCTTCCCGAGCTCATCCCGAGCCCAGACTCAGTGAGAAACTGGGATTTAGGAGGAGGAAACGGGATAGAGGGAGGCCATGGATCGGGATCTGCTCCATCGGTGAGCTGGAGTGATGTGGTTTTTGGGAATCCCAGCATCTGGGATGAGCAAACTCATCCATAATTCCCTCTGGAAGCGCTCTCTCCCTAAAAGTCACTAGATGGCGGCCTAAGGCATCCTTTGCCTTTGGAAAAGCGGTGGAAGTTGGGAATGCCGCAGCTGCCTCCCCCTCCCCTCCCCAGCCTTTCCCCGTTTCCTGGAATCCCGAATTTCTGACAGACCGACGGCTCAGGGGCCAGAGCGCCTCTGGATCTGCTTCATCCCAGGATCCGTGCCCCGGGAATAAAGGTGGACAGTGGCCACAAATCCCAGGAATGATGAGTTTTCCAGGAGGAAAACGGTGGCTGAGTGTGGGAAATGAACCGGTTCTGTTGGTGAGGTAAAAAAATGCTGGAATTCCTGGATTTGGGCCAGGGTGTGGAATTCTGTGGCCACTTTATTGGGAATTCACGATTTCGCCTTTATTCCTTGCCCATTTTTGTGGGGTTCTTTCCCTGGGGCTTTTTCGTGGAATTGTCTGAAAATACAGATTCCTCATTTGGCTGGGCTTTGGGTTTTTTTAAGAGGATTCTTTTTTTCCCGGAGAGCAGGGTGTTTCCCAGGAGCACGGTATTCCTTACAGGTTTGCATCCTGTAAAACGGCCAGGATTGGAAGGGAGGATATTTTTCTCCCAAATTTTCCCGTTGTTTGCAGGGATTTCGTGGAGGTTTGATTCCCTCCAGATGTGCCCAGTGTCTTTGTGGATGTCGGGCAGGATTTTCCCACCCCCTGGAAGGGGATTTGGGAAGGGCAGCTCCTCCCAGGCCTGGAAAATCCATTCCCTGAGGAGAATATTCCTTGTAGGGCTGGAATATCCATTCCCCAAGGAGAATATTCTTTCCCAGCCTGGAATGTCCATTCCCTGAGGAGAATATTCCTTTTAGGGCTGGAATATCCTTTCCCTGAGGAGAGAATATTCCCTCTAGGCCTGGAATATCCTATCCCTGAGGAGAATATTCTTTC
The DNA here is from genome assembly GCF_023055355.1 of Agelaius tricolor. Classification (NCBI taxonomy): domain Eukaryota; kingdom Metazoa; phylum Chordata; class Aves; order Passeriformes; family Icteridae; genus Agelaius; species Agelaius tricolor. The sequence goes on from NW_027269261.1 coordinate 5,010,005, forward strand.
CCAACCTGGAACAGCCTTTTCCTATGGAATTTCAGGCGATTCCAGAACTATCTTTGGACACCCAGCTCACAAATCCCAGGATGGTGAACTCCACGCTCCCAAATCCATAGGGGAGTGCGCTCCCAATCCTATTCCTGGCACAACCCCATGAAGTCGTGTCCTATCCTTGACCAAAGAGAGGCTACAAATGAAAAAAATATCCCCCCAAAAAGTCCAGGATGTGCCGGAATTTTTCCTTTTTATTAAAATCCAGAGCGTGGCTGACGAGGGACCCACCTGGATTTGATTTCTTGTAATAAAAATTCCAATAATTCCCCCCAAAACAATTCCTGAGCACTGGTTCCAATCTCCCGACCCTCAAGATGGATTTTAAAGGCTCTTGTAAAAGGAGGAATATTCCAATAATTCCGGTGCACAATTCCAAGATCACCTTTGCCTTTATTTGACAGGAAAAGAGGATTGTGCAGAGGATTTTATTTCTATTTTTCCATTATTGTTTTCCTTAGGATACAACAGGTCCAGAGAAAAGATTTCTTTAGGAGAATGGAAAAGAGGGAGGGATCCCTGGGCTTGGAATCACTGAGGGAGAAGAATCCCAAGGTTTGGAATCACTGGGAAGATGGGCAGGGAGAGGGATAAAATAAGGAAGATGAGGAAATAGTTGCAATTTTAAGGATTTTCCCTCAAAAGCCCTTAAAAAAATCAGGAGAAGAAAATATTTAGTTGGCATAAAAAATTCTGTGAGATTTGATTTATAATTGCTTTAAAACGTGGAAAAAATGGAATAGGAAAATGAAAGTTAATTAAAAATAATTAATTAGGGATTTGATATTGAAATTCCTTTAAAACACGGGGAAATGGAATAAAATGAGGAAATATTAGTTAAAAATAAATAATTAATAAGGAATTTGACTTTGAAGGATATTGATGATTTTAAACTGGAATAAATTAAAATTAAATTAACTTTGAATTCAATTTGAAATAATTTAAAATTAAATATAAATTGAAAAGTAATAATTTTAAATTGAATTGACATCAAATTGAAATTGAATTTGAACATAATTTCCAAGAAATTCCATTAAATCTAGATTAAAATGAAAACTAAATTTAAATTACATTTAAGTAGATTTTTAAAATTTAATCAGATTTTATTGCATTTCAATATTTATTAAGCATATAGAATGTTGGATATTTATTATTTTATAATATAGATACAATAATGGATAAATTCTATCATGGCTAATTTATTTAATTAATTTTATGTAATGAATTAAATTGATTAAATTGATTAAATTAATTATTTCAAGTAGTCAGAGGAATAAACCCCAGTTTAATTTAGATCAAGAGCTGTGTTGATAATTTATTCCTAATTTTTAAATTAGTTCCTATTTTCCCCACATTATCAAAATTTGCATCCAGGTAGGAGCTAAAATTCCCTTTCTGAGACTGTTGGGACCAAACCCAGTGGGAATTCCAGAGCTCTTCATTGTTAATAACAATTTATTAATTTTTAATACTTAATTTATTAATTTTTTATGATTTTATATTTTAAACCTTTGTTTTTAATAATTTTGGGATCTGAGAATTGCTCCTTTCATTTCCATGGAATCTTCTTCTCCCTAAGGAATGAGGAAAGTTGGAATTTCCTCCAAAACTGGGAACTTCCTGGCAACAGTTTAAACCATTTATGAATCTCCTGGATTTGGGGAAATTGGGATTGATTTTATCTTAACCTTGCAGGAAAGGGAAATCTGATGGGAAAACAAACAGAGGCAAAGGGTTTTTGTGGGATTTGCATGAAATAGCAGCTGGAAAATCCAAGTTAAGAACTTCCAGAGTTTCCCATTCCTGTAATTCCCCAAGCACCAGCTGGGAATCCCTCGGCATTTGTGTTATCCCTCAGGACAACCCCAAAATTCCAATGTCACCTGGTGCCTCCAGGTTATTCCCAGCTAAAACTCAGTCTTTCCAGGAATTCTTAATCCAGAAGAGATTTTCTTTTCCCCTCTTTCTCATTTTCCCGCCTTTTCCCTCCTCTGTTTTCCCATATTCCCATGTCTGTTCCATGCTGAGCAAGCAGAGGGCCAGAAAATCCCGCCAGGTTGGGATTTTCCCTACGACAGCCTCACATCCGGCTTCGAATCCCCGGGAATGGGCAGGGGGAAGGTTGGGAAGAGGCAGCAGTCACTCCAAAGCCCGTTTTCCCAGGAGAATTCTGGGAGAATTGCCAGGAGAATTCCCATTCCCAGCTGTCACGTTCCACTTCGGGGAGCAGCGAGGACCTTTCAGAAAGGACGGCCAGGAGCGGAAAGGGGCAAATGTCGTGTCTGAAAACCATTGGCTGCTGATGGAAAGGAAAAGCAAAAGAGGCTCCCCGGAAGAAGGAGGGCCAGAAAGGACAGAAGAGGAGCAGGAAAAAGTCACCATCGGGGGTAGATCCCGAGCGCTTTCCAAACCTCGGCTCAGTTGTCATCAGCGGCCTGCCGCAGCACTGGACGATGATTCCATCAGGGAGCACCGCCACCGGGACCTGCCCAGCCCCTGGAGTGCCCAAGGCTCGGCAGCAGAAGTCCCCAAGAGAGGAATCTCCGTCTCGGAAAGCGCCCAGGAAAAGCTCAGAGTCTCCCAAAAGCACAAGGTGCCAGATCCAAGAGGGCCCCGAAAGACGACTCTCCCAAAAGCCCCGTGCCAGAAAGCGCCCCCAGAAAGCGGAGAGCAGGGTCCCCGCAGCCCAAAGGCAGTGCCCATCCCGTGCTGTGGATCCTTTCCCTGCCCTCCGGCTCCTCCCGAGGGCCCCCACTGCTCCAGCCCAGCTTTTCTCTGCCGGCCCTCGGTGGGGACATTCCGGTCTCCGACTGGAGGAGCTGTGCTCCCGCTTCCCTCTGCCACCTCAGCTTCCAGGAACTTCCATCCATCCACCCATCCATCCATCCATCCATCCATCCATCCATCCATCCATCCATCCCTGTGGATGAGCGAGCCACAGCTCTGGAGATGCTCCTCCTAGGCAGGGAAACATTCCCAGGGAATTCCCACTTTTGGAGGGGAATCCTGTTTTTCCCCATGCCAGCTGGAAGGTCTGGATTTCATATTTTAATTCCGTTGTATCTGGATGTTGAGGAAATCCGTATGGGTTGAAGGGATGCTGCTCCCACCGGAGCAAAGCCACATTCCAGAGGGTGCCACAGCCTCCGGCACCTGTTATTCTCTAAAACAATTCCTGATGCAGAATTTCCACCCTTGGGAAGCTGAGCTTTGCTCCAAGGGCTGGGCTGAAACTTGGGATTCATTGGTTCAGATCCTCCAGATTTTATTGGTGGGAATAACAACCAAAAATACTTCCGGTTTTCCACTGGCACAAGGAAATCTGGGATGCTCCAAGCACCTGTTCCAGGCACCTTGATCCTGTTTGTCCGGAAAATGTGGGAGCAGGGTTTTAATCTGGGAGAATTTGCTGCTGACATCCGGAAACATCTGGCTGCATCCCTTTGGATATCCCAGGTATGCGCCTGGAAAATCCCCTTTGGATAAAGGAGGGATCAGGGTGGGATTGACAGGGCTGGGGCTTTTCCAAGCTCATTCCCAGGTGTCCCGGGGGGCTTGGAATGGGATGATCCCATCCTAGGGAAATCCTTCTGGATGAATGCTGAAGGAAAAATGGGAAGACGGGGTAATGAAGACCTCTCCAGGCATCTGGCTCCCATTTGGAAGCGGCGCTGGGAATCTCAGGTCAGGCGGGATGTGCTGGAGTGTCCATGCATCCATCTGTTTTCACACGGCCGGGAATGCTGGAAGCCTCCAACCCCAGAGGGTCGTAAATCCCGGCTCCGCTTTTCGCTGAAATTCAGCCCTGTCCAAATCCCGCACAAAGGCCCGGCTCATTCCCTGGATTTATGGCCTCCCGGGAAGCGTTGGGTGATTAAGGCTTGGCCACCAACACGGAGCAAACAGTAGGAACTCCGACAGCTCCAACTGGGAATGTGGGCCGGGATTTATCAAACAAATCCGGGAGAAATCCATCTCTGTTTGGAAGAGCGGGAGATATATGGTATGTTTGGGAGATGGACCCGGCTTGGGAACGTTTGGGAGGGTTGGAATTCCGAGTCGGATCCGAGCTGGATGTAGCCAAGGCAAATATACAACTCCAGGCAAGGAGCTTTTCCAAGGGTAACAACAACATTCCTGGGCAAGTGAGGTCATCCCGAATTTTCTAGGCTGGGATTAAAAAAGCCAAGGGGAAAAAGTGCTGGAAAAATACAGGAGGGGTAAAAAATAGGATAAAATATGTTGGAAGTGGCTGACAAAAAAAACGGGAGATGGGAAGGGAGAAGAAGGTGCTGGTTCTTCATTTCCAGGGAATAAAATTGGATGTTTGGGAATTTTTTGGGCTCAATTCAATTTTTTCCTGACTTAATGAATCCATTCCACTCACCAGCATCCCGGTTCTTCCCAAAAATCCTGTTGGAGGCGGAAAAGCAAAGGTAGAGAAAGGAGGGCGTGGTGGGTAAATCCTTTTGGATGGATCCAGGTGGGATCCGACTTTCCTGTGGGATGGGAAGGGAAGGGACATTCCAGAGTGGTGGGAGCACGGCTGTGCCAGGCAGGAGGGGATTTCTGGGATTGAACAGCTGGAAAGGACAATTCTGATGGATGCCAGCATGGAAGGAAGGAATGATGGGGAGAGGGATCCCAGGAAAGTGCCTGGACATGGCTGAGGTGCACCAGGAACACCCTGGATCTATCCTTAGGGACTTCCTTATCCTGTGGCTCTGCCTGCCAGGAATTTGGAAGAATCATGGAATGCTTGGAATTCCATGATCCTTAAGATCCCTCTGGTTTTCCCCAGTTTATTAAAAATCGTGGGTTTTCTCTTTGATTCCAATGATTCTCTGGAATAATCCCGGGTTGGGAGGGCACTGGAGGGCTGTGGGTCTGGAATTTCCTTTTTCCAGGGAACAGAACCCCCACAGCTCCCATAAAATTCCCAGCAGCTGCGTTTACAAGGTGTGAAGCCATAAAGCAGCTCCTGAATTTTCCACACCTTCCCCCTGCTCCAGAGGCTGATGGAGCACCGGGAGTTGTTCCTCCCAGTCCTCGTGATTATTGCACAGTGTTCCAGCAGGAGCAGATTCCCAGCACGGGAATCCTAAGGATCATCCTGTGAGAATGGGCAGGGACACCTCCCACTATCCCAGGCTGCTCCAAGCCCATTCCAGGGATGGGAATTCCAGGGATGGGAAAAGGCTTGGATGGCAAAGTTATCCCAAAAAACCTTTGTGCCATTGTTTCTCTCCCACCAGGAGAGGGAAATGTGGAATTATTTTTCCCTTGGGATGAGATGAAGCTTTCCAACAGGAGCAGTGAAATCCCTGTGTAGTTTAGGCTTCCCAGGAGGGAATATTTGCCTTGGGAATGCTCCTGGGGGCGGGGAAAAGTGAGACTGGGAAGAGAGACAAAAGAAATTAGCTGGAATTCTTGGCAGGGGTGGGAGGAGGGAAGCACCGATGGAGATCCAGGCTCCTGCCGGAGTTCTATCCACAAACTGATCGGCAGAAGAAGGATCAGCAGCATCCAGATGGAAAGCTCAGCTCTGCCTGGCTTGGAGTTCCTGCCCCAGCGTTTCCGGATCCCACGGACCTGTCTGGATTGCAGCTCCTGGGACTAGGAGCTCCCAATCCCATTTATTTCCAGCTAGCCCTGGATGCACAGGTGAAGCTCCCATGCCCGCCAGTAGTTTGGGGATTTTGGGAATCCTTGGAAGTGTGTGGGGGCCACATGGAATCAAATAATTCCCAGCTCCTGGAGCTGCCACCTGTGCTGACATCTCCAGGATTTTCCTGGGAATTCCCAGTTTGGGTGGCACCAAACCCATCCTGATCTGAATTTAGGGAATTTTGAGTATCCCACTTATATTTTGTCCTTAATTTTTTCTAGCTACAGTTCAAGCTGGTGGGAATGGCATAGGCCAAAGTTTTGGCAACCACATTCCCATTTTTCTATGGAGGAATTCGGTGGGAATCCTAAAATTCCAAACCCCCAAATTCCTCTTCAAACAGGTGCGGATATGTTTGCGACCTTTCCATGAATCCTTTGAGGATTTGGTGAAGGAAATAAACAGGGAATTCTTGGAATGGTGAATCCTTTTTCCAAGAAATCTCAGGACAACTTTGCTTTCATGTTTTATATGATTTTGGGGATTTTTTTTTCCAGGGAATGATGGAATTTCAGGGCTGTGCTACTGCAGCGCAGTGGGAATGGTTTCCCAAGCCTGCATCCCGTTTGATTCTCGGCTCCTCAGCTGGAAGTGAGGAAAAGCTTGGAATGGCTCCCCTTGGGGTGTTTTCCATACATCCAGGAGCAGATCCATAAGGTCTCTCTGTTGCCATTGAGAGGAAAACAAGCTGTGCCAGGGGAGGGTCAGTTGGGATTCAGGAGGAATTTTTTCATGGAAATGGTGGTAAAGCATTGGAATGGGATGGATCCCCATCCCTGGGGATGCCCAAACAATGTCTGGCTCTGGGAGTTGGGCACAGGTTGGGCTCTGATCCCAGAGGGTATTTCCCACATAAACAATTCCCTAATTCTAATTCTGTGCCTCCCTTTCCCAGGAATTCCATGTGTGCCTGTGCCCTCTGCCCACTCAGCAAATTAATTCCCGACTCCAGCGGGACAGAACAAATGGAAATTGCTCCTGGAGCTCATTCCAAGCTCTGTTTCTAAAAATTCCCTGATTTTTTACCTTCTCAATGTCCAACCACGGGCAAAAAAAACTCAGGAGCCTCCAGCCCTGAGAAGCTGGAGAAGTCCAAACGAGCTCCAGGTTTTCCAGGCAGTTCATTCCTCATTTTCTGTGGCTCGGATTGTTTATGTTCCCTCCGCTTCCATGAAAACGACGTCTTCATTAAAGCTGAAAAATGGATTTTGGGATTGATGGGAAGCGCTGATTTCCCTTGGCCACAGGCAGGAATGGGAGTTCCAGGGAACAGCCCCGTGCTCGTTCGCGGCTGATGGATGGCCTTGGAATGTTATTTATTTCACTCCGGGTTTTTCAGCTGGTTGGATTAAAAATTTTTTTAAAAATAAAAACAAAAATAAAAAGTGGGAAAAAAGCCAAGGAAAAGCTCAGCCAAGCTTTGGGATCACAGTGAAATAAAAGCCCGGGCATTGTTTCCACCCTGGAGCTGAGGGAGAGGGAAAAACCTTGGAATGGGTTTGGAGTCCTCAGTGCTGGAGGTGTCTGAGGGTTTAGGGGGCAAAATCTGGGAATAACCAAGTGGTATCTGCTTGATCATCCAAAGGAGCCCCAAAATCCTGGATCTGGATGTTGGTCCCAGTTCCTCCCCCAGCCACAGAGTAATCCCAGTATTGGGATTCTGACGGTCCCAGAAATCCCCATTCCATCCCTTTGGAATGTCAGGATTTAAGGATCAGGATCCCAGAATTATTTGGGATATATAAGGAAAGAAATTCCCCAGCTCCCAAGTGCCTCCCCTTCACAGCCACTCTGGATTTGCCATCCTGGATTCGCCATTCCGAATTTGCCATTCCCTGTGCCTCTGGAGCCATCCCTCCTCTCCTAAACGGAGACCGGGGGAAACAGTGGAAAATCAGGGGAATGCACAACACAACCCAAAATCCCCGCCTCGGGGAGCTGTGGCAGCTTTCTCTTCCCCTCACCCAGTGTCCCCAAAATTCTGGATCATGATTTCCAGTTTGGATGCCCCTGATGCGCAATGGGGAAATTCCACTGCTGCTGTTGGAATTGAGGGAAAATGGGGTGGGAAAAGGAGGAGTGCTGCAGTTAAAGCCAAACAATTTCTGGTTTTATCCCACATTTCCCTGAGCCAAAGTTTTCCTCTTTGTTGGGGAGGAAAAGGAATTCCTTCCCTTCCTGCTCCACTGCAACAGGTTTATCCCAAGCTCCTCCAAACTTCCAGGATCCTGGAGTCTGGACAAAGCGGGGAATGGGGTGTATTTTGGGCTAGAATGACAACTCCAAACTGGGATTTGATATGATTTTCCCCCTTTTCCAGGCATCCACCACATCCCTAAATCCCCACCTTGGGATCCGCCTGTATTCCAAAGCTGCTCGATTCCCTTCTGGAATTGTTGGATCTCATTTTAAAAACATTAAAAACTGGATTTTCCTGTTTTCAGGTGTTATTCCCATAGTTATGCAGGTGTAAATATTCCCTTTACCCAAAAAACTGAGCTCAGAGCCATTTGGTTTTCCTAACTGGGAATGATCAGGGATATAGGACAGGGAATGGATGTTGCATCCATCAGCTGAGGACAGGAATATCCATGGGAAAAATAAAGATTAAATTCCCTTTTCCCAAGTTTTAACATCCAGGTGCATTTAATTCGGAGAGTAAAAATCATCAGAGGAGAATCCAGGTTATCCCATTTCCCTGTTTCCTTGGTGTGGATTTGGTTCTGTGGGATTTTTGGGATTTGAGATTCAGCCACACTAAGGGAAATGGGATGAGAGATGCGTGCATCCCAGATTTATTTGGGAAGGGCTTCTCCCCACAATGCAGCAAAATCTGGGATTGCACTGCCCCCCTGGGCCAGGGATCTAAGGGGGATTATTCCCAGGATTTTTCTTCTGCCTGGCAGCAACGCCTGGAAGCTCCGTCATGGCACATTGGGCTTTGTTTTTCATTCCAGGCGCCTCGGCTGGAAAAATAAGGAGAAGGAGGGGGAATCCAAATCCAAACAACCCAGCAGCTGGAATTTTGTCTGGAGAAGGGCAGGGAAAACTGATTTATACCGGCTCCAGGAACAGCTCCAAGCTCCTGGCATGGGAATGGCAGCTTGGGGTTTCTCCTGCCTTTGGAATTCTCAGGTGCCAGACCCCGGAGGGTGGCTGTGCCCGGCTTTTCCGTGATTTACGGCTCTTCCTGGATCTCCCGGAGCTGGAATGGGTTCTGGCAGGGTGTAAATCAATCCCAATCTCCCAAGTCCCGGCATTCACGGGGTTGTGTCCCTGCTGAGCCCTTGGCTCTCCTCCTCCTCCTCCCAGTTTCCACAAAAACCAGTGGAAGGCCAAAATGTTCAGCTGCTCCAGAAATGCTCCCAGTGGTCAAAGCTCTCCCTGACTCCATAAAGGATGGAAAAAGCTGGATTTGGGATGAGAGGTTGGGAGGGAGGAGGGCAGATGCCTTCTGGATTCAGGGATTTGGGTTTTTTTTTTCATTATTCCTGCCTAAAAGCCACTCTCAAATCCAAGCTCTGCCTCTCCGCTTCCAGGTCAATTGAACTTTTCCTTGTTGAATCCCTACTCTTCCTCCAGTGGAAGTTGGAATCTAGGATCTCCCTGCTGCCTGCTGGAAAACTGCACATATCACAGAAAATGGATTTTCCGGGGCTTGGGGATTTTTGTGGAAAAGCCAGAGAGTAGCTGGAATTTGGGGATTTAAGGATGATTCCTTGGGATCATCTCTCCCAGTATAGCCAGTGATTCCCGATTGGCGATTCCTGGAGACCTGGGATTGCTGGGAATGGAGGAGAGAACCACCATGGACAGCAGGGGCGGGAATGGTGAAGCTGAATCCCTCTGGAATGATGTGTCTGCCTGGAGGCTGTTATTTTACCCCAGGAATGATGGAGGAGTTGGGAAAATCTTGGGATCATAGAATGGTTTGGTTTGGAAGGGATCTTAAACCTCATCCCATTCCATGGGTGGGGACACCGTCTACTATCCCAGGTTTCTCTAAACTGGCCTGGAACATTCCAGGAATGGGCCACCAATGAATTGTTTGATCCTTCCTGAATCCCAGGATAGGCTGGATTAAAACCCCGAGTTTGGGAAGTTTTTGGATTTTTTAAAGGAATTTAAAGAAAAAATAATTTCAGTGTCTTAAAAAGAAAAAAGGTTTGGGATGTGTCAGCTACAAAACTTGGGAGTTGGGAACAAATCCTGCATGGTTTCATTGGGCTTTCCTGGAATTTTTATGGCCAAAAAGGGAATTGCTCAAAGGACAATGAGGATAAAACATCTGGATGAAAATAAATTGGATTTTTCCTTGAAAATTGCATTTCTAGTGGAAAATGGGCTGTGCTTGGCCTGAGGCCGTGCTGAGGTCAAGGGACACCATTCCAGATGGATCCCCTTAAATGAAAACACAGGCAAAATGGGGAACAGAGCCCAAAATTCCCTTAAATCTTCAGGAGCAGATAAAAATTCCCGAGGAACAGCTCAAAAAATGCCTCATCCTAAACTTATTTTCATCTATTCCCAAAATTCCTGTTGTTTTCCCAGGTTGTTCCTTCTGGCAGCTGGACTTTCTCCAGCCTGTCCCGAATGTGTTATCCCGAATGTGTTGGCTCCCACTCCAGGATTTCATTGGAATTGAGTGCTGCATTAATCCATTGGCTGGAGTTCATCCTTTTCCTTGTAAATCCATCCTCTCCCGCCTCCGGCACGTGGAGCCCAATATCCGGGGGGAAATGGAGCCTTTGATCTTTCCTTGATGGAGAGGTTTCCCGGGATTCCAGGCAGATCCCTTTGCCTGGCTGCTGTCCATAAAAATTTGGGAGCGCCAATGGACGGATCGAGGAGGAGGGGAAGGTCTGAGGTTTTCCATAGCTGGAATTAAATATTAATTAGTTCTAATAAATTGGACATTGGGAAGGAATTCTTCCCTGTGAAGGTGGGGACGCCCCGGAAAAGCTATGGATGCCCAATCCCTGGAAGTGTCCAATTCCAGGTGGGACAGGGCTTGGAAAAACTTGGGATGGTGGAATGTGGCCCTGCCCATTGCAGGACTTGGAACGAGAGGATCTTTATTGAGAGGTCCCTTCCAAGATTTCCCTCTGGCATTCCACTTCCCAAACTCTGGCTGGCATTTGCTGCCTCTTCAAGGGCTCTTTTCCATGTGGCTGGAAGGACAGACCCTGATCCAAGGGTGTGGGATGGAACCAGGGAAGCACAGCTGTGCAATGCCAGTGCCAAAGGATGCCGGGAGCGCGGTGATGGATATCCATCCCCAACACGCGCATGCCAAGGGATTTGTGTTTTCCTGGGAAGCAGGTGTTGTTTAGAGAGAGGGTGGGAGTGCAGAGCCAAGGAATATCTCATTCCCACATTCCTTCCGTCCTATTTTTTCGGGAAGCATGGGATGTGTCCCAGTGCCTGTTTCAAGGGCTCACATTCCATTGGAAGCTGCAGGTGGAGGAGCCTGGAATGCTGACAGGGTGACTCAGGCGCTCCTTGAGTCATCCAGGAGCTGGGAATAATTGATCCCCACTCGCTGGGTACATCCATGAGGTTCTGTGGAGCAGGGGCACAGGGAATTGTCATGGTGCTCCACGGGGATGTCTGCAGCATCCCTGACTCTTGGGATGCTGGTCCAGGGAAATTTGGATTACCCAGACCAGTACGAACACCGATCGTACAAATCCAACCCCTTCCCATGCCAGAGTGTTCCTGGGAATGTCACAATCCCAGCCTTGGCCACTTCAGTAAACTCCTTGGGTGAGTTTTGGTTCAAATCCCTGGATTTTGGGTCAGCTCCCTGCATTTTGGGCCACATTTTTACACACAGCCACTTTTAACAGCATCAAACCCCTGGGAAGCAGCACTGCAGGGAAAAGCTTCGAGAGATCCCCAGCAAAAAATGGGAAGAGAAGTGAGAAGAGTCAAGGATTTGCTACTTTTAGTGCTGGGTTTGTCTGAATTCCGAGCTTGCCTTGTGTTTTCCTTGGATACAGCCGATGCTTTTGGAGCTCCTGGGGCTGCCGGGGCTAAACCAACAATCCTTAACCCCAAAAGGAGCCAGCCAGGAATTCTGCGGGATGAGGGAGTGGAGCCTGGAGCTCTTCCCAGATTGTCCAGCAGCTTGGATGTGCCTGGGTTTGCTGGGCAGATTCCCATGGCACGAGGCGGGAGCATCATGGAATCACATCCCCAAGTGCCACGTCCATGTCTGGGAAATCCCTGCCAGGGCCGGACAACTGTTTTTTAAGGGATTTTCCCAATATCCAACCTGAAGCTTCCCTGGAGCAACTTGAGGCCATTCCCTCTTTTCTTGTCATTCCCTGGGAGCACATCCTGATCTGACCTGGCTGCACCCTCCAGTCAGGGATTGTAGGAAGTGGGAATGTCCCTCTGGAGTCTCATTTTCTCCAGGCTGAGCTTTTCCAGCTCCTTCCCAGTGCTCCAGCCCCTTCCCATCTCCATTGCCTTCCTGGGACATGCTCCAGCCACTCCATATCCTTTGTTTAGTGAGAGGGGACCTGGATTGCTCCTCCCCAGACGCACATTTGGGGATGAATCCCTATTTCAGCACAAGTAATCTGGACCTGATCCCAAAAGCACAGAATATTCCCAAACCTGACAGGAACGCGGGGGAGAAATCAGAAATTCCATGGCTTTTGTCTGGTGTTTTTGTTAGGAATCATGGGTTACAGAGCTGGAAAACCGCAGGTTGGGATTTTTGGCGGCTCTGGAAGTTTGGCAAAATTTAGGGAAGGTGGAAGGATCCAGTGTTTGTCCTTGGTGCTGGAGGAGATAAGAGAGGGTGGAGAAAAATCTTCCCTTTTCCCAGTAATTGATTTTGAAGGAACAAATCCCAAGGAACAAATCTGCTGAGTTTATCTCAAACTTTACCCTAAACTCCATTTTCTGGCCTAAAGGTCCCTAAATTTTCCCACTCTGGGAAAGTGTCAGAGATGCTCTCGTTTATCCTTTGCTGCCCTCTTTTGCTTCCCAAGAACCAGATATTTCCTTGGATTTATTTGCTGTGGCTCCCCAAAACTACTGGAGAATAAATAAGATGAGGGAATATTGACTGATTAATTCATTAATTAGCTAAGATATCTGGGGAGGATTTGAAAGGTGATTTTCCCCTGACTTTTATTCCTTTCCTGGATTTTTATTCCCATTTCCCAACCTCCAAGGCTCAGCTTTTGCCTTGTAATCTTAAGGATTTGGGCTGTTCTCATCCGTCTGTGCCAAGAATCCAACTTGGAGAGGATGTATCCTGGGTTATGGATGGGTTGGCAGCATTATCCCAAAATTCTGCAGCAATTCCACCGGATAATTCTAGACTGGATCCATGACTGGCTTGAAAAGAGGGATGTTTCTATTCCTAGATTGGAGTTTTTATCCACTGGGTTTCCAGGGATTGGAATGCTATTGCAGAAAACACTGCATTTATTGGAATTTTACTTCCATAGATTTCCAGCCTCATGGGAGTGGGAAGTGTCTTCATGTGGCCCTTTCCTTGCTGGGGCAGCTTGGAAGTTTGGGTAAGGGGGAATTTGGGATTATTGGGTAGATTTGGGATAATTTTTATAAAGCTGCAAATCTGCCAGGGATTAAAATCAAAATCTCCCTCCTTGTGTTGGCTTTGGACACTGAAAGATGGATTTTTATCCCTAAAAAAAAAAAAAAAACCAAAAAAAAAAAAAAAAAACCCACATGGAACAAGTCTGGAGGTGGCCAGGCTGTGCAACAGGAGCCGACTGTAACATTTTTCCAAGGATTCTCCTGGGCTCCAGATGTGCGGGCTGGGAAAGCCGTTAACGGCCCCAATTAGGCTTTAATTTATCTTCGTTTCCTCGGCCTTGCCGTTAAAAGTCACACCCCGGAGCCATTAAAGCCCCGCGTTCCCATTCCCGAGTTTTGTCAGGTGCTGGCCAGCCAGCCCAGCCCCAAACTGGACTCCATTCCCACCACACCACAAAAAAGGTTTAAATGGGTCAGGAGCCTTTCCCTGGACATCTGCTTGAAGGATAACACGGGGATCTTTAAAAGGCTTGGAAGGAAAACAAAAAAAAGGCTTCAACATTCCCAAGGAATTTCAGCCCCTCGTCCAGCCTGTTCCCGAATCCCCCATTTTGGCAGGAGAGAGATGGCATTAAACATCCAAGGAGATTTATTAGGGATAATTTATGGCCGGAGCAGCCGCGCCGTGGGTTCGGGGGAGCGGAGCTCACCACGGGCAGTGTTTTCCTTCCTGCACATTCCGATTGTTTTAGTTTATTCCAGAGGCACGGCTCGGGAGCTCATTTATTCCCGGGACACATCAACACGTGGAGTGAGATCACTCCCGTTCCTGGGGGTCGGCAGGCTGGAGGTGATGAAATCATGGATTTATCCACAGCTTATTCCAGGCGTTTGATTGACCGGGATCAATTTGGGCTGGACCGACAACGTTTCCTGACGTTCCCAAACAGCCGCTAAAATAATTATCGGGATCCGGGAGCGCGGAGCAGCTCCTGACACATGTTGGGAGTGAGGAGAGGACAGTTCCAGGCACTAAAAATACATCCCAGATGGAAAACTCATCCAGCTCCGAGGGGGGAAAGCTCAACCTGTTGGAGGTTGTTATAAGTCGGGAATGGGGCAGTGAATGTTTGGGATAAGCCGAGTCCCCAGTAGGTCTTTCCTGCCATCCATGAACTGCTGACCTTTTTTCCTTGGAGAGCTGTTAAAATGGAAGCAGAGGGCAGAGGGAGTTGTTTTCCAACCCCTTTTGCGCTTGTGTGGTCTGGAAAGGGAACAGATTTTCCCTGCTCTTTTCCAGGAGACAGACACAGGGATGAGGGGAAAACAGAGACGGCTTAATGAACCTTCCCAAGGTATCCAGGGAATCAGGAGCTGCCTGGCGTGGGAGCAGCGTTTCCATCCCACCAGGAATGTTCACTCTGCTGACAGCTTTGGATGGGATTTGGGATATTCCTGGTGGGGCAGTGGGAAGCAGGGAAAAGAAGAGGGATTTGCTGCTCATGGAAGTTTAAATCTGTGCTTGGGAAGGGGTGAATTCCCTTTGGGATGCCACTCACCTTGGAGAGTGACCAGGAGGGTGGACTGTGGGATGCTGGGCATCACAGGGATGAGGGAATGAGGGAATGAGGGACAGGATTCCTTGTGGGTTAAGATGAGACCTGAGAATACTTTTTCAATTTATTTGGTAGCTGGACAAGGAGCCAAAATAGAACAAAATGGGAAAATAAGATTAAATACATCCCAGGATTTCAGGAATTCATCTGAGGGCACAGTCCTGTGGGCTGGAGCCATGGGAAGGTGACATTCCCAAGAATTACCATCCTGGGAATGTCAGGTATCCGACCCCAGAAGGATACTTGTATCCAACCAGCCATGGAGATGAGTTACCCCAGAAAACAGTGGAGCATCTTCCCAAAATGGATCCAAAAGCTAAAACCAGGCAGTGGGATCCTTTTCCCTCCAAACAGCCATTCCCTCCCATGCTGCAATTCCAAGGACAATCCCAGGGAACACCGAGTGCTTTCAGCTGTGCTGGAGTGATGAAATATTCCAGACACACGGTCCCAGGGCTGATCCCAAGGCAAACGGTGCCTGGAAACACAGAGAAGGTTTTTGGGAATGAGCAGTGCATGGAAGTGGATTCCCAGAGTGTGAGGCACATGGAGGACTCTGGATGTAGGATTGGAGGAATTCCTCCAGGAATCTTGGGATTTAGTGGCAAACTGGAGGATTTGAATCATGGAATTCCAGACTGGTTTGGGTTGGAAGGGACCTTAAATCCAATCCCATTCCAACCCTGACACCTTCCTCTATCCCAGGTTGTTCCAAGCCCTGTTCAATCCGGCCTTGGACACTCCCAGGGATGGGGCATCCACAGTTTCTCTGGGAACCCGTTCCAAAACACAACCCAAACATTACTCCTAAAAAATTGGACTCCCAAAAAAATTAAACTCCCTAAAAAATCATAACCCCTCAGAAAGTTAAATTCCCTCCCCTCTCCCAACATTGCATCCCTGGATCTTTCCCCTTTGGAATGGCGGCACATATCCCTTGCCTCTGGATGTCACCCAAGGATTCCAGTCTGACTGGGCAAAATCCTGGTGGTTGGGTGATCCCCTGAATAAAAGAGACAGCTTTTCCAAGGGAATTGGGAATTGGAATTGGAATTCCCTTTCCATCTGCAGCCAGTGGTATTTGGGAGATTTGGAGCTGCAGCTTAAGCAGGAGTTGAAGGAGCCACAGGAGCATGAAAACTTCGGGAAGAGTGGGAAAACTGGGCAATAAATAGGATATTTTTCTCCCAGAACGCGGGAATGCTCCAATGATCTTATCTGGCCCTCAGGATCATTGGAACAGCCTGGACTGGGGTGGGTGGTTACAAATGTGCCAGAGTTTTCCCTGTGCCTTTGCAAATCCAAGACTTTTGTGACTGGAAGGCTTGGCTTTAATGAATCCAGTCCCTCATCCAGCCAGGGCCTTAAATCAGGAATATTCCTGAGGTTGCCTTAAATCAGCTTTAAGTGACTTTAATTCAGCTCTGGCCGATTCCCGATCGATTCCAATGACTCATTTCATCCCAACTTTCACGTCCATCCATCTTCCGACCTCGCTCTCCTCTTCCCAGCCCAGAGAAATGGGATCCAGCTGTCAGTGTTTAGGTCGGGAACGGCTGCCAAGGCGGGGAATTGCAGCGTTATCCAAACATTCCGGAAGGTTGGCTCTCTGTGCGGGAGGCATCCCTGACAAATCGGACTGGGAAGGGTGTGGAGAGGTCTCCTCATCCAGCCCCACCGCAGAGCCCCTTCCTGGGAATTCCTGCCTCCATAGCCAGTGGAAGGAGCTAGCAACAAGTGGCTGGACGTATCCCAGCTCAAACTCCATTCCTTAGGGATAAATCCCTCTCCATCATCCATGAGACACTGGGATTGGGTTGGAGGGGACCCTCAGGACCATCCCATTCCATGTCCATGGAAGCAGGGATGCTTCCACTATCCCAGGTTGCTCCAAGCCCTATCCAGCCTGTCCTGGAGCAAGTCCAGGGATTTCTGCATCCACCACTCACATCACTGGAGACTTAACCCAGGTTCATTCCTTCCACAGAGCAGGATTGGGATTTGGATCTCAGCCTGTTCCCTCCTGGTCCCTCCAAGGTGTCTCCATCCTTCCCAAGCCATGGATTCCATCCTTCCTGAGCTATGGATTCCACCCTTCCCAATCCTGGATTCCATCCTTCCCAATCCTGGACTCCATCCTTCCCAAGCACGCTCCAGGCTGGAGCAAAGCCACGTGTTCCATGGCCAAATTCCCAGTGATGGATGCAAATGTCATCGCTTATTTTTGTGGAAATTTCATTGTTTGTTTTCCTTGGTTTTCCAGCAATAACAACTCCTCTTCCACCCCGCCTCCAGCTTTTCATCTTCTGCCAGAGGCTTCCCCTCCCGACTTTCTCCAAATTATCTTAGAAACCTGGAATGATGGACCTAAAATAATTTTAAAAGGGCGTTTGGTTGGATTCTCCAGGCTGTGGGATTCTGGCCAAACAGGAGCACAGCCGGAACACAGGAGGTCACTTCATTTTTGGCGCAGCAAATTAAAATAATCCACGGAATTCCAGCTTCTCCAAGATATCCCGCATTGTATTTGGGAGCTCTTCATAGTTCAGGCTCTTCACTGCCTGACAGTGTTGGACTTTCAGGGGTGATTCTGTGGATTTGGAAGTTTCCTTTTCCGTATTTGACTGTCAGAGCCTTAAAGGCCACACTGTAACCCAAGATGCAAAATATGATCCTAAATCCATGGATATATGGATATATGATCATGGATATATGACCCTCTGGAATACTGTCCCAGGATTGTATGTAAATTGGATTAGCTCCCCTCATTTCCCTGGCACTGCCCAGCCCTGACCTGCCCCAGGCCTTAAGTCCAGCCTAAAATCCCTGGAATACTCAGCCAATAAATGTCCACATGCTTTGAGCTTCTCCAGCTTGGAATATCTGGGATCAAACCATCCCAAACCTGGCCCCATTGGAATTTTCCCCCTTCAGCCTCAGTTCATCAAAAGCCTCTGCGGTTCCTTCTTCTTCTCCTAATGAAGGTGGAAATGTCCATGGTGAGGGGAATTTATGGATGAAGAAATTCCAGTGGCCATCATTCCATAATAAGGCTGACAGGCCTGTAAAATATTGCCCAAAAAACCCTGGAAAAGGCTCCAGCAGCTCCCTGGAAGGTGACCCAAATATTTTATGGAGTGGGCTCTGACGACCTTCCCTTATTTATGAATTTTTAAATGAGCGGGATCTGTTTAAAGGGGGGAAAAAAAAAACCTGGGATACGAAAAAAAAAAAAACCCAAACCAACTTCAGATGGTGACTTTAACCTCCCGTAGATTAAAAACCATTCCATCTTTTTATCCAAATTCCAATAAAAATCCTGTCTCCCGTGGATTTAGGGACTGCTTCCAACGCCACTTAAAAGCTGATTATTTTCAGGGCAGGTTTTGCACTCCAAAGCTTTTTATTTTTTTTTTTTTAATTATTTTTTAAATCCATTTTAAAGGATAACAATTTCTTTGGTAATGTTTGGGACTGGGATAATTTTACCCAGGAAAACTGAGGGAAATTTAATGGAAAACCTTTCCATTCCACCCACCCTCCACTCGCCCACTCTCCAAGCCCCATCCAAGCTGGCCTTGAAGAATTCCAGGGATGGGGCAGCCACGACTCCATAGTCCGAGAGCTGAATCTGGCTGTTTGGAATCTCCCTTTACTCCAAAGGAAGCCAAAGTTATTGGGAATGGTGAAAAGTCTAAAACACTGGGATAAACCAAGCCACTGATACCCAGACTCCTCCTCTGCCCATTCCAGAAACCACTATTCCAGCAGCTCCAGGGAGGAATTCCGCAGCCAGAAATGAGGGGGAAAGGCTGCTTTTCCATCCAGGAGAGCATTTAAGGAATATTTTACACCAAAGCCCCTTCATTCCCTTCTGGAGGGGTTATAAATGGGACAATCCTGCCTTGGGATAGAGCCCTTCAAACACCACAACATCAATATCCCGGCTCCTGGAAATCCAAGGAATATTTCTCCACGTCCACATCCCATTAATCATTTGGAAAGCCATTTATGGACCCAAATTACCAAGTGCCAAAACGCCCCTGACAGGGAGGGAAATTTATTCCTCTGCTTTATTGATGTTCTATTTATTATTAGAAATCCAATAAATTCTTCCCAGATTGGGAATTTTAACGGGAATTCTTCATGGCTGGGTCCCATTTGT
Organism: Agelaius tricolor; assembly: GCF_023055355.1. Classification (NCBI taxonomy): domain Eukaryota; kingdom Metazoa; phylum Chordata; class Aves; order Passeriformes; family Icteridae; genus Agelaius; species Agelaius tricolor. The sequence goes on from NW_027269261.1 coordinate 5,029,020, forward strand.
GCTCTGAATGCTGTGTGTAAAGGGGGAGCAGGGAAGATAAGCCAAAAAAAAAAAAAATCCTTTAAAAACTCCTTTTTTAGGATGCACTTGATGGGAAAAAATCCCCTTCCAGCCTGGCAGTGAGGTCGGGATCAAACACAGATTCCGGGACTCTGATAGGAAAATTTGGAAAGGTCTTTAGCGTAATCCTTTAATCTGTTTGCAGGGAGATCCATGAAAAATGCTTTATTTACCTGAGTAAACAGTGGCTCCCATTTCCAACGGGAGGTTAAGCTGTTTGGAGAAAGGCTTGGGAGGAAATCATTCCAAGGATTTTAAAGCTTAAGGTGTCATTGTTTGGGTTTTTTGGGATTCCTTCCAAGGAGATCGCGGGCAACTTTCAGAGGGAGCAGAATTCGCTCAAATTCACCTGGAAGGGCCGAAAATCCTAAGTTACTCCACTTTGTGGGGAGTCTTGGTGGGAATGTGCCAGTTTGGGAATGAGGCTGGAAGCTGGGAAGTGCCTGGAGAAGCATCAGCTCCCGTTTTAAATACGGCTCCAACACATCCCAATTTTCAGGAGATCAAATGATCCCCTTTATATTCTCCTTTAATCATTCCAGCCCTTCCTCATTCCAGGCATGGTTATCCAGCAGTGCCTTCTCCTGAGATCGGGATAAACCTCTTCCCACATGCAGGAATTCTGCTCATCCCATGGAAAAGGGAGAGGGGACATTCCCACTTAATCCTTCAGGACTCCCAAACCCTGTTGGGAATAGTGAAAGGGTGATCTGCCCCCAGGTCAATCCCCGGGAATCTTTTGGCCACCAGATGCCCCCACAGAGCCATCCCAGGTCCCTGAGGGAAGCTGGACACAATTTCCCTGGATTTTGGGAAATCTCCAGCTCCTTTTCTGCCACCCTTTCCCAGTGCCACCGTACTGCAGGGAGGGAGAGTGGCAGGGATTTCTTTGGAAGTTCCCACCACGTTGGAAGTGGTCTCCTGGACACTGGGAATGGCTGGAGGTGTCCCAGTCCTCAGTGTAAAGGGTTTTGTGGTGATGAACTGGGAATTCCCGGGATTTCTGCCCGCACCCGGGACAGTGCTGGATAAGGCTGGGGTAGGAGCAGGATAAAAGAAATGCTCCCAGTGAGTAAAGCATTTTTCCAGCTAGATTTTCCCTGGAATTCTGCACTTCAGGGGTTGTCCCACACTACAGAAATCTATAAACCCAGGAAATCCTTGGAAAACCGTTCTCCAAGCGCTCTCCCTGTAAACGTCCTCACTCCAAGCTCCCCTGCCTTTCTTAAATCCCTTTGAAAGCCAGTTCCTGCTTCCCTCCATGCTCCCAGTGCCTTTCCCTTCTCCAGAAATAAATTGGGATGTCTCTTGAACTCATTTGTGCTCCTTGCTGCCTTCCCGCTGCCTTCCCGGCCTAACTCTTTCCATATGGCCGCGGCTCCTTCCATGGAGCGCCTCCGCCTGGCTTCCCCCGCTCACTTCCAAGCTCCTTAATTTTATGAACAATTTCCGAACAATTAGAATGTGGAAAAGTCCTCCGAGGGAAGCTGGAGGATCCCTGCCCCCGGGGATAGTGCAAATGTGGGCCAGACAAAGCCATTCCGCCCGCTCCCTGCGGAACAATCCTCGGATGGGCTGAGCTCATAAAGCCGAGATTTTCCATCTCCGCATTCCAGGGGCTGGATCCTCCTCCCAGTGCCACCAGAGTGACGTGGAATCACTTTGGGTTATTCCGGCTTCTTTTCCCAATTAGAGCCACTGCTTCCCTCCCCTGTTCCCTTCTTCCCGTGTTTATTCCGAGTAATGCCCGACACATGCTTATTTCATGCTATTCCAGTGCAAGGAAAACATCGGGAGTGAAACCAATCCACTTTTAATGGATCAAATACCGGCCTGCGAAAAGCCACAATTTTCCAATCAGAGTTTGGATTGAGGCAGCCCCTCGGCGTCCCGTGGAATCCCAACAGTTTTCCAACAGCCCCTTTCCTCTTCTCATCCCAACCAGGTCATTTTCCAATCAGCCCCATTACACTGAATCCATTTATATTCCCCAAAAATACATAATGACGGGAATTAGCCCCAACCCCAGGCCTTTTTTTAATCCCTCGCCTGTTAAGTGGAACCACATCTATCTCCGAGCGGGAATTCTTCCGGAGCCCGATGGAAATGGATTCCAAACAATGCATTCCTATTCAAATTCTCCTCCGTTTTAATCAAAAAAAGCTTGGATTATCTGCTGCCAATATCTCTGAAGGCAGCCTGGAGTCAGGCCCCCTTTGCTACCCCCCTGGTTTTTATGGAATACACGGAATATATGGAATTAATCCATCTGAATATCCAATGTGATGCCTAATGACTTTGGGATCATAACACAAGCGGGTTGTTTGCAGTCCATAAATAAGGAATGGCTTTTGCTGGGATTTCCCAAACCAAAACAGGCTTTGATTGGAAACAGGAGGCAGATCCAGCTTCTCCCTTTTTCATGGCTGAGGGAATTTGGGCTGGGAGGATGGAGCACCCACTGGCAATGCTTGGCAGGGGTTACTCCCAATTCCTGCTGTCCCAAAACCATGGGATGATGGGAATCATCTTGGCATGGCAGGGACTGGGATGAGATAGGCTTCAAGTCCTTTTGAATCCAAGCCATTCCATGATTCCATGACCCTGTCTCTACCTGCCTGGAGCTGCCGCTGGATCTTCATCCCTGCCATGTGGTTGTTGGCAGAAATTCCGTCTCCTCTCCCGGCCGGAAGATCCTTTCTCCAGGATATCTTGGAGCTCTTCTCAGCACTGGCTGGGCAGCTGAGCTTCCTCGCAATTCCTGAATCCCAACCCTGAGTTGCAATTCCTGAATTCTCTGTTAAAGATCTTCTGAAACAGGAATAAAATCTCCCTGTCTGGGTGGATTTACTCCCCACGATCTATCCCCTCTGCTATCCACCCTTTCCTGCCTGGGGCTGAAATTCCAGCTCCTCGTTCCCACAATTATCTGGATCTCACCTGGCTTTGTATCAGCCTGAAATATTTGAGAAAGAAAGGTGATTCCATAGGGCAGCTGAGATCACTCTTGGGAGATGCTGGTCTTCCACCAGGACCATGAGAGGGGTCAGGGAACAAGAGATACCCGGAGCACAATTCCTGGGAATGCTGATCCCTGGATAGTGTCGGCACATGGACAATGGGAAGGGGACCAGATGCAGGAGTTTTCCCTGCCAGATCCCAGTCTCCATCCCAGGCTTTTCCTGGCTCCTGCTCAGGATGGGGCTGGCATTCCCATCCCCCGGGACAGTGGGAAATTCAGGAATCCTGCCTGGCTAAATCCATTTATTCCTCTGCATGCTCCTTGGTTCCTGGAGATGCTGAGCCAGCTTGGCAATATTCTGGTACTCCAGTAAAATTAAAGATTAATTTCCCTCTAAATGCTCCATAATTTGATTTTATTAAAACTTTTACAAGGAGACAAAAGGGGGAATTTCTTCCCCCATCCCAAATATTTGCCAATAAATCCTTTACACCCCTGCAGGGTCAGGTACTCCACGGTTGGGAAACAAATTCCATGTAAAAAAGTAAATATTAAGGGAAAGGATATAAAACTTTATTGGCACTAAAATTCCTACCCCCCTTCTTTCAGGGACCCAAAAGAGGGAAGGGAGGAGAGAGAGAAATAAACCCTTTGGAAAACAGGGGGATTGTTGAGAGGGCTTCGTTTTCCCTGGGAAGGTAAGACCTGGATTTGACAGCCTGGAGCCCCGGGAATTGAGGGGGGATTAGAGGAGAGTCAGGCCTGGGGTGGAGGGGCTGGGAAGGGAAATTCCTTGGCTGGAGATGGGAATTCCCAATGCAGAGGTGTTGCAATCCCAGCATTCTAGGAAGGCCGGGGTTGGAAAGGTCCTTAAATCCTCTCCAGTTCCACCTTCCACTATCCCAGGTTGCTCCAAGCCCCGTCCAGCCTGGCCTGGAACATGTCCAGGTGCTTTCTCTGGGATTAAAAATCACCTCTTGGTTTTTCATCCCAGAGCTTTCAGCCCTGCTTAGACGTTTCTTCTCCAGCAGCTCTTCCAGAGTTATCCAGCTTGGATAAAACGGAGTAGCCACTCCTTGTTGGAACTGGCCGAGCATCTGCTCCAGCTTTTTAAGTTTTTATCAGGAAAATTTGTTTCCTGGGTGAAGGAAACACCAGCAGTGCTTCCACGGCTCTTATTCCCACAAATCTTTAGCATTGGATAATATTCCTTAATAAAAGCTGTTACAAGGTCCTTAAGCAACTCTTTATGGCCCTTCCAGGATTTATGTCCTGAGGAATCCCCGGGATGCAGATGTTTGATGTTATTCCAGATATGTAAACTGATATTAATTGTACACATTTCCCCCTGAAAAAACAGGGATTTTTTTTCTCTTTTTCCCTTGGCTCTGGAAGCAGACATCTCATAATTCCTACAGCAAGGAAAAGCGGCACATGGAGGGAAAAAAAAAAAAAACTGGATGAAAAATGTTTGTGCAGCTCGGCCTTTCCTTGGAAATGAAAATAAATGTCCCTAAATGCCATAAATTTCAATTCCTGCCAAGGCCAGAGCCCATCTCGGGATTGAATCCCGAGGAAAAATAGGAAACATTTGTTGGATCCGTCTGCTGAAAGCAGCGAGGAAATGATGTCATGGTTGGGAAAAATGAAGTTTTGGAAAAATCCAGTTAACACACCTGGCTTTGCTGGGGAAATTGGGATGGCTGGGAATGGGGGCTGCTACTCCATAGCAGGGTTTTCCAGGGAATATCACTAAATCTGGGGAGTTTTGGGAGGAAAACACCCGTCATCATCCTCAGTCCCATTTGCTGTGCCATAGCTGGCAAAACAGTGGGATACAGGATTATATCCCAGATCACTGGGAATTGCATCCCAGCTTGCTGTGCATGCAGGATTTTCCAGCCCCAAATCCATCTCTGCAGCTTGGGAAGCCCCAGCATCCCAGAAAAGGCAACTCAGTCCAGGATACCTTTCTCTTCCCATGGGATTTGCCAAACATTCCGGCATCTGGAGCAAGGGACATTCCCTTTGATTATTTCCTGATGAGATTTATTCCATTTGTTGTCCTTAACGCTCTCCTTGTTTTCCCTTCTCTCCCTCTGTCCTTCCCTTTCATCCCAGAATTTCTGTCCATTTGTCAAGCACAGGGGAAAATTCAGGGAGACAGAAATAAAGATTGAAATAAGTCCCCAACGAGGCTTTTCTTTTCCTTTTTTTTTGGGAATCTGCCCAATCCCAGGCCGATCCTGCAGCAGGGGAGTGGGAATTCTGGTGAGATCCCACCAGGAATCCTGCATGGATTCTGGAGCAGAATTGCACTTAGGCTTAGGAGATTTTTTCATTTGCCAATGAAAGCAAATCCATTAAAGAAAAATAAAATTGCAGAAGAAAAGAGAAACTCTTCACACTTCAGGGTCAAGCTCAGCTATTGATTCCAGCTCGGGGAAAGCACGGATTTTCCCTTTCTTTTTTGAGGGAATGTCAAAACATTTCACTGCAGGCTCGGTAAAACATTTGACATTTCCCAAGCAAAACCTTTTGTTCCCAAAAGCGTTTGTTTATTCCCGATTTGACCCAAATTGAAGAACAAAAGAGTTCAATAATTCGGGAAAACCAAACGAAGCCCTCGGGATGGTTCAGGCTGACCCAGCATGACACAGTTGGGATTGGAGATTTTCCCCAAAAAAGTTGGGATTCAAAATGTGCTGGGATTTTTTTTTGGCCAAAAAATCCACTGTGGGCTCAGCTTTTCCAAGGCTTTTATGGTAGGGGGAGATCTCGGTGTTCCTTCTTTGGGATGGGAATGGGAGGGGGAGAGGAGCCCTCTTGGATAGTGGGACAACACATGGAAGTGGAGAGGAAGGTGGTGAGATATTAAGGAAAAATCCTTCCTTGGGAAGGTGGGGAGGGACTGGAATGGAATTCCCAGACCATCCGTGGCTGCCCCATCCCTGGAAGTGTCTGAGGCCAGGCTGGATGGGGCTTGGAACACCCTGGGATAGTGGGAAGTGTCCATGGCAGGATGGAATGGGATGAGCTTTAAGATCCTTCCCATTCCCTGCACTGGGAATTCCCTGCAAACCATTGTGGTCACTGGAGGTGTCCCCATTCCCAGGAATCCACATCATTCCAGGAGGAAAGTGATGCACCCTGGCCAAAGTGCAATTCCCAAATTCTCTTTGCTGGGACAGTTTCCTGTGGAAAACAATCCTTCCCTAAAAGTGCATTTCTGCCCCCATATCACTGCTCCAGGATTCAGGAATTATCCTGGCCGTGCTCCCACATGGATCAATGGGGGAATTTAATCCCAGGAGATAACGAATCCCAGCTCCTCCCAGCATTTGTTGCTGGCATTTCTCAGGTCTTCAGGGGATTTCAAGGACTTATCTGGAGATCTGGCTCCTTCCAGGTGCTTTAATTAACTCCAGTGCTCCTTGGATACCTTGGAATCCAGGAATGCACTGCCCATCCCAATTTTCCTCCCAGGTAGCTTTAGGAAGCATTTCTTGGTTTTCCCTCCAAACAGGGAAGTTTGTAGGGAAAAGCTGGCCCAGGTGAGTCAATAACAATAGTGCCTAAATTAATTTATACCAAAAATTATGGAAAATATTAAATTATATCAGATTGATTGATTAATTAATTAATTAGTATTTAAATATAGTATTATTTTGTTCCAGTTTCATGGATATCTCTATTAAAATAAATTCAGGGATTGCAACAGTTAAAATAGAAATTGGGATGTTACCAGTTAAAACAACTGGAATTCCATTGCCTTTTTCCAGGATTTATGAATGGGTGGCTTCCACAAGCACCTGGGCACACGTTACTGCGAACTTCCTGCACAATTCCAGGAGTTAGCAGGAATTCCTTCAGCATCCTAGCATGGATCATCACCATCCCATCCACACCCCCTGCTAATCCTCAGTATTCTCCGATTTCCCTGCTCTGGAGGGAAGAAAGTCCAGGACATATCTGGGATTTCTGGGCACATTCTGGTGCTTTGGATCCCTCATTTCCCAGAGAGCAGAGAATTCCAGGGCTCAGGACCTATCCCTATGGAAGGCTGAGAACCTTGGAGCTGCCTTCCATCAGATTTTCCAGCGGACGGAGCACATAGTGCTCAGGAATCCATCCCCCCTGGAATATCCAACGTATCAGTTTTATTAACCAGGATCCAAGGAAATTTAGGAGCCTGGCTTAATTTGGGAAAATTCATCCCACTTAAGCATTTTTCCATGTCCTGCCCAAGCTGGTTTCTGATTTATCAATGACCTATTTCCCATCTATCCCAGCTTTCACTCCGTAAATCACATTCCTGCTTGGAGAAACGCTGGGTTTTTTTATGATTCCATTTTAAAAACCCCTCATCTCTTTCTCGGAGGCTCCATATTTTCTGTGGAATATTGAACCATCACTTCCAATAGCGATGGGTCTGAGGACTTGTGGGATGTTCCAGAGGCTTCAGCGACCTTTGGAGCATTAATCTTTCCTACAAATAATCCTCATTCCATCCATAACTGCCTGGGTATTTTTTATCCTTGCTCAGTATTCTGTATTTTTTGGGGAAGCAAGCATTGCATGGAAAGGGAGCGGCCCTTCCATTCCAGCACTTTCCGTGCAGGAAGGGAGGTCTGTGGGAGTCTCTCCCTCCCTGAGCCTGATTTTGGGAAGCGCTGCCTGAAAAAAACAAACACAAGGCTCCAATCCCTCTTCCCATTCCCAAGGGATCCAACCCATTCTCTCCAGCAGGTGCTGGCCCAGGCTCAGGCTGGGTGGGATAATTCCAACAAGGAAAATTAATATTTTGGGAGGTTTGTTGTTAATTGTGTCCCATCCTGAGCCACTCTCAAAGACTTTCAAAGGCACAAGGAAAAAAATCCTGGCTTCCCAGAGGAAACTTCCATGGATTTAATGAGCTCCCAGTCTCTCCCCATGGCTGGTTATTTATGGGGTGGTTCCATGAAGCATTGGCTAATGGACATGGGGAAATGGCTCTGGAGGAGAGCGGGTTCCCTGCGGTGCTTGGAGCTGTGTGGGAATGGGATATTGGGCTCAGTCCATCCCAAAAAAACGGGGGGGTGAGGGAAAAAATAGGGAGAAAGTTGCTGGTTTGTGGTGTCACTCCTGTGGCATCAGGAAAGGGAATGATTTCTTGGCAAAAATTCCTCAAAAAAGCAGGACACCTGTGGCGGGAATGATCCAAGGTTGAATCCCACCACAAACCTGAGAGACCCACAGTGATCATGCAGAGAGCCAATGCCATGATTAAGGGAGGGATCCATGGATTCACCTGAAACACAATCCGGGGTGAAAATGCTTTTATTGGGACGTTTGCACATGGCAGGAAAAGCAGGACCACAGCTCAGGCTGAGGATGTTGTGGAAACCTCATCCTCCAAAATAATTCTAAAGCAATTCCAGAGGAATCAGCGGCAGCATCCGAGGGGGCTCTGCCAGGCCCCAGCTGGGTGCAGAGGTTTTGAAATGGAAACAACTCAGAAATTCCTAAAATATTCCCGAAAAAAGAAACATTTTCGCTTTCCCCCCAGCTCTGGTCTTGATTTTCCAGGCTGGAGGAGGAATGTTGTTGAATTTTATGGAAAGTGATAGTGGGACTCTCTGGAAGTGGCCATAAAAGATAACAGATTTTGTTTTAAAGGCAGATAAAAGTTACGGGCCCGTGTTCCTTGGAACAGGAATTTCCTTGGATACCAATAAAAATGTTGGTTATGAAGCATTTCCTGAGGAATGGCTCTAACCCTGAATGATCCTGGTTATTTGCTGAGGAAAATGGGTTTTATCCTGGACAATAAACCTGTGGAGATTTATTAACCTGGGAAGCACATTCCAGGCTCCAATCCGCTCCCAGCCCTTGGAATTAATATCGTGGATAGAGTGAAAAATCCCTCTCCTGCTCCAGAGCCATTCCCTGCAGAATGTCTCCCATAAAAGAGTTCCCTGAGCAGCCCTTGAGCTGGATTTTCCTGGTCTTTGCCTGGGTCCTTCATTCCCAAAGCCCAGGCTCTGTTTTAATGGGAATATTTCCTCTGTATCGCATTACTCTGGCACTATTCCCTGCAGGAATAACAGAAAAAAAGATTTGGAATAGGAATATTTGAAACAACGCATTGGCGCTGTCAAGGTGATCCCAAACCTCTTTGCCTCACCCAGAGCCTGAAACCCTGGTGATTCCATGGAAAAATCAATGGGAGAGGGTGAAGGGAAGAGTTAAGGCGTCTCCTTTCTCCACAGCAATGAAAGCTCAGGGAATCCCACAAAATATTGGAATGGAAGTGGGAAAAAGCACAGGGAGCCCCCAAAACATTCCAGCCTCAGCTGCCCCAGGATGCTTGGAACGGGAGTGGGAGGGTTAACAGAGGAATTGGCATTTTGGATAAATCAGCACATTCTGCTCCTAAAAGTGCCTGGACGTGGAATGGGAGCCGGGGCAGGCCCAGCCCTGGGCTTTGCAAAGCTTGGCCCAAGCGCACAGCCCAGCCTTGCAGCAGAGCAGGTAATTAGTGTTCATAATCAGTTTGTAAAGCTCAGGCGACTCCAGAGTGCCGGGCACTCCAGGAAAAAAGGGAATTTTCTCCTTCGGGATGCATGCGAGTGCCAGCGGAACATCTGCACCCAATCTAGGCTCTGCTCAGCCCCCAAATATTGTTGTGGTTATGGGCAATTCCCTTAAAAGCCGATCCCTTTCCAACCCCGCGCTACTCAGGATGAAATGTTTGCTGCTCCTTTAACTCTTTTTAGGGATGGGGTTTTTTTGAAGTTAGAATTCCGCTTTCAGGGTACTCCTAACCCTGCCGCTTCCCTGTTTCCCTGCAACGACGAAGTTTTGTTTGGGAATCTTTGTGCTTACTCAGTCCTTCCAAGCTCAAAAAGCAACCTCACTCATTCCTTGAAATGGAGAGGGATCCGTGGTGTTTGGAAAACAATCGGATTCCTGACAGCTTTTCCATAGTGTTGGTGTTTTGCTATTGCTTGGGAGACGGGAGGGAATTTAATCCCAGAGCAAGATGGAGTTTGACAGCTCTGGCTCTGGAAGCTCTTTCTGGCATGGAATTTTTCCTGGAGGTGATTCCCAGAGTGGATAGAGCCCAGGTGGCCCTGCCTCATCCAAGGTGGAATGAAGGAAAGGGAATGTTCACGAGGCAGGGAAGTTCCTGGAGGTGCAAAACTCCTTGGAAGGGTCTTGGGATCAACCCAGCAGGTGAAATGCAGGGAATTCCAACCATCCTTCCATGGACTCCCTCAGTGGTTTCTCACCTCCCCCTTCAGCCTTGCTTGAGGTCTCCAGGCCCTCCTGGAAGGAGAGAATTCACCCAAGATCCAAGCTGGGAATCCCTTATGGATGTGCTTCCAAACCCCACGGACACAGGGCCCTTTGCTGCCAGTTCCGGGTGGGGCGTTGGCTTTGAGGGACGTGGCTTTGGAATTCACCGGCTGCCTCCAAGAGCAACCAAGTTCCTGCCAAAGGGAATTTTATCCTCCCTTTCCAGCAGATTTCCAGCACTTTACTGGTTTTTTTTTTTTTTCCTCCTAGCGCATTTTATCCCTTTCCCCAAACCTCTGGTTCTCCAGGAGAGGCTTTGGAGCGGCCTCATCCATAACCTAACCTTGCCTCCTGTCTCATTTGCTCCAGGGGCAGTGCCTGGATGCTGACAGCCATTCCCAGCCTTAAAATATGGCTCTGGCAATCCAAGGGAGCCAAAAGACGAATTCCCTGCTGCCTCCAGAGTGTTCCTGCAGGAAAAGATTTGGGCAGTTGGGATTCTCCAGCGCTGCCTGGTTGATTCCCACTTTATCCCATGGGAGCATCAAGCAGCCCAAGGAATGTGGATCCACCTCCACGAGCCTCCTGTCTCCTCCTAGGATCAGGAAAATCTTTGGCAAACTGTGCTCCTCACCATCCCACAGGGCATGGATCCTTCAGGACCCTGGGTCTTTCACTTCCCAGGGATTTTTCATGGATTCATGAGGCTTGGCAGCTCCAGGATCAGCTCCAGGCCCCTTCCTGGCAAGGGGAGAGGTTCCCTGTGGGAAGGGGCACAGGAACAGCAGTGGAACAGAGCAGAGGGAATTACAGCTCCTGAGGAATGAGCAGGGACTCTTTTAGGGCCACTTCCCAAGGTCTGGGAATCCAACAGTGCCCATCAATCCATCCCAGCTCCTCTTCCTCGCTCCTTCCGGCGGCATCCGCAAGGTTGGGACGGACGGAGGCTCCAGCCAGCCCCAAAATGAAAAACGTAAATATGGAATATTAAAACCAGACCTGCTCCAGAGAGGAACTTTGACATCGCCACAAATCCGAAGAAGAAAGGGAAAACTCTGGCACAGAAATCCCACATGACATCATTTTCTGGGGTCACGGTGCCAAAATGGGGATATCTCCAGGAGTGAAAGCTTCGCTGCTCCTTGCCAGGTCCATATAACTTTGGGATTAAAAGGACTTTCATATTTCTGCTGCAGGAGATGGGATGGCAAGGAGGAGGGAGGTTTTCCCCATGGGAATGATTAAATTCCTATCAGTAATAACAAGGAAGAAAAGTTTTGTCAGCCGAGTCATTGATCTTCCTTCACAATTCCTCCCAAATCCATGGAAGCTTCTGCAAGGAACCCCAAAGCCACAGAGCTGCTTGGTGGTGGAGTGAAACTATTATTAGGGTTCAAGGAAATTTTTTCCTGCCATTTATCATCCCCACTTTTCTACAAATTATGGAGAGTTCTGTCAAAACTCCTCCAGGGCCGCGCTCCTGCAGCCGTTCAATCCCAGGGAAGGGCTGATCCCACACATCCCAGACAGATCCTTGACCCTTCCCCTCAAAACCTTTCCGTTCCAAAGCTCTCCCAGCAGCTCCAGGGAATAAAAGCCCCTTCTCCAGCCTCTCGCTGGGAAATGAGGTGGGATTCTCCTGGGCCATGGGCTGGGAGCAGCAGAAAACTTTTGGGGAAGGTTTCCAGAGGTAAAAACCTGCTGGATTCCCCGAAAATGAAAAACTCCCTATTAAGAGGGAATGTTATGAAGTGCCTGAGGGAGCTGGGAATCAAATTCCCATTTCCAAGTGCAACTTAAGGAGTTGTGGGCAGGTTTATAACCCTGCAAACGAGGGGGGGATTTGCAGCTTCTCCGGAGAGCTGGGCACGGATTTTTCCAAGTTCCTGCACAAGGAGGAGGATTTAGCTCCAAAGAACCCAAAGGATTTGCACCAATCTGACTTTTGGAACTTTAGATCAGCTCTTTTCCAGCCTGGGCCCCGTCTTTGGTACCTTGGGATCATCCACAGGATGATGAGCCTGGATCTTCCCTGGGCCGTCCCTGATCTCTGAGGAGATCCCCTCCAGCCCCTTCCAGCTTCTCCAGCCACAACCCGGAGTGGGGAGCGCTGGAATCCTGGAAAAGCAGACCCTGTGCTGGTGCCAAACATCTGCAAGCCCCAGTCCCCCAGCCCCTTCCTACAGCAGAGGGATGGGTTTAAATCCTTAGGATTCCAAACACACCAGGAAAGAAATCAATCTGGGGTCCACCAGCAAGTCTCCAGTAACATTCCCCGTCCTGCTCTGTGCTCTCCAAAGGGTGCTAAAGATATATGGAGGAGGTAGAGCTGATGGAAACGGTTCCAGCCTCATTTTTTTTCCAGACTGCAAACCCCATTCCATTGGAATTGCCGTGTTCCGCGGGATGGGATCGATTTTGACAGGATCATGGCTGCAGAAGTGTCAGAGCTGATTGTTTCCACCCCCTCGCTTTGTTCCCATCAATTCCAAAAGTTTTGCTCCCATCAAGTCCAATTTTCCCTAGATCCTGTCAGGCTGGATCACCTCACCTCACCCTGCCTAAAAACCCCATTTTATTTTATTTATTTTGGGGATTTTTTTTTTTGGGGGGGGGGGGGGGGGGGGGGGTCGGATCTCCACTCCCAGGATTTTCCGTGAGCTGAGGTGCATGGTGCAGGCATTGAATTTCCCCAGGGATTTTCCCCATGCCCCCATGGGAATACAAGTCCTGAGGGTGTTCTCCCCCCGCCAGCAAAGCTCCTCCTTTATCCCTCCTCCCTGGGAATCCAAAGCCACAATGTCCCGGACCCTCCTAACAGGTGCCAGCTGGTTTAGGGCCTCTGGATTGGGGTTTTTGGTGTCTCTGCCTGCCCCAGGAATTCTGCTGGGCACAGGGAAATATTTTGGGGACGTTTAAGGAGAAAACCCCTTCTCCACAGGAAATCATGAAAATGGCATTTTTAATCACAGCCAGGGAGTGCCCAGGAATGGCCACCTTTGCCCTGAGGCTGTGCTCAGCATCCAGGTGTTTTTCCAGGGTTTTGGCAGGTCCATGGCAGTCTTGGAAGGGAATAACTCAGGTGTTTGTGCACCATCCCGGCAGGACAAGAATGGAAAGGATCTGACTCCAGAGCCCCCAGTCCCGTATCCACAGGGATACCCCTGCCTGGGATAGGGGAATGAGGAGTCACATCCCAGCAGGACCAGAAGGGGGAAGGATCTGACTCCAGCACCGGTGCCTTGCTCATCCCAAAGCCCCAGTCCCATATCCAGAGGGACATCCCTGCCTGGAATGCAGAGATGAGGAGCCCCAGCGGATGCTGAGAACTGGCACACAGCAAACACCACACTTAAAGGGTTTTGCTGTCCCTCAACATTCCCAAAGCTGCTCTTCCACACGCTGGAATGCGGCTTTTAATGGATAAACCCGGCAGGGGACGGGCCAGGGCCACTCCTCCTCCGTTTCAGGTGTCTCCTCCATCCTCACATCCCTAAAATCCACTCAGCCGCAGTCGGGCTGCAGATCCTGCCCTGGGACTGTGCTCTCACCTCCTTGCATTTCCCGGCTTCCCTCCCTGCCGAGCTCTGCAGTGGGAATCAAGCCCGGCTTTAGCAGAGGCAGAACCGAGTTTTGCCACGCCGAGGCTGGAGACAGAATCGTGTCCCGGGCTGGGCTGCGTTGGCACCTCCCGGTTCCCTCCCTCCCTCCTTCCCACCGGGACGCCCTCTCCGCAGCAATCCCGGCGTGTTTTCTCCTGCCAGGATCTTCCCTCCCTGCCCCGCTGCAGGACCTGCCCCTTCCCACACAATGGAGGGACCGACGCCAGCTGGAGGAGCCAGGGAATGCGAAACCCCGTCCCGAGCGCATCCCGGCCGGCTGCCCGGCAGCAGTGCGGGGACGCGGGGACAGCGCCCCGGCCGTGGGCAGCGCCCCGGGCCGGGTGATGCGGCGGGGAGGGGGCCACGGAGCCCCGGGATGCGGGAGAATGCCGGGAGGAAGCTCAGGGAGCGATTCCAAGGGATCCTAGAGAGTCCTCCCGCTCCCGGAGAGCTCTGGAGAAGGGAAGGCGCTCACCCTGAGGGAGGGAGAGAGGGAAGGAGGTCACTGCAGTGTGCCCACGGTTGTCGGTTTTTATTAAGGTTCCTTATTATAGAAATATCCCGTAAAACATCCTGGCACTTTTGGTCCGTTTCCATCCCGGGGCAGAGGCACTGGGAAGGGGCTGGAGAAAGGGCTCCAGCACGGAGGATGCTCCTTGGGGAAGCCGGGAATTGCTCCCCTGGGCTGGGACAGAGCCGGGAATGCTCCCGGCAGTGCCTGGGGACGGAGGGAATCACGGCATCCAACAGTCCTCGGGAGGTATGGGGGAGGAGAAGGAAAAACTGAAAGCAAGGGGGAGAAAATACAATAAAATAAAATAAAATAAAGAAGGAAGACCGAAGAGTCTCTTCCGTCATCCCTTTCCGATCCAATGGAGGCTAAGCGTCCCTCCGGGAATGTCCTGCCGGGGATTTGCCGAGGCAGAAAGTCACCTGTCACCGCCCGGGCTGTCCCCGCGTCCCCACTCCGGGCTGCAGGAGCTCATTCCAAGGCTCCAAGAGTCCCTGGGCAGCTGCTCGGCGGCTCTAGGACGAGGAGGTCGGGATGGAGATTCCATGGATGGCGCTCAGGGGCTCCGGAGCTTTCCCCGCGGGGCTGGGCGGTTTCCTGTCCACCCCTGCAGGAAGGGGGAGAGGGAAAAAGGACGGGCGAGGCAGGGGATGGAGGCGCTCCGGGCACGGGGGGACGCCCCAAAAACCGCCTCGAGAGCCCCCAGCAGCGACCGTGACCCGCCGGTGACAGGGACGGCGCCGGTGGCACCGCCAGGGACGCGGGGCGGCCCCGACCAGCCCCAGCCACGCACGGAGCGCATCCCTAAAAATTCCTAAAATTTGGGGTGTCCTGGGAGGGGACTGTGCCGGGGAGGGAGGGGAAGGGGACAGGACCGTGCCACCATTCCTGAGGTGATGGAATTCCTGCTGAGCTCCGTCCCACCCCAGCTCAGCCCTCGGGAATTCTGCTTTCAGGGACCAGGATATTTATCCCGGGGCTGCTGGAGGCACGGGGATAAGCAGGGAGGGGTTTCGGGGGAAATCCAGGAAATTGGGAAAGGGCTGAAATGGTCTGGCTGGGTTGTCCTTCCTTCTTTCTAGCCTTTTCCCATTTTTCCCGCTCGCTACAGGTACTCCCAGCCCACCCTACCCTTCCTCCTCCAGCTCGTTTGCCAGATAATCCAACAATCCAATTTTAATCCAGTTTTCCAACTGGCAGAACAAGAAAACCGATCCAAAGGAAAAAAATGGGAAAATTAAAAAAAAATTAAAAAGAGAAAAATAAAAATAAATTTTAAAACCACACGCAAAGAAACCCCACCAATATATCAAAAACCTACAAAGGTTTAGAGAAAGTCTGGGGAAAAACCAGCTTAAAAATTGGGAAATCAGAAAATTCAGACTCCAAATAATTTTAAATATCTCGAAAATATGTTAAATGTGCAAAGGTGGCTGTGATCGTTTTATATCCTTTTTTTTTCTTTCCTTCTTTCTCGTGTTTTTTTTTAATTCCTTTTCCTTCCTTCTCTCCCTCTCTTTTTTTTTTTCTTTTTCTTTTTTTTTTTCAATCTTTAAATAATCGGTTTGAATTATTTATTTTCTCCCTCAATCGCTCCTCCCTGGCACAGCTGAGGTTACGACTCGCAGCAGGTTAGAAACGGTAAAATTATTAAAAAACAAATAAAATTATTAAAAACCAAATGAAAAATCAATCAAACAAACAAACAAAAAAAAACCGAAAAAAAACCAAATAAAATTAAACCCCAGAGAAAACAAAATAAAAAAGGACGAATAAACAGGGAATTAATTGCAAAATAATTAAAATGATAGAAAGTCAAATAATGCGGGGAAAATGACAAAAATTTCGAAGGGGATTTTATAGCCAGGGCGGAAAAATCGGGATTTTTAAAAAGAGGGAATCGAGCTCTATTAATGAGGCGAAATAATTAACGGGAGATAAAAGCAACGCCCCCTCGGACAGCCTCAAATTGCTCCCGTGGGATTCCCGGCGGAGCGTTCGGAGGGAAATTATTCATTAATAACTCCGGGAACCAATTAAATAAAATAACAGTTAATTATGATAACTAATAACTATAAACAAATAGTTAAATCACTGCTGTCTGTTCACAATTAATAGGTAATTACTAGGAATTAATGATTCCCTGTCAAGGCTTCTGCTTTTCCAGAAAGGCTCCCGCTTTTTGGAATCGGTGGAATGGGGGAACGCGGGGAAAGGCCCCTGCTCTGTGCCCCACATTCCCGCATTCCGGGGGAGACCAGCAGCCCGGCAATCCTCCCCATTCCCTGCCGCTTCCCAGCGAGCGAGCAGGGAAATCCCAACGCCGGCCCGGAACGCGGCGGGGACCCGCGGAACACCGGGCTGGGCACCGGGACGGATCCGCTCCCATCCCCGGCGGGGCGGCCCCTCCTGAGGCCGGGGCTCCCTCCCGGCCCCGTCCCCGCGCTGTCCCCGCGCTGTCGCCGCTCACCTTGGCCGCCGGGCTGCTTGAAAGCCATGGCCAGCTCGCCGTGGTGGCCGTGGTGGCCCAGGGGGGTCCCCTGCGGCTGCCAGGGGGGGCCCGGGGCGATGTAGGCGCCGGGGGAGCCGCCGTAGACGCCGGGCTGGCTGGAGGGGGGGTACGCGCAGGCCGGCAGGAAGGTGCCCATGGAGGAGAGCCCCGCGCCGGGCTGGGGACAGGGACACAAAGGGGACAAGGGGCTCAGAACAGCCCGCCCGGGGGGCGGACGGGGCTCCCTGGCCTCTCTCCCCACCGCCCTGGCCCCTCCCTGCTCTCCCTTCCCTGCCCCATTCCAGCCCCACTCGTGCCGCGCACCCCTGTCCCTTCTTGTCCACCGTGTCCCCACAGCTCTCACCTGCGGGTATTTGATGTCGCCTGTCCCCTCCTGTCCCCCCAGCCCTCACCTGCGGGTATTTGATGTCGCCTGTCCCCTCCTGTCCCCCCAGCCCTCACCTGCGGGTATTTGATGTCCCCTGTCCCCTCCTGTCCCCCCTGTCCCCCCAGCCCTCACCTGCGGGTATTTGATGTCGCCGTCCATGGCAGCCTTGTCCAGCCCGTTGACCGCCTGGCCCGGCCCGGGAAAGCCGCTCCTGTTCACGCTGGGCCACTCCTCCATTTTTGGGGGGTACGCGGCCCCCTCGGTGCCAGCCAGAGCCCCTGGGGAACAAAACGTCAGCCCCGAGCCCCCTCCCCACAGCAGCTTTCGGGGTGAAACAGAGGGAATTCCCTCTGTTTTCCAAACGCCTGGCTGTGTAAACCCAGGGGCTGGGGGCACAAGAATCCGCGTTGCCTCCAGCATCCCGAAATTTGGGATCACGGCGCGGGGAGAGGCTGTGGTGTCCCCCCCCAAAACCCGCTCGCCGTCTCCCCCCTCCCTCTTCCAATTCCCAATCCCCGATAATTTAGGGGCTCCAATTTCTCTCCTGACGAAGGGGATTTGGAGAAGTGACATCGGAATTTTAAGGATAAATGATTGCGCGGGGGGAAACGCATGCGGTTGATTTACTCGGGCTTTTGGAAGGATAAAAGGACCCGCAACCCCCTGCCACGGCCCGCTTGTCCCCCCTTGGAGCCGGCGGGGCTCGGCCCTGGCGCTGCCGGTGCTCTCGGAGCCCCAAAATTCCCAGATTCCTCGGAAGAATCCAGAAGGCCGGATCCGAGTTTCCTTCTCTTCCCTTTCCTCCCCGATTTCTCCTCTCCTGTTGTTTTTCTCTCTTTTCCCCTCCTTTTCACATATATATATGTGTATATTATTTTTTTTTAATCCCCCTTTGCGGAGCGAAATTCAGGGCTCCGAATTTGCGGTCGGCAATCTATCATCCCTAGGAAAATATTTTCCACATTTTTCATAAAAAGTTCAAGATGTGGCTGAGCCGAGGCCGCATCTGGCCCCGCCGCCCCGACGGGCTGGTGGAGCAGGGGGAGGCCCTTGGGAGAAAAAAAGGGGGAAAAAATGGGGGGGGTTGGGGGGGGGGGAAAGGAAAATATACGAAACAAACAAACAAAAAAATTCGGAACAAACAGCAAAAAACCCGAAAGAAATAACAACAATTCGAAATAAACTAAGAAGCTGAAACTAATAAAAAAGAAGGAAAGACGCGAAAAGGCACGAAAGGAGCAAAGAGGCACGAACCAAATAAAAAGCCGAAAAGCCGAAAACAAGCAAAAGAAATCCCCGAACGAGCCAAAAGGCACGAAACAAACAAAAACCCCCGAACAAACAAAACCCCCCGAAACAAATAAAAAACCTCGAAACAAACAAACAAAAAACAAAAACAAAAAAAAACCCCAACCGAACAAAAAACCAAAGAGACAAAACAAAGAGACCAAAAAACCACTAAATCGACCAGAAAAACGGGCCCAAGGAAGGGCGGGAGGGGCGGTGGGGAGCGGAACGCACGGTACCCACCCGCCTGCTCCACGAAGGTGCGGATGCCCAGGATGTTGGTGACCGAGTGCGCCGAGGGCCACGAGCGGGGCAGCGGCACCGGGGGGGCCCCGAGGTGCGGCCCGGGGTGCGGAGCGGCCTTGGCGGGCGGCGGGGCCGCGGGGCCCGGGTACGGGTACTGGTAGATGTGGGCGCAGGGCAGCGCGGCCGGGGGCGGCCCGGCGGGGGCCAGCGGGCCGATCTTGTTGCGCAGGATGCGGCTGATGGAGCTGACCGAGGGCACGTTGTACTTGTCGCACACGCCGTCGGCCAGCAGGCGGTCGCGGATCTCCCAGGCGAAGATGCCGGGGTCGCCCTGCTTGTAGTCGCGGATGTGCTTGACCACGGCCGGCGTGGTGACCCGCGGCTTGCTGCCGCCGATGGCCCCGGGCAGGATGGAGCCCGTCTCGTGGTAGCGGGCCAGGATCTTGCTGACGCAGCCGTGCGACACGCGGAGCTGGCGGCTGATGTCGCAGGGCCGGATGCCGAGCTGCGCCAGCTCCACGATCCGCAGGCGGATGGCGTTGGGCAGCGGGCGCCCGTTCACGAAGACGCCGCCCAGCTGGTTCACCTCGCCGTAGGTGTGCTCTGCGGGGCGGGATGGCACGGATCGGCATGGCACGGACCGGCATGGCACGGGTGGGAGCGGCGCTGGTGCCCGCGGGATGGGGATGGCGCTGCAGCGGGAAGGGGAGAGGGAAAAGAGGGGAGAAAGGGGGAAGGGGAAGCGAGAAAGGGAGGGGGAAAGGAGAAAAAAAAAAGGGGGGGAAGAAAGGAAAAGGAAGGGAAGAAAAGGAAAGGGGGAAGAAAGGAAGGAAAGTTGAAGAAAAAAAAAGAAAGGGGAAAAGGAAAAGGGAAAAAGGAAAAAGGGAAAAAGGAAAAAGGGAAAAAGGAAAAAGGGAAAAAGGAAAAAGGGAAAAAGGAAAAGGGAAAAGGAAAAGGGAAAAGGAAAAGGGAAAAAGGAAAAGGGAAAAAGGGAAAAAGGGAAAGGGAAAGGGGAGAAGAAGTGGGGAGGGAGAAAGGAAGGGGAAAAAAGGAAGGGGAGGAAAAAAGGAACAAGGAAAAGCAAAAGGAGAATGAGAAGGGGAAGGGGGAAAGAGAGAGAAAAAGCCAAGGGGAAGGAGGAAAGAAGGAAAGAGAGGAAGGAGAGATACAGACAGAAAAAAGGGAGGTAAAAGGGACAGTAAAAAAAGAAGGGGGAGGAAAGACAGGGAAAGAATGAGAGAAAAAGAAAAGTCAGAAACGACGAGGGTGGGGAAAAAGGACACAAAAAAAAAAAGGAGAGCGGGACAAAAGGAGAGAAGGCAAAAGAACGAGAACGGGAAAAGGAATCTCAAGGAGGGAGCGGAGCGAAAGCGAAGGGAGGCGCGGGGAGGACGGAGCAGCCCGGAGCCCTCCCGGCCGGGCACGGCACCCCGGCATCCCCAGCCGCCTCCTGCCCCTTCCCGGTGCCCTGCTCCGCCAGGAGCCCGTCCCGGAGCCGTCCCGGAGCCCGTGCGGGGCCGGCCGCACTCACCCATGGCCCGGCGCGGGGAGGGGGCAGCGCCGGCATAGAGAGCCCGGGGGGCGGCCGGGCCGGGCCGGGGGGTCCTGGCGGCGCCGGGAGCGAGCCCCGCTCGCGGGGAGCCCCCGCCGCTCCTCGGGATCAATTTGACGTGGGAATCACGTCAATCGCGGCCGTCACGGCGGCGGCGCCGCCGCCCATTGGCTCCCGCCCGCTCCTAAATGGCCGCGGCCGGCGGGGCCGGGGGAGCCGCCCCCTCCGCCCGCCCCCTCGGGGCCGCGCCGCCGCCGGGGACCCCCCCCGAGCGCCCCCGAGCTGCCGGAGGGCACGGCGGGGACACGGCGGGGGAATCACGGCGGGGGAATCACGGCCCCCGAGCTGCGAGTGCCCCCGTCCCGCCCCGAGCGGTTTCCAAGCGGGACAGGGACACGGACAGGGACAGGGACACGGACACGGACAGTGACGGGGACAGGGACACGGACAGGGACACGGACAGGGACAGGAACACGGACACGGACAGTGACGGGGACAGGGACACGGACAGGGACACGGACACGGACAGTGACGGGGACAGGGACACGGACACGGACAGGGACACGGACAGAGACAGGGACACGGACACGGACAGGGACAGGCACCTGCCCCGCCTCCGGCCCCGACGGCAGCCGCGGGTGGAGCATCGCCGGGGCTGCGGGACGGGACCGGACGGGACGGGACGGGATGGGACGGGAGCGCTTTCGGGGGACACGGAGCCCTGTCCGGGGGGGCTCCCCCGAGGAAGCCCTGCTGCCCAGCCGCTGGAGGCGAAATCCGCCTGTTTCGGCCCCAAAAACCCCGCCCGGGGGTGAATCCGTCCAACGCGGCTCGGACAGCGGCCGCGGGATTCCCGGGGATTTTTATCCCCCCTCACGGAGAGGTGGGAAGACCGTGAGTGTTTGCCGCAAAAGACTGGAAGGGTGGGGGGCTCGGGTGGGGGGGAAGCAGCGCCTGGAAAAGGGGGGTGTAAAGCGGGGGGCTCGGGCAGGGGCAGCGCCCGTCACCCCCGTGTGCGGGCAGGGGGCACGGGGGGCACCCCCGGATCCAGCCGCAGCCTCAGTGCTGGAAGGAGCCCCGGGAAAGGCAGCGGATCCATTCCCCGGGAGCCTCGGCTGGCCCAGGGCGGGGGTCCCGCGGGTGCTCCGCGCCCCCGGGCAGCCCCGAGGCGGTGAGATGGCAGCGCTCGAAAAGCGGCCGGGCAGGGCAGGTGCGGCTCTGACGGCCCTGCGGATCCCTGGGGATGGGTTTTTGGGGAGGTCTGGGGGTCCCCTGCCGCCGGCGGAGGAGCCTTTCCCCCCGCACGGCCCTGGAGCATCCCTCGCTCCCTGGGGATGAGGCTTTTCCAAGGAAAAGGTCCCGGCAGGAGAAGATTCCCCCACCTGCTCCCCGCACGCCACCCGCGCTCTCCGAACCCTGCCGGGTTCCCGGGGACATCACTGGGATCCAGCCCCCGCAGGAATGCACGCCTGGATATAGCGGGGGTGGAAAGGGAGATGAGGCAAAAAGGGAAAGGGAAAAAAGAGGGAAAGGAATGATAGAAAAGAAACGAAGGAAAAGATGGGGGGAATCAACCTGAAAAGAAAACGAAGAAGGAAAAAAAATATAAGAAGGGAAGAGAGGTAGATGATGAAGGGAAGTTAAGCGGGGGAAATGAAAAAAAGGAAGGGAGAATAAAAGTAAAAATAAAATCGTTTTTAAAATTGGGATAAAGAAGAATAACTAAGGAAAAATAAGGGAAAACAGAAAATTATTAAAAGGAATGGGAAAAGAAAGAGAGGAAAAGAAGGGAAAGGAAAGGGGCGGCTGCTCAGGTGAGATGTGGCAGGAAAATCCCAATTAATTTGCTCCCTGTCCAGCTCCCTGTGGAGCTCCAGGAGCAGCACCGGACCCCCAAATCTGCTCCCCCCTGGCCATTCCCTGCCCTGCCCTGGTCGCGATGGTTTCCATCTGCTCCGGCTCCTCTTTCCCTTCTCCAGCCCCTCTTTCCCGGCTTGCACACGATGCGGCGATTTTAAAACCCTAATTTTCCCTGGTTTTGCCAAAGCTGCTGGAATTTTGTGGGTATTTTTATGCCGGGCTGAGCCTCGGGTGACAGGCGCGATTTTACGTCATTAATTTTGCTGAATAAAAATCCAGAGGAGCTGGGAGCTCTGGAAGCTTTTCCTTTTTTTTTTTTTTTTTTTTTTTTTTCCTTTTTTTTCTTTTTCTTCCATTTTTAAATAGATTTATCAGGAATATTGGATGGAAATATCAAGGATATTGGATAGGAATGTCAAGGATGTTTTTCCACTGCAGGAGCTGGAGATTAGAACAGTTAAAGGTAGGGGGTCCTGGGTTTTTCACCAGTATTTATTCCCGACTATTTATTACAAAATAATATAATTAATATTATACTTTAATAGAATAATGCTGTTAAATTATTATTCAATTACAATTATATTGTTGTGTTGTTATCTGATACTGCCATCGTATGCTACATTATTTTATTATTATTAATTGATTACTGATTCAGGAACGCTGGGGCTCTTGCAGGAGTTTATGGAGCTCCTTTTCCATCGGGATCAAACCAAACTGGAAAATCCTGTGGGATCAGACACTCTGAAAACCCCCAGAAAGTGCTGGGTGCCTCAGCCTGTGCTTTGTGTGTCAGAGACATCACAAAATTCCAACAGGATTTTTTTTCTCCAGTCTTTTGCCCAAACGCGGGGAGTTGGAGGATCCCAAAAAATCTTCGTGGTCGCTGAAGAAGAACGTTTGAGAGCTCAGCAAAATAAAATCCTGCTCCAGAGCTTCCCTCTGAGCATCTCTGTCAGGTCTGTCAAGGCCACAGCTTCGATAATTAACAATAATATTTGTCAGAAGCGATTTTCTTCCGTAAAATCCCTCCCTGCCAGAGGCTCCTCAAACCCACACGGATTAAAACCACACCAAACCCCCCGGGAGTTTTTCCATTTGAATTTTTTTTTTTTCCTCCCCCTAAAAAATCCCTCTGCGTTCTGTGATTAGAGATTCTCAAAGCGAAAACCAGAGCGGGATCCCGGAGCCTTTCAATAAAAAATTCCTGATGGGAAAGGTTGCTGATCCAAGGGCAGCTCGGAGCTTTGAAAATCCTCAATAAATCGCACGGGTCCATCCTGCTTTTCTCTTTATTTGGATTTTCTCCTCCTTTTCTGCCCGGGAACCGTTTCAGTGGCTTTTTTGTGGAATCCCATTTCATGCCCTGAGCGCAGCGTGGGGACGGGCAGCTCCAGCCGCATCCCGCAGCTCTGGATGCGCCCGGTGCCAGGGATCCCCTGTCCTTCCCAGGGCTTGATATTTAAAAACACCGAGTATTTTGGGAAGAATCCCGGTTAACGGCGGAGCCTGGGGCTGGAAGGAGCTGGGGGCATTGAGGGTCGGTCCCTGCAAATCCCGCTCGCCACATCTGGGAGCCGCGTGCGAGGAGGGGCCGGCAGGAGCAGCCTCTGGAAGGGACTCGGAGAGCCGGGATCCCGCACGGAATGTGGCGAAAGGACAGAGACGGGCTCCTTCCTCTCCCTCCCGCCATTCCCGGGAAAACCGGCACCCCCCTGCTGGAAATTCCTCCGGGGGTGCTGGGAACCCCGCGCGGCCTCTGGTGGGAGCGGGAGGTGCCGTGAGGCACGAACGGCTCCTTCCCACCGGGAGCCCCCCTGGAATCCTGGAATCATGAAATCCTTGAGGCTGGAGAAGCCCCTCCAAGACCATGGAGACCAGGTGTGTCCCTCTCTCTCTCTGGGGAATGAATATTCCCTGGCTCCTCCAGTGCTCTGAAAGAGAAACAAAACTCCCTCCCAGTGTTTTCCTTCGGCTTGAGCTCCCGTTCAGGGCTGGGCAAGCCTTGGCTGGGTGTAAATCCAGGCGGGATCAGCTCCCGGCTCTGCAAACAAACCCCACACGTGCTGGGGCCGAGGGGCTGCTAAAGCCATTCCCGTTGTTTTCCTAGCGGGATGGATCCCCCCTCCCGGCCACCGCGAGGCCGCAGGCTTGGCAAGGAACGGGATGTTGAGTTGTGCTCCTGGAAAAACACCTCGGGGAGGCTGGAATAGCACCGGGGGTCTGCTGGGATTGGCACGGGGTTGTCCGGAGAGATGGGGAGAGCAGGGAATTTACTCCTCCTTGGAAAGAGTTGGGAGGAGATTGGATAGGATTTGATAATGGTAAAGTCAGGTTTTAGGGCATGGATGCATCCAGCAGCGTTTGGTGCAGGATCTTCTTGTCCTGAGAGAGTCTCGTAGGAAAGAGGGTGGGGTGTACGTGAGGGTGGCCTGAAAAGTGGGATAAATAATCCATGGATTTCCCAAGGGATGGCTCTGAACCTGCCGGGCTGCTCAGCCAGAAAAAGGGGAAGAAAAAACCTGAATCCCCTGTTGGTTTTCCTCAAGGTCCTTCGGCTTTGATGGTGGAGGCGGATTTCAAACAACATTTTATAGGGCTGGATATTAATTTAATAGTGCTGAATGTGATATTACTGAATATATAAACACTGAATTCAATAGTCCTGGATTTTCCAATCTGCAGCTCTTCCCTCTGGAAGAGGGCACCAAGCCAGGGCTGTGCCCAGGGTGCCATTCCGGCCATCCCAGAGCTCCCTGGTGCTGCTCCAAAGGATCTCCCGAGGGTCTGGAGCCATTTGGAGGCAGGTAAACTCTTTTCAGGGCTCATTTCCCAGCAGAAACTCGTCTCAGTGTGAAAATGCAGGGCCAGAGCGAGGTGAGCAGCACAGAACATTACAACCACCATAAAGGCCCCGAATAATCACAGCAAAACTCTGTTTATTTCTCCCCGTGTGGGAATGGGGGATATAAAATGGGATTTAAAGCTGTGAAGAGCTGCCTTGTCCGCTCCAGCCGATTCCTTCATCCCAAAAGTCCCTCTCCCTCTGCTTCCCATTCCTGTCTGACAGCTCCTCCTTGAACATGGCCTTTAAAATTAAATATGGGTGGGGGGATAAAAAAGAACTTTTCCTCGCTGCTCTGCCTCCCTGAATCTGCAGGAGACCATCCAAATAAACCAGAAAATAATTATTTATGGCCTTATAAATTGTTGACACTGATTTCTCCAGGAGTAAAAACACCTTTTTGGAGCAAAATGGGATTTTTCAGTGTTTTTATTTGCAGGTGTGTGGGGTTGAGTAGATATATTTTGAGCTGAGAAAGATTTGGGGTTTCAGACCTGTTTGGTAAGAGAAACAGGTAAGAGAAAGCAGCTGGGAAAGTTTAATTTCACTTGAGAAAAGCTCAAATGAGCTTTTTGGTTCAAATGGGCTTGTTGGTAAGGTGAATTGTGCTGCTCTCCTGGAAGAGCAGTGGTGGGATGGAGCCTTGAAATGGGAATATCCGAGATGGGGAGCATGGACCGGGAATACAGTGGAATTCCCCCCCTAAATCCAACACTGGGAAAGCACCCGGGACATTGGAGTTATTGTGCATTACCGGAAGTGCTCCGTGCCAGAATTCTAAGCCAGTAATTGGGATAAAATGGGAATGAAATTTCACATCTTGTCCTGGCAAGAGGGAAATGGGAGCTCCCTTTGGAAAGGCTGCACACAAACAATGCTCCTGCCACTCATCCCGTGGCATCGCCAGCCCAGCGCTCCCCGGGCACTGGTTTCCATTTATTCCCCGGAATTCTGGGAGATGTCAGCAGAATTTAACACACATGATGTGGGCAGATGAATGAGCTGGATCCTTTTCTGGGAACGAGAGTTCCTGGGGCTCTGTGTGGTTCTGCAGCTCCAGAGCTGGGGGGATTTATTTTGGGAGATCTGGACTCCATTTCAGGCCGGGAAAATCGCGCTGAAGCCAAGGGAGAGCTTCCCACTCCCATCAGCAGGTCCCAGGAATGCACTTAAAACCCAGGCTTGACTTTAAAGCCAGGCTTAAGTCTTGCTTCTGCTGAAAGGTGAGGGATTTAAAAGAGCATTTCTGGGCTTACCTGGCTCTGGGTTTGTAAAAGAATCCTGCAGGATGCTGGAAGTTTTATGGATCCAGGTTGTCCCTCTGCGTTGTCTGGGAGCTCTGATATCCCAGAATTATCTGGATGAACACCATGGATATGCCCAGCCAGCATTTTTGGAGAGCCTGCCCCATCCCTCCCCTCCCAGCTGTGATTTCCCCATGGGAGGTGAGGGATTTCCAGCCCTAATTCCCCCTCGTGGCCCTCTCCACCTTCACTCCATCCAGGATCAATTCCTGCTCCAAATCCTCCCTCCAAAGCAGCCCAGGTAGTGAAGAAATTCCCCCAGGACATGGTGTGGATCAGGCCACTGTCCCCCAAAACACACTTGGGAGTGCCTGGGGCTGCAGGAGCCTGATGGCTCCAGATCCATGGAGAGCAGGATCCAGGGAAAGGGAGCATCAACACCAGGGAATAATGCTGGGAGCTCAAAACCCAGCTCAGGCAGGGAGACAAAGGAACTCCCTGGGCTGGAGGGAGTGGGAGAGCGCAGGAAACCATCTGCCATGATCTTCTTTTCCCTCTCCTTACCTGCTCCCAGCTCCAGCACCTGCAGCGATTCATTTCCTCAGGATGGAATTCCTCTGCTTGAAGCCAAGAGATAACAGCCACAGAGGGGGAGCATCCCCATCCCTCCCGAGCCCGGCTCTGGCATTCCCCATTGGAAATAATTTATATCCTCTGGTCTGCTGGGCTTGTCCCACCAGCCCTAATGACTGGTTCTGTTTAATTTTCAGCTGCTTAATTGCAGCCGAACACTTCAACACCACTAAATTAAAACAAGCTCCCAGCGTTTCCTTGCCTGGGCTGCTGGCCCCGCTCCAAGGGGCGCTTAAAGCAACCTCAGATGGTTTATTCCTGCCACACAGGCTGCTCCCTTCCCAAAAAAAAAGCCTCTGTGTGCCTAAACCCAACAAAGTGGGAGCATGGAAAACAACTTCCAGGCGGGACACGACTGGGATGAGGCCGTGTTCCCTCCCCCCGAGGGTACCCAGCCATTCCCGTGGCTTGGAAAAGGGTTTGGGGGCCAGGAGCATCCTACAGGGGAGCAGAGCCCAGCCTGGAGACACTGCCCTGATGGAGAAGCTGCTGTTGGTGGGGGTTTTGCCAGGCAATTTTACGTCTTGGAGCAAATTTCCCAGTGTGGAAGCACTGTGGGTATCAGGTACCCATTAAAAAGGAGCCAGAGGAAATGGAGCTCCTGCAGCAGTTCATATTCCAGGGTAATAATGGATGTTTAGGGTTGGGATGTGCCCTTCCCAGCACCATTCAGGGGGGATTGTTTGCTTTGGGGGGGGGGGGGGGCTGGGAATCCATCAGCAGTGCCAGAGCTGGGACACGGAGCCGGGAGAGCAAAGGACAAACAGGATCTGGTTCTGCAGAGAGTGGGGAGAAATGAGCTGAGGCCAAAGCTGGCCCCTCTCCAGCCACAGGAGCCTGATGGCTACAGATCCTTCCATGGGGATCCCATCCCACCCCATCCCATCCCACCCCATCCCATCCCATCCCATCCCATCCCATCCCATCCCACCCCATCCCATCCCATCCCATCCCATCCCATCCCATCCCATCCCATCCCATCCCATCCCATCCCATCCCATCCCGCCAGGAGAGAGGAAAAAACTCAACCTCCGAGGGAGGGAGGGAAAGCAACCCCCTTTAATTGGGGGGTAAAAATAACCCAAACCTGCCAGAGCAGCCCATGGAAAACTCCTATAAAGTTGAAAGGCCCTGGAAGCCGGGCAGGCTCCTCGTGCCCATAAATAATTTCCTCGTGGATCAGCGGAAACAATGCAATTAGGGGCCGGCTGCTGCAGCACGGTGGGACTGCAGCCAGGCAGTCCCTGGGAATGCTCAGACATCGTGCAGAGCTCCTCCCAGCTGCCTGGAGCTTTTAGGGCTTTAACAGGGTTTTTCTCAGGTTTTCTGTGCTTGAAATGACCCCCAAGGTATCAGAAAATCTCTTTTTTCCCAGCCCTGCGACAGCAGAAGTTGAGATTCGTCGGTTCTGCTTTTGAAGGTTGTTTATTTTTCCTTATCTATAACTATCTATTTCCTTATCTATAACTATCTATTTCCTTTTTCCTTATATATAACTATCTATTTCTTTATCTATAACTATCTATTTCCTTATCTATTCCTATCTATTCGTTCTCTGACCTGCTGAGGCCTGTCCTGCGGGTTGGTTCGTTGCACACTGACCGCCCTTGGGGTGGTGTTAACTTTTTATACATAAACTACGTGTACTTTATTTACAATAATTTTCCAACACCTATCACCTATGTTAGGCACTCTGTCTCTACTCTAAACCAATCCAGAAGTGCCACCATCACAGCAGAAGATGGAGGATGAAAAGAAGGAGAAGGAGGACAGGACACGCCCAGGTTCCTCCATCTTGCCTCTTGAACCCCCATTCTAAAAGCCCCAAAATTCTACTTTTTCACCCTGTGACAAATTCACTATCATTCTACTCAAACTCTTGTGGCTTGTAAATCTTCACACAAAGTTGGTCATTGTTTCCATGGGCTAAAATCAAAGGCACAGGTGTCTTTGACTCTGTGCCAAGGTCTCTGTGCCCCCTGCCAGGGTCTCAAATAACCCAGGGCAGCCAGAGCAATGTCCTGGGTCCCCACAGGTTTTTGCCCTCTTTAGACAGGACAAGGGGACAAGGGCCAGGCCTGGCTGCTTCAGGGACCGAGCAGGATGGCTGGGATAAGGGATTGGGAAATGGGAGTGGTGCGGCTCAGCCTGCCCAGGAAGGAGCTGTGGGATGAGGGGATGCTGCTCCGTGGGGCTGTGCCCATCTTCTCCATTTTCCTACCCCCCTTAAAAAAAAAAAAAAAATCTTTGCAGAAAACTGGGGGGAAAAAAGGGAAAAAGGGAAGTTAAAGGAGGCCTTGCATGGACACCTGGAGGAAGGAGGAGCCCGGAAAAAGCCTGAAAGCAGAGACTGTGGCAGGTTACCTGATCCCGGTGCGGGCCGAGGCGAGAACAGCGGCTGCCCGATCCTTATCTCGGCGGGAGCCACAATGGCCCGCGCCTGTCTCTGCGCCAGCACCGGAGAGAAAACACCTCCAGTGCTCTTCCTTCTGCACAGCCCCTGGCCAGCAGCAAGGACAGGAAGCCCAGAGCCAGGGGCCTGCATGGGATCTGCTCTCCTGCAGAAAATTCCTTGCCCTGGGATTAGCAAAGCCGCCAATAAACCTGAGCAGGATTGATTTTCCTCTAAAAGCCCAGCGGTTCAAATCCTCTGGGATTCCTTCTAATCTCCCTTAGGAGCTGGAGTGGCTCCTGCATTTTCCCAAGGGAGTGAGAGTGACAGGGGACATCCATCCATCCATCCATCCATCCATCCATCCATCCATCCATCCATCCATCCACCCGTCTATCCTTTGGATCCCCATTGCTCCATGCCCACCCTCTTCACCATCCACTGGCCAATCTCAACCCCCAAAATCTTCATTTCTTCCCAGTGGGACACAGAACTGGGGGTGACCCCAAGCTGTGCCCCCATCCCGAGGAGGGGGCTCCCTTAGGGAGCCACTGGCACAATGGACAAAGGCTCCCGAGCTGGTTGTTCCTCTGTCCAGAGGGATTTTCTCTGCAGAGGGTTCAGCCAGGGTCCTGCCTGTGGGCGCTCCCCAGAGGCAGCAAAAGAGGGATGATCAGCCCAAGGAGGGTGAGCAAATATCCCAGGGTAATTTGGAATGGGGGGAAGGAAAAGGAGCTGGAGGGAACACAAGGAAACTCCCTTTCCACCAGCCCGTTATATCTCCACACTAAACTGCAGTTCCCTATCCCTAATTTAGGATATTTGAATCCCAAACACCATCTGGCAGAGCCTCCAGGGCTGTTTTCCAGCCTGGATCTGCTCCCTGAGGGCTCTGGTTCTGCTCCATCCCGGGTGGAGGGTGGCAAAGCTGCGCTGGCCCAGGAGATGGAGCCACCACATCCCTGCCTCCGGCTTCTCCTGGAAAACCCCGGCGAGCAGGGGCCTGCCGGGCAGGAAAAGGCCCCCTGAAGGGGATATCTTTCACCTCTCGGTGACTTCTTCCACAAATATCCCATCCTTCAACACCTTTTTGTTGACAGAATCTTTGTCAATAGCGCCTGAACTTCAAGCTTGATCCCAATCTCCGCTCCGGGGGGAACCGGTTGTGCCAGAAGTGGCAGCCAGAGGTGTCTGGGGGGAACCCGGCCCTTTCCATGGAAAAATTCCTCCTCAATTCCCTGTGTGGAAGGGGATCTCGCTGTGCAGATTCCCGGCTATGGGACGCCCAAGGTGCTCAGAAGGGACAGGAGAGGTGGAGCTGCTCCACGAAGGTGTTGCTGGCATAAAATACATTTAAATTCCCAAAACGCTTCTTGGATTCAGCAGCACGTGGAGGATAATCCACAAAGAACCCCAGAATTGTTTGGATGGGAGGGGATTTTAAAGCTCATCCCAGTCCATGGGCAGGGACACCTTCCTCAATCCCAGGCTGCTCCAGACCCTGTCCAACCTGGCCTCGAGCATGGACTGGAAAAGTCGTTTATTACTGTAAAAGTGTCCCTGAAAAAGTCTCTGGAAAAAAACAACAGTGACAACATTTAAATATGCAGATTTTTACCTTAAAAAGGTTTTTTTAAGTGTTACTGGATTTAAGGAAAAAACCAGAGCAGCAGAGATGAAGGAGGCACCTTAATCCTATCAGCCATCATTTCTGGAAAGGTGAAGATCTGAAATTTGGGAATGGAGATAAAGTTCACCAGGGTTTCTCTGGAAAGATTAGAAATATTTATGGATCGTTAGCACTACCCCCCAGTTGTGCATTTTCAGCAAAGATTTATATTTTTTAAATAAGAGGGGAAAGTAAATTTTTCTTCAAAAATAGTTTTGGAGAGGAAAAGCTCAGGGCTGGGCCGGCTTTTGGGAAGAACCTTTGGATGGCTCCAGTGGGAGGCATCATGTGCCTCCATGCACAGCTCCGGAACAGGTCAGGTGTCAGAATCCTTGGCTGGGAAATCTCCTGGAGGGGGGGAAAAGAGAGGAAAAACCCGAGAAAAGAGGCAGGAATGCGCTGCCAGCCTGGAGGCTCCCTCTAGCGCCGCTTCCCAGAGCTGCCAGGGCTCAGGGATCCTCTCATCCCAGCAGGAAAAGCTGTGGATGGGACAGCCAGCCAAGCTGCCCTCCCCAGCCATTCCCTGCTCCCACCCTCAGGACACTTTTGGGTGCCCTTTTCCAGCTGGTGCCACCAAAACCCCGGAGCAGGGGCCCTGAGCAGTGTGGCCTCAGCCAGCCTGGCCTTCCCGCCCGGATCCCAGCGTGGCAAATCCCAGGAAGAGTGGGAAGTGACGGCTCCCAGCCCCGGGGCCATCCCTGTCTGTGTGTCCCGTGTCCCTGCCAGCACGCACACAAGTGCCCCTCACCCGTATTTGCCCTGGCTGAGCTGAGATGGAGCCATGGGGCAGTGTCCAGAGCCAGAGTCTGGTTTTCCTGGATCCACATGGACGCTCAGCTCTGCCCCACACACGTCCCCTTCTGTCCTGTCCATGTCCCCGAGGAGGGAGGGGCATGGGGACAGCCATGGGGACAGTCATTGTGGAGCAAGGGACAGCCAGAGCCTTTTCCAGCAGCTCAGAGACTGCCCCACATCCCCAAATCCCCATCCCATGAGGAGCAGCTTCAACACACTGTGCCCTGGGGGATGTGACTCTCCCAAATTCCCAAATACCCAAATCCCCATCCCTTGAGGAGCAGCCCCATCCCTCTGTGCCTTGGGGGATGTCACTCTCCCAGGTCCCAACTTCCCAAATCCCAAATCCACATCCCATGAGGAGCAGCCCCATCCCGTTGTGCCCTTGGGAATGTGATTCTCCCAAATTCCCAAATCCCCATCCCATGAGGAGCAGTTACATCCTGGTGTGCCCTGGGGAATGTGATTCTCCCAGGTCCCAAATTCCCAAATTCCCAAATTCCCAAATTCCCCAAATCCCCATCCTATGAGGAGCAGCCCCATCCCTCCATGCCCTGGGGAATGTGACTCTCCCAGATCCCAAATTCCCAAATCCCCATCCCATGAGGAGCAGCCTCATCCCTCTGTGCTCTGGGGGATGTGACTCTCCCAGGTCCCAAATTCCCAAATTCCCAAATTCCCAAATTCCCAAATTCCCCAAATCCCCATCCTATGAGGAGCAGCCCCATCCCTCCATGCCCTGGGGAATGTGACTCTCCCAGATCCCAAATTCCCAAATCCCCATCCCATGAGGAGCAGCCTCATCCCTCTGTGCTCTGGGGGATGTGACTCTCCCAGGTCCCAAATTCCCAAATTCCCAAATTCCCAAATTCCCATTCCATGAGGAGCAGCCCCATCCTGCTGTGCCCTTGGGAATGTGATTCTCCCAAATTCCCAAATCCCCATCCCATGAGAAGCAGCCCCATCCTGCTGTGCCCTGGGGAGTGTGACTCTCCCAAATTCCCAAATCCCCGTCCCATGGGGAGCAGCCTCATCCTGCTGTTCCCCGGGGGATGCTCCCACTCCAAGGCCTTCCCAGAACTCCATCCCGTGGAATTCGTGCCCCCACCCGGCACCATCTCCTCCCTCTCCCTCCAGGACCGCAGCTGGCGGAGGGCAGAACAAAACGGGACAGGGGCCTGGGGCTTCCCAGAGCACGGAGGGTGGGATGCGGCTGCTCCCATGCGAGGGGAGCCCGGCCAGGCCGCTCCCAGCAGCGCTGCAGCATCTCCAGGCGCCGGGAGATGGCAATCTCCATCTTCCGATGGCATTCCCGGCGCCGGGAATGAGCCCTGATGGGGCCGTGGCACCCCCGAGCGCCCAGCTCGGCCTTGCTCGGGGAAATCCCACTCCAGCCCTTCCAGAAGAGCGGGGTTTATTCCCCGTGCTCGAATCAATATCGGGTATTTACCCTGCGCTGCTTTATCCGCCTCCATCTTCCCGAATAAACGGGGGAAAATTGGAGCGCGGTCCCCGTTATCTGTTTGCCATCTGCCCCGGGTTTAGCGGCTGCACGGACTAAGCTTTGGATCAACAAGGTTTTATTGGTTCCTGTCACTGCGGGCCGAGCTAAATGAGACATCAAACCTCCCTCCTTCCCTCCTCCCTCCGCTGGGCTGCGCCATCCAGGCAGCCACGGCTCAGCTTCTTTTTGGGAAAGGGAGGAGAAAATGGGGATTTCACTCAAATTTCCAGCGTTCCCTGCCTTCCACGGCGGCTGGAAGAGCCGGGGGTGCTTCCCCTTCCTGGCAAAGGAGGAGGGGGTGGGCACAGCTCCTGGTTTAATCCTATTTCTAGGAATAAATATGGGATTTTAAAGCAGGCTGGGAATCCAAACCCTGCCTTCCCGAGATCCCCGTTGCTCCTCTCACCTCAGGAAGGTGGGGTGGGACACGGGCAGAGACAACCACAGCAGAGCAGGAGGGCACAGGGATGGGGCTGGGACCTCCGGAGTTCTCCTCATCCCTGGAATTCATCCTCAGCCCTGGGTGGGCAGGAAAGGCTCTGCCAAATCCCAGGGACACGCAGCAAGGGAGCCTCCCTGCCCAATTCCGAGCAAATTTGGGATGGTTTAAAAAAAAAAATGGTGAAAAGGTCACCCCTGGAGGCCTCATCCTGATGTCCCTGCCACAAACCCAGCAGGTGACAGCCACGTCTGGGTTTAATGACCGGTTCCATCCCAAAAATGGGCAGTGAGGGCTGAAATCCTGGTGGATCTTGAGTGCCGTGGTTTCCAGGAGCAGGGGATTGGTGAAGCGGCACATTGGCTTTATCCAGTTCCATCCCAGCAGCTTGGCTGACTCTCCCAAGTTTCTGAGGGGAAAAGAACCATGGGGATTTGATTTTTCCATCATTATAAAGGGAAAAAAACCCCAAGTTTTTAAATAGGAAACATCATCTCTGCGGGGGATCCCACATTATACAGGTGGCATCTCCCTTAGCTGGCTGTGAGGTGGAAGGGGACACTCATCCCCAAAAAACTGCTTGGAAACACAGCCACGGCATGTGGAAACACATCTCCTCCTTCCCACTCCCTTTTTTCTCCCTTTTTAAGGGTACAAATGCCATTCCAGCAGCCCAAAATTCACCTGAGGGGCCACAGCGGCCCAAAACTCACCCGAGGGGCCACAGCGGCGCTGGAGCTGAGCTCTGGGAATTTGAGCCAGGCGAATTCCAGCCTAAATAACCTGCGAATGTGCGAGTACAGGGCGAGCAGCCGGACTGCTCCCTCCTCGCCAGAGATGTCCTGGCTGGGTTTTTCTATTACTGCTATCAGGAGGATCTCGGCAGACAGATGCATTTACTGTTTGCCGCCCGAAGATAATGAAAAGAAACAGTTTATAAAATCAGATTAGGGGTGGAAAAATTGCCTAATGATTATAATTCCCAACCCCGCCGCTGAATAATGATGTATTCAAGAGTTGTCACCGCGTGATGAAAGGGGCCTCATATGAGAGATGCTCGCCTCTGAAGCATGACTGCGGATGAATTGCAGCCAGATACAATCCCGAGATAAGGGACAATGAGAGCCTCGAGAACACTTCAGAACGGGCTCCTCAGCACGGAGCCGGAGCCGCAATAAAAAGCCCGTGAATTTAAAAAAAAAAAAAAAAAAAAAAAAAAATTCCGAACGGTTTCCGATAAAAGACGAGCCAAGGTGAAGGGGGAAAAGAGGGAGAATCCCTCGAGGCCTGGTGGGGAAAGGAAAACGCACTCTGTAGGCCCCAGAGGATGGGTTGGAAAGGGAATGTTGCGGGTTCTCCTTGGAAAATCTCTCCTGTAAGGTAAATCGGGGTGTGGGTGGGTGCGCCCTGGCTGGAGGGAGGGATCGGCTGCTCCCAAGGGCAAAGGATGGATCCACAAGGAAGGAGGGAAGCGTGACTTGGGCATCCACCAACTCCTTCCCAGCCCAGGAACCACCCAGCTTCAACCTGCCCCAAATCCCTGGATGCCATTAGGGATTAAAGAGCTCTCCAGCTCCCAAGGCCTTTCCAGGAGCACCCTGGGCATGAAAAAGCTCCCAGAGCAGCACCAGGATGTGTCCCAGCAACGTGGAGAAGCCAGGAGCCCACATTCTCCAGCCCCAAAACGAAAGGAAGCCAAAGGATGGGATTGGAGTCACCCTTCCCTGGGGAGCAGCAAGCCGTGATCCCACCAGGAAGGGGGGAAAAGATGGATTTTGCACATTCTCCATGGTCTGAAATGCAGATGTCTGCACTCAAAGCAGCCGTGGCACCGGGAACGGCGATGATTTATGGGAAGCTGCACCAGCATTCATTATTCATGTGGAAAGCAAGGGAAGGGCGTTGATAGGGATCGGGAAAAGCTTCAAATCCATGGGGGAGATAAACTTGGATGGATGGTGTCACCCGGAGCGGGGCTGGAGCTCTGGGGCACATCTCGGTACCACCCAGGACAGCTGCACTCCCAGGACAAGGCGGGCACTACTTCCACAGCTGCATCCCAAAATCCCAGCGGGAATCGCTGCTCCAGATTGATGCCAAGGCCCTGTTTGCTGTGCGTGCCCACAAGCCTTCCTTAGAGCACATTTCCCCCTAAAATCCGCCGACTTTTAGCTCCGAATTCCACCAGCGACCCCAAACTCCGCCTCGCTCGGGCGGAGAGGGAATGGCAGGATCCGCCAGGAACCTGGAACGCTGCATCCCTGAGGTCTCCTGGCAGCGCAGGCACTGCCTAATTACAGCTCGGTTCCCGCTAATGAGGGGACACCCGAGCGCCGGACACTCCGCTGGTGGCCGAGTCTTCCCTGGACGCCCGCAATTACAGCGCTCGCTGTTAATTGCGCTCATTAACCTCGCCCGAGCAGCTGCGGGAGCAGCGGCTCCAGGGCTGGCGGCGTGGTGGAGCATCCCTGGATTATCCCACTGGCATCCAGGACAATCCCAGATTCCAAAAGGCGGGAAAAGGCAGGAAGTGGATTCTGGGGACAACCCCATGGCAGTGTCATGATCCCAGATCCCAAAAGGCGGGAGAAGGCAGGAAGTGGATTTTGGGGACAATCCCATGGCAGTGTCATGATCCCAGGATGACCCCAGATCCCAAAAGGCAGGAGAAGGCAGGAAAAGGTGAGAAAAGGTAGGAAAAGGCAGGAAAAGGCAGGAAGGGGATTCTGAGGACAATCCCATGGCAGTGTCATGATCCCAGATCCCAAAAGGCAGGAAGTGGATTTTGGGGACAATCCCATGGCAATGTCATGATCCCAGATCCCAAAAGGCAGGAAAAGGCAGGAAAAGGTGAGAAAAAGTGGGGAAAGGCAGGAAAAGGCAGGAAGTGGATTTTGGGGACAATCCCATGGCAATGTCATGATCCCAGATCCCAAAAGGTGGGAAAAGGCAGGAAGTGGATTTTGGGGACAATCCCATGGCAATGTCATGATCCCAGATCCCAAAAGGCAGGAAAAGGCCGGAGGTGGATTTTGGGGACAATCCCATGGCAGTGTCATGATCCCAGGATGACCCCAGATCCCAAAAGGTGGGAAAAGGCGGGAAGTGGATTTTGGAGCTCATGAACATCAAAGACTTTCCCATTGCTGATTCCCTTGGATAAAAGCAGTTGTTTGTGGGATCAAACCCAGGCCCACAACACCCAAAACTGGGCTGGCATCCCAAAAAAGCCAAATCCCACAGGAAGCAGAGCCAGCAGCACATCCCAACCCAACCCATTTTTCCCCCTCTCCCTTCCCAGTGCTGCCCTTGCTCAATTTTGGTTTGGCTGATTGGGTGTTTATATTTATTCCTCTGGCATTATTTCTATTTTTAGCTTCCCAGACTGCAGGGAAGAAAAAAAACCCAAAAAATTAAAAAAAAAACAAACCAAAACCCCCTTTAACTTTCCTGTGGGCTCTCCAATTCTCGCAGCTCATTCCCAGGGAATGCAGCAGGGCAGAGCCCAGGAGCCCCAGCACCTCTCACCCGAGCACCCTGCTGGGCTTCCAGGGGCAGCACGGCCCTGCTCCATCTGGCAGCCAGGCCTGGAATTTGGGAGGAAGGAATCTTTGCCTCGTTCTCCCTGTTTCCAGCAGGATCTGTCTTTCTGTCACCTCGTTACAGCTCCTGCTACCGAATCCCAGCTGGGCTGGAGGCAGAGCAGAGAGGGAACAGCAGATCCCACAACTCTTTCATCCCAAATTTTCTGCCCTTTCAGCCTTCCTCCACAGGACTTGCTCCAGCAAAGGCTCCTGATCCAGAGGTGTCCTGGATACAGACACTTCCAATCCCCAGCACTGGGCACAGATTTCAGCTTCCCAGCCCTGCCACATCCCCTGGGAGCCCTGAATTCCCTGGAAAAGGGGCTTCTCCAGCTCCAAACCAGCTTCCCTGGGAGAGGTTCAGTCCCTTTCTCCACCAGAATATTCGTTTTTTCGCCATCCATGCTTTATTTTTAAGCCCTTTCTCTCTCTCCCTTCCTGGTTTTGTTTCTTGGTGGGCGTGGGGTTTTTTGTTTTTATTTTTGTTTTGTTGTTGTTGTTGCTGTTGGTTTTGGTTTTGGGTTTTTTGGGGGGGGGGTTTTTTGGTTGGTTTTTTTGGGTTTTCTGGGGTTTGGGGTTTTTTGTGTTTTTTTGGTTTTTGTGGGGGTTTTTTTTGGTTGTTTTTTGGGGGTTTTTCTGGGGTTTGGGGTTTTGGGGTTTTTTTTTTTGTTTTTGTGGGGGTTTTGTGATTGTTTGGTTTTTTTTTTTTCTGGACAGCAAACGTTCTCCTTCTGTTCCCGCTCAGTCTCTGGCCCCGATCCTGTGACAAATCATTAACACCCGAGCATCTGAAGCGGCAGCGGCGGCGGGGCCAAGCCCGGCTCCCTGGAGCACAGCCCCCATTCATGCCCTGCGCTCACCCCGTGACTGCGGCGGGACAAACTCGCAGGGCAGAAAAGTTGTTTGTTGTCCCTCAAACGCCTCCATTGTCCATTGTTGGGGCTCCTTCCTGAGCCACAAGGCACGGCGAGCGCCCTCGGGGCTCCTGGCGTGGCGAGGGGACATCTATCCTAAAATTCTGCCCCGTTTGGGAGCGCCGGGTGGGAATCTCCCCGCCTTTATCCGTGGGGTCGTGCTGCAGTAATGAAGAATAAACTCATTTTCCACTCAGCCAGACCCCCCCGCCCGTCTGCAGCCCCCAGCCCCATCCAGCTGCATCCCAAATGTGCGGCTTTGCCCCCCAGATGGGCAGAGCTGGGCTCTTCCCTGCCAAATCCCTGTGGCTGGAACAGGCTGAGGAGAAAGGGCCTTTTCCGAGAGTGGCTGAATGCATCGGGCATGGTTCCTCTCCAGGGCCTCGTGCCTGCCCAAAGGGGAGATAAAAGGTCCTTGTCCTCCCCAAATCAGCTGCCTGGCGGGAACAGGGGGATTAAAAATGCCTCAAAATATCCTGGAGCAGCCAGAGCCGGGCCAGGAGGGCCTTTCTGGGAAATCACTGCATGGTTTGGGATGGAGGGGAGCCTAAAGCTCATCTGGTTCCACCCCCCTGCCGTGGGCAGGGACACCTTCCACTGTCCCAGCTGACTCCAGCATGGCCTTGGACACTCCCAGGGATCCAGGGGCAGCCACAGCTCCTCTGGGTACCCTGTGCCAGGGCCTCACTAGACCCACAGTAAAAATCCCTTCTGATATCTTATCTAAATTGGCCGCATTTCGTTTTAAACCAAGATGAGTTCTATACTGTACAAAAAAAGCCTGAATCCAGCTCACTTGGAAGCACTAAAGTGCCCAAATCCAGCCCATTTGGAAGCACAAAAAGTGCCCAAATCCAGCCCATTTGGAAGCACTGAAAGTGCCCAAATCCAGCCCATTTTGAGGGATGCAGGGATCCAGGCACGAGGCGGGCAGGGGGGCGGGCCAAGGACCATCCCCTGCCTCCACCGGGTGACCCTTCCCTGGGCTGGGAACATTTCGGGGACGTTTCGGGGCTGTTTGGGCTGAATTCCCCCTTTTGCCGGGCGCCGGGGCGAGATGCGGGCAGCGGCCACACGGTGTCAGCGCAGATCGCGACATCGCGGCCCCGTCCCCAGCCCAGCCCTCACCCGGACACGCCGAGGGGGACACGGGGGTCCCTTCCCGCTCCACCTGCGCTGGGGACCCCGAGGGGACAGCGCTGTCGCCTGGGTGGGGTGGCAGCAGGGCTGAGCCACGCTGTCCCCTCTGTGTCACAGCGGACGGGGCCGACGGGTCCCAAGCCGGTGACAGATGAGCTGTGCCAGCATCCCCGCTGTGGTGTGGTGATCCCAGAGCCCCCTCGCCCCTTTTCCTGCACGTTTCCTTCCAGTCATTCCAGTCTCCTTGGCGCTCCTTGTCCCACCCATCCTCCCCTGCCACGTTCCCGGAGCATTTCCAGCCCCGGCCTCCTCTCCTTGAGGCAAAATTTCTCTCTGTCATGGAATGCCAGAAGGGTTTGGGTTGGAAAGGAACTTAAAGCTCATCTCATCCCAGCCCCCTGCCATGGGCAGGGACAATGCCACCATCCCAGGCTGCTCCAAGCCTCATCCAACATTTTCCTTCAACGGGGTTTTTTAGTGGCACTGAGAAATTGCCCAGCTCCACCCCTCTCGAAACAGGGCGTGCTCCAGGTCCCTCCTTCCCTGCACACCGGAATTCCCGAAAATCCATCGGTGCAGGCGCTGGCACAAGGCAAGGGGCAGCAGAGCCCCGAGCTTTGCCCTGAGGAGCAGCACACGCCAGGTGGGAATGTTCCATGAGCTTTGGGTGGGGAAAAAAAACCCTCCAAAATTCCTCTGCTCTGCACTGCAGCTGTTTTGGGAACCTGGTATTGACCAAAACTCTGTTTTCCTGCCCATACTTCCTCAGCCTGGGAATTGATGGCACTTAAGGAACGAGGCCAGGCTCCCTCATCCATTCCCTGCCCTGTCCCTGCCCTGGAGAATTCCAGGATGGAACTCCGCCGGCACGGAGGGGGCTGTACCGGGGGGAATCCTCGGAGCAGAGAAACAACTCTGCTTCAACACCACCAGGTATTTGGGTTGGGAAGTTCTCCCCGCAGGAAAATCCAGTGGGATTTTCCCCCTGGGGCAGAGGCGGTGAATCGCTGCAGAGGGAGGGGAAACTTCTTCTCCCACCTTTGGGATTCTCCTCTCTCTGCCTCCAGGGGATTTTCCATGTGCTGACAGGGCAGGGAACAGGAGGGAGATCTGCTCCAGATCGCGAGCAAACCGCAGCCCAGATCCCCTCAAAAAAGCCCTCTCTGAGCCCAAACCCTCAGGGCCCCACGGACACAACCCCGGGACGAGCGCTCGGTTTTGGGGGGCGAGGGTGGAACCCGCTGGAACGACACCCGGACAATCTGCCAGGCACTGAGCCGGAGACAGGAGTGATATGGGGACATTTTGAAGGGTTCTGCGGTGTGACAGGGCACGGGAGCAGCCCGGTGAGACCCCGGGAACAAACCCAGGCTCTCCCAGAGACCAGGGGAGGCGTGAAACGCTCAGGAATTGCCAGCAGCACCACGGCAGGTCCCATGCTGCGGGTTCCTGGTTTGTGGCGCCCTTCGGAGCCCTCCATTCCCCGTCCCCAACATTCCAGGGAGTGTGTCCCGGCCGGTGCCAGAGGGATGCGGCTGGAGAGCCGCGCAGGAACGCGGCTGCCAACATTAAATTCTGCTCCAGCTCTCAGCGTCACCTTCAATTTCTCTCTAAGCCGCCGTGTTTATTTAACCGAATCTGCCTCCCGTCACTCGGAGCAGCAGCACTCAACCTTTAAACAGCCCAAGAGCCACTTCAGCCCGCGGCGGATGCCGAGAGCTCCCGAGCCAGGCAGGCACAAAGGAGCCGCCGCTTTGTGCCGTGGGCGCCGCCAGCCCCGCTCCATTCATCCCGCCCGAGCTGGAGCTCATCCCGAGCTTTCCAGCCGGAGCTCATCCCGAGTTTTCCAGCCGTCCTTCACTGGGGAAAGCTCCCGCGCCGCCCGTGAGTGACCCACGGCAGCTTCTGGGCATGGTGTGCCACCACACACCCGCGGGCAGCTCTTCCCGTCACCATTCCATCCCCAAATCCACTTCCCGATGGGTTGTTTGGGAGCATCGTCGCCGTGCATCAGCCTCCAAAGCAAAACACCTTTTCCCAAGGCTCTCCAAGCACCCAGAACTTCCCAGCCTCCCGAGGAGTCCAAGGGACACCTTGGGCTTGTCCCCAGTGGGAGCCCCAGCTCCCAGCAGCTCCCCAATCCCACTGGAACCTCCCTCTCTGTGCCACAGGGGCCAAATCCAGAGGGATCTCAGTCTTCGGCTCCTACAGAGGCCCCAAGAGCTGGGAAGCCTCCCCAGGCACTTCCCAAAGCTTTGGGCTCTGGGATCAGCCCTTCCCTTGGCAGAGACTGAGGAGGGGACGGGGAAACCGAGCTGTGACAAATCCATCTCCACACTTGTCACCCTGGGAATGAGCCCAGCTTCCCACACCCATTCCCGGGAGTTTCGTGCTGGCTCCGGGTTCACCACGAGGCGTTCAGGAACGCCAACGCAATTTGTAGGGAGGAAAAACCTTGGCTGGCTCCGCTGTTTACACTCGTCGAGCATAATGAAAATGTTAAAACGCCGAGTCACTTGACACCTGCCACCCCGGTAATGCACTCGCTTCACTTTTTTTCTTTTTTTTTTTTTTTCCTTTTTTTTTTCCTTTTTTTTTTCCCCTTAGGAGAGTTGGTGAATCTATTTCAAGCTCTTCAATTGCCTGAAGTTGAGGAGGACTCGCTGCATATTCAGCGAGCCGCCGCCAGTGCTGACACGTCTCACGTCCTCTGCCGCGTTAAGTCTTTTCATTTATTCTCTCACAGACAGCCCCCGTGCTGAATAAAATTATCCCGGGTGTCCTTCAGGAAAACAATGCAGGGCTTTTGGAGCGAGTGCGGGAAGTTCAAGGCGAATATGCCAGGTGGCCAGCACGTGAAGAACAAGTCATTGAACCTGTCTCACGGAGCTGTCATCTCCTCCCCGGGCTCGCCTGGCTGCAGACAGGCTCCCGCCGCGGTGAGTGATGAGCAGCCCCGCCGCCCCCGCCATGCCGCTCCCGACCCTGCTGCTCACCTGCGCGACACCTCCCTGGGCGGGCAGGGGGCGCCGAGGGCTGCGGCCCCCGAACTGTGGGGGTCTCGGGGCCAAACTGGGGCGGCCGTGGCTCAGGAGCGGCTCCGAGCCCTGGAACCACAGGGGAGGCAAGGCGAGCATGCGGCCGCTGAGGGCGAGGGAGGAGATGCCTCTGCTGGGGTTTCTCAGGGGGTTTTTGGGGGTTATTCTTTTATCAATAACGATCTTCCTCCTGTTTGCTGGTTCAGGGAGAGGCAGGAGGGCAGAGGACGAGCACTGCATCCCACAGGGTGCCCCTCTGGGGATAAAACGCCGCCTGGGCATCCCTGGTCTCGGATCAACTCTAAACCCGAGGAAAACCGAGATTCCACATCCACAGACTTCCCCTTCCACTCCACCAGCTCCATTCTGCTGGGAGCTGGAGAAACGAGAACCAAAGAGAGCCTGACTTCAGAAACCCCAACCCCTTTTCCTGCTTTCCCAAACTCCCCCTTTCCCAGAGAGCCTCTGCTCTCCCCGCTGGAGCCACGTGTTTTCCACAGCTCCCGAGCCCCGGGGTGCTCCCAGTTATTGAAGGTGGCCGAACCTCTGCCTTTTGTGCAAACCCGAGCCCGAGCAGCCCGGGAGAAAGTTGATCTCGGTGTTAATTTGGATTAGGGATGCACACACGCAGCAGAATAAAGCTGGGGCTGCGGGCTCCTCTCCCTGTGTAATTTGTTCTCCATTGTCAGCGTCGTTGTTGATCCCGAAATTACAGAGCCCGAGGAGTTATTCAACACGAGATGTTGGACATGAAAAGGGAGAGAGGCTCGGGAAATGACCGCGAGGAGAACATTTAAATCAACCCTGAGATTACAGAGGCGCAGAGCACAAAAGGGACTCCAAGCTCCTTCGGTTTCCTTCCACCGCCTTTGAGTGTTACCTGAGAAGGGAAAAAATCCCAAATGGGTTCAGCACGGCGAGGAAAAGCCCAGGAATCTCCTGCCTCCCCCACACAGCCCAGTAATTACCCTGGGAGCAGCACAGGTCAGGCATTCAGCACCCAGCTAATCCCCAGCCAGGAGCTGCATCAGCTCACCTGCGTCCCTGCTCCCTGGAAAAGCTTGGAGTGGGGAGGAATTCACGGAGCCATCCCAGAGTGGTTTGGATTGGAGAGGCCTTTAAATCTCACCCAGTGCCATCCCTCGCCATGGGCACCTTCCGCTGCCCCAGGTTCCTCCAAACCCCACCCGACGTGGCCTGGGGCACCCCCAGGGATGGGGCACCCCCTGTGCAGCTCACAGTGCTGGTGGTCCTCTTTCCCCCTCTTTCCCATGCATTTCCCTCCTTGTTCCGGCCTCCCTGCTGCTTTGCTCTGCCTGCACAGCAATTGAAGGCTAATGTAATTCCCAATTTTCCCCCCAAATTTCCAGCAAATCCCTGGGGATGGAGCCAGGTTTGCCAACGCCGCTCCTCTCTCCGCAAAGCCAAGAATCACCCCCTTCACACTCCCAGCCAGGAGTATTTCCAAGGCCCCCAAATTCCTGGAAAATCCCAAATCCAGTCAATTTCTCCTCTGTGTCTTGCTCAAATTGGGGTTTTGTGAGCCCCCAGCCTGACAGGGGGGAGGAAACCAGACCTCGCTGTTGCTGTGAATAATATTTGGTGATAAGGAAATCTTTTGGCTTTACTTCCAATTATCTTTTTTTTTTTTTTCAAACAGCGAGTTTTATCTCAAAAAGAATCAACTTTTCTCCACCTTTGAAGAGCAGAACCCTCCTGATATTCATTACATGACTCAGAACCTTCCCTTTGATGGAAAACTTTGGATTAGAGGCAGCATTCGGCATCCTGATTAGTACGAATGTGACCTACTGCTGCAGGAGTTTGCTCAGTGGAGCCAAGAGGAGGAAACAAACCCTCAATGGGAATTATCCGGCATAAATACTGAATTTATTAA
Organism: Agelaius tricolor; assembly: GCF_023055355.1. NCBI lineage: Eukaryota > Metazoa > Chordata > Aves > Passeriformes > Icteridae > Agelaius > Agelaius tricolor. The sequence goes on from NW_027269261.1 coordinate 5,073,351, forward strand.
AGGAAAAAAAAAAAAAAAGGAGGTGGAGAAAAAACCAACCAAAATGGGCACATTTTTCCCGTTGGGACTGCAGGATCCCATCCCCATTCACCCCCTTGCCCCAATGGCTTCTCCTGCTTCTCCCAGGGTTTGAGTCCCAGTAATTCAAGTCTGAGTGGGTAAAAAAAACAGGGGAACATCCCTAAAGGTGCCTCCACAGCCCCAAAAGCCCGAGCGCCACTAAGGAGAAGAGCCAGCCCAGGTGTTTTCTAGTTATTGCTGTGGCAGGGCTGTGTGGGGATGAGCAACAACCACCCAAAACCTTGAGCTGAGCACCCTGAGGGAGCAGCACAGACTCCTAGCATTCCCAGGAAAAAGAGCAGGATTTAACAGGAAAACAGCCTCTGTGCAAGTTGGGCTTGGTCCTTTTGTCCCTCAGGCTGCTCTGTGCCCACAAGGAAGCATTCAGGGGTGCTGGAAAAACATTTATCCATAAAAGCCGAGGAGATCAAACACTGTCCCCTGCACACCCCAGCTCCGGAGCCAGCCTAGCTACTGGGACATCCTGGCGGGCAGGAGCAGCGAGGGCTGGGGTTACACATTAGCCAGAGCAGCCCGGGGCCGGCGCTGGTTCCCGGACAGGCGGGGAGAGCAGCGCTGCTGTCCCGGTTAATGTGTAACAGCGGCTCTGCCACGGCTCCCGCACCTTCTGCTCGCCAGCAGCTGCCAGGGCAGGCACCAAACCCGAGCCAGGCAGGGCTGAGGAGCCCCTCAGGGGGAGATGAGGCTGCAGGGGGTGAGGGAGGCGTGGGCAGGGAGGGGTCGGTCCTTGGGATCAGGGGTGAGGGAAAGCTGGGGGGTTTTGCTCCCAGGTCATCCTGAGTGGGCCAAGTCCTGCTCAGAGCCCTCCAGCTCCCTGTGCCTTCCCCAGATGGCTCCCACGAATCCATGTCCCGTTCCCATTCTCTGTGTGCTTCCTTCCTCCTCATCCTCCTCATCCTCCTCATCCTTAGGTTCTCCTTTTCCTGGCTGAATGGCTGTGGCAGGAACTTCCCTCAGGGCTGGGCTCCAGGGCACAGAGACCCCAGGGACAGATTTTGTCCTTCCTCCCACCCCACAAGAGCTGCCCTGTTCCACTGGGATTCCACTTTTCCTATCAGCCATTCCCGCAGAAGTGGAAGAACCTGGGAATGAGCTCCTCCCAGCCCAGCTTTGAAGAGCGCCTGGAGCTCTGCCCTGCTGTCACTTGGGACGTGGCAGGGTTTGCCAGGAATGTCCTTGGGGCACACAGTGCTGTGATCTGCTCCCTCTGGGATCTGCTCTAGCACACAGGGAATTCCTGGGAGGGTCAGCAGCCAATGCTCCCACCAAGATTTTCCATGTGGAAGCCATTAGTGATGGGCAAGTCCCAATGGAAAACGAGCCAAGCAGCACCCTGATCTCCCAGAGTGCCAGAGAATCATGGAATTTCCTGAGCTGGAAGGACCCACCAGCATCATCCGTTCCAGCTCCTGGCCCTGTGCAGACACCCCAATAATCCCACCCTGAGCATCCCTGAGTTGGGTTGGAGCCATGACCATTCCCTGGGGAGCCTGTTCAGTGCCTGACCACCCTCTGGATGAAAAGCCTTTCCCTGATATCCATTCTAAACCTTCCCTGTGGCCCTGTGTCCGATAGGGGGACAAGATATGAATGTGCCCCTTGTTGATGGAGTGACAAAACTATCTTTTCCCTCTTTAAAAAGGAAAAAAGCTTAGAAGTTTCTTTCTTCAATTAGCGAAAAGGACGCCTCATAGGATTTGGGGAACTTCACCTAAAACTTAAGGATAGCCAATTGGACAGAAGCCAAAAAGTCTTGCCTAAGCAATTTACTAGAAAAAGAAGAGAACAAAGAAACCAATGGCTTTCATGAGGTGCTTTACCAGGGGCAAGAACTTCTTGCACCTGGCTCGGCTTTTCTCTGTAAGGAGCTCTGCTATTTTGCCTTTTATCAAAACTTTTATGTCTCTAACATTACCACAGAAGCCATCTTGCTGGTTTTATGCCTTCTAAGGTAGCTGAGAGTGATACAAGGTAGCTTGGGTGTGATATAGATCTCCAAGACCTTATGAGGCCTGGCTTGAGGAGACCAGACACCATGAGAATCCCGCCTGGTGCATTCCCGGGAAGCCACCGGCCGGTGTCGAGGCCACCACTGTGGTGTCCCCTTGGGCACAGCATTCCCAGCCTGGCTGATGATCCTGGCTGCTCCTGGCTGCTGCTCCTGGCTGACAGTGATCCCACCGCGCGTTCCCACCGCTCTGGGGTCCGGGCGGTGGGAGACGGACGCGTGATTGATGGGGCGCCCGCGATACGGCGCGAGCGCTCCTTATCTGCGCCTCGCCGGGGGCTCCACGTCGCTCCCAGGCTTTATGGCATCACTGTCACTTGCCTTGCCTTTCTTTTTTTTTTTTTCTTTTTTTTTTTTCCCACCCTGCTTGGTTTTTCCCACCAGGGAGCCTGTTTCACCTGCAGGATCTGTGGAGTTGGGTGAAGCGTCCCGGGCAAAAGTCACCATCCGTAAGCGTGGGTGGGCACAGGGGAGTCGGAGCAGGTGCGTTCCATGGCAGGGTGCTGGGAGCTAAATCCATCCAGACCAGCTTCCTGAGGGATTCCAAGCCCAACACTGCAGTGGAGAATTCCATCCAAAAGGTTGGGTGTGCATGGCAGGACCAAGGTTGGCTGTGGAGACAGGGGAAGAGGGGAGGAGAAAGCCAGGCAGAGTGGGAATGTCACTGGTGTCACCGGGGCATCCTCCCGCTCCCTCTGCTTCCCCAGGAGCATGGGCCTCCACCTGGGAATGCTGGGAAACCTCCCCTGCTCTGCCAGGCTGGTGAGATGAGGCCAAGGCTACAGTGTCCCCATGGTGTCCCCAAGGCCACAGTGTCCCCATGGTGTCCCACAGAATTGCTGTTGTCACAGGACCCCCTCAGCCCACACATCCTCCCATGGGCAAGCGCTGATGTCCCAGCCTGGGGCTGCTGTGTCCCCACCAGCTCCAGCCAGTACCTCCTCCTGTTCTGTCCCAGGGCAATGCCCAGGAAAAAGCAGAATAATGTGAAATAAAATGAAATTCAATTCTATATTTTACAAAGTGAGAGTGGGTGCTCGCTCCCAACCAAAGCCTGGCTGGATGGGGCAATCCCCATCTCCCTCTGCACAGGTTTCCTCCTTCCCTGCCCTGTTCCAGGTGCCAGGAGCAGGAGCTGGAGCGAGCTGCAGCAGATTGTGCTGTGTGCTCAGCCTGGGGACAGCCCGTGGCCATCTGTCACCCCCAGGTGTGTGCCCAGCCCCACACAGGGACAGGGCTCGGGCTCCTCAAACACAGCAGGGTTGTAAAGAGGGGTGTGGGCTGTGGGGCTGCTCCCCCAGCCCCTCCACCTGCTCCCTGCTCTGGTGGACTGGGCACCTTTCGAATTCCTCCTGCAAACCAGGCTGGAATAAGGAGCTCAGCCCAGGCTTCCCAGCCGTGTCCCAGCGCTGCTCTGCACTTGGGGCACTCTGGATTCCTTCACTTTTGGGAAAGGGCTGTGGATGACAAGTGGGAATGCATCCTTTCAGCCACGGAATTTTTGGGGGTGTTTCACCCCCTCTGGGCATTCCAAGCCCAGAGCTCCAAGGCTGCTCCCAGTCCTGGGACACCAAGAGGCACCAGCAGACTCCGCTGGAGAGGAGCTGGGTGACTGCAAATACTTGGGAATAAGCACCCTGTCATGAGGTGGAGCCCATCCCAACCTCCCCAGACTGGAGTCCAGACCTCCCACCTTCACCCCAGCCCCTCCAGGAGATTCCACACGGGATGTTTGAGGAGCAGAAAGAACTAAATTCCCAAGGCTGAGTGGAGCCCGCTTCACTCTCCAGTGCCTGGGCCTGCTGGTTTGGTTCCAGCAGCTCTGGGGCATGGTGAGATCCACACACCAGGCGCCAAAACACCCCCAAAGTATAAAAATAATGAATAAAAATGGGCTTATCAATTAAATAGGGAGTTCTTATTAATAAAATAGGAACTGGTTTACAGCAGATCCCAGGTTTTACAGCACAGTCTAGGACAGTTGTCCCAAGGAATGCCTGTGGGGGCCCAAATGCAGCTCCTGCTCCCTTGCCTTTTCCTGCACTTTCCCTCCTCCCTGGGTGAGGGGAGACAGGAGCTGGAGCTGCTTTATAACCAAACTTACAGAGTTCCAGTCCCTCTGGGCAGAATTCCCTAGGAATGGAGAGAGACAGTGGCCTGGACATCCAGCCTGAATTTCCTGCTGTGAAAGAGGAGACCCTGCAGATTTATGCAAATGAAGATTCTTTATGCAAATGAATATGTCTGCAAATCACTGCCCTTTGATTGGTATTTTTATGTGGGTGACATAAAATTACAGAATTATTTTCTCCCCCAGTTTCACTCCCTCGCTCAGCAATCCAGGCACTTTATCCAAACAAAACAAGCTTGGCAAAGTTATTAATTGCCTGGAATGAGATCTCTATTGATCGGTGTGGGGATCAATCACTTTATCTGCGGGCAGCTCTGCTGGAGCTGCCTGTGACCCGGGGGTTTCACTGAGCCACACCTGACCCGGGACTTTCACACAGGACTCCAAGGTCTTTCCAGGAACGGGCCAGGTGCTGGGCAGGATCCGGGGCAGGTGGGATGGAGAAGGGGCTCTGTCGCCTTCCCACTGCCCCCAGCAGCCAGAGGTGTTCGCATGTCACCCACAAAGCCTTTGGAAGGGCCGTGGGATGCCCAGGAAGCCCTCGCGGCCGGCTGGGAGCTCTCCATCCCCTCTGGAATCCCAGCGGGATCGTACCTTTGGCAGGAGCCTCCTGCGACCGGGGGCGGCTGGGAAGCGGCCGCGGCACCAGGCTCGGGATGTTCGGAAAACGCTCTGGGGCACGTGGGGTGTTTTTTTGGGGGTTGTCCCGGAGCTGGGCTCCGTGAGCCTCGACTCAAGATGTTCCAGCACTCCATGACCGCTCCTCACCCTCCAGGGAAGTCGGGCAGCACCACCCTCGGTCGACAACTCCATCGCCTTCTTTCCGAATAATAATAATAATAATAATAATAATAATAATAATAATAATAATAATAATAATAATAATAATAATAATAATAATGTTAAAACCCAAAAAGAGCCCCAGAAAGGCGGGCAGGGGAGGGGGCAGCGGCCGGAGGCGGCCGCGGCAGCGCGGCTCGGATCTCCCGCACACCGGCGCTATCAGCGGCCGGATCAGGAGCGTATCTAATGTAAACGAGCCCCGGCACATCAATACCGTGCCACATCAATACCGTGCCACATCTGGCTGTTTGGCTGCGCGGCGCCCCGGCTACCGAGCCATCCGCGCTCGGCCAGCGGGACCGGCCCGGGCGGGGGGCGGGGGGGGCCGCAGCCAGCGGCTCCTCTGGGGAAGGGGGGGCCGGGGGGAGGGCTCTGCCCCCCGGGGGGAGAGAGGGGCCGGCTCAGCCTTAAAAGAGCCACCCAGGAACCGGCGTGTTTGTGCTTCTTCCCAATTTATGGCCGCGGAGCATATGGCCGGTGTTCCGCCCGGCGGCAGCCGCCGGGGACGGCAGCGAGCGGCGCGGGGGATGTGAGGCCGGAGGGACGAGGAGCGGCCCCGGCACACGGCGGAGACAATGCGGGAGGCGGGGGGCCGCCGCCGGAGCCCCCCTTCCTAGGGACCCCCCGCCTCGGGACCCCCGGCCAGGTGAGCCCCGGCAGGCGGCGGGGGGACGCTCCTCTGTCCCAGGTGGCTCCCCGGGGACAGCGGGGGGACACCAACGCCGAGGGACCCCCGCGCAGGTGAGTGCCGGGGGCGGCGAGGGGCTCCCCCCGCGCGGGGACCCGCCCAGGTGAGCCCCGGCAGGGAGCGGGGGGACCCTGGGCTGGAGCGCCGGGGGCAGAGGGGACGCAGGGGTCGCCGGGGGCGGCAGCAGCAGGTGGGAAGGCTCTTTGGGGGGCAGGTAAGAGCCGGGGCCGAGAGCCGAGGGGGCGCGGCCCCGGCCCCGACGGCGCGGCTGCGACACGGCCACGGCCACGGCCACGGGCGGCAGCGGGGCCGGGGCAGCGCCGGGAAGGGGAGCCCGGGGCTCTGCCCCCTGCCCCGGCCGTGGGACACTTCTCAGCCGCGACGGCAGAGTCCGCCAGAGGACCGGGAATGACCGGGACTGGCCCCGGCCCCGGCGGCGCCCCCTCCTCCTTCCCCCCTGCCCTGCCCTGCCCGCGCCACGCGTGAGCCCCCGGCTCGGGCAAGGCTTTCGGGGCCGAGCCCACGCGGGTGGGCCCATCCCCACGCAGCCCTGGTCCCCCCCAGGCCGGTGCGGGCTCCGGGGCTCCCCGCAGCCCCACTCGGGACCCGCAGCCGGCGGTGACCCGGGCGCGGAGCCCTGCGCGGAGCGCGGAGCGAATTCTGATAAGGGAGCGAACCCCGCCGCGCTGCCGGCGCCCCGGGGCCAGCGGGCCGGCATCGCCAGGCCCGGCAGGAAAAAAAATCATTTCTGACAAAGCTTAATCTCGTTGGGACACGTTTAATCATTAGAGACGGGGACGGGCAGAGCCGGGGGGCTCCGGGGGGGGGCACCCCCGTTTGTCCGGCGAATAAACCGGTTTGGAATAGGCTGGGAAGGGAAAGGGAGCCCCGGGCCAGGCTTACAGCTCCCCCCGGCACAGGGAGGGGAATTAAATAAGACAAAATGTGGGTCGGGGGGCTGCGGGCTCCCGGCTTTGTGCCCGTACCCCACTGCCTCCATCACTATGGGCAATAATTTCCAAAATCTCATTAAAGTGCATTTATCAAAGCCCTAACATGTGCCCTCAGGCTCTGCCATAACCCCGCCGGCCCCCGGGGAGCAGGGGGGGGTTCGAGGGGGGGGAAAATCCCAATTTCTATGACAATTCGCCACCTCGGGAGCTTGGCTGCGGGGCAGATCCGCATCTACAGATTTATAAGGAATATCGGTGAATTGGAAGGATTTCTCCGCCTTTGAAGCTTCGGGGGGAAGGAGATAGAGCAATCGTGAGAATAGGGAAGCTCATTTAGATTCCTATGTCCTGGAGAAGAATTAATTGTCTGCTGGAGAAAAGCAGGCCGGCGCCGGGATTTTGGGGGGCGGTGGGGGCTTTCCCTGGAGCTTCCATAGGGAATGCTGCTGCTGACTCCCTTCCTGCGTGCGGGGCGATCTTCCCCCTTTTTTTCCTCCCCTTTTTTTTTTTTTCCTCCCTTTTCTTTCCCCCGAAACATCCTTAACGCCTTTGCTAATGCCATTTTTTCCAGCCAGGAAACGAGCCGGGAATTTCAGCCCGCAGAAACTCCGTTACAATTAAGTTCCTGTAAGCGCCGGAGGATTCGGGAGGCTCCGGTTCCCCTTGATTTTAGGAAATACGATTTTTGAATATTTTTTTTTTTTTAATGGCGCTCTCTCTCTCTCCCTGACCGGGCTGCCGGTGTGCGAGGCAATCCCGTGGCGTGGGCTCCGTGCCCACGGCCTGGCGTGGCCAATCCCCTCCGAGCCGGAGCCGCTGCCGAGCAGCAGCAGCAGCAGAATTTCCTCTCCAGGGCTGGAAAATGCGATTCAAAGCCCTCCGTGCGAGGGATGTTATTTCGCTGCGATGGTTTTACTCTGATTTTTTTAATTTTGGTTTTATATTTTTACGGCCGGGGAGAGCTGTCCCCTTTCGTGTGGCGGCTCTTCTTCCCTCCTCCACACTTTAAAACAAAGAGGGTGTTACTTACAGGGATGCTCCCGAGGTGAAGCTCCTCACGACAATTATCAGGACACGGGCTGCTCTTCCCTTTCCCCATTCATTCCAAGTGGATCTCATTCTAGGAGATAAAATCAACCTGTCCCTTAACAAAGGCTTTGTGTGGGCTCCGCTAATCCGGGCCGAGCGGCAAGGTGCAGCCCCGCTCCGTTTGTTTATTTGCGGGCTGGAGGGAAGGGAAAACAATGTCTCGCATCTTTGGCTCCATCAAACAATAAATTGATCCACTTGTCGGCCGCTCCCGGAGCCGCGGAGCGGGAGCGGGAATGGAGACGGGCTCGGTGCGGGTAGGGAGGGGAGGGAGAGCGGCAGGCTCCTGCCCAACACCCTTTCCTACATTTCTCCCTCTGCCATGTGCCATCACACTCGGGGGTACCACACCGTGCTCTCCGCGCTGCGTGCGCGGGATCCCGCTCGGCGGAGAAGGGAACGGAGCTGCGGCTCCTCCGGCTCAGAGCAGAGGGGGAACCGCGGCGCCGTGCGGGGACCCTCGGGCCGCGGCCGGGAGGAGAAAGGCGAGGACACCGCTTAAAATCGTCCCCGCGGGCCGCCCGTGGCGTGGCGAGAGCTCGCCAGCATTGGCGGCGCCCGGGCCCACGCGTGACTGCGGGCAGCAGCTCGGGAGGCCTCATTCCCCCTCCTTCCCGCAGGAACTGTCCCTTTCCGATTCTGGAAAATAGAAAAATCAGCCTTAACCCCGCGGGCGAGGGAGCCACCCGTGAATCGGTCCCCGTGGGCAGAGCCCCTTGTCCCCGAGGGCCGCTCGGCCCCGGGGGCTGGGGCAGGAGGGCACCGGCGCCCTCGGCCTTGTCACCGCCTGCCCCGGCGCTGGAGCATCCCCGCCACGCGTGGGACCGGCCCTGGGGCGCGGGGGGCTCGGGGCGGGGGCAAGGTGCGGTGCCGGCTCTGTCGCGACAGTCGCGGCGCTGCCGTCGGGTTTTGGCTCCACGCAGCGCGACCCCAGTGCAGGGCAGTGTCCCGGCCTCGCGACCCCTCCTGACGTCATGGGCTCCGCGCTGCTCTGACGTCACACCCTCCGCCGGTGACGTCACGGTGTCCCCGCGGTGCGCAGCGCGTTCGGGAAGGGGGCCGCGACCCCCGGGGCTGTGTCCGGCCTCCTCCCGCGGGGCCCCCAGGGCTCTGCGGGACGCTCTGCCCCGGCCGTACGGGTGTGGGAGTGTTTATCGTCATCACCATCATCACCATCACCATCATCACCATCATCATCATTATTATTTTTATTATTATTATTAAGCTGACAGCCCCGCGGCGCCCGGCCCACGTTGGCTGCCCCGGGGATGCTCTGCCCTTCCCTCCCCGGGCTTGGCTTCTGTCGGGGTTCTCCATCCCGCCACTATCGCGATTATCGCCGCTCTCCCCTCTCTCTTTTCTCCCCTCGGGGGAGTTAAACCCCACCCGGGCCGGGGTGAATCCATCGGTAACTCCGAGATTCAGTGGGAATTGGCGCTGTCGGAGCGGGGCAGAGGAGCGGGCGGGGGCCGGCCCGAAGGGGTTCCCTCGATATCGAGGAGGACTCCGCAATGGATGAAGAGATAGCCATTGAGTGCGGTTGAATACCATGACAACTAGGAACAACCTCAGATTTATTCCCAACAGTTAGGGCGCGCTGAAAGAGGGCGTCAATCACGTATTATTTCGCCACTGAAATAAATGCAAAAACTGCGCCGAGACAAAGGGTTCCAACAGGAGCCGGACATTTGTCTACATTGCGGACATTGTCCCCAGCTTAGCCGTCGGGTTGTATTTGTGTTTGCGCGGGGCCGACCACCCAGGATGCGCGCTGGGGCTCGCTTAAAAAAAAAAAAAAAAAAAAAAAAAAAAGGGAAAAAAAATCCCTGGGCATTGTCAGCCACATCACATACTTTATGGGAGGCAGGCTGGGGGCTGGGGCAGGAAAAGTGGGGGGAGCGGAGAGGGAGAGGATGGGAAGGTGCGAATCCATTGATGGGCGCGGAGGAGGAAGCCCGAGGCGGCGTCTGCCCGGCGGCGTTGCGGCTCCTTCCCCCCCGGAAGGGAAACTCGGGCAACTTTTCCTGTCCAGAAATGAGGGGAGTGGGGAGAGCCCCTTCCCAGATTGTCCAAACCTCGTGTCCCGCATCGCCCTGCACATCTCCATGGCCCCCGCGCTCCCGGGCGGGGCTCGGGAAAGGCAAAGGGATGGAAAACAAGCGAGAGGGAAAAAGAGTGGGAAAAGGAAAGAGAGGAAGGAAGGAAGGAAGGAAGGAAGGAAGGAAGGAAGGAAGGAAGGAAGGAAGGAAGGAAGGAAGGAAGGAAGGAAGGAAGGAAGGAAGGAAGGAAGGAAGGAAGGAAGGAAGGAAGGAAGGAAGGAAGGAAGGAAGGAAGGAAGGAAGGAAGGAAGGAAGGAAGGAAGGAAGGAAGGAGAAAGGGAAAACGATAACGATCCTGGCCCTGCCCCGTGGAGGAGTGCCTCCTCGGCAGGTGCAGAGAACAGGACGAAGGAAGAAAGGCAATGAAAATAAAAGTTGGTGGCAGACAGAGAGAAGTAGGAGCGGTCTGTGCATCCCGCGCCGGGCAGGGCGAGCCCCCGGAGCCGCTCCGAGCCGCTGCGGGCTCCGCGGGGCCGGAGCCGAGCGCTGCTGTGTGCGAGCATGGTGACACCTGGGGTGCCGGCCTTCCCTTGGGAAGGACCCCCTTCTTTGCCCCTCTCCCTCCTTCCCCAAGTCCTGAAAAAGAAAGAAAGAAAGGAAAAAGAAAGATGGAAAAGAAAAAAAAAAAATCCAGTGGTGTATGAGTCCATCAGGCTGCAGCCCATCGAATGATCCCAACGGGCTGGATTCATTCCCCTGGAAGAAGGTGGCAAAATCAATGAGACCTCTTCAAATAAGCACACACTCCCCCCCTCCCCAATAATCACCTCCCGGATCTCGTCGGGTCGCGCCTGACGATCGCGTTTTGCCAGTTCGCTTAATTTCGGAGCAAACTAGAATCAATTACTCGCTGTTTAATTTCCAGCGCTCATCCCTAAGCCCCAACCAAAATATTGACCTAGGCGGGTTAGATAAGTTGGGCTCTTGCCATCTGAGCCGCTTCGGTCCCGAGCGGGGCCGGCAGCGCGGGGCGCGCAGCCTGAGCGGCTGTGGGAACAGCAAATTATTATTATTATTGTGATTATTATTATTTTTTTTTAATCGGAGGAAAACACGGGTGGAAAACACACTTTGGAGCGTCCGGAGCGCCGGGGCTGGTGCGGAGCTCTTTGTATGTAAATAGTGCCCTTAAAAAGAGCTGGGAAGTCGCCCCCTCCCTCCCTCCCTCTCTCTCCCTCCCTCCCTCCCTCTCTCCTTCCTTCCCTCGCCCCCTCCCTCCCTCCCTCCCTCCCCCCCGGCGCCGCCGCCCGCCCCCCCCGCGCCGAGGACCCTCCCCGCGCCGGTAATTAACTGACACGTTATACCACTCATCACCAATGGTGGAAGCTCGGAGCTCGCCCAAAACCCGCAATTTCACATCTGCAAACACTGTCTTCATCCACTTGACTTCCAAGACCCGCCCACACGTGGCCAACCTTTCCTGGGTTTAATGTAGGTTTTTTTTCTCCCTCCTCTCGGCAGGTTCATGTGTGGGGACCAGCCTTATATGGACTCCTCGCTCCAGCAATGGCTCGGGATTTTCCAGCGGCAGGCGCGGGTTCGGCGCGGCTGAACAAGATCCAGAAGTGATCTTTTTTTTTTTTTACTTTTTTTTTTTTTTTTTGGCTTCTCTTCCCCCCCCCCCCCCTTTTTTTTTTTTTTCTTTTTTTTTTTTTTTTTTTTTTCTTTTCCCCTGGAGTTACAAACTATTCCCGAAACCAGCTGCTGCTGCCGCCCTCGGAATTTTCCCCCGTGGCTGAACAACCACCACCGCGCAGAGACCCGTCGCTGCGGCCGCTTCTCCCGCACAACCCCCGCCGCTTATTTTTCTATAAATCCATATTATTATTCTATTTTTTTCCCCCCCATTTCTCCACGCGTGCCGTGGCCCCCCCCCGGTCCCTCCCCGTGTCCCTGCGCAGTGTCGCTGTCGCCGCTCGGCGTGTGCGTGCCCAGCCGTGACCCGGCGGCTCGGCCAAGCCGCGGCTCCAACTTTCCCAGGCGGAATTTGGCCGGAACATGTCTCTGACCAACACAAAGACGGGCTTCTCGGTGAAGGACATTTTGGACCTCCCCGACACCAACGATGAGGACGGCTCGGCGGAGGGCGGCGAGGAGGAGAGCGAGGCGCCCGAGCCGCCCAGGAAAGCGGGAGTTTTGGGACAAACCCCCTTGGACACTGTTCCGACGCTGCCTTTGAAGAGTCCTTTCTATGATAACAGCGATAATCCCTACACGCGCTGGCTGGCGAGCGCCGAGGGCATCCAGTACTCCCGTGAGTGCCGGGGGGACGGGGCAGCCGAGATTGGGGGGCGCTGGGGGAGGGACGCGGCTCGAGGGGGGCACTTGCGGCTCGTCCCGGCCGGGAGCGGGGGAGCCGTGGATGGATGGACGGATGGACGGATGGATGGGTGGGAGGGTGGGTGGATGGATGGATGGATGGATGGATGGACGGACGGACGGACGGGTGGATGGATGGATGGATGGATGGATGGATGGATGGATGGATGGATGGGGGGGTTGCCTCTCTCCACGGCCGGCCTCCATCCCGCCAGGGCCGGGCGGCGGAAGGGATGCGGGGCGCGGCGGAGGGGCGCTCCCCGGCCCGTCGCCCTCCGCTGACCGGGCACGGCTTGTCCGCAGTGCACGGGCTGGCGGCCGGCGGCGGCGGCGGCGGCCAGGACCCCTCGGCCAAGTCCCCGGAGCCGTCGGCAGACGAGTCGCCCGACAACGAGAAGGAAGCGGTGGGCGGCGGGGACGCGGGCAAGAAGAGGAAGAGGAGGGTGCTCTTCTCCAAGGCGCAGACCTACGAGCTGGAGCGGCGGTTCCGGCAGCAGCGGTACCTGTCGGCGCCCGAGCGGGAGCACCTGGCCAGCCTGATCCGCCTCACCCCCACGCAGGTGAAGATCTGGTTCCAGAACCACCGCTACAAGATGAAGCGGGCGCGGGCCGAGAAAGGTATGGAAGTGACTCCTCTCCCCTCGCCGCGGCGGGTGGCCGTGCCGGTGCTAGTCAGGGACGGCAAGCCCTGCCACACGCTCAAAGCCCAGGACTTGGCAGCCGCGACGTTCCAGGCGGGCATCCCGTTCTCGGCGTACAGCGCGCAGTCCCTGCAGCAGCACATGCAGTACAACGCGCAGTACAGCGCGGCCGGCAGCCCCCAGTACCCCACAGCGCACCACTTGGTACAGGCGCAGCAATGGACTTGGTGAGGGCCCCGCGCACACGCCCCCGAGAGCGGAGGAAAACACAGAATTAACAGGCACAAACCGAGAGAGAGAGAGAGAGAGAGAAAACAAAAAAAAAAAAAGGAGACAGACTGATGCTCCGAAAATTAAAAAAGAAAAAAACTGCGGGGGAAGGAATGGCGAGGGAAACGCTATTATTATTATTATTATTATTGCTATTATTATTATTATTGCTATTATTATTATTATTATGGGTTCTTTCCCTCTGCCGTTTCTTTTCCCCTCCATTTTTTTGGGGGGGTTCTGTTTCATTTCGGGGGGAGGCGGGGGGTAAGGGAAGGGAGGTGTTTTTTGTGCGTCATTGTTTACAGAAATTTTTTGCGCCATTCAGAGTGGTCCTGTCTACCTACAAATAAAATAAAAGAGGAAAAAAAGGGGAGGGGGGGGGAGATCGTCAGAATTACAAAAAAAAAAAAAAAAAAGGAAAAAAAAATAAAGAATAAAATCCCCCCCGCTGCTCCTGTGATTTTGTGAGGAACGGGGGTGCGGCCGCCGCGCGGGGCACCCCAAAAGGGGAGCTCGGGCGCTGCCCTTGGAGCGCAGTTTGCGGCCCCGACAGCTGCTGCCGGGGGTGTTTTTGCACCTTGTCGCGGTCGTTGTCGCTGCCGTGAGCCGCGGCCGGGGCGCTCCGTTCGCTCTCTCCCATTTGGGGCTCGCCTTAACCATTCCCGAGCGGAGGAAAAAGCCCCGCGGACGCTGAAACCCTCTCGGCCCGGAGAGCGGCCCCCTGGGCACCCCCGCCCCGCCCCGGCCTCCCCGCATATTTAATACGAATTTTATTAATTTTTTTTGAAAGCTGCTTTTCGAGGGAAAATAGTAGAGAAGGAGCCGATAACAACGACGGGAAGTCGCGGCCTCGGCGGCATCCCCCGAGCCAGCCCTGCCTGGGCCCGGCCGGGGTGACACGGCCGAGCGGGACCCCACGCTCAACCCTCCACCCCCTGAGCTTCTTTTTTCGGGCAAAACCGGCTTTTTTTGTCTTTTTTCTTTTTTTTTCTTTTTTTTTTTTTTTTTTTTGGTGGGGCCAGTCGGTTTCATCCGCCGGCGAAAAACGCTGAGCGGGGAGAATTCATATTTTCCTGTTTTCTGTCTGTGAGTGCGCTGTTCTGCTCCTCGGTGCTGCTGAGATTTGGGTTCTGGCGTCGCCCCGATGCCCCCTCCCCGGGCTGGAGGGAGAGCCAAACTTCGGGGTCAGCCCTCGGGGATGCGCCGGCGGCCCAGGCAGGGCAGGGGAAAGGGTTAACACCGGAAGAACCCCCCCAAAAACTCGGAGGAGGAGGGAGAAGAGACAAGGGGGAGGCGAGGCGGGGCTGGGCGGCTCTGCCGGGCTGTAACGGGGACCGGGACCGAGCCCGGCCGGGGCGGGTTGCGGCAGAGCTGCGGCTCCTCGCCCGCCCCTGCGGCTTTCAGGCTGCTAAAGATGCTTCAAAAAACGAAAACAAATCCAAACAGGCTTTTGTCAGGAGCCGTGGGGCCGGTGCAGAGCCCGCCCCGTCCCGCGGGGCTGAGCCCGGCCAGGACGGGGCAGTTCAATGCCAAAGGGACGAGCGGTACCGGCCCCGCAGCATCCCAATCCCGCACAATCCCAATCCCGCAAAATCCCGGCTCTCCAACATCCCGGCCCCGCCGCCCCAGCACATCCTGCAGCCTCCGATGGGGTTTTTTTATCATTTTCTTACATTTTTCCTCCGCTCTTTTCCCATCCCTACTCCTATCCCCAAAGCACCGAGGCTCCGCGCAGCGGCGGAGCAGCCGCGGCCGTTCCGCGGGGCAGCCAAGCCCTGGGGAGCTCCGCTGCTGTCCCACACCCGAGGGGGACACGGCGATGAGAGCCGGTTTTCCCTTCTCCAAACCCGGCGTGCGAGCCAGGAGCGGACAGACAGAAAGCTGTCACTTTTTCCTCCTTACTTATTTTTTTTAATTAAAAAAAAATTATCAATTTTCCCCCCGTTTTTCTTTGTTTTTTGGTTTGGGTGGTTTTGTTGTGGTTGGTGGGTTTTTTTTTTGGTTGGTTTTTTTTTTTTTTCCCCTCATTCCCCTCGGGCTGTGCCGAGTCTATCAAACCAGTTGTGTGGCCCTAACCTCCGTGGCCTTATATCTGCCGTGCTGCCGGGCCAGTCTATCTTTGCACAATATACAGTAGACTTCAGAGAGCAGCACAATGGGGGAGGCAGGGAGGTGAGCATGTTAGAGGCGTGCATATTAACGAGCCGCAGCCAAGGAAGCCAAAGGAGCCGGCGAAAAACCGGGAGAGACGGTGCGGGAGGAGCGGGGGGGGCGGGGGGACGCCCTCCCTGCGCCTCGCCTGCCTCGGCCTTGGCTGTTTTCTGTTTTTTGGGGCTCGGCATTGATGCGGAGCGCGGAGTCAGGGAGCGGTGTCCTCCGCGTTTTGTTCGGGCTGTCACTCGCGCTCATTGTTCGGCATGTTCTACATGTTGTATCCCATATGGCCAGCTGGGCCGGGGACCCCTCACAAAACCCAAATTGTGCCCAGCTTTCAAACCCAGCATTGTTGTCTGTGAAAGGCAGGCGAATTAAAAATTCGTGCTATATCTATTCTGGAAAAAAAAAAAAAAAAAAAAAAGAGAGAGAGAGAGAGAGAAAAAAAAAGGAAAAATAAAAAGAAAAAAAAAAAGAGGGGGCGCAAGGAAAAAGAATCCCGCTCTCTCTGCTCTCTCTTTGAAGGCCAACAGAGACTCTCCTCTTCTCTGACAAGTTTCTCTCTCATTTCACAGGAAATTCCCCCCCCCGCCCCCCTCCCCACCGAAAGCCCCGAGCGCGTCCCCTCGCAGGAGCCCGCGGAGCCGCGCTGCGCGGCCGCGGAGGCCGGGGCAGAACAAGGCGGCATTGAGGGCGGGCTGGGCTGCAGCTGCCGCCTCCCTGCGCGGCCCGGCCGTACCGCCAGCCCGGCTGGCACGTCCCGCTGCCTCCCGGAGAAATGGCCCTTTCTTGTCCGCGCTCCTGGTTGTGCAAGGCGGGCCGGCTGAGGGAGGAAGGGAGGGAGGAGGAGAGGGAGAGGGAGGGATAGAAATTAAAAAGTAAAAAAATAAAAGAATAGGGGGAATGAGTTGTTTCATTTTAAAAAGAAGGAAGAGAAAAGAGGGGAAGAAAGTAACGAAAATGGGAAAATGAATGAAGGAAGAATGAAGAAATTTTAAAAGGAAAAACGATTAATAGAAAAAAAAAGTAAAAAGGGGGAGAATAGAAAAATAAAAGGGAAGAGCGGAAAAAATAACGAAAAATAAAAGAAAATAAAAAGAAGAAGAGAAAAGAGGAAAAAGAAAAAGATAACAAAACAAAATAAGAAAAAGCGAAGGAAGAAAAATTAATCTGAGAAAGCAGAAAAAGAAAAATAACGGAAGGGAAGGAAAACAGGGGAGAAAAGAGAAAAAGAGCGGGGAGAAGCCCCCAGCCCGGGCATCCTTCGCGCTCGGGGCGGGACGCGCTGCGCTGCGCGGGATCCTCGCGGTGCCCGGAGCTGCCCCGGGCTCGGAGCGGGCCCGCAGAGCTCGGACGAAGCTTCCAGGATGGGGCTCCGGCCCCTCCGGCCCCGCCAGCCCCGCCAGCCCCTCGCGGCCTCCAGGGCGGGGCTGGGTCGCGACACGACCCGCGAGTCGGTATTTGGGGATTTGGAAGCTCGGGCCGAGCTTCAGGCCCCTCTCCATTTCCTTCCCCCCCCCGGTTTTCCCGGTTTTCTCCCCGTGGAGCCCGGCGGTGGCTTCCCCCCGTCCCCTATTGACTGTAGGGCTTAGGCGGCAGCGCTGTGGGTTTTTCGGGGCTGCTCGAGGAGCCGCTCGAGGGGAAGCTAAGCCAATATTTACCGACCGCCAGGGCAATTCTCGGCGGGGTTCATTAAGGAGCCGGGGGGGCTCGAAGGGCCGGGGGGCGGCGCTGGGGCGGCGGGGAGAGCCGCGACCCCGGGCCGCGTTCGGGGAGATTTGCGGCGGCTCCCCCGCGGATGACACCCTCCCAAAGCTCCCCGAGAAGCGCCCCTGGAGGGGTCCCTTGCTCTGAACGAGGGGCTGCGCTCGGTTTATTTGCCGAGCCCAGGCAGCGGCCGCGGGGAGGCAGCAGAGCCCCGCGGAGCCCGGCGCTGGACGGGGCGGAGGCTGCGCTGCCCCTCCGCGCCCCCGGGCGCGGCAGAGCCGGGCACCCCGAGGCTCCGTGTCCCTGTCCCCAGCGACACCCCCGTCCCCGGGCCGGGATGGCCGCGCGGCGGCGCTGCTGGATAAGGGACGCGCCGTCGGGGCCGCCCCCCGGGACCCCGAGGGGAGGGGACCCTCGCAGCCGCCCGGTGACACCGAGAGGAGGGACGGGACGCTGGAGGGGTGGGACAGGCCCCCCCGGCCTGCAGGAGGAGCGGCCTGAACCCTAAACCGGGGGCGTCGCTTTGAAATGCAGCGCGGAGTTCGGGGAGTGATGAGGTCTGGCCCCTGACCCTCATGGGGGACTGGTGCCATCTCTCAAACTCCCCAGGCCCCAGAACCCCACCTTTGGGGCAAGCAGAGTGTCCCCGAGCCCCAGAACCTCACCTTTGGGGCAAGCAGAGTGTCCCAAGCCCCAGAACCTCACCTTTGGGGTAAGCAGAGTGTCCCAAGCCCCAGAACCTCACCTTCGGGACAAGCAGAGTGTCCCAAGCTCCAGAACTCAACGTTTGGGACAAGCAGAGCGTCCCCAAAGCCCGGGCAGGGTTTGGTGCTCAGCTCTCGCCCTCTCCACGCTGGAAGAACAAACAAACGGATGGTGAGGACGGCGTGGAATTCCAGAGAGCTGGGGAGGATGAGGCAGCACATCCATGGCTTCCTCCCGGCCCTCCCGCCCCACAGGGAGCCACGGGGACGGGGACAGCTCCCTCCCTGCACTGGGGACACTGGGGACACTGGGGACACTGCAGCCTGAACACTCAGAGGGAATCAGGCACCTGGGCACAACAGGTGAGTGCCTCAGGACAGCCCTGTGCTTCTCCCTCTCCAGGTGATGCCTCAATGAATTTTGGGTTTCATTCAGTGCTGGCGAATTGACTGCGTCTTGCACAATGCTGTTAATTAACGGTAATAATTTGTAGAGAATCAGGGAATTTCTCATGAGAGAGACACAGGAGAGACCCCTGTGTTCAGCTCCTCCATGGCCCTTGCAGGCAGCAGCTTCCCTCTATTCCTATTCCTATTCCTATTCCTATTCCTCTCTTTCCCTCTTCCCCGCTTTCCCTTTTTCCTTCTCTCCTGCTTTCCCACTTTCCCTCTCTCCTGCCCAAGGCTGGGGAATATTGTCCCCACCTCCTCTCCCTCCCCGATATTTAAATTATCAGCAGATTCAGAGAACCTGGGATGCTTCAGCTGCAAAGGACAAGCACTTGATTGAGGGGAAAAAAAAAAAAAAAAAAAAAAAAAAAAAGAAAATAAGAGGAGGATTTAAGGCTCCAGAATGGTTGGGTGCAGCATCCTTCCCTCCCACAGGCCCCACAAGTCTCACCAGCCACAAAACTCAAAGTTTGTCTGAACATAATTTTATTGAACAGAATTTTATTGGGTAATACAAAGGTTTGGGCAGTTTCAGTGGGATTCACGCACTGCCCTGAGTTCCACTGACATATCTGGGATTAAACCACCAGGAGTCACATCCACGCTCTCAATGCAAAATATCCCGGATCTGCTGGGAAAAACCAAGAGCTCAGACAAACCTCCCTGGGATTTCTCCAGGTTCACTTGGACAAACAGAGTTTGGCCTTAATCCTGTCTTGGGATCTGCTGCTTTCTGTGGGATTCAGCCCCAATTCAGGGAGAAAGTTCTCCGTGAGATAAAAAATGCAAGAAATAAATTGTGTCAAATCATGCTTGTCAAATCACTGCCTCTGATTGGGTCTGGCCAAGCAGGCTCAACTATTTCAGGGAAAAAAAAAAACAACCCCAGGTTTAAGAAGTGGTTGTGTCTTTGGATGTGCAGGGATGGAGCTGCTCCTCCCCACCACCTGTGGGATGCACCACTCCTGGCTCCTACACACATCCTGCAGGGAAGAGGTGTCTAAAGAGTTCAGCTCTGGTTGTTCAAGAGCCTAAAAAAACCCATCCCTGGAAGATTTCCCCAATTGTGGAGCTTCCCAGCTGTTATCCAGACATTATTTCTCCTCTCTTCAGTGAGAGCTGTCACACAAAAAGTCACTGACTCCTAAAAGAGATGAAAGCACTACACAGGAATCTTAACCCAAAAATCAGGCCAAGCGATTCAGCCTCAATAAATTTTGGGTAGAAATGGCCATAAATCCCTCATATCCTCAGGGATGTGTCTCCATCCTTTGCCACAACACAGAGGAGCTCTTGGCAGCACATCCCACGGGTAACAAAATTTCCCAGCCCTCCCTGGTGCAGGTGTTCCCTGGGGGTGCAGCAGCGTGGCTGAAGGCTTTGGTCATCCTCTTCCTCCTGTTCACACTCCAGTGGCTTGGGAAGGGCTGCACTCTCCTTCCACAGCCTGCACACGAGCAGGAGTGTTATTCATTCCCAGAGGATGGCAGGGATCAGCCTGAAACATTTCAGAGGGAGCTGCAGGGAAGTGACCCCTGAGTCCTTTCCCCAGGTGTTTTCCCAAAATCCCACAGCAATCCCATGAAAGTGGTTTTGGAGCCCCTGAGGTAGAGCCCATGGGGTGAGCCCAGGACTAAAGCAGTGACTCCCAGTGATTCCTAGGCCAGCCTTGCTGTGCCCCAGGAGTGAGAGGAGATGCTGTCCCACGCGTATCCAGAGGGGCTTGGAATTCCCCCAGCAGGGAGAGGGGCCCTGGCTGCACATCAGACCCATCACAGGTGAGGAAGGGAAGGGATCAGCAGTGATTTTGGACACAAACCCAGATCCAGGGGCCACCACCCCTTCAACACCTCCCACTGGGAATTCCCTGCCACCCGCTCCATCCTCACAGACCCTTGGCCCCACTGGTGCTCGTCCACCGTGGCCATCCCAATCTGTCTGTGCTCCTCTGCACCAGATCCATGGATTCCCACACCCAAGGGAATGCTGGCAGTGCCAGGCACCTCATCAAGCTCCTCCTGCCACATCGCAGCCAGGATGGAAACTCCTTGTGCGATCCTAAATATCCAAAATGCCCAAAGACAAAGGCCTTAAAGGGAAAAACCCCCTCCTGGCCCAGGGGATGCTTTTTAAGCTATGGATAAGTGCAGGACTTGCCTTTGATGTCCCTCTCAGAGTTAGGGAACAGCTGGATGGAAACTCAGGACAAAAGGGAATTCAGCGTTGTCATTAGCGGTGACTTGGGGTGGCAGCTGTTTGCTGTGGGTTTCAGGCAGCTCCTTGATTGGTCCCTCTCGAGTGAGGCCACTTAAAACTCCATATTACACGGAAAAAAGGCAATGGAAGCATCCCCAGCTTTTTGTATTTCAGTTCTCTCAAGGGTTTCTGAATGAGGTGAAAATAAAACACCCCAGAGCCATCAAAGAGCAAAGCGAGCTGATTGTGGCGAGGAGGGAGGGAGAGGAGGAGGAATGGTCACTCACTGTGCACCCAATTCCTTCCTGGAGCATCCCAGAGCACCCCACACACAGGAAATCCAACCTCCTTTTCCACACAAAGTCTTGGGGAAAGTTAATCAATAAACAGATTGCTCAGTGTAGCTAAAAAGTCAGAGGAATGGTAACTTTGGAGGTCACTTTGCCATGGTAGAGTCCATTCAGGATAAATTTTTATTCTCCTCTTTTCCTCTTGAACCTAGGGTTTGCAAATAATCAATAAATAGTGAATGCCTCATTATGGAAGCACAGCCCCAGTGCTGTGTGGTCCTGCCTGACAGAAACCCACCCAAAATTTGGCCCGTCCAAAGTCCCTCTGGGGCACATCAGTGGCTCCCAGCTGGGCCACACGGCCACAACATCAAAATGTTGTCACCTCCAGTGCCAGCAAAAATGTCCAGCAGGGATTTGGCAGTGTTGTGGCAGACCTGGGAAAACCCCTGTGACATCCAGCTCCACCTATCCTGGTTTGTGTGGCTGCCCAGAGACACCAGCTCTCCTAATTTGTCTTTGGGAGGCTTTGACTTTGGAAAATATGTTGTGTTGTTTTTTTCCCTGGATCTCCCAGCACCTGTGAAGGGATAAATCAACCCAGTGGCGTGCCTGAAGCCATCTGGCTGGGCACATCATCGGGTTTGTGCCACTGGCATGAAGAAAATAATTAACAAGCCCAGATTTTCCATGTGGCTGTTGCCATTGTGCCGGGATTCAAACAGGAATCCGGGAGCAATCCCAGTTCAGCTCCACCCTGTTGTTCCAAAGCCGGGCTCTGTTCACACCCCGAGGGCAGGGAACAGCACCTACCTGGGTTTGGGGTTCTCCTGCTCCAGCTCAGCCACGGGGGAGCTGAAGAGCTTTGCTGTTCCTGCTCCCTAATTGATGATTACCACTGATTATCAGACAGGGAGAATTCCACGTGTCCTTCCAGCAGCTCCTGCCCCTGGTCACCAGCAGGGACACTGGGGACCTCTCCAGTGCCCCATGCAAACAGCATTTACACCCCTAAGTACTCAGTCTCTACTTTGTGCAGCTCGATTTTAAAGGCAAACAGCAGCTTTTCCCCATCAATAATTCATGGGCCACTCCAGATAGCCATCAAATATGTAATCAAATTAAGTTAACAGTGTCTTGAGGTTTGCAGCCCAAGGTTTCCTGCCTCAGCCCGCGGGATGCCTGCCTCTGTTTGGGTTGCCACTTAATCACTGCACAATATTTGTTTTGGCTTGGCTGTATGTGAGGAGAGATTTATTCCATCCCATCTGGCTGCAGCCTGGGAGTCAGCAGGGGGAAAAGGCACCCTTAGCTCCTCCCCTGGCTGCCTTGGGCACCTTTGGGAAGGAACACCACAGTGGAGCAGCTAAAAATGTTCCAGCTACCTGCTTGGACAGGTCGTTTATCCGTACTGTCAGTTTTTAAGGAATAACTCCCACCACTCCAGGCTTCTTCTTCCACTTCCTGAGCTGCCCACGCAGCTCTCAGAGGTAATTGCACTCAGAGCAAGCCCAGCTTTGTCTGTGCCCCTTGAAACCCCCCCCCAAAATAACGACAAGGGTTTAATCTGCATTTATTTGGGATGATTTCAGCACGGCTCAGCACGGCTCCCAGGGAGCTGGAGAGGAACAAGGAGCCCATTGTGCCTCGTGTGCCACACTCGAAGCCCATCAAAGCCAGCGCCAGCCTGGAAGAGTCTTGACTTGAGATTCACTGGAAAAACTCCCAGTGACTTCAGGAGACTTTGAATCAGGTGCTCCAAGGAGGAGAAGCCACGCTGGTAGCAGCAGGCTCCGTGTTCATGGCCGTTTGGAGATGGAACAAGAAGCTCTGAGAAGCCACAGAGGCAACAAACCAGAAAATATCAGCAATAAACCTCGACAGCGTTATCTGTAATCGAGTATGGCACGAGTAGAGAGAGCACTGAGCGCTTCCCAGATCTGCCCTGAAAGCTTTGGGACTGGGGAGGAGGGTGAGAGCAGAGAACTCACACAATGCAGCTGAGTTTGCCACAGCTTGGGCACGGAGCAGCTCCCTGGGAGGGAAAAATGGGAGCAGGGAGACCATCAGCTCAGCCCAGCCCAGCCCAGCCCCACCTGCTGGGTGAGGCACAGGGGAGGAACCAGCCCCAAGAACAACAAAAAGCAAAAGCAGCAGGGCAGGAGCCCCAGTGCATCCTCCTGAGGGACCAGCACCTTCCTCAGGCAGCTCTGCATCCAGAAAACTGCCTGGGAAACCTCTTATCCTTGGAATGCTTGCATGGGGTCTCCAGCCAGCGCCTGGTGGGGAGGAAGAGACAATTTCAGCTGTTATTCCAAGGGGGGGAAAGCAGTGCCAGCAGGAGAGGCTCCACTGAGCAGCAGTGGCATGGGAGGAGCAGTTTTACTCCCCGAGTGGCATCTGAGGCACCAGGGTTTGTGTTTCTGAAAATTCCTGGCACCCGACTCTGCAACAAAAGTCTCTCCACGAGACCATCCCCAGGCTCCATCAGAAGGGATCTTAATTGCCACAGAGACACTTTTCCCTCCCACCTCTGGATCTGCACTCGGTGGTTCCTGCACTGGGGAAATTGCCGCTCTCTCCTGATTAAGTGCTTAATTGTGGCCAGAGCTTCCTCAAGTGTTCCCAGCCCTGAGCTGAAGTTCCACTTCAAACACGTGCTGTTATTGACTTCCTTATCAATTTCCTCCCTGGGAATCCCTTCCAAAGGATGCCTGAGGGGCCCTGGGTGCATCCCTGTTCTGCAGGGAGCCAAGTGGAGAGCTGGGTGCACGGAGAGCACTCACTAACTTGGGCTCCAGCAAGATGTTTTCCTTCCAGGAAAACCCAGACAAAACCAAAGGAATTTAACCGTGATTTTAACAGGTGTCCATCCCTGGGAATGCTTGAGGCCAGGTTTTGAGAATCTTCATTCTACTGGAGGCAGTTCCCACCTATGAACTCTCACCCACAGCTCCACAAAAAAGTTCCTGGCCACGGGGAAAAGCTGAGGTTAAAATCCCCGGAGGCCTCGCAACAGTGACACCAGCCCCGGCTCAGAACTGCTTAATGGTTAATGGAATAATATTTCCATCCGTTGTAGATGAGAAAAGATAATTACTTTCGGGGTTTAAGAACCAAATGTGTTGATCCAAATGTAATCTCAGTGTTTTAGCATCTGATTATTACATCAGAAACACAAATGTCAACGGGCTGCAGCAACCGGGTTGTCGGGAGGGGGGAAAGAGAGATGTGTGACTTAAATCACACACCAGGGGAAAGATGCCCCCAAGGGACTTTTAACTTGAGTTAATTAAAAATACTCTACTTCCCTGAAGCATTTTGGGGGCTGGGAGCTTATGTTTTCCCTCAGTGATCCTTCTGCTTCACCCAGAACAAGGGACAACCAGAGGGGACAACTGTGGGTCATTCCCTGCTCACCCAAACCAGGGATACAAATCCCAGATGGCTCATTCCGCACAGGAAGGAATGGCTGCAGGAATGTTATACACTGAGGCTGCTTTGGTGCTTCCACCCCAGATCTTTTTTCTGGAATTCATCCTGTCACCTCCATGGGCCCAGCTGGGTCCCTGCTGTCCCAAACCTGCTCTGCTGAATCTGGAGAACACAGGAGAGATTTCCTTTCCAACCCAAACCACCCCAGAACCTGCAGCAGCAACCCATCCCTGAGGCAGTTTAGACAGGAGATGACAGGAATCCCTGTTCCCCAGGAATCCCTGTTCTCCCTATCCCAAAAGCATCCAGCACACACAGGGACCAGCACACGACGTTAACACGAGCGTGCCGCCAAGAACCAACTGGAATCGTGGTGCTTTGCTGCTGAACAAAGCCCTTGCCTTGATTTCTCAGCCAAGTTCAAGTTCCCAGCAGGCTGATTGTCCCCCACCCTGTCCCTGAAGCACCCAGTGCTGCATGGAATTTTATTAAATTGCCAGCACGGGCGGCCGCTCAAAGTTTGTGTGGCTTGATGTGATCGATGGCAGCAAAACACGGGAAGAAAGGAAGGGGAGGGGGGGCACCCCTGTTTGTTAAAGCTTTTTCTTTTCCCTTTTGAATAAAATGTCAACTCCATTATATAGATGTCAACTCCATTACTGCAACACTCCTGTGGCAGCCTCAACATGGAACTATCTGCTAATAAAACAACTTTCTCGCAGGGGGAGCAGAGGGCAGGTTACCTGCTGGAGGTTCCAATCTGGTTAAGAAAATTCCTGTTTATCCCTGCAGGCACAAACACCATTTCCATTATCCTGGTTTCCTCCTCGTCTTTGTTGGCCCCAAAGTAAAAACCTGCTCTTGTATCCTGATGAGCCTGCGGTGGTCACGGACCTTTCCTCGTTAGAGAAGGCGGAAAATGGGGAGAGCAGTGCCTGCTGTGCTGCAAAAAAAAAAAAAAAAAAAAAATCTGGGTTAGAATCGTGGAATAGCCTGGCATTGAAGGCACCTGAAAGGTCCCCTTGTTCCAGCAGCAGCCAAGGTGGGAAAAACAGAGGAGCAGCTTCCCGGGGGTCCTGCTCCAGGGGGATGTGCTGCCAAGCCCTCTCAGGGGGGTCTGGGGACAGGTGCCCCCCAAAATCAGCAAGATCTGCCCACAGGCAGAAGGTACCCCAAGCACCACCCCAAAAGCACTTTCAGAGAAGCCCCTGGAGGGGTTTGGCACGTTTGTGTGCCTGGGAAACCAGGATACACTTGGGAAGACAATTTGGGAGTGTGAAACTGGGGGGCTCCCACCCCTCCACAGCTCTTTTGGGATATAAATTCTATTTTTAAACAACCAGGAAGGCGGGGAAGCCCCTCAGCCTTGCCAGGCATGGATTGTGAGAGGCCAGGGCTCCTCCCTCGCTCTCAGGTTCGCTGGCTGCACACAGCCCCACGCAGACAGACAAAGATGAGAACATATTTAGAAAAGAATAAAGAAACCCATTCCACGACGGGAGTTGTTTAGATAATTGATTTCCCTTGGACTTACAAGCACTAAATAACAGCCAGGCAGGCACATCTCCCAGATAACCTTTTCCTTCAAATCTCTCTTCCAAAGGATTGGCCTTTGACAGAGGCGTCTCTGGGAGCGCAGCTCTGAGGCAGCTCGTAGGTAGGACCTTGCTGAGAGAAGGCTGTGACTATTCCTCAAGCAATTATTTTTTCCCTCTGTATCCTTTGCATAGAGAGAGCTAATTAACTGCCTGCCAGGTTCTGCAGATCCAGGGCGCAGAATGAAGTAGCACAAATGTCATAATTAATTAGCAGTTTAACGCCAGAACGAACACGGCAAAGATGCCCTGTCAATATTCCGGCACTGGCATGGGGAGCATTCCACGTGCCAGGCACTGGGGCAGATCCCAGCCTGGACAGCAGAGGGAATTTCTTCATGGGAAGGGTGGTCAGGCATTGGAAGTGCCCAGGGAGGTTTGGAGTGGCCATCCAAGGAAGGACTGGAGGTGGCACTCAGTGCTCTGGGCTGGGGACAAGGTGGGCGTCGGGCACAGCCTGGACTGATGGGCTGGGAGGGATTTTCCAGCCTCAGTGGTTCTGGGATCACATCACAGAGCCCCAAACTGTTGGAAGCTCAGCTGGAATCACTGAGAAATGAGGAATAACCTGTCATGTCCCCCTGTGGAGCTGGGCAGGGTCAGCCCACGCCAGGCTGGGATTGTCCCTATCCCTGTGCCACTGCAGGGCGTGCCCAGCCCCAGGCCCTGCTCTTTCCCAGGGACAACACCCATCCTACCTCTCCCTCATCCACCAGGACCTTTTGTTTCCCTATTTTTAGTGAGAATGACCCTGGCAGTGGCCACCAGGCAGTCCCCAGCCCACCTTGCAGTGGGGACAGGGGTGTGTTTGGCACAGAGACCCGAAGCTCTCACACAGATCCGAAGCTGTGACACAGACCCAAAGCTCTCACACAGACCCAAAGCTCTCACACAGACCCAAAGCTCTCACACACCTCCCATGGACCCCAATTCCTCCCCTAGGGATGGAAGAGGGGCTAAGCAGCAAGGAGTTACCAACTTCCCCCTGGACCAAGGCTGACAGAGCAGGGGTTAGATCTGGGGCAAGCCCAGCACCAGACTTGCCACAACAATTAAAACCAAATCAATTAGAGTCATCAAGGCTGGCTCCTGGCAAGAGCCAAAACCCAAGAACTCCCTGAGGAAGCTCTCAGCCCTACCCTTGTTCCCTGAGCAGATGTTCCCAGTGCTGCTGGGCGCTGGGGAGTGTATCCCACATACCTGGAGCCCAGCAGGGAACAGCTCCCCATGGGACACCCCAAATCCTGCCCTTGTGAGATCCACTGCCCTGAAAGTAAAAACTCCACAGTGTCACCGTCACATTTTCTGGAAAAATCCCTTTGCCCAGGATTTTGCTCCTGGGAAGCTGAGAAGCCTCAGAGAGAAAGGAAAACAATATTATCCCATTTGCTTCTCCTGTGTTTTGCTGCTTTGGAATGTGGTTGGAGATTGTTTGTCCAACATGTTAATTGTTTTGACTTAATGACCAATCACAGTCCAGCTGTGTCAGGACTCTGGAGACAGTCACAGGTTTTTCCTTAGTATCTTTTAGCCTTCTGTCTGTATCCTTTCTCTATTCTTTAGTATAGTTTTAGTATAGCATTTTTTAGTATTATATTTATTAATACTGAAATACTATAGTATTTTTTAGTATTATATTTATTCAGGAGCTTCAGGAGCCTTCAATGCCAGGCTATTCCATTATTCTATTATATTTAGTGTTATATTTATTTAGTATACTATCTTTAATACAGTATAGATCATAAAATAATAAATTAGCCTTCTAAGAACATGGAGTCACTCCTTCCTTCCCTTGTCTGGGCACCCCGAAAATACCACACCCCAGGACTCAAGCATGATTCCCAAGGGCTCCAGAGCAGGGCAGATTCCTGCAGGAAAATAAGAGGGAGGACTTACAGGCATCCACGTCTCCTTCCATCCTCATCTCCCCCAGCTCCACCGTGGGAGATCTTCAGGGGGAAAAAGCAAAGCGAGGGACGAAGCCCCTCAGCCCTGCATCCGTTTGGGATCATCCCGCTGCCAGTGCCGGGGGAAGGCAGCGCTGAGCCCGGTTTGGGTGATTGAAATGCCACTCCTGCCTTGCAGAGCCAACTCCATGGTGACAAACAGCTCCGGGGAGCTGTGACACCGGCGGGTCAGAGCCGGCACGGCAGCACCGGGAGGGAACAATGAGGCGGAGCAGGAACCCGGGCTCTGGGAAAAAGGATGGCCTTGAGGAGGAGAAAACGCACGGCACGCAGGAGAAGGTCCTTAACTTCGGTTTCCTCTTTTTTTAACCTAATGAAGTCTTTTATTAACCCCATCTGGAAGAGGCCAGCACCTCTCCAACATCTGCTCAGGGGCTTTGTTCAAGTGTGAAACTTCTCCGCTGTTTTTCCAAGCGTGGCTTATTCCAGCACTTCAACAATGGGATGTTCCCAGGGATTTCTGCCCCCACAAAGTGCTGACTCCTGCAAGTGAGAGCCCCAAACCAGTGGCTGGGTGATGTCCATCAGTCCTGAGGGACTCTGCACTGCAGAGTTCCACACGGGAATGCTGCTCCTTGTGACAGCGGATTCCCAAAGCTGGGAAGGCATCAGCAGGACACTTATCCATCCTGCCACTGCCTCCCACAGCCCAGAGGGAATTTCCCTGTGGAACAGCTTTGGATCCAGGCAAAGGTCGCTACAGCAGCAAGGATTTCTGTGGAGAAAGCCTGGGAGACATCTCCCACCACCACGTGCTCGTTTGAGAGCAGAACTTGTCTCCTTTGGGGCCACATCCTTCATAAATCCAGTTTTACAGACTCCTTCTGGCCCTGTCTTGTCCTGCTCTGTTATTCCCAGCTCCAGCCATTCCCCGTCCAGGATCTGGATCACTTCCACACCAGGCTGTCCCACAAACCCCAGGACGCAGCCCCGCGGCCTCCCTGGCTCCCTCAATGGGATTTAAAGGATGCCTGTGTGGTGTTTCCCAGCCCTGCACGGTCTGGAGCTGCTGGCAGGACCCAACAGGGCCAGGAGAAGTCGATGTCCAACATGGAGAATCCAGCAGCACAAGGGGCTCAGGGTCCCTTGGACAGGTCCCATCTGGAGGTGATCCCACAGCACAGCCTCAGCTCCCACAGGTTTGTCCTAGGCTAATCCCACCTCTGCCATGTCTGGGCTCCAGCTCCTTCTGCTCCAGTGACAGGGAGCAAGCCCTGAAGCTGCTCCTCAGCTGCCAGGGGGATAAATATCCCAAAATCCCAGTTGATCCCCATTTCATACCCACAGCTGCACCACTGGACCGTCTTCCCTGGCTCTCCACATCACTGGGAAATGACACATTCCCTATTCTCTTGTCAGGTCCTGCACCCATCAGACACAATCCCACTCCTCAGGGCTGCACAGAAAAGAGGGATGGATTTTTCCTCCAAAAGAGGGGATTTCTCCCCACTTGGATGCTCCAGGGCCCCGAGTCACTATGGTTACTCCTAACCGTACATGGAATATTGCTCTGATTTTAGAATTTGTGGAGATCATCCTTCAGGAAGTGTCTCTACTTCATGACTTCCTCACACTGTATCTAAACCAAACCCAAATGGAGTCTTTTCCATCTTTGTATTTTCCCCTTCCCAAGAAAACCCATGTGCAGATCCAGCTCTGTCAGAAGTGAACTTCCCAGCTGGACACTCGCAGCCTCTGGCTCCTTCGCCCTCCCTGCCAGCACAAGGATCTCTCATGGGCAGCAGAGACAGGGATAAAGCTCACCCCAAGTCCCCAGCAGCAGCACAGTGTCCTGGACATGCACTGAGCCCAGCAGCCAGGAGCATGGGAATGCTGGATAACCCTGGAACTGCTCCAGGCCAGGCTGCACGGGACCCTGGCAACCTAATCTGGAGCTTGGCACAGCATGGTCCTTCCAGTCCCTTCCATCCCAAACCAGGCAGGAATTCCATGGTGATCCCACAGCCCAGGCCAGGTAAAACCCATGGAAAAACATCCACCATGTGGAAGGGCTCCCATTCCAAAGGCAGGAGCAGTCACGAGCAGCACAAACCAGGAGGGAATTTAAACCTGGGAGTAACTCAGGAGACTGGGTTTCCCTGGTGTTCCCTCACCCATGCTGCAGCCGCAGGGAAAGCCAGCCTTGTTATTCCCACTAATTAAACTGGGAAAACCATATGGAATGAAAAACAGAGCCTCAACAAAGGGAGAGAGGCAGTGGGCCCAGCACAAAGGAGCTGGTGGCACACGCTGCTGCCAGGTGGGATGGGGCAGGTGTCAGGGATCCAGGATCAGGGACCCAGGCATAGAGTGGTGCCAGGGAAACATCCATGTTCTGTAATGTGAGGAAAAGCTGGAGGAGATGCCTCAGGAATATCACACAGCCCCGGAGCATTTCCTGCCACCTCAATAATTAGGAAAACCTTAAAAGCAGCTCTGGGATATTTCGCCTGCCTGCTGCCTGCACTGGAACCTGCTCTGCTCCCATCCACACTCTTTTCCCTTTCCAGAAACTTTTCCCAGCTGGATCTGAGGACACAAGGCATTTACCTGGGAGCTCAGGAGCTGGAAACATCCCCTTTCACAGGCAGGATGAAAGCTGGCTTGTCACCCAAACCCCACGGGAAAACACATCCATCCACAAGCAGGAATTCCAGGGAAGGCTGTGTGAGACCAATATATTTATTGGTGTGGGGGGGGTGCTTATCCCAAAAAAGCCACATAAGGAAAACCTACAACCACAGGGACAAACATCATGCCATGACAATTATCATCACGTAAAGAGGGGCAGGGTGCACAAGGAGATAACACCCCCTAAACCTGACTTTAGGGCAGAGCAGACCTGTCACAGGGTGTCCTGCTGCGGCCGTGCCGGTCTTGGTGGGCATTCCTGATGGGCATTCCTGCCGGGCATCCCTCCTGCGGGCATCCCAGCCCGCAGTTCCCGGCTCAGGGCTCGGTTTCCCCAGGCAAGGCAGAGGCGGCGGCCGCGGTGTCCCGGTGGTGCCGGGTTAATTTCTTGCCTTGCCTGTGAACAGCCCATTTAGCGCCACTTCAAACTCCTAATTCCGGGGTTTACGTGGAAATGGTTTTAGAGTGCGCTGGAAACCCCGGGTTCCTTTTCCAATCTCGCCACGTCTTTAGAAAGCAATTCCTTAAGCCTCCGTTTCCGAGACCCTTTTAATCTCAGCAAATTATTGGTGAGAGCTGAATCGAGGCAAACTGCCACCGCAGCGCTGTCACCGCGCAGAGAGAGGCCACCGCTGATTATTTAGAGGAAACCATCGCTTTTCGGGCCGAGAAATAAATTAGCATTTATACTGGATTATTGAAAAACGCCCCCCCAAAAAAATCAGCCTCCATCTCCGTGTCAATTGTGGCTCGCCGAGGTCAACACCTCCGCTGTGACAGGCACGGGCTCGCACAGCAAAGGACAACTTATGTGTGGAAATGAGCCCCGAATGTGTCATTATTATCCGGGAGACAAGGCGGGCTGGGAAATAACATCTGCACTCCTGAAAATAACATCTGCACAGCCCGGGATCCGGGCGACCTTCCGCGGAATGGGGGTAATCAGGGAGCGGGGAAAATCACCCCCAAAAATTAAAACCCAAGAGTTTGGCTTCTTGGCTTTTTTGCTGTTGCGTTTCCTATGTGTTTGGGTTTGTCTGTTTGGGGTTTTTTTTCTGTTTTTTGGGGTTTTTTGCCGTTGTTGTTTTGGTTTTGGGGTTTTTTTGTTTGGTTTGGTTTTTCTCCTTTTTGTTTGTTTTGGTTTTTCTCCTTTTCTGTTTGTTTTGGTTTTCTTTGGTTTTGTTTGATTTTTTTTTTTAAATTTGCTTTTAAACTACTTCACTTGGAATCTGCAGCTTGATCCTCCCAGGGCAGGGAAGGAAAAAGTCCTGTTTTGCGTGGAACCTGCAGGTGATGGAGGGTTAGGTTAGAAAAACACGTTCTATAAGTGACAAAGATTTCAAGGTTAGTGGGTTGGTTTTTTTGGGATTCATTTGCCACATCAAAAGGAATTTCTTTACCCCCACCGCCCGAAATGAAGCGATGGTTTTTATCCCAAACATCACGTCACTGATGAGGGGGGCTGCGCTTCTCCCTGGCTCTGTCAGGGCATGCAGCGATGCCTCTGTCCCCAGGACAAGGGTCAGGGGTGCCCCGGTGGGCAGGGCATGGCTGAGCCCCTGCTGTGCCCCAGGGACCCGTCCCAGCCCCGCCGCCAGGGAAGCTCCACCCGGCTCCTCATCCCAGCTCCAGCAGCAGATCTGGGGGCAGCCGTGGTGTTCAGGATCCCTTTTGCTCCAGCTCCCCCTTCCCGGGCTGCTGTCCCGGGACACCCTGGCTGGATTTCTCTCCCTGTGCCCCAGGTGCCCAGTCCAGGGTCCTGGTGAGTGAGCAGGGGCTGGTGACACACCTGTCCCCTGAATCCCTACAAACCACCTCGCTTGTGCCGCATCCCAAAATCCCGGCTTACGGGGCCAGTCTGACACAAACAGCACCAGTCCCTCCCAGCCCTTCACCTTTTTCTGGCTGGTTTGACCCCAAAGCAGCACTGAGGCCTCGGGGAGATCCTAAATGCCCCAGTGGCTTGCAGGGAATCCTCCCTACAGCACCAGGAGCAGCCTCTCCCTTCCCAGAGGGAAGCAGGGACACCACGCTCTGCCTCTCATGAGTCCGTCCGTCCATCCATCCATCCATCCATCCATCCATCCATCCATCCATCCATCCATCTCCAGGGCACGGTTCCTGCTTTGCCAAGCTGCCCCCTGCCCCAACAGCACACGGGCACCTCTGTGTCCAGGGAGGAGGGAGGTTCCAGCAGCTCCTTCCTGGAGTGTGAGCCCCAGAAAGGAGGGGACCTGCTCCAGTCGGGATGGAAAACTACAGGTGCCAAAATAAAATAAGGTAAAAAAAAAAAAAAAAAAAAGTAAAATAAAGTAAAGTAAAATAAAGAAAAAAAGTAAAGTAAAGTAAAGTAAAGTAAAATAAAGTAATGTAAAGTAAAATAAAGTAAAATTTAAATAAAGTTAAAAAAGTAAAAAACTGAAATAAAAAATTAAAATAAAAAATAACAGTAAAATAAAATAATAAAATAAAGTAAAATAAAATAAAATAAAATAATAAAATGATCAGCCTTTGGAGGAAGACTCTGATGAAGGAAGAGCTGGGCTCAGACACGGTTCAGCACTTCACTGGTACCACTGGTGGGCACCGGGGGCTGTGCTGGGGGACAGAGCTGTGTCCCGCCCTGGGTTACCCCGAGGGACAGCAGTGGGGCAGCCCTTGTGCTGCTCTCACATGGATGTAGAGAGGCTTTTGCTTTTTCTCTCATCCTCTTTTTTTTTCTTTTTTTATTTTTTTTTTTTTTTGAGCAGGGGAGGGGAAGAGAGGTGCAGGGGAAAAGAAAAAAAGGGATGGAGGTGCCAGGAATTCTGCCCGAATGGTGGGAAGACTGCAACTGAGTAGAGCTGTCGGGAAGGCGGAATTTGGACGGCAGCGCGTGGAGATTCGGGACCCGTTAACTCTTGACCCTCACCGGGGTCTCAGAATTTCAGCGTGGAGCACGAAGTTTAAAACGCAAAACTGTGCTCGCCCCGATCTTTTATTTTTAACAATCACCACAGAGCTACAGGTGCCTTGCCTCCAAAAAGATCGGGAAAAGATGGGGTTTGGGACGGGAAGGGTCCAGTCTGGAGGGTGCGGGATACCCCTGGCTCCCCAAAACCGGCCTCAGTCCCCGTAGAGGGGAGTCCGTGCGCGAACACCGGCAGGACCTCGGGAACCGGTGCCGCTCCGGAGGGAGGCTGCTCACTGAACACCCCGAGTGTTATCAGTTTCTGGGGAAGGCGCAGCGCCGCGGGTCCCCGCGCACGGCCGGGTGCGCACCCAGCGCATCTCCCCACGCTCGGCTCCGCCCGCCCCGTCGCGGCGGTGCCCGGCCCAGAGGAGCGGGAACAGCTTCGGCCGCGGGGTCTGGCTGTGCCCCGGCCTCTGAGCCCGGCCGAGACCCCGCTCAGCCCCGGAGCGGCCCCGGGAGCGGCCCCGACGGGCGCGGGGTGCCCGGGCAGGAGCCCCGCAGCCGCTCCCCGGGCCGGGGGAGCGAATCCCGCAGCCGGCCCGGCCCCCGCCCGCGGGCTCGGGCTGCTCCAGGAGCGCCTTTCGTTGCGCCAAAACCAACGAACAAACGAAGAACGACCGAAAAAACCCCGAAAACGCCACCGCAAACGAAGCATCGGCCCTAAAGGGGCCCCGGTGCCGCGGGGGTCCCCGCTGGCCTCGCACCCCGCGGCAGCGGCTCCGAGGGGCCGGGACCGGGGCCGGGAGCCGTGCAGCCCGGCCAGGAGAGGGGATGGGGCTTCCCGGTGCTGCCGTCGGGGCCGGGCGGGAGCCGTTCTGCGCCGGGACGCTGTGCCCGGGGGTGGCCGCGCACCGTGGCGAGGGGCTCGGGGGAACAGGCATGTACTTACGGGCGAGGGCGGCGGGGCCGGGGCCGCTCGGAGCCGCTCCGGCGCTGCCCCGGCGTGGCCGGGCTTAAGAGCCGTCGGGCGGGCGCAGGACAATGGCCGGGAGGAGGGGGCCGGGGGCCGGCGGGAGGCGGGGAGGGGCCGGGGCCGCCCGCCGCCGCTCCGCCCCCCCGCGTCTGGCGTAAACCCGGCGCCGGGCTAAAAGAACCGGCGAGCTACCGGCGCCCGGGGCTGGTGGCCGCCGCCGCGGACGGCTCGCCGGTGCCGGCGGCAGCGCCCGGCCCGGCCCGGCCCGCCCCGTCGCGTCCCGCCCCGCCGCGCCATGTCGCTGAGCCCCAAGCACACGACGCCCTTCTCGGTCACCGACATCCTCAGCCCGATGGAGGAGAGCTACAAGAAGTTCGGCGGCATGGACGGGGCGGGCGGGCTGGGCGCGCCCCTCGGGCCGTACCGCCAGGCGTCCGTGCCCCCCGCCGCCGCCGCCGCCGCCGCCGTGCCGCAGCACGTCCCCGCGGGCGCGGCCGCCTACCACATGCCCCACGGCGTCTCGCAGTTCCCGCACGGCGCCGTCGGGGGCTACTGCAACGGCGGGCTGGGCAACGTGGGCGAGCTGCCCGCCTACCCCGAGGGGATGCGGGGCGGCGCGGCGGCGGGCGGCGGCTGGTACGGGCCCGGCGGCGACCCCCGCTACTCCAGCAGTAAGTGCGGGCGCGGGGGGCGCGGAGGAGGAGGAGGAGGATGAGGATGGGGGCGGCCGGGCGCGGGGGGAGCCGCGGCCCCGACGGGGCGGGCGTTGAGCAGGCCGTCCCGCTCAGTCTCCAGGTTCATGGGCCCGTCGGCGGGGATGAACGTGGCCGGCATGGGCGGCCTGAGCGGCATCGCCGAGGGCGCCAAGGCCATCGTGCCGCTGCACGCCGCGCCGCGGAGGAAGAGGAGGGTGCTCTTCTCGCAGGCGCAGGTCTACGAGCTGGAGCGGCGCTTCAAGCAGCAGAAGTACCTGTCGGCGCCCGAGCGGGAGCACCTGGCCAGCCTGATCCACCTGACCCCCACGCAGGTGAAGATCTGGTTCCAGAACCACCGCTACAAGATGAAGCGCCAGGCCAAGGACAAGGCGGCCGCCCAGCAGCTGCACCCCGACGGCGGCGGCGGTGGCGGCGGCAGCGGCGGCCTGTGCCAGCAGCCCTCGCCGCGCCGCGTGGCCGTGCCGGTGCTGGTGAAGGACGGCAAACCCTGCCCGCCGCCGGGCAACGCCACCCCGGGCCCCGGGCCGGCCGCCCCCGCGGCCCCCGCCGCCGCCGCGCCCGCCGCGCACCCGCACCCCGGCTCGCTGGGGCAGGCGGCCGACCTGGAGGAGCTGTCGCCCAGCCCGCCGGCGCTGCACGGCCCCGTGGCTCCCCTGGCCCCCCTGGACTCGGCCGGCGTCGACTACAACGGCGGCATGGTCAGCCCCAACCTGCTCTACGGCAGGACGTGGTAATAATAATCGGTGCGTCCCGTGTGTGTGTGTCCCCGACTGCCCCGCTCCTCCGGCACCGGACGCTCCGCCCTGCCCGGTGCCCGCGGGGATCGCCGACGGCCGCCCCACCCCCGGTCCCCTCCCGGCCTCCCTTCGAGTTTTTTTTTAAGTCTCTCCTGTTTTTGGACAAACGGCCCCGACGGCAGCGCCGAGTGCTTGCGTGAGTGCGAGTCGGTGTGGATGTGTGTGAGTGTCGGCGTGCACGCGTGTCCGCGCCTCCGTGTCCCGGCCGCCGAGAGCTCCTCCCGACGGGGCGGGGGCGGCCGGGGCAGCGCGGGGCTCCGCTCCGGCCCGGCCCCTCGCCCCGGCGGCAGCGCAGCCCGGGAGCCCCGGCGCGTCCCGCGATAAACCCTCCGAGGCGCTGCTCGTCGCGGCCGAATTCGTGTCGTGGGGGTGCCCCGGAGCGGTGCCATTCCGTTCTTATCTCCGTCCGAGGTAAATTGGGTCGCAGCTCAGCTGAGGCGGGAGCCGTGGCAGGAGAGCCCTGCAGCGCCGGTGCTCGGATTTAAGGGGAAAACCCCGTTTTTCTCGTTGTTGTTATTAAATACCGCGCAGTTAATGAATGCCCGTGCGTGGACGGGGCGCGCGTCCCGCGGAGCCGCCTCAAGCCCCCGGCCCTTGGCTCAGCTCCCGACGAGCTCGGAGCCCTGCGGAGGTGACGGAGAGCCCGGGGATTCCCGGGGCTGGACCCCGCTTCCCGCCGGGATCGGACCCCGCAGCAGCCGGGGCCGGAGGATGCGCGGCGCCGGAGCCGGGTTTATCCCCGCGCCACTTTCCGAGGAAATCCCGCACGTCGGGAAACGCTCCTCGGGACTTTCCGGCAATTTTTCTCTCTTTTATTTTTTATTTTAATTTTATTTTAAACAATAAAAGGAAGCCTTGTTCTCACGACTCGGCTGCTTCTTTCTCGGTGTACGGACTGAAGGACAAGCTCAAAATCCCCTTTTTTCTGCCTCCCTGTCGGCTGCTAAGGATTTAATTCCGCATCCCTCCCGCCTCTGCCAGGCTCCCCCATTCTTGGGGGACCCGCTGAACCCCAGCCTCGGTGGGGCTCCCCAGCACCTGGGGCTGCTCCACTCCCGGCTGTGCCATGAAGGAATGATTCTGAGATGAAAAATCGGGATTTTGGCCTCTGCAAGACCACAGACACACTCCCAGACCCCCTCCCCAAGCCTTATGCGGGAGCCTGGAGGGGAAGGGAATCTTCACCATTCTTCTGGAAGGAGATCCTCTTCCCCCCGGCTCCCTCCCCTTTCCATGAGGGAGAATTTCTCCCTGCTGGGTCCCATGGGAAACAGCCCAGAGTGTCTGGGGTGGGACTGAGCCCAGCCTGGTGAGTGGCTTCTCCCTCAAACTCTGTTAAATCCAAGGGGATATGTCAGGCTCAGCTCCAGTGTGGGGAAAACAAAATATTACCTGTCAGCAAAGGAGCCTGAGGAGCTGCACAGGGATGCTGTCCCAGGGTGACCCCCGGGCCCCCCAGCAGCTGGGGGCTCAGGGAACTGCAGCAGAGCCCCAGGAAGGGTGGTGCTGCCCGGCCAGGTCCTGCATGCCAGCCCTGCATCTGAGCCGAGGAAAGGAAGCCCCAGGCCAGCACCGCTGCTCCAAGGCGGCAGCACAGCTCCCAGGGCCCAGGCTGGCTCCACTCGGGCTCACACAGCAAGGGGGTGAAGGGCTGGGCAAAGTGCAGCCTGCAGGGATGAGCCTTTCCCACAGCAGCCCCCCAAATGTTTACCCAGACTTTTCGTGCCCCAAAAAATAGGAGCAAGGGACAAAGCCACCAGCACACGGGTCCATCCACCTTTGGAACGTAGGTGACCCACCCCAATCCTTCCTCCAGCCCATTCCCATGAAAACTCACCCTCAGAGCTGGTTTTGTCCTGCTGGAAAAGCAAAATGGTTCTTTCTGAGCACCCCAATCTTTTCCCGGCCTTGGGAGAAGGCCCTGGGGAGGGCTGGCAGCTCCCAGCCCCGGGAATGCTGCATCACAATGAGGGATTCTGCTCCACCTTCCATCACTTGAAAATAATGAATCCAGGTCGATTTCTTCCTTCCAAGTTAAATGGGGCTGCCAGGGCTTTTCCCCCAGTTGCTGGTGACTAACACCTGGATGTTTGGAAAGGAGGGAGCACCAAGGAGTTGGGGCAAGAGCGGGGCTGGGAACTTTACACAATACCTGGATTTAACTGAAAAATCCAAAGGGAAAACTGAACTGAATGCTCTCCTAATTTTCTTTTTTTTATTATTACTCAAAGAGTTTAAATTCTAGAGGTTGGGTGGAATTATTTTCCAATAAATCAACAGGAATGTGTGCACACAAGTAAAAGATCCAAACTGGCTCTGGAGGGGGTTGGAAATTAACCACACGCCACTGCTCAGAATTTCAAAAGCCACTTTATAAAGCAAATAAAAATATTTACTGATTTGGTACACTCACACAGAAAATCCCTAGAAAGAGTGCTAAAAACGAATGGAATTCCTGCCCTTCGCAGCCGTTTTAAATTAGGTATCAAACAGACAAACCCACGGCCCCTGCCTGGTTATGCCATGACAAAACCCACACCAGAAACGGGCACACATCCAAAAAGTTGAAATGTTTTACTTCAGAGTCCGAGAAACCGAAGGAAGCATCTGCCAAGGAGCAGCGAGGGCCGTGTCTCTCTCAGTGCCGCCGGCTGCCTGCTGGGTCTGCCCCGAGAGTCCATAAAATCCCATTTCTGGGCATTCTTTCCAACTCCTTGTCTGTTTTCAGGCTCTTGTGTGTGGAGTAGAGGATGTTTGGAGTTCAGAGGGGCGGGCAGCGCTCGGCACAGCTTGGGTATGTATGGAGGACAACGCAGCACTCCCACCTCGTCCGACGGCAATCCGCTCTTCCCAGTCCCTCCCAAAAAATCATCATCAGGTCCGTAAGAAATGTGCACATTTAAAACAGGCATCCGTTTAAAAACTACAGGGATGGTGCTTAACCTTAACAACTTCATTTTTTTTTTTTTTTCCCTCGCCCCACAAATAATAAAAAAGAACAAAAGCAAAAAACCCGGACGTTTTCCATGTTTAAAAAAACCCCCAGGAGGCAGGAGCTAATTCCAGCTGTACCTTCCTGCGGGATGCGGGAGCGGGTAGGGCCTCCCGGGGCCGTACGCCTGCAAACAAACAAACAAAAGCAAGCATTTATTTTTGGGATTAGCAGCACGAGTAAACAAGTGGGGTGAGCTGGAGGCGCCATACGGAACGGGGACAAAACATCCTCTGCTCAGAGAGGTGCCAGGGGCAGGGCTGAGCATCCCTCATCCGGCTGTGGAGTCTCCCAAAAACACAGGCTGGGGCTGGATCTCCCGGTGCAGAGCGGAGCTGCGCTGCGCAGGCTTTGGAATCCCGAATAAATCCACCCCCAGCCAGCACCGTGGGTAAGAGACTTCCCACCTGAGACACTTCTGCTGCAAAGGGACAAATGCTGGAGCCAGGGACATGGGGCAGCTCACACTCAGCATTTTTACAGAAAAGTATTTTAAGGAAAAACGAAAGCTGTATTTGTTGCAGAAGAGGTGTCTTCCAGCACTTGTTCTCTTTAATAAGAGGTCAAAGAGATCCAAATCTCCCTCTGGAAATTACTCCAAATCAGATGTATAATTGTACTTAAATTCAGGCATTTGCTACATCAAGTATCCAGGGGAAAAATCTCTTTGAAAATTTCACAGAGCCCCAATGAAACATTTAAAATTATTTCCAAACCTGGTACATTGCAGAGACCAGCAAGTTAATTAAAGGTGATGCACCAACACCAGCTACAGCCTTGGCTTGCTCTTTACTCAAGGATTTTGGGTGTGGAGGGAAAAAGGGGCTTCCTTCCTTTAAAAGAGAAATCTCTCTCTGTCACAGCACACGGTGGCTGGGATAAAAACCGTGGAGCCGGCGAGCAGACCTGCCCGGGAGGCTCCTGCAGCCTTGCCCATGCAGGGAAGGTTTGTTTCCAGGCTTGATAAACTCAATTAAAAAAGGAAACAAGTTGGCTGCATCCCTTAAAAAACCCTTCCAAACCATCAGCAGGGAAGGACAAAGCGGAGGCCTGGGAGTGCTGCAGCAGCCGCGGATGTGGTGGACGCTCCGTTGTGCGCTGCTCCGGGCTGGAATAAAACTGCCCAACACCTGCACCACCCCAGCAAGCTCATTCTTTGCTTCTCTGGGAGAGCTGGAAGGCAGCAAAGCCCCACTCCCAGGGAGCCCCCCAGATCCATGGCAGCTGCATTAATTTTGTAAGCACTCTGCGGCAGCGCGTTTATTAACCTCTTCAGACCATGTTCTGTACGCTGTAAAAAAAGAATTCAGAGGTGAAAGGGCCCAAAGATAATTATTTATGCTGCTACGTGTCACCACTTCCACTTGAATCCCTTTTCAAGGCTTTAAAGCTTTGAAATTTTCAGGCAGCAAGGCCGGATTCAATGATTAGGCTGGCACCCTAAACCCTTTCAGGTACTTTCTCATTTCACTCCAGCCTCGAAGAAATAATGACATCTGAAAGTTCATTTAAAAATAACAAGAACAGAAAAAAAAGAAAAAAAAATTAAAAGCAGATAATCAGTTGCAGCACAACTGCAAAGGGAATTTTTTAAGGAAAAAAAAAAAATCACTGGAGCTAAAAGATTTGTGTTTAATCATGAACTCATCATGTATGTGAATAAAAATTTAAAAAGGGTTGTTACTGCTGGGTTAAATGTTTCCTGCACCCACAGGTGGGTCCATGCCAGCACCAGGGGAATTCTGTTCTGGGCAAGACCACATCTTTACCCAGGCTGTGGATGTCCACAGGGCTCCAAAGTGGGAATTAACAGGGATACCCTCCCTGGGCCCCCACTGCAAACCCTGCTGGGAAACCATTCCTGCTCCCCCTCACAATTCCAGCTGTTGGGCACCACAATTTAAGGCTGGGAATGAAGTGCTCCAAGCACAGATTCCTTTATTGGTGTATCCTGCCTGGGATGAAGGGCAGAGCAGGGTGTGCCATGGCATACAGACTTTTCCAGGAGTCCATTTGCCAGACTAATTAAACCCTGCCCAGACTCCAGCAGCACAAAGATCCTGCCCCAATTTTCCCCTGGGAGCACAGCAGCCCCTGCTATGGATTAGTGCAATCAGGGATTTATTCCTCTGGGTAAACCTGTGTGGCACAAAACAAAAGATTTCTGAAATCTGATCCTATCAATGCACCTCATCCAAATTTAAAATGTATTTTAGAGTTTCACTGGTTGGGTCAAGGTTCAGGCCCCATTATTTCCCTGTGATTATGACCCATGTTGTTGAGTTCTGCCTCCAGTCACAATCAGTGCTGGCAGGGCTTATACTGATGCTGTGCCATATAACACAGATCTGGGTACTGGGCAGGTGAGCAGGCTGAGAGGAAGAACATTAAAACTAGGAGTGACTAAAAAGTGACTTGTCCTGAGCTGAATCAGGCCCCAGCAGAAGGCACATTTCCAACAGTTTGTGCCTTAATTTCCACATAAAGGACAGGGCAACGGGGCTGTCACCTCCTCCTCCCTGGGACTGGTCTTCCCACAGTTCTGACTTCCACAAACAGCAGGAGAGCTAGGAGTTCAACCTAGATATCCAAAATTTATTTAAAATGAGTGTTCAGCAGTGTAAATACCCAGAGTTCTGGTACAATACGCAGATCATGTTTTACTGGGATCACACCCCCCAAAAAATTCCCTAAGCAGAGTCACCTGCTACTTTCAAGCAGCATTTTCACTCTGTGGCATTTTCTTGAACTGCTGACCAAGTCACCTGCAATTTTGGATGAAGTTCTCCCCTCACAATTGCTTGTTTCCTTTTAACTGCAGAGAACTATTTCCACATGTTTATTCCTCTGGCTAGGAGAACCCAACATTTGCATTAAGCAGTTTTTCAGCTCAGAGAAAGCCAATAAAAAATTCAGGAAGGTGTAAGAATCTACATTTTCAACAAGCTGGGGAGAACCCAAAAGGTCCAGTGGGCAGATTTCCTTGTGGAAGAGGAAGGCTGGTGGGAATGCTTGCCTCAGGCTGCAGGAGGAGAGTGACCATGTCATGGACACTGGTGGTGCAGTCCCAGCAGAGGCCTTGTGCCAGGGCTGGCCAAGGCTGGGCTGTCACCCACCTGTGCGTGGTGACACACAGTGACACTAAATCCAGCTCAGCAATGCCTGCCCATGCCACGCTCCCTCTCCACAGCCCAAGCAGGGGGAAGCCTTGGCTGGGAGGGGAGCACAGCGCACCACGTGGGGCCCCTCTTTCCTACCTGTCTGCCCCTGTCCATGCGGTCCTCGGGTCTCTGGGGGTATCCCATGGGCCCCATGCCCTGGTACTGGGCTGGCTGGAACTGGTTTGGGGACTGCATCACGCGGTTCCAGGCGAGGAGAGGAGCGGCTCCGGCGGTTCTGCGCAAGGAGAGAACACTGCAGTGGGAACTGGACTCCTGCAGAGCGTCCCACAGCATAGACCCACTCCTGGCTTTGTCTCTGAGCTGAGCATGGACAGCCCAGTGCTAGTGAGAAGCCAGGAGCAGGGAGCATCTTCCCAAATCCTGCCTAAAGGCCGCTTCGCCGACCTCTTCCTTCGGCACAGCTTGGAAGCTGCGCTGCCACGAGCGGCAGACTCGGTTGCACGCAGCAGATTTTTCCAATTCCCTGGAAGGCCTCCGTGCACCTCTTATTGCAGGGGCAGATTTGCTGATCCCAAAGGCTCTCCAGCACCCCAGGAGTAAACATGTGCCACATGGGAGCCAGGGGCTTTCTTTGAACGCCCAGACTCTTTCTGGGAGCCCATTCTTCCCAGTTAATTGCAGGTTGCAAATGAATTCTTACGGCGAGCATTCGGAATCTAGGGTAGGGGCCTTGGCTGCTTTTTCCCATCCATTATTCTGCTCAATATGTCAGGAGGTCTGATCGGGAAGAAACCTTTTCAAGTTCTATTGATGCCGTTTTCAATTGACCACGGTGACCT
The DNA here is from genome assembly GCF_023055355.1 of Agelaius tricolor. NCBI lineage: Eukaryota > Metazoa > Chordata > Aves > Passeriformes > Icteridae > Agelaius > Agelaius tricolor. The sequence continues at coordinate 5,115,937 of NW_027269261.1, forward strand.
AGCAACATAAGCACTAATTGGCACGGGCTGACTGACATTTGGTGTACAGTTTATATGGGAACGCAGATCCCACATCCATTATGGCCCAGTTTGCCATCCCGGATTACCCACAGCAAGAAATGTTTTCATTTCCTTCAAGTACCCATTCTGACATGATAATTAGAAAGCAACAGGTAGAACACGTCCAATATTGTTTGATTCAAAATATTTAGGGAAATGCTACAGCCGTGATCTGGTTGTTACAGCTGAGCACAGCTGAGGGACAATTCCTTAAAGGATTCAGAGCAGGTGGGTCCTGCAGGACAATATGATGTTGTGAGGGAAAAACATGGAGAGTGGAGACAGTTAATCCTTCCTGACCCCTGCTGAAGAGGGACTTGGCTGAGCAGAGCAGGGCCAGCCTGGAGGGAGACAGGGACAGTAGAAAACAGAGGCTCTGCATCCCAGGTTTGGGATCAGAACAGAGGCTCTGCATCCCAGGTTTGGGATCAGAACAGAGGCTCTGCATCCCAGATTTGGGATGGGGACAGCAGAGAGCAGAGCCTCTGCATCCCAGGTTTACCTGCTGCACTACATGCCACCCCTCAGAAGGAGCCATGCTGTAGTTAAAGCTAAGAGCACTTTACATTTGTGGGAACTAAACTCTCAAAATCAACATTTTAAGTTCATCCTTTGTTCATGATAGCTTCTTTGGATTTAGTATTTTGAGTACTAAGTTTTTTCCCCTCATGATTCCTAGAAAACAGCAGCCTCCAGGAAAAGTGCACTGCTCAGCCATAAGGAAAGCTGCAGAGAATTACCTATACAGCCCCAGCTCTGGGGCTTTCATTAACAATCATTCTGCCTCTACAATAAGTGCTGGTGATAAAAATGCCTGAGGCTCAGAGGCCAGCTCTTGCTCCATGCCTGGAATGGGGAAGTTTGACACAAATTTCTTTTGACATTAATTTTTATTTGGCACAGAGTTTAAACTTTTAAAGTGCTATTTAGTGAAAAGTTGAGATATTTAACAAATTAAACACAACACCACTACCATCACTGCTTTGTTGGGCACTGGCTGGTGATCTAAATCACCTGAGGGTGGAGATCTGTACACGCAAAGCTGTAACCAAAAAAAGAACTGTGCCAATTGGAATACCCCAGGAGCTCACATAGGCACTATCCAGTTACATCAACTCAAACACATTCAGCCAGGTCAACTAAATTCAGGAGAATTTATGCAGGAAAACATTCCTGTCCTCACACCCCAGCCACTTTGGAAATTATTTCTGTGAATAGGTTAAGAAAAAAAGATCTGTTCAACCAGATGACACATTTCCATCAGCCAGGTAGCAAATGTCTCTCAATAAACTCTGGACTGGCTCAAGAGCATGGAAAGGACCTCTGCAGTGCCCAGGAATGTCAGGACAGGGGAGAGGGATCCCAAAATTCAGTTTCCCAGCTGCACAGCAAGGTGCACCACTAGGTTTAAAAGCAAGAAACCCTGCACAGGAGACAGGAATAGGTGGATTATGGAGCAGCAGCTTTACACTCCTGGTTTTTCACCCCAGGCCTGAAAAGGAAGAGCCAGTTTAGCCCCTGCTGCACCATTCCACCCCTGAAATAGCACAGCTGGCAGGGACAGGGCTCCTTGCTTATCCCTTAGTCAGAGTGGTGAATCCAGGATATCCCAGCCTCCTGCCCACCCACTCCATCCCACAGGGCTGGCCTCTCCCTCAGCTCCTGCCCTCCCTGAGCAGAAATCCCTGGCTCCTCTCCCCCATGGCACCTATTGCTCCTGGAGAGCTGCAGCAGCAAGAGGGGCAGGAGTTTGGGGAGCCAGCAGCTCCCAGGGAAAGAATAGGAAACTCAAAATGCCTTCAACAGGTTCAGATGCTTTTTCCTGTACCAAGTGTCTCTGTGTTTAACCTTCTGCTTAAGTCTCTGTGCAGCAACTCAACACCAGCTCTAAGCACGTTTGATCTGCTCCCCAAATCCAAAAACCTTCCAAGAACACGGCAAAACTACTTATCCTCAGTGCTGGCAGAGCTTTTCAAAAACCCTGCACAGTGTAACAAAGGGAAGGCAGTGACAAGTGACAGACCTGCAGCAGTCCTTCAAAAATAGAAGTATATAAATTGGATTTAATTAAGGGGTGGGAGTGGCAACTCCCATGGCCCAAGCAGTATTAAAGTTTGCATTATGAATGAATCTTGCCTTGCAATATTCCACACAGATGAGGCACAGGACAAGGGAGCCAGGCTTACTTCAGTGGGGATCAAAATGGTTGCCATGGAAAGTGACTGTGGAGAGCTCAATAAATTCCCCCAAAGCCCATATTTTCAATGGTGAAACATTTGCAAATAAACCCAGGGGGAAAAAAAAGCTGGGTGTTGGAGCAGAAACTTCTCTCCCTCCTCCATAAGCATAAATAAATGTCATTATTCATAGCTGACACAGGTAGCCTGGGCTTATTGAGCCCACCCCACCGGAGGACACACAAGCCATCAATGAGGGGATGCATGTAAAACATCCCTGATTATCAAACCATGTCACATTCCTTCTATTCGATGGCACTTATTGGGCTGCAGATTCCATAATCCTTCCCTGAGTCCCTTCTGCATTTAATTCAGTTCAGCCTTAAGTAGTTAAAGAAACTGTTTTCAGTGGCAACTAATAACTACTGACCTACAGTGACACTGCCCTACAATGGGCTTGTCAGGCCTGAAAAACTTGTACCAAAGAAGCTGATTAGGACTTCAAGAGGTTTGTAGCAAGAATCAATGGCTGGTCTGTGCTAATGCTGCGGCTGTGGCACAGGAATGATAAAAGTGGAACACCATTAGTTATGCCTCATTAAGCTCCACAGCCCTCCTAAAAAGAAATTTGTTTAGCCTGTCCAAAATCTAATGCAGTTTTAAGCTCTCTGTGTTCAATTTCATAGTATCTCAAAAGCTTCAATAAGATAAAGGCCAAAGAACCAAGAACGGTACCAAAGCACCAACAGTAAAGTTAATTTTGAAGCCTGAGTTTTAATGGAAAGTGCTTTTCCCTCCTTTTTTTTAATACAAAGTACTCGAGCCTTTTAAAGGATGAACACCACGTAGTGGGCTCTCAAAACATCAATAAATCATGGACATTAATTAACTCAAAAAACCTGCTGCACAGCATCATTTCCACGATTTCAAACCACAATACTGCAAACAGAGAAGGGAAAACCAAACATAGGGAAGGCTGGCAGAACCCAGTCCACCCTCCTGGGCACGTTTCACATCCCTCCTGCCTTACCTTTGTGGTGTCTGCTGGAACAAGGGTGTGGGACCTCTCCAGGACTCCTGGGGCCGAAGATCTGGAGGGCAAAACGAGATGGCAAAATAAGAGAGAGCAAGAACAACTCATGAGCCATGCTCACTCCTCTGCGTGCCCCAGAGATGCTTTTGAGAAGCCAGGCAGGAAAGCTCAGGCTGGATGTGCCACAAACACACTCCAAGTCATGGCTTCCTGCTGCTGGCTTGGACAGAGTCCTGTTGTCAACGGAGCAAAAGCAACTTTTTTGGCTCTAGCACATCCAATAAGCTTCATAATAGAGATTTATGAATTTTAATTGCTAGAGCTGGCGTTGGTTAGTGCTCAGATGCTTCGCAGGTGTCTCCTCTTGAATTTTTGAAGATGCAAAACCTCGTCTGTCACCCTAACAACTCAGTTTAATATTCATGTATCTTACCAGTACATTCATTACTATATAAAAAATACAGGCACTCAAATACACTCCCACCACTGTGTTACCACAACACACCATGTTTGTGACCAATAAAGTCAAAATATGGGCCAGTTTTCCTGTGACTGGGCTAAGTTATTCCATAAAGGCAACTATAACAATGGCCAGAGCATGGAATAAAGTGGATGATTCTGTTTTATTCACATTTAGGTAAATATAGCTATATTTAGGATACAAAGGGTAAAGCATTCATTAAAACAAAATATAAATACATTATCACTAAAGGTACATTTAAAAGTTACTGCGGGCAGTGATAATACACTAATAAAAACCTATTAATGATGTCTCAGATAATGGAATCAGACTGAATTAAGCCTTTTTGGGTAAAACCTTGGCCGGAGCCCCAGTGCTGGCGTGCAGGAGACCACCCACTCACCCATTGTGCAGGGCTGGTTTGGGTGGCACAAACAAAGGCCAGGCAGGAGCAACGCTGCTTTAACAGGGCCCGCAATTAAACGCTTGTTGTCCTTCTAAATAACCTGGTCAGCAAACAGGATAAAAGCAGCAGCTCCTCAATAGCACCCAGGCAGCCCCCAGCACTCGGGGCCAGCGTCAATCAAAAGCTCCAGTTTCACTGACACCTTTGATGGCTTTCAATGGCCTTCAAGTGTGACCTAATTCCAACAGCTGGTTCCAGCAGCTGGATAATGGCCGGCACACGGACACCCTGCCGTGCTGCCAGGGGCCAGGACATGGAAGCCTGGCCTCCCCTGGAAAGGGGAAGGGGGAAACATAAAATAAATAAGTCTGTGCCTCTCTCCTAGCTCTGGCTGGATTGTCTGTCCCAGCCCCAGCGAAGAGAACACCAAATAAATTCCCAGCCCCAGCAGCTCTGCTCTTTCCAGGAGCCTGCTGGGCAAAGCCAATCCAGCCCGTAATTCTTCATTTATCCCCCATGCAGGGTTATTTATTCAGCTTTACACCTATACACACAACTACATCAACCAGGATATGAGCCTGGTTTTACACCCCCAGACACACACAGAGCTACCAACCGATGATGCTCCTCAGCTCCTCTTTTCCAGCCGATTTCCAGCCTGAAGCAGACCAGGACTGAGGGTAGGGAAGTGGCACTTCCCTGCTGATCAGCCTGGGAATCTCAAGGGCTTTTCCAGGCCTGAACAGGCTGCACCCACACAAAGCCATGTTTATTTTGGAATACAAGGGGAGGGCAACGGAATCCACAATGCTGCTTTAGGGGAAAATGAGCATTTTTTCAACTGGAGCTTAAAGTATTTTTAAAAGTTTTGGACAGCCCCTGAGTGGCACAACTTTCAATCAAAAATATCCTAAAATGACACTGTTTCTGATAACTTTCAAGTTTCATAGACAGCAGCAGCAAAGAAATACAGGCAAGATCTTGTTTCCAGACCCTTTCTCTCCATGTGAGCAAGGACCCAGATCTCTTGCTGTAGCCACACCTTTCTGCAGCTCAGTTTAAGCAAGACTTCAATGAAATCATCATCAAAACATTTAAAGCCCCCCTATTCATTGGTATGGCTGACAGAACAACCTTGGAGGGAGAGAGTCTGGAGCAGTGAATTGCACTTCAGAAAGGTACAGAACGGGAGAAGGAATGACAATTAATATTTTCTTTAGCCTGCAAAACTTAGGCATTTCCCAGAGCTATAAGGCCAAAGAAACTGCCTTGTCTAGCAGCTCCTCAAGTAACAATTTATCTAATCAGGGTGGCAATCAAAGAGAAGATTTTGTGTTTACTGATTGCACTAATCAAAATCACTTTTCCAAGGCAGCTAATTGACAAGTTTACTGCCTGCCACACAAGTCATAAATCAGGTGTCCTGCTCTGCAGGAGCCAAACCTGCCATTCCCAGAGCGCTGCCACCCTGCACTTGACTCCCCAAGTTATCAGCACAGACAATTATTCATCAGCTGAAAATTGGCACATCCAAGGCAAATCAGGGAGCACTGGTGAGGAACACCCCCAGCCCCGAGGCTCTTGAGGAGGAGCTGGCTCCTGGCTTGACCGCATCGCCCTTCTGGAGGCTGATTTTACTGCAGTTTTCATGTGGTGCATGAAAACACCACACACCAAGTGGAAAGTTCCTCTGCATCAGTCCCACTGAATGTGGGGGTTTTGACCACATCAGCTGTGGGTTTTCAGGGATGTGTGGGCTCCAGGTGCCTCCCAGCACAACTGCAGTTCTCTGACAACTGTAGAGCTGATGAACACAACTTGCACCCTGGAGAGAACCTTGTGTCATCCAAGAGACCTTCCCATTTCTCCTGATCTGATCTTCCAGCTGAAGGTACCAGTGCTTTGATGAGGATACTCGGGGACTGAAGAGGTGACTGCCAAAGGGAAGATGCTGTGATCCTGCCAGATCGAGGAACATCTCTGGGGATTCCAGGCAGAACATTGTTGGGGGGAATTGGCCCAAGTGGTCGTGAATTCCCAGCCACACTGTGCAGGCAGACTGCTCCTATTCAGCAAGAGCCTCACTGCAGTGGGGTTTGGGGAGCTGCTGACACTCCTCATCTTCACAGGTCTGCTCAGCACCAGACCCACACAATCCATAATCCAGGATGTGTCATGATCTTTGGGCAGGTGAACATCCAAAAGGCTGATCCCAGCAGAAATCCAGGGCTATGCCACCTGGAGGTGTTCTTCTAACAAGGGTTTAAGCAAGTCTGACTCTATCTGGTAGAAGAGGAGCTGAGGCACACGTGGTTCACTTGGCATTGACAGTCCCAAGTGGGTCAGGCTGGGGCCTGACCCTCCAGCCAGGCAGCATGATGGGTTTTGGGAATGGTTCTAGGGAGCAACACAGCCCTCAGGCTGTTTGCTCCATCCTCCTCATGGACATGAGCTGTCCTCAGGCCCCAAATAACAAGGCACTGAAAGAAACAACCTCCAAACTCCAAGTCAATCACTGCTGCAATCCGTTGCAAAGACCTGACGCTGCGGTCAGCACAAATGAGAAGCTACTTAGAGTCTAAGTCTAATCTCCTAGGACAGCCTTAGCAAAAGAGGAGGAACACCACCACCCAGTGAAGTGCCAGAGGACATGTTTGCAGCGTGCAGCACTGCGGTGTCCCATGAAAGCAGAGTGCCAGGAAGTGGCTCCGGAGAGCGCGGCTGGCACACGACCCTGCACGGTGAAGGAGCCTCCACAAGGCAGCTCCACCTGGCTCCTCTCCCTGTGCTCCACACAACAGCATGCGCAGCAACCTCTGCCTCATGGAAAAAGCAGCACAGGGAGGAGGGAAGAAAAGCCCAACCAATTGCTCTGAGGTTTGCCAGGCACACCTGCAGAACAGAGACTGGGGATGGCTGTGGTGCTCCGAGGGGGAGGGAAGCCCGCTTCAAAGAAAGCCACCAGACAGTTTTCCAAGGCCAACAGATGGACTGGGATTTCTCCTCTAGCAGTGGCTCCAAGCCTCCTCAGTTTGAACCAGTTTATGGCACTGGGGGGGTATTTGCCTGCAGAGTGCTGTCTGTTCAGCACAAGGGGCTTGGGTGCCACGAAGACAAGAGCTTGGGAGCGCCTCATTGGCAGGACCAGGTCCAGGGATGTGGGACAGACAGAGCACATTGGAGCATTTCCCACAACACATCAGGACTCAGCAGGAACAGCAGCACAGGGACCGCTGGGCTCCCAAAAACCACATAAATATTCTCTTTTTGGAGATGAATTTGGATGCCTGTCTGCTAGTTCTGCCTTCCCATTCCCCACATTCTTCTTTCCAGATCGTATTTAAGCACAGGTAAGTAAGTGAAATAGATGGAGAGAGATGATATTTAGACCAACCCAGCTGTGAGAAGCAGGAAGCAGAGGGCACTTACTTGACAGCAGTTTGGGGATCTGCTGCTGGCTGCCCATGAGGGGCCTGGCGTAGGGGCTGCCGTAGGCTCCGAGCGGCACAGCGTTGGGGTACATCCCTGGCATGCCCCTGTCCCTTGGCATTGTGTGCCTGTTATGGGAAGAAATGGCAAGGCAGCAGGTCAGGATGCTGTGCTGGGCTCCATCTCCCAGCACAGCTGCCTCCCAGCCCATCCCAAGCCCCCTCTCTTTCCTCTGGGCCAGGGATGCACTGGTGGATCGGGGCCCAGGCACATCCCGACACACACGCACCGGCCTGAGGGGCTGCTGCCAGGGAAATGCTCAGGTTTCCAATGGCACAGCTGCGCTTTTTATTGTGACTGTGACATGCAAAAGGGTTCTCAAGTGCAGCACAGGACAGCTCTGCTTTTCCTTCCTAAAAGGGAGTGCTTTTCCTTCTTGCAGCTCCCCCAGAGCCGTAAGATGAAGAAGGTATTTTCTCTTCCTAAGGAGACACTCCAGAGTCCAACTTTATTTGCCAGTCTCCTTTAAAACATTCTCTTCTCTGGCTCTGATAAATGCATGGCTTCTTGCACTCCCCAATATGGAAACCCATTTAATTTTTAAAGCTTCTTTGTTTATAAAAGCTTAAAAGACATTCCTGTCTTCATTAGCAATCTTAATTATCACTTGTGCATAATATTCTCATTGTACCTACAAGCAAGCATCCACCAAACAAGTTTTAAAAAACCCCAAACAGCAGGAAAATTACTTAGAACTGTCTAGGAGGGGGAAAAAAATAATCAAAAAGCAAACAAGGCTTTACTGCAAAATCGCTGTAATGTTCAGTTTTCAGCAATATTGAATTTAAGTATCACACGCTGAGGCATCCAACAAGGAAGACCAGCACCTAAGCTTGGACACTCCATGCCCACCCCTTTCTTTTTTTTAATTTAAAAAGGGAAAAAGAGGTCAGTCACCCCAGCAAGGCAGCAGTAACCACACAGCCTTACCCCAAGGTTCTGAACGCTGACTGGTCCAAATGCACTGGTTTCCTGTCCCTGTTAAAGCCAAGCTGTGGTCTCCAAGGCCTGCCATCATTGTTGGTTTTTTCCCAATCTCCTGGCTTCAGAACTGGAGCAGGTTTCCTGAACAATAAGAATAGTTCCATAAGTACTTGTCAGAGCAAATACCTCAGATGGATAAATCAGAATTGAATGATTTGCAAGCTGACAGCTGACACTTACTTTGCCCCAGGTAACACTGTGGCCTTGAAAACAAAGTCTTCAGCAAATTGTGGATCTTTGAATGAGATGCTAGAAGAAAGTATTTGAGGATTAGGTTTGTTGCATAATGGAGACAAAGTGAAATAGCAGTCACTGCTTTATGACCAAGAAAGCTAAAAGCAGACAGATAAACAGAATAATCTCACTCTTCCAACTGGAATTCATGTTTTCCAGAACCAAGAAAGAATGAAGCTACAAGGAAAGAGAAAAATGGTTCCCTGGAAAATTCAGCTTGAGTGACACAGCCTGAAGAGCAATGCCCTGACTGCACATACCACCTCCAAAGACAGGAGGAAAAATCCTTGTGACAGAGAAACAGGGAGTAGCACAGAACAATTCTGACCTCCTGACAGTGACAGATGGAAAAGCCAAACCCTTCCTTTAACTGATCACTCACAGGAACTACATCCTCATTTAGGACATCCTTCCTACAGTGCCCTGACAAAGTGTAACTCAGCATTTATTACTTCTCTGCACAGCTGTTGCTCTGGTTGAACCAAGCTGTGCCTCTCTGGAGGTAAAAATGACACAGATCACAGGTGATTTTCAGTGTTTTGGGTGCTGCACTTTGCACACCCTTGCATGGAAGCCCACAGTTTACTGACCTGACTGCAGAGTTCTGTGTCAGATCCCGCAGCATGGGAACAGGAGACTGCACCACCCTGGTGAAGAGAAAAACCTCTGTCAAAACACCACCAAACACATTTCTCACTATCTGCTGCTCTGCCAACTAAGCCTGCAAAGCATTTATTTCAAAGTTAACTTGCCTTTCCCCTAAACCAAGTACTTCTCTAAGCACTGGAGCGACTGAATCCTTATTTCTTAATGTCACCTCTTTTGCAGCAGATGTGTGGGGATTCTCTAGGGTCTGTCTAGGGAAGTCAAGGCTGGAGGAGGTTTTTTGTTCCTGTTCTGTCCAAGAACAACTCTAACTTGGTGATATTCTTCTCAACCATGACAAGAATGGAGAAATGTCTATTAGAATGATCAGAGGTACATTTTCTGTCCAACCAAGCCGGTGTTTGTGCACTTAATGCAAACGAGGCACTGAACACCTGCTTGTATCTCTGAGCACAGTCAGAGAAATGAGTGTGCATCCTACAAGGAGAAGATTACACTGATCATTCCTCAGACTGGATGCACTCTCAAGAAAACTAAAAGTATAAACATTCTTAGTTTGTGTAGCTGGGAACAGCCCTGATTTTAGTGCTGCAGACTAAATGGAAAAAGCCAAAATATATCTAAGCTATCACTACCTGGATTTTTCTCTGATGTAATGCAGATTAGCATATCAAAAGCAGAGTTTTGGGGTTTTTAGGCAATGTACACTAATGGGATATCACAGCAGCCCACATTAACATCCACACAAAGGCAGAGAAGCCAAAACATGACCCTACTGAACCAGGCCACTGAGCACTACCCTTTTTATTACCTAGGCCTTGTTTCCTCATAAAACAATAACTAAACACATAAAAATCAGCCTTCCACAGGCAAAATGACAAACAAACAAAGCTTCCTCAGCAAATAAACAAATGCATTAGAGCATTTTAAAGATATCTGAAGTTGCTTTAAAAACCAAGTTGAGAGGTTAAAAAATGGGACCATCAAATGCAAATTTCACTGAGCTGGAGGTAACACAGGCCTGCTCTGAACCCTCAGACCTACACACTTTGTGGCTTTGTCTGGAACTTTAATTTAATCCTTGTGGATACAAAAACATTTCTGCTGCCATAAGAGCAGGAGGGGTCCTCTAGCAGCCAGAGCCCACCCCAAAGGCCACACTCACTGATCCGGCAGGACGGCGTTGTCGTTCAGGGTGAGCTTTCCCTGGATGCCGTGGCACAGCTCCGGTGGGATGTCCACTGCCTAGGGAGGAAGTTTTCAGCTGCAGCACTTCAGACCTCCCATCTCACCATTTCCCCTGAGCAACAAGTGCAACCTACCTCTGTGTTCTTGGTCTTGTACTGCTCCACAATGAAGTCACAGAGTGGATGGTGCTTCCCGACAAAGAGAACATCACCGCCGAGGCTGTTCCTCCTGGCTGGAGAAATGATGGGAATGGGGCAAGAGTTCAGGGGAAAGAGGGAAGGAAGGAATGCAGCAAACCAGCAAGGCTGTCCTGGTGACACCTCCACAAAAGCCAAGTTTCTCTGTGATTTAGGAGAAAGCTCTGAGAACATAGGAAAGACAATGTCCCCCAAGAGCAGGATGTGTCTGGTCCCAAGGACAGCTGGCGGGCAGCAAAATAATGGGAATCTTGTGTTCAGTGGAGGAATGCTGAATTTAGAATAGAGTAACACTGCAGATACAGACAGAATTGAGAAAAAACAACCCCAAATCCCACACAGCTCCACATTTTATCCACAAGAACCAGATGTTATTTCTGTACAACAGAGAAACAAACATAAGTCTTTATAAGCTGAACAAGTGTTACAAAACAAATCCACTGAGGATCCCTCTGATTGCCAGCAGCACCCCTGAGAAAGAGTCTGCCATAAACTCAACCCAACCAAACATTCAGGACACCTTCCTAATTCATTTACAGTGAATTTCATAGGTGGCAACAAAATACCCCAATTCTTTAGCTCAACACCCCAATTCTTACTCTCTTCAGGTGTGAGGTCAGGGTACACTTCCTCCAGGGCAGCTCTGAGGCGTCGCTCATCCACAAAGGGCAACAATGCCACACCTGGCAAAACCAAAACAGTGTTTCCTCCCACTTGTTGAAAAAACCCAGAGCGTCCCCAAAAACAGACACCAGCATGGCAAGCACTGATATGATTCCTTAGCCAAGAAACAGCCAGAACAGTGTGAATCTGAAGGAATCACGTTTTTGCTTCAGAAGTCAGATCTTTCTGTGGCTTTATTCAAACAAAATCTGTTGCACTCAAACTGAAAACTTTAACTGCAGTGTAAATTACACTCAGCCACAGAATCTGGCAGACCTTGGAAATTAACATTCTCTAAAGAAAGGAAAAGTTGAAAAAGGGCTACAGCATTTATGCAATTTTTTTTGTATGCTCCAAAATATTTCTATATTCCCCAAAGTATTTTTGGCACAGTACTAATGAGCCACTGATTGTGCAGAACAAGATCCATTAATTAAATGCAAAGGAGACAAAAGACAATTACACACTGAGGCTGATAAAAAGAGAAGAATGATTACTCTAGTTCAGGACAAATGAACAAATCTAGAATGACTGCTGAAATTACCAATAATCATTGCCAATCTAAAACCAGTTACTGATTCATAATTTGCTCTTCATGCTAATTTCTTTACAAAAATACACCTGCTGTAAAATCCTTGTCCCCACAACAAGTAACACAAGTTACCTCTGTGGAGCATTTTCTCACTAAGATAATTTTTCAATTTCTTTCTACTTTCACATGTTTTTAAGACTAATGTCTAAAAATTAAAAAAAGGAAAGTTGAAGTTTCACCTTGCCAAGCGTACTTCTTCCCATTCAAATCAATAGCAAAATCTTCAGGGTAGAAGTCAATGATGCTTGATTCCTGAAATTGGAAAAACAAAAATCACCCTTAAAGCCAACTTCAACATGGGTTCAGAATGTCATGTGGTGCCAGACAGAAAGGTCTTTGATAACAGAAACAGCTTTCATTAAAAGCCATTTAAATACAAAGTGAGGATGGGCAATTGTGCTACTCAGAGATTTAAAATAAGAAATTAAGGAGGAGAGAAAAATTAGGATAAGGAGGAGAGCTAATCAGGGTAAGTTTTCTGGTCCCCAAGTAAGTTTTGGAAGATTTCTGGAAGAAATTACACCATTTCTTCCAGAAGTATAAGAGAGCTGGGAAATAACATCTGAATTCCAAGAAATCACTTTTAAGGATTTTGAAAAAATCCTTGCAATCTACCAAAACCTTTCCCTCCTGGTCTGCAGCATTTCTCTGCCTGAGGTGGGAAGCAGCAGGTCCCCCCTCACACCAGTGCAAGATGACCTGAGCTTCCAGAGAGAGGAATACAAGAGGGATTCTCACTGGGTCTGTCATGAGTTTCCTCCACGTTGGCGGCAGGAAGTTTCCACTGGCGGCTGGGAACACCCCCATCAGCTGCTCAAGAGGCTTGAACTGTTGAGAACAGACAAGCAGGTGTGAGACTCTTGGAATGAGAGGGCAAATCAGCAGTGAATGAGTTGATAAATCAGGAGCCCTACCGGTTTGGAGCCCTTCTCAAAGTCTGAGGGCATGTCTGCAATGCCCTCGAAGTCCGAGGCGAAGGGAGCGTAGTGGAAAGGGTAATACCAGTTCCAGGATGCACAGCCCTGGTGGGAGACACAAAACTCAGACGTATCAGCAAATGAAAATCATGCAGCCCAGTCACCAAACATGACAAGATGGCAGAGAGCAGTTTACACCCCTGTTTTCCACAGCAAAATCCCGATGCTAACTTGGGGAGGTATGGAAGCAGAGATCCCCAGCACGCCCTGCTCGGTGTGTAAATGTGAACAGTATTTGCTGCAGTGCTGAGAAGCATTCTGGTTTTCACTGGTGCTCCTCTCTCCAGTACCAGCACTACTGCACACTTGGAGGAGCACTTTGCTCTTCCCCTCTCCTTCTCCTGCCTTGAGCATTGGGGAATACAAAGTGTCTCCTCAGAAAGGAGAGAATGGAGCAAACTCAAAACACACCAGAACACCGTGTACCTCCTAAAGGAAACGTGGCTCCAGAGGGCCTAAGTCAAGTTTTCACCTCCTCAGCTATTTTTCTTAGCAGCACCACTTGAAACAAAAGCCCACTACTATTTTGACTTCCAGTTCTGAACAATTAAATGTCAACAAGGCTCCTCCAGTGATATTTTTGGTATACAAGTACAGCACCTATAATTATTCTCTGCAGTCCTTTGGACAGACTTGGAATATTTCAAAAGCCAGGTGGATTGCCTTCATTCTTCTTTTTTTCCCCCTCCTCTCCAAACAAATGTTCCCTCTAGTGGGACATGCCCTGCATTATTAGCTTTCTGTAGGAACAGAAAGGCATCCAATATATTCTGGCACAAGTTTTATGGACAGCCAGCAGTAGTTACTGGAGTCAATTTTTATAACGGCGAGAAGAAAAAAAGCCAAACAAAGATCCTCAAGCAAACCTATTTTGAAGTTCCCCCAGCCCAACGGCTTCCTAACCTCATTTCCATATCAGCAGGGAGTGATTTTCCAGCTGCTCCATCCCCATACAACAGACTGGAATGGTCTTGTGCTCTTGTACCACTGAAGGGGACACTTTCACCCACAGCTCACCTGAAGGCTCATTTCTACCCTTGGAGGCAGGTAGGCACATAGAGAGTTGTGGGAAAATACCCTGTCATGATTAAAAAACCACAGTTTCCTTGTCCCCAGGATCCTGATAATTCCCACCTATAAAGGCATCCAGGTGACATCTGTCCTTCACAAAAGGAGGTCATGTACACAAGGATGTGGGGAACTCAGCTTCCCTGCAGACGAGCTGCACCAGAGCTTGCAAACCTTGAACTTGATGATTTTCATCCCTCATAACAGATAAGCCAGAGCTCAAACTCAAGGAATGGTTAGAGCAGGAGGGAAGGGGACACATTCCCATTTTGTTCCAAGGAGGGAGTGAAAAAACCTATTGGAAACTGCATTTTGTAGGCACCTGAGGCGCCTGCCTGTGCTCCCAGCTGGACAGGTGGCAGCCACTGAGGAAAAATACAAAGTTTTAAGAACACAGCCCTGTGTGGAAGCTCCAAATTCCTGCTGAGACAGGACAAACTCCCTGGGCTGGAGCACACTGTGCTCCCAGGTCACACAGCCAGTCTGACTTTGCCTTCAGGGCACGGAGCTCCTCATTAACTATCAGTGCAACAAACCTCACCGTGGCCCACTAATCTCTTGCCAATCTGACGTCTCAATTATCAAAAGATTTAAATCTGATACAGATTACTTCAATCACAACACACTTCATGGAGAAGCATTACAATCTACAGAGGAGACTGACAACTCTGTCCCTTGCAAATTCCTACTGGCATTTCAAGGGCTTTGCTCTTAGTTCTCTCATTTAGGCACCTGCAGTGTCATTATTTGTGGGAAAGGGAAAATAGCAGCAGTTCTTGCTGCACCAAGTGCTGCTGCGGGATGTGAGAACCAGAATCCTGGAATCACTGAGGCTGGAAAAAAGCTCTGAGATGAGAGTCCAACCTGTGACCAATCACCACCTTGTCAACCAGATCAGAGCACTGAGTGCCACATCCAGTTGTTCCTTCAGCAGCCCCAGGGATAGTGAAAGTGCATTCGAACACCCAGCGTCAGACAGAATGGGCACACGTTTGTTTTACACCTTCAAAAAAACCCCACAGCTTTTCCAAAACGAGCAACAGACTGAAACAACTTCAGACAAGAAACTTTGGGGTACCTGATAATAATATCTGAGAACCCAGCAAAGCCCTTCCACGTAGGACTGCACAACCTTGCGGCGGAATTTCTCATCTGACGCGTCCACATCGAATTTGTTTTTATAGTAGCGCTGCTTCCAGCCAGTCTCCCACAACCTGCAACACAACCAGGCACAGGTAACATGTTAGCATGGATGGGCACCTTAGCAGATGCACATCTGCAGGTCTGAATAACACTGTAAAACAAAGCCACTTGCTACTTCAGTTGCCATTTATATACAGTTTAAATGAAAGCAGAAAAAGCGATGCTCAGCAGCAACAGAATAAAATGTGACTGTTGGCAGAATTGACAGAGTTTTCCAGCTACCTCTAATATAAAGGCAAGCAAATGCATAACAATTTCTGTTCTGTTCAGACAAGCTGTGATTACCAGAGGCACTTCTGCAGCTCAGAACCCTGTGCTTGCTGCCTCACATCAGATGAGCTCCCTTTCACAGAGGATTTTCAGTCTCTCAGGCCAGAGGTGGATGTTGGGATCAGAGGAGCCACCTTGGCCACAGTTCATCCTTCCTCACACAGCTCCCCCTCATGTCTGTCCACAGATGGGGCAGGGAAAACAAACACTGGTTCCCCTTTCACATACGGGCAGCTGCACCCTTCAGCTCTGCTGTATCATGTCAGCAAAGAACCAAACTGGTTAAACCACATAATCCCTTAATAATGATTTGTTTTCTTACACGGAATTTGATTCCAAACCACTCCAAGAGGTCACCTCAAGCTGACACTGGTCAGATCTCCCAGAGCCCTAAGTCCTGTGTATGGAGCTTTAGGAGAGAGCCACAATCCATTTATGCTTCCTTACAGGATGCACATCCCTTTGGCTCTGCAAAGAGGATCTTCCCTTGCTTCTGTTTTGAGACAGTTGCTCAGGACACTTCCTAAATCCTTCCAAGACCATTCACACTGATGAGCAGGCAGAGAAGCCAAGAGATGCTTTCAAGACTCCCATAAAAGCAGGTAAGCAAGGACTCCCATAAAAGCAGGTAAGCAAGAACAGAGCTCCTGGCACCGAAGGCTTGAGGGATGGAGTCAAGAACATCTGCAGGCTCTGAGCTGCCTGGCAGACAGACACTTGCATAAATTCAAAAAACCTTTCTGTAAGATAAAACCCATCTGTAGCCGACTGCAACAATTTGTTCTGGTTTCAAAGTCATTGTAAATACAGAATTTATTTTCACAAACAGTGTGGTCGTATCTAGGACATCAATGCAGTTCTTTTTATTTACAGTGGCAAGCATAGAATTAATTTCCACTCAGAAAAGGACATGAAAAAACATTCTGAGCTACAAAAGCTTAAAAAGCTGTGGTTGAACGTAGCACATCCTTTTCCTTGGCAATACCAACCCTGTCAGAACCACTGCTGCTCGTGAATCAACACAGCTCACTCATACTGCTCAAGCTTCTTCTAGCAGTTCTGCTAACACTCAGATGGAAATGAGATGGAGTAATTTATCCTTAAAATTTATGATTTTATACAAAAATACTGCTTGATAGATTAAAAAAAAAACAAAAAAACCCAAAAACCAGTCTGTTCAGATATAGACACACTGGAAAGAAAATAAGAATGAGAGCAAGAATTGTGATATTGCTAGAGCTGATGGGCCACATGTCACAAATACATTGTGATGCTGTGACCAGAAATCTAAAAGGAAAGAACCCTGAGTGTTAGGCCATGGGCAGACTCCACAGAAAACAAACCCCTGTGGCTGCACTTCTCAGGAACAGTTGTTTGTCTTCATCCTCAACACAAACAACAAGAGTTTCATTGAAACCCTTGACCAGTGCAGACTCACTGGTGGTTAATTCCCAGAAAATTCCTGCCTCAACCATCCCAGGCTCAGCCCTCCTGAGACAATGCAAGAACTCGGAGACAAACCAGGGCCTGCTGCAACCCAAGGATGGTGGAGAGCACTGACACTGCTGCCCACATGCGGGTTAAACAGCTCCCAGATTCCAGGAACATAACAGGAGCATTCCGCTCACATAATCAGGGAATGTCTCGCCAAGCTCGGTCTCAGAGGGAGCAGTGGCTGGGAGGCTGCAAACCTGCATGCATACTAATCTGGATACTTAGCTTGAACAGCCAGAGCTCACCCATCTCACTGGAATTTACTGGATATCTTCACCCTCCGCGTTAATTACCGCTGGATAAAAAGATCACAAAAGCATCCGAAGGCAGCGCTGCACTGAGCTAAATGGCATTAATTAGGCTGCATCTATCTCAGCAATTTGCTAACAAAGTGCTACAAAAAAATGGCTTCACCTGATATTATCCTCTGGCTCAGGTTCACTGTCACTGTCCTCAGGTTTCCGCTTGATTCCTCCTCCCAGGGACGGGCTGTTGTCAGGAGTCAGGCTGGTGTTGGGAGATGCTGAAGTTGTCTAGGGTCAGAATTATTAGAGATAAACAGGGGAAGGTTGTGGGGGGGAGGTGGAAGAGGAAGATTTATTAGGCTTTTAAAAATGAAGTTAAAATTAACAGCTCTGTGATAATCATGAGCTTTCTCTTCAGTTCCAAAAAAAACTCCAGGCAAAGGCTGCACAACCCATCATAGTCAAGGGGCAAAAGGGAAAACCACATCCCTGTTAAAAGGCAGGCATTGATGCACACAGGAAAAGATGTCACTGGCTTTGAAAAAGAAACAAGTGCAATAAACACAGTATGAATTGATTAAAAAATGGCATTCTGGATATAGTCCAATTTTGGAACACCACTGCAGCTTCTGCTGCAACTTCCTTTTGTGGCACTAGTGAAAAAAAGGTGCTTCCAACTCAGAACTGCCAGAAATACTCCAGGTTCCTTCACAGCTGGTCTCTTAAACTCCTCTCAAATTTATCTATTTTAACATTAGAGCCTAAAGGAAATGTCTCCCATTCCAAAAAGGAACTAATTTGTCTATCTCATGTGCAAAAAAGTTTTGAGATTAAAAGAGAAGAGCAGCAGAAATTAAACCTTGAAAAAGCACATTGTATTTCGACTTCAGAGACAGAACACACATCTCTGTGATGAAAAAGAACTTTTAATCTGCTCACTGTTTGGATGAAGATTTATACCAATAAAAAAAAAATATTTATCATAATTGTTATTTAAAGCTAACAGGACTTCTAACAGAGCACTTCTTTCCAGTTTTTCCCTCACTAATACCTTGCCCAAAACTTCATCCAAGTTCCTCCCTTCCCCAGGGAAAAGCATCATTCCAAGCAGAAATAAAGAAGACAATCTTATTCAAGCATGCTTAGAAAAATCACTTATTAAAACCCACTTCCTTGAAGAACAATGTTTGAGGTGCCGGCTTTCCAAGAAAACTCGACAGAGTGCACAAAAAGATGCCTGGAGTAACACAGGCTGCAATTCTTTCCTTTCTCCGTGCAAATCCACTCACCACTCACCGAGTTCTGCCTGTCGTGCATCCTCATCTCAAAGGCAGCTTGTCGAGGGTTACAGATTGCCTGAGGGCTGGATCGATTTCCCAGGGCTTGAGGGGAAAACTGACCACCAGGAATAAAGGAAGGCTGATCCCTCTGCAAGATAAACACAGACAAGGCTGCTGAAAGAGCTGTGTGATCTCCCCAGCACTGGGATGATGCTCTCTCACCATTTTCAGATTAACATTATGGGGAAATGAATATAAAAAGGCACATTTTTTGAGTATGGAATACAAAAAAAAAAAAAAACAAACAACCTAATTTAATTTTTTTTAACTTTGAAATAGTTACATACAAGGCAGAAAACACCATGATTACACCTGCAGTTCCAACATCCAGAAACTAAATTAGATATTTAAATTCTTGCTAGTTTCTGCACTGGGTAAGGAATCCACTTACCTTCAATCTCTTCCTTTTTTCTTTTTGTCGTCTTTTAAAGTTATCCTAAATGAAGAGCAAAGGGAAATAGAGTCAGTCAAGGACACAGACTCCTTGGCAAATGATTTCATTATAATCCTCAACTGACCATGCCATGAGGTTTTTAGGGAATGTTCTGAATAAGACATAGGTCCATTCTTGTGTCTTTAATCCAAAAGAAAAGGGATGGAATTTTCTACCCTACCCTGAAAATCTATGGGGGAAAAAACCAGCTCGGTACCCAAAGCTCCAAAACTTTGGTAAGGATTTAAATGATCTACTAAATTTAGCTGCAGCCTTATTTGGGGGTGACAGCAGTGTCAAAGCACACAGACTTTTTGCCTGCACTGCAGAGCTGCCCAAAAAAAATGTCAGAGAGACATTACAGTCTTAGAAACAGGAAAAGAGACTCAAGGAAAGATATTTCTTATTCTGTGATTCCTGGGCCAACTGAAAACTTGAACGTCAAACTGGCATTTTCAGGAAAAGAAACTCAGCTGGAAGCACAAGTTTCTTTTTTAAGCCTGGAAGAATTCACCAGATATTATAACAATGAAAATACAAATTTCGGGTATTTTTCTTTTTCTTATTCTCTTAGAGGAGTGTATCTGGCTAATAGTAAGTGATTAAAACCTAACTCCAAGAATGTCAGAACAACAACAAAAAAATTACATCGTCATCTTTCCTCTTTTTGAAAATGCTGTCTTCAACTTCCCCAACAGCCAGCATGATCATCTGGACCCGCTGCAGGTTCACAAACCCACTTTCAGTCAGGTAGCCCTGCAGGTCAGAGAATAACAGAGTTGAAAAACAAGCCTATTTTGTGGCAAAGACCCAGGTATTTTTAGAGGAAAAGGAAAAACTCTCACCCCGGTTTTGTGCACCACGTTTTTATAGATGTTCACCAAGCGATCGATTGCTCCCTCCCTAAACACAAAGCACAGGGGTGAGATTCCTGGTAGTGAAAAGCACAGGAGCTGCTCTTCCAGGAAAAGAACACAGATTCTCATCTACCTGATCTCCAGAGATGGCAGGTGAGGGAGGAAGTCATTCCCCACAAAGAAGCACATGAAGACCCAGTCATCAACACTCCTTTCAAAATCAAAAGTGAAAGGCAAGCTGGCCATGGTGAGCTCTCTCTCCAAGTACTGCAACACACACACACACAAGCAAAAGGAGCTCAGAGAACACTGCAGGGGTTTGGATGGAATTTATAGGAATTTATACTTTTGGTTGGAATTTATAGCACCTCACCTCTCGCAGGACACACAGGCGGATGAAGATGAACTCTTGCTCTGAGACCGGCAGGGTGTCGGCAAACTGATCGTGCTGAAAAACCAGAGGGGACTCGCATCAGATCCAAGGGCATCCCACAGCTTCTCCAGCCCCACTTGCAAGGCTTGCCTCAAGAGGAGTTGAGAGAGATCCGAAAACAGGCTCCCGAGCCCTCGTGCCAAGCGTGTATTGTGCTGCTTTGCACATCTCTTCAGTTACTGATTGTTTGTTCTCATTCAGTGGGGAAAAACCCCAAACAACAAAACACCACAAGTGTGGATATCAGGCTGGGCATGACACTTTTGTATTTTTACTTCCAGGGGGAAAGCTAGGTATTCCCAGCAACAATTTGCACCATGCTTCAGCTAAAACTAGCAGCAAGAACGATTTGAGAATCTCCTTATACACTACAGATTAAAAAATCCTAGAAATAGGAAAATTCTTACCTTTCCTTGTTTCTCTCTGGGCAGACCTTGGCAATCCTTAACCTCATGCCCCATCTGGTTACAGAGAGCACACGGCTTGGGTTTGTTTGGTTTGAATTCTTCCCTAATGATGGTGAAGTTTGGTTCGTGTGTAGCTAAGCCAAGCATGATGAGATCAGCTACCAAGCAAGGGAGAAGAACAAAATGTGATTAAGGATAAACATAATCAAGTTTTGGTTTTGGTTTTTTTTTTTTTTTTTAAATGTTTAGAAGCAAAGTGGATTCTGCTTCAAGCAAGATACTGATGTGATTACCCAGGAACCACAAGCAAGAGAGAACTCACCATCAGCCCCACACAGACAGTGGTGAGTGTTTGGGTCGTGGTTGGGTTGAGCTGCACAAAAGAAAATTACATTTTGTCAAAGTCATGCTAAGTAAATTATTACTGAGCTTAACTTAAAACAAAATGTCCACATTAATTGGAAATTTACCTCTTTGTCTCCTGATGTAATCCATGATTTTATGTTCCCCTTCACCAGGAGCACTGGCATCTGACAAAATAACCTGAAAAGCATTCAGATAATGGCAACAATTAATACTGACACAGGAAAAAAACCAGTAACATATATACTGAACACAGCATCTGACTTATGAAATACTTGAAATTCTAACTTGTGGTTTGAGCTAAAATATTGTGATTTAAGATGAAATTATTTACACGCAAGGAGCAAGTGAAGAGACTTTCACTTTGCTCTACCAATTCCAGGCTGAAACTGACACTGCTTCAAATTCCACTGAAAAGATCACATCACATTTGATGTGCCCAATAAATTATCAGGGCAATGAAATGGGCACTAGAGAACTCCCAGTTTCAGCTCATTGATGCACTGAAACATGATCTCCTCACCCCCTCCTCGCCCTGACGAGAATTAGTGTTTATAAAACCACTGTCTGATGGGGGGAATCAAGCAGAGCCAACTGCCCTCTAATTAGAGCACTTGAACAGTCAGCTCGGGGCACATAGCACAGGCAGCTGCATTTCCTGCCTGCACTGCTCCTTGTGTGCAGCACACACACAGGGCTGCCACAGACAGAACTGGGGGAGTGGAGTGGCTGGGCAAGGCCAGGGGAGAATCTCCAAGCACAGAAAGGCAACAAAGCTGGCAGGTCTTATTTTCACTGCCTGCCATAGAGGAACAGAGAAATTGAGCCTGCTGAGGGAGTAATTACAAAAAAGAAACAGTGCAAAAATACAACTACAATGTATCTTGACACTTCCCCCAAAAGCAGAAAAAGTATTCCTAAAGCCCTGTCTCCCCATTACATGAAATTGTGGCTTCCAGCAGCAAACCTGCTCCTTGTCCTTCAACAAAATCACAGCAAATGGTGCTGGGAGATGGAGTTATCAGCACGGAATGGATCTCTGAAGCCTCAGAGGGATGTGCATGTTAGCCCGCTGTTAATAACAGCTCACAGCCAGGCCAAGAGACAAATCTGTTAGATTTCTACTCTTCAACTGGATCTCAGCCCAGCCCAAACATCTCCTTCATCTCCCTCAAGTGTGAAAGTGGGAAACTCACTGTCAGGTTCTTCCAGCCCGGGTCGCTGTTCAAGCGGTCAGCGATGTAATAGCGGAGGCATTTAGCAAGATTGTCCATAAACTCAGTTCCCTACAGAGGGTTGGAAGGAAAGGAATTAAACCAACATTCAAGCCCTGGCAATTGCTGGGTACAGGGCCAGGCCACTCACCGGGGTGATACAGTTGCTGTCAAACCTCTCCTTCACCTCCTCTGGAGGCAGAAAGCCACCTGGAGCAACAGAGAGCAGAGTTACATCCAGGTGGACCATTGCCAACACTTTTGCATGGCAAAATCCAGACAGCTCTCCTGGGAATAATGAACTCATTGAAACCAGCTTGTTTAATAAAATTCCCACAAAACCAAACCAACTCTTACCATTGCATTATCTCCATCCTACAAGGTGCTGCCACATTTACAAACATTGTTACTTCACCAAGGTGATTTCAAAGCCCAGCCAGCAGCAACACACTCCCCTCTCAAGCCAGCTGTGTCACCACCACCCTCAAAGTTGCTCTGACTTTTGTTTCCTCACTGAATTGAGTTTCCACTAACTAAAGGGGAGTCAAGTAACTCCCCTTGCTGGCAGCTTATTATCCCTGTAGAGGAGTATTTCCATCTGATCCCTGCTTTTAAGCCTCAATCCTCCTTTCATCAAGTCCTACAAACGTGTACTTCCTTCCAGAAGGGTTTTGGTTGTTTCTCACTGCATTTATCCCTGCTCTTCTGTTCAATTTATTTTCAAAAGGAATTAAGAGCACTCAACACAAACTCATTTCAGGCAGGAGACTGAAGAAGAAAAGATGACATTTTGTTTTGTCTCAGTTCTTAACTTTGGAAAACACAGATCCAGCCTTCTCCAGGCTTGCTCTCCCCTTCTCCCAGCAATGTACACACAGTCCTTCTCTAAACCTTACCGAGGTGATCAAACAAGGTGATTCTCAAAGAAAAACCTCTGATAAGGCCACTGCCCTACCTTTGGCCAGAATTTCTTGTCGGATTTTTTGCTTCTCCTCGGCAGCTTCCATGCCCTCCTTTGAGGCTCTGAATCTCCTGGACCGCTGTTGATTCATTTTGGCACGTGGGGCCTAAAAAAAGTACAGGAGAGCTTGGGTCACTTTTTGCATCTAGACAATCTCTGTCTCTCAGCTCCTGAAAGCTGCTTTAGGTCACAAGTTTTTGTGTTGACTTCTCATCAGACCTACTGATAGACAGGTTAGATGGAGCAACCTGTGCTGGTGAAGATGTCCCTGCCCATGGGGAAGCAGGAGATCTTTAAGGTCCCTTCCAGCACAAATCATTCCATGATTCTGTGTATTGAGGGGAGGTGAGGATTTTCCAGCTGGAAACCCAATGTGTCAATACTCACCACTCCATCTATGGCCATGTAAAGGAGTCTCCTTGGTCTCACAATGTTGAAAATCCTGTCGATATACTCAAAAATCGCCACCATCATCTCATCTTCATTTTTGGGCGCTGGCCTAAAACACAGAGCATTCAGTTTAAGACTTGAAATGCTGTGAGAGAGAGATGCCACCTGCAAAGAGCCAAACAAAGAGCCTTACTTGTCCTCTGGGTGTGTGCAGGGGTGAATGATGCCGTTCATGTCCAGGTAGAGGTTGTCGAACTCCACCTCGTTGGGGTTGGGCTTGCTTGTGTCAATGGGGACCTTGACACCATTGCACTCTTTGGCCTGGGGATGCAGTGGGGACAAGGATTTCAGCTATTAATGCACAGGCTCATCAAAGTCTCTTTTGGTTTTAAGAGCAGCAGAAGAAAATGAGTACCCACACTAAGTAATAAGTAATTATTACTACTAAAATCAAGTGCCAGTAATAAGTACCCACACTACCTGCATCTGCACTTTTCACTATTAAACAGCACTTCTTTCTACAGCTGCTTTTAACCAGAAAACACAACGGTGGGTTATGGAAGAGCTGTTTTTTCCTCCTGACAAGAAGTTCCAATATCTCTCATTATTTCTTCATCCTAAACCATCTAGAGCCACCTGTGTGCCAGGACTGCTCCAGCAGTGGATTCTTCAACATCCTCAACAACCACGGTCACTTTTGTTTCCTCACCATAATTTCAGGTTTGTTTTGTTTGGGCCTTTGTTGTCCTCGGGCTTGTGGTTTGGTTTTGTGGTTAGTCTGGTCAAAAGGAAATCAGCAACACTGATTCTCCCTTCCACCAGCCACAGGCATAACACACACGGATTAAACCTCAAGAGCATGGAAGAGACAGGACCTGAGCAAGGAAAAGCCTGATGACTTTCAGAGGAATTCTGGCTGGAATGGGTTATAACACATCCAAAGGTGGAACAAAGTGTGCTCTTGAACAGCTGGGCATAAAGCCAAGTTTAAAAAGAAATAAAATGAATGGCATGTTCTGAGGTGAAAGCTACAGGAGTGCCTGGGATGGGGAAAACCGGGATAGCCCTGGGTCTCCCATCACATGGAGCTCAGCAGCTGCTCCTGAGCCAACATCAAGCCCTTCCCAAACTTCTGTCTGCAGACTGCTACTCACTGAGTGAGCTCCCCACATCTCTGATAGAGATTCAGAGAGAAAAAACCCCAAAACTTACAGATTACGCTGTCAACTTTGGACAATTTTCCTGCTTAAAGCAGCAGCAGGATTGGCTCTCATCTTACCCCCAAAACGAAACCCAAGTTTCATGTCATTCATTTCTCAAGACTTGATGTTCTATTTACATTTGACACAGTTATCCTGAGAGATGCTGCCCCCAGGCACTGCTGTTTGCCTCCTTCACTGAGCTCCCCAGATGCACATACACAAAACGAAGGGGTGTCATTAGCAGAAACTGTCAGTGCAAACATTGTACCTTCCTCTGGGCCACCCCCCTGGATTCTCCTTGATCCCCAGCCACCCTCTCTCCAGAGCTAAATGGATTCAGAAGGAATCCCAGCTCTGTGAGGCAGAAAAGGAGCCCCCCTTCACAAGCCCACTGGGGTTCTCATGCAGCTGCCGTGTGCAAGGAAGGCTGAAGTGTGTGGCAGCGATATCTCTTGTGATAGAACTAAACTGTTCACTTCTCATCTCCAGCCTCTTTTGAAACCATTGAAAACAGATCTTCAAACATGATACTTTAGCTGCAGCTTTATTAATTCCTATCCATTTGATTAAGAATATTCTCTCCTGGATTTTTTATTATCTTCAAGATCTTCCTCTCATTCTTCCCGCTCAGCTTAAGAAGAAGATTATTTCTTTTTCTTAAATCTGATTAATCTAGCAAGGTAAGAGAACAAGGATCAACTTTTCAATATTTCAAAGAGACAAGCTACCGGGAGATACAAAATTTCTGATTAGAGAGATTTACAGCAATCCTAAAACACACACGGAGCTGATTACAACGTGAGAGAAGCTTAAATTCATCGACAGGAAGACAAACTACAGCTTCTCCCTGCTGTCCTAGTCCACTCTCAGATTTATGACCAGATTTGAATATAAAAAAAATGTTAATGAATATGATTTATCCACGTGCTGTCCTGGCTGTAATTGCAACGTGCTCTTGAGTTGGAACAAGGCTCCAACATGGATGAGGACAGCAAGAGCTGCCACTTCACTTACGGCAAATACAACTCAAGGAATTTGCTGTGTCTTTCCACTTATTAAAATAAATAACTTTGGCTGGTACAAGCTCAGTTATTGAAGACTGAAAAAAAAGACACACAATCATTAAAATCGGGGCTATGCAAACCTTTGTTTTGCCTAAATGTGAGAGCAGCTTTGATTGCATAGAGATTAATCTAACATTAACAAATGTGCTGAAAAAGGCAAACCTGCTCTTAGAGACAACTGCTCCAAACTGTTACAGATGTAATTGTTGTTTAAATCATGGCTGCTTTTCAAGGACAGATCTTAAAGGGTTACCTAGGACAGCCCCTAAACTGAGGGTTCCCAGATCCTCAGAAGAGGTCACATCCAGGAATTTGGTGCAGAGACCAGAAGAGCCAGCGCTGCTGGAGCTCAGCATTAAGGGAAACTGTTAAGCCCTTAAACAACCCCCCCTTTTTTTCCATAAAAACTCCCAGGCAGATTCTTAGATCTTAATTATCCCAAATTAAAAATTCATTAATCTCGCAGCAACAGGTAAAATAAACTTCCCATCTTGCTGAGAGGGCCTGAAATCACAGCTGCAATAAAACCTCAACAGCAACTCACTAATTTTAACCAAACCTGTGCTCCACTGCCTGAACCTGAAACACAAGAACACCCTGGGAAAGCATAGAGCTGAACATCCTGCTGCAGGCAGGGCACACCTGCAGCCTCAACATGGAATTCCACCACTTCACCCTCTTTTCCCTGATCTCCTCCACCATTCTCCCACACTTTATTCCCTTCCACATGCTTCCCCAAGGTGAGCACGCCTTGGGAGGAGGAGCAGAGAGGCAGAAGCCCCAGCACATGCCCTGAACTTTCCAAACCAGCAGACAGACTGCAGCCAGTACAATCTAACAAAACAGAACACAAATCATTACGGGAAAAGCAGCTTGGGAAGCAAGAACTCCAGAGTCTGCCTCCTCAAAAAGGCTTGAATTAACTCTGAGGAGGAGAACTTGCCATGCTTAGGGCACGGTAAATCCACCACGGTGCCACTGAAGGGAGGCCCCTCCATCCTCCCTGTCCCCTCCCACTGTGTCCCATAGGATGGCACAACATCCTCGTGCCTGCAGGGATGTGCCTGAAGGAACCAGCCCAAAAAAAACCCACGTAAACAAACATATTTTCAGCTGCAATACTGCCTGGAAAGGCACCTGTGGAATCCTGTATCAGAGCCTTCAGTGAAACCTCCTCCTGCTGCCACTGAAAGCCAGATTTTAGAGGATGTCTTTGGAATAATCACTCCCTGTTTGGCCAGGAGATTATCCTGAACTAGAGTTCTAGTTCAGGAGTTTATCCCGAACTAGAAATCACCAGCAATGAGACAAAACCCCCTGAGGCTGCTCTAGGTTAGAGCACAAGCAGAGGCTTGGTGTAAGCCTTGCACAGGCACCTGCACTCGTGTTTCCAGCAGGTCCCGAAGCTGCGGCTTCTAATTCCCACCCAAAAAAAAAAAACTCGTGGAAAAGCAGAGACTGTGAAAATCATTCAAGAAGCAGCAAAAAGCGCTCCCACTGCTCCCTACTCAAATTTCACCAGCGCCTCAAATCCTACTTTTCCGGGTCGGAGTCGCACGAGCGCAGAGAGCCGAGGGAGTCGGGAAGGGGTGGAATTCCAGGGAAGGAAGGAATTCCAGCGAAGCGGCCGGAGAAGGGGATATCGGAAGAGAAGCTCGACTCCCTGCTCCGGCGCCCATTCCCACTTCCTCCACGTGCCCATTCCCTCCAGGAGCTCACACGCACCCCCGGCACTGACCGAGGCGCGGGGACAACTCCCCCCGTAGAGCGGCCGCTTCCACTGGGATTAAAAACCCGGGAAAAACTCCAAAACCCCCCAAAAACCCCCAAACCTCCCCCAGTCCTAAACAACACCAGAACCAAACCCAAACAAAGCCCCAGTCCACCGAGCCGCCTTGGAAATGCCGCAGCAGCCCATGGGGGCTGAGCACCGGGGGCTGAGCACTGGGGGCTGCACTGGTGCGGCCCTACCGGCCCCGACCCCCCGCGCCCGCCCCGCAGAGCCCCGCCGCGGCCACCAGCGGGCCCATGCCGTGCCGGGCGGCCGGCTCACCTTCTCCTCGACGCAGTTGACGATGATGGAGGGGTACTTGCGGCTGAGCCAGCGGAAGAAGGCCGGGACTCCCATGGCGGGAGCGGGACAGGCAGCGCCGAGCGGGACCCGCGGCGCCGGCGGCACTTCCGGGGTCGGGGGGCGGCGCGGGGCACGCCGGGAACGGAGGGAGGGAGGCGGGGCGGGGGCGCGCGTGCGCGCGGCGCGGCCGCCGCCATCTTGGGTGCGGGCTGAGGGCGGTGCAATGGTGGCTTGAGGGGAGGCCGGGAACGTGAGGGGACAGCGCCCCGTAAAACGTGTCTGGGCAGCTCCTGGGGCATGAAAGGGACGCTTAGAGGGGAAAACAAAGCCAGAGGGCACAAAAGTGATGTCCAGGAGGAAAAGCGAAGAAGCCTGACTCCTGAGACAGCCCCAGTGCTGCCCTCATGCTCAGCCAAGACACAGTGTGACAACTTCTCTTCAAAAATGGCCCATAAACGAGCAGTTTAACAGGAGAATCACCCTCCCTTAGCACCTTGTTAAACAAGCATAGGGTGCTGCTGTGGGGTGTCACTATAGGACACATAACGCGACATGCACACACTGCTGTTCTCAAGGTGAAAAAAGGGAAGTTTATTTTTTGACTCCAACATTTATAGATTTTCAAAAGTGACAGTGGATTGGAGGGTGAAAGTGCCACCTTTCCAATGACAAACCAACAGTTCATCAAAATTTTCTTCCTCCATAAAAGAATGCAAAACAATGAGTTATTTACAGAAAGTGCGTGAGAAAGTTTGTTATAAAAATGTAAACATCAGAAGGCTTAGAAAATCTTAAAAAATCACGGTGACAGTGGGGTGCTTTAGGCTGCACACACACAGCAGTGTTGCCCAACAAGTCAATAATTAAGAGAGACATTGATTATTTATTTCAACGCTGTGTGAGCTGCATGCTCAATATATTCCCTAAATCCAGCACTACCACTGTTACTTGAAATCCAGAGCTGGCAACTTCCCTGGCACAGCCCCTCTTTTATGATCCATCAGTAATTTCCACGTGAGTTATGCAACCCCAGCCAACTCTTCCACCTGCTCAGGTCTGCACCTCTTTTTGACCTGTAGGTGTGAGTTTTGGTGTTACAACAAACACAGTTCAGCTGTAGGATACATGGAATTTGGGTGTTTTGCCAAGTTAGGAATGCATACATAGGCACCAACATCTGGATTTACTACATCCTTAAAGCTTGGTGGTTCCAGGGTGTCCTTGAGGAAGGGGTGCACTAATTAGGTCTCTGCACGAAAATATACAAAGATCTTACATTAAAGAACATCCTGACTTCAGACAATTTTGACTCATCCCGTGTAGGCCAACAACAGGAGCGATTCAGAGTATGGCTGCTCTGAGCACTCTGAGGGGACATTTCCCTCACTGGGAAATGGCTCCACGTAATTCCTGAGAGCAACACGAGGCAAAAGAGCCGCCGTCCCCTTGCTCTGCCTGGCATAAGCAAATACTGTTAATTTGTGGGCACCAAAATGGACTTAAACAGCCGGGAATTAAACGGGATTAGCACGAGGCGGGTTTTGCTCCGCTGTGTCCCGTTGCTGCACATCAGCTCTGTTAGCAGGGCAGCCACAGGGCCGAGGACAGGGAACAGCAGCCTGGGAGTCATTAACAAAAATAACAAAATCTCAGCAGTGCTTGCTGAGTCAACGCTGCCGATTTGGGGAGCAGAGGGGAACCTTGGTACCTGGTTAATTCGCTGTAGAATAAATTAACCCGATATTGTGTCTCTCATTATTCTTATCCTCACTTGGCTGTTGTTAAGCCGTTTTCTGTTGTCATTCCTCTCAAAAAAATCTGTGACTTGAATAAATTTCCCTTGCAACTTTGTAGTGGCACCACACCTGTGGTATCAGCTGAAGATTGTCCTTTATCTGTTCCTTACAAAATGTTCCCTGATTGAAGCTTCCTATTGTATTCCTTCCAGTGCTTCTCCTCCCGGAATTTTGTAGGGAGCACGGCAGCTTAGCGTGAACATTTTGTTTGTATTGATGGGCAATCAGTTGTTTTTCTGATAATGACGAAGAAAACAGAAGGCTGGCGGACGCAAATGAAAGGCGATTGTCTTATCTTATAATTGCTTGGGTAAACAAGTGCTGGAAAAATTAATACTGCAGCAGACAATTCCTTGAAAAGTTGATCTGAGCACGAGGAGCTGCACCGGGCGGTGAGCCCAGGTCTCACCTGCCACCTGCACATCCATGAGCCCAGCACAGAGCGGCGCACCCTGGGCAGGAAGGAGCAGGGAAGGCTTTCCCGCTCGGGCACTTTCCTTGGATGAGTGGCATGCCGATGGGAATCTGCTCGGGGTGTACTGATTCCAGTCCCCCTGTCTGTCAGCGTCACCTGCCACCAGGGCCAGGCTGCCGGCATGACAGCTGTGAAGGAGCACGGGGAAGTTGACTGGCAGGATGTTTTGCATCTAATGAGTCTGTGCACAATAAGAGTATCACAAATAACGCTCCGGAAGAGCCCGGCTATCGCTCCGACACCAAGAGGCAGAGATTGCCTGCATGTGGCTCTGCAGCCATCTGTCACCTGTCATGGGCTGCTCTCGGGGCTGAGCCGGACTGTGGCGGTGGAGAGCCCCACAGACTGGTGTCAGGCAGCAAAGTGGGCTGACATCAGCAGCTTGGAGTCACTCAGGAGGAGCTCAGAGCTGCAAAGACACTGCGCTGCTGAGGCCATGTCCCTTGGCACTGCAAGCTGCTGGATTTTTCCAGTGGGGCTGCTCCTCCTCTCCACGCTCCTCCCAGGCCTTGAGCAAGATACCCACCTCACAGCACAGGCAGAAGGCAGCAGTCCTACAGGACACAGGGAGCTGGTGTGGCAAACAGGATATTAAAGCCCTCAGTAAAGTCTGGCTTTAGTCACAGAATCACAGAATCACTAGGTTGGAAAGGACCTTTGAGATCAGAGTCCAACCCATGCCCTAACACCTCAACCATGGCACTGAGTGCCACATCCAGTCTTTTTTTAAACAGGTCCATGGATGGTGACTCCACCACAACCCCAGGCAGACGATTCCAGTACTTTATCACTCTTTCAGTAAAAAACCTTTTCCTAATATCCAACCTATATTTCCCTTGGTGCAGCTCAAGACTGTGTCTTCTCATTCTGTCAGTTGCTGCAGTCCTTTAGTCGAGCCCAGCAGTCTCCCAGGATGTCAGCCCTGGTCACAGACTCACCCTGCTGCATCCTTGGTGTAGCTTTCCCAGTTCCCAGAACATTCCAGGCTGCAACTTCACTGATGGCAGACTGAAACCCACAGCAGCCAGCTGTGCCAAAGGCTCCTGCTCAGTTCCAAGTAATTTTGTGCTGTTGAGCTCTCAGCCTACAATGTTCCTCTTATTAAACTGAATGTTGTTCCCATTTCTAGCAGGGTTTTGAGGGATGGGGTGCAGAGATTGGTGCCTGTGTTGGGAGACATGGGGCTGCAGCACAGCACAGCTTAATTGGGGTGCTGCTTTCTGCTTTTGAACTTGTCGTCATTTATGAGCAGCTTTAACATGTCCCCTGGTTTCTCCCTCCCAAAGAAAATCTCATGTTTAATGAACTTAATTTTAGATAAAAGGAATGAAAAGAAGAAAATTAAAAATGCATGAAGCTCCTGGAGTCATCCAATTACTGTGATGTCCACACAGCAACGCCAGCACGGATTTCACAAAGCAGAGAAAAGCAGGAAAGCACTGGGGCTTGCCACATGTAAATGCTGCTCTGTTCCAAAATGTGCTGAATTAAAAATGGACATTTTATGCATTTCTTCTTCTTGATCTGCTGCAGAAGAAGATAAAGATCAAACATGCCAGCCCAGCCCAGCAGCGCCTGTCTGCATACCCACAATGCTTGTCTGCTTCTTCCCAAACCCTGTCTAGTGCTGGAGTCCCAATATTGGGATGCCACAAGCCTCGGGAGGGGACTGTCATGGGGCAGGGTTCCCGTCAGAGCAGGAAAACACTGCAGGTCAGAGAGAGCACACAGACAATATATAGGAACCAGTATGTTTATTTGGTATTTAAATTTTCTTTGCCAATTAAGTGACAGGCAAAGAAAGTGCTTCAGCCTGTGGCACACTCACCGTGTAAAGGAAAACACGGTTTGTTTCTTCCCAAAAGCCAGTGGGAGAATCTCAGTCATAGAAGTCATCAAAGTCGTCTGAATCCGTGCCGTGGGTCTGTGGGCGCAGGGCAGCCTCGAGCTCAGAGCTGCTGTCATCAGATTCACCCCAGAACGCTGTGGGTGAGAAGATGGAAAGCAGAGGTGTAAAACCTTTTCTGTGGCTGTGCCACTTGTCACAGCCATGAGCATGGGGCAGGTCTCTGAGGCTGAGTGAGGGCTGGGAGTTCGAGCTGCAGCCCCAGGTGTGCGTGTCTGGCGCAGCGTTCGGCAGCGCAGCGGCTGTGCTGGACAGCGGCCTCATTCAGCGCTCCCACTCCATTGTGCTGCAAGGTAGCTGGGCAGAACATTTCCACTCCAAGCAATTTACTTGACCAGCTGCTGCCTGAATTGCAGCTTTGTCTACTCTCTTCCCCTTTCTCCCCACTACTTGACCCTGCAATGAAGTCACCAGCGGGCCATGGCATCAGAGTTGGCACAAAAATGGCAATGACATCACAAATGAAAAATCACCACTTGGAGATCAGAGCAGATCCAGGCAGGCCTGATCTCTGTGGAGCACATGGCTTTAACCTTAGGCTCCGGGAATCAGCAAACCCTTTCACTGACAGCAGCAGAATCCCACGGCAGTTCAGAGTGCCTGAGAGATTTCTGGAGATGTGAATTCTTCTGACCCATGGATAGGACAGAGCAGGGAGTGTGGCACATGATGTCAGGGCCACAGTGGCTGCCAGAGCCGTGCTCTCTGTTCCCACCTAATCCAGAGGCTGCTGGCTGTCCAAAGGCAGCAGGGATAAGGCCCAGGGCTCAGCCAGGGACAGCGGGAGGAGGAAGGCTGTCACACTCACATAGACGTTGCAGCTTGTGTTTGAGGCACTTTGGTGCCTCTGACAGCACCAGCTCCATGAACACCTTATCTACAAATGCAGCATCTGCATCTTTCATCCTCCATCCCCGGCCCCCTGGGCTGCAGGAACATCAGAGCCAGTCCTGTGCTTCCTGCCACGCTGAACAGCTCCAAGACAGGAAAGGGGCCAGACACACTAGAGCCTTTCAAGTGCCACCAAAGCAGCCATCCTTGATGGCATCTGTACCTCAGTTCAATGCCACACCTCTAAAAGTGGGCCATTCCGGACTGCCAGCACCCAGAGCAGGGCTCCTGCAGAGACATCCTGGCTCCCAGCGCTGCCCTGCTGTCAGGACGCTCCGTCAGAGGCGGCTGCAGGCCCTAGAGGGCCTTTGCAGGGGGTAAAGGGGGAACTGGAATGTGTGGGCAGCAAAAACACACAGGATGTGTGTTCAGAATAAAAGCAGCCTGGCCATACACAAAACCTTCCAGCTGCACCCACCCACATCCCAGGTCACAGGGAAGACCAAGGAACCCCCAGGTTTCTCCTTCTCCAGGTTCCTCCACCTGCTGTTAAGTGGTGTTTGATTAAACCCTGCAAAGATCCCAACCCGTTCCACACCACCCCGCCACAAACACCTTCTCTCTGCCCTGGATCTATCCTCCTCAGCTCTCTGCTGGCTCCCACAGGAGACAGGGAAATTCCATGCTTCCCCTTCTCTATACCTTATACAGGTCATAACATTGCTCTGGGAGGGCTTCTACAGTAAAAATTTAACTAGAAAGACTCTGATTTTCAGTAGTGTAACATTTGTCTCTTACCTTTGGATTTTATGGCAGGTACTGTTTCCTTCCGCAACTCAGTCCTGTAAAACATTTCAAACAATCAGCACAATGTCTCCAATTAAAAAAAAAGGGACTTTTTAAAAAATACTGTGAAATGGTTTAAAAAAACAACAGCCCAGTAACTTCTGTAACTATTTTTTTTTCAAGTAACTATTTAATCATAGACTTCTTCACCTAAAAGGTGGAGAAATTCACATGCAGGAGGGACACTGGTCCAGCTGTTCCTGGAGTCATTCCCTGGTAACAACACTGATTTACACCAGCACTGAGTTAAGGTACAGAGGAGCAGGGCCCTGCCAAGCTGCTGCTGCCTTTCACAGCACGCAAAGTACAGAAAGACAAAATCCAAACAAAACCAAATCCCCTCCAGTGCTGCTCCCTGCACTTCCTCCAGGTCCCAGCACTGTCCCCCAGCCCCACGGCAATGTGCAATCTCCACTGCCTTTGATCTACCTTGATGTGTGTGCAGCCTGAGCCTGCTCTGCTAAATGGCTGCTCTTGTGTCTGGAGCATCACAGGCCCTTTTGAATCTCTCAAACAAGCTGGAATCATTTTGATCTTTTGTGTGCAGCGTGTGCATTGTGCTGGGGCTGGGGAATAATCGCACGGGGGCAAACATGGGGGAGAATTAACTGTTACAGCAGCAGTCCTGCACCAAGCTCCAAAAATAAAGCTTCAGCTGATTTTAATAAGGAAGATCAAATAGGAGATATCTGGGACATCACTGGGCCTATCAGTGAAATATAAGTCAATGTCAAGGTGCAGTTTAAAGCTGTGGCCTCAGTCACAACAGGACTCTGAAATGTCTCTGATTTACTGTGTTTCATTTAAAAACGTGGCAGCCAATACAGAAAACTGGGGAGCTTAAACTGGGGAGCTGCAAATATTCCACTATTGAGGAGGCATTTGTGAAGGAGACAAAAAAAGCAAAGATGATTCCTAGCTTGCATTACCCTCAGTATTCAGTTAGAATTTGGGATTGCAGCTGGAAAAGCACATGTAAAGTTTCACACATTGCAGCTACCAGTGGTGTTGCCACTCTTCTTTTTACCCAGAGAAAGCTCCCACTGTTTAAATCTCATTTCCTCTCCAAAGGCTCCTGCTTTGTGGACAGAAATTCCCAAAATATTAAACACAGCCCAGGTTCCACCAAGGCACCAAACCAAGGCAGAAGTGCCAGTACCAAGTGACAGCTCTAGCAGAGTACTAGCAGTGATGTAACTCATAATGACCTTATTCAGTGAAAAACTTTAAACTATTGGGCTTCAAATGTTTCTCCAACATTCCTTTAGTGCACCATCCCACCGGCTTTCCCTTTTATTCCAAACAAAACTCCACACTGCCTTATACTCTCACTTCTCCTTCAAAGGCTTTCACTTGACAGGATACCCAGAGAGGATTTGAAGCTGGAGCCTCTGGGCAGATCCTGCTGAAGACCCTGAGCTCCTGCTCCCTTTGCCATATCTCCTGGTCCTCAGCACTTTCCCAGGAGGTGCTCCAAGCATCCCATGCTCAGCCCATGAAAATGTGCTCAAAAGGCTGCACTGTTTTCCCTGGGGTATGGAGCAGGAAACCACTTGTTGCTGAGCTGTAGCTGGCAGGTTCCTCCTGTGGATGCTGGCACAGGAACCATTTCAAGAAGCTGAGGAGAAGATAAGGGGGCAGCAGCCACTGCTTCCCCTTGGCCACATCCCAGCCTGCTGCTGAAATGGGAGTGGGGGTTTCTGGGATTTTCAGTTAACTTCTCACAAAAGCCATTTGACAACTGAGTTTTTCTCAGTTCTGTCCCACTTCTCTCCGTGGTTGTTGTCCCACAACAAACACCAGTGGGTCAGTGGTTTGGGTCCAGTGCTGAGGATCACCAGGAAGGACTGCCCACATCTCCAGAGCTTGGTCTTCCAAATCCAGCTGAGGGATCCATGGAGAAAGGACCACCATGGCTGTAGAAACATCTGGAGACCCTCCCACTGCCACCAGAACTTCCCACGAAGAGAAAGATCAAAGCTGGCAGGAGAGCAGGGAGAGAGATGTTTGTGTTCTACTGAACACCATCTGTTCCCTGGTGTTCATCTTCCAGGGCTCACCCACCAGGTGTGGAATGGGGTTCACTCCCCAAAGAGCCTGGAGCCAAGGCCAAGCACAGCCACCCCCAGAGAAGGGAGATGGTGACAGGGTGGCAGCAAAGGCTCGGCACGAGAGCTGTCAGCACAGGGAAACGCTGGGCAGAGAAAATGGAGTGAGGACATCAGAAAGGCCAGAGGGGGAACGGCAGCTCCCCCAGCCCAAACCTGGGAAATGCAGCAGGGGATAAATGCTGGGGTGAGGTGTGTGCAGCTGGGGAGGTGCAGCAGCACCTTGGCGTGGCGCAGCAGCTGCGCTCACCCGCAGCACACAATGGGCACAGACCTCCGCCGAGACGGTTTCGGGCTATAAATGGAGCCAGGCCGGTTCCAGCGCCTCCACTAATCCCCCGTCGTGACCCTCCAATATCCATTTACACATTTGCTTCTTCCCTAAAATAATTCCAAACTGAACCCAGGCTCTGACAAAGAGAAAACCCAAACCAGTTTCACTTCAAAGAGCCTTTTAATCTCTCCATTTCTCTGATGAAACAGGCTTTTTGTGTATTGAAGATGCTGCAACAGTAAGGAATGAAAAAGCTCCAAGAAAATATTTTTTCCTCTATAATGAAAATTAATATAAAGAGGATGATGCCTTGTGAAGGCTGACCTAGAACAGAGGCTAGATGGAGTTAAAGAATAAAGTAGGTATTTATTAAAGGATTTCCTCAGTGGATACACCATGGGCAGTACAAGAGCCCAGCCAGGGCTACACCCAAGATGAACCCAAAATGGTCACAAAAATGGATGACTGGTCACAAGGTCCCTCACTTTTGTAAGTTCTGGTCCATTTGCATATTGGAATTAATTGTCCAATTATAGCTTTAGGTTATGAAGTCCCATCTTGCTTGTTTTTCTCTCTTTGTTCTGCTACTGTTTGTGCTCTTGGGCCTGAGATTTGGATCATTTGTCCCTGGTCCCCAGATAGAGAAGGAATTGTTTTGTCTCCCTACTCTGTGAAGAGAGCTTGCTATCCCTTAATATGAAGCTCAGATCTACACATTAAAGCAGTATAGAATCTGAAAAATATAAAAGCTAAAACCTGAGGCATCAAGGAAAATTCCAGGACAACACAAGCCAAGGGGTACTCAAGGGGGCTTGCTGGAAAACAGCAGAAAACATTTACTGTGGCCTGAGGGTCTTCTTGTTAATGCACCTGTTGAGCTTCTATATTTTAGTGTCAAGCAAAAAAGACGCCCAAAAATATGTGAAATCCTAAATGCCAAGGGAGGAATTTTCCCACCCTGGGAAACCAAGTACCTACAGTACATATTCTGCACAGTGTCACACAGGCAGTATAAACTCAAAAGTCCATTCATCATGCCAGAGCTGGAGTAATAACATTGAATTTCAGTAATGACACTGTGAGGAGGACGACCCTTATTTTAGGATACAAAGATTTCTGTCGAGCTGTGTCTAAGACCAGTCTCTGTTTGGATTCACCACGCTGGAGAAAAAAACCCCCACTGACACAAAGATGCATCACAACGCCTCAAGGAAGCTGTGCAGGAGAGCGGGGCAGTGCCAAAAAATCCACTGTTCCCTCTGTGCTCAGCTGGCAGATGTTGGTGCCTCTCCCCACACACCTGGCAGGGCACTGCCATCCCAGCAGCACGGCTTCTGCAACAGCTGGGGGTGCAGGCAGAGGAAACAAAGCTCACACCAACAGCTGGAACAGCAGAGAATCCTGCTGGAATTTTCAGTCAGCTTCTTACAGAAGCCATTGGACAACTAGGGGGACAAAACCATCGGATCCTGCCTTGTTTCTGGGTACACCTCCCAGGAATCCAGACCGACACAATGACACTTCTGGATTTCCAAGGGAAATGCATTTGTGCATATCCTGAGTGCTGCCAGCCCCAAAGCTCTGTTATGCCTCCTCAGAGCACAGCAGAGTTTTCAGTGTCAGGACTGGTTCGGGAAGGGGGAAGTGGGGGATGCACAGAGCCCGAGTGCCCCCCGATGGCCAAAGCCAACGGGCCCAGGAACGATTAAGAGATGAATTCGACTCTGCCAACTTCTATTTGCATGTCACTACAGCTGTGTTGGGCAACAGAGCTGAAAACCAGCCTTCAGAGACCCCCCCTAGAGTCCTTCCAGCAGATTAATTAAAGTTTAAAAGACTTTATGCCATGTTGGTGTCCTGACAAATCCAAAGCAGGCTTTGGTTCTCAGCTGATAACGCACCTTTAATCTCCAGATTATTTGGAAACGAGACAGCGCAAACAAGTCAAAGAAAAATAAAACGCCTGCATCCGAAATGGGGAATTCCCAGAAAGCGAGTGACCTCCACTGGCTGCATCCATCGCTACAGCCCCCCGGAATGCCACACACATAGCTGCCCACCCGCCTGCACTCGCCGGCATCCTCAGCCCTGACTTCTGATACCTTCTCCCCCCAGGACCATGTCACTTAATGCTCTCTCGCCTGCTGCAGCACCCTGACACCCCACCCAGAGGTGCATCTCCGTGCGCAGAAATATTCCCCCGGGAAAGTAAAGGAGCCAGGGAAAAGTGGTTTTCTTGCTGGAGGTAGAGCAGGCGGCATTTGTGGGAGAAGAGGAAGCTCTGGCATGCACCGCTGAACAAAAGGGAACAAGTGGTCTTTACTCGGAGAGCAGCTTCCTATTAAGACTCACTCCGTCGTACATTATGCCTTTCATCCCCACTCAACCACAAAATGATTTTGCTGTAGGAAATACAATGGCAGAAAAAGATTTACATTGAAAGAATCTTTAATAATAAACTGTTGCAGATCTGCCTACTTCCCCATGATTTATAATACAATAAACATCGGATTCTATTAAGTCTCATGCACTGAAGACATGCACTGAAAACCCGAGTATGAAAGCCCTCAATTCTTCCCTTCTCCAGGCCCATAATAGTGAAACGAGCATGGATAAATGTGCTAAGAGTATCTCTTTGCATCTTTTATAGCTTGTGTGTATCA
Organism: Agelaius tricolor; assembly: GCF_023055355.1. NCBI lineage: Eukaryota > Metazoa > Chordata > Aves > Passeriformes > Icteridae > Agelaius > Agelaius tricolor. The sequence goes on from NW_027269261.1 coordinate 5,154,920, forward strand.
ATCTGTAAAGCTTATTAAGAAAGTCATTGCTATGCAAAACAGCACCCAATCTCTTTCTCTTGCTTTTCAACAGCGCGCAGTGTTTAGCCAATAGGGCCGGGCCCCGGCCCCTCATTCCGCATTCATAACATGCAACATTTGCACAATGTGTATCTCAAAGGCTGCTGAATAGAAAGCCTTAATACTCATGTAAACAACTGCAAACCAATTACTTAATGAATCAGGCCCACACATAATGAGGTGCCAGACAAAGAGCTATAAATGCATTTTTGCGCCCGAGCCTCCGCTTTAAAGTAAAATCCCTCAGCTGTAGTTTGGGCTTAACTGGCACATGATAATTATTGTCTGGGGGACATCAGAGGAGCCACGGTTTTTATTCCGGTCCGGCGGGGTCCGCGCCGAGGTCACTCATCAGCTCAGTGACAAAACGCGGCAAAGGAGAATTTATAAAGTGCCACGGCCGAGCTCGCAGGGATGTTTATTCTCAAGTAGTGGGTTTGAGACCACTTGTGAAAGCAATAAAGCCCGAGGAGTGGCTGCTGGGAGCAGAGCTGCAGTGCTGCAGAACTGCGGCACGGCACGGCACAGCAAACAGCTCTGCCTCTTCCTCCTCCCTGTGCCGCGCTCCGGGCACCCAGGGCTGCTCCCAAACCCCTCTCAAAGCTGTGGCTTTGAGAAACTAACAGAAACATTTACAGAAACTAACTCTAACACTAACTTAGAGATTTATTACCATGGCTTTGTAAAGCAGTATCATCATGTGTCCCCGCACAAAGTGTGCTGCTGCTGAGGCCTGGAATTAGAGACCAGAGGGAATTATTTGAAATCTATTACAAATCAAAACTGGAGAAAAAGAAAAAAAAAAAGGAAAAAAAATGTACAGCATCTAACTGAGGTAGAAGTGGCTGCAGGCACAACTGGCCAGCAGTGTAGCAGCAATGGTGTTTAGTTTGAAGAGCTTTAATTTTAAATTACACATTTTACTTAGCCGCAGTGATCCTGTAAGTTCTCAGGCCCTTATCCTGCTCTTCCTGCTCTTCCAGGCTTCAGGGAAGGGCTAAAATATAACATTTCAAGAACTCATCTACAGGAACACCCTTGCATTTCATAGCACAAGGCAGGATAACTCACTGGCTCATCATTCTCAAAGTGCCAGAAAATAAAAAAGAGAAAACAATTGAACCTAAGATGGTAAGAATTAATCCCACACAAAAGCAGGAACACTAGTCATCAATGCTTGGTTACAGCTCATATTTAATGTGCTTGAATTATAGAAACTCTATGATTTTAACAGCAATTGCAGAATCAGAACTGGCCTCACCCACAGCAGCCTAAAAATCCGTGCAGCAAGAAGATTAAAAGCAAGGAGGAGCTCATATCCTTAAGGTGTTCCAAACCTGCAGTGTTTGATTACAGAAACAGCAACCTTAACCCTGGTCCAAGTACAAAAAATAAATCAGGGGAGCTTCAGCCCTTTTTTCTTGGGGTTTCTCCCTCATGGAACCATTTCCAGTGTTACAGCCTTACCTGGAGAAGGGAGGAACGCTTCTATCTGACAGGGAGCTGCTTTCTGAATGCGTTCCCAAACTGTCGCTTCCTTCGGGACTGTCATGGCTGTGATCCCCACCTGTGCAGGAAAAACAGGGACTATGAACCTTCCAAGTTCCCATTTACATTAAGCAGAAAGGTTATTTTTGCTCTCCTTCCCCTTAAATGTAGATTGTTTTGGAATGTTATAGTTCTGTCAATGCTATTTGATACCTCTGTGTTTTCAACCATTCTCTTGAATTAGAGAAAAATAAATAAATCCTATAAAAATCAAATTGAACACATATCTTGAGATTTTTGTGACTTTAAACAGCCAAACACACAACTATTTCAAAACCTGTTATCCCCACTTTCCTTTCTTCCCTTTCGCCCTGCTCTGTGGATCTCATTTCCATTCTGTAAAGATTGATTTAAAAAAAAAAAAAAGAAGAGGCAAATGGATTCATTCACTGGAGTCAGACAATTGCTCATCTTTGTATTCGTTTCCAAAGCACACGATGCTCAAGCACAAATCCCACTTTAAAAGGCTGCTTTGCATACATATATTTTCTATATATGTTTTTATCTACGGCACTGAAACTACAACCAAGCCCTGCTCTCACCAATGTTCCTACCCAGGATAATTCAGTATTTCTGTCGACATTGGATTCTCCACTTCCTAACCGGCTGTGCACATTCCCAGTCCCTTCTGCACTTGGATTACAACAGCAAAAGTCCTGCTTGGTCTCAGGCACTTCCAGTAAAGAGGTACCAGAGCCTGCCCAGGAGGAGAGAAAAATCAAGAACGAGAGGGGAAAAAAGATAAAGGGGGTTAAAAAAAAAATTATCCCCCCTTTCCCATAATGTATCACAGCTCATGGCATTGCCTCTCCCCCAAAACCAGCACTCAAGCTGCTGCTGCCTCTACTTAGAGATGGATGAAGAATTTCCACCCAGAATTCACAATTTCAGAAAGATTCAGAGGTCCTTTAGGAACTTAGGAGTCCAACATGAGCTGCTGGCTGGCATCATCCACACTGACCTAAGTGCAGTGTCCAAACTGGTGCTGGCCTGAGGGAACTTCCTCCATCCCAAACGTATCAAATGATATCAAACAGAGCAAAAGGTTGAGTGAGGCTTATTAAATGCCTTGATTGGTGCACTCCAAGCAGCACCTTGGAATCCTCAAAGGAGGACCTCACTGGGAAAGACATGTGGGTGTGGGAAAATTGGTCACACAATTGTTGGCTCATTAAAGGTGGCCTGAAAAGGAAGGCAGAATCCAGCTTGTGCTCCTTCATGTTCCTATATAATACATAAAGAAGGGCTGATTTTTTTCTTTGAAATAGGGCTTTTCCTCCTTATTCCTACAGGAGATTTTAGACCTGGAGAGCAGCCGGGGGTGCCATTCCAGCTGTTGTAAAGCAGAGCCCAAGGAGTGGAGCAGTGACACCATTTTTATTCAAATCCTCTAGAGCCTTAACGCTTGCTCAAATCAAAGACAAGTGAAGGGAAGAGAGAGAATCTGGTTTTGTTAAAGATTTAACAAACCTGCCCCTTCAATAAAATCAGCAATTTCCTACTCATAAATGAAACTCTTAAACAGTCATCCAGCAAAACAAGAAAGAATGGGTTTTATCCTTCTTAATCTCACATTATTCACCTACCTCAGGAACAGTAGAAGAGCTGAAGAATTTCTTTTGCGTCTTCCCCATAAAAAAAACAAAGCATCCGTGGAGGAGCTGAGAATGAGCCCTGCTCTCCCCCTGTATCCTCACATAACCTGGTACCACAGGAGCTTGCTGTTATCAGCCAGCTCCTCTCTGGGACAGCTGTGGACCAGGTACAATCCCTTTAAAGCCCATTGTCCACAGGTGGCCACCCATCAGCTCTGGACAGGGCATTAAAGAACCAACACAAATACTTCTGGAATATTTACAGATATTTGAAAAAATTAATGTTTTTGTTGTCTTTTTATGTGTCAGAAGTAAAAGAAAAATGAACCAAAATTCCAGAAGTGTTCCCAAAGTGCCGTCCTAAACGCTGCTTGGAAGTGCGTCCACACAGCTCTCACAGTGAAGTCTATCAAACCCCAAAGCCCCAAAGAGCTTCTGGTGTTTCAAATCAACACTTAAAAAATGCAGCAAATACTGAAATTTAAAAAAAAAATCAACCCAAATTTGTATCCCTTAAGCTCAGAAAAAGTCGAACAGCAAAACAATCATGTATGGATGGCTGTCAAATATCAGTTCATCTAAACCCCTCAAAACAAGTTGTTTGAGCCCGAAAGCCAACACACAAGAGATGTGGCTTCTATTTTAGGCCCATAATGGCTCCACAGCCCCGGGGCCACAGCAAATGGTGATGATAAAAGGGAATGAGCAGCTGCCTGGCAGGGAGAGGAGGGGAGGGGAATAAGAAGCCCGCAGAAGATCCCGGGCTGAAGATGAATCATGTCTGAAAGGAGCAGCTTGGCTTTCAAGTGAGGTGTGAGAAGCCTCACTCCCGGAGACAGAGGAACAGCAGAGACAGCTCCCTCGCAAGGGACAGGCTGGAACTGGGTTACTGGGTTTGGCTGAGGAGCTTCTTGGCATTTTTACACACAGCAAGCATTAGCAGTTGCACGTCTGCTCCGTGAGAGAGCCAGGAGAGGTCAGGAAGTCTCAGTGATGGCACTGGCTGGAGGGAGCCACTGTTATCAGGCAGGAGGTAGTACTTGGTACAGGAGGCAGAGAGGAGGAGGCTCCTGGCTGGCACAGGCACGGCTCCTGGCTGGCAAGGATCTGCCCCATGCTTATTCTAATGATCCCCAGTCAATTACTCAGGGAAAGAATCAAACCAGCAGCCTCTGGAGTTGCCATATAATTACTGGATCTCCACCACAGAGACTGACCCCTGAACACGGACGGCGGGCCCTGACAGGCTTGCAGAGTGGATATTCACATGGTGAAACGTGGAACATGATTACAAGGAATTAAAGAGGCACCGTGTTCCCCACCTTTGTTTCTGCCAACGTGGGCCCTGTGATGTGACATTTAATCTGTGCTCAGGGCGAGCAGCTGGGTTTGCTCCCTCTGAAGTCGCCCGCGGCACGGAGCCGCCGGGGTGTGATTGTATAACCCAGTCGAATGCTGGGCCTGAGGTCAATATGCAGCCACCCCTTCCACCTGTAATGGGAATCTTTCCCACCACACTTTCTTGCCTGCTCTCATCTTCACTCCAGCCTGTGACTTCTGGATGTGAACACACCGTAATGAAACCATTTCAAAGCGGCAGCCATCAGACCGCTTTGCTTGCTTTTAAGCCCTACTCCCTTTAATTTCCCACTTTTGTTATCTCTTGTTTATTGATCTAAACTATCCATTACTGCTCATAAAAGCAGCGGCCACTGGAAACTTGCTACCCTGCCTCTCTGTAGCTTCCTCACAGAAGGACAAGCCAGCCAAATGTCCTGAGGAATTGAAGACCCTGTGGATTTGGGAAACAAACAACCTGCAGCAATGCCTGGTGGCGGTGGCATGTGCCAGACCCACTGTAGGAAATTAGCTTAAATCAAAGTCTGGTTGCCCCTGCACATAAGAGTGGCGTGGATTTCGGAGCCTGGAGCAGCCTGTTTGCATTTGCTGTGCAAAGAGCACAGCAGCCTAATTGCCTGCTGCTGCCAGACTCCGATGGAAGGGGTGCTCCAGGAGCAGAGCAAGCGAGCTGCCATCACTGGAATAATGTATTCCCTCCTTGTGTGAAGGAACGAACTGGGCTCTCCCCGACACCAGCACGTCCTGAGCTGGGAAATGGCCCCACATGAACCCTTTCATTTTGGCAATTCCTTCTGCAGTCTGGCTTTGTCACAACAGCCAGCAAATACAGCCCCCAGTTCCTAAATGGGAGATGCTTTGTAAACATGCACACAGAACTCACTGATCCATTTCATAGTGGCCACAGGGCCTGGCCTTTCTTCTCCTGCAGAAAAACCCACCACAACAGGCATCACTTAGTTTTGGGAAGCCAGAATCACAAAGGATACCAAGATATTGAGGAAAATCCTCCAAATCCATCACAAATGTACATTGATCTACCAGTGCCTATGTCCCAGTCCCTTGGGGGTTTGGACAGAACTCCCCTATGCCCAGAGCAGAAACCTGGAGTGGCAGCCAGAGCTGGAACACCCCTTACCTGCTTCTCGCCGTGCCAGTTCCCCCTGCTTTCCTTCCCTGCCGTTGGTTGGGATCGATGGCAGGCCGAGAGAGGATTCATCACTCTGCACAGGTGGATCATCCCCACACTCTGCTGGAAGGGCCTCTCTCAGCACAGTCTGAGCATTCAAAACAGAAACAGCCACAACTCCATTATCCTCCCCCTCGAGCGTTTTCCAACACGCATTCAGGCTAATCTACACTCCTAGGGTAATCTGGGTGTTTCTCTTAGATGTTCCACTACCTGACATCTAGGGTGTTCCTCTGGAGCTGGTTTTGGGACAGAAATATGGACTTCAGTCTGTAAAATCTACTCTATGTTCTGCCCTAACTCTCTCACTGTTTAGTAAATCAGTTGATTAACAGCACAGTAAGGGGCTGAGGCACTCACAGCCTATGGAATACCATTTCTATTGATTTATTTAAATAATTGGCAATAAACTTTTGCATTAACTTAGAAAAACCATGAGTGTGCTCCCTTTTATAAAATGCTCTCTGTGTTCAGCACCAAGGCTCCACAAGACTCTGCTTTAAAAAAAGTCAAAATACATTATTCATTATAAAAAGTCACGGAGAAAGACAAAGATAGTAACCTCATGATGGTTTGCACCAGAGCAAAGGGGTGAACTTGTTCCAATCCCTGACTGGCATAAAGGGTGGGAACCTTCAAAGTCCCTTTTCCTGTGGGATGAAGCACTGGACATATTTCCCTGAGACCTCAGAGCTGGTTAACCACCGACTGCCCCTGCCCTTGCCCTGACTGCCACACCCCACCAGGGCACAGCCACAGCAGTGCAGAGCCTCCAGTGCCCCTGATTTACCCAAGGTGTCAGTGCCCACCTGGTGGTCCTGCTCCTCCTCTCCTGGAGCCAGCAGCTGCTCAAACATCTCTGCCACCTGCTCTGGGAGCTGAACCCGGTGCTGCTTCAGGAACAAGCCATGGCGGCTCAGAAGAGTCTGCAGCGTGTCCGTGTCCCTGAGGAACAAACCGGCACCCTCAGTGAGACACCCCACCCACACCTGCTGGGAAAGGCCACCACCCATCTGGTCCTTAATTCCCACTTTTTCTTTTAAAAATGTTCAAAGTGGAAAATGTAGGAAGCCGCTTGCAAGTTCTGCAAGACGGGCAGAGGTGACCCCCATCATCATCATCATCATCACCACCATACCTGCCCTGTCCTGAGGCTCAGGATCCAAAGACACAAGCCTTGTCTCAGCACCTCGCTTACTCCCTGGGGCACAGCCTGGCACCCACTGCTCCAGGCTTGTCTTTTGCTCAGAACGAATAAAAAAGGAAAAAAAGCAACTACGGTGTCTTTTAATGTAGAAAATCTCAATCCTGCAATCCTTTTGTTTGCCAAAGCTGTTTTTTTTTTCCTGCTGCTCCAGTGAAGTTTCAGAGGAGTGAATTCCAATTAACTCTAGGAGTGTTTGTCCCTAAGAAACCATTCAGGAGACACAAGGAGCTGTTGGTGCCCGCAGGCGTATCAGCCTTGCAAGAGAGGCAGGTACTGCAGAGAGACCCTTCTGCAGCGCTCACAAGTGCCCCGATCCTGCCAGTACTTGAGCACTGCGGAGCCTGCGACAGGGAGGGAGGTCTAGACAGAAGCTAAGCAAGGCAGAATGGAAATTGTTTTCATTCCTGGGTTAAAGAGACCTGAAAAAAAAAAAAAAGTAATTCTCACTTGTCCTTGTGGCATATGCACAGGAAAAAAAAACCCCATTTTGAATAACTGCACTTTGTTGTTTTCAAAGGCCACGTGCATCTTCTGTCTCAAACAGAATAATTGCCTTCTCAGAATTACATTTGTTGGCCTTCCTTTCAGATCTTGGGAATGGCTGGCTGAGAGGTGTTTGGAGTTCTTGCAATTCCCTGCCTGCCAGACAGTGGGAGACACTGTGGACCAGATGAGCTGGGGGGACTCCAGGGCTGCCCTGTGGAGCAGGAGCCACCACTGGGGAATGGGAGGGAAATAAATGAACTCCTGAATGCTCCCACTGCAAGTGCCACAAGGCTCCGCGCTCCAACGGCTCTGTTTGCCAGTGCTGGCCTGGCTGCCTCGGTGGATCCAGGGCAGGGACAGAGATGTTCCTCAGCCCTGGTGGGTCCTGTGTCCCCCATACCTGATGTGCTCCTCGTGCCCTGCTCTGCCCACGGCCTCGTCGGTGTTCTCCGGCGGGAGGCTCCCGCTCTGCGAGCCCTGGGACACGGCCTGGAGCTGCCGCAACACCACGGCTTCCATCACCTCGAGGTCACCCTGAGCCAGCCTGCTGGCCCCAGCACAAGCACTGCAACACAAAGCAGGGGGGGACAAGCCCTGTGAGCACAGCCCACCCCAGCCTGCAGACAGGACAGCCAGGGGACAGCCAGAGGGACAAACAAACATCCCTGGTGCTCTGTGACACACGTGGGACAGGACAGGGAGGTCACACTCGGCACTTGGAACGTACCAGGTGCAGCCACCCAGGGAGAGGGAAGCTGAGCACATCCTCTCCAGTGGCAAGCTGGGGGGCAGGCCTGTTTGGGGCTCCTCTTCCCTAATTCCCGAGGAATCATCCAATCATCAACTGCCTACAAGAGTCCCAGTCTGTGGAGGCTGTGCATCGTTGTCAATAAAGTTACCAACAATTCCCAGTTCTGCACCTAGGGGCCCAGAGGCTGAGGAAGGACAGCGAGGGCTCTCTGCCACTGGTTTTGGCAACACTCGGTTCTGGGGATTCCCTTTGCTCTCTTGCTGCATTTGCTGCGTTTTTCTGGCACGGGCCGTTTGTTACCCGGGCTGCACTCACTCACCTGGGCAGCTCCGCTGTCCCCGAGGGCTGGCCCTGGTACAGCGCCCGGTGCTGGGGGCTCGTCCTCTCCACCAGCCCCTCCAGGAGCTGCAGTGCCTGGCAGAGCTCCTGGAGCTCGGCCTGCATCCCGCCGGACCTGAGGATGGACAGACAGGATGGGAGTCACCGACGACGTGTGACAGCGCTCGTCAGTGCATTCCCATCGCAGCCCTTGGGAAAATAAACAGCTTCGTTTGAGGTTTCCAAAGCCAACGGCAAGAACCACGTTCCCGAGCTCTGTAGGAAGGAGTGTGGGGGGGAAGCACATGAGCAAACAAGCCATCCAAAAATCAGCCCGGGCTGAGCCGCTGCATGGAAATTACCCCAGTGCCGAACACTTTAATTCCTTCACCTCCACAAGCGAAACAAATCTGGTGACCACCTACAGGTATGGGGACAGCCCTGGAACCTCAGAGGGGTTTTGATGAAGCTGCACCTCTATAATGATGCAAATGAGGACTTAACCACTGAAACAATGCCGCGGGCTAATCCCGGGACAGAGGTGTAAATGGCTATTCAGGTCCCCGGCTGCCTCTTTGTGGGGCTCCCAGCCCAGGTCTCGCCAGCAATGAACACCGCAGCTGGGGCAAAAGAGAGTTTTCTTTCTTTCTTTCCCCCACATGCAGGAGCTGACATGTTTCCACAGTTAACCCTGGCTTACTCTGCCTCCAGGGAGAAGCTCTGTGCACAAAAACTTGCAGCATTTGCACACTCGTGCTGAGCTGTGCCCAAAGCTGTGTTTTCCCTCCGAGTGTTGGGCAACAGTGAACAATTAAGTGGGGGCTGCTGTGTCTTTAGTCGAGTTTCCTAGACATTTAATAAGCAAAACAATGCCCGGGAGATCACATAGGCAGTTAAACAGTGCTTTCTCTTTTCCCCCAGCCTTACAAACCCTGTATTCCAGCGGCCGGCTCGTTTCCCATTGTTTTCCTCCCGCTGGGTGGTCCTTCCAGGGTGCCACTCGAGAGGGATACAATAATAAAAAGGGAAGGGGAAGGAAGGGACACCAACATAAAGAAAAACAAAATGTATGACAATCTGCAGCAGGCTACGGATCAGAGGTCAGCAAACAAGAGGTCCTTCTCTTTTACAGGTTGCTTCCTGGAAACAGTCTGATTAAGCTGACAGCTTGAATTATGTGTTACATTTTGTAATGCACAATCCATCTGTGCTAAGTCCTCCTCAATGCAGCTGAAGCAGCACAGGCATTAGCTCTGCCTTTTTCCACCCCCTCAGCTCAGGCCTTAAAATAGTCATCATCTTTCTCCACACTAATTCTCAGAGACCCTCTCCCCCTGCCTCCCACCCCCCGGGTTTAAGCCCTCAAAGAAAGGGCTGGGTGCTGCAGGGAATGGTAAGAGGACACGGAGCCTGTCCCCTTGGATCAGCAGCTCCAAGGGAGGGGACATCAGGAGCCTTCATGAGCTCCCGTGGTGCCAGGGGGCTGCTGATAGGAAACCCATCCCAGGCTCTTCCCCTGGGGCAGGGTGTGAGGAGGCAGGGGAGCAGCCTCTGATCCATCAGAACACTGCCCAACAATCACCAGTTCTGATAACTGAGGCAGCAAAGCTGCAGCACCCTACTGTGACCTGCAACAAGATGGAAACCTTCTGCTCAATCACCTTTCCCAACAACATCTCCCTTCCTTGGCTGCAAAGACTTCACTGCAGGAGAAAAAACACTAAACTCCTTAAAAAACAAAGGCTGGCATCTCTGCAGTAAGACAGGAGAGGCATTTGCTCTAAAGATAAAAATTTATGGCTTCCTGGCACACAGCAAGGACTGGTTTTGCCTCTGGAGTCAGCCATGGTCTCTGCTCCTTTCAACACCACCCCTTGTACTCATTTCAGATAATTCACCAGAAGTGTATGAACAATGCTTCCTTCTGATGCCACAGTGACACTGCTGCAGTGGGAGAGTCCAAGTTACAGATATTTCAACTTAAGGCAACAAATACACAGAATTTGGCGAATTTCAGCACATTTCTTCAGCCAGCACAGGAATTTCGCAAGAGAAAACCATGGGGACTGGAAGGACATCGCGTGTTGTGAATCCCTGGTGTGACAGAGCAGAGGAAGCTGCATTCCCATACTTTGTGTAACGTGTAGAATTGAAATTCATGCACTAATCACTTGCAAGCTTTTCCACAAGATTTTTGGCCAATTAATTTTGCAAGGCTCGAGTGTGCATGCTGCATTCCAGGTGCCTTGGAAAGCCCACCTGGGTGTGAGCACAACAAGGGAACGGCTCCTGCTGGTGGATCTGCCTTTTCATTTGTCAGGTGAAGCAAATTAAAACCTGTATCTTTTCTGCAGCACCAGCAAGCAGTGGTGATCCCACTTCCATGGCCTTGAGAAGCAGAGGCATTCAGCTTGGCACAACGGGAGGAGAGCTCTGTGCTGCGGTTCCAGCCGTGCGCCGGGGACAATGCAGGCGCTCAAACCTTGTGTATAATTTCCCCGGGCCTCAAGAGCTGCTCCGTGTCTCATCAGGCACTGCACAGCAAGGCCTTGCAGGGAGGGAACACAAGGTTAAACTGCTGGTGCTGGGGTCGGCTCTGACTCCTCTCACAGACACAGGCACTCGGTGCTCTCGCCTGCTCTGCTGTGATTAACAGGTGGGATACAAAGGGAGGACTGGGGGAAAGCTTTTTACATGTAAATCAGATGATGTTTCCATAGTGAGCAACAGCCCGATGCAAATAGGAAAGGATAAAGTTACCAAAGTTTCTGCCTTGGCCCCCAGCTTCTGCTCAGGTGTCAACACCCAAAGCAGCACTGACATCAGTACCACCACAACATGCCCGGGAACAGAATTAACTGATCTAAATACTGCAAACAACCAAGATGGGAAAACCCAACCAACTGGCAGAAGAAACTCCTTCTGCAGGAGACTTGTTCTCCAGGGGTAAAGCGCTGTTTCCTTTGCACCACATCCCACTATAGACCTGCCAGCTCTCCTGGGTGACCCGGGCCAGCCCTCCTGGGTGACCCGGGCCAGCTCCGGGGACCATCTCACTGTGGGCACTGCCCCACCAGGACAGGGATGCACCTCCCTGTCTCATGAGGGCGTTGCGGGGCTGAAAATCCTGCCAGGATGGATTTAGCCCGATGCTCTGGTGCTGCATTTGTTGCCCACAAAATCCTGCAGCAGAGGACAGGCCCTGTGTCTGCACTGTCCTCATCCTCTCTTACTCTAATTCCAAACAAAATGTTCAAACAGTGGAAGTTTTACCAAGTAGAGTGACTGGAATAAGATTTCTGAACATTTAAAGAACACTGTCTGCATTTTAGTAACAAATCCTTTTAGTAGCAAATCCACCTGCCAATTCTGACCCCACTGAGGTGCCCGAAGCCCCTGAATGCCCAGCACAGGTACAAGGTACTAAAGAACAGGGGAGCACTTGGTGTGAGCTTCAGTGCCCTGACCAGCCCAGCTGACCCAGGAAAGAGGGAGGTGGTACCTGTGTGGTGCTGAGCTGTCCAAGGGCTCCTCCTGGGCTGCAGGAGGGTTTGGTGGGGGCAGCAGGGAGCCCTCTGGAGCCCGGGCATCCCTGCCCTGCTCCTGCCGCAGGCTGGGAATGCTTGGCCTCGCCTCCTCCTCAGCACCAGCAGGGACTGGGAGCTTGGCACTGCTCCCCTCCCTGTGAGCCCACCAGCTGCTCAGGCTAGGCTTTGCCCCTGTAATAACAATAACAAATAAGAAATCAAAGATATAAAACCTGTAATTATTCTTCTCGAAACATCAGCAGGACCATGGAGTAGCTCACAGTGAAGGGACTGAAACCAAGCGCACCCACATTGTTCACCCTGTGTGAGAGAGCATTCATCCATCCATCCATCCATCCATCCATCCATCCATCCATCCATCCATCCATCCATCCATCCATTCCTCTTGTCTGTGGGCTTCCCTGCCCTCGGCCCCTGTCCTTCCACGATCCTCTCACAAGGGGGAGTCCAGAGAGGCTGCAGCCTTTGGGGTTTGGGAACAAACCTGGCACTTCTCAGAAACCCCTCGGCACAGAGACCAGCTAGCTGACGAAATCAGCTCTGGGGGAATCAATCAGCTATTGTGCACCTGCTCTGAGGGAGAAGGGAATCAGCCTGACCCAGAAGTGACTCCTCTGGTGAAGCAGTTTCACATTACACCTCTTCACACGAGGCTAGACTATGCCAGGGCCTCTGTGGGCACAGAAGTGAGGAAATCTTCCCTCACTTCTGTGCCCACAGATCCCTGATCCCTGACCAGGATCAGCCCTCAGTGCATCCTTCACTGTCCTGCTGAGCAGCCTGGGGAGAAATGGAGTTAAAAGAAAGAAAGAACAAAGAGAGAAAAAAGGAGCAAGAGCCACCATGCTCCAAGCCCAGTGGCAGAGGAGCAGCAGCTGTGGGCAGGCTCTGGCTGGGGTGGAGGCATTGAGGACACACACCACTGCCATACCTGGAACACTTCCCGGCCTCGGGGGGGCTGCTTTGGCACCAGAAGCTGAGGTGAGCTGCTCAGAACCTTCCTCACTGGCAGCCAGGTCCCCATGTCCTGCTGCTCCCTCCTCACTCCCTCCAGCAGCGCTGCCGGTCTTGGGACCGAGCCCATCAGGGGATGGGGAGCGCAGAGGGGGCTCCTGCTGAGAGCCCAAACCTCCTGTGGCTGGGGCAGCTGGTGTGGGGCAGCCCAGCAAGGCTGCTGCTGGATAGCCCAGCTCTCCTGGCATGGCTGCATTGGTGCCAATTCCCGCCTGTCCTCCGGCCTGCGGCACCTGAAACACACAGTGGGACATGGCTGAAGGAGACAAACAGGAGACAAACTGTGTGTGGCAGCTTCTTGAGGGTGGCATGCTGGGTTCTGAAGAGAAAAGTGACACAGAATTCAAGACTTTGCTGTGGCATTAATATTACACAACCCCTGGCACACAGCCTGTGCATCAGAGTGTGAAATGAGGGCCCAGGCCTGCATTAAAGCTCCGTGAGCCAAAACATCCAGTGGCAGAAGCTGCCTGCACCCCCAGCCCAGCCAAAAGGGACCCACACACCCCAAGGATTCAAACCCATCTAAATGGTGATTGGATTTTACAAAGAGTCAAACCTCTGGGATTAGGATCTTACACAGGTTTGGAGACCCTGGACAAAAGCACCACATTTAGAGTTGCCCACAAGGCCCAGAGGGACCATCATGTTCCATGTGTGAATCGCTCAGCAGATCCAGCTTTCCTCACACCAGGGAAAAAGGCAAAACTCAGTTTCACTGTCTCCCTCCTGCTCTTCCCATGGCAGTGACATGGCCTTTCCCCCAGGTGACACGGGACATGGAGCAGACACATTTTGAATGGCACTTTTCTCCAAGGACTGTTGAACTTGCACAAAACCAGCTCCAGAATACAACCTCTCTGCTGCCAAATCCCTTTGTTTTAACACTTGCCTCTTCTCCTTTGCAAACCCACTCAATCAGGACAATTTAGGAGGAGTGGCTGCTGTCACCACAACTGCTGTAGGGTCATGGCCAGTTTGTGCAAAGCCAAAATTAGCCATCGTAATGCCGCTGTTCACACTGAGCAGGGTTTCCTCTCCAGCCCCAAATTCCAGCAGCACAATTTGCAGTCACCTCCACACCTCTCCCTTCTCTTTCACTGCCTGACCTCTTCCTCCCACACCAAGTCAGCTGCCAAGCCCAGCTGAAAGGAAACAAAGGCATCTTGTCTGCTCTGTGACTAAGGTTCCTTAAAAAAGCTCAAATTCCACGTAACAAGGAGCAGAACAAAAAGCCATGAAGTCATTTTAAGCAGTAGTAAAGGTTTGCCACTCAGATTAAGTTCACAGCTTATTCCATCACCACTGCTCTCAGGTTCCTCCTAATTACTTCTCAGGCGTGGGATTTGGTGCTTTCAAATGCCTCCTGCCAGTCCTGCACGGCTTTGGCAGCTCCTGGATGCAGTGTTCCAAAACAAATGGATTTCAAGCAGGCACAGGAACAGCAAATTCCTATCAATCCCTTTCCCTGGGAAGGGACTCTGCCACCCACAGGTGTTCCTGGAAGCTTCCAGCATGCCCAAATCCAAAATGTTCTGAAAGCTCCAAGGAAGAGGTTCCAAGCTGACTTCCCAGCACAGGGGATGCAGGAGCCTGGGCTGTACAGCTCAGCCAGCTGGGAAGGAGCTCTTCAGGGTGGGACTTCTGAGCTTAAGGACTCCCCTTGACACTGGGAACCCAAAAGGGCACATTTCCCATGGCTCAGGAACGTGCCAGACATTCCTGGAGGTGTTTCAGCACTGGGATACTGCTGGTTCTGGGATTGTCCTCCTGGGTCCCCAGGGCCCAGAGATGACCCCCCAAGATGTCACTGAGGGAGTTATCACAAAGTCACTGCATCCCAACCAGCCTAAAGGAAGCCATCCCAATCCCAGGGCTGGGAAATAAAACCAATTCCACAAGCTGTACCCTGGACATCCCACATGCTGACTGCACACTCTCTGTGACTGACTCGGTGCCACATCGCTGAGAACAAACTCCTTTGCTTTGGACAGAAGAGCCAGCACATTTGATGTGAAAAAAAAACAGAATTAAGAGCTGACACACACCCCAGGGACATGACAAAAATGCACAATGTAGCTGAAGTTACCTGTTTTTTAGGAGGGAGGAGGAGGAGGAAGAGGACAGAGGATAAAGGAATCCACAATCCACTACATTATTATACACAAATTGACATTTTTGGGTGTACACCACACTGTCATAGTGCCAAAAACCTGCCCACAGTTTTTCAACCCTCAAGTCACAGCACAAGCCTTTGATGCTCTAGTACTGATAACAACTTTTCCATCAGCTGGAAATCCCATCTCCCACACTGCCTGCCCTAATTGGACAGCTCACATTCCAAAATAAACTCACCTTTCCCCACAACACCTCCCAGTTCAAACCACAATTTGCACCCTGCCACAGGCCTGCCTATATAGGTCAAGGCTGCTAGGCTTCACTGCTTTGTGTATTACAGTTTAAAGAACGCTCTAAATTCAAGGTTTTTAACTTTTTAATCTATGGGGAAAACTTCCTATAAACTCAGATTAACAACTGCTAATGCACTGAAGAAAGGAAACCAAAAACCTTTCTCCTACTATAAAAACAAAATAGTGTGGCCTCTGTTTCTTTTCTGATAAGAGTCTTAAATACCAAACATTTAACTGCATAATAACATTCCCTGGCAGCCAGCAGCCTGCTTAGCAGATACATAAAGCAGGTAAAAGGGGAAAAAGTTAATTTCTTGGCTGAATGATTCCATCGGTAGCTATAGGGCAAACTAGAAAGTCTTTTAGTAAAGTAGCAGTTGATTCTTCTATCAATCTGCAGCACACACACTCTTCCAAGGAATGCATTAAATATGAAAATCATATCCCGTTATCATCTGTTCCCAGCTTTCAGCCCAGTAAGCTTTCCTTAATGAATGCTGTAGCCTAAGGGACGCGCGTGCTGCCGGCTCCTCGGAATAATGGAGTGATGCTCCCGTCCTGCCTATTCCGGCGCCGCCTGGCTGAGGGGCTTCCACACACAGTCACAAGTGACTACTCTTGCCAGCATGCTCCAAGTTATTACAAGATGTTTTTAGACATTTCATCTAAAAGAGCTTTGCTGCTTTTAGTGGAGAAAACAGCTCTGGTCTTGAACTGTATCATTTATATGGAGATAGGAGGAGGGATTAGGAGCCTGCATTACTGCAGATATATGGCAGCAGATATTTAAGTATTCCTTGTCAGTCTTTTTGTCTGTTCCTTAGATATGCAATCTCCTTCTGCTCCTTCTGAGGAAAGGTCAAAACACACAAAATTATAAACACAGCACACGGCTCCTCGGCTGCAGTTCTGCAAATATCCCTCATTAGGAGCATTTCCTCCTCGGTCACGACCATCTCCACACCATCCAGCACAGGAATTATAAAAGCCAACACGAAGACGTGTGCAAACAGTCAGAGATTTTTTTAATTCCAGCTCTCTGGATGAAACTATTGCACTTTTTACTGGTGGTTCTCCTTCTCTCAGGTGCTACACACAATTTCACACTGCATGTGCCAGCATGGCAATCCCCACGGAAAGGCTGCGCAGCTCCGAGGAGAGCACGGCATTGGAATAAAGCCCATTTCCCCCCATTACCTGCTCGCTGGGTCCTTCCTCCTTGTCACCTCCTGCTGACAAGCTGCCCTCTCGAAGGGATAACAGGTTTTTAATTTCCCTTCCATACCGCTCCTAAAAGGGAACAAATCCGTCACACAAAACTGGAGGCCGAACAACCCCCCCCAGCCCAAGAGACTCCACTTTGCAAAATGTGCACCTTTAAATGCAAAGCCCCCACAGCCTTTTTAACTCAGACCATATTTAAAAGCAGGGATCTCATTTGCTCCTCATTTTTCCGCTCCCCTGCCCAGGCAGCGTGGCCCGTACACAATCTGCTGCAGGGCTTTCATACACATTTATTCATCCCCATCATTTAGAATCCCACAGAATAGCAATAACCTGTTGGCTCATATTATTGTATTTATTTATTTATTGTATTTATTGCATCCCAACCAGCACCTGTAGCACCGAAATATTGCTGCTGCCCCCAGACAATGACTCGCTTTGGGATGAAACACAGTGAGCTCCACAATGTGTTTTTCACACCCCATCTTACGACTGGCTGGGTGTCGTGAGGAACCATCCCTGGCAGAATTTCCAGAGAGCAGCCAGGCAGGGAAGGCTCCGTGCCGGCTGCTCCAAACACGGCTTGCTGCACTCCGGGGTTTATTGGAGCAGCGCTGGGAGCGGAGCTGGGCAGCACCTGCAATTAATCCTGCATGCTCCTAACTGCAGCCCCCAGCAGCAGCAGCAGCACAACGGGGCTGAAAGAGCTGCAGGACCCGTGCTGCATCAGGGAACAGGCATGGGAATGAATCCTTCACACAATTAACTCGCCTGCCTCTGCCCTTCACTCCACTCCCAGGTAGGAGCCGCTCGGGAAACTTGAATTTCAGGGAACAAAACCTCACCACGTGAGGAGTCGAGATGCTCAAAAGAAACTCAGATGTAACTCCTGGATTTTGCTGAAAGCTGAAGTGAATTTATACTCCTAAAAATTACTGACCAAACACAGGGAGTAAAAGTGCATCTTTCAGAAACAAAAGGAGTTTTGTGAGCTACAGCCACGTAATAAATGTGCAGAGAGTTGTGATAAAGCACTCCTAAAGGGCATTCTCTATGGAAAAAAAGGAGAGAAAACAGCAATAATTTCTTTCTGTGTACTCCCATGATAGATTAAATGATTGCATGCTCCATAACTCTCCTGCTTTCCATAACTTAACACGGAGGAGATGTCATTTGTTCAGCAGCTCTGAAAAGTAACTGTAACTTGGCAAAGATAAAATGGATGGCACAGCAACACCAAAATGGAAGGACTGAACAAAAACCCCACGAGCAGCTCGACCTGTGGCACTGGGACTGGGACTCACAGAAGGTGTCAGAACCACCATCCCTGACACTGGGCAGACTGGTGTGCACCAGGGCTGCTGAGGAGGAAAATCCCCTTCAAAACAGCAGGGGAAAGCTGGCACTGCAGCACAGACCCCCTCCTGCTCTGGTTCAAGTAACAAGTAAAAATCAGAGGCAGGGAATGGCACACCCCAGGGACAGGCTCTGAATTCTGGGCTACTGCACTGCAGCCAGGGAAGGATGCTCTGGGAATGTCACCAGATCCAACAGGCTACGGCTGTGTGAGGAATAAACACAGCCAAGTGTTTCTGAGGAGTGCCACTGCTCTTAGAAAGCAGGAATGAATTAATTTCCCTCCCAGACTGTGCTCCCTGAAAAACCTGACTCCATGCATCAGTGGCATAAGCAGACGTTGCATTTTCATTTTTAAAAATCTGGAATCATCACTTTGCAACATCCCAAACTGTACTTTAGGGAAAAACAACAACAACAACATAATAATGATTATAATGTGATTCAAGAAGCCTCAGGGCTTGGCTTTTTCTTACAGCATCTGTTGAATCTGAGGTACTTCAGACCTGTCTATCCCACAAGCTGAAATACAGACCCTGATCGAGTTTGCTTCCAGCTCTAGGACATACCAGGAGATTCCTGCATAACAACAGCAAACACCCATGACCAAGTCTTATAGGAAGATACTTCCATCTTCCAGATGCTCTCCCAGCCTGTGGTTTCCATGTGAGCCTCCAGCTGCAGGAATTCCCGGCGCAGGGCCTGGTTCCGGCGCAGGGCCAGCTGCTGCCGTGCTGACACCGCTTCCAGGTGCCTCTGCAGCTTCTGCCTCACTCTGCAGGCAAAGAATAGGCACTTAAGGTGTGAAAATAAACCAAAAGCATCCATCACTCTGCCTCAGACACACGCACCAACACTGAGGGGAGCTGCCCCAAACACCAAAAAGGAGAAGATTTGTTCTTCTGCACACCTACATTTATATAAATATATATGTGCCACTTATCTGCAGATGTACACGGGGAGCTTTGGTGTTCCAAAGGGTAAACACATAAAAAATCTTCTCTAATTGTGTTTTAAATGGATTATGTGCTAGTCACTCCTATCCCATTAAATCAAAATGAAAACTAGCAGAGGAACATGTTCTGAAAGTCACCCAAACGGGAGCAGCGAAGCTGCGGTTTCACAGCTGCCTAAATCCATGGTGCCACCAAGAGGGACACTGGAAATCCATCTGACCCAGCTCTCTCCTACCTACAAACCAGATTCCCTTTCCTGATGCCAGACCTCTTTCCTGATGTGCCTTCAGGGCAGCCACACGGCATTAATGCCAACACAGGGAAATGGGCACCAAAGATGCCCCTGGCTCACAGCTCCACTTCAGCCAGGAGGCAAACTGCAACCCAAAGCCCCCAAGATGTCCAGAGAAACTGCGGTTCTAAACCTGTTGGATTAAACCAAATCCAATAAAATCAGGAAACTAAGTAGATGTGATGCTGCCCCACCTGTCCAGACATTTTTTCTTTAATTTGTATCTGCATTTTCTGCCCCTTTCAGAAGAAGGGCTCCCACAGCACCCCGCACTCAGTCCCTGGAGATTTACAGAACACCTCTGAGGAAAGGAATGGAACATTGGATGACACTTCTCAGTCCTGTCTGGTTGTTAGGACTTCTGGAATTTTTTTTTTTTTTTGCTTTGGTTTGTTGGGATTTTTTTGTACAGACTGTCCATGCAATTTACATTAAATAGACACTGCAGAAAGAATCCAAAGAGCAGGACCAGAACCTGGAATACCCCCTAGGGCTTCTTAAGACTTTCAACTTTCTAAGACCCTGGGATTCTCCAGCATGGACTAAGCTATGGTGATTTTGTAAAAATAGGATAAAGCCAACCTGCATGTTGGTTATTCCCAAGATTTTAGTATCCACAGAATGAGGCATTTATGTTACTGCTGCAGCTATTTCATCAATAACTTGAAGACATGAATTTTGCATTACACTTAACATGAATATAAATGTATTATTACTGAAAAACCTTCAAGACAACATTCTAAAAGCATTCCAAGATAACTAAACCTTTGTAACTAAAATAAAACAACCCGTAAGAAGCTTTCAAACAGGCTTACAGGTGTAGATCAGCCATTGTGTATTCCATTCTCTGCCTTCCTAATTCCAGCCTTCTGGCTTCACTGGAAGAAAACAACACACAGTGAGATAAAAGTATTTCACCATCTGAGAACACCAGAACTAGGGGGTTTTGCAGAGCACAGCCCTTGCTGAGCACAGAGGTCAGATTTGCTGGGAGTTACAGACTCATCTGCCAGCCCAGCTCTGAACAACTCCAAACTTTCACCCCTCTCTCTGTTCCTCACTGGAACAGGGTTGCTGGCAAGGGAAAAGATTCCTGAACACCCACATGGGACCCACCAAATCAGCCAGAGACTCCAGACGGCCCAGGAAGGGCTCTGAACCCCGTAATGGGCAGTTCCCAAGCACATCCCTCCCCTTCTTGCCCCACAATCCCACAGCAGACCCCCTTCCATGCAAGAAACACTTGGCTGGAGTTGTTCCCAGGACAGGCTCCCCTGAACCTGCCACAGGGATGGATTAGAACACAATTCCAAAACCCTTCCCAGCTCACAGACCCCACATGCCAGCCAAGTCTTTTATTTAGGCACTGAACTTGAAACCAAGCTCATATTTCCCTCCTGGCATCCAAGCCAGGTGAGCCCCACTTGCAGCACTGCTGCAAGCGTCCACCAGGTATCCTGGTGGTGCTGAGAGCCTGTGGAGCCATTGGAACTGCCTGGAGCAGTGCCAGGCCACCAGGCATGGGACAGACACACGCCAAACCACAAAGTCACCCACACCTCTCCCAGAGCCATCCCACAGGGAAGGTGTTTTGGGGAACAGAATAAAGCTGCCATTATTGAATAGCTCCAAATTGCACCTGAGGATGAACAACCATGCCCTGAGGGAAAAACTGAAAATAACCAAGAGAGGCTTCCAGCAGATTCTCCCTGCAAACCCTGCCACAAGGAAAGCCTCTTCAGGAACAGCATCAGGTTGTCATCAGGCAGCAAAGGGGACATCACACATCCCAACAAGTCTTGGCACACTTTTTTGTGGATTTGGGCTCTCCCTACACACATAGACATCCCTTCAGTTTCCCTGCAGAGAAGGGAGAGAGGAAAAGCCCTTCCTGCCGCTCTGCCTGGGAGATCAAGGCGTCCCTTTTAGCCATGTGATCCTGCCAGCGCCTGGAGCAGGATTAGGGCTGCGTGTCATGTGCACAATTTAACAGCCACGCTCCATCTGGGATCTCATCCCTTCAATTTCCTCTTATGCCACGGACAGACAAGCACACCCAGACTTCAAGATCTTGGTTTTACACTTCTCCAAGTAATTTTCCTGCTTCAGTGGAGAACACCGATATCCTAAGGGACGAAGAAGCCGAAGGATGTGACCCGATGTGTGCTCTGATCCCATTTCCCACTCCCCCATCCCGCAAGGGAGCACACTGCGTTCCTCGGCTCCCCAAAACCCATTCCCGCCCCACCAGAGAGATTTTTCAGTTTTTTCAGCACCCCACTGGCCAGCCCGCAGCAGCCACTCAGGCAGGCAGGGATACCCAGGGAAGGTCTCCTGGGGCAGGCACAGCAAACAAACCCCCGGGCATGGGGCTGGACAAGGGCCCAGCACCAGAAACAAACCCCGGCTATAAACAACCTGAGAGGGGATTTAAAGTCCAGCTACACGTCCCGGCGTGGTCCATCGGTCAGGAGCCGAATCTTTGGTGACTGACTTCCCAGCCGCTCCAGAACTTAGATATCGAAAGGGAAAATAAAAGGATATGGATGAGAACAAGGCGGGGGAAAGGATCCGCCCGTCCGGGGCGAGAACCGAACCCCAATCACCCTGCGGGGGGACCCGGCTCACCTGGCGCGGGGCTGGCGGGCGCGGGGCTGCGCATCCCGGGGCCGCCGGTACCCGGGGGCGGTCCCAGTGGCCCCGATCCTGGTGCTGATCCCGGCGCCGTTCCCGATCCCGGTGCCGGTGCCGATCCCGATCCCGCTGACCCCGCGCGGTTTCCGCCGGTGCCCACGTGCAGCTCCCGCCGTGCCCCGCGCGGGACTCCGGAAGTGCCGCCCCGCGTTGCCATGGGAACGGGCGGGCGCGGCCTGCGCCGCCCAGAGGCGCTTTGGAAGCCTTGAAGACTTTTTTTTTACCCCTTTTTTTTCCCTTTTTTCCCCCCTTTTTTTTCTTTTTTTCTTTTTTAAAATTAAATAATTATTTATCGTCTGCCCATCTCTCACTGCCACGTTGTTACCGCAAGTGTTGAGCCCCCGGCTTGGTGCTGGAGGGCACCTATCCATGTCACAGGAAAAGGGGGAAATTTGCAAAGCCAATCCAAAAAATAACTGGGAGCTGCTGAACAGCTAAAACCATTGTACACCATGGTTTTCATAAAAAAAAAAAAAACACCCAAAAAACTGACTTCCCCATCCTCTGGAGTGCCACTGTGTCCCTCTGGTGCTGTCACCTCTCCAAAATTCATATTGGAGAAGCCACAGCCATCTCCAGCCCTGCATTCACATCTCCAGCTGGAGAATGAAAACAGAACGCCCGCCTTTCATTTCCAGATAAAAACTTCAATCCCTTTGAAAGGAAGTTGCCAAATGAGTGCTTAAATTCCAGGGCCCCAATAAAATCTGAATACCGCGGGAATAATTGAAATGAAGGAGAAGCGATACATCAATAGACAAAATTGCAGAGAGCAGTGAAATGCTTAAGCATAATTAGGATGGCAATCAGAGTACAATTAGTGCGAGATCATCACAGTAATTACGCTTCCTTAGAACTTCTGGCCAAGAACAGACACATGAAAGCTCAGCTGGAGCTGGAGGCTCTGGCTGGGGACATGCCCTGGCCTTGGGGGGATCAGGAGCTTTTGGGGTTCCTAGACTGGGTTTGGAGATCCAGCAGCATTCCTGATGTTTCCAACACCTGCAGCCTCCAGCTCAGCCTCATGGATTTGAACTCAGAGTGAAAAGCTCTGTGGAATGGATGTAGTGGCACCCAGCTGCCCCCAAATTAGCCTGGCTCAGACCCCATGTGTCCATCTAAATACCTGGCTCAACAAAGTATTGAGAACATTGGCTTGAGTCAGAGCTTTCCCACTCCAGGAATGCCCAGCAGGGGATTTGGGAGCCTTTTAGTACTGCATTCCCATATAGAGCACGTGTCATGAAGACTGTTCTCCCCCCTTCTTCTGTTTACTGAAAGCAAAGATGTATTTTGGAGGTCTCCCTCACACCTTCACAGGAGCCCACAGGTGAAATCTGGCCCTGCTTTCAGAAATATTTGTGCTTGCTAAAAGAACACCTAAAACAGTGCAAAACTTCCCAGCACCTCCAGCACTGTCTGAAATCCTGAGCCCATGGGAAGCCTTATTCCCAAACTGAAAAAATAGGAAGGGTTATTCCAGTTTTGAGGATTTGGTGGAAAGGAGCTGATAGTCCCTGACCCATTGGGCTGCAAGTTTGTCTCCTGGGCAGCCCTGGGAGGTTTTGATTCACTATGAACCTCAGGTTGGGGCATGAGGGTGTTGAACCACAGCAGGGCTCACCATCCTGCTATTTATTTAACAAAAAATAAGGAATTAAGGAGCCTTAGCCTGGTCTCCTGATGTATTTCTCACTTTGTTACGTGTCTCGGTGCTCACCGCAGCCCCTGGGCTCATAACTGACTCAAGAATAATCTCCATCCTCCCATCCCTGATAAGGAATGTGGTCCCTTCCCTGAAAGCCTACAAAGAGGAGTGTTTTATTTGTGTTCTCTCTGCAGTACTTCACACTTCTTTTAGATTGTTTTAATTTAATTTTGATGTAATCTGATAAGAGCTGTAAAACTGTCAAAGGAAGCCGCCTCCTTCTGTCGCATTAAATACACTTTGAAGGAAATGGTGGCTTTGTCCCCAGTGCTGCCAAACCAAAGCATCTCTTGATTCCAGTGCAGGGATTGATGTGCACTAATCTGAACAGCTTTACACTCTTTTTCATTTAGGGAGGCAGCCACGTGTCCTTTAGCATCCCCCTCTCCTCTGGGAAGTAACCATATCCCAGAAGGTGCAGGATTGGCCTTACGGAGCTGAGCACTTGGCCACAGGCCTCTCACCTACCAGAGACCCCTGGCAGGCTTTCCCAGTTTTCCAGGGCAATGGATCCATGTGCTGCACATGCCTGCTGCAGAGATGGGAAGCCCCTGGCTCCCAGAAAAGTGGGAAACTCCTTACAGAGCAGGAATTGTTGGTGTCCGTGGTAGGGTGTCATGGGACATGCAGCAAGTGGGGTGGGGGGGACAAATTGCACTGGAAAGGGATTTGCAGAAACACAGAGATGTGTTAGGAAGAGCTTTTCCCTCTTTGTGCCTGGGTGACCTCTGAGATCCCTCACCCACAAGCCAGGGCAGAGCCAAATGCATTTGCTTTTCTTTTTGTCAATGAGACATATAACACAGGCCCTGGTAGCTGTGTGAAAACATACAGAATTTACATAATGCCCAATACGAGTCCTTTTTGTTAATGACTCAAGTCCCAAATGCAGAGCACTAATAACACACCAGGAACCAAAGAGCAGTAACAGCAGTGAGTGATCTCAGCAGAGCAATTGTGAGGATCCATTTCCTGTCAGTGGCAATGCCTGGGAGCAGTAATTAGCGCGTTGAATTTAATGTTCACATTTTAATACATTTAAATGTAATAAAATGCTTTTATTAAGTGGTGCAGTTCCTCCAAACTTGTTATTACTCGTGTCTGATGCACAAGCAGCGCACACCACGTCTGGCCTCAGATCTGCTGCCTTGGGGAAGGTGACAGAGTACCTCCAGCAGGAACCTGGAATGCAGAACACAACAGCTGAGTACACAAAAACCTGGAGACTGCAGCAGTTACAAGCATGTCATGTTTATTACAAATGTAAGGGCCTTAGCCAAAAGTGACATAATTGAAAAGCCCCTAGGCATGTCACTGTCTGTGGATTTTTAATTAATCCTGGAGAATTGAGATATAAGCACATACCACTGATATTAACGAGCCCCAGAAAAGCCACGGCACAGGGAAGGGCCTGGTTTAGAGATCATTTTCCAGGAAGCCCCAGCCTTCTCCAGCCATCTCCAAGTGCTTTTCCAGTGTCCTGTGCAGCACAGAAGGCTCCACGAGTGGAAGGGAGCAGGTGTGGCACGAATGAGGCTGTTCCAAGGCCAAGCATCCAGAGAGGATGTCAGGGAGATTTCGGGTCTCAGTTGCTCGTGTGGCCAGGCTGTAAACATGAGGAGTCTCCATTCAAGTGTCTGCTGCTGTCTGAAGAGGAAAGAAGAGATTGATAGTGTTGAGTTTCCCTGTCCCTGGAAAAATGAGAACTGAATTCAGGCTTTTTGAGATGTGAGCTCAGAGGCTTAATTTGAGCCCAACCACTCGCAGCCAAAGGGCTCAACCCTCATCTTCCCTGAAAGCATCTACACCTCACACTCGTGAATGCCCTGTGCCATGGCTCCTTCAACTTGTGTTCCCCAAGCTGAACCACCTCTGGTGTATTTCTGTTCAGGAGAGGGTATTTTGGCTCATTCAGGCCTGCAGTGATCAGACTGCAAGCGGCAGAAATGGTTCCCAACACACAGCCAAACCCAGTTCCACAAATGCCTGTTAGGGTCCCATGGCTGGGGGGACCAGGGTCCTGCTCAGCTGCAGCCTGACCTGAGGAGACAGAACCCAGCACAAGGCAAAGCCTGCCACAAGCACCACGAGCTCCCCTTCTCACAGATGTGGGATGGAGACCATCGCTCCAGGGGCTCTCAGGATTCCCTGTGCCCAACTGTCCTGCTGCGGTGAGGAAAAGGGGACACTGCAGTGAGGAAAAGGGGACATGCACCCACACCTGTTCCCAGCACACAAAGTCCTACCTTGCCTTTGGCGTGCCATCTCCTGCACCAAGCCATGTTTTTGCCAGGATCCTCTTTCAGGAGAACAGCCCCTTCACTACCAAGCTGTGTTCCCTCTGCTGTCCACTCTGCAGCTCCTGCCAGCGGGCCACGGCTTGGCCAGGCCACTCCATCCTGCTCAATCTCAGTGCTTGCCACTGCTGCTGCTGCTGCTTTAAAGGACACAGATCTATCAGGCTCTTTCATTAGTGTTTTAACAAATTCCTGGATTGATCTCATGTACAGACAGAAAGACTGAAAAAGTTTAGCTTCTACAAGCCATGAAAAATCAAAGGGAGAATACAAAATAACTGGGGAATTCTTTTAACGGAATTAGACGTTTTCCTGTCAGTCCCACAGTTCAGAGCCATCGGTTTTGAAGAGCTGCTGCCTGCATTGACAGGGATGAAGCGTTTGGACAAGGTGAAAAGCCTGGAGGATCCCAGCACCAGGCTCAAAGGGATGTGTCTGGCCCATTGTCTGGTGTGATTAATGAAGCCTTTGCACAGCAAGATAATGCAGTGTTTGCCGTGCCGGGGACGCTGCTGCACAGCACAAATATCCCAACTATGAGGAATATTCAATACGATAAAAACAACAACAAGCCCATCTATGTATGACTGCATTCTACCCAAAACCACCTCAAATGATATTTGTTTATTTCCTAATTGTCAGCCACTTTGATGCACTTGTGGTCAGGTTCAACAAGTGCTCCAGGCTCCAAGAGTTTGAAACAAAGGGAGGCACTTGGGCGAGCTGGGTGGTGTGTGGGGCCAGGATCCGGGATCTGGCGGCACGGGCAGCGGGGCACGGCTCTTGGGACAGACACACAGACAAACACGGGGTCCCTGGAGGATCCCTGGCCTCCTCACAGCCCAGCATTCAAACACTGCCCACCGCCACGTCTGTGTCTCAGCAGGAACACCTGCGGGTCAGCAGCGACTCTGGGAAATAAAAGCGAGTGGATCAGCAAAAGGGCCGTGCAGGAGGAGAGCAAACGTGGAGCTCCGAGCTCACTCCATAGGGAACCCCAAGCTCCTGCCTGGGCACGGCTTGGCTGCTGCCCCTGTTCCAGTCTCACTTCTGCCAGAGGTCTGGAGCTGAATGCCCGGACCTGGGAGCACTTTGAGGAAGCACTGCCTGTGCAGCCAGCCCAGGTCTCACCTGGGGCGAGTCCTGCACTCTGCCTCTCCCAGCCCTCCAGTGCTGTGAAATCCAGGTTTGAGTGGACATGGTATTTTTCACTTCCCACCCCAAACCACTGTGCTGGTTTGCTGTGACTGATTAGGCATTTTCCCCCTGTCCCGTGCAGAGGATTGTTCTGGTGGTGAATGAAAGGATCCACACATATCAACTGTTCATTTGTTTGTAAAAAGCAGGAGAACAAGCACGGGACTATTCAATTAATTAAACTCTCTCTGCTCATAGCTCAGCACCCCTGGGCCCTGCACTCCATTCAGAACACACCAAACAGAAATAGGAACCTGAGGCTGAAGCTGAGAAAAAGGCTTGAGCAGAGATGGAAAAATCTTCCAACAGCGCATTTTGACAGTGCTGAAAAACACGTTCTAACGTATCTGTGAGGCAGCATGGGGTGGGCAAAGGCTGGGGCTCCCCTCCAGGCTTCAGGTTCCAAATGCTTTGCCCGTTTGCAGACACACAAACCGCACCAGCCTCTCCTGGCGGCCCGGGGGGGTGACCTGTGCCCTGTTTTCACCAGGACCTGACCCGAGAGAGGCGCCTGACCCCGAGCATTCTCCTCCTGCTGCTCCCCGCAGCGTCCCCGCTAGTTCAGCACAGCCACCTCCCGCTGTTACGGGTCCGGGACAAACCCTGGCCCCCGGGAGCACAGAGCTGCCCCAGCCGGGACACTCCTGAGCGCCCCAGCCGAAGTCTCGTTCCCTCAATACTCGCTTTTTTTTTTTTTTTTTTTTTTTTTGCAGGAGGAGCGCGTTTGTTCTCTATGCCCGAAGCTCCGGGGACGCGCTGCCCGCCCGGGCGAAAGGCTGACAAAGAAAGGCGGAAAGGGGAAAATCCCCGTCCATGTACCCGCAGCTCCGGGCGGAACCCCGGCCACCCCACGGGGGCGCGGGGGACGCCCCGATGGAATTTGGGGAGCAGCTGCGGGGCCGCCGCTCGCCTTGGGCTGCCGCACCCGGAGCGTTCGGTCCCCGCTGCCGCTGCGGCCACGGAGCGAGCGCGGCCCCGGCCCCGGGGACCCCCGCCCAGGTAGGTGCCGCCGGTTCGCTCCCGTCTCCCCCTCACCGCCTTCCGTCCCTTTGGATTTTCCCCCGCCGTTTCCCTCAAAGCCATTGAATTCCGGCGATTTTACCATCGGGGCAGCGCCGCGGAGAGCGGGGGCCGCCGCTCCATCCGCTACCCGGGGATCCAGAGTGAAACCGCCCCTGCTCCGGCTGCGCTTCCAGCGGCTCCGGGCAAACGGGACCGACCGCAGGCGGCGGTGACCGCAGGCATCGGTGACCGCAGGCAGCGGCTGACCGAGCGCGGCGGGGCTGGACCGGGGCCGCGGGAGGTCGCACCGGACCCGACAGCCTGGGCTGGTGTGATGCGATGCAGAAGGGTCCGCTCGGAGAGCGGCTGCCCGCCAGGGCACGAAAGGGCCCGGGTTCCCACTCCCCGTCGCCCCGTAGGTTCCTTACCTGGGCTCCGGGCTCGGCTCCCCCGCCGGTGTTGCCGCTCCCGCCGAGGCACGGACAGGCAGCAGCCACAGGGAATTTAGGGTCTTCCCGAAGCCCTGCCGCCCTTCCCGAGGGGGGTCAGTGCCGGGGATGCCTCCCCCCGGCCCCGGGATCCCCCCGGTCCTCCCCCCGTATCGATTCCAGTCCGGCGCTGGCAGCGTTTAGGCCGGGATTGGGGAATAATAGGAATATCATCTGGAGACAATTACCTTTGGAGCGCGCTCGCTTCTCCTCCCAGACACTGTTATTTGAGCAATAGGATCATTTGATTTCATATCGCACTAAATAACCCCCGGCCGCCGCAAATTGCCGCCTTCTCAACAGCCACCCCTTGGAATAAATTGCACAGCGACTCCTTGGGCTCCAGCTTCTTCTTATTTTTTTTTCCCCCTTATTTCCCCCCTCCTTTTTCTCCTCTGCAGAACGGTATTTCGGGAGAAGCAGGGACAGAGGCCCGATGCTGGTGGATAAACTGCGTCCAGCAAAGCTCCAGCTCCCTTAATAAGCTAAGCAGCCAAGCCCTACCCGCACTGCTTTTCCTCATGTTTTTCTCCCCCTCCCTCGTCTATTTTTTTTTCTTTCTTTCCTCCTTTCTTTTTTTTTTCTTTTTTTTTTTTTTTCTTCTCCCCCTTTGCAGTTTTTCCCCTGCCAGATCCCACTGACTGCAGGGCTCGATGCGCTTTTAAGGCTCTGTCAGCACTCGCCTGATAATCTGGTCATCACCGGCCTCATTAGATCTGTATTAATGTCAGCCACGGATTGCTAATTAGATTTGCGGGATAAATGAAATTACCCGAGTGGGCGGCGTGGGAGGGGGAGTGCAGTCTCCCAGCGCTTCCCAGGATTTACGGGGGGAAAAAAATAAAAAAGGAAAAATAGAAGGGAAAGGCATAATTTTATTTTCCATTCTTTTCTCCCTCCTTTCCCCTCCTGAGCCTCATCCTCTCCTCAGGCTCCCCTGTGACAGCCACTAACCAAAGGATTCCCCAAACTGCTCCGTAGCTGGACCTGGGGGTTCTGCTAACGGAGCCCATCGGTGCCGCATCGGGTGCTCCGTGCCGAGGGATCCTGCTCGCCTTGGATTCATGGATCCCAGGGAGCAGCTCTGGGCCGAACAGCACTGCACTGCTGGGGTCTCACAGGGGTCGAGGGAGAGACTGATGGCATTATTCATCCTGTTTATTTATCCTTATTAGAAAATGGGATGAAAGAACGGGGCCCGGCGCCTGCCTTTAAGCACCGGCTGAGCAGCGCACACATAGCCCCAATTAAACACTGCCCGGACGAGGCCTTTCTCCATATTGGAAACCCAGCTCTGTTTAACGAGGACCAATTAAATCCTGCTTCATTTTACCTGGGATCTCACAACAAATTCCTTTTCTTCTTCCCTGGTAATTACTGGCAGAATCAGCCCCGCTGTTGGGGCAGGAAGCCCTCCCTGATAACCCACCTGAACCCCAGCTGGATTCCAGCAGAGCCAGGGGCTCCTTCCTGCCCCCAACCCCACCAAAACCCAGCTGGGATCAGCCCGGGCCTCCAGTCCTCTCCCACTTCAGCCCACCACGGTGCTGGCAGAGTGGGGCCCCTCCTGGGGAAGCATGTGGAGCTATTCCAGCCTGGCTCTTGCCTACATTCCCAGGCCTCCCCTGAGCACCCCACAATGTTAAAAACTGCACCCTGTCTCCCAGGGGACATCGCTGCAACCGGGACATTCAATTAAATAATCCTGGCCCTTTGCACCACAAATAAATGGCTTTTTTTCTTCCCACAAATATTTCCTTTCCCAAGTTCCCTTTCAAAAGGAAAAAAAAAAACCAACAACAACAAAGAAACAAAACCCCAAACTGGAGAACAACAGGAAAAAAAGGAGAGGGGGGGAAAGAAAAGAAAGAAACTGTTCTCCTTTCTTTTCCCTGTGTGCAGGGTAATTGATAGGCTCTATCAGAGGTCAGGATTTGCATAAGAATTAAGAGCAGTAAATTAATTTAATATTCCATGCACATCTCCAATTATTCCTGCAGACCTTTGTCTCCCCGGCTGGCAGAGAGAAGGTTCAGCTGCTCTTCAACCAAACAACATCTGTGCAGTTAATAATTTGATAAACAGCTCATACAAATAGTTTCTGAATTATCTGCCAAACCAATGACTATTCAGTTTGGAAACACTCGGCGAGGGCTGTGCCGGCGGCTTCGGAGCCCCAGCCCGGGGATTTGGCTGTGCGGACAGAGATTCGCCCTGCGTATCCCTAAAATATCAGCAGCCCTCTGCAACAAAATCCCATCAAGAACGACATGTGAAATAAGCTATTGGTAGTAATTAATAAGAGCCCATCCTGCACAGTGTGTGCCCACCACCTGGAGAGGCTCACACGTCCCCCAGCTCCGGGCTCCAGGTGGATCCATGTGAGGTCTGTGGCCTCATGAACTGCTCTCGCTGGGTGCAGCATTATCAGCCCTTCAGCTGCTTCCTTCCCTACACAACCCCCTGGAAAGGGGCTGGCTTCTCCTGGCTGTCTCCTTGCCCCAGTCTCCAAGGAAGAACGGCTGACAGTTGCCCGGCTAAATCCAAATTTCAGCGCAGGAAGGACATCCTGATTTTCTGCCAGGGAAACCCAATCTTACAGTAAAATTGAGGTGGCTCCTTCATCCTTACCCACATGGATGCAGAGGTCCAGATCCAGGCTGGCCAAGCACCACCAGTTTAATGCACCCCCATGGGCTGTATGGAAAGATACAGTGCTTGGCTGCTTCTGCCCTGGAGCTGGGCAGTGTTGAATCCCCATCCCTGGAGGGGTTTAAAAGATGTCTGGGTGTGGCACCTGGGGACACCGTGGCCTTGGCAGTGCTGGAGGAATGCTTGGACTCAGTGATCTTAGAGGGCTTTTCCAACCTTCACAATTCCGTGATTCCGTATCTGCATGGGCTGTGGTTCCTGCAGCACTCGCAAGCCTGACCTTAAGTTAGATTGGCAAAGAGCTCCACTGTTGCTGTCACTGCTCCTCACTCCCCTCAGGCATTAAGCATCATCCCAAAATTAATAAAAAGTTGATTTTTAAAAGATTATGAAGTTCTCCAAGCTAAAGGAAAGGGTAATGCACTTCTCCATAGTCATACAACTTTCATGTCTGCTGTCATAAAGAGCTGATTTTTTTCTCCCTTTTAAAAGGAGAATTTACATCATGAACAGAAATCCAGTAATGGGGACACAAACAGAAGTGAAGGGATGAGGTGCCAAATTTGGAGGGATGTCTGGGGCTTGATAAACCACTGCAGGCTTAACACAGCCAAAATAAGGCCAGACTCCCCACTGGGACCGTGGGACAGGCCAGACCTGGTGCCTCCCCCGGGGGAGGGAGATCCTGCGCCCCGGTGGAGATCCCACATTTGGGATTTGGAGCTCCCAGGCTCCATTCCTGCTGTTACCTGGCTGCAGCGCCGGCTCCAAGCTCACCGTGGGGAATCAGCCCTCTGAATATTCAACACCCGCAGCTCCAGGGCTGCCCAGAGCCAGGGATTTGCTAGGAAATGGAAGCTTTTTCCACTCCTTCCCAAAATTCAGATCAATGCACTGTGCTGTCTCTGGAGCCTGAGGCTGGTTTGACCTGAGTGTGTGTTTTGCCTCACCTTTAATTAAACAAACACATTCCAGTTTTTATTTTGGAAGCTAATTGTGTTGTTTTAAGGAATTCAAATCCCCCTTTTTCCAGCCCCCAATTCCCAACGCTTCATGTTGTAAGGAGGGAATTGAACCCTCAGCTGTTTTCTGTCACCCAGCACGAGCATCCCTCCCTCCTGTCACATTCCTGTGGTTTGGCAGCCCAGGGCCTGGCACAGTGGGTTTTGGGACTGGGGAGATGCAATGCTGGCTCTGGAGAGCAGGATGCTGGAGATGTGGTGTTTTTGGGGCTGTGGGTTCACCCTTGGAGCCCTTTAGCCCTTCTGGTCCCTGGATTTAACCCCAGCAAGGGGATTTCAGCACTGACACTTGCCAAGGGGCGCTGGGCAACTTGATTAATGTTTGCAGAGCTCTGGGCAAAGAGTGCCGTGTGTGTGGACATTTTCTCATATTCCACCTAGGCCACAGTCCCCCTGGACATCCTGGCACTGCCTCATCAGCCACATCCATGGCTGCACAGAGTTTCCTTTGGCATCTCAGCCACCCTACCACCACCAAAGGCTGAGGAGGAAAAATCAAAACCCCAGCTTGTGCAGATTTCTGGTGCCCGGAAGCCACGATCCCAGCACCGCTTTTTGGCACGGAAGATCTCTCTTTACGGACTCGCTCGTCGAGCTGCCGCGCCACTCTTTTCTTTATGGAGCCACAGAAGTGTCTGTAATGAGAGATTAAAATAGTAGTCGTGCCTCGTGATTTATTTTTGAAGTTCTCGCCTCTCCGCGCGTGTAAATACCCCGGGCTGCGGGCCGGGATAAATAACGCAGCGCAATATATTAACGGGGAGAACACAAAGCGCCAGAAAGATGGAGAAGGGGGAAGGCATTTGCTGGGTGGTAAGTTATGGGGCCTTTGGAGGCAGGGCAGGGGGAGGCTGAGCACGGGGAGGGTTCGCTCCTGCCTTCCCCCCACCGATAAATCAGCAGTCTCGCGGTGCTGGAATAAAATATGCCGGGTCCCTGTGGCGGGGTGGCACGCGGCGCGGGAGCGCGGGCCACGCAGGCTGACTGCAAATGGGGTGGGCCATCAGACGCTGCCATAAAACACCCCCTTGCCTCCCCCAGCTGATTATCAACTTCATGCATAGCAAATGACAGAGCGGGAGCGCCGGCGGCGCCTCCACCGCTCTGCCCGAGGTAAAAAAAAAAAATAAAATATTTACAGACTGACAGGCTAATGGACACTTTGCCAAAGAGCCGTTCGAAAGAAGTAGTAAATGGGCCCGTGCTGATGCAGGGCAGCGGGCCCGGTCAGGGATCAGGACACACGGCACCGGATCGGATAACATCTAATTGGCAGGTCACATCCAAATGAGTGTAGTCATGCATCATCCGGAAGGCTTTCTGCTGGTTATAAAGACACTTGTAAACAATTCAGCCGCTGAACATGGCAATAATATGTTGATCCGGCATGTAATGAGGTGTTCCTGGAATCAATAAACTAGTCATGAAGAGCAGGGAGCAAGGTCAGCGCCTGCCTTTTTGATGACCTTTGCTGGCTGGTGAGGACATCATATACTCTGAAGAGGACTTTTCTCATATTGCAGAAGGCGCCGAGTGTCAGAACTTCCATTCGCAGCAAGCAAATGAACAGCCGGGCTCTGCATGCTAATGAAGTCCAGGCTATTTTCCACCTTTTCATCTGCACATTATGCTCTTGACTTTGGAGAAGGTGGGAATTAGGTTGGACCCTCGTGTCAGACTGCCTGATGGCTCGGCTCCGGAAAACTGGTAATTGAAGCTGATGACTGATGCGGAGGAGGCCTGAATTTGGAAATAAACAGTTTCAAGCACTGCATGTCATTTCTAGAGAGACTGCTGAGTGAATGGAAATGAGCTCCGTTTCGCCGATCTAATGCAGTTTCTCAGCAGGAAAAACACTGTCTTTGAGACAACAATGCCAATCAGTGAGATTTAAATGTCCCGGCGATAATGTAAGGAATAGCACCTGCCTCAGCAAACAGCACTTAGGGAAATGCTGCCCGTGCTGGGGCCTGAGACTTGTCTCCAACCCCCAGCACCAGGCTGCAGGAGCTGGGATGCTCTGAGGCCAGCAGCAGGGACTGGTCCTTGCCACAGAAAAGCCACTGGTGACACTGAGGAGCGTGGCTTTGAGTGATCCTAACTGAACACGGTGATCTCTGTGCCACGTCTGCCCTGCTGAACTGCTCCTCCCCGGCAGGAGAGAAATCCTGCTGGCCTCAGCCCCACCATTGCTCTCCTTACCTCATGCCAGCCCAGCTGCTGGCCCCACAGGGATGAAAAGATGGGGTTTCTAGACAAGGTACCCAAAGACCAGTAGGTTCAGCCTCAACTCTGAACACCCCAGCAGCTGGGAAACAACATGGCAGATGTTATAAACCCTCCCCAAGTCCTGCTTGGGCGTGTGGAATGGGGCACAGACATTCGTGTGCTGGGGCAGAAGTAGTCTCGCTGAGGCTTCCACAGCTTTGAGGTGTTTTCCTTCAGACACAGAATCCTGGCTTGGAAAGACCTTAAAGTCCATCTCATTCTACCCCCTGCCATGGGCAGGGACACCTCCCACTATCCCAGGTCGCTCAGGCCCTGTCCAGGCTGGCCTGGAATCCTCCCAGGGATCCAGGGGCATCCACAGCTTCTCTTGGCCCCGTGTGTCCTCTGCAGGTCCCCCCCAGGCACAGGCATGACCGTGACTCACCTGCCCCATGTTTCCCCAGCAGCCAGGCACCCACAGGCCCGTGCTGGAGGTACAAAGTGCGGTGAGCTGCAGGCTGGGGCTCCCCAGAACCCCTCATGCCCCCGAGCAGAGGGGGTCAGCATCCCCCTGAGCGGCCACATCCCGCTCCCCGCTGCCGAAAGCCACCGGCTGTGCCCTGGAGGTGGCTGCAGCAGGAGCGGGTGTGTTTGTGTAATAGTTTGCAACCCTTCAACATGAAAGGATGGAGACGGATGCGAGTTATTATTATGAAAATGAACCGAGCAACAGACAAAAATATTCAGGAGATGTAATCTGCTTCCCTACAATGCGCTCGCAGAGAAGAGCACTTGGCAGACAGGAGAGTCGCCGTCAGATACATTGCCTTTTGTTAAATTGCTTTTGCTCTGACAATGCCTTTTAAAACCACATGCAATCTTAATTTAAAATACCCAATACCTCAAGGTATAGGGGCCCAGTGCTGGTCTCCAGCTTGGGATTTGTCCAAAACTATTCCCTCAGCTTAATACTGCTATTCCTCATTTTAATCACACAACAAATGCAGGAGCCTGAATTTGCTTGTAAGAATCCATCACTAAAAATTAATGGGGCATGGGTTGATTCCCCTGCCTGCCACCTCAGTGTTGCCCAAATCCCCAGAAGATTTGCCCAAGGTTTTCCAGAGGGGCAGCTTTGACACGCACGATGGGCGGAAAGCAAAGCTCAGTTTTTTCATCTTTTTAGGAAATGGTGAGGAAATTCCAAATGTAGCAGGGCAAGACACTATTGCATTTTTTATTTTCAGAGACAGAGTGGTGGGGAAAAACCCCCAAACAAACCAAGCAGCACTTGCACGTTGCTGCTCCATGCCCTACTTCACTCCTGGCTGCTCCCTGGCACGGAGCACAAGGCCTCCATGGACCAAGGGTTTGGCTGTGGGTGCCAGCTCTGCACTGCTTCACTCAGCACCCAGTAGAACACCTCACCACTCCCTCAGAGGGCTCTGGGTGCCAGATTTATCCTCTGCCCATGGGAGCTGAGAGCCTCGAAGTGTGTGGTGGCATTTTGAGGGCATCCTGAGGAAGGGCAGGCACGTGTGTCCAGGCACGACGCTGGCTCCAGGCTCAGCCCATCCATCAGAGCTCCTCCGGCCTCCCACCTCCACAGATAACCTCCTTCCCTATGCTAATTCCCTCAGAACATTATGCAGACTGTTTATATTTCTCTACAGCCAGAACAGGCTGCTGACACAAATCAGCCATTAGCTATTCACACTGAGGAGTCTCCGCTAATTGTGCAGAATGTAATTAGTGATTATGTAATATCTAAGCTCTTGCAACTGTCATTAATGTCCACTATTCACCAGAGATAGTTCTTACTGAATTAGGGAATGATTACTGCATGCTAAATCTACTTAATCCTAAATATGCTAATTAACACCGCCTGCACTTTAGACAGTGGTTAAAAGCACTAGTCACCTCAAAAAAAGGCTCTGATACACCAGAACCCAAATTGCCTGCGAAGGATTTTCCCTCAAAAGGTAAATTTGTTTAATTAAATGCTGTAGTAAACTGTTGGGCACAGCCCTTGATTAGTGCAGCCCAAGGAGGGGCCTTCTGGAATGATCTTGTGAGGTGCCACTGCAGGGCAGCAATGTCCTGCAGCATCCCAGGTTTCCTGCAGCATCCCAGGTCTCCTGCAGCATCCAGGTCCAGGCACAGCCTTTCCCCCATGCCTGCCAGTGCTCCCCAACAGGCCTGACATGAGCAGAGCCCAATGTAAAACAGCTTTCCAAAGGCTCTCCCTCCAGGATTAACCACCCCACTCCTCAGGTCATAAACAACAATATTCCTACAGGCAGATATAGGAGCTTCCCCTCAATAAATTCTGGCTTAAATCCTAATTCGAAGATCAATTGTGTAATGTTAAGATTGATTGTGCAGAACAGACTCCAAATATTAAATGCTAAAGGAATGGGATAAACAGAGCAATTGTACAGGTTTGAAAGGTCCCTTTCCAAGGCCTGGGGTGTTTAATGTATTCTGGGTTTCTGTAGGAAAAAAAAAGATATGGCTGTCATGAACCCCAGGATAATAGCAGCCTGTGATTTATGAAGATTCCTCCTGCTTATATATTTTAGATAAATAATGCCCCTGTATGTCTCTCTGCACTCATTCATAACCAAAAGCTGCCCGGGCTTGTGCAGGAACCTTTGGAATCAGCTCAGAGGGACGGGATAACTCATGGATCAGACACTGAATAAGTCACGGTGTGACAAGGCCAGGGGTGCCCTGGGCAGAGCCACGGAGCATGGGCACACCTGGAGCCAGGGGTGTGCTCCAACAGGAGCAAACAGAGCCAGGGGTGTGCTCCACACAGGAGCAGAGCCAGAGGTGTGCTCCAACAGGAGCAAACAGAGCCAGAGGTGTGCTCCACACAGGAGCAGAGCCAGGGATGTGCTCCACATAGGAGCAAACATGGCCCAGGGGGCAAACACGGCCCAGGGACCTCGGCTTGCCCACCATTGCAATCACCACCGCCACGGAAATGAAAGAATTAGCCACACAATGAACCCCTAATTGCCTGGCAACAGCATTTAGGCCCCATTAGGTAGATTTGTAACTGCTTCCAGAGAAATAAACTCCTGTGTCATTAGATAACAAGGGAAGAAATAGGTTATTTCCTTTTTGAAAGGTATGAAAGCTTCCAATTGCCTGATGTACGTGCTCAGTAGATTATTTTCTGTCATCTCAGTTAATTGAATTTTACCCATTGCTCTTAGAATTCCTCCCTTTCGTGTAAAGGTTAAAAAGTTCAGAGGAGTCATATTTTTGAACGGCGTCCATTTATTGCACAAGCCAACCCCAGCTGCACAAAGCGCGCCAGGAGAAGGGAGCAGCGGCCAGCAGTGAGGGGATGGCTGCAGCATCCGGCTGGGCTGGCCTGGGATCATGGAAAAACGTCACTTGTCAGGCAGCCTCCAGCTGGGACACGGCCGGGAGCCACCGGAAGGGACCTGCTGCGAGCTGTGCGGTGACTGCACCTCCTCCCCTGCAAAACCAAACTGGAGAGCCAGAGTTAAACTAATTGCTGAGGTTGCCCTCGCCAGGGTGCCAGCTGGGATGGAGTGCCACGGGCATCAGCCAGGCATGGGAGGAGCCCGTTATTCCAGCCCTGCTCCGGTGGTGGCTCTGTCACCCTGTGTCACTCTGCCCACCATCGCCAGAGGTGCCCAGCCCTCACTCTCAAGCAGCCCCCTCATTTCTGCCTTTCCAAAGCAAACCTAGGCAGACATTCTTGCTAAATCCAGAGCATGTGTCATTCCTTTTATCATTGCTCAGGCTGCTGCTCTCAAACCTCACCATCTCCCCAGAGTCACTCCCGAGAGGCAGCAGCACCTCCCATCCCCAGCAGTGCTGCCCTGGGGAACTGAAAACCAAACTTAAACTTCTGTAGGGAGCTCTGGTTTGGTGCTGTGGGACATTTGCTTTGCAGACCAGCATCTCCCAGTACGAAAGGGCTGGCTTGGCCACAGAAATATTACCAAAACCATCATCTGGTGACTCCAGAGCCACTTAATTTTAAACCCTCCTGAAAAGCCGGCTCCATTTTCTGCTTTGGTGGAGACCAATTCCCCGCGCTGGCGTAGGAGAATAGATCAGCCCCGGCAGCGGGGCGTTGTTATCCAGCTCCCAACTATTATGACATAGTTTCTATCAGAGCAGTTTTCTTCTCAGCCAGTCGAGTGGAATGATCCCTGAAAGCCGTGGTTTGCGGCAGGGATGCGCTCGGCGCTGTCAGAAATCCGCGGCTGCCCACACGCAGGCCAGCAGCCGGAAAACAAGGACGTGGAAAAGGGCCTGCAAAGGCACTGGGCAGGGGGCAAGCAGCAAAAAACCCAGGGATGGGAGGAAGAAAAATAAGTATGGAGAGATGAGTAATGTAGAGCAGCCAGGCCCAAGGAATGCTCCTTCCCCAAGTCTCTGAGGTGCTGCGTGTGTCGGGAGCTGGGCGTGCCTCCTCCTGCCTGCCAGCCCAGCCTGGGCACAGGGAAATCTCCTCAACACCACAGGGGCATCTCAAACCTCAGGACTGGAGGGGTCAGCCACTGCTCCTTTTCCCCAGGACTGAGGGATTCAGGACTGGGAGGCCTGCTTTGGAGAGCTGGATGCCAATCCAGCCTCTTCTTCGGCTGGTTTATGGAACTCTTGAGGAGGACAGGAGAGGCCCCACGTCACCTCCAGGCTCATGTGCAGGGCTCTGACCCCATAGATGCATGGGGGGCCATTCCCCCCATTTGGAGAGAATGGGATTGGGCTTCTGCTGCGCTGGGGCTGGTGGTCCCCAAAACCCATCCCTGGTGGGCTGGAGAGGCATCACAGACACCAGGGAGGGGGAGAAGACGGAAGGAAAGAGCAAGGCTGCGCTTTTCCACGCCGCCTTTTTGTTTTATTTGGTTTTAATTGCACCCCAGAGCCCCTCGTATTAAACATCCCTAATTAAGGAGGGCGAGGGAGCGGGTGGTGGCCGGAGTGAAGCGGGAGGCCAGCGCTGAGCCCCTCCACCAGCAGAGCAGTGCGTGGGGATAACCTTGTAATCTACAGAAATCTGGGAATTATGATGGATATTACATAAATCAACCCCCCTGTGTCAATAAGGAAAAAAACATTTTTTAAAAGAAAAGCAGCTGATAATTAACCCTGAGAGCACGGGTTTAACCCACATCACCTTGGGGAAGCGCCCGGACAAAGGCAGGCATTCATCCCGGCCTTTCTCATTTAAATAACCCGGCCTTCATTGGCTCCTGAGGGATTGCTCGGGAATTGCTAAACCGGAGGTTTGTTCGGGTTTGATGTGTAGTCGCATTGATTTCCCCCTCCCTCATCTTAATAAAAGGCATTTTATCGAGCCCTGGAGCGGGGCAGGGCGAGGCATCCCGCAGTGGGTGTTTGCCAGCCCACAGGAGCTCTGCTGACACCTCCAAGCTCATGGAGCTGCAGGATGGCTCTGAGCAGCATCACCAGCCCGTTGCTCATTAGGAAGAACCTAATTATTACTTAGCAAACCAGCTTTGCCCGCAGAATCTGTGGCTGCCGCTTGGATGGGGCTTGGAGCAACCTGGGATTCTGGAAGGTGTCCCTGCCTGTGAAATGAGATGAGCATGAAGGTCCTTCCAAGCCAAATCTTTCTGTGATTCTCTGCATTGATTTTGAGTCTGCCTTTTGGCTTTTTCAGAAGCCCACAGGATCATTTAGGTTGGAAAAGCCCTCTAAGATCAAGTCCAAGCATTCCCCCAGCACTGCCAAGGCCACCACTAACCCACGTCCCCACGTGTCCCATCCATGCATCTGTTAAATCCCTCCAGGAATGGTGACTGCCCTGGGCCGCCTGTTCCAATGCCCAACAGCCCTTCTGGACAAGAAATTTTTCCCAATATCCAATCTAAATTTCTGCTGCTGCAACTTTTGAGGCCATTAATCCCACGGTATCCCCTCAGACAATCATCCGGCCAGTTTTGCTCTCAAGGCACCCAGCAAACGTGCCAGTCCCTCACGTTGGTCAGACCAGGCCCCAGGGAAGCTTCTCCAGCTGACTCCTGCCTCCCTACCCTAATGCTCCTCACTTTTCCCCTGCATCCATAATTATTCACAGGGCAGCACCTGAAAACTCACACCAATCCTGGTCTTTCCTCTCATTTTTCCTCTCTACAAGCCATCTGTGTGTGCGAGTGCTGGAACTGGGATAAAACACTGATAGCTCAGGGGAGAAAGCTGCAGGCTGGAGGGAGAGCTCCTGCAATGCTCTTTCCTCCCATGGCTGCTGCTGGAAAGCCTGGCAGGGATGTTCCTGCGCATGGCTCTGCAGTGCCCACACAGTGCCAACACCTCCTGTCGCCCACAGGGAGTTCCCTGTCCAGGTCAGACACTGCTGGCAGCCCCACATGGGCCAGAGAAGCCGCACACACAGCCCTGCAGGGAGGACACACAACCTGCCTGCGTCGCCCTGCTCGCAGAGGGCTGCTGCCAGTGATGGACACATCCTTATTCGTAAGTATTTAATGTTTCTTAGGAAGCACTTCTAAAAGAAATTGGTATGTAATGACAGCACTCACTGGAAAACAGGCCGATTATAAAATGCACTAACTTATCTGGTATTCATTTGAAAAGTAAATGGATGCAAGTAAAGGTGAGAGTTCACTACCAATTCAAATATTTTGCTCTAACAGGCTCTAGCACTCCTACTTTAATTCAAGCAGAAGCACAAGTATGAATAATCAAACTGGATGATGCTCATCAAAACCTTTGTGCCTTGCACCATTTCAAATGGTCATTGAAGCTTAATGGCAAAAAATTTACATTATTCCTTTAATTTGTATTCTGTTCCTTCCTTCTGAGTGATGTGATTGTGATTTTCTGTTGCCGGCTGTATTATTTTGATGCAAATGTTATGTGCTGCTACAGTCCAATTTCCTGCTTCGCCCTCCCCTTTTCTTCCCCCAGGAAAGAAACGACAGCTAAAATAGTTCAGAATTGGGGAGGGATTCTGAAATAGTTCCTTAACTACCGCTCCCAATTAAAGCAAACAATGCAGGGTCTTGAAGCACCCTGAAAAGCTGAAAATTAATTATTAGCTGAAGGGGGAGGGAAGTGGCTTTGCTCCCCGGACCTTCAGAAAAAAAAAAAAAAGAAAAAAAAATAGAAAAAAGTGAGGGATCCCAATTCTGCCTACAAAAGAATTAGAAAAGAAAATTTGTAATTCAGTTAAAAACTCCTTTTGCTGGCACATAATCACCTAGGGATGAATGCTTTATTGAGAGGCATGGGGCTGCAAACCAAAGCTTTGAAAACAGGAGGCCCCCGGGGTGCTCCCGGCACGTAATATATGCACCGACTAATTTATTGCGCTGTGACTAATTTCCATTCCTTGTGCTCGGAGTTGCCTGGCTAATTACAGGGATGTTTTCTTAACTTGGGTAATTGCGCTGCCCGTGCGCCAGCCCCACGCTGGCTTTGATGCGCCCCCATGGGGTGGCTGCGCGGGGCACCGCCCTAATTAGATTGGCTGCCTTAATTAGGGGAGATGGATGTGGGGGTGCCCAGCTCCCCACCACGCAGGCACCAGCCTGGCAGGGCAGCAGGGTGACACCCAGCCCCAAGCTGGGTTCTTCCACAACCAAAGGACATCCCAGCGTCCATGCCATCAC
This sequence comes from Agelaius tricolor, assembly GCF_023055355.1. NCBI lineage: Eukaryota > Metazoa > Chordata > Aves > Passeriformes > Icteridae > Agelaius > Agelaius tricolor. The sequence continues at coordinate 5,197,148 of NW_027269261.1, forward strand.
CCATCCCGTTCCCACCAGAAAGGCCAAGCTCCCAGCAGGAGCATCCCTCCAAACACACAGGAGGGGACAGCCCCGTGTGCCCGTGTCACTGGGGACAGCCCCGTGTGCCTGTGTCACCACTGCTTTGCTCAGCCCATCCCCAAATCCGCTGCCTTGGTTCTTTCTGTGGTGGTCACACAGTCGTTATTAGGCAGATAATCGCTTCCTTGAAATAATTCCAGCACTCAGCTCTAATAAAAAAGATTTCTTAGCAAGGACCCTCGGTGAAAGGGGCTCAGCGCTGCTCCCTGCACGGTCTGGGTCAATTGGGTTCTGCTCTGTCCTCTCTCCAGCCCAACAATTGTCTTTCACCCACTGAAGAGTGGCCCAGGACACCCATCCAGGGCCAGTCTTGAACACTCACCTTAATAAAAGCTTGACATCTGAAATTCTGCTGCTTTACTCCTGCCCTAGCAAAGACTTGGTCAAGATCCTGGAAAATTAATGTTATATCGGTTAAAACCCATCCCCTGGCAGGGAAGGCCAAGGGAAGGTGGCAAACACCTCAGTGCCAGAGGGTCCTGCAGGTCTGTGGTGATGGAAACTCGTGGGAAGCGGCGCTTCCCGCTGGGATGTGCCAGCCTCTCTGCAGGACTGGGCCATGGCCGTGTCACCCACACCCATGGGATCCTGGGAGAGATGCCAGGGAGAGGCCATCCAGCTGGAAGACTGGGCAGCACCAAGAGTCCCCAGGTGGTGCCCAACCTATGGAATTCCAGCAGTGGGCTCTGACAGACCCTGCGCTCCTCCAAGGTGACTTAAACCCTCATCCAGCTGCAGACACTTTCCTCCAAGCACTTGGAACCTCTGGCAGCTTGAGGAAACAGTAATTTTTTTTTTAATAGTCAAATAAACAAACCAAGTGTTTCAGCTCCTGTTCCAAGGACCTAGTTTCACACACAGAGACACACCTGAGAGAAGGAGAAATTCAGTGTCTCTACCCCAAAGTGAATTGACACGGACACCCGGGCGGGGGTGGATCCAGCACCGCAGATTCTTTCCACAGCTGCCCAACCAGGCTCTGGGTGCAGCCCTCCAGCAGCAGGATGGAGGGCTTGGAAGAGGTTTGGGAGCTTGGTTTGTTCACCATGAAGCCAGCTCCATGCAGCCTGTTGTGCAAATCAGCCATTCCCAGGTGGATTTTGGGGCAAGGAGCCCATGGCTGCCGGCACGCAGCGCACGGGGCTCTCGTGGCCCGCCGGGCACCAGGGGTGCATGGGAGATGCTCACGTGTGTGAAGCATCTTCTCAGGCTCACGCTTGCTGTGAAAAAGGAAATAAAAAGAGCCTCCCCCCCTCCAGCTGCCTTCGGCATCTCCTTTCTAATAACTTGGCATATTCACTTAATACAGGCCAGCTCCTTCCAAGTCGTTAGCGGCGGCGGGAGACACAGCCGGAACGCTGACCTGGTTTGCTTGCCAAGACAGAGCAAAGAGAAACCTTCACATAATCATTTCCAAACATTAAAATGGCTCCATTGTCATTATAGCTGAGAGATTGAATTCGCCTCATCAAAGCGGCGTATGACAGGTGACTCAATAGGCTGGTGCCAAGCGCGGAGGCAGGAGATTAGCAGGGCACTGATATCATTATTTCCGCCTATCACAGATTCGGCAGGGAGGCAATTGTAATTTCTGGGCTTATTAGTCTGCATTCGCAGGAAAAAACCTGGTGATAAACCTCAGTGTGACAGCCAGGCATTTGTGCAGCAAGTGCTGTCACAGTGACACTTGGAAAATGCCAATGTGGATACGTTCTCCTAATCCCCCCTAATGGAGGTTAAAGCCTGGCACAAAGGCACTCTTATCACTGATCGGGACACTAATAACATTTGCATTTTTAAGTTAAATATAGTAAGTAAAGAGTAAGTCTCCTCCTCACGGCTTCGGCAATTAACTCGGCCTCGGAAAGATGAGAGCCGAGCGGAGATTCCAGCCAGGAGCGCTCTCTCCCACGGCGGGTCAGGATTCCCAGAGCTCCCACCTCCACTCTGGGTGGGTCAGCATTCCCAGAGCTCCCACCTCCACTCTGGGTGGGTCAGCATTCCCAGAGCTCCCACCTCCATTCTGGGTGGGTCAGCCTTCCCAGAGCTCCCACCTCCACTCTCTGTGCTCTCCGTGTCCCGGGATGGGACCTGGCAAAGTCGGGGAATGCTGGCTGGTGGGGGCTGAGTAGGGCTGCTGGCGCAGGGCTGCCCTTTCCCCCAGCAGAGGAGATCCTTCCAGGGCTTTCACACACTTTTACAAGTGGTTTTGCTTCAGATGGACTCTTAAAAAACTCTTGGGGTTTGTTTTCTGCCCCTCGGTGCCAGCTGGGCTTGGGGCTCCTGTGGGAATTCCTCCCGGACACGAGCCCGGCACGTGTGCCACGGGCGTGCACACACACGCTCTCCACAGGAATTTCTTAAGGAAAAGAATAATTACAGGTGGTAAACTGTTACTTTTCCACATTTAAATAAGAGACCAATTAAGAAGACTATGTAATTCAATTCTGGAGTGAGTGCCACTGAATTCAATTTGTTTCAGGTCAATGAATATAATGTGAAGTTATTAACAAAAAGGTCAGGGACTGCATATAAAATATACACACATGACACAGGCAGAGTAATTAGTACACATTTCACATGTTCTGCTGCTCAGACATATGGTGTAGAAAACCTGAGCGGGATTAGATGGTAATAAATGTTCCCCTCTCCCTCCCACCAGCTCCCTATTTAAATAGGGTTTATGGCTATTTCCCCGGTGTTCCTGGGATCTGCCCGAGGCTGAGGACCCACAGCCCACAGAGCAGCTCTGGGGTGGGGCCCTCAGCCAGGGCAAAGCTCCCAGGAAAGCTGGGACTCTCCCAGGGCAAGAGATCCCCATGGAGCAGCCCAAGCCACAAGCCAGCACGTGATGGTGCAGGGACAGTTTTTGGGGACCCCAGGGCATGCCAACAGAGCCACACCTTTGTGGTGCCCTCACCAAGAATCACTCTGTTTCTCCATGCCTGTTTGCTACAAGTGCACACTCTGTGTGTGAAGTTACTGCATTAATGATAATAAAACAGTCAAATTATACAGTTAAGTGGTGGTTGAATTTGAACAAGTCCACAGCACACATTAAAAAAAAAAAAAGAAAAAACAGGATAATAAAGCCCCAAATATGTTTTTGACCCTGAGACTGAGTATTGGACACCTGGATTCTCTTGCAGGTAAAGATGCCTTTCATAGGGGAGGAACATGAGGACTTGGGGAAAATTCCTCTGAAAGTTACAGGAAGAAATCCCAAGGTGCAAGAACTCTGCCCAGCACCAGAGGTGCTCTGGTGTCCAGTCAAACCTGCTAGGGACTCTCTGCTGGTAAAGGACAACCCAGATGTTATGGTTTGTGTGCTCCAGAATTTTCCTTGGCATCTTGTGTTCAGAATGAGATATGCAACCCATTTCCCAAGTTATGCTTTACCTCCAGTGCGGCCTGATGTGCTAAGGAAATGAAGTAGTTTGTGTATATTGATTAATAATTACCATTTACGACTGAACCTGGGAGCAGAATCCTCAGCTGGAGATATTTATTTTACCCATCATTCCTGTCTGGGTTTTGTACAGCTGGCTGCAGAAAGCAACAGGAAAAGCAGGAAGTGGAGAGCTCCAGGAATGGTAGGGGCAGCCCTGGATCCACACACGTTTAGGATTTGTCTGCAAAGAGGGAACTGTGAAGCGACATTGGCTCGTACAGGTTCAGGGGTGAATTACACCTGAGATGGGGGTGTTAATTAATGTTGCATTGGCCAGGTACTCCAGTCAGGATCCCATCTCCAGAGCAATCAGCAGGATTCTCTGGGTTTGCTCTGAGGAGACCCAGGTTAGTGCTCACAGGATAGCCTGTCCTTAAACTGGGCAGAGGGGCCTTGTGAGGTCTGGACTGGCCACAGCTCAGCTCTTCAGCTGCCTCAGTCTGTCCCTCACCCCATTCCCCCCTGCAGCAGCTCCCATGGAGATCCCACTGGGAGATGGGGCTGCAATCAGCAGCAATCCCAGGCACAGCAGCAGCCACCAGGATTCCCCACAGGCGGCACCTCCCCAGCACAGCTCAACCTCCCCAGGCTGCTGGGACAAGGTCTGATCAGTGCTGCTGAAACTGGTGGATTTCTCCCCACTTCCCAAAATCCAGCATCCCATATTCATCCACAAGAAGAGGAGTGGACAGAGGAAGGACAGCTCAGCAGGTTGCTGACTATACCATGTGGAGACGCCAAAAAAAAAAAAAAAAAGGCAAACAAACAGGAGAAATCTATTTTGCTGTTAATTAAGAAGTCATCCCCTCCTAACCGGTTTGCTCTCCCCCTGATTCCTTGGTCTTTAAAAGCACTAAAGCAATTTAGTAAAAAAGTTAACACAATTTTACTGTTTGGCTGTGTTGGAAGACAACAAGCAAATAAAAAGCAGGGAAATAAATACCTACACAAAGCCTTTGTTTTTTTTCTTTTTCCCTCCCTCTCCTTTTGAATCTTCTGTTTCTCCACACTAAAACCCCACGGCGCGACTCCCCAGACCTCCCCACGACCACAGCGGCTCCCAGCAACATCTCTCTCCCTCTCCATGCCTGGGGCTGGGTTTTGTGGGCACCCCAGGGACGTGCCCAGCGTTTCCCCATGCCGGGGGTGGGAGCAGACCTCCCAGGCTCGGGCCACCGCCGGGGCCACGCGTGTTGGGGACAGGAGGGGACAGGAGGGGACAGCGCGCTCCCCGCCCGCGGGGTCGGCGCCCCCGGCCCCGGCGCCTCTCAGCGCCGCCGCTCCCCGGCGCTCTCATTAACTGAGGATTGCGAATGGGTCAGCAGATCTATACACTCCTGTGTTCCCCGGCCTGCTTTATTTATTTCTTTCTTTTTGCAGGATGCTGAATAACTAACCTTTCCCTCAATAGGCAGATTTAAAAAAAAAAATAGGATCCATCGCACAGCAGCAGGATAGCCTTGCTCTGTTTTGACCTTTCTGAAATTAATTTCCCAATCTTAGCTTTCAAAATCAGAGATTGAAAAGACCTATTAGATCAGCCAATCCATCTTATCACTAGCACGGCAGCAAGCAGAGACCCCAGCCAAGTGCTTCTCTATGCAGGGAAAATATTCTGGAATAAGACGGGGCATGAATTTAAAGTGAAATACCTGTTCCGGAATATTCTGCACGTGGACACGTACTCTGGAATAACTGCAGCTGATCCTGACTTTGCTCAGTTGACACCTGGAGCCGTCCACTGGAACAGAGGGGAGAGAAAAAAATAATCCTATTTTAGGATAAGAAGACATTTTTGTGGCCCAGGTCTGGGAAATAATTCTCCCCCGACCCTTTTTTCCCAGGCAGGCTGTCGCTCACAGGGCAGCACCACCAGGGAGGAGAGGGATGGGTGCTCAAGGAAATTCTGCCCTGACCTGCAAGGGTGTGGATCAGGATGCAAAATTCTGGTCTGCAGCTACTCCAGGAGCCTGGGGTGTTAACAGGCACCTCTCCCAACCTGCAGTGTAGCTCCTTTTCTGGGAACACTGCTCTTTTCAGTGGGTCCCTGCTTTTCCAGACAGCAAAAAACTTGGGGGTAAAACCCTGAATTTTATTGTTTGCTGTCCTGGCCAGCACTGCCAGCCCATGTTGGGGGTCCCCAGGAAGGCCCCTTGGTGAAGGGAGTGCTCCTGCTGCCATGCATCCCTCTCCCCCCATTGCCCTTGGAATACCTGGGGCTCTGAAGGCCGTGTTTTAATGCCAGCAGTGTTGATCTAGAGGGAACAGGTCACCACCCTGTGCTGACCTTGGTGTCCACCTCCACCCTGCCCCTCACTGCCCAGCAATGCCTGACAGGCTTGGACATCTCCAGTGTGGCATTCCCAGGGCTCTTGCGGATGTCTGCAGGGTTTGGATGCACAGGGCAGCACGGAGGGGAATCCTCCTTCTCAGAAACGAAGCAGGCCTTGCAGCAGGTCTGGTCACACCAACCTGCCCAACCCTGGCCATGCCCAGGTGGCTCAGGGAGGTGGCTCCAGCAGCAGCAGCACATGGAGCCCAGGTGTGGCCTGTCCCCTCCGGAGCGACGCCACTGTCACAAAGGGACAGGGGGAGTTGCTGGCGACGCCGAGCGGAGCTGTGGCTGTCACGGATATCGGTGCTGGGAGACAGGAGAATGCATTCCAGGTGTGTGGAAAGCAGCTTCTCCCCATGAAATGTGATGGGAAGGAGCCTCTGCCGACACCTGCAGCGAGCGTGTGCGCCGAGGAGCTGGGAGTTAACACCAGCAGGTGCCTGGCAGTTTAAAGCCCTGCTACATTTCCTCTCAGCTCTGTGGTGTGGTGAACAGCCCCGAGTCTTTTTCCCATGGAAACCCCTCTGTTCCGCCTCAGCACCCACCATCCCGGGGGGAAGAGCTGCCACCACCCCCTGCTCAGGGAGCACCGAGAGCACACAGCAAACTTTGGGCACTCAACAAGTCCTCTCCGCACACAGCCAGGGCCAAAAGATCAATATTGACACTTTAGATGATTTCTCTCAATTTGTTTTTTCTTCAATTGTTGGGGCAAAGTTCCACTTTTCCAATATCTTGGGTTCTCGGCTAATAGAAACAAATAAAGCGAAAGCTTCTGTCCACAATGGGTGAGGAGCATCCATTGTCAGCGGGCGCTAATCGGATTAAATTGGCTCCTGGCTCTATTGCTCGGGGATAACTCACTCCTAAATTTTTTCCCATCTCAAGGGGATGGGCCATTGTTGCTTTCCCCCCCCCTTTTTTTTCCTATTTAAATCTGACAGATAGAATGAGGAACGGCTGGAGCTGACGGCTCTGGGGAACAAAGAGCAGAGCCCAGCCCGGGGCCCTGCCTGGTGCCGGCCCCCCAGGGCCCTTCTCCCGCTTGGGCATCACCACTGCTGCCCTCTGGAAACCGCATTTAAAGCCTGGATGCGGCCAAGCAGGGAAAAAACCTGCGGCTGTCCACGCTCAGGTCGCTCCCCATTAGCATTTTAATCCGTACCCCTGGCACAGCCCCTTGGAAGGAGCTGGAGCTGGAGCTGGAGCTGCAGCAGCAGCAGCAGCAGCCACGTTCCAGCGAGCAGCCCGAAGAGAGAGACGGCCTTAAATAATGCCACCTTCGCAGGGAGGCCCCGCCAGCCGCCAGCTACATTTTTGCCCGGAGTCTGATAATTTTCAAAGCTATTGGCAACCTGGGAATTTTCCTGCCTTATCACCAGGGCTCAGCTAACTTCACTAACACTAATCAGAGCTGGAATCATTCATTCAAGGATTGCATGATCATGTTTTTCTTTAGCGGTGACAGCTGCCTGAGCCGCATTAGCAATGCAGATGAGTCAGCCTAATAGGTTAATGCAGAACACGCGAAAATTAGGTTTAATCCCCAGTGAAATAATCTAACATTTTCACATTTCTTGATGTTGGGATAGAGACATTGGTGGTGACTCAATTAGGTGTAATGTAGATCAAAGCAAATTTACCTTCTGGCTGAACCTTCCCCGTAGTTTAGATAGAAGAATATAAGGGTTCTTTACTAATTGGCCAATGGCTGTGGGGAGAATTGCACGGAAAGGGAATCGCGCTCCGGATCGGGGTCTGGAACGGGGCACGGGCTCTGCCGACACCAGGCACGGTGCTGAGAGTGCAGCCCCTGCTCCTCGCCGTGCAGCCTCACAAATGAAGACGTCTGGGGGTTTTTCTGCAGTTTTATTTTACTCCCCCCCCTTCCCGCTCCCCCATTCGTTTTTAATGTCCCGTGCCGCAATATCCCCGGCGAGGTTTGAAAGACCTTGTGCGATAAAAGGAGCGTATAAAGGAGAGGAAGAACCCCACCCCGTCTAATGTTTCCATTCCCGGGGAATAACATATCAAACAGCAATCGCTTCCAGTCGTAAAGGGAGGGGAACAAAAAATTACATGCCCTCAGTTGCCAAATTATTTTTTTGCCTTGACATCTTAATTCTTAATCCTTGTGTGTGGTCAAATCAGCCTACTATAGACAACCAATCAAGCAATTATTCCTAAATTATATTTGCCCAGCTCACATTGATTGGTTATTCTTTTCTTATTGGGTAAGCTCATTAATTCCGAGCAGCTTGCTTATTATGCTTTCCACATCATTTTCCTTCGGAGCCTATCTACTCACACCAGCCTGCTGATGTTTCAAGATGCCACGCAGAAAAAAAAGGCCGAGTGATCTATTGCATTGTCTCTTCCAGCAATTACAATTCACATTGCTGATTAACTTTGATGTGAAAACTAATGAGATAAGGCAAGTTATCAAGGCGGACCTGATCGTCATCTCATTTATAGAGCATTTGCCATCAGTGAATGACAAAAACTAATGAAGATGTATCTGACAGCAGGCTGAGCCGCGGCCGAATTTCGTTTCTCATCAGCGAGTGCTCTGCTTCGAACTCATCAGTCTATCTGAAACATGTGGAAATTAGCTTAATAATGAAAACACTTCATCCAAATAGACAAATGTTTACATTAAAACAGCTACGTGATAAATAGATGTTAAAGATTTTATGCCTTCTTGAGTCTAAACAATGGAGCACAAAATATGTTCTCATATTCACTAAATCATGCCCATAAAAGCTCCCTCCCCACGTGCCGCCGCCGTACCTGCAGCGGGCTCCCCTCTCTGTGGCTCGCGGAGATTCCCGGGCTGCGGCTGGAATCATTCGGGCTCCAACTCAGGGATGCCCGTGCCAGCACTGGGCAGGGACGGGGGGGCTGGCCCTGCCCACACCTGGGGCACACGGCTCCCAAAAGACGCTTTTTTAGTGCTTTTTTTACTTAGAGGTGCTGCGCGCTGACATTTACCCAAGGTAGAAAAAAGGGATCCGGTTGGCCCCCGGACAGAGTGTAAAGCAAGCACAGGCATAATTCATGTAAATACAGCAGCGTTTCTTTCCTGAGCCGTCACCAAAAAGCCGCCTGCGGTATCAGTCTAGTTTAGAAATGTTGTGATAAAAGGGAGGCAGGCAGAGCTGCTCCCATTTTTAATATTGTGGCTTTGGTATCTTTATTTATGAGAGACTATTTCATATTTGTCGGGCACTATTTCACACGCTTCTGCTATGTCCAAACGTATCCCCGAGATGTTTTTGCATCTGGAATAAAATATCCGTCCACAATGCTGGTATCAGAACAACACTATTTCTAATAAAAAAGACAGGCATCTGCAAGGCAGAAGAGTGAAACTCTCGCTTCAAAAATTATTCTAAAAATTGCCATACTTCAATTAAAAAAAAAAAAGAACTGGTAAAAGATTCTCTTCCTTTACCATGATATTTCCCTCTCCCTGAAAAATCTATACGGACAGGCTATGAAGCATTGCCTCCTTTATGAAAAAACCAACCCCGAGCACGTTATCGCCAATGTAAGAGGAACTTTAAATTTGATTTTAAAAAACCGATTATCCAAGCGGCTTGGGGAAAAAAAATTAAAAAAAAAAAAAAAAAAAAAAAAAAAACTAAAAAAAGAGAGCGTTTGCAGAAAAGGCACAGGAGCTCCTATAAATTCCGTGCGGCGGCGGCTCCGTGGAACACCCAGCGGAGGAGCTCCCGGCCGGGTCGCGGTGCCCCCAGCCCGTTCCCTGCGCCCCGCACTCACCGCATCCCCTGTCTCGGCCCCGATCGGGTTGCCCGGGCATTGTGCGGCGCAGATTAGCCCGCACAAAGGGCCCGCATCCCGGCTAAGTTAAAAGAAAAGCCTGCTAGGAAGCGCCGGCGACAAATTACTACTTCAGCGCTGGATTAAATGTAAAAGCCCTTCACAGAGCTGCAGATAAATCCTGCGCGCTAGAAGGAACCATAAAAGTACTCGTTCAAGAGCTACAGGCACAAGTGGAAAATTGACCCCAAAGATTTTTTTTTTTTTTTTTTTTTTTAAAGTAGGCGAAGTTTATAAAATTTCTGCCGCCGCAGCAGGGAGAGGGTCGCGGCAGCGCTCCCGGGCACCGGAGCTGGACACGTCCGCGGCCACCGGAGCGAGCATTCCGTGAAATCCCAGCAAGGTTTGCTTGGTGCCTTGGAGGGCTTTTGCTTTGTGCCTCTCTTGTTTGTTTGATTTGCGTTTTGTCGGGTTTTTGGTCGGGTTTTGTTTGGGGTTTTGGGTTTTTTTGTTTTTTTTTTTTTTTTTTGTTCCCCTTTTTTTTTCCCCCGCTTTCTCTTATCCAGCTAATGAAGCAGAATGGTTTCGCTTTCACCACTCGCGCACAGAGTGGGAAAGCGCTGCTCCCATCCTCATTTCCCTTTTCCCTACATCCTTCCCAAGGCTGCCGTGAGACCCCCGCATCCCGCGGGATGCTCCGGGCGGGCCGGACGCCGCAGCCGCGTCCCTGCGGTGCCGAACCACTCGCGTCACCCGGGCACGCTGCATCTCTCCGGCTGCACAGCCATTGTTTTACACGTCTCAAGTGCCATCCCGGCCGCGGCAGCGGCCCTGCTGGCTGCCCGGGTGTGCATCTCCGTGTGCCCGCACGGAGGGACGGACGGGGAGAGACGGGGATGCTGCTCCTCCCTCCCCCTCCCCGGCCTTCATCCCGGCCGCCTATTTTAATAAATAATTATAGGCAGCTAAAGGATTTCTTCATTCCAAAAGGTCTCCCCTTCACATTTCTCAGAGGTTCAGCTCAAGGAGACACCATGATAATAAGGCTGACTCGGGATCCCTACTCCACAATGTCATTATGAGCTACCATTTAAAATGAAAAAAAAAAAAAGTCTGTATATTATACCTAAAAGCATTACAAGGTTAGTGTCTCAGCTTGGGGAATATTTAATGCTGCTGGGAAAGCAGCACTGCTGCTCTGAGGAGGAGGAAAAAGGAGAAAAAAAACACAACGAGAGAAAAATCCTTTCTGAAACACAAGCCTAGAAAAAAGATGTTGGGAGCGAGCACGGAGATCATTTGCATTTCCAATGACTAGGACTAATCCTCCACTACCACATTTATATTTTCTTATTACTTTTCCTAATTGTCTCCTTTTTATTTTATTTTTTTTTTCCCCCGCTTGTAGCTTTTCCTCCTGTTTCTGTTCCCAGCTCCCGTTATTGTCTGGCTCAGGGCTGGATCACCCGGAGCTGCTGCCGGCCCCTCCACACTGCCCAGGCCACACAGCCAGGAAAGCCTGGGTGCCTCACACACACATGCAGAGCCTGGGTGACACACCAAGGAGCTTGGCTCTCTTAGGATTTGCTAAGAAACATTTCTGGAGGCAAGGAAGGGCTTTTTGTCTGGTGCCCGGGGCATGGCGCAGGCAGAGAGCAGCCTCGGCAGTGTCCCACCCCTGGCATGGGCACCTCAGGAGCCAGCCAGCCCTGTCTTCCCCTGAAAGCCACCTTGGGCTGGCAGGGAGTGGAGAACAGACCAGCCCGAAGCCCTCGGCAGAGAGACAGCACCCAGCCAGGGGGGCTGTTCCCAAAAACCCGGGCTCCCCGGGCAGGGAGCTTGGCGTAATCCCCAAATCCTGCTCCAGAGGCTCTCAGCTCCAAGCAGTGCCTGAACTGGGGCTGTGTGTCACCCCCAAGTCACAGCCTCTGTCTCTGTTGAGGAAATTACACAACTAAATGCCTGCTCGAGACCAGCCACTAAACCGCTCCCACAGTATTATCCTAAAATTTGCTAATAGTGGCTCTTTCACATAAATTAAGTGATAATGAAAAAAAGCCTCCCTTTGAATTTATATATATTTCAGCAGAGAATAATGTTTTATTTAAAATAGTTACAGCGTGCCTTTTGATTTGGAGTTTAAAGTAAATAATATTTGTACATCTAAAACATACTCAAGACAAATGAAAAGCCTCTAGATGCTTTTGTATGAGATGCTGAAGAGCTCTACAAACTTAAAAGCACAACCTCAATTAAGCCCATCTTCATCTGGAAAAAAAATTAGCAACTGAAAGCTGAATATATTAGATAATGCACACTTGCAGGAGAGCATTCTCTTAGCAAAAAATTCTTGATAACCAACCTAAAGCTGGCCTTCGAGTTGCTCGATGCTAATTTTGTTTGAAACTGTTTAACTAACTCTGAATAGATATCCATATTCAACAAAGACATAATTAATGGCAACCTTTTCTTCTGCTTAGAAGACATCATAACAAGCAGAAAAGTACAAAAAGATTTTTATAGTAACTAATTTAAGGACAAAGGGTTGACCTCTAGCATTTCATTAAATAAATGGAGCGAATGAAAGAAGAGTGACAGTATTCATCCTTGTTCAATTCAAGCAGCCAATTTCAAAATGCAAATCATAATCTGCAGATGTTGGAGCCTGATATATTTTTTTAAAATATCATTTGTTCAATTTAAGAACATCAGACATTTGAATTTTAAATTAAAAAAAAAAAACCAAAAAACACAAAAAAACCAAACCAAACCAATTCCCAGCTCCAGGTTGAGGCGCAGCGTGACTGCACGCTCGGAGCCGGGGTCTGCCGGGGCTCTCCTCCCTCCCCACCTCCCCAGCCATTCATTTTCGACATTATTCTCAAAACCTTTTAATGGAGAAGTTCTGCTAAGCTGCACATTATTCCTGATTAGCACAGCTGGCCGGTGCTGCTGCCTCTGCAGCCCGGGGATGACCGAGAGCAGCTCCGCGTGGAGCCCGGCCAGCGGCTCCAGCCTCCCTCCCCACCTGTGGGCACCCTGCCCCCAGCGACCCAGGGGGATGCATTGTCCCTGGATACGCTCCCATGGCACAGGGACAAGTGTCCTGGCTCTGGTCCCCATGGATGGCAGAGCTCCAGGAGGTGACCAGAGCACAGGTGGGGATAACAAGGGGAGGTGAGCTGGCTCTGAATTTGGGAACACAACCCCAAACCTCCAGAGCCGGGTTTTCTTTCAGGTGCCAAGGTGCAGTGGGAAAGGAGGAGATTTTGGCTGGACCGTGGATGATCTGCAACCCTTTAGCAGGGGAGGGAGGGATGAAGTCTCAGTGCCCAGCTGGACACTTGGCACACACCTGTTCCATGGGGCTCTGTGGAAGTCAAACATGTGCCAAGGCACACGGGGGGAGTCTGGGGGAGCAGCTCTAGCCCAGTGGGTATCACACAGTGCCATGAGTACAGATCCATGGAGGGCTTCCTTCCTCATTCCCTTCAATCCCCTGAGAGGGAAGGAAATTCACCTTTCTCCCCCAAGTTCAGTAGTGACATTAAGGGACACTTTTAATGTGCCCAAGGGGACCAAAGGATGCCTGGCCACACCTGACACAACGGCAGCACGAGTTCCTCCCTTCTCCTTTCTACACCAGCTCAAACAGCTGTTTCCAGGCTTGCAGGGATAATCCACAGGGCCTGGTGGCACTGTCGAGCCTGGACATGTGTGGGGTTTGGTTTCTCCCAGGAAATGGCTTTAGGGTGTTTGGGAAGTGTTTTTGGAGAAGCACGAGATTTTAACATTTATTTTGGCCATTGAAGCACACAGAAGTTTCTGGCCTCCCTGAACTGGGTACAGTGGACCAACAGTGACATCTCCTCAGCGAGAGCAATTCCCTTCCTTCCTTAATAAATGGAAAAGATCCCACATTCCCACCAAAGGGTCCCTAGCTACTGCTAAGTTACAGTGAAGCACAACCTCTGCAAAGGCATGTATATTAATTAAATTGCTGCTGATTAGGACCCATCAGAGTGTGCAGAGAGGGACTGAAATGAACGCCCAGGAGCATCCCTGGGGAGAGGAGAGCAGCAGAGAGGGACTGAAATAAACGCCCAGGAGCATCCCTGGGGAGAGGAGAGCAGCAGAGAGGGACTGAAATAAACGCCCAGGAGCATCTCTGGGGAGAGGAGAGCAGCAGAGAGGAACTGAAATAAACACCCAGGAGCATCCCTGGGGAGAGCAGAGGAGAGCAGCAGCGCTGTGCCGTGGCCTCACCCTGGGCAGAGCAGAGCCATTTCTGAGGGCAGTTTTGTCCCAAGTCCTTCCCAAAGGCCACGAGCCCATCCTGGCCCCACTGGAGCTGGGCACGGGCAGGAAGAAGGGCAGGGCTTTGCCAGCCCTCCTACACAAACAGACCCTGCAGCTGTCGTAGGGCAAAATAAATGACTTCCGGAGGTTAGGGAGAATAAATGAATCCATTCAGGCATGAGTGAAGGGGACATTGTTTTCCCCCTCGAAAAAAAAATCCCTCCCCAACAACCTATATATTAAGGTATCAATGAACAACAAATTCATTCAGTTATGACACAGGAAATCTAAAGCAGAATGGGCTGCAAAACAAACTCGATTTATCTGCGCCACACACGCAAGAGGAAAAAATGCCTCTTGTTGGCTGCTCTGCCAGGGCTAGGGCTCCTCTCGAGGATTCCAGCCACACACAGAGTGTTTTCTGCCACTGCTTTAGCTGTGGGTGCGAACTTCTGAGATTAAGATTGTTCCCTTAGGTTTATCCTCTTCAGGGACAACGTGTGCACAATACGCCTTTGGAGCGCATTTAAAGCCAGGCTGCAGATGCACATAATCTCCATCCTCCTGCACCACAAACAGGAGATGTGGAGGTTTTGGTTTGGTTTGTGGTTTTGTTATTTTTTTTTTTTTTTAAGGGAGAGGAATTACCCATTCAAAGAGAAACCGAGTTTTTTCACTGTGGAAACCTTCATTTTTATATTAGAAAAAGAGAAGCAAAAACTAAAAGGCTCGAGCCAGACCTGATTCCTCAAAACAAGCCAGCAGCTCCCTTCTCTCCCAGCTCTCAGCAGCAGCCCTGAGCCCACTCAGGGGGCCCCATCTGCTCCACTGCATGTCTGGGCACATGCTGAGCCTGAGGGGACACCCCCAGCTTCCAGAAGGACAGAGGGACAGTGCCTGTCCTACCCTTGGCATTGCCACGGACCCACTTCCCTGAGCCCACTCCCCTTTGCTGTCCAGCACTACAAACCCGAAACGTGGCTGAGAAACAAAGCCCATCCTCCTCTTATTTCCGAAACATTTATGCTTACAGCTGTTTTCCCCAAGTAACATTAAAAAAAAAATCTCTTAAAAATGAGTGCAGCGGGTCAATCCTGCTGTAGAAATGGAATTGGTACCCAGCTGCAAGGAGCACTCGGCGTGCAGGGGAATAATCCAAAAGGTTTTAATTAGGCAAAGCAGCAATAAATGAAGGAATATGAGCTTGGATGAGAACACTCAAACGTATAAATAACTGGGAAAGGCGAGATACGGAAAGGGGAGATCTCCCTCCTGCCAGGGAGCCCCAAAACAAGGCAGGGCACAGACCCCTGCGGGGGCTCTGCGGGGCGCATTAATGCCGAGCACATCCCCGGCCCCATGAGCAGAGCCAGCAGCCCACCCCTTCCGTCAGCCGCTGACTTCCTCCGCGTCCCGGACAGCTGCACGTCCGTCTGTCCGGCCGCGGCTCCCGAGCTGCCCGCCGTGCCCGGCTCCGGAGGGGTCCCCGACAAAGGCGGGATGCGCCGGGCGCGGGGCTCCCTCCCGGCCGCTCCTTAGGAAAGCAAGTCACGCTCCCGCGACAACTGCTCCTCTGTGCCTGTTTGAACTGTCCCTCCCAATTAGCAGTAATAAGGGACTCTGTAAAGATGAGCAAACACAGCGCATTCATTAGTCCCGGCGGCCCCCGCCCTCCCTGCTGGCAGCCCCGGGAGATCCCCAGGGCACCGCTCCCGAGGATGCCGAGCGCATCCCGCCCGGCCCCAAAGGCAAATTAATGACGAGCCGCTCCAAGAGTTTGCCCGAAATTATTTTATTCTGCCCGGGAATTGATTACTCCCGGCCTGGAAATATGTCCAAATCAATACACCGAAGCTCAGGACGAAAAAAAAGACATGCTCTAGCCCCATTTATTCATCCACTTTTTTGAGGAATGGCACATAATTTACTGGGTCGGAATTGCTAAGCCTTTCCAGAGCGAGGACTAATGACCAGCTGAAGGGAAGCAATGCCTCCCATCCATCTCCCAGGCGAGTCACGAGTCCCCACACGCTGCTGGTGATGACCTTGGCAGTGGCCAAGACGCCCACGGTGACAGAATGTGCCTGAGGCCATTGAAACATGTGGGTCGAGGCAGCCACCAAAGGAAATGCTTTTAGGCCCCCCCAAAAGGATGACTGGTGCCCAGGTGGGGCTCCCTGCACAGCCTGTTCCTGCCTGGCCAGCTGGAGTAGTCAGTGCTTCAGGGGTGAGCTGAAAGCGATGCTGAGCGTCCACCACAAACCCTGAAACTCTTTGGGCAGCACCTGTGGCCGGGTCTCAGCACTGCACAACAACAACCTGCCCTACTCAGGGCGTGTGGATTCAGCTCCCCAAAGCAAATGGCACGAGGGACACCAGGGGACAAGGACACCCGGGGGGCTGAGCCCCAGGCCTGGGGGCAGTGGCAGCAAGGCTCCCCGCGCACCGTGCGGGTGACACGTGTCCCCATTTGCCAATGCTCTGCATGCTCCACGGGGTCCTGCATTTTCCAGGACATTAAACCCTCCTATCCCCCCTGGAAAGCTCGGTGGCAGCTGTCACGCTGCTCACGGCAGGTGGGCTCCTGCTGCACACCATCAGTGTCACTCCCCAGCCGCTGGCGGGTGAAGGACGAGGTGGCCCCAGTGGCCCCAGGAGCTGCCAGCGCCAGCACTGAGAGGCAGCTACAGCAGCACATCTGCATGGACACTCATGGGGCCTCCTGTGCACTGCCACCCATGGAAAGGACACTCCTGATTGTGTTAAAACAGGAGAGCTGAAACCTTTCTGCCTGTTGTGAGCCCTTCAAGCAAACATCTGCATGTAAAACAGAGACATGAAGCAGCAGAGCGCTGCAAAAACCCAAATCCAGGGATTGCTGGCTTCCCCTTGAGCAAAGCCCTTCCTACCCAGGCTGCTCTGGACATCTCTGAGGGCATGGTGTCCTCAGAGAGGCCTGGGCAGTCTTGGGGTGGAAGAGAATTCCCCTTGGCCCCGTCTCACAGATGAGAGATGCCAGGGTGGGAGAAGGAAACCAAGGAAAGAGCAAAACACAGCGGGGTTTGCAGCAAAGCTTGCTGAGCCCCAGCTCAGAGGCAGGGCAGGGAGAAGAGTGGGTTTGCACCCAGAGAGCCCAGCCAGGCTCTGCCTCCCTGGCACTCCCGGTGAGCCCGAGCTCCCCAGCCCGAGCCCATTGCCAGGGGCTCCTGGGCACAGCCCAGCTCACGCCCTCCTTCAGCTGCACTTGGCTCTGCTCACAGGGGATCTTTCTAGACTGAAACACTGCTGCTCCCCCATTCAGAACGGGAACATCTGTGAAAAGGGATCATTCATAATAAACTTGTGAGTGCTGGGTAGGGGAAAAAAAAAAAAATACTCGTCCCAGAAAACAACACGGCCTTTATTTTTCGGTGCGGCGGCCTGAGCCTGCAGCACCCTGGAGGGTGGGGCAGGGAGGGCTGGGGGGCTCAGCTCATCCCCCTGCACCCCCAGCCTGCACAGCTCCCCAGGCACAGCCTGGTGCAGCAGGACAGGACAGCAGGGACACATGGCAGGGCCCCATTCCTTCACTCGCCTCCCTCCCAGCCTAACAGGCACAAATCCCCCCATGTGGCAGCAACACAAACGAGTTTTATTACTCAATAAAATATTTGAAACAAAATAAATGGTTTTGTCAAACACTATATCTCCTCAAATAATAATGATGCACCAGCTCACCGGGAAAAACAACCGACATTCATATTCTGTGGCAAAGGTTTATTTCGCCTCCCCGAGGAGAGGGGAACGGGCATCTCAATTCGGAATTCAGACACTGTATGGGAATACAGTAACTATAGTTCTCGGAGGGTTTGTGTAAATGCCAGCAAAACAAACCCCAAATCAAATTTATTAGCTGGTGGAGATCTCTAACAATCTTACACAGTGACTGATGAAGCCGTCGGGGAATTCCTTTCAACATTTAGTGATTTAAAGCCCCTACAGAAACTTCATTGTCTGCTCCAAGACAGAAAGAGTTCCTCAGTACCCAGTGCTGCTCCGACAGCAGCACTGGGGTGGGTGACATTGCCAACGTGTGCTTTCTTTCATCTGGAAACATTTCCAGGAATCCTAACATCCTGTGGAGTCCTGTGGAGCACCATAAAGGGAGGAAGCACAAATGAATTAAGAACTGCAGCCTGTGTCCTGAAGGGCCTGCCTGTGTTTTGATGGCAAGGTTGGGATGTTCACTTCTGCCCCAAGTGTGCTTCCAGAACCAATCTGGAGGTCATTCCCCACATGGATCAGCCACTGGCCACCCACAGTCTGATCGGCAGGGACAGGGCAGAGCTGCAGGTTTTGGACACAGCCAGGTCCCACCAAAGTGCTGGGTGCCAGAACCAGGCTGGCTGTGCCTCAGCGAGTCAGAGCTGCTCTCTGGGAAAGCACCAGGACTGGGAAAGCACCAGGCTCCCACTCCAGGTGAGACAATGCCCTTCCTGAGGATGCCTGAGGGGAGGAAGGTGAAGGTGAAGGCACAGCTGTGCCCTCAGAGCACCCACACCAGGCCAGCTCCCACAGAACTGCTTTTAAAAGCAAACCCTGAAATGCACAGCTCTAATTGCCAGGTTTTTTGTCATGCATGCTCATCACTGGGTCATTTGCATTTTAGCTGCTAAAATATCAAGGGGATGTTACTTAATCAATCACCGCAGCTCACAAAGTCCTAAGTGAGAGAATATTTTTTGATTGTCTCTGCTTGTATCTAAACATCTCACAAACCCGCCAGCCAGTTCTTCATTTCAATTAGGGCAATGCTGATCGTTAGCTAACTAATAAGGACCAATTTTCTGTCACAACTATTTCCTAATTAAATTCAAAACAGAGATTTCTAACCCAGATGGTCAGCAATGCTGCAGATTTGTTTAAATTTGGTATCACAGTAACAAACTACTAATTAGGGTTTGTAAATACGCCAATTCCCTTATGACTTAGTTGTTAGTAATGCATACAACCGGTTTATTAAAGCACTAATTGTGTCTGGCTTTACTTGGGCCTAACACATAATCCACTTATCACATACTGGTACCAACTCATTTTGAAGGGATTATGAATGAAATCATAAATGAGGTCTCGCATCCCTTTCCTGGTATGCTTAATAAAGGTTTGCTGTCATATTTAGATGGCATATTTAGATTTGCTGCCTCTGATGGAGAACGGCCCCGCAGTGACGCCGATGCTCATTCCTCCAAAGCCTGTTTGACACAAAAAGTTTCTGCCCCAGCTCCATTGGGCAGCAAATTGTCCCAGCAGCCAAGCTACTCCCAAGGAGCTCTGGCATCTCCCAGAGAAAACACTGAATTGTTTATTTCTGAGGTCAAGCTCAGCCCCTCCATGGGGCTGGGGGCTCACAGGACCCCCGTCCCCTTGCCTGGAGACCCTCATGAGCCTGGACCACCTTCCTGTAGAGGGATGGAGGGCACCAAACCTCCTGGATTTGGAGGATTCCCTCCTGCCCTTGCAGAGGGACAGCCCTCTGGAACAGACCCTGTTTTTGAAGGAAGGCTTTGTTCCGAGGAGCCCAAATGGGTGACACCCCACAGCTGGGGCACTGATGCCCCTCGGCGCCGCGGCTTTATCAAGAGTGCACAAAGTAGGAAATAAATGATAGATAACTGTGAATTGCAAGGTTATGTAAACATGGAGGGGGTTCCAGAAGAATCCTATTAAAGCATAAAAGAAAAGCGTGGATGGTTTATCACATCACTAAGACCCAAGAATGCATTAATAAATAGAAGAATAGATAATGAACCGTGGAGTACAAGGCTAAACTATCCGCTATTGTGAGGATCCTGTGACAGTAGAAACAATGAAGGGGAAGAAAAAAGCTTTGTTGGTCTGCCACCAGAACCTTGTAGTGTATCTTTTATAGCCCATTTTTAATGAATTCACAGCACCTATCAGTTATTCTCTGCCCAAATCCCTCATTTTCCTCCCTCTTGAATGCAAATTCCCATGCTGCACTCTGCCTTCACCATGACTTCCCCCGTTAAACTCGGGGGCTCTCTGGGTTTCAATGGCCTTTCAGCCACAGCCAGAACAGGTTTCTGCTTTCATATTTCCAAAGGGTTTTCAGGATGGTAACAAAAGTGGGGCTTAATGCAAAGCAGGAGTACCTCTGAGCCTTGCTGCATCCTTTGCTTCTTCTGTGACAGGAGGGTGAATGCTCAGACAGGTCTGATTCAGCCCAGAGTGATGATGCCTAGACGTGCCTGCAAGGGAAAAAAAAAAACCCAAACACATGAAAGCTGCTGCTCCTCTTGCTGTTTTCCAGCCCTCTGCAAATAACGCTGAGAATTGTTGGAGGGGACTTCATATTAATCCAAGAGATAGTACCCTCTTTGTAGACACTACTGAGACTCACTAACAGTTTATTTTCACTGCACTGAGGGGGTTTTATCATTAAATAAGGACCCGGGATACATTTACTGTAGATTACTTTTATTTTTACTACACTGTCGTTAGGTACAGAGCACTAAGGAGCCAGGGCTGACTATGACACACTCTGCAGTAAAACCCCACTGCCTCCAGCAGAATCCGAAATCCTGATGGACTTCCACGTAAAAAGTCCCAAGGACTCTGTGCTGCTGCGCTGGCAGCTCGGTGTGGCACCAACATCTTGCAGGAGCACAGCCTTGACAAGGCTGGCAGGGGCAGAAGAGGGTCTGTGTTAAAGATGGGCACAGCACGATGGATGCCCAAAGTTTCAGAGTTCTTTTGGTGGCATACCCCACCTGCTGCAGGTCCCCAAACTGGGCCTAGTTTGAGGCTCACACTGGGAACTCCTCCTGCCTCCTTACTCTTCACATCCCCAGAGGATGCTGCAGGCAAGCAGGAGAAGCCAGTTGCCTTTCCCCACTCTGAGAAAATGGAATTCAAGAGACCTGAGTGAATCCCAAGCAGGAGGCAGGAATCTGGATTTGCCTTTTTCTGGACAATGCCCACTCGAGATCCCAGCAGCTCTTGGTGCCTGTCCCACCAGCGCATCCCTGTGAGCTTCCGGGGGGTCCTGCAGGACAGCCACACCACAGGGTCCCCTGTCCCCAGAGACAGGACAGGGGGACACCTCCCTTCTCCTTTGCTGGCTGCCAGAGGCGAGGCACAGGCAGGGAGGAGGCTGCCCTCCCTCCCCTCAGCCTAGAGCCTCTCCTCTGACCAGGAGGAGCAGAGAGCAGGCGGCCGCTCTCCCAGGCACACTTCAGGCCAGTGAGGAGTACAGCCGAGTGCTCAACAGGCTCTGGAAATAAGTGGAAGTCAAATAAGTTTGCCACTCTTTGTCCCCCTTTCAATATCTAGCTTTGATCAAAATCCTTGGATACTCAAGTGGTTGTTGACTTAATGTAGTAATGAGACATAGCCTTAAGTGAGGCCATTTCCGTGCCCATTCAGGCTCTCTGAGAGCAAGGGATGCAGGAGGAAAAGCCTCTCCTGGTCTCTGGGAGCTGCAGCAGAGCCCAGAGTAGAGGCCTGGCTCTGGCTCCCAGGAGAGGCAGCAGGAAGGCCTGGTGGCCACAGCTACACGAGGCCCACTTCAACATCCTTTTTGTGCAACACAGCCTCGCTGGCATGGTGCTGGGTGACACCAAGAAATCCACTCAGAACACCTCCTCCAAAAGCTGCAGCAGGTGGCCAGCTCCAGTGGACACCAGACAGCATTGTCACCATTGCCTCCTCCTGGAGACTACTGGGGAAGAGGGTGGCACCATCCCAAGGACGTGGACTGGACGATCCTAAAGGGATCATAAAGGGTTCTGCGATTCCCTGGCGCAGGCTATCGACCTGAGCAAGGCAGCAGGGAGGGAAGAGCCCAGGAGCCCTGAGAAAAGTTAAAAATTCTCCAGGTGACGGGGAGCAGCTCAGCCAATTAGGATTTTAATTCCCCTCGTTATGCACAGCCAGTCAATAAATTCTGCACCAAGCAGCTGCTCTAATTCTTAAGCCCATTAAGCCCTACATCTGATAGGCGGGCGGGAGGGGCTGCCAAGGGGCACAGACGGTGCTCCTCGAGATATGAAACATTTCCTCTTGTGCATCTGGGTCACCCCACCCAGCCCCACTCCGAACGGGTATTTTATGAAGGCAGCGAGCAAGAATTTATATAAATATCCTGCCAGAGACACACACACACACCACATATGGAGAGAATAAAGAGGTGACTGCATGAGGGAGCGCTGGTGCTGCAATGGAGCAGGAGAGCAGAGCTGGAGGGGAGACTCTGGGATGGAGCAGCAGGATTTGGGTGTCTGAAAACAGAGGGAGATGGTCCCAAAGAGCTGGGCAAGCAGCCAAGAGGGAAGAAAAGCAGGATCAGAGATGCAAGGAGGAAGAAAACTCCTGGAGCAGCATGGCAAGCCCAGAGAGGGCTGGCTGCCTCTGAGGTGGGAGGAGGCCAGGAGCCACAAGAACAATTCCTGGAGAGAAGGGGCAGATGGCTGGATTGGAGGTATTCCCCCCACTGCAGAGATGAAAGGCAGGAGAGAAAAGGGAATACACTGGGAGTGGAAAAGCCTTTGGCAGCCAAGACGGTTTTGCTTGTTAATTGGCAACAAGCTAACACATTAATTACAAGCTAACACATTAATTACAAAGTTACTGGATGGTCAGGAAAAACACTGGCAGCGGAGCAATTCGCATTCCTCCAGAGACTGAACAGAGCCTGCCCTAGGCATGCTGCCTCTGCCCACCCACATCCAGGATCTGAGCACCCCAAGGCCCCAGAGCCGGGCAGAACATGAACAGGGATTAAAAACCATCCCACCTTCAGCTGAGATCTCACTCATCTCAGATTAGTGTGAAAGATTAATTGCAGGACACGTGCATCCAGACAAAATTTAATTTATTCTCTTTTCATCCCTTAGACACAAATTTGACAATAAGCTGCCCACTGCACATCAGGAAAACACCAGTCCTACAAGGCACTGCTTTCCCTGTCAGCTCCACAGGGCCCTGGATGAGAGAGCAGCCCTTAAGCCTTGATCAAGGCAAGGGGCATAAATGAAAGTTTGCCCTCCACTGATCTCAAATGGAAGAATATTTTGCTTTTCCCTGAACCTCCCAGCAGCTGGAAGGTTGGCGCACTTTGGTTTGGATTCAAAATCTTCTTCCTGGAAGGAGCTTATGGGTTCCAAAGCACCAGCATTAGGAAGAAATTATTCCCTGTGAGGGTGGTGAGGCAGTGGCGGAGTTTTCCCAGAGAAGCTCCATGTGTTTATTGCAACTCCTGCAAACAGCACTAATAAGTTTGCTAATAATGGCACAGATCAGCGGCTGCTGCTGGTAAATTAATTAGGAATGGCATCACTGTGCTCTGATTAGTTGCCATCCTTCCACCTTGTAATTTTGTCACCAGCTCACATTTCAAACGCCACTAGAAGCCCACTCGAGCAAGCCCATCCAGAAGGGGGGACCTGCAGTGTTGGGCACATGCTCAGAACTGAGAGAAAATGGCTTGAAAACCTTCAGAGCTTGTCAAGGCCAGTTTATTCAAGGTAATTAATCTGTCGTTTTGAGAGCATTATGTATTTCCTGCACAAGCCAGCTGACAACACGAGGCTGCTGCAGAAGCATCTCAGTGTAGCGGGCCCCAAGAAGCTCAGGGATCAGCCTTTCCCCTCCCAAAGCACAGCTTCAGCTGGAAATTCATCATTACGTGGATTGGCTTCTCTCCCTTGCCTGCTGGGGTTTGAACTCGAGGCTCTCTGTTTCCTCGCAGCTGTGAGCACCAGGAATTAAGTGTAAGTTTTAATTCCAAAGCCCACTGAACACTCCAAATCCAAGGAATGCACCTCAAAGGCCTGTGGCTGCAGGGACAGGAGCCAATACTCCAGATCTAGAACTGCATCCTTCACCACCTTAGCAGCAACACAGATGGGGGCACAGAAATCTTTCTGTCACTTCTGAGTTAATAATTTAGCAGGAAATGGGGTTCCTGACGGTCATTAGTATTAATTATTCTGCAATGCCCTGCCCCTGAGGAGAGACTGAGGACACTGTGACACGCCCAGTGATGCACTGATGTACCTGCCTGCCCACCTGCAGCAGAGAGAATTTTAATTGAGTGGAACCAGAACAGCCTTCTGAGGTTCTGGGGGAACAGGCAGCAAGCCCTGCCAGGGCTGTTCAGATGCTCCGTGGCGCAATCCCTGGGTGCTGCCACGGCAAATGGAGATCAAAAGCAACAATAGTCTGCAATCAAGGATATCTGCATAATAGTTTTCCTGAAGGATGTTTGTGCAGGTGAGCGAGGAGTAAAGCATTGTTTCATAAAATGGTAATTTCCTTGTATCGCAGACAATGAATCCCATTCGCTCGCCGGGGTATAATTCAATTAAAGGGGAGAACCCCACGCCAGGCAATGAAATCTATCGGTTTGACTGCCATGCTGCAAATCACACCAAGCAAGAAAATGGCGTTTGGTCCTGACATCATGATTTATTTCCTACTCAGTATCTTATAATTCTTACAAGATAAGCCAGGGCAAGAAATTATCACGTGTGCGTGGGGGTCGTGCCTGATCCTCTTTATTTTCTCTTCCCAACTGCAGGACTGTGTGTTTCAGCCTTATCTTTGAAGAGGCCAGTAAAATAAATGGAAATATTTCACAGAGGCCAAGCAACCCTTGCTCTGCACCCATGGCTGGCTCAGGCATCTCCAACATCCAGCCACGTCCAGCATGGGACCGGAGAGCCCCACTGTTTCTCTTCCCCCAGCCCACTGCCCTTTCCTCAGGAAGGTAGAGAGGAAGGAATGCTTTGCTCCATGGAGAACTCTCTCCTCTCTCCCACCACAGGGAGAGTCCCCAGCAGCTTGGGAGTGACAGGGGAAGGCTGTCAGCTGTCCTGGATGAGGCCCCAGCATGGAGCCCTGCCAAGGGGAGGCTCTCTGCTTGCCAGCCTAGGGACACTGCCCGTGCCCCAGCTGTGCCCAGCCCACCTCGCCTGCCCAGATTCTTCTCCCCTCCCTTGGCAGCTGCCTGTAAGGGCACCTCAGCACATCTCCTTGGCTACCAGCAGGAATGCCCGGGCAGGGGGACATGCTGTGGGGCTGCTGCCCTCCTCAGTGAGCGTGTCAGGAACCCTTTTCCATGGACAATCTGTGAATTCATTGTCCACCCAACGCAGCTCGGCTCTTGGGCTGCCCATGTCACAGCCGCCCTTTGCACGGCACTGGGGGGAAGCCGTGGGCAGCATTACCAGACACACTTGGCTTCCTTCAGAGAGACTTTTTTAGCTAATTGACCCTCCTCCTCCTTCTTTGCTTTCAGGATCTTAAAATCTTCCCCCTCTCACCCTCAGGGGAGCATCTTTTCCTCTCCTTGCCCACACTCCAAATTCCTGAGCACAGGTACACAGACATTCATTCCAGCCTGTCAGCAGGCAAGGAAAGCTAGTTAAAGTATTGGTAGCACTGCTGGATGGCATTGCAATCCTCTGCAACTGGATCAGATAGCTGTCTGGCCAAAAATAAGCGGTATTTGAATTTATTGTATTTTTATTGTATGCAGTTTGCCCCTTTACCACCACTCCCCATAACACCTCTATCACAAAGATGTCCCCACTCCATGGAAATCTCTTCTCCCAGACCTTCCTGAAGGGCTGTGTGTCCACACAAACCTGACCTCCTAGTGAAGGCTGTTTTCTCCCAAGTGCCCTAAAAACTGTGCTAACAATGGGTGTGAACAGACAGGCTGGGGAAGCTGCAGCAGAGGACAAGCCACCCAATGTGAGTCAGAGGAATAGATGGGTAACAGTCGCCTTGTGCTTTGCACTTCACCTGTTACCTGCCCATGCTTTTCCCTCTGGGAGACACGGTTGCACCGAGTCACTCCAAGTTCTACCCCTGAACCAAAAGTTAATCTGAGTTTGAGAACAAAAGCAGTGCTGTTTGTCCTTGCATGCCAAGGACTATGACTATTGAAAGGGTTCCTCACTACAGGCTTGTCACTGTCCCTGCTTTAATCTCCTCCTCTCTTCTGCTCCCTGCCTCCCTCCCACTGCTCCAGAATGCTTGGCCAGGCCAGTGGGATGCTCTGGGTGAGCCCTGCTGGGGAGCCCACGGCCCCTTCAGCTCCCTAACAAGATCATCACCTCCTGCCAGAGAAGAAACTCCCACCAAAAATAATTCTGATATCCAAACCCTGTTACGAACTGCTCTTTGACACAAACGGCCTCGGCAACTCCAGCAGATCCAAGCGCTGCTGCGGATCAGACGTGTTGTGCCTCCAAACACCTTTCTGAAATTCAGGTTTCCTTTTCCACAGAATTTATTGTGTTCATCTGCCGACGGAATACGGCAAAACCCGCAAACAGCCATTTTTAAGACACCCTGAGCATTTCAGGAGCCGGGGCAGCGATGTCACACACATTAACAGCTGGTGACAGCCCAGCGCTGTCACATTAGTCAGCGCTGCAGCAGACAAGCATTATTTGCCCATCAGCCTTGAAAGCTATCGCCACGACCTGGGAAAGAGACAGAGACAGGGAACACATGGCTTGGATGGAGTCACACAGAGCATCGTTATCGAAGTGAAAAACAGCTCGTTTCTAAAGCTGTTGGCGGTGGAATTCTAGGTTATCCAGGTTATCTCCCGGCCCGCACAAGGAAATCTTGGTGCAGCCATTATCTGAGAGCAAACTGGTTCTGTAGTTTGCAAAATTAATAATATTTAGCCCGCTAGTTTCCGTAGTAACCAGCCTGCCATCCCTCCCTGCCTGCCCGTGGCAAGGTCTCTGAAGCATTTCACACAGCACTTATCCATTTTCTTGCTCTCACCTCGCTCTCACCTTTACTTTCAGCACAGAACGCAACACAATCCACCGCCACTAAAGACTAGGCTGAGAGTCAGATTAAAATTATCCCTGTTTGCCCTGACCTCTTTTCTCTGCAGGTGAGAGTGTCCCCATTCAGCAGCTAAATGAAGCAGAAATGATGGAGTGTTTGTTTTCCCTGACTTTTCCTCAGCTTGCCAGTAAATTTACAGCCACGAATATGAAGTGTTAATTTAATGTTCCCACTGAGCATCTCATTGTCAACAAAGGCTTCAAACCCTACGAGAGGAAAAGGTTAGCTCATGCAGAAAATGACCCTTATGGCTTGATTGCCTTCTGGTCCAGACTCGCTGCGAACAGAAAGCGGAGGGCTTTGACTCGCAGCTTAATGCATTTGATGGCGATAAATGGGAGCTCTCTGCTCGGCGCAGGGACGGAATCACCTGTAATGCTCACTTATTTGTCTGCACACACAATCTCCACAGCCCCAAAGGGAAGTGGTCTCGTTGGGCCCCCCCATCCCCTCCTCCCCCCCCCCCCCCAAACTAATTTGACAGAACCGAAAAGTTAAACCCTTCATTATCCTCCAACTTCAGCGGAAGGGGCTTGCTGGCTGCAGATTACAACAGGACAAATTAGCGGTGGCGTGAAGCATGAAATTGCTTTCTTCACTTGGCGCTTCAAAACTTTGAGGCCTCGGCTCTGGTGACATGCAGAAAAGAAAAAAGTTCTTCCAGGGAGGAGAAAGAACGAAAGAAAGAAAGAAAGAAGGAAGGGAAGGAAGGAAGGGAAGGAAGGGAAGGAAGGAAGGAAGGAAGGAAGGAAGGAAGGAAGGAAGGAAGGAAGGAAGGAAGGAAGGAAGGAAGGAAGGAAGGAAGGAAGGAAGGAAGGAAGGAAGGAAGGAAGGAAGGAAAAGAAAGAAAAGAAAGAAAGAAAAAGGAGGGAGGGAGGGAAGGATAATCAAAAGCCTCTGTGGGCTTTTTGTGGCAGAATTATACATGCAGAAGGCTTCACTACCAGCACATTTAGTTACTTTGCCTGGAAAAAAGACCTTAATACTGTAAGTAACATTTACAGAACTAACTTGTGGACCAGTTGGAGCAAGAGCCACGGCATGGTTTGTGCTACACTAACCCTGCTTGGGATCTTTAGGAGAAAAAAACCCCTGATGGTGGTGTGGAACAGGACACAACAATTCAAAAGAGACTCAAATACCAGATTTTCTTTTTCTTACAGCTAAAACCAAACCTGGAAGCAAGACAGAGATTATGACACATGCTAACGCACACATGGTGGGACTATTCACTGGGAAATCAAGCAAAACCCTCTATTAGCAGCCAAAATGTTAAAAAAAATAAACACCCCAACCCCAGCCAGAAGCTATTGACTCAAAACCCACAGAAATGCTTTTCCACAAGCGTTTCTGAAAGCCCAGTAGCAGAGAGGATTTATTTGGGTGAAACCCTTTTTGCACTGCTGACATTTGGACTTCCAAAGCCTGCCTGGAGTCAGAGGTATAGGTAGAAGAAAATGTCACCCACTGGCCCAGCAGTTTGCAGCCCATCTCCCAGTGCTTCCCAAGGCAGACAGGGATTTCAGAGGTCACAGCTGAAGCACTGGCATTTCATCAAGGACCTAAATTACACAAACGAGCCTCTAACTCACCCACAGGCTGGCTGTGCACCTGCTGGGAAGCAGCCCCTCGCATCCCACATGAACGCACCACTGAAATACCAACCCCAGGAAAGCCAGGGGAAGCCAACGGGGCTCACGGGGACGCGGAAGCATTCACAAATGTGGGAATTGAATTCCACAAGTGCCGTCTGAACAGAATTTCCTTCAGCAAGGAGCAGGCATGGGTGTCCCCGCGAGGAGCAGGAGTGTTTGCAGACACACAGCTGCTCCCAGGCCCCGATGTTTTATTCAGTGTGTGCTCAGCCATGCCAGGCTGGAGCTCCACGGGCTGCTCCCAGCCACGCCGCCTTTGGGAGCCATTTGCCGGTCACATTGTCAGTTAACAGGAGTCATTTTGAAAGCAGCAATTCAGTCTCTACAGTCCTTTCCTAACAGCATTTTCAGCCTGCAATTTGGATGATAGGAAAATTACAACCCTGCTGCACTATATTATGTGATATAAATGTTATTGCAATTAAGCCGATGAGGAGAAACCCCAGAAAACAAAGATGTGTCGTCGCTGCTTTCTCCGTGCTCTCTCCCCAGAAGCTGAGCAGTTATGGAAGGGCAGTGCAGGGGAAGAAATCTTTCCATGAGCTGCAGGGGCTGCAGAACCATGGGAGCAGCACAAAGCCCCAGGGACATGCTGGGATTTCAGCCAACAAGTGATTTCCCTATGGCACACATGAGGGAGAGCTGCTCTGAGGAAGAAGGTACGGCCAAAAGCAGTCCAGGCATCCAGGCATCCTTGTGGTGATGGAATAGGACATGGCAGGGCACTCTGGAGGGGATTTCCCACCAACTATACAGAGATCTTCATTCCTCATCTCTTCAGCACCCACCCATAGTTTCCTTCTCCCAGCCCAAGCTCCAAAGGCCTCTGGAGCATTTCGATGTATCTGGAGGACATCAGCCCAGGTAGCACGGCATCACCTCACCGTGCAGAGCAGGAAAATGGCATTATAGGGTACCTGTGCTGTGGGTGAGCCAGCCCCAGGGTCACCTGCAGGCAGTGCTGCTGCTCAGGGACACAGCCTGTCCCAGACACCCAGCCAGCTCTGCAAAAACCTGGCACCTTCTCCACAAAGCCTCAGCTGGGCGCTGAGCAAATGTTTACTGACAGGAGCACCAGCCATAGGAAATTACTTTGATTTCACTGTTTCTGAAGAGGGAAAAAAAATAAAGCAAAAAAGGAGTCCTAGCACTCATCATTTACTCCAAGGTGCTGTAACCAGGTAGAAACTTGTCTTTTATATGCTGAACTGTGTCCATGAAAACACATTATCTTTAAGTGGGCACTGGAGGAACCACACTCAACATTGACTTCTTCATGCCATCGCTAACACTGGATACTTCAATCATTTGAAGGTTTAAGTGGAGATTAGCAGAGACCTCACCTGCATCTCTCTCTGGCAGTTCAGCATGTTTTGGGCATGCTCTGCAGCAGCAAAGCCCCTGAAAGGCAAAGCCCTGCAATCTGCAGAACAAGGTCTCTGTCACAAAATCAGAGCCTGGAGAGGCACATGCCAGATCCCGCTGCTCAGGCAGCTCCTAAAGGGTGCCCAGCCCTTCCCCACTTGGCTGCAGATCCCAAGCCCGGCCAGCACCTCAGCAGAAATCCTGTTTCCTCAGCAGTGGATGAGCTCAAACGCTTTAAGAAATATCCCAAGCAACTCTGCCACGCAAGAGGCCTGAGAAACAAGACAGTTATTTCTTCCTTTTTATTCTTTCTTTTTGGGCTGCCAGGCCTGGACACTGGAGGATTCCAGAAACTGGCAATGGCATGTGGCTTCTTTGAACATCAGGAAACTGTGGAAAGCACCGGTTCCCATGATTTTGGGTGGAAGATCTCCAGTCCTCCAGCAGACGGATCAAGCCCCTTGCTGGCAGGGAAGCCGGGGTGCCCGGAGCTGGGCACGGGGCTCAGGCCCTGCAGGCTGGATGCTCCCCAGCCCTGTGGAAACCCTCCTGGTCCTGCCCCTGCCCTGGCAGCGAGGGGACTGGCAGCCACACGTCCCTAATGGCCGGCTGGGATGTGCTGCCACGTCCGGCTGATTAGCTGTGGGTGATCCGAAATGTCAAACCATTATGTGCGACAGCCACCGCCACCGGCGCACAACGCCCTCCTAATCATGGCCTTGCTGGCTGTAAGTGGGAAAGGTGATGCTTAAAACACAGAGAGGAAATCAGCCTGAATTACTGAAACAAACCAGTAAACCCCTTTGTTCCTGTCAGCCTTTCCTAGGCTGGCGGAGGGCTCGTGTCCTCGCAAGGCGATTTGCAATATTCTAACTAAGATTAAGGGCATGAAAAGCCTCCTGTCCAACCCCTGCACCCAGGTACCTGCACACCTGCCCTGCTATGGGTCCATAACTCTGCTCTGTGAATGCTCCCACCCCTGGATGGGAGGAAAATCCTGCTGAGGGCAAGGGGGACAAAGCTCCTCACAGCACCTGCAGCCCATGGAATAAACACCCCCTGGTGCAGGGCAGGACAGGGGCAATCAGCTCCTCCTCACACCATTTGCTTCCAAACACAGCTCCTGTCCACATGTGCTCTCACTCCAGCACTCTGGAACAGGCAGCCTGAAAACACTCCTGGCCAAAACCAGACCCAAATGATGCCGCATTCAGCTACCGTCATGCTTGACACTTCTCATGATTTCTTGGGAAAATGTTAATTTGAAACATTTCTATACTCCACGCCAGTGCCACAGCAGGGAATAATCGCCCCATTTCAAGCTCAGAGCAAGGCTCAGATATAGGGAAATATTAAACAAGGATAAGAGCAAGAAACTGTTAAATGTCAAAAATATTTTACTGCCAGTTCAACAACAAAGTCTGGAGAGATAAGTCTGTGTGTGTACTAATGTTATATAAAAAAGTGATTATTCAGCCCTGGGAACAGAGCTATTGATTCCAGTAACAAAGGGCACTATATAGACTACAGTGGGTTTGCTCTTTTTAGCCTGGGAAAATTGATTTTCTTAAACTTTCCCTTGAACCTGCAGTAGGGTTTAATCTGAACCTAAAGGAGCCTTTTAAGAACTCCCATAAATTAAAATGATATCTCTTCATTTGGCACATTTTGGGTTCCTGCTGTTCCAGCAGAGCCACGAGAAACGCTGGAGAAAGAGGTGGGAGGAAGTGATAAGAGCATTTTGTGACAGCTTCCCTGCACGTTTGTTTCCACACACTAGAAATAACATGTAAACATTTAGATGCTTGTTTCTATACATTAGAAACAATATGAAAACACTGAAAGTGACAATGGGTGAAGGTGTGAGCCCCTCACACCCAATTCTGTGACCATGGGTGAAGGTGTGACCCCTCACACCCCATCTCTGTGACCATGGGTGAGAGTGTGAGCCCCTCACACCCCATCTCTGTGACCATGGGTGAGAGTGTGAGCCCCTCACACCCCATCTCAGTGACCATGGGTGAAGGTGTGAGCACCCCACACACCCCATCTCTGTGTCACTGGGTCCAGGGAGATGTGACCCCTCCCAGAGCCCCTCTCTGTGTCCCTGGGCCCCGTGGAGGTGTCCCCCTGCCAGGTCACACCATCCCCTGCCCCACACCCGTGCTGTGCCTTGTTTACAGCTCCCGCACACCGTCTCCTTTGTGGCCCCACTGAAAACCCGCAGTGTGCAGCACACCACTGTACATTTACGCTCTTGTTTTCCCCCCAGTGAGGCAGTAAATGACCTTTTATTCAAACAACAATTCCTAAAACAAAACCAAAAGCCAGCCCCTGGTCAGATGTGCGCGTGGCGAGGCAGGGTTTGTTATTTAAGCGGCAGCCAGACTGTGTGCTATGCAAACAAACCCCACGCTCTGTTCTCCCAACCTCCTGCTGACTTTGCAACTAATTTTGTTAGCGAGGAGAACACACTGAGCCTGACATCAATGCAGCAAAGAGCCCCGAGACGTTTGTTCATAACTTTGTAACAAACATTGATCAATCGATTTTTGCCCGCGTGGGGAGGGAAAAGCCCACAAACAAAACAAAACACATATGGGGAGATTTTTTTTTTAATGGCACAAAGGGCAATTAGGAACCCAACCTTCCAGTGAAATGAGATTCCTTACAGTCCTCTGTGCTTTTAAGTCTTCCCCTTATGCTCAATGGAAGCAAAATCTACTGCCAAGCCTACAAAGGAGGAAAAAAATCAGCTGCAACCAAGAGATGGTCGGTGGGCCTGGCGCAGCATTTCTGAACGCGACAGAACAAAGACAGGTGAAGGCTCCTGACAAAGTGAAAGACACCCTATCCCACGTGCACAGCCTTTTGCACTGTGTATCAGATCAATGCAGAACCAGCAAAACAGAGAAAACACTAATTAGCTATCCAAAATAACTGAGTGCTGTGTAAACAGTGCCACATGAGCGTGTTTACCCAAGCCCACTCCTCCAGCTGTGCACCACAGCAGCACAGAGGGACCCTGGGGCTCCTCACCTGGCCAGACAGGACAGGTGGCACGAGGATCCATGGGGGCACAGCTGATCCAGCCTGCATTCCCTGTGGTGTCTGGAACAAGCTGCTCCCCGAGCAGCCTCCCAGCCACTGGCACTGTGGCTCTGCTCAAAGGCAGCTCATGGGCACATTTGATCACAGATCTAGGCAAAACTTGACCTGGGCATGTTTCAGCCAAGCTCCAGCCCTCAGCCAGGACATTTCATCCCCCTAGGCAGGTGCCCAGGATCCTGCCTGCCCTTTTCCCAAGGTGTTCCTCAGCACTATGGGGTCAGCAGCCTCCCACCCCTCGCCTGCAGAGTGGGACTGTCCAACACCCCTGGAATGTTGCAAACCCACCTGGAACAGGAACTCCCACAGGAGGGATGCTGAGCCTGGAAAACCAAACAGCTTGGACACTGCAGGGCCCAGGGAAAACACCTCCTGCATGCAAGAGCCCAGGGCTGCCAGACACAGCTCCAGGGAAAACAGCATTGTGATTTCAGATACAACAGCAGCCAGTGGAGAAGAAAGACAAAGCACAACTTCCAAAGTTTACTCTTGCAGCCCAACTAACAGCTCACGACAATACTTCCTTGGCAAGCAGCTGTGACCTTATTTTTCCTTTGGAAACAGCCCTGAGGTTTCACTGACGCAGACGATCACCTGCTCATTAGCAGGTCCCTGAGCAGGGAAATGCCACGGGGTGATTCCAGCACTGCCAGGCTGCTCCCGGGGAAGGAAGGAAGGTGGCTGCCCAGACTGTGTCCCTCCTACGGCCTGTGACATTTAGCCGGTCCCTGGGAGCTGCTGAGCCACAGAGCCCCTGGCTGTCAGTCTCCTGCTCTGCATCCCTGGATGCTGTAATCACAGCAGCATCCCCTCCCAGCCCTGCCCCTCTGCCCTCCTGGTTCCACACAATCCACTGAGACCCTCTGCTCCAACTCCATCCCTGCAGCCACTCTGCCTGGAACTGCCCGAGAGCAGGCGGTGCCACTGGGCAGGGAGAGCAGGGTTTTAAAGCTACCCCTGATAAAATGAGTTCTCCTAATAGTTCTGAGCGCTTCTACACTTATAAATACTTACAATTTTTATAAAACAGCACAGCCTAAAAGATTTCTGGTGGTGGTTGACAAGAGAAAACAGGAATGTTTTCCATAGATCGACCAGAGGAGCACTTGGTTCCTGCCGTGCTCACAGGCTCAGGTGCTCAGCCCCAGTGAAGCAGCCTCTCTCTTGGGACTTCTGCTGGTCAGAGTGACCCTGAGATAGGTTAGAAAGTCTCTTTTTCCAGCCTGGCAGTCGAAGAAGGAGTCAGAACTCTTCAGTTCTCGGTCTCAAGGTTGTTTATTGTTTCTTATCTATAAAATTCTTTCTCTGGCCTGCCGAGGTCTGTTCAGCAGGAGAGGCAGAGGCACTCTGGCTGCCCCCGGGGCAGTGTTATCTCTTTATCCTAAAAACTACGTGTACATTATTTACCATAACTTTCCAATACCTATCACCTATGTTAGACAGTGAGTTTCTACCTTAAACCAATCCAAAAGTGCCAACATCACAACAGAAGACGGAGGCCAAGAAGAAGAAGGAGAAAGGCTGGACACACCCAGATTCCTCCATCTTGCCTCCTGAACCTCCATTCTAAAAACCCCAAAAAATCTATTTTTCACCCCGTGACAAACTAACTATGATTCTACTTAGACTTTTGTGGCTTGTAGATCCTCATATAAAGTTGGCAATTTTTTCCATGGGTCATAAACAAAGTCACAGGTGTCTTGGTCTCTGTGCCAAGGTCTTTGAGCCCCCTAGTAGGGGTTCCAGCCAGAGGGATGTCCTGAATTCTGACACCTCTCCCCAGAGGCTGCTGTGGATCACCCAGGCCGAGGAGCCAGTCAGGGGAGCACAGAGCACCACCATCCATCCTGGCTGAGGGTTTTGGAGCCCTGTGCCCTGCGTGCCCTGCTCAGGGCAGAGGTGGCACAGGGAGAGACACTGGCCCAGCCGGCGCTGCGGCCGCACAAGCTGCACTCTGCCCTGCCACTATTTACTCACAGCTACAGATGTTGACACAACAAAGAGCTACAGACAGATGGACAGAACAGCAGCAGTGTTGGGGCGCAGACACTGCGGGCTCTATTCTTCAGGGAAGCGCCTCTGACTTCCCCACCCAGCTCTGTGATTCCTTTGGGAATCATCTGGGCTGGTGAAGCTCGCTTTCCCGTCTTGGGACAAAGCTGGTGGGAGAGAACATCAGCCTTGCTGTTTGTCCCTGTGCTGAACAGAGCCCTTATCAACCCACAGAAAAACCAATTGTTTCAAATCAAGGGGCTGGAAGCTTGGGGATGCACTGGCAGCGTGCAGCTTCTGCTCGTCTTTCTGAGGAGCCACACAGGGAAAATCCTAGCTTTGCACTCTTTAGAGAGCCAAAATTAAAGGGACGACTTGTTTCACAGGAAAAAAAAAAAAACAACCCTCACACCTAAATACTTTTAGGGACACACCGCCTTGCATTTCAAAGCCTTGCAACTACATGTGAAAACGTTCAAACAGCCAAATGAAAAAATTTTGAAAAACACAAGAGAGTGGCCAGAGGGGCAGAAGGTGGCAGAGCTGGGTGTGGGAGATGTGCCAGGGAGGCTGTGCAGCACTGCCCAGAGCAGCACTGCCCAGACTCTGCACAGACTGCGCTCAGTGCTGCTCTCCTCCTGGCCAAGACGTGCTGGGATGTCCTGAGAGCCCCGTGCTGCCAGTGACAGTGACACAGGCACTGACCCCCACTCCGAGCCCATCTGGGAAAGCCAGAGCCCCACAGCAAGCCCTGCAGGTCCAGGGCACTGCTGTGCTCAGGGGCTGGCTGTGGGGACACGGCGTGTGAGGGGACATGGCCTGTGAGGCCTCGGATGCCTCAAGCACCCTGCAAGCTGGGGAAGGGATTCAAGTTTTTAAACAGTTGCTTTTTTAAGCTTCTGGTGTGAAGCAAAGTTCAGATCCTTCACAACTGGTAGGAAAAGATATTATTGCCTGGAACCATGCCCAGAAAAACTCAAAGCTGAGCTTCCTCCTGCCTGTGCTGGCTGCCAGCTCCCAGCGCTCCACCATGATGCCATCTGGTGCCCACAGGCAGAACGGCCAGGGCTTCTCCTGGGCAGATTTGGGAGATGTTCAGGAGGGAATCAACAGTGCCCAGGCAATAACTCACAGCATTTGTTCTGCTGGAAGATTAACACTGCCCTTGCACTGCAGCAGTGTGTCTGAATGGCTCAGGCTGGGCTGCAAGGAGAACATGGGGTAACGGTCACTCCCAATTTTGCTGCTGCCTCCCCTGGATGGGGATTTGCAGTGTTGCACTGCAGATATCCATCCCTGCTGCTGGAGAGCTGCCCTGGCACAGCATGCAGCCCCAGAGCAGCCTCCCACCCCACAGCCACACACCAGTGGTCCTGAAGGGGCTGTAAAGAGCCCTTGTGAAGAGCAAATAAATGAGTTGACTTCATAAAGAAAAGCAGGGAGCCAAGTATCCTCTTCCCTCAGAGAAATGAGACTGATTATGAGGTAGGTGGGCTTTGGAGGACCTGAGAGCAGCAGCTTTGTGCGGGGTGTTCCTCAGGCTGCGGCTGGTGGCCAGCAGACCCTGTGCCACGACAGTGGCCACAGAGAGGAGAGCTGCTCTGACTGGCCCTGTCACCCTCCAGGGTCCCCCCAGGACCCCAGCACCTCAGAGATCCCTCCCCAGTACTGGGTGTTGCAGCAGGCACAGCTGCACGCCAGTCCTGGGAGAACCCAGAATTCCCTTAAATTTAGCCCATTTTGCCGTGTCCAAAGCAACACAACAGGAAATAAACTTGGCACTCTTTTGGAGATCTTGCAGGATGCTGTTTCCCAGCATCCCTGGGGATCATCAAGATCTTGATTTACACTAGATCTGTCATTTGATTTACACTGGATAAAACCATTTTGTCCCCATCACCAATCCACTATTGCTTGGACAGCACACTGGTAGGTCCTGCTGTACCCCAGAAATGCACTCCTTCCTTCACCACGCTCTGCAAACATTCCCCACCACAGGCCAGGGAAAGTGGAGGAGATGGGTGGCTGGGTCAGAAGCTGGAGAGCTCCTGCCATGAGCACCAGCAATGCTGGATGCACAGAAACCAAAACAGATCCCCAGGGAGGAAAGGGGAAACACGAGGCGAGATGTTTTCCAAACAATCCACAGGGAGCATCCGAGCCTGAAACAAACACAAACTTACTGAGTATATCCACCAGCATGAAACAATGCAGGAGGAGGAGATGTTCATCCCTACAGCTCTTTTTATGAGTCCTGGGAAAATAAAGGTACATTTTTTACATGGAAAAGGTGCTCGAAATCCTGCCACAGCTCCTGTGGGAGGCCAAGTGTCCATCCAGCCGCATTTCAGGGCTGAGTGACTGATCCCTGAGAAGGGCCAGCTTTATTTCCTGGTGCACATTGCCACCTCGTGGCTTTCCTCCGACTTCCAGAAGAGGCTGCAGGAGCCAGAAGTTGTTTGGAAATACTTCCATTTGTTCCACCACAACCTGCAGATGCAGAATGACCAGGCTCTGGAATATCACTGGTTATGCTTATAGAGCTCAGCCTCGAGAGCTTTAATTCCACAGCAATGTTTTCCCCAGTTCCAGTTTGTACTGTCTGACATTATGGTAGGAGATAGAATGAGGCAAGTAAAGAATTTTACATAGAAAAATTATAAATAATTAATTAAACCCCCCCAGCAACTGCATCTTCCACATTTCTCCTGTTCCTCTGCTAATTCCTGGGGAAGTTAAACAGGTATGTTAGCTGCATAATTATTTGTTTGCAGAGGAGGTTGACACTGGTTTACAGAGTACAGACAAGCATGTAATTCCTCTGTAGCTACATGGTAATTATTGCACTATTATAGAGTAATTAAACATGCAAATAAGCATTAAACCAAGGGGTCTGTATGGTTGCTGCCAACAACTGCAGGACAGAAAATCAATAGTAAATCAAATTACAGTGTACTACAGCGGTACCAGCTATAGCAGGTACTTAAAGAGCATCATCTTTTACACTGCAATTTTTGTAGCTTTTCTGGCTGCACAAGTGTCCAGCCTAATGACCCAGGAGAGATCTAATTTTGCAAGTTCTCTCTGTGGGTTAATCATTTTGCCATCCCATTATGCCTTTCCTTTTCCTGAGGATGGGAACAAATCCATCACTGGTCCTAAGACTGGCACAAACCCTCCAGAGAAGAGTTCTCCAGAGCTCTGTGACACGTGAGCTTGGCTTTGCCCCAGTCTGTTTCTTTAAGAGATAAATCTGAATATGAACATACCCCTGTCCAGCTGTGAGCTCGCTGCCCTAAACACAAAGCTCTTTGCTGCACATCAAAGCCAAAATGTTCACAACGAGACCTCAGACCATGTGCAGGAGTAGGACCTGACAAACTCAAATCTCAGGTTCATTTTTGCCCAGAGATTCTCCTCCTGCCTTTTTTACTTTTGTGAATGTTTGAGCACAACCTACCCCTAAAATTAGGGGGATGTGTACGAAAGATCACAACACACACTGGGACAGAGAAGCTTCCCCAAGTAAACCAGTTGTATTTTTACTCCAAGTTTGCACCCAAGCCCGTGAGCCAAGCAGGCTCAGAAGGATCTACACCTTTAACATCCTTTCCTAGGAATCTCTGCCCTGAAAGGGATATCTGCCCCAAAATAGCAGCTCCCTCCATTTAGTCAGCAACTTCCACTGCAGAAGCATCTCTGCTATGCCCTGGCTGTGGACAGTGACGTGGCTGTCTTGCACCAGCCCAAAATGCACAAAACCAGACCTGGGGCAAGCTGGCATGAGCTGTGGCCAC
The DNA here is from genome assembly GCF_023055355.1 of Agelaius tricolor. NCBI lineage: Eukaryota > Metazoa > Chordata > Aves > Passeriformes > Icteridae > Agelaius > Agelaius tricolor. Next base: position 5,235,890 of record NW_027269261.1, read on the forward strand.
TGCATTTTCTGGACCTACTTGACACACATGCCATGCTTTTCCAGCCCGGCTCTTAACATGTGACAAAGACAAATAAACACCATAAACCATTTACACCTAGGGCCAAAATACTGCAGTTTCCATCTTATTTTGTCTCCTCCACTGGGCTTTTTGCAGGGCTCAATCCCACACCTGCTGCAGTCCAGGGGAAGCTCTGCCTCCATCCCAGGGGACCTGGATCAGGGCCCGATGTAAAGGCAGGAATTAATAATGAAAGCCATTTCCCTTGCACTTGTCTGCAATGAGCTGTTCCTCACAGCAGTTGCCCCTCCTGATGCTGTGCTGCCATTGCCAAGGCACAGGCACTCAGTTAAACCTTATTCAGGAACCCTAGCACAATTTTAGATATTTCTACATATTCATTCCCAGTGAGCAGCTGAAACAGACACGTTTATTTTGACCACTTTGAGATGCATACCAAGGCTCTTCTGACCCTTGGTTTCCCTACTCTGTTTCCAAACACAGAAATCCTGCATGGTTTAAAAGCAGGCTCTTGCTACCTTTAATGCATATATTTGTTAAGGCAGCAACCATAATCACAGCCACTGTTACCCTTCCCCTTCTCTGCCCCCTCACTTAGCAACAAGTCTGAGTGCTGCCAGAATTATTCTTGGCCTGCCAAGGAAACTATTTCTGTCCCCTGAATTTCATTTCCTAGCAGAGTTTAATTTATATTTTGATGCTTTCTGGTTGTCATGAAAACCCTCCTTCCTCTGCTAATGACAAGGAACTCTGCAGCCTCCTGCTTCCACTCTGCAGATCCCAGCTTCTACCTCCATCCCTGGGACTGCACCCACAGCTTGCTGAGGATCACTCACTTGTCAGTATGTGTGCCAAAAATAACATCTTTTTGGATTTCATCCATTGGTATCTCACAGGAGACTTCTCAGGAGAAAGGAGTTTTCCTGCCTCTACACTGAGGACAAATCCATGCAGCTGGAGTTCCCTGCAGAGGGAGCAGGCTCTCCATTCCAGCACAGCCAGGGATGGGAGTGGGAATTCCTCCTTTCAGATAAGCATCTGTCACCAAACTTACCTGCAGTCCCTTGCCAGCTCCATCGGGGTACCTTGCTCTCTGTGTGGGAACTAAACAGAATTCCTGACTCAGGCTCCAGCTTCCCTCACTCAGCACCACTGGCACACCTGCAGAAGGGAAATAACTTTCCCACATTGCTAAACTTTTCTAGAATATTGGCCAAGCAGTGCTGGAAACAAGAGCTTTGGGCTGGAACAAGAGCTTTGGGCCAAAGGACTTGGAGGGGGTCAGACCATCACATTGCTCCTCCCAGGGTGTCCTGCTCCAGCACATGCTGGTTTTTGTGGATACCCACAAGAAAGGAGGGAGCTCCTGAAGGCAGGGGGGTATTTTACCTCTCCCACCCCAGCACAGAGCCCCTGAGTCAGAGCAGTCCTGCAAGGACCTCCTGCACCCTGCAGATATCCATGAGCTCCACCTGTATCCTGCTCTCCACAGCTCACAATGGATCACTCCCAGGAAAACACCAGGCCTTGCCAGTGGCATCACCAGTGATGCCAAGCAGGTGCCAAAGGGATTTAAACCTTTCCACCTGCCAAGAAGAAGGAAACACCTCTGTAACGTGAGCCCAGCACACGGCATGCACGAGCCCTCGCAGCCAGCAGCACCGGGGTACACAGGCACGTGGCAGGACCTGCTTGCACCAGGTCTTACCTGATTTTTACACCAAAGCAGCTCCTCCACAGGCTCCTGAGGACCTGCTCCCAGCAGCACAGGCTTCTCTACTGCTCCTTTGTGCCTTAGGGCCCTTCAGAGCACACCAAGCCCAGCCCTGGGTTTTGCCCCTCTGCCTCCTCTCCAGGTAAGCAGGAATGCTGGCAAAGCCAGGGCAAAGCAGGGGGGAGCTGCAGCCTCTTCCCCTCAAATACAGCTTCCCCTAGCAGCTGGGCAGTGCATGAGAATAATTTGTCAAACACTGAACTGGAACTGTGGATAAGAATCATGCTTTTTGTACAGAAAATTGAAAATGAAATAGTGCCTAGAACTGCAGCTATTACACGGCACATTATCTTGGAGGGCTTTGGTGTAATTTAGATAAAACACCATATCTCTGATTTCAGAAATGTCAACATCATTCTAAATGTACATGTGTTTTTCCATCCTTTTCCTCAGAACTCAGAACTCCACAAGCCCCTCTCTCTCTTGTTCTCTCCATTTTCTTTTTAAATTGGCAAATGAGTATTCCATCTTTCAAAATTTCAGGTACATTGTTATATGTGGGAAAAGTGCATGTTCAGAGATGGCCCTGAATGGCTCCATTATGGATCTCATCAGCTGTGACACGCTTTCTGAAATAAAATCTATGCATTTGGATGAAACAGAAAAAATTAATACAGAACAAGGATGAACTGTTTCACTTCCCTCCTGTGCCCCTCATATTCGTGTTTCACTTCATCCCTAATGCTCTGCACCTTTTCTTCAAACCTCCTTCAAAGAGGAAAACACACAAACTGCAACACAGAAAATTCCATTCAAGCATACAAATCCCCCTTTTTCTGGTGGCCCAGGTTATCTGCAGAGGCTGTGCAGGCTCCATCCTTGGACATATTCCAAAAGCCAACCAGGCATGGATGGTCCTGAGCTCCCTGCTCTGGGTGTCCCTACCTGAGCTGATCCCCAGAGGCACCTGCTGGCACCACCCACTGTGTGGGCTCCCGTTTCATTGCAAGTTCATTGGAAAATGTGTACAATCAACATGAATTTTATCTGCTTCTTGCCATTTCCAACCTCTGATCAGGTTTCAAGAGTGTCCTACACTCTCCTGCTAATTGTCCTCCAATGGCTTCACACTGTTCTCCTGCGAGAGGGGAAAACAGGGCTGGCACAAAAAACCATGGGGATGTGCCTCCTGCAAATGCCAGAAAGCCAAGAAGGAGGAAGAGGAAGGGAGGGTCAGGCAAGGGGGCTTTGCTGCCGTGGCTGCTGCATTTCCAGCACACCAGCTTTGGCTCTGCTTGCCTTTACCCCAGTCAGCAGCTGGGCAAAAGGAACAGGGTTTTCCCCCTAGCACATTTACATTTTTATTTAACTCTCAGAAATAAAATAAAATAAAATAAAATAAAATAAAATAAAATAAAATAAAATAAAATAAAATAAAATAAAATAAAAATAATCCTGGTTAAAATGCCCTGGGAGTGGATAAAGGGGCAGATGCCCACCACATGGCTGTTTGCAGTGACACCTGAGTACCCCAAGCACTTGTGGCTGTCCACCACTCCCAGCAGTGCACGACACGAATAAATAAAGGCGTTTCTAATTAGATTAAGGCTGATCAAAAATACATAATGAATTCCCATTCTTCTCTTCTACAAAGACAAACACTTTGTGAGACAAATGCCATCGCCATCTAAGCCTTCAGGAGCTCCTTACACTAAATCTTGCCACTTCCAAAGTGCCATGGACAGTTCTGAGCACCTTTGCTCACTGCCTCTGCACACACACAAACAGAATCCACCCAGGGAATGTTTACAGGGATGCAAGTCTGCAGCTTCAATTTACAAGTTCATTAACAGTGTCCCTGCAAAGATCAGGTTTTTTTCAGTTGGAGCCCTAATTAGCAATGAATTCTCATTATTTTTCATTGAAATCCCAAAGCAGCTTTGGCACATTCCCTTTGTTCTCTTGAAAACAGGGAAGTGGAGAAGCGTAAGGAAGATAAAGACACAGCTGATGATATACTGGGGGGGAGGGGGGGGTGTGTTTTCTCCTTGAGCCATTCTTCCACTTTAATACACTTTGCAGCAATTTTCCTTACTATTTAAGATTTGAAGAAATATCCATTTCCATAAATAAGCACTAACACCACTGTTGGCTGCCCCTCATCCTTCCCAGAAGGATGTGTCCCTAGGATAAGGTGCAGAAGGATGTGTCCCTAGGATAAGGTGCACCCTGTGATGAGGTCTGCTCTTCATTCTGTGCTCAGACAAAGCCTCCATCGATGTCCAGAGGAACTTTCCAAGTGTGGGGGCACGAATCCAAACTGTGGCCATGAGAAAAAGCCTGAGAAACAGCCAAGCAGCCCCTGACTGCAGTGCAGCAGCAGCTCTGACAGGGAAATGTTAATCAGGGGGAGAGCTCTGCCAAAGCTTTCATTAGCCCTGATGAGGTCAGGGCCTGGAGCAGGCAGCTGGCACTGGCACTGTCCCCTGGCAGCTCCAAGGACCAGGCAGAGGTGGCTCTGAAGGTGCTGGGCTCTCAGAAGCTGCCTGAGCAACCCCCCCCCAGATTTGGGGCTTGTCAGACCCTCACTCTCATTCCTCCAAAGATGTAAATGCAAAATATCAAGCAATTATAAATCTAATTTTTCCTTGGGTTTGAGTCTTTTCGTAGCCCAAGCGCTTTGGAAGAGCCACAGCAGGAAAATCACCAGTCCCAGTAAATTTGATCTCTCCCTTTTTTGTGCAGCTAATGAGCAAATAATGGAATATAGGCATAAACTTTCCAGCACCTGGGGGCATCCCTCCCTCATCCAACCTGCACTGCATCCACTCCTGGAGTTGTGTGGCAGCACAGGGACATCTGGCAGGGCACTGAGGAACACAGGCACAGCAAGAAATGGGTGCCCTGTGCCCACCCTGGAGACAAGCAGAACTCAGCACTGGGGAAAGGACTTGTGCTGCTGGACCGTGCTGGTGTCTGCTCCAAACCCAGAGATGTTTGGGGCTCTTGGCAAATTCTGATTGTTTTTTGCCAGGGGGATGGATAATCATCACATTGTTTCCACAGTCGTCCTACAAATTATTTTGATAATAAGGGACCTCCTGTGACATTAAGTACATTTTAATTACAACATTGTCTGTAATGCATATATCTAATTGCAAATAATTATTTTATCATATTTTGTCTGTAGGCCTGTTAGATGCATCAGATATTATCTTCTGACTCAGTGGTACAGGTTAATTAAAATTTCTCTTTTAATACTGTTTCAAAGCCAACCACATAATTTCATCTGAACACCAGCTGTGTCAGTAAAAAAATATTTTTTGTTAGTTTTTGTCATGCTTGTCCATGGAGGAAAACCCGAGCTGTTTCTGCAGGCTGTAATTACTGCACTGCTTTCTGCAGTTGTTCATTTGTAAAGGAAGAAAAGAAGGAAGAATGTGTGGAACATCAGTGGCCAGTGGTTGCTTTGTGTGTTACTGCTTCATTTTGAATGATTTTTTTTTTTGTTCTCCTTCTCACGTACAAAAAAAGCATTTGAGATCTTCTCTTCAGAAGGAGAACTGAAGATACCGCACAGCCTGGTTTGTCAGAATAAACTGCACTCAGGCCTAAGACAATCACAGTGGTGATTCTGGGTGCTAACTAAGCCCAGCTTAAGGGTGATGCCAGTCAGAGTGGTCATTCTGGGTGCTAACTAAGCCCATCTCAAGGGTGATCCCAGTCAGCTGCTTCCTCCCTCATTCATTTTTCCCCTGACTGATAAAGACCCAATGCAAGATGAGGGAAAAACAAAAGTATGAACATAACGTTCAGTCAAAGAAAAAATAGACTTTAGGTTAAATACACAGCAATATAAACCCAGGGAAGCTGAGGAGGGGACAAGAGGAAAACAAAGACTCTTCCTGCAGGTGCCAGGACCCTTCCCCTGTAACTTGCAGGAAGAAGTGACCCTTATTTCCCCCTCTGAGCACCATTTGCTGGGACCAGAAGTGTTTCTGCGAGCCTGCCCATCAGCGCCTCAGCTGTTTCAGACCCCACGCTCTGTGCCCGTGTGCTCAGAGCCAGCCCTGGGGACGGGGCCGGCAGGGACAGGGTTAACAGCGTCCCCAAAGGAGGGGACCGGGCTCTGCCTCACCCGGCCAGAGGTGAAGGCTGCCAGGAGGAAATTGCTGCTGCAGCTCCAGCGAGATCACAAGCGACCTTTCCTCTTGGAGAGGGGTGAAGTAAACAACACTGATCTGGGATTTAATGCGCTTGAGACAAGCAGCGCTTTATCTCTGCTCCACACCACAAGGAGCAGGGAGGCACAGGGATGATTTTCCTGTTTTTACCACATAAGCCACCTCTTAGCCCAGCCCTCAAGTTGAGCTGAAACATTTCCTCATGGAAAGATCTGTCTTGGAGCAGTAGGTTATGGGCTTGCACAACATGCCATGCAAAACTTCTTCGTCCAGTTCAACCTTTGGCAAAGGCACTCTGAGCTCTCCTTGGTGGGTTGATATTTTTACTCCATGAAATTTTCACTTCCTCCAGACTGTTTCCTTTAGGAAGGTATCAGGGGACATGCAATCCCTGTTCTTTCTATTTTGGATTTTTTTTCCATCAGTAGACATAAATCCTTCCCTTTCCCCCTCTACACAGTTGGAGATTCTGGCAGAAGGAAATCTGACAGGGATTTTTGACAGTGGATTTCTTCTGTCTATCATTTTTACTATAAGAATGACATCTGACTGCCTCATATGAAAATATGGAAATTTTCCACCAGGATTTTCCTAAATAAACCTCCACAGGCCAAGAGACAGTGAGAACTCCTTTGGGTGCCAAATGAGAAGGGCTGGAGGAGACCCTCAGTGAGGGTTAAATGCATGAGACACCTTTGCCTCCATAAACTCCAAACCTTTGCAGAGATTGATCCATGGAAATCAGATCACAGGATCCAGACTTAGAGGAAATCAGGCATTCAGCAGAAAATCATCACTTTCTGTGTGGTTTGAGCCTGAAGCAGAGCTTTGCAGGAGCAGGGGTCCACGCCTGCATGCCCTACAGGAACACTGCTAGGAAAATAACCCCTCAAACCTGGAGCCCACTGGAAAAGTCTTTTCCACAGGCTTAGTCATACCAGGGCAGAGAGGGCAGAGCTTCATTTCATTATGCAGCATGCTGGCACAGCACCAAAGCTCTGCCAAGCCCTGCACCTGAGCCAGGAAGCATCCAGGGAGCTGATTCCAATGCAGGGATAAGCAGCTCAGGCACCTTAATGGATGTGCTGGACCAAGGATATGCAAGAGGACACAAAACCAACTTTTGAAACGCAATCTGAAGCATTTGGTTCAGAGGACAGAAAGTCAGTACTGGCATCCCATGCTAAGGAAACCATTACCTCACCTGTAGGTTGTCTCCTGAGTTTGCTTTTCCCCTGGGCTCAGTATAAAGTGTTATATTGACACAAGCAAGCAGAGAAGTTCCGTAATTTAATCTCTGCCATTAAAATTTCAGGCTCCACGGGAAAAGAAACCCTGCCTGTTCGTCAGGTCCAGCAAAATTCAGGTGGCAGCCGGTGTCACATTTCCACAAACTCCACAAACTCTGCAGCACCAGGCTGCTTCCAGCATGGGGGGGGAGGAAGGAAGGGCATGAGCCGTGCAGTTCAGGGAGAGCATGCTGGCCTGCAGTGCAAACTCATGTTAATAATTCAGGCCACTCTATTTTGGACTGGAAATGTGCTGCCCCTCACCTGTACTGCTCAAGGCAATGCCTGAAATAGAAACTCCAGCAGGAGCAGCCCCGAGGGCAGTGCCAGCAGCCTGGCAGGGCAGTGCCAGCAGCCTGGCGGGGCGGGCACTGCAGGGACAGCCTCTGCAAGGTCAGCCCTTCCCTTTGGTCAGGGAGTCTTGGCTGAGCTGTGACAGCCCAGAACTCTCCCCCAGACTAGTGGATGCTGGTCTGCCCTCCTGTGAGCCCAGCCAGGCAGCCAGGAGGCAGGAGGAGGATTTTCCCAAGGAATACTGAACTCCTGCCCAGTGCTGCCATGCCTGTGCTGGCACTGTCACCTCCCTCAGGACACCACACGGTGCTGGGGCCTTTAACAGCTCAGCCCTGCCACAAGTGATCCCTGCTCTGCTGCCTGAAGTGACTGCTTTTTATAGATTTTACCTCAGATCCTGAAAGCTGGATGACCAAATCTCTTTCAGGAAATTATTCTACCTTAAGCACTGGCTTTCGGAAACGCATCATCTGACTTTCTGGGAAATTGCAAATGTTGCATTGTCAGAAAACACAAGTCACAGGGCTTCACAAGTGGTTCTCCTGCACAGGCTGAAGTCACTGCTGCAGTTTTACTGGCATTCTCTGGCTTGTGCTGTCCTTAGCCAGCTCCTAAGTGAATAATTTGAAAAGTGGTATTTGATGTGGTTGAGCTCAAAGGGAGAGCAAGGATTGTCCCGGAGCACTGTCATTCCAGGCATGGCATCTCTGCTCCCTGGAGCTTTTCACAAGCACAATTTCCAACACACCTCAAACCACTGAGTGCCTAAAGCTATGCAGTTTGGTGCTAAGCACCACAACGATGCCTTGCTTATCACACAAGTTATCAGACATCAGAGCAGCTGTAGCACCACAATTCCTGAATCTGCAGTGGCTCCTTTCTTAACAAAGCAGAACATGAAAAAAACTTGGAACAACCAGTAACTGACAGAAGAAACAAACTGGAAGCTGTTAGTTTTGTAAATCAATTAAAATAAAAGGGAAGGAAAAAAAATAAACAAGAACAAGCCAAGACTCCAGCAACGTGCTTCCTTCTGCCAACTGCAGAAATTAATTTGTGCCAATGGAAGGGGAGAGCCAGAACAGCCCAATTCACTCTCTTCAGGAAGATGCTGATGCTGAAATCACACCACATGACCCAAAATTTGAGACAATTGCTGGAGAATGAGAACTGCTCCAGAAGGAGATGGTGTGTCATGGTGTGATGGGAAGGGTGTGCTACAGGAATTAACAATGATGGGAAGAGTGTGCAATAGGAATTACTCCCAATGATGGGAAGGGAGTGCAATAGGAATTATTCCCAATGATGGGAAGGGTGTGCAATAGGAATTACCTGGGATGAGAAGGGCGTGCTACAGGAATTACCTGGGATGGGAAGGGTGTGCAATAGGAATTACCTGGGATGAGAAGGGTGTGCTACAGGAATCTCTGTAAGCCTGAGCCCAGCTCCAAGGCAAGGGACGATGTGACAGCAGTGAATTCTGACTCCAAGCACTCAGCCTTTCTGTGTAAGAAAAGGGATTAATCGTTTTTTTTCATTTTCAACGCTGTGCATCATCACTACCCACCTTCCTGACTCCAACAAGTGATCCCTCACTTCTTACCACAGGGTTTGGTGGCACAGCCAGCCCTTGCTCTGCCCCTTCCAGAACCCAGCTGTACTGCAGAGGGGGAGAGCTGTGCCATGCTCAAAAGCAGGGCATGCAGGAGCACTGAATGCAGGCCCCTCCTTCTTCATTTATGTATTTATTTGTCCACTGCAACTTCCAAGCAGAGCCTTTCCCTGCTCCTCCGTGCACAGGAGGAGCTGGGACTGCCCTGTCCCCAGTGGGATGTGTTTAGGGCTTGGTGACCTGTTGTTTCAGTGACTTCAGGCCTCTGCAGCAGAAATGATTGCTGAGAGGGCTCAGAGGAAGTGAGATTTCTGCTTCTAACAATAGTAATTCCTGTGATCTTTTATTTTCTATACCAATTCATGGCTGAAAAAACAACTTATATGTTATATGTAAATTGATTTGTAAGCCATTTTGTTAAAAAATAAGAAGCGTTAGCATTTGTTAAAAAATAATACGCAAGTCACTTCCCTGAAACCCCTTGTTTTCTTTTTTAGGACCACAGCCTGCTTTGAAACTTACTAGAGTTTACTTTTTAGCCCAGGAATTTTACTGGGAACATCCGCTGGCTTCTGCTTCTGGGATGGATTGTGCTTTTGTTGCTTAACTACGAGCCTGCTCTTTTACCTTCCCTGGGTGTAAAGACAGGGAAGAAATGAATACAGAAATTAATAATATGTCTTTACACAGAATATGTGTAAAGACATATTATTTATATACTTATATATTTATATACTTACAGTGCAAGTGACTGTAAGTGCAAGTATTCAAAACCTGAATGTTTTCCAATGGAGATCCGCACTGGATATGGGGGAGAATTTTTTCCCCGTAAGGATGGGGTGGCACAGGATGCCCCTGGATCCCTGGAAGTGTCCAAGGCCAGGCTGGACAGGGCTTGGAGCACCCTGGCATAGTGGATGCAGTCTTGCCCATGGCACTGGAAGGGCTTTAAGCTCCTTCCCACCCAAACCTGTGGTTCAGCGGTTCCATGGCAAATCCAGAGCCTACCTAGGAGCCAGCTCCATCCCAGCTGCCCTGCCCGGGGCATTCCCGCGGCTCTCCCGGGATGCTCCGCTGCGCATCGCGGCGATCCCTGGGGCCGCGCCGTGCCCGGGGGTTCCTCCCGGTGGTTCCCGGGGCTCCTCCCGGGGGTTCCCGGTGCGCGGGCTCCCGCCGGCCGCCCCGGTGACGTCAGCGCCACGCCGCGGTGACGTCAGGAGCGGGGCGGGCGGCAGCTCCCGGCGCGCCCCGCGCAGGGCGGGGGGCGGGAGCGGCGGCGGCGGCGCGGGGAGCGCGCCCGGCGCTGCGCCTCCATCCCTGCCCGCCGTGCCGCCGGCATGTTCTCCAGGAAGAGCCACGCCGACGTCAGGAAATCCACGCAGAAGGCGCTGGACCCCAAGCGGGACGTGCTGACCCGCCTGAAGCACCTCCGCGCTCTGCTGGGTGAGCGGGCGGTGGGCGCGGGGGGAGCCGGCCCCCGGGGCCCTCAGCCCCTCGGGGGGTGCCCGGGCAGAGCCGCGGCCGCGAGCGGGTCTGCGAGCGCTGCTCGCCCTCCGCTGCCGCGTCCGGGAGACAGCAGCGAGCCTGGGGAGCCGCTCTCCGTGCTGTGGGCAGGGAGCCTCCCCAGGCAGCCCCGGGCTCTCCCCGCCGCAGAGGCGGCCCCGGTGCGCGCCCTCCGTGAGGCGCTGCCGGAGAAAGTTTGGGGTGCCCGGGGAAAGTCGCGTGTGCCGCTGTCCCGGGGCTCGCCTTGGGCGGGGTGTGGAACCGCGGGGAAACGCGCAGACCTGGTCAGTTTCGGAGACGCGCTCGCAGAAACTCCGCTCTTGTCAATATCATCAACTCGGGGCTCTTTGCTGGGTGTTTGAACTCTGAGAGAAGTCGCGCTGTGGCGTTTTGTGGTGACTCCATGCTTGGGGCAAGGCTGTCCAAGGGCGCCTTGCAGGTGACGGCTTCCACTCTAGTCATGGTGGAAAGCCGCCGATGAGCTTCAGCTGCGATCCTGCTGCAGGTGGAAAAGCCGCCGATGAGTTTCAGCTGGGATCCTGCTGCAGGTGGAAAAGCCGCCGATGAGTTTCAGCTGGGATCCTGCTGCAGGTGGAAAAGCCGCCGATGAGTTTCAGCTGTGAGCCGCGGTTCAGGAGGGTTTGTGTGGCCTCTGTTGGCTGCTCACACGCGGCAGGAGCAGGGTGTCCTGAGGGGAAGAGGCTGTGCCCGGTTAGTGCTCTACCCTGCTGGTTTGTTCCAGGTGCGGCGATCGTCGCCGATGTGCCACCGATGTTCCTTGGGAGCTCCTTAAGGAGGTGGCTGGGAGCAGCCGCTGGGGGACAGAGCGTGGGGTAGATTTGGCCTGGACTTCTCAATTAAAGTTGTTTGCGGGCGCTGGTTTCAGGTGAAGGCTGTTGTGGGGCTGGCAGGGGCTGTGGTGTGTCCAGCTGGTCAGTGCAGGCACTGTCCGAGCAGCTCTGGGTGTGCTCCTGATGTGTCTGCTCTTGGCAACTCCGGTGTAAACATTTGAGGTAGCACGGGAGTGGCTTCTGGAAGATGCTCTCTTGAGAGATACCCTCGCCTGGGTGTCTTCTGTTCACCACAGAAAAAAAACTCCACGCGTGGGAGTTGTTAAAAAAAATCTCCAGCATGTAAAGCTTTTGCCAAAAAGGCTCAAAAGTAGTTAGATTTTTTTTTTTTTCCTTCTCCCCAGATGTGTCTCTCCTTGCCCTGGCCAGAGGTAGGAATGTGTGTGTCTGTCTCTCCAGCTGCTTCCCTTGGGCCACAGTGCCACACGTCCCCCAGAGAGCTGTTCCTTCTCTCCTGTTTCCTTGGGAGATGCCAACTCCCCTTCCTTTGTTAGTTTAAATCACAGGAATTTAATTGTAAACAAAATGTCAGTTACTCCTCTGTGATCCCACTGATCTGCAGGAGGATACAGATCAGAGGGAAGATGATTATAGGGGAGGGATGAGCAAAAGGAATGTGTGTTTCCATAAATAAGGGCTCATGTGAGCTTTGGATTGCTTCAGGTCCCTTAGTGGCACCTCTGTAAGTTTGTCCAGTGCCCAAAGTGAAAGAAAAGATTCCACTTAAATAAATTGGTGTTGGTTATGACATCTCTCAAGCCTCCAGTGGCCTTTAGGACCCGAGTTCCAGCTCTGTGGGGTGCTCTGTCCACATGGCAGGGGCAAAATGCTACCCAGATCAACAACAGGACTTAAAATTGGGTGTTTGGTTGTGTTTGAGAAATGACCAGAAAATTTCCCGTACTTCTTTATCGCTATGGAGACGTTCTCACAGCCAGAACTTCTGTTAAGTTAGTAAAGTTCTAAATGCAGTTTGTGGAAGTGCCTTTTAGTAGTGTGGCCTTTTTTTTTAAGATAGACTTGAAAAATAATGGCCTGACAAAGAGTAGTGGGGATGTGCAGAGTTGGCTCTTCCCCACTGCCTGGCCATAAATGAAGCCTCTGCTCTTTCCCAGAGTGGTTTCTGTGGGACTTTCGTAGGACAAAAACGGATCAATGCGCCTTAAGAATTTTTTCTGTGGCTCTTCTTGGGTAAAAATATCCTTTTTATATTGAAACTTCTCTTTCAATAGTGTTTTCTCCTTTGGCACAGGAGTCAGAAGTGCTGCTGCTAACAGATGTGGGATGCTGCTTTGTCCAGTGCTTTCAGTCCTTTCTCTGTTGAGCAAACACATGGGAGACGCACAGAGTTAAGACTAAATGTGAAATTTGCAAGGTTACCAAGTGCAATCCTTAATTGTTGCCTTTAAAACGTACCCATTAGGAAAGCCCATGCTTTCCATGGAAGTGCCTTGATCAGAGATGGAATAACAAAGGAGAGTTGGTGGGGTTTTGGTTCTGGCACTGCTTGACCTCTTGTAGTATTCTGCACAGCTGCAGGACCAATGCTGGCTGGGTAGAAACTTTCATTTACTGACAGTCAAAAGGGGATGTGTGCAGACTTCCTGCTGCATTCAGGGCTGGGATTGTTCTGCAGAGCTGGTGTGAAATTGGAGGTGTCAACATCATTTTGGAAGTTGTTCCAGTTGGAGGGGTGTTTTGGTAACGGGCTGTTTCACACTGACATACTTTTTTTGAAGATAAGTAAGAATTGTGCATTATTTCTGGGGTGAGGCTGGTCATAAAAGTTTATCATTAACCAGGGTGTGGCTGCAAAATTCTCTTCATCTCCTTTAATTTTTCAAGTACTTGAGGATTAAGAGAGCTTTGAGAAAATAGCATGAAGTGACTTTGGAAGTTCATGGAATTAAGGGATGATTTCTAACAGGTGCCTGAGATAACATTTGCCAGTTAAGAGGAAAATAAAAGGCAAGTCCATGTGCTTAGGACATGCTTGGTGTCTTCTCTGGGTTTTTTTTTAGTATGAGGAAGAGCAATGAGAGTTTGGCAATAGACTCAGGCTCTTAAGTGGCACCTGAGTGTTACCCTAAATTTTAAATTTAATAGTAAGGCGAGTCAGTGTGACTGACAGTTATCAGTGTGCCAACACGTCCTATTTATAGAGAAGAAATAGGGTGTGACCCTGCTGAGTGTCTCAGTGTTTCCTGAGTGTTGCTGCAGCAGCTACTGTCAGGTGTTAGCTAGACTTGTGAGCTTGTCCTGTGTGGGGAAGGGGGAAATTATTTGGGTTTGGGGTGGCTGCTGGTGCTTGCCTGAGGGGTGAGTGCTGCATGCCTGTGTGCAGCTGTAGTAACCTGGGAGATAGTTCCATGAACTTACTCCAGGAGTAAACACAAAAATAAACCCAAATTCCCGCAGTTCGGCCCCAAGCTTGCTGCCTCATTTCCTCGGGTGCTTCTGAATACTCCTTCAGGCAGTGCATTTCCCCAAAGTCAGGGTTTTATCTTGTTATTATTATCTCAAGCGATAAATGGCACAGGAAACTTTCCCCCGTGTTTTCCATGTAAGAAGCAGGAATGGGCCCTGCTGCAAGTTAAACACATCTGTGAGAAAGGGCCCTGGCTGTAGGGATGCAGCTCAAATCACACTCACCCCTGAGTCACCACCGAGATGCCACATTTAGAAAAAAGGAGGATTTGCTTTCTTGGTGAGGCAGTTCCTTTCTCTTCCCGTCGCAATTTAGAGGGAAAGTTTCCTTTTTGTTTAGAATTTAATGACCTCATTCCCTCATATGAAATCCTTGTAAATGAAAGCCTTGTTTTCCCCTGGAGTTGCGTTTAACAGGATGCATTCATGGAGAGGAATAATTGCACTTAGCTTGCAAATTCAGACCAGTAGTTTGCAGGAAACAAATATCACGTTAAAGAGTTTCCCTGCTCTAATTGTTTCCATAGTACAAGCAGCCAAGCAGAGCCTTACTGCTGGAAAGGTACTGATTTAAATAAAAATCAGGTTGTCCAGGACTAAAGGTATTCTTTCTTCTGTACTTGTGGGATATTATTGAGCCCTCTTGCTGGAATCAGCTTTATTTTGGGTAACAAATGGGTTTCTTGCAAGGTGAGGCTTCAATGAGGATATTAATATTGATATTAATTTTGGCCCTTCACCCTCTTCTGGGGGAAATTACCCAACTTTCCTTGACCAAATCAGTTGCAGTAAAGACTAAAGGGAGGAAATTCATGTGTGTTTGGCAAGTGTCAGGCTTAGAAAAGAGTGGACTTTTTTATTTGTAGAAAATAAACTTACTTCCAATTTCAGGCCCAAGTTAACACTTGGGAAAGTGCTACATGCTTGAGTTGCCGTTATTCTAAGAAATGAATTGAGAATATGCTGTTTTCTGGTTTGATCTGCTTGCCAGATGAATGCAAGAGCTGAAATTGCATCCAAAAAGTTTTGCTGGTGTTTTTCTCCAGCAGTACCTGTTTGTTTTGATGGTATAGAGGCCTTTTGGTTACACAGCTAAGACTCAACCCATCTTTTTTTTCTTTCTTCTTTTTTTTTTCTTTTTTCCCTTTTTTCTTCTTTTTTTTCTTTATCTTTTTTTTTTTCTTTTTCTTTTTTTCCTTCTTTTTTTTTTTTTTTCTTTTTTCTTCTTTTTCTTCAATTTATTTTTTAGTGGAAAGCAAATGAACCAAAGCCCCACTGCAGACTTCATAAATTCAGTGAAATTCTTTGCAAGGATGGACCAACAGTTTAGTACAAAATATTCAGTGAACTCACTAAAATGGTTTTGTATTGCATTTGTTTCATTCTCTAAAGCTAAATTTGCAGAATCCCTGAAATTCTGGTCTTTCTGCTCTTGTGTAATTGCTCTGTTCCTCTTTTCAGATATTGTGGATGGAAGTGACCTGAAGCAGTTTTTTGACAACAATTATTCTCAAATTTATTTTATATTCTATGAAAACTTCATAACACTGGAAAACAGCTTGAAACAAAAAGGTGAGTTTTAGAGTTTTTCCAGCAGCTGTTGGTCAGTGTTCCATAACTGTGCTCCAGGGCATTCCATTAAAGCCTAGTTGTCTAGTCCTCATTTTTCTGTATTTACACTAATAGTTTCCTGCAGTACAGTGTGAGCGTTAATCACTTTAATTTTATGGTAGCAGGAGAGGTGAGCATGGAAAATCACTCTGCAATGAGAGCAGCAGCTGATCACATTTCTGGGTTCGTTTCAGCATTTACATTCCCGTCCTCTCAGCTTGCTCCAGGCTCCTGCAGCTCCCTCTGCTCAGCTGAGACACGGCCAGAGCAGAGAGGGGCACTGCAGCCTGGGCACAGCTCACACTTGGGATCTTTATTTAAGGTTAGAAATAAATTGAGTGGCATCTTTGACTTTAGCTGAACAGCAACAGCCTAATTCTGCTGTCCTTTATTGTATGTTTCTGGCAAGCAATGTTGTTTTGTGTCTTGCAGGGAATAAATCACAAAGGGAGGAGCTGGACTCCATCCTCTTTCTTTTTGAAGTAAGTTTTCCATACCATGAAAACTAATTTGTGTTTTGAATCTCACTGTCATTCTGTGGTTGCTTAGAGCTTTGCAGTGAGGGGTGAAACCAGGTGTCAGTCACCTGAATTAAGAGATGTTATCAAAATGCCCTGGAAATCCAGCAAGAACACCTCTGTCCTGAGCATCTGGGAGCTGATGCTCTGAAATCAAGCCAGGGGTTTTGGTGGAATTTGGGAGCACTACTTGCAATCAGTATTTGGTTCTGTTATGCTAAGGCTTTCAGGAAGTCTGCTTTCTGCTGTTTCTCTTCTGTTTCAATGAAACAAGAGTTTGCTCCTGTGTTTCATGGAAGGCCACTTCAGAAGAGGAGCAGCACTTTCCCCCTGCTCTGTGTTTGTTTTGCCTGTGTCCCAGCAGGAGGCTGGGCTCTGCTCCCCTCGCTTAGAGGCATCTGTTGTGATTGCAGTGTTGGGTCTTGCAGCTCAAGGGAAATAAAAGGACAGGAGTTGTCAGCTACTGCACATCGGTTTGATCTGAGTGTGTGAAATGCTGATTTGCTAATTTGTTTTTTTTTTTTAATTTTTGTTCAGTATAACATCTTTCATTTCCATATCCTTCCCTCCTGCCCAGCACTGGCCACCAGAGCATTGGCAGTGTCTGGGGAAGAAATGTTACCTAGTTAACTTTTGCATAATCAAATTAGGATTGCTTTAATTTAAGCGAGAATAGTCTGGGATAGATCATTTTCTAAGGTACCTCTTTGACTGTGATTATTACCTAAATGTATTTGGATGTGAGAAAATATCACTGGACCAGATGAAAGCCTGACACATAAAAATATTCTTAAAATGCACACTGAAATTCTCAGCTTAAGCTCTGCCTGTCTCTAGTCAAAAAGCTTTGGCAGTTAATTAGGTAAATAATTGGCCAGATTTCTCTCTTAAGGTTAAACACACATAATCTACTGATTTCTTTCTCTTTTCTTTATTTCTTTCTCTGTTACTCCAACTACTAACTTTTTACCTGAGTATTACATCACAGAAATGTCATTTTTGTTTATATGTTGGGGTTTGTTTGGTAGGAAAAAGCCCTTCAAACTTTCAGTGGGACTCTAGAAATTGAAGCTAAAGGTTAATTGTTCTCAACTCCTCTCCCTCCCTCTAAAACACCCCCCAGACCCTCAGAAGTATGTGTCTTCATGGTTTTGCATTAATGAGTAGTTTGTGGTTGAAATGGAATTTATAGTGACAAGAAGAATGATGCTGTTTAGCCTAATGTGCCTGTTGTGGGAAAAATGGCCATGAGAATGATGACATGGAATCCTGGGCTTTTGTGATCTTGAATTCTCACTTTGCTGCCTCCTTTTCCTCCTCTCCCTCATTTCCCCCTCTGTGAGACCGGATTTTCACCCTGAGATCCAAGCTGTGCTTTCTGCTCCTTGTGACATTAGCACGGGTCTGCTCTGGGGTTGTGCCCGAGGCAGTGGCAAAGAACACAAGCTCACAAATTTGCCAGGGCTGTTTGGGGCAGGAGAAACTCTTCCTCCTCCTCCTCCTCCTCCTCTTCCCCCTCAATGCCCAGCCCAGCAGAGAAGGTGTTGCTGTGCAGGTTAATGGAAGCTCGTTAATACGCTGGGGCCTTGAATAAGGAATGACATTGAATAGCAAATAGCCAATGCTTGCTCATCTGGGTGGAGGGAATAACTGGGCATTCCCAGGGCTTGGAAAGGGGTGGCCAATCACCACCCCTTAATACTCCTTAAAAGTGTCTGAAGGATAAAAAATGGATGGTTGTGTCTGAAGCAGGGGCTGCTTGGGGTCCCAGTGGAGGAGAGCTGTGCAACAGCCTGGTCACCCTGGGGGAGAGGAGATCCTTTCAGTGTTTCTGTGGGATTCAGAGTGATTCCCTTCATGGTGGGGATCTGCTGGGTTGAGTGTGCAGTCCATGGATAGCTAACCCTGGGTGAGAACAGCCCGAGAGCCTCAGCACAGGACAGGGAGTCAGAAATGCCAAGTGATGAAACATTCATACTCTAAGCCATAGGAAACAGAACTAATTGATTGTTAAGCTTTCCATATTTAGTGTGATGTCAGCAGGAGCCAGGGGGATGCTGCATATTCTGCTAATTAGCTAAATGGGTAGTTACTTAGGATTAACAAATCCTGAGTCCCCAGGCTGAGGGTCAACAGCTTAAAAATCAATAAAAATATTTATGAGGGAATTGCTGCCTTTGCCTTTCCTGGAGGTTTACTGAGGGTTGTGCTGCTGTTTTGGAGTGACACCTAGTGTGTGTATTGGGCAGCAAGGCTTTTCCCACAAATCCTCTGGAAACTGACTTGGCTTGGTAGTAATTTATGGAGGTTCTAATTTTACACATAAGCTGCACAGCTTGGCCACACAGTAACTTCAAACAGCATGTTACTCAAAGAAGAAATGTTAGCCAGCAGGGAGGAATGCCAAGGGTTAACTGTTGCAATTAATCCTGCAAAATGCTCGGCTCTAACTCTGTAAGATGCTTTGGCCTTGTCTTTTCCCAGATAGATATTTGTGAAGTGATATGGCAGCAGTACTGTTATTTTTCCCTGTTTCAGCTAAAAGCTCAAAATTATGCGACACACAATTTTTTTTTCTGCCGAGGCATGGCTCTGTCTCTATTTGCAGTGCATTTGCAGAACAGGTTGCTGTTGTTCCTTGTGTCCCTGTTCCCTTCTGAGGGAGCAGCTCGAAACCTCAGGTTTGAGGGCAGCTCTGAGCCCTGTGTGTCACAGACCTGCCAGGAGGTGCACTGTATTTGTGTCCATTTTTTGGCACCAATAACAGTATTGTTGGTTATATATTGGTTATATACATATCTGTTTGTGAAAGTTTTTTTTTTTTTTAATCATAAAGTGTTTTTTCTTTCTTGCAGCATCAGATACTGATTCCTCTGACACTGTGGTTTTTTAATCACTAATGAAGTAAAAGCAGATTGGTGGTTTTGTGATACATAGATCAATTTCTTCCCACTCTCTATAATTTTTCTTCTTTAGTTCAGAACAGTCACATCTGTTGTGCTGGTGGTGTCATAAAATTCATTCCACTGATCTAATTTCACTGGATGACATGTTTTATGCTGAGAATTTTTCAGATGTAGGAAAGCTTCCCCAAGTCCATGTTTTGTGTGGAGTTTGTGGTTTCTTGAGCCTGATGCAGATGTGAATGCTGAGTCTCAAGCTCAGTAGAGTAACAAAGGAGCTTTTTTGTTTATAACAGTAAAAGTGCTTGTAGCTCTACTTTTCTACACACAGAAGATTACTTTTGAAATCATTTACAATTTGTTCTGCCATAATTCAAATAACATTGCTGCTATTCTTACAGCATTCTGTGGTAAATTCTAGCTACATGTTTTACGTGTTTTACTTCAGAGATCTTACTGTTTCTTGTTATGCCAGGGGCAGTGATAAGTGCCCTGTGTGCTTTGGGCAGACATTTTCCCTCAACAAATAACTGTAAATCATTTATTAATGCAATAAATGGAGTATCCCTTCATTGAGCTTGAGCTGATGCAGGCACACTGACTCCATTGGCCTCTTGGCTCCAGGGGTGGGTTTGCCCAGTGAGGGCACCTTGGGGGTGGCTGTCATTGATCCAAGACCATCCTGGCACGTCCAGAGCAGCAGAACAATGTCCCCCCATGGCTGTGGGGCTGGGAAACATCATCTGGGATCCCAGGTGAGGTTTGGGCCAGCCTCAGCCTGCCCGGTGTCCTGCAGCAGGTGATGGGCACAGAGCTGCCAGTCAGGGCGGGATTCAACCAGGGGGGCAAAAGCAAAAAGCTTTGAAAAGGAAATAGCAGTTTTGGTGAAGTCAGAGGGAGTCTGTTGAAATATGAGCCTCGGTAGTTTTTATTTTGTTTCAATAAAAGAGAGAGACACAGCTTTCAAAAAGCAGCATCCTGTGTAAACTAAGATTTAAACTTAACATTATTCCTAGTCATGCAGGAAGTCCAAACGAAAAAGAACTATGGATAATCAGTTAAAAGAACTGACAGATACCCTGATGTGTTGATCAGTAGTAATACCTAATTTCTATTTCAAGTGTGTTATAATGGATTACCATATAGATGCAGCAAAGCACTAAGCATTAAATAGATCTATGTGTTTTCTGAAAAAGCAATATTATTTTGCACTGTGGGGTTTCTTAAAATATTTCTTATTAGTGTAGTGTGAAACTAGGAACAAGATGTCAATAGCCAGCTCAGATTCACAGCGGTGTGGCTGACAGCCTGGGCTGGAGGGGAAGAAACTCTCATTTGTTACATAGCAATAGCAGTGCATGTTCTTTAGAGCACCAGGGGTGGGGAGGGTGTACAAAATGTTGCTGGAAATGTGAAGTTGCAAAGGAAACAGCTGGAGCTGGTTCACGACTTGTGCAGTCTCATGTCACGCTGCAGCACCACCTCAGTCTGGGACTGAAGGGCAAAAACCACCAGCTGGAAGCTGTGCTGGTGGGACTGGGGCTTAGCTTGTAACCTTCAGAGTTTATATTCAATGACCTAGACTTTGCACCTGGGTGACTTCTTTTTGCATTGCAGGAGCAGAGGTGGGTTCTGCATTCGTATCATTTAGGGTGGCCCTGCTGTGCTGCAGAGCTGTGCTGTCTGCAGTGCAGGAGGGGGACAAGGTTGCTTTTTGAGGATGCCTTGCTGTGGGGCAGGACCATGCAGGTGATCCGTCACACCCTTGCATTTTTTCAAGATACATAGATTTATTGTTTTCCTGGTTTTGAGATGCTGAAAAGGAGAATGCAAGGGAAGTGACTTCAGTGTCTGCATTTTTTTTTTGCTGTGTGAATAGACTTTGGGATATGGGAGCTTTTCTCAGATAGGAACTTCTGTCCTCTTACTGATGGATTGAACCCTTGATTGTTTTGATTCAGTCACCTGACAAGGGTGTTGGATTCTGTGTTTTGTAAAGAGAACAGAATGGTAAGCTTGTTGTTTTCTGCCCTGACCCCCCCAGTTTTGTGCAGTTTAGAGTTTAGGCTTGTTTTTCCTGCTCGTTGTTGAACTGTGCAGCATTTGTTTTTCTGCTTTTCTCTGGATACAACCTAAAATTCTCTGAGACTTGGATGTGAAAATTGTTACCAAATTCTTTTTCAAATGGGTCTTTATTCTGGAGCTTTGCACTTTTCCAGCCTATGAGGCTCAGACCTCATCACAGCTCACTTTCTGGAAGGGAGCTTGGTGTTCAAATTTAGATGAAACTGTGTAACAGACTAAAACAATGGAAACAAAATCCTTGTGCTTCTGTCTGGTTTTCCATGATAAATGTGCCAGTGTATGAAGCTTCCTTCCTGCAGCATGACACCTGAACCCAGCCCAGTTTTTGTTGCTGGTTTGCCATAGGGTTTTGTTTCCTGGAGCTTTTCCTTGCACACCTCGGGCACACAGCTTGTGGTGAGCCTGGGCACAGACCCAGCTCCCACGCAGAGCTCCTGGGTCAGGTTGGGTTAGGAGTGCTCCTGGGTTAGCTTAGGACTCCTTTCTGCCCTGTGCCAAGCTAATTAATGATTAATGCCAGAAATAGTCTGGAGGAGTGGTGGGCTGCCAGTGTTTCAATGTTTAGATGCATAACGATAACTCTTTGTCCATGAATCCTGCAATCTGATTGGCAGAAGCCTGGTGCTTCACTAACAGGTAAAGCCCCAATGTGAGTCATGGCCTCATTTTTAGCCAGTCAGATCCTTCATCCCAAGCATTCCTGCTGCCCACAGACAGGGAGCTCGACCTCTGGACCCTCCGCTCCTGGGGTCCTGCTGCCATGGTGTGCTAGGGAGGGAGCTGGGGGAGTGACACTGAAACAAAGTACAAGGAACATGGAAAGGACCTGCCTGGTTTGCATTTTTATTCTGATTAACCTTTCAGAAGTGCTATTTACTGTGTGGGGAACACATGCTATGGTGGAGGTGTGGAGGAGGACCAGCCTGTCTGTGACCTGAGCTCTAGCTCCCTGGGTCCACAAACTTGTCATGACTACCATCCTCTGCCGTGGAGAAAGGAATGTTCCATGTCCAAAAAAGACTGTTCTGAGTGTTGAATATAATTTCTGAAGCCCTTTATTGTCAAAAGCAAGAGGTCTGTCCTGCTCCATGTCTCGAGCACATGCTCTGGCAGTGGTTGTGACTCTGTCCCCCGGCTCCCAGGCGTGGCCCACAGTGCCAGCTGCTTTCTGGGCTGTGATGCTTTGTTTTTTCCTGTGAGTTTCTGTGTGCAAAACACCCTCAAATGTGTCACTGTTGCTTAGGTGACCTATCATCCATTTGAATCTTGCATGTGGTATTACTGAGAACTTAGAGGTGCTTTGTTGTGCAGAAACTGGTGCCAGTCGTTTTGTTTGATAATTGCAAGGAACTCTTGACTGTCAGTCACTTATAATGTTGTTTAATTTCATTTGATTTCCAAACGGAAGAGTTCAAAACTAGTTTCCTGTTTAAATACATCTTCCTAATTATTTCAATGGCTGAAAAGTTGTAAGTTGGAGACATTATTTGTGTGAAGCCCTGTGTGCTGCCAGACCTTTGTGAGGTGGAGCAGCACTAGGTGAGCTGTGCTGCTGCTGCCACACCCGTGGCTGAGCCCTAGTCCATGCTGCCAATAGTTTAAAAAGAAACTCTGTTTGTATCCCCATCTCATTTGTATGTCGTGCATCTGTTTCTCTGTATCCTCTGATGAACCAGTTTTATTACAGAAAATTTGACTAGTTTTGTTTCCTGCAGAAAATATTGCAGCTGCTACCAGAGAGGATTTTTTATCGATGGCATTTTCGCAGTATAGGTAAGAAGAAATTGTTTAAAAAAATTTGGACTTTTTAGTAGTGTTTTCAGATCAATTTTTCTTTTAATGAGCAATATATGAGTTGAGTTATGAATACACGGTATTTCTGCAAGTTTGACCCCAGCTGTCTTTCCCAGATTCTCATGAAATGGGGGATTTTCCCAGCATCCTGTTAGAATATGGCCTTGGCCATGACAGACAAGATACTCATGGGTGGCTTCCTCAGACCAAGACTGTTCTTTCCTCCCACTCTGGTGGTATGGAAGCTTCTGGAAGAAGGCAGGGAATAGGAGGAGTCTCGCAGAGAGCAACCTTGGGTGGCCAGAACACCTTGAAATCCAGTGAAGTGGTTTAACTTGATCATTTCCTCTGAATCAAATGCCTTGAATTCGTCAGTGCTTTTCAAATTCTGCTTCCAAATGCCACCAGTGTGGCACCAGTGGGTTTTTATGCTGCTTATTAAAATTTTATGGGGGTGTTCTATTCCTTCCAAGTAGGACTTTTTGGTTGAGGTTGGTTTGCAGCACTGTCTGACCAGCTGCCATTTTTGTCATCAGAACAAGGAATTGCTTTTGCAGAAGAACAATGAGCGGAAGTTAAAGGTCAAGGGAAGGGCTGCTGTCACATTTCCACTCAGCACTGACAAAAACAAGAGGAGACATCTGCCTGGCCACTTCACAACAGTTCAGCTGCACTAGTCCAGACCAAATTGGTTCCACTTGGTTGCTCTGTAGCTGATACATTCTTTATGCTTCTATTGAGTGGTCTTAGTGGCAAAATTTTTTATCTGTGTCCAAAAAGTGATGTACAAAATTTGGCAGAGCATTTATTTACACCTCTGCCTTGTGATTTCCTTTTGTTTAACATTTCATGTGCATTAATGTGAATTTCCTATATATATATTAATAATTATTATATAATCTTGTGAAATGGCGAGATCTTGCCGTTATACACATTCCTTAAATGGGAAGGAGCCCATTTAAGGAATGTGTATAATTCACAGATCTTACTATAAATGAAAATAATTTGAGACATGGTCCTCTGAAGAAAACCCAGAGGAAAGATGCATCACAGTTAATCTTGGGTGGTGGTGATTGTAGCTACATTCAGTTGGGGTTTTCCCTCACAGTTGTCTTAATACCCAGTGTAGTGGCCCCAGAATAAATTAATGTAGGATTTCATGAAATATTTTTGAAAACATTGTGGTGGGACGTGTCTGATAATGTCTCCTTAATTTTCCTAATCCAGGGTCGATTCTGAAGAAGCTTTTGCACACTGGAAATTCTCTCAAGGTATCGTGTTGATGTTTTCATATTTCTTTTCAATCAAGTTCCTGTGAAGTATGCTACTTTGCAGCCTTCCAATAGCAGTGTTTTCCAGATTGTTAGGCTTTGTAATTTTTTCTTGCTCACCTTTTAATCTTAAATTTTATTATTGTGATCCTTGATTATTTTAATATCTGTTTTCAGTCATTTTGCTGCTCTCATGACCTTTGTGAAGTTACCTGGAGAAGGATATTGCTTAATACCTAATTTTGCTTAATACCTAATGAAGCAATTAGGCATTGATATTGCTTAATACCTAATTTTTTGAGCTTTCTCTGGCATTAGAGCTAGGATTATATATTAATAATGTGAATACCCTTGGTATGATGGCTAGACCTTGCAGCCCCTAGCTGGGATGAAGCTCTCGCCCTGCCTGTTGTGAACGATTTACCCGTGTTACTGCGCTTACAGACCTGTGTCACTGCCCCTTTTTGCCCAAATGCACCCCCTTGCAGCTCAGGTGTGAAGGAATCCGCCTGTTCCTGCTGTGGCTGCAAGCCCTGCAGACCAACTGTGGTGAGGAGCAGATCCTGATGTTTGCCTGCCTGGTGCCCGGCTTCCCCCCGCTGCCGTCCTCGCGCGGGCCCTGCACGCTGGAGAGCCTGGTCAGCCCCCCGGCCGCGCCCGACGGTGAGCCTGCTCCTGGGGGCAGATGCAACCCCTTCTCCTCTGGGATTCAGTCTCTGAACCTGAGAGAAGAGAGAAAAGAGCGATCCAAACCATTCTTCTCTCATCTGCTGCTCCTGTGTTGTGCCAAAGTGGGATGCAGTATGGAGGTTGTTTACCCGAAGCGATGGTGTTTTGTTTCCTTGGCCTATCAGGGCCAAGCGCGTGTCCAGACTGTCGGTCAGGAGATTTTGTTCAGTTCAGTTCTTGTTCAGTTTCAGTTTAGATGTAGTATAATATAGTATAGAATAATAGTATCATAAAGTAATTAATTTGCCTTCTGGTAGCAATGGAGTCCTCCTCATCATTCCTCTTGCCAATTGGGCGAAATTTCAGTGATAGGGTGGAATCCTCCAAGGACTGTGACGGTGTTCACAGGGGTCTGAGGATGAGGGAAGAGATGTAGATCTGACTCCATGTTTCAGAAGGCTTGATTTATTATTTTATGATATTTATTACACTAAAACTATACTAAAAGAATAGAAGAAAAGGTTTCATCAGAAGGCTGGCTAAGCTAAGAATAGAAAGGAATGATAACAAAGGCAGCTGTCTCAGACTCTCTGTCCGAGCCAGCTGGGCTGTGATTGGCCATTAATTACAAACATTCAACATGGGCCAATCACAGATCCACCTGTTGCATTCGACAGCAGCAGATAACCATTGTTTACATTTTGTTCCTGAGGCCTTTCAGCTTCTCAGGAGGAAAAATCCTAAGGAAAGGATTTTTCATAAAAAGATGTCTGCGACATAGGACCTCCAAATCCTCCAGGGGGACATCCAGGTCCCCCTCCTGGAGGAGGAGACAATGGGTGCTGCCCGTGAGCCTTCTCCTGGTGTGCCTCTCCTGGAGGAGGGGACAATGGGTGCTGCCCATGAGCTTTCTCCTGGTGTGCCCCTCCTGGAGGAGGGGACAATGGGTGCTGCCAGCTTCCCCTGGAATTCCGAGCTGGCCGCAGTGTGTGTCCGGCTGCTGGGCTGGTGCGGCTCTAGAGCCGCCTGCTCCTGTCCCTCTGAGGGCTTGCTCTTTGGCTCTGGGGTGGTTTTAATTCAGATGCAGCAGCAGCAGGTGCATTTTACTGCCCCTCAAGCAGGTGTGGAGGTTTCTTCCTTGTTGGCCCACTGCTGGTGTCAGCCATTCCAAGTCGTCGGGAATATGGTGTCATCCTCGCTGGGATGTGCCAGGACTTTGGACATCTGAGCAGCTGCTGGACTTGCACAGCTTGGTAGTGCCCTAATGGTTATTTTCAAGTTAATCTTTTACAGAAAATAGCTTTTATTTCAGTATTTTAATGCGTTCTGTTCTTAAAATATTTGATTTTAGCCAAGATATTTCCAGAGGAAATAACGCCGCTTTTGCCAGCTGTCTCTGGAGAGAAAATTGCAGAAGACCAGACCTGCTATTTTCTCCAGCTCCTGCTAAAATATATGGTAATTCAGGTGAGGAGGATGGATGTTTGAAACTGTTCATATTTGGAGGATGTATTTGTGGTAGAAATTAAGCCTACACTACATTTGTGCGGAGCTGGGTTTGCCCTTCCCCAGCACATTTTTTACTCTTAAGTGGAAAATCATCCCAAAGGTATTTCCTCGTGCCATTTTTGGTGAAAATAAGCAGTTTGTCACACTTCTGTGATAAGAGTTAATGAATGTTATCCAAACTTGCAGAATAACTGACTGTTTTATGTGCTCGTGGCTGCATTTAGAAAATTGATGTGGGGTAAAGATTCAGTTTGTTCTCTTTGGACACATACCTAGATGAAAAGGAATGTAAAGGACCACTGGAGGAAGAGATAAAGAGAGATGGCTTCTGTGATGTTTTTAAAAGGATGCAAGTAACATGTACAAAAAATTTAATTAGAAGTAGATCAGATGAATCTGTACAGGAAATAAATTAAGATAATGTATATATTTTAAAAGTACAAATTAAGCAACATTTTGAAATAAAGTGGAAGCTGTGCAGACAATGAACATTAAAGAGCCTTGTTATTAAAAAGAGATAAATTATAATTAAATACTTTGAGATACACTTTTTAGTATGAAAAGGCAAGACCAAAATAATATTTGGAAAGGGTTTTGTCATCTTGAATAAATGCTTTATTTTAAAAAGTGGCTGTATGAAATTATCAGCTTCCTCCACAGCACCCTTTGTTTTACATATCAGAGTCTCACAACACTTCAGTTAAAGACAAAAATGTCACTCTTCTTTTTATACTCTTGTTACCTGTGTGGGGTCTAAACAAACCTGCTTACTCTACAAATCCCACTGCATAGTGGTTCCAGTGTTTGTTTATTTGTGTTTGTTCTGACAAAGAAAATATTAATGATAAAAGCAGAGCTCAAAGTGGCTTTGTCAAAATGTAAGAAGCAAATTTATTTGGAGCACATCAGTACAGTTGCTCTTCTCCTCTGGTTAGAACAGCTCAAATCCACTGGCTTCCACTGAGCTTGCTGGCTTTGGGGGGATGCTCTATTCCTACTTTCCATTCTTACTGCAGTTTGTAAAGGTACTTTGGGGGCTGTGCTGCTTTTTCTTTTCTTGGTAAGGTGTAGTTGCTTGTTTTTTTTGTGTTCAGGGGGAAACGATTGTCAGTATAACACATTAACTTAAAGCTTTTTGTTTGTTTCTCTCCAACTGCGTGACAAAGGCTGCCAGCTTGGAGTGGAAGAACAAGGAGAACCAAGACACTGGGTTTAAGTTTCTCTTTACTTTGTTCAGAAAATACTATCTTCCTCACTTGTTCCCATCTTTTACAAAGCTAACCAACCTCTACAAACCTGTGCTGGGTAAGTAGTGGGTTTTGCCTTTGGAGAAGAAAAAGATGCTGCTCTCAGCAGCATCTCTGTTCCCAGCTGGTGTATCACTACAGCTCTGTGGGATGAGGAGTTTTTTTCTCCCTAGTTTCCTGTAAAACTAACTTACATTGTAGCAGGGCTGGTTCTTTGTTTCGGCTTTTGCCCTTCTTTTTGCAGCTCTTCTCTTTTGCTTTCCTTTGTTTTGAGTGATACAAGTGATAACCTCAGGAAGGAGCTGTGCTGTTATGTTCTCCTGAGGAGCGATAAAGTTAGGATAGAATATAAGCATTAATAAAATAAAAGCAGTCAGTCATTGCATCTGTTATTTTTTTGGTGATATGCTCAGTACGTTTAGCTAGAGCTGGGAAGCAATTACTAAGATTGCACTTTGTTTCTCTCTTCCTTTTTGTCCTCCCCTCAGACATCCCTGATATCAGGCCAAGGCCGGTGTATGTCACTGCAACGCGGAACAATGAGAGTGTCTACTGCACAAAAATCCCCTACATGGCAGCTCGAGTGGTTTTTATCAAGTGGCTCGTTACCTTCTTCCTTGAAAAGAAGTATTTAACTGCTGTTCAGAATACAAAAAATGGAGGAGAAGTGCTCCCTAAAATTATTCAGGTGGGCTTTAAAGTTTACCTCACTTCTTGCATGTGTGCTAACCTTGCAGGTGATCTCACTCCACTGACAGCTGAAGCACAAAGAAATGCTACCCCATAGTGAATAAATGATGTAGCTGTTTATTTGATTTTTTTTCCCTCATAATTTGTTTCATTACCAGCTTCAGCAGTATTATATTTAGACTTTTGGAATTTACTCTGTTAACTGTCATACTTGGTGGTTCCATGGACCATTTCCCAGTGACATCAAAGGCTGCTTTGTTTTCCTCTCAGTTATAGCAGCTGTTTACAATGAGATATTAGAGAAATATTTCATTTATAAACTCATGATTGAGACTCCTCTGGCATTGGATGCCTCACAATGAATTTTATAAATCGATGGTTTTGAGAGACTCTCCAGCTTCCTGTAAAGAATTTAGAATCAATCTCAGCTTACATTTGGTCTTGAACCATAAGTTAGTGTCAGCTGTGGGCTCAGCAGAGAAGCAACACAGTTTTAAGTAGTAGTAGCCTTCTTGAGCCATGTCTCATAAGCTCTTGGAGGTCTATTACTCACCCAAGATAGCTCAGCTACCTCTGGAGGCATAAAATCAGCAGGATGGCTTCTGTTGTAGTGTTGGAAGCAAAAAGGTTTCATAAAAGGCAAAATAACAGAGAAAAACTGAGCCAGGTGAAGAGGTTCTTGCCCTTGGTAAAACACCTCAAAAAAGCGATTAGTTTCTTTGTTTTCTTCTTTTTCTAGTAAATTGCCCAAGCAGGACTTTTTAGCTTCTGTCTAATTAGCTATCCTTAAGTTTGAAGTGAAGTCTCCAAAGTCTTATGAAGCATCTTTTTCACTTAATCAAAGAGAGAAACTTCTGAGCTTCTTTTCTTCTTGAGAAGACAAAAGATAGTTTTGTCACTCTGTCAACAGAGAGCACATTCCTATAGTTTGAGAGGTTGCAAAACGCAGGCAGTGCCAGAGCAAAACCTGGCAAAAAGTGCCACTGTACTTGGCACTGGTGAGGTCACATCTCGAGTGCTGTGTCCAGTTCTGGGCCCTCAGTTTGGGAAGGATGTTGAGATGCTTGAGCACATCCAGAGGGAGGGCAGCAAGGCTGGTGAGGGCTTGGAACACAAGCCCTGTGAGGAACGTTTGAGGGAGCTGAGATTGTTTAGCCTGGAGAAAAGGAGGCTTAGAGGTGACTTTATTGCTCTCTACACCTTCCTGAAGGGAGGTTGTAGGCAGGTGGGGGTCGGTCTCTGACACAAGAAGAGGACACAGTGTCAAGCTATGTCAGGGAAGGTACAGGTTGGATATTAGGAAAAAAACTTCTACCAAAAGAATAACGAAGTACTAGAGTGCTCTTCCCAGGGAGGTGGTAGAATCACCATCTCTGGATGTGTTTAAAAAAAGACTGGACACGGCACCTGGTGCTATAGTCTGGTTGAGGTGTTAGGGCATAGGTTGGACTCGATGATCTTGGAGGTCTCTTCCAATTCTGTGATTCTGTGCTGCGCCTGCAGAGCGTCGCCGCGGGCCAGGAGAAGAGCGCGGAGCTGGAGGCGGGCGCGGCGGTGCCGGCGGGCGAGCAGGAGCGCGGCCACTCCGGCAGCAGCAGCAGCAGCCTGTCGGACAGGAGGCTCAGCAGCTGCAGCCTGTGCAGCGTGGAGGAGCAGCACCGTGGCGTCTATGAGATGGTGCAGGGCATCCTGCTCTCCACGCGCGGATACGTCAACTTCGTCAACGAGGTGTTCCGCCAGGTCTGCCTGCGGCCGCTCGCTGCCCTGCTTCTTGTTTCTGTGTGAGACAAACCCTGGGGGGCTGGGGCTGGGCAAACTTGGTCTGTCACAAAACTTGCTGATCTGTCACTGTCGTATTTTCTGAAGAATCCTCTTTGCCCAGGATTCTTCTCCTGGGATTCTCTCTTTTCATTTCTCAGAGAGAAATGAAAACAATAATTATCTGATTGCTTCTCCTGTGTTTGCTGCTTTGCAGTGTGGCCTGGAGATTTTTTACCAGCTGGTCATTGTTTGATTGGTTTCATGTGAATTGTTTTAACTTAATGACAATCGCAGTCCAGCTGTGTCGGGACTGTGGAAGCAGTCATGAGTTTTAATTGGCATTCTTTGTAGTCTTCTGTCTGTATGCTTTCTCTGTTCTTTAGTATAGTTTTAGTACAGCATTCTATAATATATCGTATACTATCATATAATCTCATAATAAATTAGCCTTCTAAGAACATGGAGTCAGATTCATCAATTCCTCACTCACCAGTAAATACCACACTGGTCACAGCAGCAGCCTTTGAGGTCAGGCTCCTTCCTAGGTCTAGTTTAACGACCAGATTATGGAATTGTTGAGGGAACTGAAGTTTGCTGCTTAAAATGGCAGTGTGGGTGGTGGTGTGTGTGTGTTTGTATGCATCACATCCGTGTCCTGTGTGGAGTGAAATCTGTGAACTTTCATTTTCAGGCTTTTTTGTTGCCGCCTTCTGATATCTCTGCAACACGGAAAGTGGTGAAAGTGTACCAGAAGTGGATACTGCAGGAGAAACCTGTGTTCATGGAGGAGCCAGACAAGAAGGAGGACAGCCAGGATGCTGTTGCTCCCTTGGAAGACTCCTCAGTGCAAACAGACGGTAAACATGTATGGTATCCCCTGTTCCTTACTTTGTCAGCTGCAATATGGGGCTTTTCACCTCACTCGGTAGAGGAGTAACAGCTTGAAGTGTGGGGAAAAATAGAGGTTAAAAATGCTTTTAGTTAAGGACTCACAGTTTAAATAGTTACTGAGTAGCGCTTTGAGTGCAAGGACAGTTGCAGCTGGTTTGAGAAACTGTAATTTGTGATTATTCCCTGCATGTTTAAATATGACAGCAGGAACTTCATGGAAGAAACACTGATGGGTTTTGCAGTGCTAAAATTCACTCTCGGGTGGCCGAAGGCATGGAGAACAGTTTCATTTTGGTGGCACGTAAAACTTGACAATATGTATTAATTCCTGTATATTGTAACTGGACACCTTAATCTAGAAAATTTACCTGTAGATAAAGTCCCTGTGCATCATCTTTTAATATCCTGTTTTGAACCATCAGTAAAAGTTCTTTGACTCTGTTGACACTGCGACGCTGTTTAAAGGGAAGTTTGCTAGTACTGAATAAGAGGTTTGATTTGTAAAACAGTGAGAATTACAAGATTTTTACTTTGTTTTGTAGAGAATTTATATTTTTGCCAGACTTAAATTAACGTGTTACTACAATCAGTGACTATGAAAAATGGTGAAAAATATTTTAAGTAACATGCTTTCAAAAACTTTTATAAGCCTTCAAATTCCATGTGCGGAAATGAAGAAATAATAGCCAGGAATTCCCTGTGGAAATGAGTGCATGCCATGCCAGTTCCCCTGCTTAGGCTGCTGACCTCAGGGGTGATTTTGTTTCAGTTTGGTGTGTTCCTTTGTGCCCTGCCTCTAACCAGGCTGTGTTTGGCAGCTCTCCTCAGAGCCCTGCGGGCACAAGCGCTCCTCCAGCTGGGGCAGGACCTACTCCTTCACCAGCGCCGTCAGCAGGGGCTGCGTGCTGGAGGATGAGGACAGGGATGTGAAGGCTGGAGCTCAGGCAGCACTGCAGGTGAGCTGGGTGGGAGGGGGACACCGGGGGGCTGTGACCTGCCTGGCCACAGAACTTGCACTGCAAATTCCATTACAATCTCCAAGATGGAGGAAAAGAACTACCAGGGCTTGATTGGTTCTGTAAGACACAATTTGGACTTTGTGTGTCACTCTGTATTTTAACACAAAAGGGTAATTTTTTTCTTCCTGTGAGTACTCAAAATTAATCAGAACCATGCATTTACTTTTTCTGAACTTGATTTATTGAAAATACTGGTGGCTGTTTAAGCATATGATGGCAGGAAATGATTTGCTGGAGGAATGTCCTCTTGCCTGCCCAAGCAGAGGAGACACCCACAAAGCACATGCTGGGCCTTGGTGGGTGTGTGATGGGAGCCACCTGGCTCCTTACTGGAATAACAGAAAAATAAAGTGATGGGTAAAACATGAAACTTCTTCTAAGGAAAGGGGAAGGTTTAACTGAGGAAGCACAGGTGTTTTGTTGTAAGTCTCGCCTGTTTTCATTCCTAACACTGCTCAAATGGACTGTCAACGCCAGGTATTCCTGACAAACTCTGCCAACGTTTTCCTGCTGGAGCCATGCACTGAGGTCCCTTTGCTGCTGAAGGAGCAGGTGGATGCCTGCAAAGCTGTTCTCAGCATCTTCAGGCGCATGATAATGGAGCTGTCCATGAACAGAAAGACATGGTAAGGTTAACATACTGTCATTTAAGAGAAAAAGTTGTTACAGTCCACAACCAACCAAGCTATTTTACAAATGATCTGTGAGGTCTGAAGTGTGACTGTATTCTCAATGAGTAAGGCTTTGCTGCAGGATTAATGAGCAGGTACAACTAATGGAACACAATATTTTGTTTTGGACTCAGGGAACAGATGCTGCAGATACTTCTCAGAATAACAGAAGCTGTGATGCAGAAGCCAAAGGAGAACCAGACAAAGGACACGTTTGCTCAGAGCATGGCAGGGCTGCTCTTCCGAGTGAGTGAGTGGGGCTGCTTGGTTTGCTCTGTCACAACTGCCCACAGTTTTAGTTGAGTGCTATGAAACCTACTTGTATTACTGTGAAGGAGGGGTTTCTCATGTTTTGCTAGTAATTCTCATGTTTTGCTAGTAATTATTTTGTAAACTGTTACTAACGGAGGGAGAGTTGGGTTTGCTCTGTTCTTCAGGGCTCTGTTACAAACTGTGGTAGCACAAATGGGATATTTTCAGTGAGTGTCTCTAAAGTGTACGAATCAAGTAACTGTTTTCCTAAAAGTCCAGCTGGCAAGTCAAAACTGAGTCACACTGAGTGAAAGAGACATTTATGCTTCCTACTATATTTCCAGCCTGGATAGCGTAACTGGGTGTGTAGTGCTGCCCCAGGGCTCAGTCATTCTGTGGGTGTAGGACATTCATTCATTCTGCTGTTATTATAGAGTGTCTTATTTCAGTTTGCCAGACAACATTTAGCCTATTTTTTTTTTTTTTTTTTTATTTCCTTCATCAGTAACTTTCCCCGTTATTTCTGGGAGTGTTTTTTGAGGGAAAGTGGTGAGGCACAACTGATGTGCAGCGCTAAGAGCCTGTGCTGATGTGCAGGTCAGAGTTGTGGGCTGGGCTTGGTGTGCTGAACTCATCTTGTCAGCCCTGCCTGAGCTGCCACTGGTGTCTCTTCCCTCAGACCCTCATTGTGGCTTGGATCAGAGCCAACCTGAGCGTTTACATCTCCCGGGAGCTGTGGGATGAGCTGCTCAGTGTCCTGTCCTCCCTGACCGACTGGGAGGAGCTCATCAACGAGTGGGCCAACATCATGGACTCCCTGACAGCAGTGCTGGCCAGGACTGTGTATGGTGTGGAGATGACAAACCTGCCCCTGGACAAGCTCAGTGAGCAGAAGGAAAAAAAGCAGAGAGGCAAAGGTTCGTCTTTGTGCTTCAGTGCTTTTTTTGTATCAAAACAGTTAAATATTGAAGCTTAACCTTAAAAATTAATTCAATGTTAAACACTACCTAATCTGGTGTAAGAACCTGTTTAACCAAATGTGAAGCACTTGGGATTTGTGTGTTGTCATCCTTCACTGGGGAGGAGAGGTAGTTGGGGGAAGCTGGGGTCTGCACCTACAGTCAGGGTTTTTTGGATGGCAGAGATTAAATGTGGTTTCCTGTGTGTTGGCTGGCACTGGCAACTCTGTAAAAATTCCTTTCTGTGTCTTTTTAGTAAAGTCTCTAATTGACAGTATTTTAGCTGCATTTGCATGCCACCTTGAGATCGATGCACATAGTTTGAACTGCCAGTTTGTTTTGATTAATAGTAAAAGTTAACCTGTGTTGTTTAAAGTATTAATATTTGCCATGTCTGAGTCCATTTGTACTTCAGCAAAAATACATGCCAAAGCATCCATTGCCAGAAAACTTTGTGTTCTTTGTCCTAAGGTGGTGTTTTAGAGCCTCAGAAGACAGCTGTAGTAGGAAGATCTTTTTCCTTAAGCTGGAAAAGTCACCCTGAAGTTGTGGAGCCAATGAGATTCAGAAGTGCCACAACCTCCGGGGCCCCGGGAGTGGAGAAAGCAAGAAACATTGTCCGTCAGAGAGCCACAGGTTAGACCACAGCTGAGTGCTTTGGTGGCCAGGCACTCAGTAACACTCAGGTTTTACATCTCCCTCTGAGGGGTGGCTGCTGCAAAAGCAACTCAATAGTTTACTGCCCCAGCAGAGAGGTTGCACGTCCATGTCAGGATGTCTTGGCCAGTGTGAATCACAAAGTATTTGGGGAAATTCTCTGTGTAAGCTTTTAGTTACAGGACATTGAATTGTGAGTTAAACCTGTTCACTTTAGGGGTTTTTTTTAGAGGTACATGGCTATTTTTATCAGTTCCTTGGAGAGCATTTATTACTGACAGGCAGATAGCAGATACTGATGCAGCTATTTCCTGGGAGCACAAGGTAAACCAGATATTTAATAAATAGTATTATCCTTTGATAGTTGCTTTATGTGCTCTCTTTTTCTTGGCATGATGAGGTTTTGCTCTCATGTTTACTTCTGCAAAGAGAAAAGCAGGAGGGAGACTGGGGTGGGGAATGTTGGAGTAATGACTGAGACCCCAGACATGGAACAGATCTCAGTTTTTTCAAGCTTTTCAGCAGCCTGAACCTGGCCTTTCTTTATATCATGTCAGCATGTTTCCATGTGCTGGTTTGCTGGGGCAGACTCCTGTGGAAGCCCCCTGCTTTGAGCAGGAGCTGCTGGGCTGCACAGCTCCCTCCCCAGTTCCCCAGTTCCTTACCAGGAGAGCTGGAAGGAGGGAGAGCACTGGAAGGTGGTTTGTGGCTCCATGGCTGAGCCACGGCCTCCAGCCTGGATCACTGAGTGCTTTGGCAGTAGAGCCAGCTCAGTCTTGAGTTTTATTTCTAAACTCAGTGAGTCCCTGTTGGTGCTCCAGTGAAGGGTTCTCTCTACTGCTGCAGCATTTTCCCCTTTGACTTCTTGCCAGAGCAGTAGGGAGAACCCGGAAGTGTTGATCCACAACATTTCTTGTTTGTGTGTGTTCAAATAAAAGGCACTTCCACGCTTGCTGTGGATCAGAAATCCCTGATTATTACCCTTTCAGTGTGAGAGAGTATTGCACAATATTAACTTACATCTCAGGGGAGAAGCCCCTGGGCTTTCTGTTGAAAAGCCTTATCCCAAAACTCTGGGTTTTGTTGTGTTGTGGCACTCAGAACTGCAATATTTCACTGTGTTCCTGATATAATTATTGCTCTATTTTTTCCTGTAAGCTAAGCGAAGCCAGTCTATCAGCAACTGTGTCCATCTTTATGAGGCTTTGCCAGCCACTAAAAGTGTACCTCTTCTGCTTCACACTGTGAGCTCTCTCTTCCCTGGTATCTCTTACACTTCTTGCTCTCACAGACTGTCAGGTACTGTACTTTAAAGTCATCTTGTATATCAATGTTCTTTATATTTTTTAACTGTTCTCTCTCTATTCCCTTTCTGTCCGGTTGGTTCTTCTCAGAACGTTTGCAGCACTGCAAGCAAAGCAATTTTTGTTCATGTTGATATTAAAGACTGCCATTAAATGCAATTAGATCTATATTGCCTAGTAACTAAAGTGAAAATACCCATGTTTTGCTTCCTGGGAGGGATTTGTGACTCCTGAGTCCTGCCCAGACTCATTACCTGCAGTAGCAAGAGAAAGGGGAGATCTGTACATGGTGCTTTATGGCCCTGTGGGGATTCCTGCTCAGTGAAACATCTTTGGTGTGTTTTCATCTCAAGTTATTTTGGGGGGAAATGCTGAAATTGTTCCAGTTGGTGAATTGCATTGGATGTTTTATTTTATTGCTTTCTGTAAGACATTGAAAGTCAGCTGAAGTCAGTCAATACCAGAAATGTTCGTTTTTGTGCATGTGCCTCCTGAGATAACTTTCTGAGATACCTACAGAGTTTATTAAGTAGTAAAGCAATATTAAAACTTGCACACTGCAGGATGGAAACACTGGAGTGTTACTAGATTTTTTTTTTCCCAAATGCTAAGATAAATGAATTTCTCAAAGTGCTGTGTTGCTCTGCAATCTCAAGAGTTCCCATTGCTCCTTCCCCAGCATGGCAGTTTATTTTCTCTTGGGGATTTTCATGCCTCTCTCTCCTCCTTTTGTTCCTCATTTGCAGTTACAGCCAAACCAAAAGTTGCCTGGTTGGATTTGTCCTCACAAGCTAAACCCAAGTTATATGTAGCTCAGAGCTTTTTTTACTCTAAGTTTTTGCCTTTCTTTATTCCTCCTCCTTTCCCCTCTTTCTGGAGGCACTCGGGGAGCACAGCCAGCTTCTCTCCACACTGCATTTAAGGGAGTTCTGTTGCCTCTGCTCTTTCTGTCTCAAGAATGAACAGGGCCCAGTTGGGATCTCCAGCACTGAAAACCCAGCTTCGTTTGTGGGACCTGCTCCTCTTTGTTAACTCCCAAAATCACTTCTCTCCTTTTCTAGACCTTTTATGCTGCTCATGCATCTCTAAACTTTATGGGTTTTCCAAGGTTATTTTAGAGAACTTAAGTTATAACTTGTAAATTTTACCTTGGGAATTTTAAATATTTGCAAGGATTGCTTTTTCATAGAGCTTAGGCGAGGAGTTCGCAGATGTATATATGAGCTCCTGCAAATATTTTGTGTTGTAATTAAATCAACAGAAGTTGAAGAATCTCAGCAGCTGGAAAATTCAGAAGGAACAGAAGCCACAGGCTCATTTGCAGACCAAGAGCAGCAGCTAACTCGAAGCAGCAGCACTTCAGATATTGCAGATCAGATTCCATCTGATTTTTTTCAAGGTAATTCTAATAAAGTGCAGCAATACTGTGTTTTTCAAAGAAAAGATCTGGGACTAGTTCAGCCTCACAAATGCTGCTCTTAATTAATTTGGTTTCCAACTCTCCTCTAAAATATGTTTTTAGCTCATTTTCTTAGTTGCTGAATAGTTGGTAAGTTGTTGAAAGAACTTCTTTTAAAAGAAGTTAGAGACTGTCAATGCAGAATGTGACCTTTTGTAAAGCAGGGAAAATGAAACCTGGAATGTGTGTGCACTTTGTATGTAGCTCTTTGACTTTTCATCTGACTTGCATTTGAATTTTGTGTATTCAAGCTGCAGTTGGAGTTCACTTCCTCTCCTGTAAGTATGTTATGCTTCTGAAGGATTTTTCAAAGCTTCTTGTATCCCATTTAAGTGTTGTATGGCCCTTAACTATAAATATGAGACATGTAAACATAGCTGAAATTTACATGAGACCTCTTGTGTGTTTTGGTCCTGCAAATGTTTATAGTTCTTGTTTCCTTTCTGAAACTTCTAGGCAAAAAGGCTGGAAATTCAACTTCAGACTCCAAATCAGTTCAGGAAAATAAGGGATATGTAAAGGAGCATGAAGCTGAGCAAGTAAGGCAAACCCAAAAGTAATGTCTGTGGAGATCCTAGCAGTGTTTGCTTTCTAATCAGAAGCCTTTTAGCATTCAGAAACTCTAGGAGGTGAAAGTGTGAAAAGTGATTAATCCCCTTTCTGGTGTGGCATCTGGAAGTGAGCCCTGTCGCAGGTTATTGTCCTGCTGGGTGTGATCAGTTTGTGCCTCCTGAGCTCATCAGCTGCTTCTGCAGTTGTAGCTCTGTTCTAGTCTTACACAAGGCTTTGGTCTTTTTCTGAAATATCAACAAGAAGTTTGTACCTTTTAAAGGATAAATAATTCATGGCTATTACAGAGCTACAGTACACGGGAATAAATGTTTGATGGTTTAAAGCACTGATGAAAATGCTTCTGTTCAGCACAGTTCCTATCACCAGCCGTGCGTGGCAGATGTTAGTGTGAGTTGACATCAGCACAGGCAAACTTCATACATTTTTAATGGCAACTTTTGACTGAACAGTTGAAACAATAAATGACTTAGCCTGATCATCTCTGTGAAATATGAATGCTGAAAGATTTTTTTTATACCTTAACAAATTATTCAGATGTGTTTGAAAAACATAGGTAAAAAATCCTGCTTGTTGAAAACTGAGGTTGTGAAAGGGAGGATAAAGAATTAAATGGAAAGCCTGAAGTTTTTCTAAGGACACTGACAAGCACTTGGGTACTCTGAATATTCATGAGAATGTCTTGACCGGGTTGTGGTTAATTTCTAATTGACTGTGTGGGTGTGAAATTTGCTGGAGTGTGGCGTAGTGCTCAGAGCCGTATAAGCTGAGATGGATTCTTTCCCTGCAGGTGCTAATGCAGAGGAGCAGCAGTACAGCTGAGTTGGATCTGAAAGCAGACTTGCAGCAATCTCACGGGTATTACAGAGAGAGGGAGAAAAGTGAGTGCCCAGAGAGTGCTTTTGCCAAGGGCAGCACCTGAAATCTGCTCTGATTTTGCTGCAGCCAGCCGAGACGCTTCTCTGGGGCGCTCTGCTGCTGCAGCTTGAGCAGCACTGTGCTGTTTGCAGGTGAGAGCGTGAGCAGTGACACGTCCCTGGGCTGTGGAGCTGACGTGGACATCGCCCTGGTGGCCTGGCAGGCAGCTGAGGATGAGCCCGAGGCGGGGCCGGCCGCGGGAGCGGGTGGGGATCCTGCGGCGCCGCGCTGGCTCCAGCTCAGCCCCTCGCAGGAGCCCGCCAACCTCACAGGTACCGCGGGCCCCACGCTGGGTGTGCGAGCTCACACCTGTGCCCCACGGAATCGCAGCATAATGAGGCTGGAAGAGACCTCTAAGATAGAGTCCAACCTATGCCCTACCACCTCAACTAGACTATAGCACCAAGTGCCATGTCCAGTCTTTTTTAAACACATCCAGAGATGGTGATTCTACCACCTCCCTGGGAAGAGCATTCCAGTACTTTTTATTCTTTTGGTGAAAAATTTTTTCCTAATATCCAACCTATACCTTCCCTGAAGCAGCTTGAGACTGTGTCCTCTAAAGAGGAGCTTGTGCCCCTCACTTGGCTTATATGGCACAGGGCACCAAGGACCCTTCATTGTGCTGGTTCAGAGTGGAAGGGGTTTGGATCATCCATTGATTTGCCAGTAAATGATGATCCAGAAAGCCACCACCCACCCAGCTGAAAATAACTGGGCTTCTTACAGTGCCTAGCTGGGCACTCATGGGCCTGCCCATTAGCACACTAATAAATGTTTCAAGTGAACAGGTTTTATTACCATAGCAGCCTGGTCTGAGGAAATGCCTTACTGTATTTTTTGACTGATAGGAAAGAAGTGGTTCATTCTTTGCCATTTGTAAAGGTACCCTTCATCTGGCAGTGTGAGTCAGATATTAGGTCAGGAGCTAATGCAGTAATGTAGGGATGTCTTACAGGCTGCCTTCCTAATGGATACAGAATTTCAAGGGTACTTTTTCATGTTGATTTTTCCTTTGAAATATCTGTGCTTTAATGAAGCAGCACACACCTAGTCCAACTGCTGGGACTGCTGCTGTAAAAAAGGTAATACTGCCCATGGTAAGAACGATCGTGTATGACAAATTCACTGTTGGTGTGGTGCAAGAATTGCTCCTTTGGGGGTACAAAGAGAAAGAACCTCATGTAGCAACCTGGCAGGTAATGTGGAGTGAAAGGACAAATGGGTAACAGATGTGTCATTGCCCAGCAGACCCAAAGTGCCCTCGACTGCATTCCTGCCTCAGCCAAGTCACAGCTTGCTCTGCTGTGGAAACCTGATAGGGTAAGACAGAGCAACACTGCCACTGAGCAGCAGAGATGCCACTTCCCTGAGCACAGATCTGTAGGAGGTCATTCTAATGTGCTGGATAAATAACATATGGTTTAGCACTTTGGGACTTTGTAATGCCACAAAACAAAAAGGGGGAAAAAAATCCCCAGAGTTGTTTTTAAATATATTCAAACATAAAAGCATCTGAAATGCCTTTTATTTCACTAACCTTCTTTGTGTCCTCAGAGGACATGAGTTATTTCCTTCTGCCTGTCTAGAGGTTTCCTGCAACTTCCTTCCATGCCTTGGTTGCTGCAGGTATGCCAGGAGCAGCATGGCTGTGCTGCTGCCTGTGACGGGAGAGCAGCTACCAGCTCTTGTCATTAAAATGTGCACTTCAGTGTGGATTTGTACTGTTTAAGAGCATAAATCCCATTACCCTGACAGCCTTCTCCAAGCTCTGCTCTCTCAGGAGCTGCTCTGCATCAGTGGTGATGCCTGAGCACATTCCTCAAGACTCTTCAGCTGTGGCTTTTTATTCCTTTGTCCAGTTGC
This sequence comes from Agelaius tricolor, assembly GCF_023055355.1. Lineage (NCBI taxonomy): Eukaryota > Metazoa > Chordata > Aves > Passeriformes > Icteridae > Agelaius > Agelaius tricolor. The sequence continues at coordinate 5,276,409 of NW_027269261.1, forward strand.
ATTGCCAGGTCTTGCTACACTGTGTGATCTCAAAAAAAAAAAAAGAAAAGAAAGGGCTTTTATAAATATAGAAGTATTACCTGTAAGAGTGAGTTACTGATTGAATACATCTCTCAGGTACCTGAATATTGCATTTAGCTGCATTTGCCTCCCTTGCTGAAAAGCCCTCTGGGGTGGGGACAGTGTGGAGTGGCAGTGCTGTGCCCTGTGATGCTGTCACCCATGAGCCCCTTTGCTGCCGTGTTCTCCTTTGATTCAAAAGCAGCTCCAGCAGTAAAAGAGATGGAAGATGGTTAGGAGGAGTAATGACCAGATCTTGTTGACCAAGTTCATGCTTAGGCTGCACTTCTAACTTGTGGAAATGGCACACTTTAAATTTACAGACAGCAGTGAGTTCCTGGCTGACGATTGCAGTATAATTGCTGGTGGAAGCCTTATTGGTTGGCATCCTGATTCTGCTGCTGTGCTGTGGAGGAGAATCCTGGGAATTCTTGGAGATGTGAACAACATACAGTCACCTAAAATCCATGCAAAAGTTTTTGGCTACCTTTATGAGCTGTGGTTTAAACTTGCAAAGGTATGTGGTACTTACAGCTAATAATAACAACACTTTTCTTTTGTTGTGGAAATGGTTATTAAATGGGATTTAGTGTTAACACCTGGAGCATAAACATGGCATGGGAGGGCTCTGCTGTAAAGGAAGCTTTGTCTTGTTTGGTTTCCAGCAGAGAATCCTGTCCAATGACAGGAGAATTTAAATGGGGTGAGGAAACAGTAGCAAAGAAAAAAAGAAGTACTGACATTGGTATTTGTGTAAAGGCCCACAGTGTGACTCAAACTGGCAATGTTTGCTTTGGCCAGGGAGCAGCAGCATAGACCAAGCTTTCCTGGTGGCTTTGGCTGAAGTGGGAGCTCTGGATAACCCCAACTGTAGTACCTAAATGTAAATCAAATAAAAGTAAAACATAATAATGCAAAAAAAAGAGCATTAAAAAAAGATACTGGTTTTATTAATGCTCTTCTTTAAAAACCATCAGATCCGAGACAACCTCGCTATCAGCGTTGACAATCAGTCAACTCCCTCTCCTCCCGTCCTGATCCCTCCTCTCAGGATATTTGCATCATGGCTGTTCAAGGTCAGTTCTGAAGTTCTCACACAAGAGTATTTTCTTCTATATCAGAGCTGAATGGGTGTGCCCTTAGTTGCCTTATTTTTAACTTCCACCATCAGTGCTGCCCAAGGCAGCGCGTGCCCTCCAAAGGCTCCTTGGAGCTGAGGTAATGCTTTGTGGGAGGGCTGCTGGGCACGCATGGCACGGGCTGGCTGGTGGGGGAGGCAAGGAGTGATGCAGGCTTTGTTGCTGTTGCAGGCAGCCATGCTGCCCAGCGAGTACAAGGAGGGCAAGCTGCAGGCGTTCCGGCTGCTCTGCGCCATGATGAGCCGGCGCCAGGACCTGCTGCCCAACTCGGACTTCCTGGTGCACTTCTACTTCGTCATGCGCCTGGGGCTCACCAGCCAGGACCAGGTATGAGCTGTGCTTCCTGTGCCACTGCTGAACCATGCCAGGGCAGCAGGAGATGCTGCCAAAACCTGCTGCTGTGGGCACAGCAGTTGTTCCGGGTCTCCCTGTCCTCAGGAATAAAGAGTTCGGTGCAAGAGGAAAAGGCTTAGTCGGGCTGTTAAATGATGGTTGTCTCACAGAAGCAGCTCAGTGCCCGTGGAAACTCTAAGAAATATTCTTTGGACAAAATAAAGACTGTCTAAGAGGAGTTGCATGTTTTTATAGCTGTAGGAATGAGAGCAAGGGCTTGCAGCTCTGCTGGGGTTGGCAACAAAGGGCACAGGCACCGCTCAGGAAATCGTGGGAGTTACTGATTGTGCCTTTAGGAAACCAGACAGGTTTGATTGTTTCTGATGAAATTGAGATGATAGAGGGAAAGAAGGAATTGTTACCAAGTTCTTGCCTCTTGGTTTCCCACCTGAAAAGTTAGAACATTTGGAAAACACTCCTTTTATATAGATAAGAGTAGAGAGACAGGGGTTTTCTCCTGGAAAATCCTAGAAGTCCTGCTGCAGCTGCCCATCACTCCAGGATTCCCCAGGTATTTTGTATCCCTCACACTGCAATCCCTCCATGGTTTCCCTGGATATTTTGCAGCCCCACACTGCAATCCCTCCATGGTTTCCCTGGATGTTTTGCAGGCTGCTGCTGCTCTTTGTTCTTGCTCCCCACTCTCGTGGCTGCATTTGCCTCTTGGTGGCACACTTGACCACAGGTTGGCTGCTGTGTGTGTGTGTGTCCTTCCCGCCTGCTTCCCTTAGCTGTGGAACTGAATGAGGTGTTAACTGGCAGTGCCTTGGAGCAAGGTGTTGATGGGAAGCAGGATCCTTATTCCTGCTCCTGTATTTCCAGGGCAATTGGGTGCTCGGAGAGTGGGAGTCTCTTTAGCAGAGGGAGTGTGGGATCACTGGAACAGGGATCCTAGCATGCTTTCCAGGATTTCAGAAATAAAAAACTTGGGTTGGCCTTTTTAACACAGAGTGGGTTTGTCTGCTAAGCACAGGCATAGATTTCTCCCTTGTAAGGAATGTTCACAGAAGGAAGGGTAGGAGGTGTCTCATGGAGGAATTTTCCTTCTGTATGGATCACTACTGCAACTTCTAGCATTTATGTAGGAAAGCCACAGAAAAACACCCCAGCTCCAGGCAATCACCTTGGCTACTTCAGAAGAGCTTTTTTAGGTGGTTACATAATTAAAAGTATTACAGTCAGGAACCTCTTTGACCTGAATGGTTTTCAATATTTTAGTTTGTGTGACAAATGTTTTTTGAACTGTATTTCTCTTGTCACTCCTCACTCACTTAAGGATGCGAAAATAGGAAATTGCTGCTGCATGGTGTAGCTTTTGGTGCTGCTAGAAAAACAAAACAACCTGATTTTGAATATGCTGTAAATGAGTACAGTGTTATTCCAGCAAATGCAGCTCAGCTTTGCAGCCTGCTCTTGGGGGGTGCATAAAAGAGCAGTGTGAGGAGGGTGTATTTTATAGGAGGCTCCCTTGGCTCTCTGAGCCCTGGATGTAGCAATTAGCTCAGCAGAGGAGACAGCAGGGTAATGAGCTGCAGCTAATTTGTCCATGTGGAAGTGTCTAACAACAAACATCCCTGGAGAAGTGAACAACTCTGTGCAAGAATTGCATCACCTCTCCAGGTGGGAGCAGCCGGCTGCAGGGAGCGAGCTGCGGTCGAGGAGCACAGGAGGGGCCCAGGGTCAAGGGCCAAGTGACCATCTGTGGGGTGCCTTCCTCCTGAACTGCTCCAGCCTGTGGCACTGCTCTGCTGCTGGCCTAGTCTGGGCTTTTTTCCTGTTTTTTTTTATCAATGACATTCATTTAGGCTCACAGCCTTCCCTCCCTGGCCTCTGGTGTGAAGGAAAGAGACCTGGGATGTTCACTGGGGGCTAGGGAGGGTACTTTACCTATGGTTATGGGGTTGAAAATGAGGAAATGTTCCTGGGGAGTGGTTGGTAGGGATGCTGTGGGATAGCCTGCTGCAGTTTGCATGGGCATAGCTGCCTTCTGTCAGAAAACTCCTGTTGGAGCAACTGCAACCAGGTGTGTCCTTTGGTTCGGGTAATAAATGCAGCTTTACTAATCAACCCAAAATTTGACACTGCAATGCACAGGTTTTGCAAATACCTGAACCAGGAATAGAGATGTATTTTATTGTTGCTGGCTGCTTACTGTAACATTACTTTTTGCTTCATTCACCTGAAAAAGTCGATAAGCGTCTCCTCCTTGCTCCACAGCTTCCTCCTTTTTGCTGAATAACAAAAGGAACAAAACACAATCCCAAAAAGCTACCAACACTTCTCAGAAAATCAACTGTTGGCATAATTGGGATTCTTCAGCTGAGGTCTTTCTGGCACTTAAATAATCCTTTGAGGTTGCTGGTGGTTGTCTCCTGAGAATTCTGTGGGCTTTTGTGTTGCCATTTCTTATTTCTGTCTAAATTTCTGCTCGTAGTCTGAGAGGAGGAACGAAGTGCAGGTGAGGCCCTTACCTTGTAGGGACACTGTAAAAAGAGGCAGGTTTTCAATCCTTTTTCAGGTTTCAACCCTCTGCTGCTCAGTGTCATTTTTTAGCCAGTCTCACCCTATTACCATGGTGAGCATCAGTTACTGTGCCTGGTGCCACCTGTCACCAACGCTGAGGTGACACCTGGCACTCAGAGGTTACCTGCAAAGTGAGCAAGGGGGTCACTTGTATTCCTGACTTTGGCAGTGAGTTTAACAAATATAGTTTAAAGTATAGTCATGCTTACTTGCCAGAGGACCTCTGGAGGAGGATACTTATGTTTTTTGAGAATATAATCAAAGGTAGAGACTTCAGAGGTTCTGTGTGGAAAGGACAGTGGATGGCCAAGGGAGGAGACTTTGCTGGTGGCTTTTTCAGTTCAGTGATATGAGGAGCAGAACAAACTTTAAATATGGAATAAGAGGAAAATCGCCACAGTCCAGCCAAGCTGGCAGATGTCCTGGGCGATTAAATGTCAGCACAAGCAGCAGGCCTGCCTGTGGAGCACAGCCTGGCTGCAGCCAGGGCACTCAGCAGCTTTGTTTTAGTTCGGTTCCTTTTAGCAGTGCAAGGATGCTGTGGATGAGAAGCTCTGTCAGTAGAGGTGCTGAGGTACCAGTGCCCATTGTCCCAAAGTTGTCCCAGAGCCTCTTAATTGTTCCAAAGGCACTATAGGTGATGAGGGAAAGGAAGCTGCAGCAGCTCTAAGCTTCTGTAGGAACACCCACTGGAGCTCTCTGTGTGGAAAATGGCTAATTTGTAATAGGAAGCATTTCTCAGCAGAGCTGCTACCAGAGAAATCATTAATTACCTGTTTGTGTTAACATTGGTCTGACATTAAAAAAAATCCAGCATTTGTGGGCTTTTGTATCTTTCTGCCTGACAGTGGAGGTACAACTGACAGCAAAGAAGGCTTCAAGCATCAGCACTTTCTTGTTCTTCAGTAGAACCTTTCATACCCTTCATCTTACATGCACTGCACCTGTGTGCCCCCTGTTCCCTTTGGTGGTTGGTCAGTGCACCTGGGCACTGCGTGGCTCTTTGCTGTCAATCACAGCTGTACCCACTGGGGATGAGGCTGAGCCCCATCCCCTCTCCCCATCACCACAAACTGAGTGCCTGCATCTGCCCAGGTGTCACTCAGCAGCCTGGAGCAGCAGCAGCTGTGTAAAGGTGCAATAAGCGAGTAGCTTTGCTTTTGTCCCCTGTGGAATGGCTGCTCCTTGCCTGGGTTTCTGCCTGATGGTGTTGTACAGAAACCATCATGCTGTTTAGATTCTTTAAACTGCCATTTAAAAGGAAATAACCTTAATGTAGTCTATTAAGGCTTAGATTCCCCTATTTTAGCTTCTCGAGACTTCTTTCCAATGGATGCCATGATTTTCTCCCTCTTTTAATCCACCCCTTATCTCATTTCCTGTGGAAAATTTGCCTGTGTGCTCCCATTATGTGCTTTGAAAAAGTGTTAACAGACAGCATGTTTCCAGTAGGGACAAACAAAAGTCCAAATGCCAGGGTCTCATAGGAACTCTCACATCCCCCTCTGCTTGCCCAGACCAGGCTAAGTGGGAAGTGCTGGATAAAAAAGCTGGAAGATTGACTGGGAGCAAGGGGGAGCCAGGTCCTGCCAGCTGCAGGAGCTGTGCACTCTGGAGTGATTTTGGTAGTTTTGTTCTTTTCTGTTTATTTTGCTGTAATTTATTTGTCCTTCCTAAGTTGCATCCATCCCACCCAAATTCTGCTCTTGTGGTCTGTCAGAGCTTGGAGCAGCGCTGCCACAGGTACTTGGGATTGATGTGCATGGGGACACAAAGCCACCTCCACCTTCCAGGCAGTGCCATGGCCTTGGCACCCACACCCTTGTACCTGGATCCCCTGCGTGCTCTGTGTGTGCACAAACCAAAACTTTTATTCTAGTCCTTTATCCTATTGCTCTCCCCACTTGTGAAAGTATCAGACATGCTCCAAAATAGGAGAAATTAAAAAAAACTCCCTCTGTTGTATTCCAGCCTTGAGGGATTTAGGCTATAAAATGTAACTGTTTTGGGGTTAGGTTTTTACCTGGCACCTTGAAATGCAGCTTTATGATAAATTAATCCTAGATCTCCTGAGGTTGTCAAAATACTTCATAAATTTGTGTTGCAGCTTAATTTTTGACAAGTTAACTCCTACCTGAATCTTCATGGTAGGTAGGAATACTTGGCATAAGTAAATAGAAGCATTAGTTCCTTTAAAGTAGAAAAGGGAAGTCTTAAGCCTTCTGTAAATTAATAATCTTTCCTGTGCTGTAGATCTCAGCTGCCAGTGAGGTGTCTGTCGGTGAGGAACAGAGTGAACTTTCAGTGAAAAATCCATGTTGTTCCTGTGGAGGGACAATTGGAAACATGAGGAAGGCAGCTGGCAGGCTATTTGGTTACACCTGTAATCTGCAAAATCTTCAACAAAAATTAGGTGAAGAATATTTTTGCAATTGACCTTTCAGTGAACTTGCATAAATTTATTTCACTTACTCAGTGGATGTTTATGACCTTATAATTTGAATTACTAGATTAACCTACACTGAAATATGATGCCATTTATAGGGTTAATGCATTTGAGAAGGACATGCATGCAATTGCCCCCTCCTCTCCCCTCTTCCCCAGCTTTAACACCACAGAGCATCATTCTGAATTGAAATAGTCCATAATGGTCCTTTTTTTCACTTTTCTTTAACAACATGAACACTAAATTATAGCTGTGCAATTATGTAAACAATGGAAATGCTTCCAGAATGAATACTTCCTTTTAAATTTTCATTTTGTGTAATTGCTGAAAGGTTTGGAGCCATAATAAACCAAAATTATTTTACACATTTATCGTTCTAAAGGTCAATTATGAAAGAAGTAAAGCAACAACACTGTGCAGAATGAGTAAACCAATTTCCACGGCCATCACCATATGTTTTTCTTATGGCTTGTGTTTTCCAGTTGCTGTGTACATAGCATTCAATTAAAGTGATTCATTGACCAGGCTGGGAGCTGCTACCCGGAGTTTACGTTTGCAGGGAGGGAAGGAAGCCCGGCTCTGTTTGAATTACCTGATTTTGCCCTATCACTGATAGCACAGATGTCCTGGCTCCCTTGCTCTCTCACAAGCCTCCCTCTGCTGATAAGCTCCCTGAGCCCCCAGATTGCTGCCCCAAATCCTGTGGTGCTGTGAGCTGGGCTCTCTGCTGACTGGGAGAGGGGACAAACCTGGAAGGCTACCTGTGAGCGCTGTCCTGGGCTGGTGCTGACCCTCCCCAGGCAGGGGACAGCCTGCCCAGCCCCAGCTGAAGTGCAGTGACCCAAAATGCCCAGGGTGATGTGCTCAGAGCCTGGGGTGAGCCTGGCTGAGCAGGTTTGTCTCCTGCCCTCCCTCCTGGGTGTGTGTCACTGCAGCCAGCAGCCTGCACTGGGAATTTGAAGGGAAGCCCAGGACTGCTTCAAGAGCTTTTCAAAGGGAATTTTTGAAAGGTTTCTTGCTATGGAAAATGATTTATTTTTAGCAGCACTGCATCTCGTAACTGGTGAGTAAATCCCTGCGGCCTTTTTGGACCGTGTGTGCTGTCACAGCACTCGTGTGTGACAGTAATGTTCTGTGGATCTCCTTGCCCCTCTGTGGGAAGTGTTCTGTGCAGGGATCCGTGCCCTGGTGTGTGACAGATGGGAGCTCTGGGGTGAGGACAGGAGTTAATGCAGTTGTTTGGAGCAGCTCCCTGTGCCACCGCCTCCCCAGCCAGGTTAGCCAGGGCTCTTTTATTGTGGCACATGTCAGCAGCAGCCTGCTCCCATCTGCTGCCCTGCTCAGGGCCAGCCCAGCCTTACCTGGCCCTGCTGTACAGGTGTGCTGTGCTGGACCAGCACGGAGCGTTAATCAGCCCTTAATTATAACAAGGTATGTCCTTTGTTCTGCGCCGACCGAGAGTTTGCCACCCGCTTTATGAGCGGCTGCATCCATCTGCTCTGCTTCTCAATGTTTGCATTAACCCATATTGACTTAAAATGTATCAAAGGAAGTGATTAAAACAAGTTTAAACATTAACTTGAGTGGCATTTTATCTTATTCAGGAAAGTGAAAGCATTATTTGCTACTATGTTAAAAACTAATACTGTTTATTTGAATATATAGCAGTTTCTTCATAGGATACTGGTGTTGCAAACACTTAGTGGAGCGCAAAGTAGGAGCTGTGCAGGTGTTGAGAGGGCTTTGAGAAAATAGTGGTGATGTTCAAGCATCTCTCTGTGAAGAGAAAATTGGGTTTGTCAGCTTTAGCTTCTGCTGTAGAGATTGAGAGGATGTTATGGGCATCTCTAGCTCAGGCTGTCTTTGACACATCATGAAACCAGTAAGGATGGACATGGAAAAGGGTTTTCCTTTTGCAACTTTTCAAATTTTATTGAGTGGAAAAATAATTATCTACTCAGTATAGAAATAGGTTGATGTAACTCTTCAGCAAATACAGTGTCACAGGTAAAGGATTATATAGATTTTCTGCCTAATTTTAAACCTGCTGAAAGCTTGCAGGGAAGAAATCTTAACTCAAATATTAGGAACTTTGCTCTGATTTGGAGAGACTGTGAAGACTTAAAATGTGGAAGGATTAGAGATGAAGGGCTTATCTGGAATGTGCTCTGTACCACAGGGTGATGGTGAGCAGAGCCGGGGCTGCTGCTCTGTTCCTTCAGGGCACCTGAAGCAGTGAGCAGGCCTGGGGGGGAAGCTCATGTTCTTGTGGCATGGAATTCTGAGAGATTTGAGGAACTCACTCCTCTGGACTGCTGCAGTGCTTCATCTTAAGTCCGTTCAGTGTTTGGATGCTTGAATCCGAAGTCTTGTTTAACAGGATGGTTGTGTTTAGGCACAAAGAGACATGAATGGCGGTGTGGGCTTTGAACAGGAATTTAGGGCTACACATGTTTCCAAAATACCAAATGCACTTTGGCTGCTCCACACACCTGAAGTGGGAGGTGGTGATTACGTGGAGGTCAGTTTGCACACAGTGCTCTGGGAATTTGCACCTCAATCAGCGTGGGACCAGGGAACCTCAACGTTAAATCGAGTCGAACCTCAAAGTTAAATCTTCTGACACTTTCTCTTTTGCTTTCGGGCTTCCTGGCTTTTCTCACAGGTGCCTTCTCTTGCAGGACATCCTGAACACTGTCATAAAACACTGCCTACCGTGGTTCTTCTTCCTGGGGCTGCCCGGCTTCACGATGCTGATCGGGGACTTCCTGGGCGCGGCAGCACGCGTGCTGAGCGCGGACACGCCGGAGGTGAGCGCGGCTGGCTCGGCACAGCCACGCTGACTGGGCTCTCAGGGGGATGCTGGGGTGGGAAATCCTGGGAAAAGGCAACACACTGGTGCTGCAGAGGTGTTGGATCCAAAGGCTGAGGTGTGAGGAAGGCATGTCCTGCACGCCTGCAGAGCCCCGTGAGCGCCACTGCAGTGAGCAGACAGCGAGAGAGAGTGGGGAGCTCTCTGGGTGAGGCAGCATCTCAGGCTAAATGTCAGCACTAACAGAAATGTGACTCTAAACGATCAAATTATCGAAGGATATGTAAAATAGCAAGTCAATGAGGGGTTGCCAAAATAAAGGTAAAGGTCTGGCAGTCCTGGGAGAGACAGGAAAGCTTTGTTGCATGTGAAGCACCAACTCATGGGGGACCTTTCAGTCTGTTCTGGCTCAGGGCTTTTGCTGCTGCTCTTGACATTTGTGTGGCTGAGCAGGTGGCCCTGTGCAGGGCCACAGCCCTCTCCTGTTTCAGCAGAGCTGGAATGGTTTTCCAGCCACACTTCTTCCATCAGCCCTCAAAGAGCTTGGTCAGCCTCACTGTTGATCCAAAGCTTAAATGCTAATAAGAAATGGATGCTCAATTTTCCAGGGAAAAGCCATAAACCAAAACACCCCCTTCCATTTTTCCTGCCTGCATAAAACTGGGTGCGCATTGCATTTTCAACGTTACACAGTAGTTAATGTGTTTATAGCTTGTGCTGTGGTGCTTTTGATGGCTCTGTTGGAGCAGGGATCTCTCTGCACATTGGTATCACCTGTGCAGCGAGTGTGAGTGATCCTGTGCCACAGGATCACCTCACAGCAGTGCTGGATTAGTGCTTCACCTCCTCACTCAGCTGTTCTTCAGGGGGTTCTGTACTTCCTGTTGGCATCAAAGGGCTGATTGTGAGATTGCGTAATGAGGGGAAGTATTAAAGATGTAGGATGTGTTCAGGAGTGGGGCCAGCTCAGCCTCACGAGGAGAACAGAGCAGCACAGCAGGGAAAGCAGGGGCAGGAAGGTGTGTGTTAGGTACTGCTGGGCTGTATTCCCTGGAACAGCTGAATGCTGCATTGTGAATCTAGCAGGCTGAGTATGGCAGTGCACACTGGCCTCAGAGCTGTGGGCATCTCCACATGTGAAGGGTTTTCAGTGGCTATTTCAGTGAATATTTTTTTAGTGACTGTTTCTGCCTGCTTGCCCTTCGCCAGGCTCCCCGCTCCGAAGCTCACACCATCCTTGGTGCTCTTGTGTGCTTTCCCAACACCTACCAAGGAATCCCACAGTTGGGACCCATCTCAGAAGCTGGTGAGAGCATCACAGGAACTGGAGATTTGAAGGTAAAGCCACATTTATTGTAAATCCTTAGGTGGCCTAACCTGGTTTCCCTATGCAGTGACTTCATTCCTGCCCAAGTGGTTGCCCTCACACAAACCTCTGTTTGATAAACGTGAGGCACCACAGTGATCCACTGCTCAAAATTAGGGATGGCTGGCGAGGAATCTCTGAGTTCCTCATGTGTGGCCTGAGGAGGCAGAACCAAAGGGAATGCAGAAATGCCTTCACACGCTTGGCTCCTGTTCTTGCTTCTTCATCAGGCCTTGGAGAGTCACTGGAGGTGTCTTAATTCTAAAACTAAGACAGTTTTGTCTTTTCTGTACTAAATAATACACTGAATTTTTCATAACATGTTTTGGTTAGAACCTGAACACTACAGTTTGTATGGAGTGACCACCACTTGTTGTTTGTAACTGCCCCTTGACACTGTAAATTAATTGATTTCTTCTTGCTGCCTGTACATTAGTTGTAAGCTGATTTGATTTGTCCTCAAGGGCCTGTGTGTTTGAGTTGTAATCAATGTTTCTCCCTTGACAAAATACAACTGGCATGAGGTAAATATGCTTTAGCAACAGATGGGGAATTAAAGTGTCTTCACCTGTACCTATGTGAAAATTAAACAACTTTAAAGAAGATGTATGAAAAAGATGCTTATTCTAATTTATTGTGTTGTTTTAGTGTTGCCTCATAAATATTTTATTGAAGAATGCCACAGAGGAGCCATGTGAAGCTGCAAGGTAAAATACTGAGTAAAAGAAATGGGAAAATATCATAGAATTGGTTAGGTTGGAAAAGACCTTTAACATTATCAAGTCAAACCATTTATGGCTTGGAAAAGTCTTTTTTGCTGCTTATCTTCTGCTGCTGCCTTGTGGTTTGGTCCTGTGATTTTGAGCCTTACTCTGCACCATGAAGGTGCTGGCCTGTTGTGCTGCAGGGGAAAGAGAGATCTCATCTTTGTGCATTTTTTTCCCTTTTTTTTTTCCCCTAAATATTGCTCTAAATCTCCTGACCAGCTCCCTTTTCCTTTTCCCAAAGATGCATAGCCATCTGTGGCCTCGGCGTGTGGATTTGCGAGGAGCTCACGCAGTGCACAAGCCACCCCCACGTGAAGAAAGCCATCAATGTCATAGGTGTGACACTGAAGGTATTGCTGTGGCGGGCTCTGATCACTTGCTTTGGGGGAAAAAGGCATTTCCACTTTGCAAATAATCACTGATAATCTGAGGCACTGAAGTAATTCAGTGCAGGAGCCACCCCCATGTAAAGAAAGCCATCAATGTCATAGGTGTGACACTGAAGGTATTGCTGTGGCGGGCTCTGATCGCTGTGCTTTGGGAAAAAAAGGCATTTCCACTTTGCAAATAATCACTGATAATCTGAGGCACTGAAATAGTTCAGTTCATGAGCCACCCCCACGTGAAGAAAGCCATCAATGTCATTCATGGGTGTGACACTGAAGGTATTGCTGTGGCAGGCTCTGATTGCTGTGCTTTGGGGGGAAAAAAGGCATTTCCACTTTGCAAATAATCACTGATAATCTGAGGCACAGGCTGCTGCTGTGGTGTCCTGTGCAAGCATGCAGAATACTTGCAAAAATAACCTGTGTGCCTATAGACTCCTTCCGCAGCAAACTCACATAAAAGATCACACAGACAGTGTCAAACCTGCTGGTTCCTAATGCTGACCATGTCATCTCACAACGCTAATGTTTTTTTATTCTTTGCAAAGATGCAAAATAATGAAACTTAGAAAATCTGAATGCAGTGTATTGTATCTGAATATTTTATTTGGCTTTTAATCACCTTTTTTCTTCCAGTTTTCCAACAAGCTGGTAGCTCAGGTAGCCTGTGATGTCCTTCAGCTGCTGGTGTCTTACTGGCAGAAGCTTCAGGAGTACGAATCCTCCCTGTGCCGGAAAATTACGGAAGTACGTCAGATTAATCCCTTCCTTGGGCAGCTGTGATTTTGTTAACTCCTCCTTTTTATTTTTATTGGGAGAGAGGTACTTGCTACACTCCCTGGACCAGTGTAGGTCCCTTGTTTGTAGTGACTTGTGTGCAAAGTGCTCAGTAAAATGTTCTCATTGGTTGGCACGGGCAGTTGGGTGCTCCTAGGAAAACTTCACCTGTTCCACACCCTGTGGAACTGTCTTCCACACCCTGTGGAAGGTCTGTCTCTGCAGAGGAAGAAGCTGAGTGCCTTTCTGACACTTGGTTTGTTTGGCTGCAGATCCTGGTGGCCACCATCGCGTTCCTCCTGCCCGGTGCCGAATACTCCTCCATGGAAGCGGATAAGAAGGTGTGTCACTGAAAAGAGCTGTCTCCATTCTTTGTGCTGTTTGAGGGGGGTTTTAAATGAGGTTGCTCCTAACCAGAGCTGAATTTTAAACTTTCCAATTCATACTCTAAAGTCTGGGTGAATTTAATAGAGTGTACCTAAGCACCGTGTTCTTGTTCAGTTCATAGTTTCACTGCTGCTTTGCTTGCTGGACTGGTGCATGGCACTGCCCATGAAAATGCTGCTGGAGCCTGTGTCTGCTGGTGCTGTGGAGGACCAACATGCATCCAGAGCTCCTTTGCTGGATTATATTTACAGAGTGAGTAGGGGGAAGGAAGGTGATTTACTCTGCCTGGCTGTTTAAAGATGCCTTTCACACACCCAGAAGGCAGAGAAGCAGCTTTGTCAAGCACTAAAAAATCATGTCATCCAGGTGAGAAGTCACAAATGCAAAATGTTAAGAAGATTAGAGATGTAGAACAAACAGGAGATGGTGAAGACAAAGGTAAAATGCTTAAAAAAACGAGCTGGGGGAAATAATCTTTGCAGAAATATTTGGATTATTTGAAGTGGGCTGTTAAAATACAGAACAAGCCCTGAAGTGAGCTGTTAAAAGCACAGAATCAGTGCAGATGGAGACAATTTAGAAATGCTGAATTTGGACACGGGTGGGTCGTGTAGTGTGTCAGAACTGGGGGTCCTGCTTGCTGGGTGTGTTGGGGACTGTCCCAGGTTGTCACTGGCTCCGTGTCCCTGCAGGTCCTGCACTGCTGCATCAATGGCTCCAGCACCTACACGCAGCAAAGCCACTATGTGCTGAGCCTGGCCGACCTCTCCTCCTCTGACTACGACCCCTTCCTGCCACTGGGGAACGTCAGGAGCTCCTCAGAGCCAGCCCAGTGCCCCTCCTCCACCGATTTGGGCAACCTGCTCACCGTGGCTGAAGGTAAGGGCGTGCCCAGAGTGTGGGCTGGGCCAGCATGTGTGTGCAGCAGTGGGAAACGGTGTTCCAGGCTCCATCTCTGCCTTGGAACTGTGCTTCTCCTTACTGCACGTAGCAGCTGTTCCTTCAGAATTGGGCACAGCTCTCCCTGGATGAATTCCAGTTGCCTCTGTGGTAGGATGTTTGAGTTCATTGCCAACGCTGCTCCTTAGAACAAATTTATGTTTAGAAGGTGTAAAGGGAAGGAGAAACACTGTAAACCACAAAGAAATAGTTTTACACTGAATATGAAAAAACCTAGAAATGTGGAGGTTTCTGGCTGTAAAAGGAGTAACATTCCCATGGGAGAAGAGGAGGCACAACAGTATCTCAGAGCACAGTCACTTTATGAAATAACTGATGGATGTGCCTGTGCTGAGGGGACCATCTGAGCATCCAGGAGGTCTCTCCCTGCCTCACTTTTCCACCTGCCGGGGATGGAGGAGCATTGCTTTGAGGTGCCATCTCTGGTTTGCCTTGGCTTTTCTGCCGTTCCACCCTCCTGTTCTGAGGGCTGTGGGGATGTGGTGAAGTAAAATAAAACTGTGGAATAGGTAGGATTTCTTGGAAAGCTGTTGGAAATATTTCCTTGAACAGGAAGGATCAACAGGTCACATAGGGCTGAAATCTGCAGGTGCTCCTTTTGTGTTGCCTCTGGCTGCTCTTACTGATCCATTGTGTTTTCCCTGATGGTTTCAGAGAAGAGGAGGAGGAATCTGGAGCTGATCCCTCTCACAGCGAGGATGGTCATGACTCACCTGGTGAATCACCTGAGCCACTACCCGCTCAGCGGGGGCCCCGCCATCCTCCACAGCCTCCTGAGCGAGAACCACGACAATTCCTACGTGGAGTCCTCGGAGCTGTGCTCGGAAGTGTTCCGCAGCCCCAACCTGCAGCTCTTCGTCTTCAACGACAGCACCCTCATCTCCTACCTCCAGATCCCCGCCGAGAAGAAGGCGGGCGCCGAGCCGGCGGCGGCGCCCTCGGACGTGCGGGTGATCGTGCGGGATATCTCAGGGAAGTACTCCTGGGATGGCCGGGTCCTGTACGGGCCTCTGGAGGGCTGCCTGCCGCAGCGCAGCACGGCCACTGCCTTCGCCATCTCCAGGGACCCGCAGCAGCACGGCCTTGCCCAGAGCGACGGCTCCCAGGTGGAGGAGGGAGAGGACGCCCTGGACCAGCTGCTGGAGAGGATCGGGAGCAGCAGCCCCGAGTGCCTCCCGCACCCGCAGCGCAAGCTGAACGAGCCGGCGCCGCCGCCCTGCGGGATGAGCGCCGAGCAGGAGCGCGCCATCACCGAGGCCCTGCTGCAGCAGAGCGCCCGGGAAAGGGAGTTCATCCTCAAGTGCGGCTCGGACTGCAGCATGAGCGTGGCCCGCCAGGAGCCACCGCCTCCTGCCCAGCCCCAGGCCTCCTTTTATTTCTGTCGGCTGCTGCTCAATGACTTGGGAATGAACTCCTGGGATAGAAGGTAGGAAGAGAGGATCTAGAAGGTGCTTTGAGTACTCTCCTCACTTTTTTCCCCCAACACACTTAAGAAAGTGAGGCTCATGTAGCTGGGGGTAAGAGCAGAGTTTTGAACTTCAGTGATGATTTGATATACACACCAATAAATTGTGTATAACAATAATTCTAAGAAATCATATCATGCTAATTCTCCTAGCTGTTGGATGATGAAATACTGTGTCTCCACTGTGTTGCATTTGCCTTCAAACCTTTCCTATTTCTTTTCAGAAAAAGCTTTCATCTGCTGAAGAAAAATTCAAAGTTGCTGCGGGAACTGAAAAATCTGGATTCCCGCCAATGGTAGGTGATGTGTACTGAACACACCATTGATAAGGTTTGTGTTTCCCAAGGAAGAATGAGTCACCAGAACCAAAACTTCATTCCTGTTGAATCCAAATATTGGTATGAAAAGTGGACTGTTTGTTTCTCCAGAGTTGTGTAGCCTGAATGGAGAAGCTGTCTGCGCTGACACATTCTCTGTGTACCAAGAACTCCAAATCAGTGGCAAAGAATAAGAGATTTTTTTCAAGTTTTCTTTAGCTGAGAGGGGAGGGAATCAAATTGATTGTGACCTGGGTACAGCTGATACAAAACAGTATTTTGTACAGAGTGATTTCTGTGTCAGGAGCAGTACTTTGAGGGGTAATCCACCGAGAACTGCTCCACAGCCAGGAAGTGGCAGAATGAAGTTCTGAATGTTACAGGGTTTTTTTCATTACTTGCCATAGAGCTGTTTGAAAAACATCTGCAGCACTGCAGAATTCTGAGTTTCTTCTATCCCAGCAGTTTCCACATCAAATGCACTTTGCATGTTTTCAGATAAGCCAACTGTCCCTGTCAGCCTTGTAGAACTTTGCCCAAGGTCTGAAAGTCAATAATGCCCCTTCTGCCTAGTATGTCATCACCCTGTAATTAAAATTCTGTAGGTCAAATTATGCTCCCATTAACACCTGTGCCACCTCGCTGTCTCTGCAGTGCTGCACAGATCTGAGTCATTAACCCTGTAATTAGAATTTGGCCACCAGTTCTGTGGCTGATGTACAGGACGACCAGGCTTGACTCTGCTCTCAGAACTGGGGTGTCTCTGCAGTGAGCTTTTGGTGGCCAGAAAAGGGGAGGAAATCCGAAAGTGAGGGGTGTATTTGTGTGCGTGAAAGAAATTGACACACAGAGCTAAATGTGGGCACCTGGTCATATGTTTGCTTGGAGTGCTGGGGGATCTGAAAAATAGTTTTGAGTTGAAGCTTGTTTAATTTTGATTTCTTTTTCTACCCTGTGGCAGCCGTGAGACTCACAAGATCGCCGTGTTCTACATCGCTGAGGGACAGGAGGACAAGTGCTCCATCCTGGCCAACGCCAGGGGAAGCCAGGCCTATGAAGATTTTGTGGCTGGGCTGGGCTGGGAGGTAACAGCCATAATTCAGACAAGCTGCCTTGTTGCTGGTGGCACTACACAGTTTTTAATTAAAAAAAAATATTAGCTACACACTGATGCGTAGCTGCTTTTAGCTCTTGCCATGGTCAGAGCACAGTCAGCACAGGGGTTCTTTATGACATGTGCGGATTTAGTTTGCTTTGTAAAAGTGGTGTATCATAATCTAAATGCCATGGACATTTTGGTGTTTGGGAAATCCAGAGTAGCTGCATGTCACATTTAAGGATCCAAGTGCCACAGCGAGATGCAGCATTTTCAGGCTGGTGCTGTTGGGAAAACAAACAAGCCTTTGGACTCAGGCTTGACTTCAGAGAGGTGTTTCTTCTGAATGAACTTCTGGAATAATTTATTCTAAGGGTGTTTTTTCTGTACAAATATTCAGTTTCTTTTGCAGTTTTGCTGTTTATTTCTCTCTCCCTTTTGTGATGCTCCTGGCAGTGGGAGCTGCCAGGCCACAGAGCCCTTAGCCAGCAGTCTGTGGCAGAATGCTGTTGTTTCCTTGCTGCTGTTTGCTGGAGGAAGGTAAAATAGCTGGGTAGATAATGACTCAGAACCTAGTTCAGAGAGATTTAGTTTTAGTAAATGTCAAATACAGGCACGGGAAAGACAAATCTAACGGAAAGATCGCAGAGCTGTAGGGGAAGACTTCTTTTTCTCTGGGATAGCTACGGAAACCTAGGGCGGTGATTTCATTAGAAGCAAATCCTGGTGCTGTGTCAGTGCTTTCAGGTGGCTGCTGTTTGTGCCTTTGGCTCCCTCAGGTCGACCTGTCCACGCACGGCGGGTTCATGGGCGGCCTGCAGCGCAACGGCAGCACGGGGCAGACCGCGCCCTACTACGCCACCTCCACCGTGGAGATCATCTTCCACGTGTCCACCAGGATGCCCTCCGACTCGGATGACTCGCTGACCAAAAAGGTAAAGGCTTTGCAGCGTGTTTCCATCAAAATCTGAGCTGGGAGCAGCCTTTGCTGACTGGTCCTGGCAGGCCGTCCCTGTGTTGCCACGTGGTGCTTCTGCAGCTGGGCTAGCTGAATTAAATGGCATCTAAATTCTGGGTTCTGAAACACAATTAACATTTCCATGGTAGCCTCAAATGCCACCGTGGGTAATAATATTAGCAATAATTTCATTTGTACATTGTCTGCCTGCCAAAACTGCTGTAGGTCGGTAGAAGAAAGCAACCAAATGCAGCATCATCAAACTGTCCTGTGGGGAGCAGCGAAGGGAAAGAGGGCTGACAGGCTCAGGAGCCCAAGCAGCCAGCTCAGAGTTCAAGACAGCAGCCAGTTAGGCACAAGTCTGAGAGGCAGCCTCTGCTTCAGACAGCCAGAACCCAGCACAAAATTCTGTTGGTATCAGTACTTAATTGTTTGTCTTTCCTAGCGAAGGTAGGTACAATTTCAGGTTATGCTGTTTGCCAGCTGCTGCTTAGACCCAAAGATTTTTGGGGCATATGAAATCTCTGCCTTTTTAATTAGGATGGGCAACTTGGCCTGCAGAAGTTGTTAGCATGTATCAGTAATGCTGCAGCAGCCATCCAGCTGGTTTCAGAATTATGTGTGCTTTTCTTTGAAATATAAAGGTGGAATCTCTGATTACTGGTTCTGAAAAATTGCCCAGTGTTTCATACTAAAGTCAGATCTTGTCTTTTTATTGTGATATCTGTCATTTAAAAAAAGGAAAATCAGCAAAATGACATGTTTCTCTTCATGGATGCAAGGCTATGGAGAAAAGTACTCTGAGTGCTTCAGGAAGGAGCAGTGGGGTAGTGGTGTTTAGGACAGGGCTGTAGAGTCTCTGTGAGCACACCAGTGTAGGACTGTTTGTATTTTTATTATTCCTGACCAGTATTTGTCAAGCTACTAGACCAAAACTCCAGTGATCAATGATTTACAGTTGCCCTAGGCAACATATTCCATATTCCTGTGCTCTACTTCTTGCACCATGAAAAAATCTCTGGTAGTGCCTACTTTGCTTCAATTTAAGCCCATTGGTTCTTATCCTATTTCAGATGGATATGAAGGGCAGATTATTTTGCAGCACACTTATGCATGTCTGAACTGCTGCCATGCCTTTCCCAGACTCAGTTTTCCTACACAAACTGTGGCCACAAAGGCAAGTCCAACCTTCCCTTGTAAGTCCTGGGTTTTGTGAAAGCCTGGCAAAGACACTGGGATATGGTCTGGCTGTTGAGTAATTCATGACCTGGGAGAGGAGAGCACAGTGTGGCAGAGCTACCACAAGGGGAAGAATGGGATTTAGCTGCAAACAGTCCACTTATTCTCCTTATTTTCATTTATGTTACGGGTTATCACCGGCACTGAGGGTCTCGTTATTCTATTTGTCTTCCCTGTGTTTGCTCTAAGAGAATTCCTTCTCTGTGAGAAACAGAAACCAAAAGCATTTAGTAGCTGTCAGTCTCCAAGTTTTGTAGTGCCAGGAAACCAGGCCAGCTCCAGCACATGCTGTCTACAGAAAATAGCTACAAAGGAATTGCTCTGGGACCTTTTCAGAAAACCTGAGATCTGCTCTAGGAATGGAACCCTGCAGGGATCAAACTGGGAATTCCAGTGAAGGACAAATCTCTGAGCAGGCTCATGGACCCGAGGAGCTGCAAGGAGTGGCTCAGACCAGATGGCTTCCAGAGGGCTCTTCAGTCATCATCTACTCATCCATGGTTCCACTCACACCAGTTTCATTCCGTTGGTCACAGCTTCTGTTGTGAGCAGACATGCAGTCCTGTGCAGATGAGCAAGGATTGTGGGCAGATTTTTGCAGACCTGCAGCTGTGAGTGGAGAAAAGGTGCATTTCAGAAGCACTGCGCTTTCTGGAAGGTGGACAGTTCTCTCAAGGGCTTAGGTCCTTGCCTCACATTGTTGGGGCAGAATGTCCAGGTTAAAAAGATAATTTCTTGCTTCATATTTATTACTTCTTGCCATCAATGCTTTTGTTTTATGGGAGAGTGGGAGAGAAAGGTGGAAGCCCTTGGCATTCATTAGGTTCCTGCTCCTACAGCTGAACTGTGCCTGGTGATACAGGACAGTGGAGCTGGGAGGAGAGAAGTTCATCAGGATGCAGTGGGGGCCACAGCTTCTTTTTTCTTGCCCTCCCTCTGGGATCTAAGGTCCCCCTAATCTCTGAAATCTTTGTGATTGCTGGGGTTTCTTCTCTGCTTGTTTTGCCTCAGACCAAGAGAGGCTTCATCCCTGTCAGCACACTCCCAGCTGAACAGAAGGACTGACCACCTGCTGCCCTGGGGAGCCATGGCAAGGCCATAAATTCTGGGGGCTGGGGAATTCAGCAGATGTAGTAATTTTACTTAAATATGTTATTGTGGTTCTTTGTTTTTACTGAACGCAAGGATAAATTGAGTTCTGGTATGAATTTCCCAGAATAAGTGCATTTCCACTGGGGATGAGCTTGGCCCCTTGTTTTTGTGCAGTAGAGCTGTGATTTGCAGTCTGCATTTTTTTATTTGAGATACATGCTGACATTATATTGCTAATTCAGGAGGGAAGAAAGGAAAAATAAGAAGAAGGAAAAACCCCTCTCCAAATAAGTCTTGGCCCTGACAGAAATCTTTCCTAGTGGAGTAAACAAAATTCAGCTGATCTCTTTTGCTGCTGCAGGGTTCAGCATCATTGGTTCCAAACTTTATCTGTCTGTCTTGTGGCAAGAGTGAAAATCAATCCCAGGAATGGCATCCTACAGTCCCTGTCTCCTTTTGCTCAAATTGTGCTTAACGGTTTAAAGATGTGCTGCTGAATTTCTCAGTGATTTATTTCATCTTCTCCATTGTCAGAGCAGAACTTTTTCAATTCAGAAATCTGGTTGCAGCCCCATACTGAACTCTTGCTCCTTTGCTGCAGAAATTTGTTAGCTGGGGCTAGATTAGATTTTTAGCAGCTAATCTGACTGCTGTAGGGGTTTGCAGAGTGGGGACAGAGCTGTGCTATTGGATTTGTCCAATTCATTTGACTCCAGGACTATAATTGCACTTATGTCTTACAAGGCTTTTATGGCCTCGGGCTGGCGAGCAGCAGAAAAACAAATTGGCAGTGATACAGTGAGAGTGAAAGGGAATGAAAGGCACACATTATCAGTCTCCAGGCAGCCCTGCTCTGGCAGGAAGTTTCTTGCTTAATTTACAAATAAAACTTAGATTTTAGGATGGGCACACAGTCAGCCAGACAATGGGGATGTCAGGCCCCACTGTTACTTAGCGAAAGTAGCAGCCATGCCTCCCCAAAAGCAGGAATTCTTCAGTCAAACAGACGACTCCTCTCTGGAGCCAGCTGGCTGTGTAATGCAATTAGAAGGGAAGGGAGGTCATGCCGGAGGTGTGCACCGTGACCAGTGTCACCCACAGAGCCCAGGGCCTGGGCTGCAGAGTGCAGCCCTGGGCAGGGACAGCAGGGCTGAGCTGGGCCTGAGCCTGGGGCCCTGTCCCAGCACCCCGTTAGCCAAACCAGGGCCAATTCCTGTGCCCACCAAAAATTCCTGTGCACCAGGGAGGACACGCTGCCAGGGCCAGAGCTGCCTTCCCTCCCTGTGCACATCACTCCAGACTGCTGTTGGGGTTTGCTTCTAAAACCAATCTGATTTCATGTCTGCTTTGGGATTTTTTTTTAATGTAGCTTTTCTCTTTATTCCCCCCACCCCTAAACTGGGTGGGGAGCGCAGCCTGGAGCTCTGGCTCTGCACGCGTCGGAGCAGAGCCCTGTGGGGCTTTGGACATTTCAGCACAACTTGCTGAAGTCCTTCAGAGCACTGAGTTTGCCCCACAGCTGCTGTTTTGAATAAACAACACAGGAAAATAGCAGCTGGCTTATTGTCACTGATGAGATTATTGTAACGGCTTTTTATCAATGGAGTTACCTCTCAGTAACAAATTTTTTGATTAATGCCAATTTTTTTTCCCTGTAACATTATACCTTGTAACTGTGGTGCTTAAGGATGTGTGGCTTCAAAACAAGGGCAGTAACTCAAGCTCTAAAACAAGTTGCTGGCACACACTAGGGATTGTGGCAGACTCATGAGCACAGCAAGTGTTGGTTCAGCTAAGTTCCCTTCTTCACTGAATTTTGTTCTGAAGGCTGCAGTATCAGTACAAAGTGTTTGATTATTATCAGAACAGTTCCTTGGGATTTTAAAAAGGGTCCCTCAAGCAGTATTTGGACATATTTTGATGACTGTTTTTATAGCAGTATGTGTTGTTTCTCACCCCAGAAGCCCTAGAAGGCACAGCAGTACAGAGACTCTTCTTCAAAAGAGCTGAGCTGGGTTTGTGAATTGTCCTCTGCACCTGGGCAACGGAGCTGCCTTATGGAATTTTGTGTCCACATTTATTTCTATTTCAGCAGAGTAAGGTTTGCTGGGTGCCCTCATTGCAGGCTCTCTGTGCAGGGAAGCCAGTGCCAGAGCTGGCTTGGGCTCAGCCTGGCAAACGTGGGCACTTCCAAATCCCTGGCGGGGGTTCCCTGAGCTCAGCTGGGCTGAGCTGGGCCCATCCTGGAGTGGGACAGCCTGGCCAGGCATCCTCAGCATCTGGGACCTGCTGTGCACAAGGTCTGCTCACCCAGATGGATTTTAGGGGTGTGTCTGACTAAACCTGACATCTCCCTTCTGATCACTTTGGAGGTGACCTGGCTGCAGCTGGTCACGGAGAGTGAGATCAGGGTTTTGTCCTGTGTGTGAATTCCTGCTGCTTTTGGTATGTGTCAGTTTGTGACATTCCCAACGTGAGTGTTTTCTTGTGTGTTGCTTTGTTTTTACTAAGCTTCTGCAGAGATGTCAAGGTGACCACAAGAACAGCAATTTCTACTTGCTTTGTACATGTAAGAAGCTCTAGTAATAGTATTGTTAATGTTCCCATGTTTTTCCAAGATAAAAATGGTTCATGTTTTCTTCAAAAAGAGCTAAAATTACCTTTATTCCATGGGTGTAAATAAAACAGAATTATTATCTTCTGTTTAATTTAAAATAAACTGAGAATCTCAGTCCTTCTGGGAACTGAGCTTTACTTCATTCTGCTGGAACATGAACTGTAAGCCAAGTTCACAGTTGTAACTTTTAAAAATTTTTCACAGTGTGTTGGTTTTGCCACGTTTCTCTCGTGACTGAGGAGTCCAGTTTGCCACCAATACGGAGGAGTGAAAGTTTTTCCTTCTAAAGGCACTGCCTGGCTCTGAATAGGGAAGCCTCATCAGCACAGCGTAGGCTGATCCAAAGCGTGTTGGGGTTAGTTGTTATTTACCACTGAAAATCACCACCTTCTTTTCCCTTTTTTCTCTCCCCCTACACAGAGTGAAGTAGCAGAGCTTCGTTTTGGCTTCTTTGTTCGGTCTGTTGTGCACATTGTTCTGGGGGTAGCACCAAATTGGAGGGGGGGGGGGGTGTCTTTTAAGCTTTAAGTGGGACTTAAAGTCTCTTTATGCTTGGAGCTGGCATTGTGTGTGTGGATTACATTTTAACTTTAAAGCTTACAGTTGAAACCATTGTGTGAGGCTTGTACGTGATTGCCAAATAGTTTTTGCCATCTGTTAGATCACCTCCAGCTCCTCCAGCAGCAGAGCAAACACACACACACACACACAGAGGCTTTCAGAGGCTTTCTGTGTATGTCATGTTTAAATTTTATCTGTATTTCATGCAGCTCTGCTCCAAATGAAAAGGTGCAACTCCCACAGTATTTCCCGTTCTTCTGTACTTCACACTGCCCAGATATTTTGCTGACGTTTCAGGCAGGAGACCCCTCCAGACACAGTCAGTGAGGAGATATTTGTGGATAATAAATTCAGTTATAGTGGTTCATGACAGGCAGTTTCTTGACATTCTGAGTCAAGGCATTTTCATATTTCTGTGACAGCTGCCTTATTTTAGCTGGAATACAATGCTCCGTTGGTTAATGCTTTGTTCCAGTAATTCAGTTTTCCATCTTAAATCACTGTAGGTAATGTACATTTACATATCATGCTAATGGCTAGTTTGATAATGACTTAATTAAGCCATCAGACAACAATGAGTTCTAAATGAAGCAAATTATTGAGCCGATGCTTTCATGAGCAACTGGAGAAAAACAATATTTTAACTTTTCCATAATGAAATATTCCTGCTATCGAGCATTGTAATTCAATTTGTGAGCCGTGACCCCTGGTGCAGCGTGGTTATCACAGGGATTAATAAAGAGCCAATTTGCTGTTGCAGCTCCGTCACTTGGGGAATGACGAGGTGCACATCGTGTGGTCCGAGCACACCCGCAACTACCGCAGGGGCATCATCCCCACCGACTTCGGGGACGTCCTCATCGTCATCTACCCCATGAAGAACCACATGTTCTTCATTGAGATCATGAAGAAACCCGAGGTACGTTCTGGCTGCCTCGCTGGCCCCGCTGTGCTGTGCCACTGAGCAGCAGTTGTGTTGCTTTCAGCTGGGCTCAGTGGTTTAGAGTTTGGGGGTTGTTTTTTCCCGAATCACTCTGTCCATGTCAGGTGAAGGATAAGCTGAGCAATGAGCTGACTTTAAAACTGGACTTGCTCACGGTGATCAGAGTGATTGCTCATTCGTTTTATAGCCATACTTAGTGCTGAGTGAAACACTCCAGAATACTCAACCCACAGAAGTTACTGGGCAAAGAACAGTATTTAAGCCATTGTGGATGTCCTCTGAGGCAGTGAAAGCAAACCATTCATGATTTGAGTTCCTTGTGTGGTGCTGGGTCACTGCTGTACACACAGCACCGAGCAGAACCTCACACGTCTGTGGGACTGTCATTGTCACCTGACTGGGTGGGATGATGCAGACACTGGACATCCTGTCATCAAACAAAGTATGAGAGGTTCACAGCTGAGACTTTTTTGGGAGAAAAAAAAAGCATTTTTTTGCAAAACGTCAGAGGTGTGTGTATGTACATCTGTGCATGTGTGTGAAAAAGCCACTGCAGTAAATACTAGTCTGGTACATTACGGATGCAAAAATATGCGTAAAATATACTTTGTGAAAGTAGTCATTGTGATAAATACCCTTAGCCTTATAGGAGGGACAGTGTTTGTCCAAAGGAGCAGCCAACTGTGGTAAATGCCTCCATCATATCCCATATTGACCAGGTGTAGACACTATTTTTTGAGTTGTGCGTGATGGAGTTGTTGGATACTGACAGCCAACAGTACCTTGTCAGTAGACATTTCAAACTTGAAAATATTCTAGTAGTGGGTTGTTGGGGTTTTTTTTTTTACATATGGTGTTGAGCTGTGCGGTTTAGTTTTCGAGCATTTTGGCTTTTAGCTTTTTTTAATGTTCCATCAGGGAAATGAGAATTTAGCGTTAGGAACACGCTTGAGACTTCTCTGGAGCGATGGAGAAAAACTGTGTCATCTTTCATATTAGTCAAAACCACCCAACGGGCAGCCAGAATAAGAGCTAACTGGAAATTTAGTGTTATCCCTACATTTAAAGTACAAACCATTACAATGTAATAAAATTAATCCAGACATTTCCAGGGCAAGTGTGGCTGACCTTTTGTTCACCAGCTACTGACCCCAGGGTGAATGAACGAGCCTTGCAGAGAGAAATGTCTGTTGTTTGGCTTCAGTCCCTGGCATTTAAATTGCATTCCCTAATCGAATGAAAAGGCTGTCCTCTCTATCAGGTTACAGAATCCATGGCAACATTTGGCCTTTTATATCCATAATGTTAGCCTTTTTGTTTGCAGCCAAGTAGAGACACCTGGAGCAATGTTAACATTAACCGCTTTAGCATTAATAGCTTCATTATAGAAGAATTTCTGATCAGATAGCTGTTACTTTTGTTATATTGCTTCAGCTTGTATTGTTTTCATTTTTGATCTCCCTGCTTGGCAACCCGGCAATGATTTGCAAATTTTTTTGTCTTGATTAATTAAGCAATATAATTATCAGGAACTGTGCTGCAGTCTTTGCCCGACAAAGCTTGGGAGGGAAGACAATAGTAAGTCTGTTAGTGTGAATGCATTCCACGCGTCACAGATGCACGAGGATATTGGGAACAATGAGAGGAAAAGCTGCCTGCGAGAGGGGACAAAGCATGCCAGGCAAGCTCCGCACTGCACATACCGCCAGGGACATGCTGCGGGTTCCCTGGGACACAGATGCCTCGTTAGATTGCAGCTCGTCATCAGAGATTAATTCTCAGCCATTTGGTACAATAATTTACCCATTCCCCACTCTTTTAACTAGTGCTGCTTGCTGTAGAGGGGAAGTCTTTGTGCTCAGAAGGTTTATTTAACCTTGCCTACTTTTACTGCGGGCAACAGAAATAATGATTTTGCTGTTGGAAATTGGAACGAAGCAGGTGTTTGCAGTGGGCTGAATATTAATTTTTGCTTCACGGATAACTTGCAGTGACATTTGGAGTACTCACAGAAGGGGATCTTTCCCTCTATTTTTTTTAATTGATTCCTGTCAAAGCAGGCTGTTTGTTTGTGGTGGCCACTGAAGCCCTGCTCTCGCGGGCAGGGTGTTGGGTACCGGACTCGGAGCGGAGCCGAGCGGGGAGCGCGCCCTGCACGTTCCGCTGGCCTCCCCCCAACCCTTGTTAGGGCAGGGCCCCCATGCAGATGGAAGCTGAGGAGATGCAGCTCCAGTGACTTTAATGACCCTTGGCGAGGCCACTGTGTGTGCTGGGGAATGAATAATTCCGAGCCCCGTGTGCATCCGGCTCGGATCGAGGCGGGCTCCGAAGCCCTCGGCTCTGCTGCTGCTCCTCTCCCTGGCCAGGATACACTCACCCTGTCCCTGGGTTGCATCTGTAAATTCTGTGGTGCAGTGGTGAGAAAGTCTGCCCCGCTCCCCAGCTCCTGGTGAGTGTGAAACCGTGAATGCAAGTGCTGTAAGCAAAACCTACTTGTCCAAAAAGCCCAGCAGGGAATTTCCCTGCCCCAGTAGCATCTGCTGATCTGACTTTACATATCTGGTATTTGTGTGGTGGTAGTATACCACCAATACTAGTATGTACTATACCATCAATACTAGTATGTACTTAACGTCCTTATCTGTATTTTTTGCATTCTTTTCTCTTGCTGTCAATGCTTCCAGACAGTGCATGGGATAAAAATTTTACTTAAAAACATTACTGCCTAGAGAGGCAAAACTTGATGCTCCATAATGTTATCATTTTGGTGGCATTGATTTTCCTCTGTCCCCTTCCCTTCCAACTGCCTGGATAGTAATGCCAGCAGAAATGAAAAAATTGAAAAGAAGGCAAAACCACTATGGAAACATTTTTCACTTTTCTGTTTTATTGGAGAGTGGGTAATTATTTTAAGTAAAGGAATGACAGAATAAGTGTGTGCACAGACAGCTGTCATTTCCAGATGTTACATTTAACCAAAATTTCTTCTGTAATTCATTGCCACTTCTAATTAGAGGAATTCCCTAGATGCAGGGGATTTATATTATTCCCTTTGTCCATTTATTGAATGACTGTCACAGTCACCCACAAGCAGTTGGAGAAGAATAATAGAGGGTATTTATTTATGTGATAAGCCTCTGTACAGATGGAAAAAATCCGTAGCTTAAATATTGATAATTGTTGCTGGCTTCTGTCTAGGGCTTTAGTTGGGGGGTTATTTTTTTTTTCATTTTGAGTCTCTGAGAGGGAAATTAATTTGAGTACTTGCAAGTACTGAAAGTTGTGCATTTAAACATCAAAATTTTCTGGGTTGGGCAGGCTCAGGTCTGTTTTGTGTCTGCAGTTCTGGACAGGGTTTATTTTTAGAAAGCATCTCGTTCGTAGTGTGGTCTTTATCTGCAGAGCCTCGGGTCACCAGAGGATGTCACACAGGGGTTTCCTGTGAAGGTGGCCCTGAAGGAGCAGCATTTGGGCACCTTGACCCACTGGGCCCACTTGTGCCTGTCCCCACCCTGTGTCCTGCCCTTGAGAGAGCCCCTGCTCTGTCCTCTCCTCTGCCTTCCGCACACCTCCTGATCTTGGACCAGCTCAAGGATTTTTTTCTCTTCTATGAAGTCCATGAAAGGAGTTTATAGAGGATTATCTGAAGTAAATATGTGTTTGCAAAGCCTCCTGCCAATGCTGGAGTCAGCCAGTGAATGAGGGTCTCCTATTGGGATCCCAGATGGAAAATAGCTCCTAATATTCACTGCCAAAGGCATATTGATTGCAAATTCATAGATGGCCCCAGTTTTACATGTACCAAGCTTGTGCTTAGCCAGCAGAATGTTCTGAGACCTGTGTCTGTGTAGTGTGCTGAGGGCAGTCATGGGGGATTTAAACACTCACCAGCTTGTGAGATGAATGTCACACTGCAAGTCTCAGCGTGGAAAACAACGTGGCCGGGCTGTTTTAATGGCAAAATGCTGTACCAGTCTCCTGCAGTGGTTCTGAAGCCTGCTTTTCTCTTTTGGGGTGCCCAGGTGCCATTTTTCGGTCCCCTCTTCGACGGCGCCATCGTGACGGCGAAGCTGCTGCCCAGCCTGATCTGTGCCACGTGCATCAACGCCAGCAGAGCTGTCAAGTCCCTCATCCCACTCTACCAGAGCTTGTATCCTTTTCCAGGGGGGCAAGGCTCCCCTTGGTAGGGTTCCCACTTGGAGCATCATCCTGCAGAGAGGTAGGTTGGGATGAAAATCCCTCCTGTTTGATTTTGTTAGGAAAGGTCAGAGCTTTCTTTGCGTGCAGCTGGATGTTCTCAGTGGCTCAGACGCAGGTGCCATGCGGTGTTTTCCAAATTGGAGTGGTAATAGCACTGGAGTCTCTCACCAGCAGCTTCCACCTCACTGCTGGTGGGCTTGGGCTTTGATCTGTGAGAAAAGGTAACTCCCAGCTTGCTTTCACACTGATAGAAGTTGTGGATTGTGTATGTCAGGCTGGTAGCCAGAGCTCAGCCATGCTCTTATCCTATCCAATTAACTTTACTTGGACTCAATACATTAATAAGGCAGATGGGATTTGTCCTCAGATACAGACGTTTCACGTCCCTAATTCCAGTTTCTTTCCAGTCACACCTGTGTTTGGGCATTTTCAGAACCTGTTTTCCACCAGTGGCTGGAAGGTAGCTGGACATGTGCTTCTCTGGGACAGGAGTTGTGACACAGACTGTGGTTCTTGAGTGCTACTCAGAGTTAGCACAGGTTTGCACCCATGCTGGGGTCTTCTCATAATGCCATCATAGATTTCATAGCTGGTTTTGCCAATCACATCACTTACCTCAGGACAAACACTCACTGCACTTTGCTTTCCCTGGGGAGCATTTGATTTGAGTATTTTTCTAATCACATGACTTTGAGAAAGAGTTTGTGAAATATTTTGATCTTTGAAAGAACATTGAGGAATTAGTTTAAGATGCACATTTTTAAAACATGGAATATCCTCAAAGTGCTTGTTAGGGTTTTGTTTTAAAAAACTAAATGAAAATAAATAAATTTTAACCAGTATACTTTGCAAAAGTAATCAGAAATTAAAAGTATCATTGCAGTTAAGTAGATTTGTGTTAATAACTAATTGTTTACTCGTTGTAAACCAAATGGTGGTGGTTGTGCAAACTGTGGCAATGCCTGACAGGTGAGTCAAGGCTGGCTCTGTTTTCTTCTGTTTCTTGAGAGAAATGTAGCAAATTCCTGAAACTGTGCTGTGCAGAATTTAGCTTAACCTGTCTGTTTCTCAGTGTTCAATACTAAAGTAACAGTGTATTAAAATGGACATAAGTAGCAGCAGTTACAAGAGCGAAGCTGTCCCATCCCCTCACTCCCAGCTGGAGTCCTCCCATGTTTTGGCATTGAGCATTTTGTGAGTGAGCAGCACTCACCAGCTGGCCGTGCTCCTGCTGTCCAAGGGGGTGTCCCTGAGGGTCCCTGTGCATCCCTGGGGGGACAGAGCTGCACAGACACTGCGGCACAGGGCACTGCTCTGCACAGGTCTGAGGCAGCATCTGTCCCCACATTCTTGTCCGCCTTTTTCTGCGTCTGCTTTTGCACCTGTGCTGTCCATAGTGAATCAACTGCCACTTGTCTGTCTGATAAATGAAAATGGATTGAGAAACTCCTGAAATGGCACAAAGGGGATGTGGTGGGCAGATCCCTTCGGGGCCACACTGGAGCAGGAGAGAAAGCTATCTGTAATTCATTCCCTAGATAGTGCAGACTCTGAGATGCACTACAGCCAGCAGCTGGAATGTGAGTGTGTAGATGTGTAAAGGTGATGTTGGGCCTGTCCAATGCAGCTCCCAAAGGGCGAGTGATCCAGGTCCAGTGTTTGCAGTGCCAGCTGCTGTGAGCAGGACACGAGGCAAGCAGACCCAGCAGTGCAAACAGTAAATGGAAGTGCCATTATCAGACTGGAGATGGAAATAACTCAAAAAATATCAGTGAGAGGGAGAAATAGAAAGCAATGTCCCTGGCAAAGTGAGGGATGATGTTTGGCACACACCAGTCATACCTGCAGTTGGGATAAGGACTGCAGGCTGGAGTGAGGCAGATCTAAGGAGGATCTGCAGCTCCTCTTTGGCTCATGGGTCATGTTAAAAGGCAACATCCCTGCTAAGGGTCCATAACTGAAGATGTTTGGACTCCGGTGTGGTTACAAACAGATCAAACACTTCAGCTGGTGTCAGTGGTTCTGTGGGGATGAGGTGCTGCATCCATGCTGCAGCAGTGGCAGGGTGTGAAGAACCTGCAGAGACTCATCCCTGTTCTGCCCTGGTGGTGCTGGGAAGCCGGGGCAGCATCTTGCCAGCAGTGACAGCTGAAGTCACTTGTTGGAAAGTCTGTAAACTCCGGCTACAGCTGCACTTGTCAGGGGCTGTAAGGGAAGTGTAATCAGCCACAGAGATTAATTTGCATCTCAATTAGGAAAGAGTCAGGAGGAAGCTGTAGGGTCTGTTGCTGGAAGGTTGTGGAAGAAATCTCATCAGGCACAAAAGGCTCCCGACTTGGTGCTCCATCGAGCGGAGGACAATATCAGAGTCTGGTTTCCATGGGGACCGGGACCGCAGAGCCGCGGGAGCATCTCGCTGCCCGCAGCCGCTTGGTCATGATGACACAAATTCCACTGCCGTGCCCAAATACAGATTTCTCTTGGAAATCTCTTTGAAAATTAGGAAGGTAACTACGGCAGACCACATCAGATTTTTTTTAATCTCTTTTTTTACGTTTATGTAACGCTTTTGGTTTTAAGGAATTCATTAGGGCAAGAGATTCGTTAAAATATATTATTAAACTTATATAAACTCTTATATTTAAACCTCAGATTAGAGTTGTTCTGCTACAGGTTCTTTGTGTCCATGGAAGGGCACATGATGGCACTCCCAGGGTGCTGCATGCACAGCTCAGTTGTCTTTGGAACAGCGCTGTCTCTGCCACTGCCGCAGTGCTTCCATGGGCGGGGATGATTGTGCATCAGTTTATGTTCCAAATTCCCATTTTATTCCTCCTTGGTGCCATGGAGCAGAGAGGCTGAGTGGCTGCAGCCCCTGCTAATTGGGACTCTTGCCATCCTTGAGTAACTGCTGAGCATGAGGCAATGTGCTCCAGCAGCCTCTCCAGGCTGCTTTTTTCAGGCAGTGTCTGACTTTTAATGTGACTGGGACTTACAGAAATCATAAGTAATAAGATTACTTCAATTTTACAAGAACAAAAAATAGTATTTAACTATAATTGTTGTATTGAAAGGAATATATTTATGCAGGTTTTTGAGTGCATCCAAGCCTCTTTTGTATGTGCTGTGGAAAGAGGAACAACCTCTCTTGCAAACAATTAATTACATGTCATAACTAAGCAAGGGTCTGTTGTGTTTCTAGCAATACTGAATTTTTCAAAAACTGGTGAGAGTGGGGCTGCAAAAGTGCATCTCTGAACGCTCTTCGAGCTTGTGTGAAACAAGCTGTGTGCTGGGAAGGATTTCTGAACACTTGTGTGATCTGGAGTGCCGTGGCACTCAGCTGCAGCAGAGCTCCTCTCTGGGAGCTGCTCTTGTCTGAGGATAAATACTGGGGGGAAACAGGGTTTGGATTGAAGTATTACAGCTCTGCTGATTGAAGATTGGCAGCTGCTGTCTAAGCTGACAGTTCCTAAGCTCAGGTGCTAGTCAGCCTTCAGACATGAAAATGTAGCTAGTTTGGCAGGTTATCAGGCCTTTTGGTTGGCCCATAATTCAGTCCTGGTCTCCAGAAAGACACTGGGATTTGGAGATAGTGATGTCTGAGCAAAAAGCTCCTCCTAGAATGCCCAGGGAAATGCAATTCTCACTGCTCAGGTTATCTTTCCAAATGGAGCCATTTCTTTTCTCCTTGGATTGAATTGGTTAAATTTAAAAATTGTTTCAGTGTTATTTTGAGTATCTCACCACTTTGTTTTTGTATTTCCTCCACCATTTCAAATAACTCTTGTACTCTCAGTCCTTCCTGACTGGGATGCTAAGTGAGTTTAGAGAAGAGTAGGAAATACCCCATCGTGTCTGAAACGTTACCTCAGCTTTGAGGAGCTCTTTGTAATCTGCCTTGGGGAGGATGGAATGTGTCCTGTGTGCCAGCACCAGTGGGCTTCTTCCCTGTGTGTGTTTTTCAGTGACTTCTGGTAGTCTTCAAGGTGTGTCCTTAGCAATTCAAGCTACTTCATGTACTTCCTGTGAATGGGTAAATAGGGAGCTAGCTCTTGTTGGGGTTTATTAAGGCACTGATTATAAAATTATCTCTGTGCACAATCTCACTTTTGGGATGAGTTGTTTGTTCTTATGGGCAGCAGAGGGGTTTGACCTCATGCTGCCTGTTGACTCCTGCACTCCACTTTGCTGTGATACATCAGGCTCTGGAGGTGTCTGTGCATTGGGACAAGCACAAATGAGCATGGTGGGGATGAGAGCTCCTTATGTAATATCTGAGCACTGGATGTCACCATTTCCCAGCTCACGGTTTGCACTCCTCTTTGTGGACCTGAGGAAAACACAGCCCTTACCCGGGAGAAGTAATTTGATACATGAGTAATTCTGTCACTGTTTTCTCCACTGTAGTGGCGGTGGTGTGCTGCCTGACCTGTGCCAGCCAGCACTTCACTGGGGTAAAGCCAAAACTCCATTTAAACGCATAACTAAAAAGACATTCATAACTTTAATTCATTACAACTCTTCCAGATATTGACATACTAATATATCCTGGATGTGTTAATATCTGGAACCAAGAAGATTAAGCCAAGAACATCAGCTTCAAATTCTGAATTAAATCCCTTTCTTGGCTTAAGCCAATTTCTGATTAACCTAATAGAGAGTGCCCAATCTGCTTACCTGCTTTATCTGTGAAAGAAAGGTATTTGCTGTGATGGACTTAATTGTGTGAATGGCTGTCAGATGTTCTGGAGGCTCGTGTGGTGTCAGACACGTTTTGTGTCCCTCTCAGTGTGTGTTTCGTGGCACTGGCATTTGGAGCTCTGCTGTGGGTACAAGGCAGTGTTTGATCCTGCCGGGGAAATGAGATGGAAAGCCTGTTATTCCTTTCAGAGAGGGTTCACAGTTTGTCCCCTTTATTTCATCCAAAGAAGTGGTGCCCTCCAGCTATATCGATGCTGATAGGAATGGCTATGAAATTCTAAAGCATGTGTCACAGGAGCTGTGACAATTTATGTGACATGGCACCTGACGGTGTGCTGCAAGCGGCCAGCCCTGGCTGGCACGAGTGCCTGTCAGTGGCCAGTGTCTGTGGGCAGCAGCAGGTCCCTCTCCCTGCCCTTGGCCAGGGATGCCCAGACCCGAGGGCGGCTGAGGCACTGGCAGCTCTGCCCTTCATCTTGCACAGCCCCTGCTGCAGCAGATCAATGGCCAGGCCGGCTGTGTCCTCTGCCTTCCCTCCTCACAGCCAGAACCTTCTCCAGGCAGCGATCGATGCCTCTAATCTGCTCCAGCCTGTAATAAGTCATGCGAGGCAAAGCTTTTAGGTGGCATTACATGGGATTGTGGAGGCGGCTCCTCAGCTCTCATTCATAGAGCTCTTCATGGACTCGCAGAGAATCCACTGCGTCCCCTCGGTGCATATCTAAAGAGTATGAAATGCTTCTGCAGGTCTAAACTCCACATGCTGCTGCACCGTGCACACACAATGGGATCACATTTCTCTATTTTCTGTTTCGTGTCCATTCCTGAGCCTGCTGGCGGGCCCTTGTTAGACACACAGCTTGTGCCCGCATTGCTGGGGTAGCAGGGAGCAGCCAGGGGGGCAATGGTGCAGTTTATTTTGTCACTATAACGTGAGGCACCACTGTCCTCCCCCACGGCTGGGAGCTGCCAAGTTTGCTGAGGGCTGTTGAGAAAGTCCCAGGCTGATTCTGACACGGAGTTTTAAACTGCTGATCTCTGGGCAGTAGCACCAAATAAACCCCAGCAGTAGTAGAGGCTCTTCTTTGCTGGCTGATATCATGGAGAGTTCCAAAACAAACCTGGAGTTAAGTGACATCGAGAATGTAATGTGTTTTTAAATGAAAAGTGAGTTCACTGTGTCGGGGGAAAAAAACCAACAAAACAAACTCAATGTTGTATTTCTAAATGACATGCATACTAGTATGTGTGTGCTGATTGCAAACAAGGGTCCTAAACCACACAGCCATGCCTCTTTATGCCCTGCCGGAGACTGGGAAGTTCTGATCTTGCTGGAAATGGTGTGGTTTGGGTGGTGTAACCGTGCCCTGCCGAGGCCCTTCCCAGCAGCCCGGCATGGGGATGCCTTGCAGGCAGCTTGCAGGGGCACACAATGAGGTACAGGGCTTTGTTTATGAGCAGTAAATATCCCTTCCGCGAGAAGGTGTGCTGTACACAGAGGTGCAAACACCTGTCCTGCCCCGGTGTTTAATGTTTTCTCCTGGCTT
This sequence comes from Agelaius tricolor, assembly GCF_023055355.1. Lineage (NCBI taxonomy): Eukaryota > Metazoa > Chordata > Aves > Passeriformes > Icteridae > Agelaius > Agelaius tricolor. Next base: position 5,311,164 of record NW_027269261.1, read on the forward strand.
ACACAAAGAGCCCCTAATTTGTGTTTCGTGAGAGGCACTTGCTCATTCTTTGGTTTTTTGACAGAAGCAAAATTGGTATATTCGAGTTGCTAACAACTACTTCATCCCATCTTGTGGCGGTTCTTGCCTGTGTGCGAGGGCTTCGCACTCTGTGTCTTTGCAAAGCAATTTTTGCCGTTTCCCCCCCATTAACTTTGAAGGGATGCGCGTAGCTAAAGCTGCATTGTGTCTTTCGGGAACTTCGCTGTGAATTCCCGCTCGGGTTTTGTCGCAGGCAGGCCGGCGAACAGCGGAGCGCGTTGTGTTTCTGCGGCTGGGCTGCGGGTGCGGAGCGGGGCCGGCCGTGCCGCAGTCGGAGCGGGCGGCGGGGGCGCGGGCCGAGCCCTCGCAGGGCTCCCGCGGGCCCCGGGGTCGCTCCCCCGGGCGCGGGGCTTTGTGCGGCCGGGCCGGCTCATTAGCATGCGGGCCGGGCGAGCGGGGCTCTGCTGGCTTACCAGCTGTTCCTGCTGCTCCCGACAATGTCCGGCGGGCCGGGCTGGCCGCGCTGCGCGGCCGCCGCTGCGCTCCAACAGCCTTTCCGCTGGGGATGCCCACGTGGCACCGCAGCGCCGGCCGGCCTCGCATGGCATATGGTGTCTGGATTCATACAAGATGCAAAACTATTCTGCCGCTAATGCACAATGACTCATAGCATTGCTAATTTTTCCAACAAAAGCCCACTTCCACACCCACACTTTTAACCCCTCAGGCTAAAAAGCCTCTTCTTTAGTTTCAAAGCCATGGAAATGTAAGGAGGTGGCTTCTGGATCAATATCTGAAACCCTATATTTATTTAAAGCATATGCACGCTCTAACGCGTATTTTAAATTTCTGTGAAAGCCAGTTTGCAAATTGCCACTATAACGTGCGGCAGGTTTTTTGTTCCAAAGTGGATTCGTTGTCAAATGCTGGGGTTTTTTAATTTTTCAGTAGTTAACGTATTAAAAAAATAACCTGAAATCGCCACCATAGATAATAAAAGGTTATTTTCATTTAAGAGGAGGGAATCCAAGCATTGTAGCCAGTGGACCTACAAGGATTACGTATTCCAGCACAAGTTCCCAAGCCACTTTGTGTAAGCAGTTTGCAGTATTTGGGGATCTTTGCTGTTTACTGGCTCTTCAGGGACAATAATAATGCACTTTCCAACTAGAGGGAGCTGCTGGTATCCCTGATACTGATTCTTAACCTCCCAGTCTAATTCCTTTGTGCAGAACGTATGGCGATCGTTCGGATGTTTTAATAAAATCAAGTTAAATTACCCCGAGTCGTTTAGATTAAAAGGCTGCCTCTCAGTTCTTGCAGTGCAATCATCAAATTAAACAGCGAAATTCGGGGAAAACTGAAGCAGATCCTCGTTGCTTTTTGTGGAATTATGTAGGTCGTGAAAAGGCTGGCGCAGAGCGCTCCGAGACAAAAAGCGTGCGGGAGGCAGGAGTGCGGGAAGCGCCCGCTCCCGCTCCCTCCGGCGGAACAAAGGAACAAAGGGACCTGTGGCCAGGCTCCGAGGTGGCCAGGCTTGGTGCTCAGGCTCCCCAGGAGCCACTTGTTACAGGGTCCCCTGCGGGCAGCGCTGCAGCAGGTGAAGGCTCCTGCCGGCAGGGATTTAGGAAGCGACTTTCCTAGGGAATGGTTTGAGGGCTCCTGGGAGGCTTCACGGTGGCCTGTGGTGGGATGTGCTGTGTCCTAGCCAGGGCAAAAGCCCAGGTGCTGGCTTTGGAAAGGCACTTTCCATCCAGCAGGGCTGCTCCCTTGTCCCAGAAACAGCGGGGCAAGGCTCAAAGGCTGCAGGAGAGCAGATCCACGTGTGGGCATTTCCATGGGTACTTCCCAGCACTCCAGGGACTGGTGGTAACACAAACATGCAATCACCAGTACAGGTTTATGTCATGTTTCAAACTTCTCTTTTGAAGAGACCCTGACTTCAGCGTGTGGTTCTCATCAGCCATGCATGCTGATACTGCTTAATGAAAAGTTAAGGAATAACTTTCTAAACGGGAAAAACATTTTTCGGCTTAGGTTTGTGTTTTCTTTATGACTTTGTTTCTCTGCTTTGAAAATGAGTGGCTGAGTTGAGTGCTGGCCATGCTTTGAGGAGGTGAGACAGATCTGACTCCCTTCCAGCCTGACTGGCTCTGTGCAGCTGATACCAAAATGAGACAAGCACAGAAATTTTTGTGCCTGCTGTATAAAAGATACTTTGAGGGGCAGCACCATAATCCTACATTGCCCTTTAGAGAGGGAAGGCTTCCCCTCCACCTGCAGTTGAAAAGCTTTGAAAGCTATTCTGTTACTGTGGATATGAACATGGTGACATCAAGTGAGAGGAATATGAGAAAACCTGCTACAAAAAGTAGCTTTCTGGCTGGCATATTCAATTTATGGGGTTTTTTCCTCAGCATCATAATTGTGTGTATTTCCCAGTGCTTTTAACTGTCAGGTTCTACTGTATAAACAGGAGCAGATGGCTTTTGAGGATTTCTTAAACCTAATGTTTAGTAACAATCTAGTGCATGTACAGTATTTCCTGCTAAACAAAATCTCAGGTAATTTTCTGGGTTTTAGTACTTCTCTGAATTGGCGTTTTTTGGAGAACGTATGGTGTTGGTCTCTGTAACTTGTGCTGACCAGCTGGATTTATGGCACCTCTTTAGGGTCAGCCACCTGGCTGATTTTCACCCATGAGACAGTGTGGATTACTGTCACCTTGCTGGTCTTTGGTTTGTGGCTTCCTGAAGTAAAACAGGCCTTCCCCTGCACACCTTCCAGCTGGGAACCCCTGAAGGGTTGTTTGGGGAGCAGTTATTTCTCTGAAGTCTTAGTGTCACCTGGGTAACAAACTTGGGGTTAGCTCAGTCCTGTCTCAGTCCTGCAAAGCCTTGAAACCAAAAATGTGCTGTGACATTGAATCCATTGCAGCTTGGGGAGAGAGCTCAAGCTCCCAGGCCTTTGCTTTTCTGTGTTTCTGAAAGCTCTTTCCTGAACTTGTGCCATCCCTATGACCCTGACTGGCTTCTTGGTATTGAAAGGGGGCTTGTGAGGACTGTGCTTGCCAGACTGGCACCCTTCAGGCAGTGTGGCAGGGCAGGCAGGATCACAGAGACCCAGAGCACTTTGGAGAACAAGCCCTGAGGCTGATGCTCAGACAGTCCCCAGATCATAAGTGAACAGGGCTCTGCACTCTGAATTTCTGTGTCCAGACCACCACCTTCCTCTCCCTACTGCCAGCCTCTCTCAAAGCTGGGGAATGTGATGCCCTGAAAACACCTTTTCCCACAGGCACCTCTGGTGGTAAGAAATGGAAGATTTTTCTGTCCTTAACTGTTAAATACAAGTCTGTATTATCTGAAGGTCTCAAGTTGTAAGAACAGCAGTTACACCCACATGTGCCAGGCTGAGTAATCAAGGGAGAGCACAACCCTCATCATTAACTCTCTGAGCCTGGCAGGAGAGAGGGATTGTTCCAGTCCAGGAGAACTGTTTGAATTCAGAAACCTTTCCTTTCTAGGCTTTTGCAGAACCTGTTGGGTTTTGTGCTCCCATGTTTTATGACTTGTTGCCATGATAATTCAGCTCATCTTACAGGTTTCTCTAATTGTGATTGATGTGTAATCATTCATTTTATTGAACCTCATTAAGGTCTGTGAACCTCTGTCCCAACTTGCAGTAATTAGAGCCCAGATAGCCATTCCATCTGTTCCCAAGCACTGGTTAATTAATGAACTTTTAACGTGTTCTTTGCCTTGTAAAAGCCCTCAGTATTCTCAAGTTGCTGAATAGGATTTGCATGCCAGCATTTCCGTTTGTTTCAAATGCCACAGCAACGTGCAGTTTGGAATCCCAAAAGTCAACACACAAAGTCCCAGGATCTCGGAAAGCAAAGTGGAGAGATTTTACTTTCTGTTCTCACTTTGTGCATCAATTACAGTATCTGTGAAACTGGAGTTTGCAAACAAATGCCTCATAGGGTCTCCTGTGTTCTTTACTGCCCAAACCAAGGGGTTTGAATCTTCCTTTATATTGCTAAAGAGACTACACAGACATCAGTAAACCAAATGTTTCATTTTTCATGGTAGTACTTACTGGAAGAACATTAGAAACATGATACCTACAGACACACATTTTCCTGCCCTCATATTTCATCCTTTTGTTACATTTTGAGCATCAGGCCCGAGACAGCTTTGCTAGTTTTATGTAGCATTCACTACAAGGAGATTGTTAGAATGGAGCAGAATCCAGCACTCCTGCTGGAGTTGTCAGAGAGACTGCTGTGGTCCAGGACTGGGAGAAATCAGCAGGACCCAAATTTCTGAGAGTTTCTCTGCTTCACCTTTGTGCATTCTGACGGTGCAGTAACGTGCTGAGTCAGTGATCTGTGTGCAGAGAATAAATCATTGCATTTGAAAAAATTCATTCGATTTCTGTTTGCTGAGCAGACAAGAGAGGCAGCATTTCCAGTGGCAGGAGTTTAAAGAAAATGTTGGGGTTTTTGTGCATTGTTGCATTTGTGATCTGCTGCTGGTTTTTACACACAGGACTGTATTGCAGGGCTGTAGCTGTGCTCTGCCTCATTTGGATTGATCTGTGTTTACCTTCAATATTCAGGACAAGAATTAAGTCATACTGCTCAACTCCCTCAAAATCCCTTTCAGCATCCAAAGGCCAACCATCTGTCCAGTCCAGCCATTCTTTCCTCCCCCAGTATGTGTTTTAGCCAGTGCTTTGAGCAAGGCTGTATCCTGAAGGAGCAAAATATGAAGGGAAATAAAGGTCTTGGGCCTGGGGCCATGTTTAGCAATGCAGACCCTGTAAATTGCAGATAATTTTTGTGAAACAAGTGCAGAGAGCCCCTGGTTCTGTGGTACTTCAGTGTGCTGGTCTGTGGCACGGTGGGTGTCCAAGGCACAGGCAGGCTTCTCTGTGGAGAGATTTCCACAACAGCTACTTTTAATTCCCCTTCCAATATTTCTGTGTGCCAGATCCTCATCTCACCGCTGATCCCACATTTCAAACAGTCTGCTTGGCAAATCCATGTGTGCTCCTTTTTAGGACTGAAGCATTTTAAGTTACTGGCAGATATGCAAGAAAAATGGATTTCTTTCTCAAGCATTTTGGGAAGTGCAGGTGTTTTGTCCAGAAATGTGCTGGCCTGTGTGCAGTGTCAGGTGTTTGGGGCTCAGTCATGGTGCCACCTCCTCCCCATTGCTGATGTTCTGCAAGTCCAAGGCTGGGATCTTGTGGAAGTTATTCCAACACGTTGTTCCTCTGGCTGAGATTTAGTCAGAAACAAATCCATTCAGCGTGTGCATTTACTAAGGTGTGTTTGTAAATCATACCACTCCATCACAGCTGATATTTAGGGGGTGCACTTCTGTTTAGATGAAGAAAACTGGGATGTTCTTCCTGGGCAGTCCCTCTCCTGCTCTCCACAAGCCTTTGCACTCTGTTTAACACATTCTCAGATGAAAAAATGTGCAGGCAATCTTGGTGAGGTTTGAGCAGCAAATAGGGCATCCAGGTGAAGGAATGAGAGCAGGGACCTCTTGCCCCTCTCTGGTGGGATCCTGCTGTTGCCTGTGCTCTGGTTTTCTGGATATGCAGAGATGTCCCCAGTGTTTACTTCTCGGGGCTGATGGATGCGATTCCTGCTGCAAGGACACCTACAGGCACAAATCTGTGCTTTAATGCAACAGAATGAGTTTAGATGTTGCATACGTGTTTTAGCAATATTTTCTTTTAAATCTGTAAGCAGGGGTTGCATTCCACCTTTAGTTAGCTAAATGGAAGGGCTAATTAAGGGAATTACACTTAAGGCTGTTCTCTGTCAGGTAACTGATTTTATACAATAGGCATTTACATTAAGATTTTAATATTGCCTGTATTTAGTTTAATACTAACTTATTTTTATTCTTGGATTAAAATATTTTAGCAGCCTTTCTGTAGGTTGCCTTTAAAATGTTTGATGTTATTTGGGTTTATTAAGAGAGATAAGAGGGATGTTGTTCTATCAGCTGTTAAATATTATTGCATGTTAATCCATATTTTAAAAGTTCAAAGTCTGTGCTAGCTCGTGTTTCTCTGTTCTTGTTGCTGTTGGTACAGAAGTGCTCGTATGGAGCATTCCCATTTGTGTGAAAAATAGAATTCAGCTCAGGCTATGCATAGATTGTCAGAAAGATTAAAGTGTGCATCGTGCAATTTTTCCTCTTTCAGAAAGGGGCCTTTGATGTGCTAATGTTCACTTTCTCTCTTTTCATGGCGAAGTGCTGGGCATTGTTTCGGGCTGCGGAGCAGTGTCTGCCTCAGAGAGGCAGATTCTAACGCCCCAGAGCCCAACCTTGCAAGGTAGCAGCATCTGCAGGGAGACTGCTGGCATTGTCCAGGGGATCAGATACCAGTGTGCCTGCACAGATAAACACCAGGGCAGGCACGGAGGAGAGGTGTTGCCAAAAACAGCCAAATATTTAATATCCAATATCCCACTTCTGTGTGCCAGTGTTCCCGCTGTTACACCGAGTCACACGCCGCAAGCCCAAACTGAAAGCTTGGCAGTGCAAGAGGCGCTCGCTGTAGGCTCTGAAATCACACCCAAAGACAAGGCTGTCATGTATTTCCAAAGTTATTTGGCAAGTGAAATTATTTGGATGGGCTCATCTTGGGTTGCAGTGGGCATTTTCCAGCTAATGGATGAAATCCTGCAGGCTGCTCACAGGGCCAGCTTGAGCTGATGTAGCAGGGGCCTGATTTGAGTAGTGACAGTCACAGTGGCAAAGGTGTGTGGAGAATGAGCAGCTATGAACAGCCTTTCTTATGCCAAAAGACACCAATTCTCCTTTTGTAATTGACTGGGAAGAAATGATTTCCTGAGTTCCTCAGAATGCAAGTATGGGAAGGGACAGTGTGTAACTGGGCAGGAGTGAGTGAGCGCTGGTTGTGTCCAGCAAAAGACGGATTAGTTGGTATTTGAATGATAAAAGCCTTTCTTTTCAAACTGGGTGAAATTTGAGACAGTAAGTTAAACAAAACCTGGAATAAAACTTTGAATACAGGAAAACCTGACAGCAGCATGCAGTGTTCCTGCTGTGTAGCTTCTTCCCCGGGTCGCTGTCCCTGCATATCCCCCCTTCTCCTCTTCCACCAACTTTGATGCTTCATTAAAAATTCATCCTGTGCTTCCTGCCTTCTCTCTGGGATGCTCGATCTCCTTTTATACCCAACATGACTCAGCAGTTAAGGATGTCAAAGAGCTTCAGAAGTTGAGCTTAAAGGGCACTGGCTGCAAGCAGCAGTGAGAACACCGAGGAAGTGATGAGCTTCCCAGGTTTGTGCTCGGGCTGGGTCTGTGTGGAGGCTGTGCCACCTGGGCAGCAGGAGGGAGCTGCTGGGCACACACGCTGCCTCGGGGTCCTTTCTGTGCTGTGTGGAGCTGCAGACGGTGCTTGGAGGCACGTGCCGGGGAAGGGTCGGCCTGTGCTGTGATTTGTGGTGCCCTCACAAAGGAGCGCCTCTGTGCTGGCTGCAGAATGAGATGTGTCACAAGGGCCTGGCAGGAAGCAGATGGAAGGGGCTGTGTGGAGCAGAGTGGCTGTCGCCGGGGGCTCCGGGGCAGGTTTTTGGTAGCCTTGGAAAAATGACTGGAGCAGCTCACATGTCACCAGTTGCCATCCACCTCTCCTGCCTGCGCTGGCTTGCAGGGACCGGTGACTTTCCTGCAGGATTCCCCCCCTCCCATCACAGCTGTCTGTGCAGCAGCACTGCCTCGCTCATTTGCCATCTCAAATCAGATTAATTGTCCATTTTAACAAAGTGCTGCCGCTCTGCGAGTCGGCCGTAATCTCATCGGGGTGGAAGTGGGTGCTCCATAACCCAGACACCTCGGGGGTGCAGGAGTACAGAGCTCCAGTGCTTGCCCAGCACAGTTGCTCACTGATGCTCTTCCCTGGTGTATCTGTGTGACCCCCAACCTTGTGAGCACCTGGGGGTCTCACACGGGCACAGGCCACTGCACATCCCACTTGGTGACATGCAGCTTCCTGAGCCCAGCCCCAGCCTGCTCTGCTCCTGCACTGCTCTTCAGCAGCTTTTAGCCTGAATATCCAGAATGCCCCCAACTGGGAGGGCTCCAGCATCATCTCAGCTTTTCTTTGAGACTACCTTGTGATTTGTCGCTTCTTGTTTCTGCCATATTTATTCCAATAGTCAGGAGATTTTCTTTTACACTGTTCTGGGGTTCAGCACTTCCATTCCCCTTCCCCTGTGAGTTAATAGCTGTATACAATATGTACCTGTATACCATAGTCTGGTTTCTGGTCTCATTCTCGCTCCTTTTCAGAGCTGGTTTGAACCTGGTCACTCCTGGGTGCTGAAGCAGGCAGTCAGCTCAGGTGTGCAGCCAGCCAAGCTGCCCTCCCCACTGCCCTCTCTCACTTCCACCATCATTTCTCTTGTGCTTGGATTTAGAACTTGGTTGTTTAATAGTGTATTGCACTGCTCACTCAGGAACTTATCCTGTAATTAACTGTAAGGATAAGACTTCATGGCCCCCCTGAGTTACTAGAAACTTACAGGAAAATTTTTTCAGAAACAGTAGAACATTTAGAGGAAGTTATCAGCAGTGAAACCAATGCATTGACTTGCCTTTTTGTGAAGGAGTCACTTATATTTTCAGTTTTGCTCCCTTTCCACTCACACATCCCACCTCATAAATGTAAAAAACCCAGATTTAATAAATATGCACCAGAATTTTAATTTACTCCTCTGGGAAAATGGGGAGCCATCACAGCGTACACACTGGCTGAGCTGTGCTGTGGAAGTGGAATCCAGTTTCCCTACTGGGAGGTCACTTTCAGGGGGAAAAAAAATGTTATTATAAATGCTGACTTAATAATTTGCTTTTGGGGATGCTGTTTGGCCGAGGCAGCCGGCAGTGAGTGCGTGCTGCTCTACCTGTTGTGGGCTGTCTGTTGGAAGGGTATGTTCATTTAATGGATTTTAAGCAACATTATTCAAAGATCAACAGAAGGCATTCTGTGTTATATGAATAAAAGATTTCCCCGTGCTCCTTGTTAACCCTACAATGACAGTCAGTGTCATTGAAGTGCAGCCACCTGGCAGGGTGCTCTGGCCTCAGCTGCTGCAGGGCCTGGCTGGAGGCAGTGCCAGGTGTTGCTGTGCTGTGCCAGCCACTGGTCAGCATGGCCAGGGTGGCCAGAGGAACCTGCTGGGGGCACAGGTACAGCAGGGAAAGGGACACTAAAAACGGAGCCCTCACTGAGCCCTTGGTCAGCCCTGGGAGGTGTTTGTGTGCCACCCACAGCCCCGTGCCCGCCCATGCTCAGTCCCTGCTTTGGAATATCCACAGATGTGTCAGGTGATAATTTTAAACCTCTGTTCTCCTTACATTGGTTTTAGTTTAAAGTCGGGAAATCCCTGCTGTTTCTTGCTTGGCTTTCTCTGATTTGTTCTTCCTTCCTACCCTCTAACATTGAGCAATTTCCCAGCTTGTCTCACCACAGCAACAAGTCTGTTTCGTGTTAAGCATCTTGCAAATGGTGTCACTCATAATGGATGTGATAATAAGCCCCAGTTACTTGTCCCTGATTGTAATAAATGTAATATATAGACCTATAATAGACCTGAAACTGAGCCATTTAGTGTTAGACCCAGAAATAATGAAAAGGTCTGTAATAAACTAGAAGGGGCAAAATTACTTTGTGTAATTGTATTTTGTTCAGCTTGTAGCTGCCAGATCATCATACTCTTATCAAACTGACAGGGTTTGGTAACATTTAGTAGGTGATAAAATATATTTATAAATTGAAAAGACTTGTTCCTTAATGAGTGAGCTTTGACAGTCCATCAGTTATATCCAAGGCACAGAGGTGCCTCTTTCTGAGATGTCGTTCCTCTGGCTGTGATTCAGTTAAAACTAAATTAATTGAGCTTCTTTTAGCAACAAATTCATTTGGCATGTGCATTTATATTCCATATAATTCCAGGAATCCCTCTGTCTGTGTGCTGCTCAGCAGCAGCTCAGCGAGGCTGGTCTCCTGAGCACACAAAGCCACCTTAGTGTCACTGCAGTTGTTCCACGGGGTGGGAATCACACCCCATGAATGGCAGCGCAAATAATTTTGTTCTAGACTGTATGTAAACAATTTTGTGGCATATTCTCATTTAGAAAGAGTCTGGCATTATCTCCCCTTCTCCTGTCTCTGGCAATTTAGGTTCAAAGCTGGGAATTGCAGAGGCTGGCACCTTCAGGTTCTGAATGGTTTGGAGTATGGCATTATCCCAGGAGATTCCCAGTTGTACCTTCACCTGAGTACTGCTGTGATGGAGCTTGACCTGTTCCTTGTCTCCAGGTGCACTGTGGAGCAGATCTCACATGGCATGTGAACTCTTCTAGTGACATTTCTGGCTTTAGAATATCCTTGTGTTTGGGGAGAGGAGTGGCAACAAGTGTAGGAATGTTAAATATACATTTAACATGGCTGTTAAACTGGAGACACTGCAAGTCTGTTTGTGTACAATGACTAAGGCATAATAGCACCAGTTCAAAAACCTTTATAACCCTCTCTCTTTTGCTTTTTTGGGGTTTTTTTTAACTATAAAATTTTAAGATATAAGTGAATACCAACAGCATTCAATGGATATAATTCATAAAATAAACTCACAAACCTTGTGGGCAAGTCCATGCCTTTCCTACATGTCTGGGTACAGGATAGGAAGGTGTAGCTGGCCCAGCATCCCCCTGCCAGCAGCTCCTCTTCATTTATGGTGGGAGAATCTCATTGCCCAGCTGTCCTGGCTGCACCACCTTGGGATCTGGAGTTTGGCTGGATCCCTGTGAGCTCCACCTGGATTTCACAGTGGAGATAGTGTGGATCCTGGCTGAGTGGCTCGCTGTGGTCCTAGCATGGCTTCTTGCTCTCCCCAGTGCCCTCAGGAGAGAGGAGCTCAGCATCTCTGCTCTGGGGCACTGGGAAGGTGGCTTTCAATTAGACCTGGGCAATTCCTGTCCCTTTATCTCTCAGGATTGAGGAGGGAACTGTATGGCTACTTTCAGAGGAAGTATATTTGGGGGGAATCATGCCCCGCTAATTTGCTGGTGGAAAACCTTGTGCCCAGGTGTCACAATACAGAACTCTTTCATAAGGAGCCTCTCAGTGGTTAGATCTCAGTGTGCCCTGCAGAATGAGTTACCAGTCAGGGCTCCTGCAGCTCTGAACTGGTAACAGGCCTTTATGTCATCATTGTAATTGAAATATTTTCATCCAAGCCATGTTAGTAGTGGTAAGCACGGAATGCAGTGGCCACTGGGACCTTGGATGAGCAGAGGGCTGGTTGCAAAATGTAGAGTGCCATGTTTTAAGCACAGTTATGTGTGGTTTGTCACCTCTGTAGCACACGAGGAACATGCTTAATGGGAACAAAGTTAATAAAGGGAATGAGGCGCAGGCCCAGCTTTTTTTTTCAACAGAGCAGGTACAAGCACAGCTGGCTGGGAGGAGAGCCTTGCAGGGACTCTGGAAGAATTACAGAGCTTTGGGTAGGGATGAGCTCTGGTGCTGTCACAGTACAGAGTGGTATGTGAGCTGGGGGTGACCCGGTGTCCCTTTGCTCTTGCTGCAGAGCACTTGGTCTGTAATGGTTCGTGTGTCTGCTCCCGAGGGCTTCCTGCCTGCAGGAGTGCTTGGAAATTAAGATGAAAGCTTCTTTTCTGCCTTATTCATAATAAATGCAAGGTTTTCCCCTGAAGCACTTGGCATGACTAATGTGCCACATATTCTTGCTGTCCCAGAGCGGTAGGCGAGTGCTTCTGCCAGACAGGTGCTCACAGCACACCTTGGGCCCTGCGCTGCCCAGCAGCATCAGGAGCCAGGCGCCGCCGTGGTGGAGCTCCCCACAGACAAGCGTGAGCTGGAGCCTTTAGCCTCAGGGCACCTTCAGTATGGCTTTGCTGTTACACTGCTTGATTTCCTCAGAGATGCTCTGAAACCGTGTGAAACGTGTTCCTGTTGTTGAGCTGCATTTTCCCCTTTAAAGCAATTACTGCCGACCGTCTGCGTGGGAGCCGCCGCTTCGCACCGTGCCTGCTGGGAAATGCTCCCTGTGATTCCAAGCACTCACAGGTTCCCTGAGACCCACCTCCATTAGTCAGCACCAAGGTTCTTTGGTGATCTTTGTGATGGACCCAGGTTCTGCTGTGGGGAGGGAGGTGGCAGAGCTACAGGTACCGTGCCAAGGTGCTGGGAAAACAAACGCTCCACAAACGAGGAATCCACTTGCAGACCTCTCCGTACCTGTGGCTCTCAGGGAGAGTCATGTCTCTTCCACACCAGGGTGTCCTGGGCTCCAGCCATCCTCCTCCAGCACAGAGGGCTGCCTGTCAGTGTGATTGGTGGCACAGCAGCAGAAAATTATGCCGCAGAGAGGATGAGCTCTTGGTTTTGGCAGCAGAGAATCGTCTGCCTGTTTCGGATAAGGAGGAGGAACAGCAGCCCTGGCACGGGCCGGCCCTGCTCCGCCAAGGGAGCCCTGGCTGCCCCGGCTGCAGTGTGGACAGATGGCCTTGATGGAGGCTGGCCATGGGGACAGGGGCCCCACAGACCCCCTCGGTCACACAGCCTCTGCTCGCGCGCGTCTCATGTGTTACATGGACCGATTCAAGGCGGGCGTCACTGGAAAGTTTCCATCTCAGATGCTTTGGTTTATAAAAAGCACATAAGTCTGTGGTGGCTGAGAGGTACAGTTTGATTGCACCTGTTTAGTGAAGGATATATGTTACTAAAATTCCCCCAAAAGTTCTCGGTGAAATTCGTGCGGTGGTGGTGGTCACTAGACCATAAACGATGGCGAGCCCAGCCAAGCAGATTGAGTTTCACACCAAGACTGCCTAACACCACATTTTAAAAGCACAGTAACTCCATCCTCCTCAGAGCTGGGGAGGACAATTAGGTGCAGAAAGGTCATCAGCCAACACATCTCTGCTAATCTCAGTTTTACGGTCCTGGCTTTAGTCTGCTTTGGTAAGTCCCAAACATTTATGTTCTTGTTCTTTTCCAAACCGCTGCCGCAGTGTCAGGAGCAAACCCTTTTTGTGAACCATGATACAATCAGGAGGAAACTGAAATATATATTTCTTGCATTGAACAGTAAGTTCAAAGATTTTCTGCAGGTCTTTCTAATTGGATAAAGAAGGAATTGGCACTGTGGACATATATCCAGCCTTGATGTCTGATGGGCTGGAAAGAGCTGTCTCCCTCTATACTTTGAGCTTCTCCACTGGCTTGATGCCCCAAAAGCCCTTCTCTGGGTGGGCTGCACATCACAGATGGGAGTTGCAGCAGGTCCATGCCAGCAGGCCGCATTAGGGTCCCCCTGGAGCTGCAGGAACAGGCGTTGCAGCAAGTGCTCCCGTAGACCCTGGCGGTGTCCTGGGTGCCAGGCATGGCACTGGTGCCCTGTGGTGTTGGCACGACCTGTGGGCCATGGAGAGCAGCCAGGCATTTCTCCCCAGCCTGGGCACAAACCCACAAACGCTCCTGTCTTCTATTTGCCCGCTGTGTTAGCAGAGCGCACTGTTCTTTCCATGTATAGTGACAGTATATAAATGCTGCCAAAATGTTTTTATTTTCAAACAGTAGTGTGGGGCAGGATGGGGTGGCCATTACTATCAGCGGGAGTGAGGCCCTGAGAGTTTTGCTTGAGGTCAGCATGGAGTTCAGGTTAATAAGCAAAAGTTCTGTATTTTCAGGATCTGCTTGAGTCATCCTCTTTATATTCCCTTGTTTCTCAACAGGGCAGTTTGGTATGGTTTAGTGTTGTGTTTTTGTGCAGGGAGGGAAACAGTGGGAAGATCCTGACCCTGGGATGGCTCAGGTCACCTGCAGAACCCAGATTATGAGGACTTTGAAGGGTTTTCAAGGTCATTATGTTTTAAACTGTGTGTCTGAAACTGGCTCTGTGTTGTAGAGGTTAACGTGGAAGTGATGCTGGTGCTGGCTGGTATCTCCCTCTCTAGTGAATTTTCGAAAGCTTCTGCCTTTTGTCTTCCTTTGCATCCTCCATCTGGAAGGATGTCCTGTGTGTTTCACTTTGCAGGTCATCCTGCTGCTACAATAGGATGTTGTGGTTTTTTGCAAATAGCTGATGTTTACATTTTAATATGTTGGGTTTTTTTTTTTTTTCAAACAGCCTTCAATGTGTGGTTGAAATGTTAAAATAATTGGTATGCTGATAAAAGACTACTAAAAACTCATAATATTCAAATAATGAGATTTGATTGCTGTATTCAAATAGGACCTAAATTCCTGCTCTCTCACAGTTTTATATGTCAATATATATCAATAATTCACACCTTGTCATGGCTCTCAATGTCATTATTTCATACGAAATGAAAAAAAAACCAAACCTGTTTGTGTCTGTCTAAAAGATTTTGCTCTGGAGTTTTGCCTTGGCAGAAGCAAAATGTAAAATAATGAAGCCATGGAGGGGTGGGTCAAATTGCCGTACATATTAAAAGAGGAGCTTTTGATCAGCTTCTTTGAGGGTCTGGTATAACTCCATTTATCTGCAGATCTCAGGGGATGCCCCCAGCCCCCAGATAATGGGGGACTTAGTTAATCAGGGCAGCCAGCTGTCCAGCTTTCCACCGGGGTAGGGTTCAAGCTCACAGCCCATCCTCTGCAACCAGGCCTGCTGCAGCAGTGGATTTGTGTGTTCCCTGCAGCGCTCCAGCCCTGGGGCTGCTCTAGGAAAGCCAGCCAGGCACTTGGGGCTCCCTCCCAGCTCTGCTCAGAGCTGGGGGGCTGCTGATCCATGGTTGCATTTGAAAAGCAGTAGTTTGTGTGGCACTTGATCTAAATTCTGCTTGGTGTTGGGGACACCTTGGTGACAGAGCTTGCAGTAGAGCTGTGACACAAAGGTCAGGTTAAAGAGGTTCAGAGTGAGGTTCTGATGTTTGTAACTCGGTGGTATTTTGTGGTTGGCTCTTAGGCTGAAGGCACAGCACATTTCTGTGGGGCAGCCCTGACAGAAGTATTGCTCCAGAGATTTTCAGGATAGACTCATTCCTACAGGGCAATAAATAGGAAATCTTGTGATGCTTTTTTTACAGGACGGAGGTGTTTTCCAGAGGGTTTTTTTACAGCTTGTTCACGATGCTTCCACATTCAAATTCCTAAACTTCAGTAAAATTTCAGTTGACTCTTTCTTTTTTTAATGAATCCCAACTGTTCTCCCAAATGTGCGTGAGACAGATATAGCAGGGAGTTTAATTTCACTTTGCTGCAGTCGCTTACCTCCCTTTTGATTAAGCTGTGAGCACAAACAAGCACGGGCGCCCCGCTCGCTGCCCGTATGGCAGGAGCTGCCGTGCTCCCGCTGCTCCAGGGAGCCCAGGAGGGCTCGGGGAGCGCCAAGCCAAGGTGCCTGGTGGGTGGAGCTGGGGTGTGTGCAGGAGAGGCCTCGCTGCACTGGGGGTGTCTGCACCCACTGCTTCTGGCTTTTCAGCCTGCAGGAGAGGCGCTAAGCTGGGGTCTTCCTTGCGTGCCTCCAAAGCGCCGGTGGATCTGCGGGGCTCTCCCCATCTTGGAGTGCTCCTCCTCAGCTGCCTCTCCCGTAGCTGCTCAGCTGTTTGTCCGGGCGGTTTTTCCCAGTCTTTTGTGTGGTGAGCAGCATCCTCCAGCTCATCAATAGCATTTTACCAGGTGCAGAGCAAACCTGGGCAGTGTTTCCGTGCAGCATTTATCCGAAGCGGGCAGCCCCGTGTGAGCTGTGCCGAGCCGTTCAGGACCCAGCAGGGCATTATCAGGCAGAGCCTTTTCCCGGCTGGGGCCGCGCGATGAATCGAGCGCGCTGCCGGCCGGCCCGCAGGCTCAGGTGGCCGCTGTCCCCCGGTGTCGCCGAGCCCTTTCAGCGATTTGTCACGGCCGGCTCCGCTCCCGTTGCGGCAGCACGTGCCAGCTCCATGTCACAGGGGCTGCTGCCAGACGGGCGCGCAGCCCCCGACACCCCCGGCCAGCGCCCGCCCGGCCGGCAGCAACGCGCTCCGCACGGCCCTGGCAACAGCCCAGCGCCGAGGAATCAGCATCTCCATAATGAGGAGTGAATGGCATCCATCAGTCCCTTTAGAATTGGGCCCAGGCGTGTGCCTCCTCTCCGAGGAAGTTTGGCAGCCTATTCATTAACAAGAGTCATCAGGAGTTCAGCCCATAAAGGGGAGGCAGCCCCGCACGCTGCGGGCTGGCGCTGTCAGGAATGCGTTCTCTCCCCGGCTTCGGGCAAGGCAGGAAAACTGAGCAAATAACGCTGTCAGCAGGTGCAAACGCTGAAATGCTGGCTATTGATTTTCTTTATTTAGGCTTCCACGGGAAGTTTATAAGAAGATTTATCACATATCAATCGTCCTCTGCGAGCGTTAAATGCAAAATTCTTCCTTTCTTTCTCTTCCCTTTGTTGCCACCACGCCTGCAGGAACTCGCCGTGCAATGAGAAAGTGCTTTGCTTATTCCCTTCGAGGTCAACACTAGACCACTGTCTCCTGGCTTTAAGCACTGCTTTTCTCTGATTTTTTTTTTAATAGTGTTTCAGAGTGGTTTTGTTAATGTACTGCAAGTCACAAATGGCACTTCAATATTAATTAGTAATGCTTTTCAATTCTAAATACCCTCACCTGCATTCTGTTGTCACTGGTGTTATTCTCCTGCTCCTAATTTCTAAATTCAGCTTGGCCTTTGCTCCCACCGAACAGCCTTGCAGAGCTCGAGTGCATTTCCCCATAACAGAAACACAATGAGGCGCTGAAAACTTTTGTTTTCACTGAGGAAACGGAGAATGAGATGTCATCCTGGCTCCTGCGAGCCCTAATTCATAAAGTCATACATGAGGCTCTCCAGCCCATTGTAGGTTTGTCCCAGGCGTTATCCTGTTATTGGAAGTGTATGATTCACCTTCTGAGCAGACAGAAGCTGCACACAAAAGGGGAAGATTTGCTTTCTCCGCTGTGAAAGGCTGCCGCAAGCAGGGGTCCTATTAAGACAGCTGGAAAGTTGCTTCAGCTTGTTACGCTTGTAAGTTTTATTGGTGACTGGTTTTTGATTACACATTTGAATGCTGTGTGTTCCAGGTTGCCGAGTTTTAATTAAAAGGCAATAGTCTCGATGTTAGCTCGCTTTGTTGTGTGCATTATTCAGGCCATAATGCATGCAAGTTGTGGGCTGGGTTTGTCCACTGTGCATCATTTATTTGGGATACATAAGGTTGCACCTTCTAGCACCTGCCCTAAATACAACCGTCACGCTTTTGGAATTGGTTTATTGTGCTTAATTTCTTCCAAGAAGTCCAGTGATCAAATGAATGTGGGGGGAGGGGGGGTGTATTCCTCTGTCCTGTACCTTTTTTTCTCCAATCTAGTTACTTTTCTGGTCATTGGAACAGGAATATTGAGTGCCAGGAGCTTCCCATAGTGCCACAGCCTGTCTGTGATGGTGGGTTTTGATCTGGGGCTTTGCTCCTGTACTTGGCAGCTCCCAGGTCACAGCTTCTTAGTCAGGAAGAGGTGTTATCCTGAATTTCCAGCCCTGAACGTATCCCCTCCTTGTTGCTCCCATCCAGAACCGTTGGGCAGTTCTGGTCTGGTTCCCTGCCCGTTCCAGCCTGGTCAGTGTGGACATGGGGCTGGGGGCTGGTGCTCGGGGATGCCGTGGGACAGCCTTGAGCTCTGCACACACCTTTCCTTAACGGGGCGTCGCAGCTACGAGGAGAGAGCTCTGTACCTCGAAGCCATCATCCAGAACCATAAAGAAGTGATGACGTTTGAGGATTTCGCCGCTCAGGTCTTCTCTCCCTCTCCCAGCTACTCCCTCGGCGGAACTGGTGAGTTCTGTGCATTAGTCTTCTCTGTAGCCCAAAGAAGCACTTGAGCAGCAGATGTACACCTGTTTTTTGTAGATAAATGCTTGCAAATTTAAGGCGACTATTCTTCCTCTGAATCAACTAATGAATATCAAAAGGAATTATGACATTCATTTTAATTTGTTTTGCATCAGAGCTATTCACACTGCTCCTTTCTTCAGCTATCCTGTTAACCTCCAACTCCAGCAAGGTTAATGAACTTTCTCGCAGTGATGGGCTCGGGCTCATTCAGGGCTCCGGGTTCTTGCTGAGCTGGGAATATGTTGTTCAAAAGTGAGGCCTGAATCGGGGCTCACTTATCAGAAATAGTTCCTCACAGGGGAAGCTGCTGTTAATGCTAAATGGGGATTATGCTGCTGAGCTACCAGGGTCAGGGATTAATGCACAAGAAGCGCAGGATCGGGGTGCTGTTAGGGAATCGCAGCGGCGTGCGGGATGCAGGCATGGAGCGCGCTGCAGGCTGCCCTGCAGCACCTGGCCTGGAGCCTCTGCAGGGTTTGCTGTGGGGGTGTGGGGGTGTGAGGGGGGTGTGTGGTGTCTGTGTGTGTGTGTGTGTGTGTGCATGCACATCGGTGCTCATCAGTCATCTGCCTGCTGAGAGGTGACAGCAGTGTGCTGAACTCGGGGAATTTACTCCTCATGTGCCTTGTGGAGGGTTAGGTTAGTGTGCAGTCACAATTGCTGTCCAGCTGGTTTGATTAAGTTTAAGTGAACCTCTCCTGAAAGGGAGCTTTGGCTCTGAAATGCCACATTTCTAGTGCCTTCAAAATGTGTTTTTTTCCAGCATCCAGAATGTATCTGGTCACCATGTGCTGGACTCTCTAAGAAAGATTCCTTAATCTGTCGTTGACACTCCTAGGGTGACACTGGCACTTTCTCATCATTCCCTGCTTCTCTTTTGGATTGCTGAATAGATTACTTCCAACCTGTATAAACGTTGCAGGACATCTGCTCTATTTCTCTTTAGCCTGACTTGTTAGCAGATATCTTCCATCTAAACTGAAACACTGAAGGAAGAAATTAAATTTGCTCACATAAATCACTTAGGAATAAAACCAGCCGTGCAGCATTGTCTGGCGTTGCTGGCTCCAATCCTGGCGTGCTTGGAGCTTTGTGAGGAGATAAGAGGCCTGTGCTGGCCGGGCAGTGGTGGCCAGGAGCAGCAGGCAGAAGGCTTTGGAGATAAGCACTGGCAGGAGGGGGGAGGAAGCCGGGGCCATTTACATAATCGCACCTCTTCGTCCTGGAGAGGCGTCAGGGAACATGGGATGGATCTATTGATCTCTGCTGAACTGGAATACTAAACAACGCTAGGAAAGCTTATAACTTAAAGCTTTGATTAATGTTTCCTACATTAAAAAGTAGAACAGCTGTGCATTAAATTCTTTTATACACTCTGCCAAAAGTCTGAGACAAAAAAATCACCCGTTTCAATAGGAGCGCGGGCGCGTGCCCAGGGCTGGTTGTTAGCACTTGAATCATTTATCTGTGGACGTATCAGCGAATAGAAATGTAGATATAGTGATCTGGTTTTGCTCTGTGCATAGCTGTGATTCATTTTCATGTTGTTCTTAGCACATGGTGTTGTGTCACATGTGGTTTGACAGGGCAGACCTCTCCGCAGCCCCACTTTCTGAGGGATAAGTTGTGTATGCCAAAAAAAAAATAGTAGCTGTACTCCAGTGGCTGAGGATTTCAGAACACTGTTAAATCAGGAGTACCCGGGTATGATTTCATTATTTTAATTGCTTTTAAGTGCAAAGCCTCCCCCAGCCAGGTCCCAATTTTCAGACTTCTGAACCTTGGAATTAATTTCCCGCTCATGAACTGGAGGCCGGCCATGACTTCTGGTGTCAGAATCTCCGCTTCAGAGAGTCTCCTCACATTACCTGCTGATTCTCCTGCATATTTAGTCAGTGATGAGCAGGGGCAGTGTCAGCTGTGGCCATGGGGATGTGTTTTCCATCAGATGCCCCTCAGCAGTCAGCAGGGAGGCTGGATGCAGTCCCGGCAGCTCCGCTGTTCCCCAGCCAGGCCTGCTTCAGGCATAGATCCACCTGTCCTGCACCTGCAGGAATCACCTGTCTGCCACTTTGGAATACAGGAGACATTTTTCTATTCTGAAACAGAAAAAAAGGAGTCAGGGAGCAGTTAATCAAAAGAAGCACTTTTCTCTGAAGGAGTGGTCAGGCACTGGCACAGGCTGCCCAGGGAGGCACTGGGTTCCCCATATTTGGAAGTGTTCTGGAGGTGTCAGGAGATGATCTCAGGGTCATAATGGTGGTACTGGGTTGGCCACTGGACTTGTTGATCTCTTCCAGCCTTGATGATTCTGTGGGATGCATGGAGCTGGCACAGGTGGCAGTACAAGCCAGCTGGTACTGCTGATTCTGCTGAGCATAAACTGTTCAGGTAAATTTAAGATTAATTCTCATCTGACCTGATTCTTGTAATGCCCTTCAGGTGTGATGCTGTCAGTGCTGCAAATGCATGTGTGCAGCAGAGAAGGGTCAGGGAGTAAGGGTGCTGCTTATCACAGTGCAGTGTTCTCAGGAGTTACCCCCGCGTAGGGAGAAGTCAAACACAGCTCTCAGTGACATACTGGGGTATTGCTGACTATGAGATACTCTTGGAAGTGGATGTTTTTGTGTTTTCTGATGCTCCCCCTGGGGATGCATCCCCAGACTCACATGGGATGTGGTTTTCCTGCCCTGGCTTAGTCTCCCTGTCACCAGTCTTGCAGGTGCTGCATTTTCTGCATGGAAATTGTCCAGTTGATGTCTTTTGCTGTTTTGAGGAGCAGAGCCTTAAACTCCCTGTATGGATTACAGATAGCCCTGATACCTTCAGCGTTGAAAGTGCAGCTTCATAGGCAGAATGGCCATCCCCAAACTCATGCCGGGGATGTGCAGATTAGGAACAAAAGCTGGGAATACGGCCCTTTGTTGTTAAACTGGTGCATTACATGCTGTATTTTAATTAGGCAGGGTTTGAGAGGCAGCCCAGGAAATCCTCCATAATCCAACACTATTGAATTATTCTCATTCTTTCCCTCTGCAGATTTCTCTCCTTTTAGTGGACAGGCTTTAAGCTGCTGCTCTTGCTCTCTCAGCCAAAACCAGAAATAATTATCGAACAAAATGCGTGTGTTCTGTAAAAAAATTGGTGAAGCTGAAGTGGGCAGAGCAGCACCTCGACTTCATCTGCCTCTGTGGCTCCTTGGGGCTTTGGTCTGTTTTAGTGTAAGATCAGCAGCCAGAAGCATGGTGTTAACCTTTGGAAGTATATTCCAGGAGAACTCTGCAGTCATAGCTTTCCCCCACAAGGATCCTGTCCGAGGGGGTTGTGCTGGCCAGGGCAGGTTCCTGCGTCCCAGGGACCCCCCTAGCGGAGCGCTGCCGGCGCCTCAGGGGTTAATGGGAACGGGCACACTTGACTGCTGAGAGGACTGATCTAATCACTGCCATATCCAAGTGCATCTGTTCACCATGAGGTCATTCTTGTGCATGCTAATGACTTGGAAAATAAAGCACAATGCTCAGCGTTATCAGGGAGGATATAGTGTAAATCTTGGCTTTTTTAGTTGCTAATGGGTAGTGTGGAATGGGCAGAGAAAGCATCTTGGATTCTCCAGCTTAATGTTTTTAAAGAATCCTTTTCAGTAGATCATCAGAAGAACTGTACTGGAAAACTTGGACATGTGGTATCTGTTGATAAATGGATTCTTAAATGAATATTATGGCATTGCCCAAGCGCAACACTTGAGTCGAGGAACTATTGAGGTTTTCAGCATTCTCTGGTTTTAAAGCCCTGGGAGCTGTGCCTGCTGATTTACATAAAACCGAGATTTTGCAGCCTTTTTGTTGCAAAGGTGACACATGCTTTCCTTTTGTCTCTGGACTTTTACATGCATAAAGTTCTTGTAGAAAATATTTGAATGCACAGCAAACAAGATCTGGCTTATTTTAAACCACTTTTTTGTTCAGTGCTGAGCTTTATCTTTCCCACTTTAAAGCAAAAGGATTACTTGAATTGGACATGCAGATTTAAAATAGATTTTTGAGAGAAACAAAACCAAACCCAGAGTAATTCTTGTTTCAAACAGGACTGATGCTTTTTGTAACAGTAATTGAGCTAAGGATTCATTTTGCTTTAGCTTGGTTTTTCTGGGGTTTTTATACTACTTTAGGGTTTTTGTTATTTTGTCTTTTTCCTTGAAGCTCTGTAGGGTGTTTTGTCAGATCTGTGTCCGTGTTCTGTGTGTGTATATATATATATATATATATATATATGTATGTATGTAGTATTTTTGCCTGTTTTCCTGGGAATTTTAAAAACAGACACATCTGAAACTGAGTAGCTGTGTCCTGGTATCAGAGCACGTGCAGTGTGTGCCAGGGGTTGGGTTTAATCCGTGTGTCAGCATTGCCTGAAACTGAACAATTTGTTTCTAATATATGGGATTTAGGAAATTCCTGACTGTCCTGGTTACTGGCAGAACAGGGAATTGCTGCTAGCATGGAGCATGGGTGAGGTCTGCTGGGTGTGGTGCTCAGCAGGTGGGGTGGGACACTGTGCAGCTGCCATGGTGGTGCAGGTTGTCCAGGCAGGGAACAAAGAGGAAAAGCTGAGGGAAGTGGAGCAGAGGAACCAGGACAGTTATCACAAGAGGCAGGACTCAAGGGCTTTCTGTTCTTCCTCCTTTCCTGTGAGGACTATTCAGGATGAGGCACGGGAACCTGTCTGGCTTCCCCATCTGTTTAATCCAGGTAGTTCCTCATCCTCAGCAGAGTGGAGCCTGCCACAGCTGGGCTGCCCTTGGGAAGTTCCTGCAGTGCACCAGCAGATGTGGGAGCTGCTCCTTGCCTTTGTGCTCTTGCTTATCAGTGCTCTTCCCATCATTTTCCTGCCCTTTTGGCAAGGCTGCTGCCTTAGTGTCCCCATGAGGGTCAGGAATGGTCTGGCATTAAGCAAGGCAGGGTCACAGGTACCACAAAGTGCTGGGGGCAGCAGCTCTGTCCCCCTCCAGCTCCCAGGCTGATTGATGCAGTGTATGCCCGGGAGCCCAGATCCCTGCAGAGCCCTAAGGAAGTGGCTGCCTGCCCAGTGTGCTGGGGCTGTCCCTTGTGCCCCCAACTGAGGGTGGACAGTCCAAACCTGTCCCTCGAGGCTGGGCAGGTGCTGGGACTGCTGCCCTCTCAAGCCTGATGTTCCCCTCGGGATCTCCAACAGTGCAGGGGGGTGTGAGAGCTACATCAGGGTTCTCAGCCTGGCCCCCTGCCTTTTCCGTGTAATTAATTGGCTCAGAGGGTGCTCCCCCAGCTTCGCTCTCCAGGAGAGGAGGTGCTGAGGGAGGGTTTATCCTAGCAATCAGTGCTGGGATGGGCAGAAATATGAGCTTGATGGGCCGTCTCTTCTGCCCAGTGACAGCTCCAGCTGCTCGAGCTGTCAGCTCGAAGAAGGCTCCAGGCAATGTGGCCCATTTGCATTTTCCCTCTGCACTGAGGCTCTGGCAGAGACCTGCAGCAGAGGCAGGACAGAAACGGGGCAGAGCTGTCCTGCAGCCTTGTGCTGAGGGCTTGGGCTGCCCACATAACACCCACATTACCCTCAGCACTTGGGGTCCCCCTGCCTGAGGCTGAGCCTTGCAAAACTAATCAGCAGCTGCTCCAACTTGAGAGTAATTAAACTTCAATGTGTACATTTCAGGCTTATTTCCGAGGTGCTCAAACCATGGAGGCCCACAGTGGTGCCAGGCACTCCCACCTGAGCTGGGAGCTGTGGGTGCTGTTTTAAGGTCCATTTTGCCCCAATTATTAACCTGTAGTGTCAGATTCTCTTTACTGTGTCACTTACAGCTTTCCAGGGCACTGGAGGAAGTGTGTGGCTTTGATTAACCCAGCTTCAGTTACCCATGGGTTTTTCTACACAGGCTCAGGATGCTGCTTACAGTGTACTTGGAGCCTGTCTTTGGGAGTTGGAAGCAGGAACACTGTGCAGATTTACGACAACAATTCTCTCTGGAATTTTATTACCTTTGCATTTACTAGGAAAGAAAACAAAGATTTCCACAGACCTGTCCTGGCTGAAAGGTTAATAGGGGGCTGGAACAGTTCACAGCCCATGTGAAAACTTCATAGCTCTTCCCAAGTACCAAGTTCTTCTCAAGTTCTTCTCAAGTACAAAATCTTCAGCATCCTTACAAGTCATGGTCTTACTCACCCTTGCTTTCAGGGGTGTTCAGCTGCTTCATGAGCAGCAGATAAAATGCCATTCCTAGAGCTCATGCCCTGGGGAAGGAACCAGGTTTATTCTATGGACTGGATTTAAGATGCAATATACCATGTCTCTCTGGCTTCCTGCAATGTAACCTTGCATTGAAAGTGCCATCATCTATATTTTAATTCAGTTTTTAATCCCTCCTGCAAGAAATGTATTTTAAAAGCTTAATGCTCTCTAAGCAGCCTCAGCTGTGAGAGGCCCTCCAGAGTGTGTGTGTGTCTTGTCTGAGTGCAGGTGTGTGACTGCTCATGGACAGGTTTTATGCATTCAAGGACTTCCTCTTCTGGCACAGGATCTCTCTGCTCCTCACTTCTACAGCCAGTTTTAACCTGGCTATAGCATCACAGACATTTAGGTCTCCATGAAGCCTCAAATTTTAGCCAGTTTCAAATGGTGTGACCAGCTACAGTGCTGGACGTGGAGCTGAGGCATGAAGGAGCTGCACACCACCATCCCACAGCAGCAGCTTTGACAGAAGATGAAGCACAATGAATATTCATTCCAATCTTTGCCAACATTCCCTCCCTTGGCTGTTTAAGTCCTCAGACCCCAGGAGAAAGGGGCATGGGTGTGTTTTTCTGCAGGTCCCTGAGGGTAGCTCCCCTTCCTGCCTTTAGCAGGTGTGCTGTGTCAAGTTGATGCAAACACAGCAGTCACAGGGTGCTGGTCCTTCACTGACATGGTTTTGTTCCCCCCTTTGGTCCTGCACTGACATGGTTTTGTTCTCTCCCTTTAGATTAGAGTGTTAATGCTCTCGGTACAGTAACAGCCACAGGTAAGAGCTTCCCGCAGGCCCCTCTGCTGCTGCTGCAGTTCATCAGTAACAGCTCTCCTTGCCCTCCTCCTCCCTTGCTGCCTCTGCTCCATGCTCAGCTCTATCTCCTGTGCTCCATGCTCAGCTCACACCTCCTCTGCTCTGCCTCCCATGCTCTGTGTTCACCTCGTACCTCCCAAACTCTGCATGCAGTTCTGCCTCCTCTGCTCTGCACTCGCCTCCTGCGCTCCGCACGTGGTTCTGCCTCTAGGGTGCAGTTCTGCCTCCTACAAACAACACAATAATGCCTCCTGTACATTAATGCCCACAATATGTGTACAGTAATGCCTCCCACGATCTATGAACAGTACAAACTCTGTACATGCCAGGTAATGCGTCCCGTGATCCACACGCACTAATACATCCCGCGATACGCGCCTGGTAATTATTTTTTACTTCTAAGCTGCTTCAGCTTGTCCATTTGGAGAAAACTATTATTTTGACCATCTGCCATTCTGCCTCACTGCAGGAATGTCAAGCACAACACCTCCCTCGAAGCCCTTCCCTCCCCCACGCTTTTCTCCCCAGCCAATAGCACCACAGGTTTTGTTTTAATCCAAAGTTGACAGCTCTCCATTTTTCACAGAAAATGCCTTTACAGGCTAAGTCACACTTTCCACCTTTTTAAAATGTGCTATTTCCCCTCAGTCACTTTTCTCAAAGAACCAATCTGGTAAGTAAGGGCTGTCTTTGAGATGCAAACGCAGGGCTGCAGGCAGGCTGAGGGGGTTCACACTTCGGGCTGTGCTGCTGCTGTTCCACTCCTGCTTTCAGTCACTCAAACACCCAGAGCTGCTCAAGCAGAAGCACAGGTTACACCTCACCTTGGAAGTGCAGCCCAGAGCCAGGGTGAGTCTTTGTCCTCAGACAGCAGCTGAGGGCTCATCCTGCTGCCACACTGACCTGTGGCCATGGACCCACCTGTCCTGCAAGCACAGTGCCCTGCTCACCTGTACCTGAGGACCAGCTCAGCCATGGGCACCTTCACCCAAGGCCCTGCTGCGTTTTGGGGCATTTTGTGCACCTTTGAGATTTACCTGGGCTAGGAAGGTGAAGGGAGCAATGAAGAGCTGTGGTCTGGCCGGGCACAGCTGAGAATGGAGTCAGTTGTTGCACTGGAAGTAGGTCTATGTTTCAAAACACAACCATCCCTCTGGAGGTACACGTGCCAATGGTGCCAGCCTTCAGAGAGGTTCAGAACATTCCTGTGCGCTCCCTGCCTGGCTCCAAGGCTGTTCCTCCCTCCTACCTGTAATAAAAAACTTGGGTTTACACTTCGGGAGAGAATTGCAACGTGGTTTAAAAAATACTGTTTCCTTAGGGAGCTGATGAAACCTGTTCCCCCTGGGAAATGCCTTGGGACAGGCCAAGCCCTCAGGAGCAGGGCAGGGTGTGTCCCTCACAGAAGCTGCACCTGGGTTTGTTCATTAGCGTCTCATTTAATGACCATGTGCTCACCTGTTCCCCCTCAGCCAGCCTGGGCAGGCCTGGCCTCCAGGGAATAACCAACAGGTGACTCCACTCAACAACAAAGCATAACCCCCCCAATACCCACAGCCCCCCAAGACCCTTCCCCAGTGGTGACCATAAGCACCAGTAACAGGGGTACCTGTTATGTAGTGGAAGAAATTGTGATTCTTTAGGATTTTTCCAGAGGTTAAGGCACCTTCCTTAGGTGAATTCTGAATGGAGAATTCTGTGCCAGCCCTCACCCTGGGAATGCTCGTTTCCAGCTCTCTGTAACAGGCCAAACACACAAGAACAGTTTAATGACACACAGCAAAAAACAGTTTTGTATCACCCACACAGAACTATTTTATGTTGGAGCTTCAAGTGGGCAGGATAGGACCTTCCCACCTCCCTCCCATGGGGCTGTTAGGGCTCTGAGAGCCATCAGGGGCTGCAGGGGCCGAGCAGACCAAAAGGGGGTGATGCAGGGGGGCTCAGTGCTCACCTAGACACCCATGGCCCCTCAGGGCTCCTCACTTCTGGGAGCTGGCAAAAAGCAATCTCTGGTTTCTCTGGAAGTGCAGCATGGCAGTTCTTCAGCTGCCTACAGCAAATTCCTCCTCTGGAGGTCAAGTTCACCTGAGTGACCCCATGAGAGGCTGGGAAGAGGCCAGGGGAGGGGCTGTGCTGTGCCATGTGGTTATTCTGAGGACTCAGCTGTTTTTCCTGACTGGGTTTTCCTTGCCTGCTCTGTTTTCCAGGCTGCCTCACCACAAGTGCAAGCGCTGACCTCGCTGACACCGCTGGCGTCGAGCTGGTGGAGCTGCCCTTGCTGCCTCCAGGAGCAGGGTCTCTGGGAAGCTCTGCCAGCACCCTCAGCAAGGTGTCCACCTGAGGTGTCCACCTGAGACCCTGGACAACAAAGCTGTGGCTGGGGCAGCCCACAGCACCTGAGCACAGATCAGAATGGGCAGTCTGGGTGAATATGTCTTGAAGGGGCAGGGTGAGGGGTTTGCTCTGTGAAACGGCCCTTCCCCAGTCTGGTCAGACATGGCTGGGGATTGGATGTCACCTGTGTCCCCATCACCACTGCACTGGCACCAGGTGAGCAAGGGTCCCAAGCCCCTGGGTGCAGGTGCTGCAGCCAGAGGTGAACCAGCACTGAAACTAGTTATTTAATGTACCCTTAGAGCATTGCTTTTGTCATTCCAGGCAGCACTGACCTGTGCATTAGGGAGTTTCTCCTAAAGAGAGGTTTTCCTGTGACTGGCCAGGTAGCAGAGGTTCCCTGCTGGAGCACAGGTGGATGAGGGAGGAGCTCTCCAGTTGGTGCTGTCCCACTGTGGGAGTGCTGTGGCCTTTCTGTGCTGTGTGCAATGGCTCTGCACTGGAACTGCTCCCTAGAGAAACAAAAATAAGCAAATCCCTTTTAGAAAAACAAAAGCCACACTCCTGCCATGACCCCTTCCCAGCACAGTGTGAACAACTGGGTAACCTCCTCACCTTGTCTCCAGCCAGAGTACAACACAGCTGAAGGCTTCTGAGGACTTGGGGTGTCCTCCTGGCACCTGCTGTAGTGAGCAGAGCTCGTGTTGGCAGTACCTGATCTGTTTTGGTTTACACGTGTCATAGGCTGATGGGGTGAAAATTGTTATAGTTCAATCCCAGGTATTTTAAAGCAGCAGAAATCTGAGATCCAGCAGCCACAGAGCCCTGTCCTGATGCTGCTTGGTTGCTCCTGGGCACACACACACACACGCACACCTCCCAACAGAATGGGAGCTGCTTTAAGCAAAGGGATTGCATTTTTTGGGAAATGTGCCGTTGGGCCCCCATCTGTTTTTGCACTTACACTTGGTGTTACAGCCATCTGTCTGTCTGACCATCTGAGTGCCAGCACCTGGCCAGAGGCCACCCTGTGCCTGTGGGGCACATTCCAGCCATGGCCAGTGATGCCAGTGTGCTCTGTGCCTGAGGGGCAGCAACTCAGCCTTGGTGACAGGAACTCACCTGGCGCAGCAGCTGGAAGGAGCCTCTGTCACTGAGGGCTTGAACAACTGGTTTGATTTTCTGCCTCAACCCACAGTTGGGTTTTGCTTTCTGTTGATTTTCTGTCAGTGAAGGAACCTAGAAAATAAAACATGTATTTTAATTTATTTTACATTCAGGGCCGGACAGGCAAGGCTGTCTGGCACTTAGTTATCCAATAGCTGGTCTGAAACAATTTCAAAGGCATCCTTCTGAGTAAGGAGCCCTTTCTCCTTAGAGCAATATGTACCTCTACTTCAGGGAAGAATTAAGACATCAATGAAAATCATGTTTTCCTGATGTCAAAAAACTATTAATTTGTATAAACTCCGCTGTGGTTTTGCACCCTGAACTGGATGACAAAGCCACTCTGTTACCCCTCACAAAATGAACAAATCTTTGCTCACAATAAAATTTCTCCCCAGAGCAATAAAAGGCAGTACCTGTGTGGTGTGTGTGGCGGCGGGTGGCAAGTGCTGGGGCTGGAACTCGACGACACCGGTGGTGGTGCTGCTGCGGTGCCATGGGTGTGCAGGGCTGGCTCCCAGGGACAGGGACAGTCCCTGCTGGACGTGGGTTCTGTCCCTCTCTGCAGGAACAGCTGCCAGGTGTGGAGCAGGCAGTGGTGCTCCCAGACCGGAGGGCTCTTGAGGAGTTCACGCTGTGACTGGCACAGGGGCACCCACGCTCGTGCCCTGCAGACCCCACATGGCAGCAGTGCCCTTTGCCACCCTGCAGGGTGGCACCTCCTGCCAGCCCAGCCCTGCCCACGGTGCCAAGCACAGAAACAGACTTTTGGGGTCCCCAGAAGCCGCTGTCCATAACCTGCTTCCCTGCAATGTCTCATGGCCCAACTAAAACCAGTAAGTTTTTAGTGGTGATTTTGTACTCTACAGTGACATTCCTTAAGCAAATGCAGGGGGCTGCACTCAGCCATAACAATGTCTGAAAAGACAAAGGAAATCTCCCTCTGCTGAAGAGCCACAGCAAAGTCCACTCCTAAATTGCTTTCAGGTGCTCTAAGCAGAAATGGAGAGTGAATCCAGCTAGCCCCAGATAAAGCTCCCTTTGCAGAAGTAACTGCACACACTAACGAGCTGTTGGGAACCCAGCTCCCACCCACCTGTCCTGAGGAGGATCCCAGGCCCAGCACCACTACCCTCGAGGGAGTGGAGAGCAGGCTGGGCTGGCTGCTCTGTGCACTCAGGGCTGTGCTGGCAGCACTCTGAGCCAGATGTGCCCCTCACCAGGGCTGGCACCCTGGCAGCAGCCAGAGCAGGGCAGGCTCTGGCTGGAGGGCATATGGCTCTGCACAGCCTGGCACTGGCACCCAGGGGGCTGGGGGCACTGGGGACACAGGCAGGACACAGCCACAGCCAAGGGGCTACAGTGGCACTGGCAGAGCCAGCCCAGCATGGGCCAGGAACATGGGCCCAAGGCACCCCCAGCTCCGCACCGATGGCAGCAGCTGCAAAAATGGCATTAAAATAATCTACTAAATTAAATAATATATGGACTAGATTATACTTACCATGGAGTCCCAGAATGGATTGTGTTGGAAAGGAGCTTCAGTTCATCTCATTCCACCCTTACCATGGGCAGGGACACTTCCCACTATGCCAGGTTGCTCCAAGCCCTGTCCAAGCTGCCTTGGAACACTTCCAGGCATGGGGCAGCCACAGCTTCTCTGGGCAACCTGTGTCATGGCCACCCCAACCTCACGGCCAAGAATTTCCTCCCAATATCCCCTCTAGTTATACCTTCCTCCAGCTTTAGAAGGATGCCTAACATTTTTTACAAACATTTGTATAGGTATTATCTTATTCCTACACCTATTAAGAAGCTCTCTTTAACTATAGAAAATAGATTAGGGATCTCACCCTATGTTCTACATATTGTATGCTACAGTATTTCAAAATATAAATCTAATATTTGATGTTATGCATGTCTTTATGCTTCTATTAGCTAGGGTATATGTTATAGGTATTAGATACACACAGATACAATATATATTATTACATTAAGGAAAATATATGCAATCTGTCATCTATAATTGAGGTATAATACAAGATATAGAATGTGATATGCATTATATATTATACAATATATCATATATGCACTATATATTTTATACTATTAATAAATAATAATAATAGTAATCATAATAATAATAGTAATAATTTTATCCTATTATTACCTGCTAATATAGTCAATAAATATTGACTATAAAGGTAATAATCTTATTCAAAATTTGGTTTAGGTTACCTATATACAACATATTACCTTTACATTATACATGTGTGTCTACATATGCACACATCCCTGGGATATATTTCAGCTGATATTTCACATATCATGACAAAAACTATAACATTACATTGCTAACTGTAATACTGTGTGCAAATACATGCAGTATACTTTTCTTTAAAATGTATATAAGAAAATAATATAAATCATATCGGCAATGTATGGATTCTATATAACATGATATAATGAACATGTAATATTTGGCACATTTATGATGTGCATCATGGAGTATTCAGTGCACTGTATAGATACAATAGCAGTATTTCAGACCAGGACTGACATGTATGTATAGTGGATATGCCAGGTGTGCACACCTACACCCTGTCCTCCACAGCACACAAATCCTGGCTGCAGAGCTGACAAAACCTCCTGTCAGACCAGAGTGCTTCATTACATCAACATTGGTAATGTATCAGTAATTATGTATAATGCATAGATGATATTATATACTGTAGATAATATATTTAATATGCATTGTCTAAGTGGCAATATATAACAGACATATATTAGTATCTATAATAATATAATATAATATAATATAATATAATATAATATAATATAATATAATATATGCTTTGATATAATACATGTAATGTATTATTACATTTATATATATTATAATATATTATTACATGTAATATATTATTATATTACCTATTATTATTACCTATTACATTACCTGTGTTATTACCTACATATTCTGAAGTTTACTTATATAAATCTATATTGAGTATACTACTATAAAAGGAAAATATTTTTTACACTTATTTTATCACAGAATCCTAGAATAGTTTAGGTTGGAAAGGCATAATAAAGCTCATCTAGTTCTACCCTTACCATGGGCAGGGACACCTTCCACTATCCCAGGTTGCTCCAAGCCCCATCCAACTTGGCCTTGGACACTTCCAAGGAGCCAGGAGCAAATGCAAAATATAATTTATTCTATAATAAATTCTGATTTTCTTTTGTGTGTGTGTGTAACTAAACCAAAACCTCCCAGCTCAGACACCCCCAACTGTATATAATTTTCCTCACATTTGTCATTGAACTGGTAATTCACTATAGGTAATTGAACTGGTAATTCACTATATGTAATTTCCCTCTAAAAACTGTACAAATGAGCCAATAAAAACCGTGGTCCCATACCCTGAGAAAGCAGAACCTGTTTTAACCTGCAGCTGAGCCATGCTCCTTTGCTCTGGTTAAATCCTCCCTGTCACTCACCTTCCCCATTCCCCGAGGAAGGCTGAAAAGCCTCAGCAGAGCGCTACAGCACAAGAGCCAGGCAGGAACAGGCTGGGCTGTGCATGCCCTCGCCTTCAGAGCTGCGAGGGGGCTTTATTAGAGCTTAAAAACAGTGCTTCTTTTTTAAGAGGAACAGGTGGTTTAACTGGGCCTGGCTGCTGCAAATAATGTCCCAATTACCGTGTTGGGAGGCTGCGCTCCTAGGAGGGCTCCTGTGCCGGTGTGGGGCTCCTGCTGCTGCCACTGTGCCCATCTTTGCCCAGCTTCAGTCCCTGGCTGCCTGCTGAGGAGAAAACAGCATGGTCACAACAGCACTGGGGGCAGCCCAGCCCTTGGATCCAAGGTAAGAACCTTGGTAAGAACCAAGCCTGGCAGTGTCCGGGGTGGAGCTGGTGCCACAGGACAGCCCACGCTTGGCATGTCCCATCTCCATGATTAATGTTGCCAGAGGCAGACCTTTGTTATGTGGACTGTAAATGACATTTTATTTAAACCATTTATAGCCCTAATGAGGCTTCTTACCTGCATGGAAGGATCTGAGGTGTTTAATGCCATTTGCAAGGATGCACCTGCAAACCCAGATCCTTCACCAAGGGAAGATGCCTGGATGCTTCAGGGAACTGCTGACCCACCCAGCCTAAAACACCACAACCCAGCACTCCTGACCTGGGAGCAATGGGGCAGGAGGTGTGTTGGCACCAGCACCCCACAGCACCCTGTAGCACCCTGCAGGCATGCTACACCCCAGAGAAACACCTGTGACTCCATGAGCCATTTCCCAGCTCATCAACAGCAATACCTTTTTTTAAAGAGGCTTGTGTTGTTGAGGAAGAGTGAAATCCAAGGCAAAAGCCAATGTTTGTCCTGTTTCCAGACTTACCCCAATCCCATGGATAACTCCCAGCTGCCCACCCCAGAAACAGACCAGGAGGTGCTGGGCAGGGCCCCCCAAAACCCTGAACTGTGCCCAGCTGTGTTTCCCAGTGAGTGCATCCAGCAAGGCAGCTGACAGATGCCTTACTGCACTGATGGCTACGAGGGACAGTGGTGTGGGTACCAAAACTTGTAAAAACCTTCCCTGGGGACAAGCATCCTCCAGAGAGTCTTCCCCTGTGGGCAGGAGCAAGAGCAGGGCAAGAGCAGCTTGCCCCAGCTCCCCAGCAGCTCTGAGCCCATGGGGCAGGGATGGTGTCCATGCTATATTTCTCAGGACCCTGCAGGTTCCTCTATCCAATCTCCCAGCTCCTTTCCCTGTGCTCACAGCACTCGGTCCCAGACCACACATTTGGCTCTCAGCGTGCTCAGAGAGGAGGAAGGCTCCAGCACAGCAGGCAAACCCCTCTGCCTGAATGCACAGAGCATGAGCAACCTCTGCACCAGCTGCCTCCACTGCGTCATATTTGGGGCAGGATCAGCGTTTTCCATGGTGCCCAAACCTGTTCCTGCTGGATGCACTGAGAGCCATCAGCAATTGATTTGTTAGCTGACGGCAGGAGGCTTTGTTTGCGCAGCGCTGACTGGCCGTGCTGCCAGGTGGCCGGGACATGGCACCCACCAGGCAACACCTGCATTCCCAGGGTCTGTACTGAGAGCACTCTGGGTTCAGACACACTGCTCAGCCCCTGGGACAGCCACCAAGCCACAGTGGCCTTGGACCTTCACAGACACACAGCAGGAGACAGAGGCCCAGTGCTGGGGGCCTGGGCAGTGGGACAGTGCAAGGCAGGAACTGGCGAGGGGCAAAGACAGATCCATCCCCAAAATACTGTCCAAAGGATACTGGTGTGAGTGGGAGGCTTTGTAACCTGTCATGGCAGTGCAATGCCCTTCACTGCCCGGTGGCATGAGATGCAAAACACAGTGCTGATGGCTCCCTGCAAAATCTCTCGGGCTGGGGCTCACCCTCATCACAAGGAACCTCTCCAGAAACTCCTCAGGCCATCGGGGCTCACCCTCGCAAGGAACCTCTTCAGAAACCCCTCAGACAGTCAGGGCTCAGCCTCACAAGGACACAGCAGTGCAGATGAGGGGATAAAGGCTGCAGACACAAAGGCACAGCAGCTCTGTCCAGGTTGCTGCAGATGTCAAAAGCAAATTACGTCCCTTTTACAGGATGTTTGTGAACAGAGCCATTTCCAGCATACTCTGCTGTCACCTCTCCTCACTCCTCCCCAACACAGGAGTCTCCACTAACCACCCTTTCTGCTCAGCAGGAGATGCAACACATCAGTGCCATAGGTTACCCAAACAGTTCAAAAAACCTGGGGAATTCTGGCCCTCAGAAATTTCACCTGATTCTTATCAGGAGAGACATGGATTTATCTGACTATCAGGAAATGGACAGCGGTATGAGGCTGTCAGTTTGTGGCCTGCTGCTGCCACAGGCTTTGAGCACGGATTTCAGCAGGGACACTGCTGTGACAGTGTGGATGGAGCCATTAGGCTTCTC
The DNA here is from genome assembly GCF_023055355.1 of Agelaius tricolor. Lineage (NCBI taxonomy): Eukaryota > Metazoa > Chordata > Aves > Passeriformes > Icteridae > Agelaius > Agelaius tricolor. The sequence continues at coordinate 5,345,696 of NW_027269261.1, forward strand.
TGGAGGATGTGCTGGGCATGGTCTGGAAATGGTGTCCAGTGGCCTGAGAGGACAGCCATGTGTGTTGGCAAAGTCCCCTCGGGGAGCAGAGAGCCCGCTCCATGGACAGCTGCAACACCGTCTGCACCAGCCCAGGATCTGGGGCTTTCCAAGGCCAGGGAAGCCAGGAAAGGCAAAGCTGCACCTCTTGCCAGGCAGGCTTTGCTGCCTGCATCTCTCTGGCTGTGCTCTTTTCCAGTGTATTGATTTACAGCTAAAACCACAGCATTGCCTAGGTCTGAAGTCAGCCCTGGTACTACCAAGTCAGTTTCCTAGGAATCAAGACAACAGGAGCATACCCATACACTGGTACTGTTCAGCCTGACTGAACAAAAAAAAAAAACCCAAAAAACAAAACAAAACAAACCACCAAAAACCAAGAAAACCCCAAACAAATCTTTCTCTACAAGCTTTGCTTTATCATAAAATACTCAGCCAGTTCCTGGAAACTTTCCTCCAGGAAGCTCCACCACCTGTCTTTCCCACAGTGAATCAGGGTTAGGAGTCTTTAGGTGAGAGATGGCAGGAACAGGCTGGAAACCTCTTCCAGGGAACCAAAGCCCCAAAGCATTGCTACTCCAAGACAGAGCAGCCCCTATGCCCACACCAAGCCCTCACAGCCCCCTGGCCCTTCACACACAACAGTTTGGGAGCAGGAATTTACTCCTGGGGCTGGCCAAGCAGACCTGCATGCCGTGAAGTTGGTTCTGTACCTGCTCCTGCTGGCAAAGGGGGAGATCCTATAGGTGCAAACAACACCTGTCTGCGAGAGGGGTTTCACAAACCCAGCATGCACCTTCCCCACTTACACAGATTTTACAACAATTCTGACCAAACCCGTCAAGATTCCCACATCCAAACACAAGCTCTGGAGATAGATCTATCCGCATAGATATGTATATATCTATACATGCAATTACCAAAGGCTGCTGCTGCAGGGCACAAAGGACCAGGCAGGAGCTGGCTCCAGCCCTGCCAAGAAGCAGAGAAACGCCTGGCCTTCCTTGCACCAGCTCCACAGCTCATGGCCAAAGCAGGGTGATGCTGTCCTGCCGAGCCCCACGCCTCAGCACTGAGCACACGCAGGGATTTCTACAAGTTCTCCACTTACAGGTGCTGCCTCTCCTCGAGCTTTCCCTGCAACACCTTCCAGGGAAGGCACCTAGCAGCTCTCCCCAGCAGCAGAGCACAGGGCAGGCTGTGCCCAAAGGTGGCCAGAGAGCAGGGGCAGGGCTGGGGCTCCAGCCCACAGCCAGGGGACCCCTTTGCTCAGAGGGCAGCCTTCCCCCAGAGCAGCCACGCTGCACCCTGCTCTTCTCCTCCCTTTAATTCCTTTTTAATTAATCTCATCAAACGGCGCAGAGCAGGCTGGTGCCTATGGAGGCACCCTGCCAGCTGCAGTGCAGAGCCGGGTGCCAGCCCCCTCCACCCCATCCTCCCCGAGCCCCCAGGGCCAGCCCGGCAGGGAGAAGCAGGAGGGGTGGGGGCATGCTTGAATTTGAAAATATTTTATTCGAATAGTAAATAATTATACAGTTGAAACAGTTCTATCGAAGCACTCTATAAATAGCTAACAGTTAAGAAAATAATGTGTGTAGAAAAAGAGATTGCATCTAAAAGTAAGAGCTGTTGGTTGCACGGGATAAAATGGTTAAGATCATGTGTTATTCTAGGTATAAAAGTTAAAACCTTTTTAGCAGATCCCTTAAGAAAAAAAGATCTTCTAAAACGCACAGTGAAATGGCAGGTGGGGAGACAAAAAAGCGCATTAGAATATCTGCAATCAAATAATATCAATCTTCATAATTAATATAAATAAATAACGAATAAATAACATAATTACTCAAACCAACATATACAGATAGACAACTCATGAGCTACCTTAGAAAGGGCAAACGAACAGAAACAGAAAGTTGGCATGTCACAGTTAAGGCAGTTTCTACAGCATTTTCTGGAGACCATCAACAGCAGAGTCAAGGCATTTGTGGCTACACTAAAGGAAACGCTTGTTTCTCTCAAGCAGTTTGATCTGTTCACATCGATAAAAAACAGAGCAAAGGAACAAAATTTAAAAAAAAATTAAAATAACAAAAAAGAAAAAAGAAAAAAAGAAGAGAGAGACCCCGGGAAGGTAAGTGTAAAGCCAGATTCCAGCAGGTCACAAGCCGTATTAAAGCTAATCGTGTGGCGGCCCCGGGGGAGCAGCGCGGGGCGGCGGGGAAGGCACGGGCGGCTCAGCAGGCAGGGCGCAGCGGCACCTGGAGCAGGATGACCTGCCGGTTCTCCGAGGGGTGGCACTTGTTGATGTGCCGGGTGAGGCCGGGAGAGCTGTAGAAGGTGGCCGGGCAGTACTTGCAGGGGAAGACCTGGGCGGCGTGCAGGAGGCGCAGGTGCCGCTCCTGGCTGCTCTTGCTGGGGAAGGTCTCCCCGCAGACGGGGCAGAGGCGGCACTCGGCGGCAGGCAGCTCCTCGGCGCTGGGCTCCGGGGCCGCTGCGGGTACCGGGGCTGCCGTGGATGCCGGTGCAGCGTGCCCCAACAGGTGCTTGCGCAGGTAGGCTTGCCGGCGGAACCGCTTGGCGCAGCGGGGACACTCGAAGAGCCCCTCCTCGGAGCCCGCCTCCGAGGCTCCGCCGGGGCTCGGTGTGTCCCGCTCGCTGCCGCTGCCACCGCTCGCCTCCTTCGGTGTCTCCTCGGCCGGGGCCGTGCCCGGGCCCGCGGCCGGTGCCCGGCCCGCCTCGGGGCCGCTCTTGGTGGCGGGCGGACGCGGTTTGTGCCAGCGGCGGTGGGAGGCGAGGTTGGCGGGGCAGGAGAAGACCTTGTCGCACTCGGGGCAGCGGTACTCCACCCGGACGATGCGGGAGCAGCGGTGCTGCGCCAGCGCGAAGGGGTCCCCGTACTCCTCCTTGCAGAGCTGGCAGATGAACTCGCCCAGCGGACGGGCGCAGCCACCCCGCGCCTTGGCCGGCACCTCCACCGGGCCCTCCTTGATGCGCAGCCCCAGCACGGGCGAGGTGGTCACTTCGTCCTCGAAGGTCAGCTTGCGGATCGCCTTCGTCTTCTTGCCCGACGGGGCCTTCTGCCGCCCGGGTTCGGAGGCACCCGGCGGGCGCTTGGCGGGCAGCGGGCGGCCCGAGGCAGGCGGCGCGGCCGGGGCGGGCGGCGCGGGGACTCCGCCGGGGCCGGGGTGGGCGGCGGGCGGCTCGGCGTGGCCGGCAGCGGCCCAGAGCTTGAGGTCAGCCGGGGCGAAGAGGATCGGGTCCATGGTGCCGGGCACGGCCGGCGCGGGGAAGGACTCGGCTGAGACGGGCGAGCCCAGGCTGAAGCCGCGCTCCAGGTACTTGTCCCTGCTGACGGGCCGCGTGGGGCTGTACAGCGCCTGCACGGCAGCATCGGGCGTCCCGAACGGCACCGGCGGCGGCGAGTCCCGCGGCAGGGGCGGCGGAGCGGCGGGGCAGGCGGGTGGCTGGGCGGCGCCGGTGGGGAGCGGCGGGCCGGCGGCGGCTTCGCGGCAGCAGCGCGCCCGGTAGGACACGGGGGTGGGCCGCCGGCTGCGCTTCACCAGGAAGCCCCGGGGCATCTTCGCGCCGGCTCCGGGCCGGCGGCGGCCACGACGGAGGCTGCTAGCTCTGCCCGCGGCGCGGCCGCCGCCGCCTTTAAGCGGGCCGGGGCCATTGTTCGGGCCGGCGGCGGCGGGACGGGCCAATCAGCGGCGGCGGCGGCGGCGCGGCCGCACCTGAGCCCGGACCGGCACACGCCCGGCCCCGCCCCCGCCCGCCCGGCACGCGCGGCCTTTGTGTGCCGCCCCCCGCGCCGGCAGCGGGGCCGGCACCGGGTGGTGCTCTCGGGCCGCCCGCCAGCCCGGGCCGCGCCGCCGGCGAGATCGGCACGGAGCACCGTCCGCTCCCGGCGGGCCGACTGTTTGCGGGGGCGGCCGGCACCGGGGCGTGGGGAGAGGGGAGTTCGGCGCAGCACGAGGCGAAAGTGGCGCTTGTGGCGGCGGCGGCACAGAGGGGAGCGGGGCTGCCCGCCGGGGGTGCTGCCCAGCGGCGGCAGCAGGTGGCCAGCGACGGGTCTGCCCGAGCGGGAGGAATAACGAACGGGTCACCAGGGCCCGGCCGAGCCGGCAAGCCTGCGAACGGAACAACTCCGCGCTGCTGCGGGGTCGGGGCAGGCGGAGCCACAGCCCCGGCCCGCTGGTAACCGAACCTGTTACTCTGACCCTAACGGGTCAGGCCCAGTTCCCGGTACACACAGGGACAGGGACGGCGACGGCGGCGCTCGGTTTCAGCCCGAACCGCAGCGCGTCGGGTACGAGGCGCGACGGGGAACGGGCTGAGGGTCCCCGCTCCCTGCGCTCGGTGCCTAAGCAAAGACGCCCGAAGCCCCCGAGGATGCGGCAGGTGCAGCCGTGGCGGGGAGAGCCCCGGGCCGCGGCCCCGCTCCCGCAGCCCTTTGTCCGCGGCGGCGCGGGGCTGCGCGCGGGGGGTCGCGGGGCCGCCCCGCAGGTGGCGGGACCGGGGGATGGGGGGGGGGGGGGGGGGGGGGAGCGGAGCCGCCGCCAGGCCGGGGGCGCGTGCGGGCAGCGCCCTCCCCCCGCCCCCCGCCGGGCCCTTTGTGGGGGGCGCGGGGCACGCGGGCGGCACGCGAGCGAGCGGGGCCCCCCCGCGCGCGCCTTTGTGCGCGTCATTAGCATAAAGCTGCGCGACCCTCGGCACAAAGGGCGGCGGGCGGGGGGGCGCGGGGGCCGCCGCTCCCCCGGACACCCCCCCGGCGGGCCGGGACAGGCGGCGGGGCAGGGAGGGAGGGAGGGGGGGGGGGTTCGAGGGGCCGCCCCCGCCCGCCCGGGTGGGACAGGCGTGCGGCGCGGCGGGGCGGGGCGGGGCGGGCGGCCCGCGGCGCATTAGCATACAGCTGCGGCCCCGCGGGCACGCGCCGCCGCCGCCTCCCCGCCGGGGCTGCGAACCGAGACTCCCCTTCACCGACGGGGCTGCGCACCGACAGCTCCCTTCACCGACGGGCTGCGCGCCGAGACCCCCCCATCACTGCCGGGGCTGCGTGCTGAGATTCCCCCCTGCGCACCGAGACCCCCATCACTGCCAAGGCTGCGCACCGAGACCCCCCTGCCCACCGCGGGGACTGCGCACCGAGACCCCGTTGCCTCTCTCCTACCTGCGGGCGGGAGCAGTCTGTAGGCATCAGTCGGGGCGTACATGGGCAGCTGGGCGCGGTGGTGGCGCAGGTAGCGCAGGACGGGTTCCCGAAGTGATGGTCGGCCGGGTTTCAGCCTAGGCTGCTGCCCGGGCACCTGCAGGACAGAGCTGTCAGATAAACAGACAAACGGGATTCGGGGCACACTCCGGAGACACGGAGCGTGGCAGCGGGGTCCCAAAACATGTCGGGGCTAGGATACAGGCAGCAGTGGGGTATGGAGTGGGGCTCACACTGAGTACACCCTGGGACCGGTGGTGCTCGACTGTTTGTTCACCTCTCCCTCACAAATACCCAGCCACAGGTGCAAGGGTTGTGTGGAACAAACCCGTGTGGAAGCCCTGTCAGGGGTTTCGCCAGAGGAATTCCACACTTCCCCCTTCACTCCCGCCCTCCCTCCAAGCCCTATATTTACTGTGGCTTTTAACCGAGCCTCAGCACGGCCCAGCTGCAGCCAGAGCACCAGGCCATTATTCCTGACGGAGCACAAGTGCTGCTCCGGTAGCTCTGGCACGGCACGTGTGCCCAGGGCGTGCGGCAGGCAGCATCCAGCAGCTGATGGAGGTGCAGCCCCCAGCCCTGCCATCTGCATGTTTGCATCGCCGGGGCTGCGCACGCCGCCACAAACACATGGCTGCGATCCCCGAGGGGTAAACATGGCCCGTGCCAGCGGCCCTGCCAGAGCCCCGCGCTGCCAGGGCAGCCTCGGGTGACAATTTCAACACAGGCTAAATGCACAGCCCGTCCCCAGAACAGAACTGGCTTTTCTGCGTCTGTGCAGTTAGTGCTTCCATTAGCAAATATTTCTGTAAATTTTATCCCCATTGCAGGACACTTTCTCTTTTTTCACTTCCCATTTTCTCTGGAAACTAACCAGAAATATCTGACTTCTGTGCATTTATGCCCACAGGTCTTAAACATCTCTTTCCCTCGTTTTTACACTTCATTAGTAATTTTTCTGCATGCTGAAATGAGCTAGAATATGAGCATCAGGAGGCAAAGACAGTAGGTCTCTTACTTCATACAGAAATACAACCAGTCCTGAGGCATTTAAGAGATACTCCAAGAGCACATGGTACCTGCTCTGGATCTGGGAATGTGCCCAGAATGAACACCCAATGAAAACATAAACTGTGACATTTAGTAAATATAGTTAAAATCACTGTGAAAAAAAATAAAAGTCCAAAATGCCAAATTTTCATTCAGATGGAGATACCATCACCTATGTCCACAGGAATCCTGACTCACACAGAGCTGCTTCCAGGCCATGCAGGGAGACTCTCTGTGTCAGGACTGCTGCCACAAAGACAGGGTAAGGCAAGTGTGTCCTTCATTTGTAGGGCACAAATTCCCCTCTCTCTCAAGTTGTTCACATTTACAGCATGACAAGCAAGTTTGAATGATGGCAAGAAAAACACTTCACATCAGGCCCCTCATTCTGCACAAAACTTAATTTTGTACTCTTTTATAAAGGTCTTCCAAGAGAACCCAAATTAAACTGCACCAAGGCCCTTTCTGGGTCAGAAAAAGAGGAGGCAAATAGCTCTGAGCCCTTTGGGGACAAGGCAGGGCTGAGCACATGTGGCTGCAGCTGGGATACAGCAGCATTGGGCTCTGGAGATGGGTGGGCCATGGGCTCCACTTCCTCCTGCCACCCTGCCTCCATTTACACTCATTTCCATTCGTTTTCTGCACAGTTAAAAACTCAGTGAGCACATGTTTAAAAGCCAGTGCCACCATCTGGAACCACATGGGGTTTAACAAAGACAGAACAGTGTGGGCAGAGACAGGGTGAACTGGTCCCGGGTAGTGGGCTGGAAGCACCAAAATCAGACCACAAACTCTGTTTGGGATCAGCCACAAGTTCCTCAGGAGGTGGGGAAGGCAGCTCTAGGGGCTGCCTGACACCTGCTGTTGTTGTTAGTTCTCCCCATGGAGCACAGTGACTTTGGATTTTGGGCAGGCAGTTCCTGGCTGCTGAGGCTTTATGCCTCTGTTATGGTGCTAGGGCCAAAGCTGTAAAACAGCATTAGCAAACATTTTAATTCCATCCTTACTCAGGAAATCCACTTATCACTGAAAAAGCCAGTTGCTTTCACCCTTTGGACTACAAAAGCCATTCCCTGTGGGTAGGTGTTGAAAAACCTACCCAAAGCTCAGCTGCGAGAGGTGTAGGATGGCCCGTAGCATATTCCTATTAGGGAACACTCCTAAACCCAAGGGGGATACGTGGATAAGCCAGGCTCCAGATTCCACTTGTACAAAATTGCAGCTGTAATGCAAAGATTCAGTCATGGACAACAAAACAAGTTCGAGTTCTACTGGCAGATTTGAGAATACACCCAAAGCAGAAAACTGAATACTGTGCTGTACATGGTGACCCCCCCCCTGTGAGGTACACAGTCTGCTCTGGCTTCTCCGAAGAGAGAGGTAAACAGAAACATAAAGCTTCAGGATACAGATGGGAGCAGAAATCAAAGTGACCAACACCAACAAATTACCTAAATAATAAAATGCAGTCGCCAGTCATTTTTCTTACCTCTTCTGACATCAGGATTTGGTGCAGTTCCTTCTGCAGATCGATAAACCGATCGTGATAGATGGCCAAGGACCAAGGTTCCCTGAAGTAGCTGGGTAAAAAAGAAGAAATTTAGTTATCTTGTGAACCTCTCATTAACCACTAATAAAGTATTTACCTGCTTTTTTGCCTTTATAAATTACAGTTCTGGACCCATCGTGATCGTTTGTTCATAAAATGCCTCCTTGTAACAGCATGGTCAATCAATTCTTTTAATGGATGTTCCTGATGTACAGCCAGCTTCAGTAATTACATTTAAAGTGGCTTAATTCAGAGCTGTGGCAAGACCCAGTGAAGAATCCTGATTTTATCAGAATTTAAAAGCCTGAAGACCTGTAAAGAACGGTGTCTCCATTATCTGTCCTCATTTGAGAAAAGCAGATTGCAGGATTAACTGAACTACTGCATAAACAAATTAAATTTGTGTAGACAATGACACAAATGTTGTTCATCATTAAGGTTTCTGGATTAATAAAAGCCAGAAAAACAGGCCACCACAGCACTGCAATATGTTCTTTGCACTAGTGTGATGAAGCTAAATTGAACCGATTCTAGGAGGAAGCTCTTGTAACTTTTTCTTTCCAGTGACAGCATTCACAGCAGCATTCTTCCATGAAAAAGGAGGAAAAGGATGGAGAGGGCACTGCTCCCTGTAGAACCTCATGGCTATAAATATAACTGGGGGCAGCCAGATTACAAAGCTGTGATTTACTTCTCTCTATAATGAAAGATAAATTTTACAGCTCGGGTAAGATGCTGGGAGTGTAATTCTTGTTAATGCTCACAGTGGTCAGGAGGTGCCCTGTGCTCATCTTCATAATCACTGAGCAGATGTCAGCAGGCTCACCCAGGAAATTGGGAGAGGGGGGAATTTGTGTGGTTGCCACCAACACTCATGCCTTGGGAATGGCAGCAGCCCCTGGCACTGCCCTCTGGAGCACAGGAACCTTCTCACCTGGTTCAGCTGTGTGGCCTTTAAGTGAGCACCTGCATAAGGCAACTTAAACACGCCACACTGATTTAATAATCCTGAGATACCTGTCCACAGAGAACTAATGTGCAGTTTCCTCTCTGCAGATTTTACTTCCTCCATGTCCAAGGGCAGGATTTCCTCCTCCTGCTCCAAAGACACCTCAGCTCTCCCTCACACCCATTAAAATGCTCTGTGCACCTGGCACAGCTTGGCTGGATGTCCACGTGCTTGGTCCCTCTCTGCCCCAGCACCCTTATTCCCCTCTGAGTGCCAGGCTGCCTGGGGCTGCCTCTTGGAATCTGCTTGGTCTGCAGCACAGCAGGGCTCTCTCTCTCCCACAGACCTTTTCACAGTATAAATATTTATGGACACCATTCCAAGCATCATATCCTTGCTATATAAAGTGCTGCCTAGCCCAGGAGTTGCTGGGACTGATGCTTGCCTGTTCATTTAGATATGCAGGTTAGGATGAGCTCAGCTTTAAGGATCCTTTTTTTCAGTAACTGCACACCCCAAAAGTGTGCAGAGAGCTGGAGAAAATAACAATATCCCCTAACATTTAAAACCTCTTCAATTTCAGAAGAAAAACCCCACCCAACACTAACCTTTAACTCACTATTGATAATAAATAGCAAAGAGAAAAAGGAGGGTGTTACACAAGAATACATTAAGGTAATTAAAGACTATTTTTACTGATATGCTGTGGTAAAAGCCATGTTCTGCTGGCCAAATGTTTTGTCTTCAAGCTGGCATCTTAAGACTATAATCCTGAGCAGATGATTTCCCCTCTCAACTGAGGTCTAACCTTCTCAACTGCCTTACCTCAGTTAAGGGGCTCACTTGCCTCACTGAGGTGTTGCACTTAATGCTCTTTATAAATGTTTCAGGGGCACTACATATTCCTGCTATTGTCACCAGCTCTATCTATAATCACAACTTTACTGTTCTGGTCAATATCCACAGATTTGGAGCTCAAAACCTGAAATGTGCCACCCACTTTGGAATCTTAAATGCAAGATTTAATGCAAATAAACTGCCTGGTTTTGGGGAGCAGAGAATGCCTTGTCCATATTTTGTAGATAGACTGCCAGAAGGAGCTCCTAGTAACCAACATTTACTCCCAGACTTCCTTCACTTCCCTTCACCTCAAGAACACTAAGGGCCATTTGGAGATTCAGCTCACACAAACAATTCACTTTCTTTGCCGGCTCTGTGCTTCCATCTATTTATCTTTTCAGTTCCAATCACCTTTCTCAGGGGGGGTACACGGTGTTTTTGACAGAGCAGCTCTACATATGGCTGCTAAAGGGAAGCTTAATATTGAAAAACCCCGTTTGAAACCAACAAGTTGACTTTCTGAGGCTCATTCTGAATTTTATTACCACTTCAGCAGCAGTCCCTCAGGGCAAGCCGTGGAAGGCTTCAAAGTATAAAGCTCTTCAGTGTACGAGACGGAGCTGGCACACTCCCAACAGGGGCTCAGCGGCTCCTCCGCTATCACAAGAACGGCATCTGCCACATGTGTTTGCACCATTTAGTCTTTCATAACCTGCCAGAGTGATCAGGCTAAATGTGTACAAGATGACAGTGTCTGCCAGGAACATAAGGGGTGTGCAAACTTGGTCACTTCCTAGCGGGGATCCCTGCTGGAAGCCTTTCTGGCTATGACAGCGATTGCGGGAAGGCGTTTGTGACGGGTGGGATGGAATGGGCTCCTGCAGAAGACAATGAACAACATCCTCTGTGTTGCTAAGGAGCTGGTCTCACCTTTCATTGACAAACAACATTTCAAGTCTGTTCTGCCTCATTTGTGAGGTGCAGCCTACATTAGATGAGAGGCAAGGAGGAAGGAAATATTTTGTGGCACAGAATCTTTCTCTTTGCAAGAGATAAATAAAATGGACAGAGCTGGGCAGTGCTAGCAAGCAAAAATGGAGTGTACCCATGGCTGTCCATCTGAGAGCTGCTTAGAATCACTCTCCATTTCATTTGCAGGAACACACCACATTTGGAGAAGAAGTCTTCCCCCTGTGGAAGACTGTTCTATGTCCTGGACCAAGCAAGGACCCAACGCTGACCTGCCAACTGGGTCAGGTCTGGTGGCAATGGGATATAGCACTGGCAGCAAGGTGTGAAGCCAGAAAATCTTTAAAACTGAATGAAAAACCTTCAGAATAACACCCTTGTTTTATGCAAGGATGAAACAAAAAGGAAGTTATAAAGATTAAAAAAAGGGATGAGTGATTTAAGCTCTGTGGTACATCCCCTACCTGCAGGGGAGCTTGTCCATGCCAAATGCCCCATGCTCTGGGTCTAGTTCCAGGGATCAATCCTGGCCCCTGAGCTGTGCCTGTGCTCTGGTGCCTTCTTGCTGCAAGGAGGCTGGGGTGAGGAGGGGATTTTCCACTGCTCAAAGGGCAGGTGGCATCTTGTGATGGTGCCTTTGAGAAATCCCTCTTCAGACTGGAGTGTCACTGACTACAGGTTTGGAGGATGATGTGTCCATATCTCTTTTTATGCTTGCTACTCACGACTTGCATGGAGGGAAACAACACACCCAAATTAGACTCCTTGCATCCCTCCTACCCATTTTTCCACTAATACACACACTCAAGGGAAGTTCAGAAACTCTGAGAGCCTATGATGTGGGTTGAATCTGCAGCTCTCAATGTCTCTAAGCAATCCTGAATACAGATCTCTTGAAATCCCATTTGTTTCTTCCTAAAGCCATCCACGAGTCACCAGTGCCCTGCCCTTGGTGCCATTAAGCCCAGTGCCCCTTTGGTGATATCTGTGCCCTCAGCACCAGCACTGTGAGCACACACAGAGCAGCACTATGGCTTTTAGTACACAATACAAGCAGAGTCACTGATCAACTTAATCTCCTGGTAATCTGTAAGGATTGGAGAGTCTCCTTTCCTCTCTGTATCTTCCCAAGCTTTGTACAAGACAGGGAATTTTTGAGATAGACATTCACCTTCCTAGGTTGAATTTTTTTTCTAAAAAGAAATATAATGCTTGGAATGCAAAATTCTCCAGGCTGTTCATCTGGAAGATACTCTATCCCTTCTCAAATCCTCAGACTTCAGGACATACAAAGTCATTCTCCAGCCCATGTGGATGGCTCTGGTGGTGCCTCTCAGTGAGTTTCTCAGTGATGCCTTTGGCACATGATAGCCAAAGCTGGGAGCCCAGTCAGGCAGGGAAAGGCTGCTGCTCACACATCCCAGGAATCACCCCAGGAGAACAAGCACAGAGGAGATTGAAGCTGTTCAGCTGACATGGGCTCAAGTGGAACACAATTACGCCAGGAGTGCCTACACAGAGCAGGGACTTCCACTTCTCAGGAGTGGGAAGAGTAAAGTGTTGTGGAGGGATGGGATGCAATGCAATTTCCATTTTCAGGCCATCCTGATAATACTTCCCAACCACAGCTTGCAGATGAACAAAAGTCTTTTCTCCAACACAAGCACAAAAGATGGAACATCCCATCTTGCCAGGAAAATTCAAAATGTGTTGTTTTGAGAAGAAGGTATGCATGTCTTTAAGACTCTTAATTACAAAGATATGGTAATACCAGCAAAAGATACAAAATGTTTCCTGATATACCTTGGATAGCTGGACCAGGAATCATAGTGTGTTAAATTAAAGGCAATATATTTATATGCTCCACTGAGCATTTCCTGCATTCATATGACCAATAATTTCAAAAGACAGCTTGTTTACACAGGTAAAAAGCAAGACCAATTTGTGTAAAATCCCCTAGAGCACCACCTGAGAGCATTGTTCTTCAGCACAAAGGACATAACATATTCCCTGACCTGCAATGTCTCAGCATTCACCTACAACTGCTGAACAGCAAATGCAAACCAACAGCCTGTTTGTAGCAAGAAGGGCCTTTACTGCCTTGCTCTGCAGTTCTGCTCCCTGAACACCTGCTTGTCCAGGTGTTCGAGTATCTCCTGTTAAATTCAGTGATCCAGGACTCTGTTACTGCTCTCACCTGGTAATTAGTGACACCAACAGCCTTATGGACAACAAATCTGTGAGCGAATCCACCGAGCAGGTTCACAAAGAAACAACAGTGCTCACAAATTCACAGGCTGACATTTCTTTTGTCCCTTTTGAGAAGCAAACCCTGGAGGGGAAGCCTGTGCTTTTTTACCTCTTCTCACAGAACCTGCAGTGTCTTGTCTTTGGAAGACGACAGGTTTAAAACTCGTGGTTTACAGCTCCCTTTTAAACATTACTGCAATGGCAAACCAGAGCAAAGGACAACTGCTCTTGCAATTCTTGTTCTGGAAAAATGGCCACTGGCTCCAGACCTTGTTGAGGGTAACACTGCTCCTGCTGGCCCAGACCCAGCCTCCCCTGGGCTGCTGCAGGGACCTGCTGACGTCAGGGGGTGACACTGTGAAACTGCACCACTCACCAGCATCCTCCCTCCGAGTATGCTGGTGATCCATCATGACTGATAAATCAGCTCTGCTGCAGTTTTAATATCCTGGAAATGTTACAGCACTGTACCCAGAGGCACCTTCAGAAAGCAGATCCTGGTATTGAGATAATGCAGCCCTTTCCTGTTCTCCTAAGTGGCCTCAGGAGAGACTCTCTGTTATTTCAGCACTGGCATTTGGTAAAGTTTAGACACCTTAGTAGATCACAGCAGTTGTGGTGTACCAGCTCTCACTGAACTGCTCTCTGAACTTTCTAACCTCAGTGTTTTTTAAAGCTGCTGTCTGTGCTCTCTCTATGAGCACTTTGTGGCTCACCCTGAAATCAGGCTTACTGCATTTTTTTCACGTAGTGTTATTTCACACATAATGTATTATGGAAAATGATTTAAAGGAAATTAAACCTGAGGCACAAAACCATCAAACAGGCTGTGTGCAGGAGTATGATTGCTTTTCTGCAATTGTTTATGGATTCAATCATTCATAATGGTTTGCATAATTACTTGTATGAATCAGCAAGGTTTGGCTGCAAATTAATGTGGCAGGGTTCAGCTGACAAGCTTTAACTTACTAATTTGAATGTGGGGTTTCTTAGTAACATGGCTCTTCATTGGCAAGTTAGCTGCTCCTTTAAAGCTACTTAATATCTGGAAATCTCCAGCCATTTGTATCGATTTGCTCAGTAAGTGCAGCTGTAGCAGTGCACTATGGGGTTAGCAGTTAATTCCAGGAGCAAAAAAGCCCTTGGTGCTTTGATATCCCTTCAACGTGTTCCTCTTTCCTTACCCTGTCTCTCTCTCTCTTCAGGAAAAGCATACACATTTCCCTCTAATTAGGCTGCAGAAGGTACAGAGCAGCACTAGTCCCTCTCAGTCACACTCACTACCTGTTCCAGAGGTCCTTTCTGGTCTTTTTTAATCCTGCAGAAAAAAACATCTCAGAGTCTGCCTGATGAACAAAAGCCTACAGTGGAGTCCCTCAAATGTAATCCCAGTGTGCTAATGGTGTGGGATCCAGCAGATTCCAGACAGCAGCAGGGCATTCTGGTGTTCCTCTTAACAAACAACCACTCTTCATTTCAGAAAGCTTGGGTTAAAACCAGCTTTTCCATGTAGCATGCATTTCATGTTTAAATAATCACTGATTATCCAGCCTGTAAGTAATCAAATTCTCTCTACCTTTCAACAATAATGCTGAAAACATTAAATGTTCTTCTTTTCCTTAATGCATTTGTTATATTGTGAGCTTTAGTAGTGTTGAGTCAATAAACAGTCCAGTGTGGTGTTTCTGTTTAACAATCTCACTGAATGAGACACAACCAGCATTTTCTGCAGGTCATGGCTGCCAACGAGTTCATTAATACACAATTACAAAATCCCAAGTAAAAGCCACTCACACCTCATTTGCAAAACAAGCTCCTTAAGTATTTTAGAAACTAGTGGGTGAGATTTTTATGCATTTATGTTAGATTTGACTTTCATTAATGCCAAATGAACCTTACATGAAGCACTTCTATCTCATATTAAAGGCATGATGCCAGTGAGCATCCATTTGGTTGCTAAGTATCAGGAGATCCTCTAATTATCTGTTTTGTACTTAAGATGCAGCAGAGAGAGATTCCACTGCTCTGTGGACATGTTCCATAACTTGGCAACTGCCTTGCAGCTGCCTTCAGCTCAGAAGGACACAAAAGGAATGCTGGTTGCATTCCTCCTCTGTGAAGTAGTGTGGAGGACTGATGACCAGTAAATCTATAAACTTAAAAAGAAAATAAGAAAAGCTTCAGACCTCTCTCTCCACCCCTCTCTTTTATCTGCTGCTAGGGCAATAATGGAAATAATCTGAAGGCCTTTCAGCAAGTGAGGGAGGCCAGGAGCATGGTGTACAGCATGGTATCCCTTCAGGGCACACCACCAGAATTTGCTTTCTTTTTTCTTCAGGAGAAGACTCCCTGCAAAAAAAGAGCCTTGTTCTTGGGGACTCAAATTCTAGTTGACTTTTTGAGATGCAGCCTGATGGGAAATGAATAAAAATTGCAGAAAACTCCTTCCTGAAGTGGATTCCAAATCTACTGAGTAATGCCATTCAGCTCACAGGTGACGTGTCTTTGGCTCCTACATTTTTTCCTGCCCTGGCATAGAAGAACTGCACTGTCAGGCCCCTCTGCTGAGAAATGCACTGGCTGCAGGCAAAAGTGCAAGGAGAGCACCCACTGCATGGCACAAGGCAACTAGAAGGGAGGACAATGTGTGCCTCACCTCCTCCAAGAGTCCAGGCAGTGAACAATCCTTCCTTTGGTTGTGGGTCAAGTCCTGCAGCTTTTAAATCCTGATGAACTCCTACCCAAATCAATGGAACTTTTCTCCAGACAAAAGGAAATGTTGTTTCCCTCATTATTCCCATTAGCTATGGTTCTAGGCACACAAGCAGAAGGGATGACTTTGTCAAGTTTGCTGGATCTCCGGGGCCTGTTGTTAAAGCTAATTTGAGAATGGCATTGGCACATCCTGGCCAGGAAATCCAGTACCATGGGGTTAACTTTCAGCTCTTACACCGAACGCAAATCAGTGAGGAAATTCACTGCTAGGTGCAGTCTCTAATTATTTAAAAGATAATTTGCATGCTACACAGAAATAAATTAGCTCCCAGGTGACAGCTGTTCCACTGTGTCCATTCCTGGAACGAGATGCCATGCTGGGAAATCTAAATGCAGACCAAAAGATTAAAACACTGCATTTTCTTGCCTTGTAGGAAGGCTCTTCCCAAAAGAGAGGCATAAAGAAGAGAGGAGGGGAACAGATGTTTTCAACCATCAAGTTTACAAGCTGAACTAGCACACCACATTTTCACAGTCTATATTTTCGTTTCACTAAGGGGATTTCACATCTTGCCAGTAGACGTGGATGCAAGTGTAACAGGTACTAGTTTAAAAGGAAGGTTTTGAAATCCAAAGCCAGGAACTCAGTCCTAACATCAGGTTTGTGTTCATGTGGGATCCTTACAGACCACATGAACAAGGCCAAAACCAGTTGTTTTATCACACACATAGAAATCAGTGAATGCATTTTCCTATTCTGTACCCAAAGCCAACCAGGCATCACTTTTTCTCTACATAAAAGTCTCATGACAACTCACGAGAGATGCTAAACCATTTTTCAGTGTAATGGTTTTCTAACAGTCTTCTCATGGCTTGGTTTTAACAGTGTCTATTGCACACTGCGTGCACATGTATGCACATTTTATGTGACACTGTACTGTGGGGAGGTAGATAGGTTGTAGATGTGATATATTATGAGAGTACATTATACTGCCAGCCTTCCTCTGTTGCTCCATCTCCTTCTGAAAGCATCAAATTTCTTTGCCAGCTTGCTGTGTGCCAGGACTGCTCTGTGGGGATGCCAGGGAGTTTACCTGTTACACCTGCTGGAGAATGCTCCCTCCTCACAGGGTGGACATGTGTAACAGGAACACCAAGCTGGGATGAGTGGGAGTGTCTCTGTATGTGTGTGTGTTAAAGTGCCACAAGATCCACACAAGCAAGGATTAAAGAGCAGCATATGTTCACTTCTGCAGAGCAACATATGGGATTTCATTCATATGACCAAAGAGCAAGAAGAGAAAGAACAAATCTATCTAAAGATAAGGTAGAAAGAAGACCGAAAACAACTGGAGGCAATAAAAAAAAAAAAAAAAACAGATAAGAAAAACCTGGCAACTGTAATTCAGGAATTCTGCCACAGGCTAATGAGAGGCGAGATAAAATAATGAGGCAAAAGGTCCCAAACAACATCACAGTCTAATGGCTGTAAAAGACAAGTCCAAAATTAGTTCATCATCACTAATTAAGGAAAGCTGAAGGGATGTGATGAGGCCTTGATACGTGGTATCCCTCTGTGCAGCACGCCAGTGATCCTTTGGTCAAGGTCAGGAAAATACTGCTACCTGTGCTGCAGGCTGAAATCCCAAAGCAGGATGATTTATTCTTCCAGATGTTACTACTGGTGTGAAACCTGCTGGTGCATCTGACAAATGCCCCTGACCACACCTCAGCATGGTTCACAGAAAAGGTGAGCTCACAATGTGTGTGTGCACACTGTGATGCCCCAAAAGGACTGAAGGTACCTTGCACAGCCTAAGGAGTTCTTCTAGTGCTCCAAATGTACCATCAGCATGAGCCATGACAGGGAGAGGAAATCAACTGCTCAGCCCATCTCTCATGCACTTGTGCCACCCTCCTTCAGCTCCTCTTTAACACTCACTGACAGTGAATTTCAGGTGAATTTCAAATCTGCTGTGCCCCATTCCTCTCTTGTAAAACAACCCCAACATTTGCTACAAATCATAATCAAGCCCTAAGGCAGCAATAGTCACAAGCATCTTCTGGACCACGGTACACTCTTCACAGCAAACTTTTACAAACTGTTATCTAAATAACAACATTTAATCTGAAAATTTTGATACCATTCGTGCCTTTCTTCTAATCACTTGTAAATAGAACAAAATCAAACCTGGAAATGTTTCAGGCACCACTTTGTATCACTATAAAAACTGATCATTTGTTCCTGAGCCTGGCTTTCTGTCTCTACCCAGCTGATGTAAGGCAGTACTTCACTACTCCATCTGTGAGTTTCTGTTCCAAAGCATCATTCGTGAGGGATTTCTTCAAATGAAAATCAAAAGCAATGAAACATTCTCTCAGAGGAGATGGCACATGACTAGAACTAACCAGGCCTTCCAGTCTCTCTCACCAGATAAAAATAGGCAAGTTGCTGAGTGTGACTATCACCACAAGTTATTTAAAATCTCCCTACAAACCTCTAACTTAAAAATTTGATTCAAAGCAACAAAAATACTTTTAAAAGCGACTTTTGAACGTGAGTCTTCAGTAATAAAGGATTGTTCAAGTTCAGCTTAATGATTAACCTACTGAATATTCTAAACAAAAGTGATAGAGACACCAAAATGCTCATTCAGATGAACAATAACCAAGTAAACCATTGCTCCTCCTCTAAGTAAATCTCAGACACACAGCTCTTTCCAGGAAGGTCTTCGGGACTTACACTTTTACTGACAATTCTGCTAAATAATGGAAAATATTTTTAAATCTATTTTTCTACCTTCTGTTCCAAGGGAAAACAGCCAAAAGACAAAGCACAATAAGACAAACCTTAAATTCTGCCAGAAGGTAGATTTTGTGCCCAACAGTGAGCTCCTCTCACCTGTAGAGGTCAGTGAGCTGCCCGGCCCTCCAGCGGTAGTACAGGTCATTGAGGAGGCGCTCGTGCTGCCCGTACAAGCAGATGTAGTTGGACACAGGGAAGGGTTCCTTGGAAAAGCAGGTGATGCTGTCCACCATATTGTATCTGCTGAAGTGTATCCTGAAGTAATTCCCATGACTGGCCTCCCCAGTTACAATCTCCGTCCCCTGGAACAGAAAACACCAGGAAAGCTGTGGAGACAGAAGAACACCTGACCTGGCACACGTACAGGGTCAGCGAGGGCTTCCCAGCCTGTAGCTCTCACTGTTTAATATCCACAACTCTCCTGTTAAAACTGAGAGACCACTCCTGGCACAGCAGTTCATTGGGCATGTTGCTGTAGCTTGGACACAGATTTTCCATGTGGTTTGGTTTGGTTACTGCCCATCCCACTGTCACTGCAGACACTGGGGGAACCCAGGCCCTCTGGCTGCGCTGGCAGCGTGACATTGGATCCACAGGGACCTGTGACCTCCTGGAGCAGCAGCTGGAGTCAGGAGGGATGACCTGGGGCATCCCAAACAACACTGGATAGCTCTGTTTGGGTAATTCAGCTGAACTCTGTTCAGCTCCTTTATGACACAGAGCACACACATGACATATCACGTTTACTGTCAATAAAAGAACATCAATATTGGACATTCACACTCAAACAGCCACAAAAAGCCACAAAAAGTGGCTGCATTTAGCTTCAGCCACTTAAATCAATCACTTAGACAAAAATATAAAAATTTCCTTCAAATCTCACATTGCAGTGGGATGATCAGATAGCTTGAAATTATTTTTTCCAGCTGTAATCCTGTCACAGTTTTATACATTTCTACAACCTGTTGCTAGGCTACAGAAACCTTTAGTATTTCCACACCTAAGCTAGTACCTTTCATTAGCTTCTCTTACTTCTTTCTTAGAAAATTCTTTTAGGATTTTTACACAAAGTTTCTGGAGTGGCTTTAAAAAATATCATCCCTTTCCAGGTAATCAGCAGGTAATCAGAGTGGCAGCAAAATAAGTCTAATCATATTCTAGCAATTTGGAGTAACAAAACCAATTCCTCTCTCTGATAGTCCTTTCTGCTCTCCACTACATGCTGCTCTGGATGGCTCATCCTGGATCTGAAAAGCGAGGTGAGCCATGCTTTGATTCCTCTCCCTAAACCATTTTCTTTTTAAAAAGCCCATTTGTTTCACTGCTGTTCACGTTTTAGGATAAACACTGAAGTAGCTTTTTAAAAGCTGCTCTTTAAATCAACTGCAAAAATGGGCTTGATACAGAAATTCCCAAGGAAAAAGGTAGAATCTATGTGAAAGAGGATCTTGCCTAGGTGGAAAGTCCTCTCTGGCTTTAAAAGACATTAATCTAGTCCTTTTCTTGCCTCAAGTTCTCCAGTAAGAGAATGTAGCCCAGGATGGGGAGTGCTTCCCCGTGCCCTGTTCCAAGACAACTCTCACAGCTGCAGGACTTGCTATTTTCTAGCAGCACAGAGCATCTCTTCCACAATACTTCCTGCTCTTCAAGAAATCAGCTGAACTTCTCTGCCAGACTGCTATCATCTGTATGCACTTGCAGCACCATACTGCAGGGAGCAAAGAAGGCATGAAATGCTGCTGTGTCCTCTGCATGGAAACCAGGCATCTTTGGAGAAAGTCAAATATCAGGAAGTGTGGAAAGGAACACCCAAGAGGTTGAGTTAGCTCTGTGACTGCTCCTGGTTTTCTCTCCAGCTGTACCTGGTGTGTACTGTGCCTCCAGAACCAGCTACCCTAAACAGGAACATTTTTCCAAACAAACAAGGAGCACAAAACAAGAAAAGTTCCATTATTTAACTTACACGATCACATGGGTCAAGTTCTACATCCAAGGGCACGGAGATTCCAGGCTTGGAAACGTGCAAGTAGTTATAACCCCCAGGAAGAATACCACCTGCCATAAATGAAAATAGGAGATTTATTATGTCATTAACAATGAAGAAAATAATGTATTTGTTTGTCCTCCTTCTGCCATTATCTTTTTCCAGTACATAAGGAGCCTTGAGTGCTGTACTGCACTGGTTTAGATGGTTTTAAAATGTTTTGAAAAACCATCATTTCTAAATGAGATGGCACCTGAGGTGAGATAGACCTGCCTGCACTATAGAAGAGCAAAAATACTTGAGAGGGGATGGAAGTGTGACAGAAATCCAGCTGGACATACCTTGAACTTTACACCTGCTGTATACAGGGATGAGTCTGTCTGAGCCTTCTGGTGGCTCAGAACTGGGCTGAGGGGTTGAATCAAATAGACTCAGCATGGAAACAGCAAGCTCAAAGCCAATCTCCTTGGAGTTGAAGTGGCTGTGTGTTAATTCATCTCTATAGTATCTCCTGGAGAACTTTGTCAGAGGACCTGCAGCCCTGATGCTGGCGTCATTGGTGTGGAATTTGGTATCAATCACAACTCTTCCATCAAAAACAAGGCAAGCATCAGTGACAGCCTTAAAGATGTCATAATCCAGTGTCCTGTAGGCAAAGCTAAAAAATGCCTAAAAAGAGATGTAAATAAGTGAAGATAATTGTATATTACTTACTGGCTGATTTCATAAATTAAAACCCAGCCCTTATTCTGAATGTTATTTTACAAAACAAGAATGTGAAATACAGTGTGATTTTAGCCCCACTGTCACAGCAGAGAGATCCTTCTGATCCAGCATTTACAGTTACCAAGGTTAAGACTAAGACAGTAGAAAGGAGAATTACTAAACTAGACTCATCTGCTTCTGGTTATTAGATAAGTTTAAAAACTCCAACATTTGCCACATCAAACAGCCTAAGTGGCTCTGCATATTTTCTGTGTTAGTCCAAGCATGGAACATAGATATGAACCTTGTTTGTTTTCTTTCAAATGCTCAAGTCAACCCGAAACCCCCAGGAAGAGAAAAGCACCAATGTATTTGGAACTTAGCAGGATAATTGTGCATTACAAGTGTTTTCCCAACTGTTGAGCCTGTTTACTAACAAACTGAGTTACTTTGGCTAACCAGCACAGGGACAGTCAATGAAATGGAAAGATCAGAAATTAAACTTGTTCAGAGGGAAATGTCATCATCATTCCAGCTATAGCAGCAGAATTTCAGTCACTGGAAGCTGCAGAGGCTAAGGATCCTAAATCCATAAATTCCTGCTCTAAGTCTCTAAGAAAAAAATCAAATGATAATTCTCTCCTTTTGTTTTCTCATGGTGTGGGCACAGTCCCTGTCCTGGGGCACAAGGAAGTAGAGCTCCTCTCCCCCCACAGAAGCTGGGGCAGTGTGACCAGCACTGCAAAGCAGGTGGTGCTGGGAGCAGACAGCAGATGGGGGAGAAGCAACAACCATGAGCAGCATCCTCAAAGCTCTCTCTGGCAAAGGATAAACTGAGAGCTGGCAGAACATGATCCCCGAACAAATGTAAGTCAAGAGTGCCCACTGGCCTTTCAAGAGGGGTGAAAGGAATAAGAATGAATGACAAGGCTGAGAGATGTTTTGAACACAACCACAGTCTGCAAAGGGCCCAGATGAAGACACTGTCCCACTGCTCCAAGGGTTTGTGAAGTCCCAGAGCCCTCACTCAGAGCTTTTCCCGTGTCAGTGAAGCTCACAGGAGTGAGTTTCAGTGCCCTCAGCTTTTAAAACCATCAGACAACAAGTTGCTGTCCCTCCAGCAAGAAATATTCCTTTACTGGCTGAGGAAAGGGTGGAAAGGGTCTCAGATGAGCACATTTTCCCTTGCTGCCTTCATTCTGAACAGCCCAAGACTTAATTGTGCCAGGCATCTGTAATCTTTCCTTCCCTTAGCACCAGCTCAGGATAAATCTGTGACTGGGGTAAAGTTGTTACCCAGTTGTACCCCCCAAAATGCTTTCTTGGGGACTAAGGGCAAGTGTCAGATACTTGACTGCCTGAAAGAAAAGGCACAGGGAGCTGGAAATTTTAGCAGCACTGGCATAAGCAGAGATAAGCAGTGAAGGAGCCAGAGCCCCTGGGCTTGCTCATAGATAAACTGAGTGATGAACTATGCACATCTAAGGGAATTCTGACCATCTCAGGGAGCCAAAAATCAAGGAAGCTATGCCCATGAGGGCAAGAGGACCACACAGCCCCACATCCTGCTGGCTGACAGGCAGGACAGGGTCACTAGAGGGGAAGGCTGCAACCTCCAGGTGGGAGCCATCTGTCAGCCTGGGCAGGAGGTAGGGAAGAGGGAGGCTGCTGCTGTAGGGAAAGAAGAGATTTTCTCCTGTTGTTTTTATTCTGCAGGACTCAACAATTTAAGTCCCCAAGAACTGCCAATCAACAGTTGATACTGCTGAAATCCCAAAAGGCCCAGAGCTGCTGCACAGATGATTCCTGCAGAGCCTGGTCTCTCGTGAATGCAGCTGCTTTCCTGGTGGAGCTGCTCTCCAGAGCCTGCTCCTCCTCTGAGTCCAGCCTCCCACATGGCTGGAGGCAGACACAGGAGCCTTGCATGGCAGCTGAACTGGTTTTGGAGAATACAAAGCCCTTGACATCACAAGTAATTGCAGGTCTTTCATCTTAGAGGCTGTGAAAGAGAGACCTCCACAGGGAAGGACCGTGGATGGAGGAAGGAGGAGCATGGGGTACAAATGGGCAGGAGAAAGAAACCCCAAGGCAAGGGGCATCTGAAGGAACAGTGCAGGCCATGCAGACAAGGTGGTGGGGAAAATGTGGGGACACTGAAGAGGAGCTGGTCTGTGGACACCAAGCTGCAAAAATAAGAACCACATTGAGATCTTTGTGGAAGGATAAAAATAGAGAGATTTCAAGGAAAAAGAAGAGGTGGGAGGAACATCACTACTGATATGGAGACCAAAGTCAGGAGCCAGCTATGGATAGAAGTGCTGTGTGAGGTCTTCACCCCAACACAAAGGGCTTAAACATCCCTATGTGAAAAAGAGAAGGGCTGCAGAGCAGGGGGGGCAGCAGGGCCCCCAACACCTGGGGAGCTCTCTGTGAGAGGCACAGGGCTCACCCTCTCCACAGTTAACCCCGACAGCTGCACAGAGGGCAGAGCAGAGGTCTTGGTGGCTCCCTATGGATACAGGTTTTTCAGTGCCTCACTCCTGAGGATTAGCTCAATAAAGGAAAACAGAGCTATGCTGGCCCTTAGGAAAGGCTAGAACCTGCCCCCAGGCTCAGAGCAGAGCCACACCAACAGCTTCCATAAAATATTGGTACTGGAAGTGAAAAAAAACTGATGTAGAGGGAAAGGAACTTGCTTAAAATATATTTTCATTAAGTTACATACTACCCCAGTGTTTTTGGCTTCTACTATAACAATTAAATGCACATAACTATAGACCGGAGTAATTGCACATTTAAATAAGAAAAGGATTTCTAGAATTACTTTGAAAATGAATTAAGACTATTTGTCACTCAGCAGTCACAATTACTTGTGTGTCAGGTGACTTAAATAAATTTTAATCCAAATCAGTCAGAACATTGATAATAGGTTTATTTGGATTCAAAAAAAAATAATCATTGAGACCAACAAGCGAACATTCAATCTCCTAGAGACAATGGGGAAATAGATAAATCTTTGAGGGAGCAGGTAAATGTTATGGCTAAATAAATGTCCAATATAGCTGGACAGGATGTGCCTGAGCTTGTCTGGCCCATGCTGCTGAACCAAATAGTGGCAGCTGTGGTGTTTTACCCCAGAGACACTTTTGGCTGGCTGGATGCTGCAGCTGGGCACTTGGAGACAAGTCCAGGCATGCAGGAGCTCTGGTGGTGGTGGGATGGAGCCTCCTCCTTTAAGAGGGTCTGTTCCTCAGGTTTACCTCTGGCGGAGAAGCTTTAAGGGGATGGTGAAGGAAAGGAGTTGGCTCTGATGGAGGGTTTCAACCCAGAGCTTTATTCTGGCCCACAGGCCACTGAATGCAACAACAGCTCCAAAAGAAACTCCCTAACCACATGGTTGCTGTTCTTTTTAACCCCGGGGAGAGGGGAAGGGAAGGGGTAGGAATCCCACCAACCAGGTACAGGAGGGGAGGTCTCAAGGGACAAAGGACACCTGGATGGCCCAATGCCCCCCCCCCAGGGGTAGAGGGCATCCTTTGAATCTGCCAATCACTCGAGGCCCTTCTGGAATTCTAGGACTGACAGACAGTGCTTGGTAGGGGTCAGGGAGGGGAAAGGAGAGGTGATTGACACATCTGGGAGGGAATCTTCAGGGGAGGGACCCAAGGTTCTGGGGTAAGCCCTGAAATTACAACTCAACAGCTTTTGTGTTAAAAGCCCAGCCTGAAGGGAAGGCAGAGGCAGCGCGTACTTACAGAGCACTGCAGGTGGAGGAGGCTGGAGGCAGTGGTGAAGGCAGCCCAGGTGATGAGGCCATTGTCACCGTGTCCCCACTGTGCCAGGACGCTGTCAGGGTGCACAGCCACACCTGCCCCTGCCAGGGCCTCGCCCACTGCCCGTTCCAGGGCGGCCTCGGGCAGGCAGGGGCTGGCAGAGCCCAGCGGAGCCCGCACCAGATGGATGCGGGAACCATCAATCCCAAAGGATAAGAGGGCTTCTACCGTGGTGTACGTGTCAATTGTGTTCCCATAGACAATGATGTTCCCTAAGAGGGGAAAAAAAAGAGTGAAAAATTTCTAAGACATACAATGAAAACCTTATTAGTATAACTCAGTGATAATAATGTGGAATTGCACTCTTTGACCCTCTTGTTTCTCTGATGCTATGAAGCAAACAATGTTACCTAGCAACAGCAGCTAAGATAATTTAGTGAAGAATCTGTACAAAACATCCCACAAAGTAGGCAAGTACTTAACACAGAAATATGATATTCATCCTGATCCCATAATCTGAATTATTTTGATTAAAAAGCCTCTAGGGGTAAATAAATAAATAAATACATACATAAATAAATAAATAACCATTTTTATTTTGTTCTCCCCCTCTCCCTAATTTTGCTCATTCAAAGGACTGATAGAGGGGGGAGCGGTCAGAATCAAATTCAATACAGCATTCAGAAAACCCCCACAAACCATGGAAAGGCCAAATTATAGAAAACAAGCCCTTGTGCCACATGGAGGTCACCAGTGCTGCCACTCCCTTCTGCCAAAGCCTGATCTCCAGAGAATGGGGATGTACCTGTCCCTGGTGGTGAGGAGAGCTCAGCACAGTGCTGAAGGCAGCTGCACATGGCACAATGCCCAGCCCAGAGCCAGTTCCATCCCTGCTCACTGCTGGGAGCTCAGCAAGCTGCAGGCAGCCATCCATCCGAGCAGCTGCCATGACAGCAGCATGTAGGAACTGCTGCTCCTTCTGCAGAGCATCAGCACCAGCACAGAAACAGCTCCTGAATCCAGCCCCATCCTCCTGCCCTGGGCAAAGGGAGCTCAGACCTGATCAATCCCTCCTGCCTGGCACTGCACAGCTGCAGGGCAGGGCCCTGCTCATTCTTGTCCTGAACTGCTGCCACTTTGAATGGTACAGTCAGAGCTGAGCAGGAACAGGAGGAGGGGAGAGTCTGTTCTGTGTGAGCACGATAGGGCTCTCTAGCCTAAGGGCTAAAGCCCTCCTGACAATAAGAGAGGCAGAGCTGGGAGGCAGCAGAGCAGCTGTGTGTTTTATCTCAGGATGGTTTCATATAAAACCCTGACATTCCTCTGAGCAAGACTGAAACGTGCTCCTCTCCCTTTCATTCTCTCTGCCCTCTTCTTGGAATAGGAAGCATGTCACCCTGGTTCTTTAAGATTTTCTAAGCCTTCTGATGTTGACATTCTTGTAGTGAACTTTCTCACACACTTTCTGTAAATAACTCATTGTTTTGCATTCCTTTATGGAGGAGGAGAGAGTTGATGGACTGTTGGTTTGACCAGTGTCATTGGAGAGGTGTCACTGTCACCCTCCAATACGCTGTCACTTTTGGAAAACTATAAATGTTGGAGTCAGAAAATAAACTTCCCCTTTTTTCCTTCACCTTGAGAATAGGGGTGTGTGCTTGTGTTCTTTCGTGTCCTATAGTGACAGAAGCATTTGTCTGTTGTGTGATCCACTAAGCCTTTAAGCAACCCAGGCAAAATGGAACTCCTCTCCTGGGGCTAAGGACCCTCATCTGAGGGTCAGAGCCCAGCCCTGCAAGCTCTCTGTGCACCACACACCCCACAGCCATGCCACACTCAGCTGCCCCAGCCCCGAGCAAGTGGCAGGGTCTAGAAGGAGGCAGGAACACCTCCACCTGCCTGCCCACATCAGCTCCTGTGTTTCAGATGTGTCCTGTCAGTACAAGGATGCCCAAAAAACACCTTCCCAGTGCTTTCATGTTTCTCACCTGGGCAGTGCTGCAACCAACCCACGTTTGTCTCAGTGGCGGCATTTCCATCTCACCACAAGTGACAGCATCCCCAGTGCCCTGAATTGTATTGTTTCATGGGCTAAGCTAATCTCACTGGACCATGTTTTACTACAACACTAATCTGAGCATGCACACAGCCCCAGCTCCCGAGAATATTAATGATAAAAATGTTAACAGATGTTCTACTATTCCCCTTTTACCACAAGGTTATTTCATCTGTCCCCATCAGTTTGGCTGCTTGTAGGTGCCAAAGAAACATCTCTCTTCATATCTGCCAGAGAAAAGACTTGCCCCATGAGGACACTGCACACCAGTGACAGAAAACATGTTTCTACTGTTCACAGAAATGACCCGAGGGACAGAACCATTACCATTTTACCTGCAAATGTACCAATTTGAAAACATAAGAAGAAAGATATCTTACTACTTCCATAAATATCATATAGAATACAGGAATGCTCCAGTGTGTCCATCACTGGCCTGACTTCCCAAGCCACAAGAATCTATCCCATAGCTTGTGCCTGCCAGGACACCTGGCTGCAGCTACACTGGCCTCAGGAGAGTGCCAAAAGAGAAGACAGATGTAAGCCTGATTGTTTTTCCCTGCTACAGCAGGGTGTAATGCAAGAAGCACCCCAGGAGAGCCAGTGGGTAAAGACCAGCTTTGCTCTACTCATTTGTATTAACTCCATGTGCTGACAGTGCAGGCCAGGATGTGGTGTGCAGGTGCCAACAGCCTCGTGCTACATGTAAATGTTTTCAACTTGCAGGGAGTGAAACATATGAGGAGTGAAGAGGATGCTGTGGCTGGAAAAGGAGGATGAGGAGGGCTTCCCTGAGGCACAGCCAAGAAAAGCTCAATTCTGACTGCAGGGCAAGGCTGGGCTGAGACCTTTCACCCTTGGGCAGCACAACCCCCTCAGAGAGAAGCTCAGTTCCTGCATTAGACACTGGCATTTGGGGATGGACAAGATCAGATGAGAGTCCTACATTTCTCAAGGAAAATTAAAATTCTGGTTTATATGGTAATATTAAATACAACTGCATTAGATCAGGGAAAGCAATGCTCCTTTATTGACCTCTTGTAAATCAACAATTTACTGCTTCTGCTTATTACAATATTAGTGGCTTTTTAGATGACAGTGCTAGTAGTCTAGGAACTGCAGATATTCATTATGGACTGAAATTATGTCCACTAAACAGAGAGCAGTTCCTCAGGATGCTTTTATTATTTAACTACATGAAAATGTATGTATCTGTGAGTAAACATAATAACCTTCTACAGAAAAAACAGCCATAAATAAAGATCATTACAGTAGTTTTATCGTTTATTACCTGAATGTCAGCGTCCTGCTGCAGAGCAGACTCATTAATTTTCCACAAGTAAGAAGCACAAGATTTCAGTGACCCTAATGTGACCTGAATCTTTGCAGTTTGCAAAAGCCAAAGGAGAAACCCAGTATGAGCTAAAGCATTGGTGGCTCCAGTCAGTGATTCATGCACTGGAATTTTAATGCAAGAGTATTCCGACAAACACACTTTTAATAAGGCAGTAAACTATGCTTAGGTGAAGAGAAAAAAAATAATTGCTTCATTTTGGGCCATTAAAGCAGTTTTGTTCCTTACTTTACTTCCATCCTACTTTTATTTCCATGGAAAGTGCAGAGCTAATAGGAGATGAATTTCAATTAGTCCCAATTACAGCTGTAATAGGTTCCATGCATTAGGTGGCTGGGTTTCATCAGCAAGCCACAGTGGCAGCCATGGGGCCAGTGCTTGCCCTGCTCACAGGCCCCCAGCAGCAGAAAGCCCTCCCAGAGCCCTGGCAGAAGTGTCAAGACTGAAGGAACAATCTTGGTAAGAAACACAGCTGGAAGAAGAAGCAAGGTGAGGAATAAGAGAAACTGAGATCAGTGGAGGAAGACCTCTCCAGCTGGGCACTCTGCACAGCAGTAGAGAATGTGATGGGAAGAGCAAGGAGAGGGAACTGAAGCCAGAGCAGGGGGAAAGGGGAAGGTGTCACATCTCTCCTAGACCACATGTCCAAAAGTGCCTCCAGACCAACCTCATGCTGGTGTGAATTTACCTTCTCTACACATGAAGCCAGGCCAGGGCCTCATTAAGGGATGCAGCTCCACCTTGCAGCCAAGGCCAGCAGCAATAACAAAGTGAAGATGAACATCCCATGACTCCAGCACTGCTGCTGGAGCAGGTGCACTCATGCCAGGGCAGGTGAGACAACCTGATTGTGCCATTTTCTGCAGAGTGACTGATCCTCCTGGCACCTGCATCCCAGCCAGCAGCTGCTCCCAGGCACAATCCTGCACAGGGGCACCAGAGCACATTCCAGGACTGGGCATGCATGAAGGACTAGCAGCAGCAAACAGGGAAAGCTAACACCCTCATCTGTCTGTGCTGCTGTAGCAGCTGGAGACCAGGTAAGGCTATGTGGGCAGGGCTGGCACCAGCTGGAGGACAGGTGGAGCTGGACTGCTCCAGAGAAGCTGGCCAAGAAACACTGCCATGTTTATGAACCCCTGTGCTCAGCACAGCAAGACCTGGAGGACGATAAAGGAATTCCCAGTGCTTTTAGAACTTCCCTAAAGGACTGCCAAGCAGGTGTGAACCTTGCACCACACCAAAGCACTGCCAATTCTCATCACACTCCACAAACAAGTAGGTAAAACACATCTTCAGGAAAGTCCTGCTCTTGCACCCTGCCAGCAGGAATTCCCCACAAGGATAGCTTTCCAGCTCTGAACTGTCCTGACTCAGAGCCAGCAGGAACTGACATTTCATGAACTCATTGAATCTTTGGTGTCTGTTTTTCTATTCAAAGCTGACTCAGAAACCTGGATGGTCCCAGGTATTTTCCACAGTGCACACACTAGTGAACATACAAACAGAGAACACATAACAAGGTTGAGGAAATACAGGGATGGTGCACATCAGCATAAATGTCTGATTTTAAGGGTTAAAAAGTACCAGGAACTTGCAGTTCTATGTGAAAATTTGTCACTGATGCAACTGAATACAATGCTGACAGACACTTCCTAATTTAGGCTTATTTTCTTTGTGTTATGCCACAAATCTAGATATTTTTCTATACAGTAGAAAACCACATCCACTAATTAAATTATTATTTCATTGGTGAATTAATGACTCCAGACAGATTTGCATTTGGGACTCATTTGGTTTTCTATAATAACTGCAGATAATTAATCTATCTCAAACCTTTCTTTCCCAGCTAAATATGCTGGGTATCAAAAATAACGAAAAATTCTAAATTAATCTGGAAAACAAAGCACAGCAGATGAAAGACTGTTAGAATTCATCAGGCATCAATTATACCAGGGAATAAAGGAAGTAATAAGCCTAAGAAACATTTCTGTAGGTGTGTGTGCTTACCTGTGGACCTGATGAGGTGTTCCTCCAGCCAGAGTGCTGCCTCCAAGCAGTCCTGGGCATCATTGAGAGTGAAGAGATTGGAAGGGACTTTCTCTGTGTATCTCTGTGGCCACTGACTCGTGATTTCACTGATATATTCTCCCATGGGAGCCAAGGCCTGGAGAAATGAGTCAGTGAGTGGATATGGCACAGAGTTGGAGATGTTAAAACACACTGACACCCTCACTTTGGCTACCTGAGGGCTCCTGTTCTGGCACACCCCAACCCTTTGTCACACTCAGCAGCAGCAAACACACCCATGGCCACAGGGAACATGGAGTGTACACGTGTGCATGTGGTCCCTGTTTCCTGTGGGATGTGGGTGATCACTTCAAACAGCCCTGTCAGTGCAAGTGCACATGGCAAACGCCAGGGACTGCACAGCAGAAATGTCCCAACACACAGAAGGGGATGTCAGCAGCTCTCTGAATGACACATCACTTTTAAAGGCTCTGCCTCCACCTTTTGTCAGCAAAAATCAACCTTCTACAATGACAGATTTTGTCCCAGAGAAAGGGATCAAAACCTGCTTGATAGCTCAAATGAAGATTCAGTAACATGGTCACTGTGTAATGCTGCTTTACAATAACAAACTCAGTTTGAGCTGTACAAAGCAAAAAGGCAATCTCATCTCTGACTTCTTCAGCACCACTGAGCCACGTCCTGAACCCTGTTCTCACTGCCAGCCAGATCAACTGAAATATTGCTGGGTCATATAAAACCAGGCATGACACCAAAAAAATCTTACTCAACAAGTACATCTCTAAATCATAACACAATATGTTACTAAGCATTAATTTGACTGCTTACCAAATAAGGAACAACTTACAAAAAGGATGGACTAGAGCTCTGTGTAATAAAACAGAAGCCACTCATTTCTTCTTATCCTTTTGTATAGCTTGAAAGTGTGAATAGATGATAATGATGGAATTTCTCCTCAAAGGCAGATAAAACCTGCCTTTTCCCTTGCTATCTTTACCTTTCTCTCCCACTGCAGGTACTTGCCATAAATTATTTTGCAAGTCAGAGTTACCTCCAAACACCTTTTCCTAGGAGCATTTTCCAGCCCACACTTCAGTTTTTGTTTCACCCCTGCTGAGCAGTGCCCATGGGCTGCTGTTTAAGTGTGCCTCTGCTCAGAGAAGGGATCACAGACCACACAGCCTGCTGCACACAGGCAGCCAGACACCACTGTGGAATGTGGTACAGCATTGCAGATATTTCTCATATCCATCTCCTGATTTTAAAGGCAAAATGCCTTGCTCACAACTTCTACCCCAAACCACCCAGGTAATGCAAAGCCCTGCAATAAAAGGGCTGTACCAAGCTGTCTGTTTGGTTATGGGGCCTGATGGCCTCATGGGGATACAGGAGGCAGAAGCCACCCTGTCCAGGGAGTCTGAGTGGAAGCTAACCCTGTGGGGCTGGAGTTCAACTTGATTCCACATCTCCCAGGCAGCTAAGGGTCTGCTTCAATCTCACTGGAAACTCAGCTCTGTGCTACAGCACCAAGCAGCACCATGGGCGTGCCTAGGCATGGTCATCACGTGAGATGAGTAATTAATTTGATAAGGAATTCTCTCCATTTCCAAAACTAGGTCAAATGGTGTTAGACCAGCTGGAGTTCAGTCTCCTGTGGCTGGGACCACATGTCAGTTGAGCCTGCTCCTCAGCAGGTTTAATGGTTATGGTGGCAAAAACACCAGCAGCTTTGCCTCCTGCCCAACCCTGAGCAGTGAACTGTCCAACCCTCCTCTCTTCCAGCTTCAGAACCAGCACTGACACAGCCCTACAACCTGCTGCACTACAGGGCTGCAAACTGCTGGTGCTACCCTTGCTAAGGCTGCTCTGCCTAATCCCAGGAACACCACTCAGTGTAGAAAAGCTGGAAATACTGTGCTGCTCACTCTGCACACAGCTCACCTGGTAGCTCTGTCCCGTGCACAGAACCAGGTAGTCATAGGGCACTTTCTTCTCAGAAACGACGACGTATTTGGCACTGCGGTTTATGCTCGTCATTTTACCAACCACAACATTAACCCAGGAACAAAGTGACATCTGTGCATAATCTTCATCATTAAAACAGTGGCTGCAAAGAAAAAATATCTGTAAGTGACATTTCAGCAGCTGACAGCAGGCATTAATTAGACATCTGGTGAGCTCAGCCCAGGCCCCCGGTGGTTCCGCCTGCTCCCTTGCTGTGAGTTTACTGCAGCCTATGGTAAAAGATTAGGCATTAGGAAATACTCAGTTACAAATTGACAGCTTTCTGCTGAACCCAAACAAGGCCTTCCAGCACTGGGCCTTACAATCAGGTCATTTAGGAACAAAATCAGAAATCTATGCTTTACTCTGCTTTTCCTTTGCAGGCTGATGTGAGGTAGAAGGTTTTAAACCAGCATAGAAAATAATTCAACAGTCCAACTCTTTCTCCAAGACAAGACTTCTTTATTCAGCTTTACCTCAACTTTCCTTCCTTTGCTATTCAACTCCAGCAGTCATAGCTAAGGTAAGACACAAATGCAGGGAATGCACCCTACCATTTTAGCATCTGTATCCCAAAGTATTAGTTCAGAAAGTTTAAAAATAAATAGAAAGCTAGAAAATTGTTGTCAGAGCTAGAAGTAAAAGGCAGAGATCTCAAGTCTCCTATTGGTGAGAAAAGTCTCCTTTTCCAAAAGAACTTTTCCACAATGCAAGAATGACAAATACTGAAAGCACACTAAACTGGTCCTGAGTGATGCACTCCAGGATGCTCTGGGTGTGCATGGAGCACACATCACAAGCAAGGTGCTCTGACAGTGTGAATTCCATATCAGTACCCTAAAAATCATGTGTTGGCTTTGACAGTCTCAGGCAAGGTTTGCTTCTCTCATGTTTTAGGGGTGTTACAGCCTGTTCCAAGCAAAAACCATCGGATATCCCTATGTGTGGGAGAAGCATAAAAGATCTGGAAGCTGCTATTTAAAAAAGCCAATTTTAAAGCAAAACCCAAATGGAACAAAACCTCTTTTAATGCCTCAGCAATGAAAGTTAGAATTATTTCCAAAGGCTCGGAGTGTGCCCCCACCAAGGATGTCCAGCCAAGAAAATACCAAGACACACTTACTACTGCATCTGTACCACCCTCTCTGCTCAGAGAGGGCAAAGACAAAGATTCCTGAAGATAAAATACTTCCACACAGATGTGCAACAGACACTATAAAACATGAGGAGAACGTTCCCAACTAGGTCCATTGTGACCCCTGAATGCCACTGAGCCTGGCAATGGCCCACCATGGAAATGCACAAGAGGTTGCTGGCCACTCTGCAGATCCAGCTGGGCTCAACTCCATCCCTCCCCAATACTGATAACCTGCACCAGGCAAAGCCTGTTCAGTTAGGTTCTTTCAGTGGAACTGGACAAACCCATTTACAGCTTTGTAGAGCAATAAACCCACAGGATCTAGCCAAAAAGAATGCAACAGGTTTAAAACATGCAGAAAAAAGAATGGCTGGTGTCACACAGGTGTCTGGTTTGTAAGACCAGAGCAGCTCTGCAAGAAGAAACACTGTGAACAAACTGTGTGAAAGAAGCTGAGCCTCACCCCTGCCAGGACTTCAGGAGGGGAATGGCCAGTACAGAGACCCTGGGCTTCACCCAGGTGTCAGCTCAAGTCACCACAGAAAACACATGGCCATTAAGAGGCCCAAAAACTTCACCTTCTATGTATACTTAGTGATGAAAAATATTCCACTTTCTCCAACAGGCCTCAAAGTGATTGAACAGAAGGGGCTGGGCCTATGCTCAAGCATTTGATGCTTTCTGTGGCACCAGCAGCTGCAGCAGAGAGTGCAGGCAAAGACCAGCACTGACAGCTCCTGCTTTGCCATTAATACCAGGACACACATCCCAACACAGAGCTCCTGGTTCATTGTTAATCATTGCTACTAAACTCCCAAAACTGACATTCAGGATGCCACAGGAACAAATACAGTTGATTTCACAACGTGGGGAATTTTAGGATTGAATTGCGAGGCTTTCTGTGATGCTCTGGGTCCTTTGTACTCAGAGATACCAGCGTGAAAAAAGTAAGGGAAGAAAACCACTGACAATTCTGAACTGTAGTAATGCAGAAACCTGTAAATAAAATGGACATTAAGGACAAAGGAAGGTTTTCAAAAGCACCTCTATAATTGAAGTGCACAGCTTCCAGGAGACTAACACTCAAAAATCACAGGGATGCTTTTAGAAATCATACCCTGCAGAGTTCAATTTTCACTCTTAATCTACTTTCAGATTTTAACAGCTAAATCTGTTGAGGTGGCTCTGAACTGTAACTTTCTGTCAGGAAGGATGCTTTGTTAGTATAAGTCTTTTCTACAGTGAACTTAGGAAAGAGACTGTGTGCATTTATGTGAGACTATAATTCCTTCATTTGCCAGATTTGCACTTGAACACACCCCTTTCTACAGTACAAAAAGTAATACAGGCAACTACTTTTATGAAATGTCTTGTCAGGGCAAAATGAGATCAGATGGTTTTAAACAGGTTCCCACTACGTTATTTTCACATCTTTGTAGAGATTCAATTTGTAAGGTTCAGCAAGCAGACATGGAGCTGTTTTGTCACTTAAAGAGCCAGCCCTTTAGTGCACTGCAGCTCACGGAGGAAAAGATTTGGTGAAATACAATGTAAAGGCTCCAAAGAGTCACATGCCAAATCTAAATAACTTAGTGTAAGTTCATTCCCCAACTATTCAGAATAACTGATCCATTTTAATTCTATGCTTCTCTATGTTCAAAACAATCATGTTCAAGTCCACAGTGATGATTTATCCAAAACAAAACCCAAAAATACTGTATTTAAATGAGAACTATGTATTATGAATTTTAAAGAGGTAAGATATTCTCTGACTAAATGGAAGCTATTATATTTATTGGCAAACAAGGAAGCCTGAAAAGTGACAGTCCCTAGACAAGGCTCTTCCACCATTTCCCTTCAGCTGTACACAACCCTGGTCTGGGACAGCTGAGAATGGGGACAGACTGCCACAGCCCAGGGACTGGCACTCACAGCCCATGAGCAGCAGAACTGATGCAGAACAGTTCTGCCAAACTGATCAACAGCAACAATTCCCCTCATATGCAGTGAAATCCCCACCAGCATTGGTGGGCTCTGCATCCCACCACACACTGCCCAAAGTCAGTCCCTGTCACATTACCAACATTAATTCTTGTACATTCTTTGGTTCAGCATTACTTAGAACAAAACCCATGGAAGCTAAAAACCAAAGAATATTTAAAAAGTAAGCAGACATCTTGTGTCATTTGTCTTCAGCCTGGAGATTTAAACAATCTAAAAAGCCTCAGAAAGCTGGGCCCACTGTCCAGGTATAACACAGTGGATTCCTGTTCTGAAGTTACTGCTTTGGCACTATTTCCCTATTCATAATTCTATCCAACTCCTCTTGTAGGTGAGTGCATGCTGGATAGACAGACTAGAGTATTTTGGGGCTCTCTACAGATGTATCTAAAATTTAGGACAAGTTCACAAGAATTAAAGAGTGTTATGTTTTCTGCAGGAGCTATGGAAGTGTTTAGACATGAAGCCAAACCTGTTAATTAAAAATCTTCTATACTTGGAGCTCTGTAGGTCTTTTCCTGGAAGGCCGTGAATGGAAATCAAGGTCAGGTTGTTGAACTTCAGATGTGGCCTGTGGAAAGAAAAAGAAATGGCCTCAGTTGGAAGAAATTCAGAGGGCACATCCAAGGAACAGTATAGCTCAGAATTCCATGTTCAAGAGGATACAGAAAGCAATTCCTTTACACAGGGTCAAAGTGTTTCACTCTGCCCAGATGCAGGTGTCTCTGGATACAAAGAGAAGAACAATTTCCACCACAGTTTCAGCAATGCTGGGGCGAGGAGGGGGACAAGACTGACAGTATGTTGAACTAAATGTGATCTGACATTTGAAAACAAGTAAATATGATGAGTGATTAAGCCTTCTAATCTTCAAGGCTTTCTGTAAGTTAAGGATGGATTGATGCAAATGGTACAAAGGAATCAGAATGTTTTTTATCAACCAATGTTAATTTGTTATTCATACATTTAAAAAATATATTCAAACATAGTTAAAGGTCATACTTAAACCAAGGAATTTCAAGGTTATGGCTGCCCCTCTCAAAATGCATATTAATAGTTTAATTCTGGATTATGGATTATCTGTGGTAAATCTCCATGCATACTCAGGCCAAACACAAAGTAATAAATAACCTTAATGTAACAGAGTGCATATATTTATACAGATTATGGGCCTGATTCTCATTTAAATTAAGGTCACTCTGCAAAGGTGGATGTAAATAGAATTTGCTTTTCATTTATGGCCACCTTATGCTGCCTGAGTGATACAAAATGGTCTTCATGTAAATGAGAGTGAGCCTGATCCACAAGGCTGAAAGCAGAGTGCTAAAGTGATGCCATCTGCACACCGGGAACGTCGCTCGTGGGGTGTGAACAACTACAGGAACTTCACACACCAACAGAGCACAGCTCCTTGGCATTTATTTACAGGGGATCAATTACATAAACACCCTACACATCCTCCCAACCTCAGAGCAAGGAGGTTTCATTTCAGTGTGGAGCTGAAGTCATCTGCACATGCTGCATGGTCTCTTACCAACCGGTGCTCAAATCCAGGGGCTACAGTAACATTACATTTAAATACTGTTAATATTTAGGATGGAAACTTTGTGAGCCAGCGCCAGAAACATGGCATAATCAAAGTTTTAGGCACTATTAATATGCCTCTTTTGCATGACTGCACGATGATGCACTTTATTGATCTGGTCACATACCATTTTCCTCTGCAGATGCTCTACCTCTATTGAGTCCCCACGCAGGCATCCAGGATTTCCCCAGTCATATGGTATTTGTTCCCTTCTTCCCCATGAGTGGGAGGCTTCAATCAGACCTTTCAGTCAGTACAATTTACCACCTTATGATTTACTTCTACCTCAGCACTCCCATGGCATCCCCATATTAATTCATGTTTCCCACTCACTCATCTCGTAGGCATCAAAACGTTGATTAGCATCTTCTTGGATGAAATGAGACGAAACGAGTCAAATCTTTGGTTTCCCCTTCACACTGAAGAAAAGCCAGGCACAAAGCACGGTGGCTGGCAGCTCCCCAAGGGCAGGGTGGTTCAGGGGCAGAGCTGCAGAGCTGCTGGGGCTGGTGCCTGTGCTCCGAGTGCCGCACGCTGCCCCTCTGGCTCCACACAAACAATGGCCCCATCTCCACACACAGGCAAACCTCTGCTGCTGCTAAGTGTCACAATTTGGTCAGTGTTTAAGCACAGGCTGGAGGTATTTGTGCAAATTATCAGAATCTTTAAATAAGTAACCAATGTCCTACCTTGTGTTCCAAAGGCCTGGCTCCAGAAGCGTGGCTGGCACGCGTGACCCCAGGATTTAAAATACATTTACACACACACACAGGCACTTAAGGACAAGCCTGAGCACTAGAGGGGAGCTGCAGCTCCTGCTGGCACTGTCAGAGTCACCACAGGGTGACAGGTGGGGGATTTTGTGCTTTATTATTTCTAGGCTAACAAAAGGATGGCTCATTTACCACAGCTTGGGACTCCTTACTGGTGACTAAAAGCTCTTAACTGGAGAACAACCAAGGCCCTGGACATGGGCAATGGTGTCAGGACAGGGACTGACTTAGATGCTGCTAATAACAATGCCCAACATGAAACAGGGCAAAGTGGAGGTTCTCATTTGATGAAAAAGTCTTCAAGTTAAGAGCCTGAACCAGTGCAACGTTAAACAAGTGCACCTGCATTTTAGAAGCAAATAATTCCAGCAGGGATTCACGTTGCTGTGGATACAGAGGAAGAACAGCTCAAAGATACTGGTAAAGCAGGGAGGGATTAGAGTATCTAGGGAAATAAGTAAAAGGTGTTAGGTTTCAGTGCAGAGCTCTAGAGGACAGCTACAAAAAGAATCTCAACACTCTTGTCCTCAAAATAAAACAGGGTTACCAATCTATTGAGCATAATCAAAAGGACACAGAAAAGTTTTAGTACTCTTTTTACATATATCCTGGTGTTCGTGAATTTGTTAGAGTATTCTCTGCTCATTTTGCTGGATTTTTTTTTTTTTGCCTGATGTCTATCTGTTTTGTTTTTTTTTTTCCTTCTGTATGTGGCATAATGATGGAGGCTTAGATGGTGGAAACTGCCTGAGCAAATAATTTAATTACTTGCTTTCATTTAACCCCTCATTATCACAACAAGTCAAACCACTTTTGTTACAAAAAATAAAGTGCAGCAAAGCAGTCTCCATGAACCCAAGATCTCATTTTATTTGAAATCTTGCATTTTATAAGATTATTTTCCCACTTATCAATAAAAACTAAAATAAAGGAGTGACAGAAGAAAATGCTTTATCTGCCTCCTAAAGTTGGTAACTATGTGAACTGTTCTCCTGTGTACATAATCTTTAAACAACAATATCTGAAATTATAACCTATCCAAAAGTAAAGTCCTAATGACACTGGATCCTCAGCTTCACTGCAGCAGAGCCCTTATAAAAATGGCAGCTCAAGATCATTCTGAAAATGGTAAAAAAAAAAAAAAATCTGGAACACTAAATTTTTGCAGGGAGGAAGGAGCCCAGAAGGAGAGATGATAATAAGAGTCCAGGTGTCATTCTCACTGTACAAGGCAGATGAAGACAGTTCTCCTTTTCCCCACAAATGTAACAATTTATCCAAAGCAGGACTTTTTTTTTAGGAAACATTTCAAGAACACAGCAGTAAGGATGTGACTTGGAGGAGACACTTCTCCAAGAGGAAAAGGTATTCTAACAGATTACCCAGCCCCACACCAAACTCACACAGTTTAACAAAGGTTGCCCATACAAATAACTAGAAAGAAACCCCACTCACTCAAGTTGTCCCTCTAGGATAAATGTGCTGCTCAGTACCACAGCCCTGCTTGCAGCCCCTCCACAAGCAATGTGTCCCCATGCTGTCTCTCCATTAACTCCTTTGCCAGCCCCAGTGTTTTCCTTTCCCTCTGCTGCCTCTGCCTCCCCAGACAGCCACATTTAGCTGCAGCAACAGAAGGGTTTGTTGTTTGGATCAACACCTACCAAAAGCACCTCTTCTCAAGAACCTGCACTGAGGGCATCAATTACAGCCCCTAGAGCAGGATTCCAGATTCACTGCTGACCAACAGATGTTCATTTCCAAGGTATCCCTCTTCAATTCCCAGTAAACAAATATTAGCCAGTGCTCCCTTGGATTGACCTTAGGAAAAAGTGTTTAAATTGTGAATGAATTTGCTCAACAAAAGAAGGGATAACAGCACAGTGTTCACTGGAACACTTGTCAATGCAAGGGTCAAGGAGGGGCTTTCCACACAACCTGGCCCATGACAACTCTTCCTCTCTCAGCAAAATCTTTCATCATGCCCCAGTTGCTTCCTCCTGGTATTAAAACAACAGGGTCCCTTCAAAAACTTCTATTTTGATGAAACAGTGCTTTGTTTTTTTGGGTTTTTTTTTTCAGAAACTTCCTGCCAGGTTTATTGGTAATTTTATCAGATGCTGCCATCCAAAGAAGAGCAACCTCTAAGCCCAGGCCATGAAAGCCACCACTGTTACAATTTTCAGCATCTTAGCAAGAACCCATTAAAGAGCTAAAGAACATTTCCTTCACCCTTTGACTAACACCCTTCAGGGATGCTTGGGAATGCTTCTCTCTCCACCACTGGTAGCTGGTGTCTCACCAAACTTTGAACTTGATGGTTCACTACTTGGTAACAATTATGTCAGCGAGTGATTATCATCATTATTCTCATACTCCATCCAAACACGGCTACTAGAGAGCAAATTAACTCTATCTCAGCCAAACCCAGGGCAATCCTGCCTTAGAAGCTGTTCCTC
This sequence comes from Agelaius tricolor, assembly GCF_023055355.1. NCBI lineage: Eukaryota > Metazoa > Chordata > Aves > Passeriformes > Icteridae > Agelaius > Agelaius tricolor. Next base: position 5,385,932 of record NW_027269261.1, read on the forward strand.
TCCAGTTAAATTTGGATTCTCCTGCTAGGTCTACTCCTCTCACTCTTCCCCTTTCAAGTGATTAGCCCTAGATTTCCTTCTTTGTGGTTATTTTACTGTGGTTATATTACTTGTCTCTCATCCTCTGTGCTGATCCTTTGCTAGACAATATAATTAAAAACACCAGCAACTCTGACTGTTGACTTCCAATTCCTTTACTAATTCCTAGTTTTTTAGGTGGCTTTGCATCAGCCTACAATCTTGATTTCTTGCTGAACATTACCAAACATGTCTTTTTACAGTTTCTTCTTTTGAATTCCCATCCACCTTATAGCTCCATCCACCTTGTCCCCCTCCTGTGGCTTCATTGTTTTTGTCCCTTCCAGTCACCTCTCACTTCCTACAAACAGGTTTTGCTTACAGAAACTAGAGCATCCACTCAAGATTTGCAGCATTTTCACAATCTAGGTTACTAAAACCAACATGGCAAAGTTCCTACAGTATGAATTGTTCTGAAACAGGGCAGGGAAAACTAAAGAGCTCTTTTCCTTGCCCACTCAAAACACACAGCTAAATCAGACCCATCCATATCCTTCCACAGCCACAGCATTCAAAAGGCCAGCCCTGCCATCCTAAATCTAAGTTAGCTTTGAGTCTGACCTAATCAAAGCATTATCCAACCACTGCTTCAGTGAGAGCACTTCCTTCCTAAAATTACGATTTCCATTCCACAAGTGTTCCAGCATTTCATTTTCTTTAAAAATGGCAATTATTTTTCTAGATAGAAAATGAGGGATATCTGATGATGGCCTTGGTAGCTACAGTCTCTTGCTGTTTAATCACCTTGCAGATTCCAAACCACATCTGAGGGACATCAAAACCATTTCCCACAAACAAAGGTACCATAAATGGGGCAGTAAAACTAAAGTGTTGTAGAAACTTCACCATTTTGCCCACTGCTGTGCCAGTGCTTCAGTGAGTTACACACAGTTGCAGATTCCAGCTTGCTAATAGGACATTTTCAATATTATTGGCCAATTACCTATGTTTAAAGCTAAGGTGATAGGGTTTTTATGGCTGTATACTAGATTCCAATTTTCCAAACTATTGCAGAGATGATAAGTATTCTGACCCCATGATGCAAATCTGGCAATGCTGCCTTCAGAGTAGGTACCCTTGAAATGTTCCCAGATGCCACCAGGCAGACAGCTCTTAAACCTGGAAAAAGTCGAGGTTTAACCACATGTGCTCCTCCTGCCAGCAGGAGAAGACAAAACTCATCTAAGTTGCATGTTCTGAGGCATCCCTGCAGTGCCAAGTCCTCATGACATAAGGCTGGCAGCCCGGGAAGGACAGGGACACAGCTGGTAGAGGAATCAGCAGGGCCAAAACTCCTGATCCCAAACCTCTATCTTTCAATTACTGACCTCCCCATCTCAGCACCCTCACTCTGGCCCTCACAGTACACACACACACACACACAGAGGAATCAAATCCATGCTAATCACTACTGGGAAGGATCACAGCTTAGCCAGACAAGTCATCTTTTTCTCCACTGCAGCAGCCTGCCCAGTCTGCTGTGCTTCCAAGGCAGCCTGGAGACTGCTCTGGAGGGCTCAGCCCTGCACCTTCTCCACAGCTCTGGGAACAAACTTCAAACCAATGAACAGAAGAGAAAGTGGTGACATCTCCATAGCTTTAGCAGAGAGCTGGAGAACCTGGGTGCAGTGCTTGCACTTGGAATGCAGCTGTATTTGCTCTGAACTGCATCAATCAGAGGTACCAGGTTACCAGGCTCAGAGCTGTGGATGTCCTGCTGAGTCACCAGGAGGAGATGATGGATGCAGCCCAGCATTCTACAAAAACCCTTGTGACTCATTCCAATTCTGAGCAGGCTTTTTATAAGAAAACTACTATTTCCAAGATCAGCTTTAATACTCACCAAGAAGTAAGGAATATTCAAATATAAAGAGTAACAAGAAAAAAAATCTACAAATACTTACAAATTTCAAATGTGAAAAAACAGTTTGGGCTCAGAGACATGTTTGCATATGTTCCAATGGCAAGTATTTCAAGTTGAAAAAATCTTATTTAAAACTGCAGACAGTCTCAAAAGCAAGATTGTAACTATAAAATAAGCCCATATTGATGCTAGTTGAGCCTCATTTTCTGGCAGAGGCTGTTAGGAAGGCTGCTCCTGACCCACATCCTCTGCCCTGTTTATGGCTTGTATCAGTCACTGCCAGCGTTCATTGTGATGCCGACTGCGTGACAAGGCCAGCTCTGACCCATCTGATTTATCTCTGTCACAACTTGAGCTCTGCTCTCCAGAAGTGATGGAAGGCAAACAATGACTGAGGGATGCAGCCTGGTGACACTGAGCACATGGCCTGGGCTCGCCTTGCTCTGAAGGGAAGGCAGAGGGAAGCACATGTGTGTCAGCTCATGTGGCAAAGACAGATAGGACAAAACAGTGGGCATCACTAACCCATTCATTGCATGTTAGCTCTGTGATCAGCAAGTAAGCACTAACTATTTAATTAGTCAACTAATTAGTGACAGGCAACATGGAAGGCTTCAGATGTTCCCAGACAAATGCAAAGATAAAAAGCCTAATTAACGATCAAGCATTATGCTAACTACAGCCAAACAGGCCAGATGTGTGGGATATTGTGTGCCCCAGTGCTGCCAGATAACGGGCTCTGACAGGAACCCTGCTCAAACCCTGCCACCTCAGAGCTGATCCTGGGTACACCAAGCTCCCAGCAGGAGACACTGTCCTGCAGTAAAAAATCCAGGCTTACTGTGCTGGATTCCAATTCTACTTTGAGGAAAAAAATCCAGGCCTTTGATAATAATGTACTTTAATCCATCTGGTTCTTAAATGCAATAATTATTTTCATGCGCCCATAGGGAGAAGGAAATAAATTTCACAACAATTTCATATTAAATATTGTGATTTTAGGCACCATTCATTTATCGCTATCTGATGTAGCATGTTCTGTACATTCCAATATCCTCAGAGAAGTCATTGTTTACATCAGGGTTTGGATTAAGGACATTTTCAAGACCATGGATTAAAAATGGTTTTCCCTATAATCAAAGACAATAGTAATTTCCACAGCTGTATGCTAAGAGGTGGATAAAAGCCAATGGGTTCCCAATACTGGAACCAGTGACAAGACACTGCTGGGAGCAAGCTCCACAATCCCTAAGCCAAACTGGCATCCCTGCGTTTTGCTCCAGGAACCAGGCATTGGCACTAAGTGGAAACAGTGGGGTTTGTAACCCTATGTCCTTCTGGTCTAACCCTGTTGCCCTGCCCATCCCTTTGAAGCTAGCAAAGGAGTGAAGAAAAAAAACCCAAAACAACCAAATAAGAACCCACCCACTGTCACATCTGCACCCCCAGAGCTGCTGTCACACCAAGAGCTGGCCAGGCAACGGGTCTGTCCCTGCTACTGCAGTGCTGCTGCCTCCATCAGGCACCTGGCCCTCCAGCAAAAAACAAAAAATCACTCTGCATCCTCAAGAAAAGAAGCTCTACAGCTGAAAACATACCTGCACATGCTGCCTGAGCAGCATGGGAAAGTCTAAAGCTCCTTTGGAGTTTGGGTGGGTGAGCAGTGGTGCCATGGCTGCCCTGTGGCACAGCAGGAGGTGTCCTGCCACGGGGCAGCAGGGCTCATTCTCAGGGTCATTTCTCTGCTTAATGAGAAATGGATCTCTTCAGTTCTCAAAGAAGTTGAAAACACTTGCAAGATCGAGTTCCAATAATTGCCACATCAGTAAGTGAATTATATTTATGTGTTTCCATGGTGACTGGTAATGAAAAATAATTAAGTATGAAGAATAATGATGAGAAAACGACTTCCTCTTTTTAAGGATTAGGGCTCACAAATTGATTCAGTCCAGCTATTTTTAGTGCAAGTAACCTTTGCAGGGAATATTAGAAAATTATGAGTAAATTAAACAAAATTGTTTTTAAAGGCCTTCACACTGATCAGGAGGCTATTTGCTGCTGATGTGAAAATTAAAACCTAATCTTTTGCAAATTTATCCCTCTATTAATATAAATTTTGTGACACTGCACTAAGTGCTGGTTCTGAGGTTCTCTGAGCAGCACCCCATGTCTGACAAGCCAAGACAAGCTCAAGGAGGATGTGTCCTGCAACAACTCTGCCAGAGTTGGGTTCAAATTCAAGCCCTGGCTGCAAAGGCTCAGCCGAGGGAGCTCTGAGGGCAACACCTGCAAAGGCCTGTTCACTATGAACAGACTCAGCTCTAAAGGTCAGGTTTAACTGAATTTGGGGTGGAACTCAAAGCCTAAAAGGTGCTGAAAACAAGAGGATGAGGGGAAACTATTTACTCTAAGATGAGATGCTTTACAGGAAGTCAAGAACTAAGAGAAGGGCAAGAAGCAGAAATTTTCTTCTACACTGCTCCAGCAATACGACATCTATAAACCACTTAACTTATTCCTCTCTTGATGTATTGAAAATATCATTTGTGATGTTATCAATGATTGTTGTAGAAATACAAACTCTTGGCTTAACTGAAAAAAGAAAAAAAGGCAGAATTTTCCATTCTCCATCCTCCACAAAAGCACCAGACAACTCTCTCAGTTCTTGCTGCATCTTGTAAGAATCATGTTCGGATTTTGAATTTTATATTCATTTCTGCAAGTCTTTCTAGTATGTGTGATTAAACTCTGCATCAAAGGAACTGCATTCTCACAGTCTGACTGCCCAGTAAGCCCCTGGGGAGTCCAACAGTGAGACAGCAGAAAGAGCACCCTGTCCTCATGTTAGGAAGGCTGTAAACAGCAGAACTCATCCACAGGTTTCCCTGCCTTAACTTAGGGAAAGGGGGATCCAGACAGGTTTGGGATCCCACCAGGAACAACTGGCTTTAAAAGACAATACTGCTTGGGGCCATTGACTCCACCTCCCCTCACAAGACTGCAGTTTAAGAACAATGGCCAAAGCAACTTTAGGCGTTCTCAACACACATTTTCAACGTGCCTTCACCTTAAGGGTCCACGTGCAACCAGGAGTTACTTGGAATCCTGTGAGTCCCAAGGCATCCAAGATGCCAGCACCCATCTCTCCATCCACACTGGAATCCTGTGAGTCCCAAGGCATCCAGGATGCCAGCACCCATCTCTCCATCCACACTGGAATCCTGTGAGTCCCACGGCACCCAGGATGCCAGCACCCATCTCTCCATCCACACTGGAATCCTGTGAGTCCCAAGGCATCCAGGATGCCAGCACCCATCTCTCCATCCACACATGCTCAGACATTTAACACCCAGTACATTGAGAGAGACTCAAGGAATGCTTTAAATGCAAGAAACAACCCCCTTGATACAGAAGGGAACACATCCTTTTCAGCAAAGGAAATAAAATTAAAAACTTACCAAAAAACCAGTGTTTCCAGAAAAGAGATTCCAACGTCAGATGCACCAACCACCACAATTCTAGTGTTGATACACACTTTTGGTTCCAGCACCAGCTTTCGATTTATGAGGTTCAAAGAATATTTCAGCTGTTAAAAAAATACATAAGACATAGAAATGCATTAAAAAAAACAGTCAAAGCCTGCTAGGAATCATTAAACTCTCAGTGATGCATAGCCTTGCATTCACACAAAACTTCTTATGGCTCACTGACATGACTAATACCATTTTTCTGTGCACAGCACCAGATAAGTGGTACTAAAATATGAGGAATATGTGCATGTTTAATAGGTCACAGAAAATTACAAGAGCTGAATGGTCTGGTTTCTCCTGAGTAAGATGCCCTGTAATCCTTGCAGGAGAGGACAAAACACTGCCTCTTCTATCACTCACTGCCATTTATCAAACACCTCAAGAACTGGTATTTACGTACTGCTAAGGCCATTTTTATACCTCCTAAAGCAGTTTTTACTCTTGCTGGTTTATTTATGGATATGGTTTTACTAGTAAATTAATTAGGAACTTACGTTTTGAGTGGTTGTGTGTTTAATTGAAAACTCCTTTCCAAAATTATCCCTCTTTTCTTAAGCACAGAGCACCTACCTGGAAAGCCAGGTTGCCACACAAGTAAAAGAGGAGCTCAATGCCACTGGGACCAGTTCTCCAGTCACAAATCTTACTGCCACGTTGGTAGTTACTAATTTCAGCTTCCACATCACTTCATGCACATTCTGGCTAGGGGAATAAACTCCATGAGGGTTTTTTCCATGTGTCTCTAGGTCTCACTACCTAATAGGATTCTCAAAGCAAATATGCAGCTAAGAGACAAGAGATATTACTGCATTTGACAGGTTGGTGGCTTTTTTTCACCTTGACTATATTTAGCTTTCAAATTTCTGATGAAAGACAAGGAAATACTTTCCATCTCACAGTACAACACACTTAGCACTTCTCCTACTGCTCTGGGTTGCCTATATTCCCATTTCACAGAATGGGTAACTCAGGTTCATAAATGCACTGGGAAGACCAATACAAAATGGAGCCACTTTTGTCATTTGTCAGACACTTCTCCTATAAATTCCTGCTGTGGCACTCAAGAAGGAAGCAATCTAAGGCTTCTAACAGGTTTTCCTCTACTACAGATAGGAGACAGCACCAGTAAAATTAAGTCCTCTAAATTCCTCCCATGGTAGTACAGTAGAAATACATTCTCTATATATCAGCTGACAGAGTAACTCACTAGATGAAGAGTACTTTCTTTAAAAGCTGTGGTAATTATATGGGCCTTCTCAATAAGTACATAGCACGTTGAGATCCCCAAGAGATCTTTAATGCAATGTCTTTGCACTGGTGGAGCTCCACAGCTGAGGTTTCAGCACAGCCCCACTACACTGTGTAACTCACGAGAGTGCTGTCCTGTTCCCCTAAGGAAGCATTATGGATCAATTCCCTGCCCAATGGCATGACTGCACAGCAAGTCATTCAGAATGTGGCAAAATTAAATGTCACCTTTGGTCAGGCAACATTATTTTTTTACTGCCAGATAAATGTTCTTTGAGGTGCAGTTCACCACAGTGCAACGATGACATCCAGTGGTGAGCCAGATTCATCTCAGGGACTGGACTGCCCTGGGAAAATTCCAGAAGATATCTCAAAAAGTATGCCAGCCCAGGGTGGCTGCTTAATGGTGGTCAGCTGTGTGGCAGCCAGCACAGGCCCTCAGTGAAGAATGCCTTGGTGAGGGACAGAACCACCATGCTACTCCAAACCAGGTTTGCACAGGACACGGGCAAGTCCCTACAGAGAACCTCCATCATCCCATTTAAAGCCAGTGCTCTTGAAATGGTTGAACACTTCTTACACAAGGCTCTGCCAGCAAAAAGGGTTTTAATCATAAATTAAATAATACAGACTATATCTGTAATGTTTCCACATTTCAGAAGCTGAAAAAGCCCTTTGTATTTCCCTGGAAGTGTACATCTTTAGAAAAGATTTTAGGAAATGAGAAAAACCAGTGCCAAGTATTACAGACATCCCCCACTACTTAAAATCAAACTCAGACTGCATTTCTTATGCTAAATGGTTATGCCCCAGCTACAGGAGCTCTTGCTCTGCTGACATGTGTGGAGCCCTCCCAGTCCCACAGTCAGCCGTGGAGGACTCTGTGCCCTCACCTCAGTATTCACATTCCTGGGATTGGCAGACAGCAATTCTGACAGACAGGGTTTTGCTGCACACACAGACTTGCAACTTTCCAGAAAAGCAAGAGTTTTCCTCCTTCTGGAGGAAAAGTGATTAAGTGATATTTGTGTTGCAATGGAGCTCTTAATAAATTAATAAAATGGCAAAAAACCATGGAAATAAACTACTTGTAATGTACCAAATCAATGAAATTAGGCAAGAATGCCAGGAGAAAACAGCACAAACCAAACAGGCCTCAAGGCAATGCCAAGTTCAAATATCTCCTTCTACTGCTGTGCTGGTGGTTTATTTTAATGCACTGCAGCAATGAAAGCAGGAATACAATTTCCCTGCAAAGAGTTGTCCAATTTACAAAACAGATCCTGTATCAGTGACACAAAGGCAGCCTATGAGCAGAATATAACCTGGTTTGTTCCCCACATAACAGCCCCAGCACCAACAGCTGTCATGCTCCAGAAATCACCTTTCTGCAGCTAAGCACACTAAACAGCCCCAGGGAGTAAGGAATTAGATGGACTGGTCCCATAATACCACCTATTTTAACAAAATGTCAGGACAAACAGCTACCTGTGCTCCCCAGAGGGGTAATCAGACATCATAATTGACAGGTCAATAGCAAACTAACATGTTTGTTTTGTATCCAATCTATTAAATAAACCAGCAATCATTAACTAATGCAAGGCAAAAAGCATTAATTGCCATTAGTAAAAAAGGCATATGTAGAAAGGAGGATTTTCTTTGGTTTTCAGGTGATTATTTGGGGTACTGGCACCCTTACCCCCCATGCTGTTCCTGTCTGGGTGCAGAGGAGCTGGCAGGGGTGGCCATGGGCAGTGCTGGCCCTTGGCATCAGCCCATGGGGCTATTCCTGCACATAGACAGCCAGGGCCACCACTCTGAGCCTTCACACTCTGCTTTTCTTTTATTTCAACATTTGTTACTGAGAAATCCCAGTGATAGTTACTGCTCTGGAGGATCCACATGATATTACATGTTACCTTGTTAAAACAGTGATGCAGCCCCCAGACAGTGACAACACAGCCCCTGCATGGAACCATGGCTTTCACTTACAATCTCACAACACAACATGGGCCACAGCAGGACTCATCTATGGCATCCAGAGCCCACACATCCTTCTACCCCAAGCAACCAATGTAAAAAGTGTCATGAAATATTGATTAGGTTTCAGCAAACACATTGTTTCCTTTGCACTTTCCAAACCCATACAGCTTCACGTCCAGCTTTCCTGTTTGCTTTGCACATGCCTTGGGAATGGATTCATGGTACATTACTCACGACTTTATATTAGATGTTGATGGTACAAACTCACATCCAGAATATTTTGAGGCTCCTTTTAGTTCTGTTTTTAAACATTGGACCTTGGGATAGATGTAGGTTTTCAACATATATTTATAATAATTGTTCTACAGCAGGTCAGGGTTTATAACAAAGAATTTCGTTCTAACAAACAAAACCATGGAAATTGAACACCCAAAAATATAAAACCAAAAATTTGGACAAAGTATTTCAGCCCTGACAGGAAGAAAACAGCACTGTGTTCTGAACTGGGCACTGGAAAGTCTATCCCAGTAACACTCAGTGGTGTGTCAGAGCTCCTGCAGTCCATTGTGGGGCTCCATAATGCAGCAGAATTTGCAGCATCACAGAATCCTTTCGTTTGGAAAAGACCTCTAAGGCCATCAACTCTGACCATTAAACTTAGGCTTGACTTTATTAGACCCTGAGGATTTGGGCTTTGCCCAGCTAAACGCACTGAAGTGTTGGCTGCAGTTCAAGTACCTAGCAGTGGTTCACATTCAGAAGGGCTGCATGGCAAACACGGGGCAGCCTCGTTTGTTGCGTTCTTGGCATCTTCACTGATCCATCACTATGGCTTGGAGGGGCCTTTCCAGCCCTGGCTTGTGGGATTCTACATCTGCCTGCAGTGCTTTTGTTTTATTTCAACATTTGTTACTGAGAAATCCCAGTGATAGTTACTGCTCTGGAGGATCCACATGATATGTATGAGCTGTTACTGCAAAAACCATCAGAAGCAGTGAAAGCAATTAACAAAGCTGTTAGCAGAGTAGTGCTGAGCTCAGCAACAGCGACAGGCAAACAAGAAGGTGAGCAAACAGCTATTTTAATTTCAAGCTCCATTTGAACCACAAGTTAAAAAAAGAAACATCAATGTTTACCAAGGCGATATGAACAAAACAGATTGGAAAATGCAAGCTTTTCCAGCCTGCATTAGGAATTGTTTTCTAAATACTAGCTACATTCCAAAAAGCCTCATTAGAAATCTCTGCAAACACGTTTTCAAAAACTGTTTCCAAGCATTCACAGACTTATACAAACACCAGAAACAGCAGTAAAAGAAACAGAGATGAAGAGTGCAGCCTTAATTGTTTTGTCTTCATCAAAGAACCCATCTTTAGGAACTGTGGCTTGGACAGATAACAGGTCACCTTTACAGAATATTTTCATCCACGGATCCCCAAAGCCTTTATGGAAGAAGTCAGTATTATTACACCATTATTATGCCTATATGGGTAAATGCTGATCTTCAGCTTCTGGAAAAAGCCACCTCTATACTCATAACCAATCATATGCCAGTGCCTATGGCTCCATACAAAACCAGGGATTTCCTGCTTGACTCCAACCAGCAGCAGAAGAGAGCAGAGCATGGACACATCTCTTTAATTTCCTCATAGAACCACTGTTACCATGGTAAAAAGATGCTCTTTTTCCCTTTGAGCACTGACATTTGGATCCCCAGCCCAGAGAGGGCTGGGCAGTTCACACTCCTGTAAGGACCTGACTATTGCTTGCTGCTCTGCTTCAAAGGCCAAAGAAATGAACTCAGAATGGTGCCACTTTCAGAGAGCTCAGTTCTCCCCTGTTTTTCTGGGAAGAAAGGGAAGGACAGGAAGGCACAGGAATTCAATCAAAGCATTCAAGATGGCAAGGGGGTAAAGCACATGGCTGGCTCTAGTCCTCTTGACAGCAGCCATTGCTTCCCAGGTCACCTGTCTATGGCTTATTCTTCAAGGCAGGAGGAAAGAGAGTGGCAAATACAAACTTGGGGCTTTGGCCAAGGACTGAACCCATTAGCTCCACATCCCTCTGAGAGAGAAGCAAGTCTGACAGTCCCTGGGGAAAGAAGCCCTACAGGAACCCCTGGCCTGAGCACAGGAGCAGCAGACAAGGGGCAGCTTGCACTGGTCTCTGGTCACACTGAGCCAGCCTGCACAGGCAGCTGCCCACACACACCCACAGCAGCCACAGAACAGAGCCAGAGCAAGAGAAGGCACAGACACCTCATGTAAAGACTCAGGGCAGCAGAGGAAGCAATTTAAATATACTGAACTCACTGAAAAACATAAGAGAGGTATAAAGTGACAAGCTTGAAAAAAACAGAATAAAAATTATAACATTTCATACTGAAAATAATGGACATGAGGTAACAAATAATAGTCCAGGATATGAGGGGAGATTGATTTGTAGGGTCAGCAAATCATGTTTTAGTGAAAGCAGACTTCCGTGGCAAAAATAGTTGTTTCCTCCTTATAAACTGGAATTATCAATCTAACAAACAGCTTTGAAAAAGCTTTAAGCCAAGCCTGACCTGTTTGTAAGCAGAAGTGCCTATTTCAGTTTACTGCAAATGTCATTAACACCTGTACAGCACTGACACCAGGCTTTCAAAACAAAGATAGGTCATCTTACTTTTAATTTCACACATGCACATAAGTGGTAAACATTCCTGTTAATAATGCCATCTGGTGCCTCCCACAACGGTGTGACACTCAGCCTTCCAAACAAAATGTAATGGCAGCATCGCACAAGCCCCACTGACATTTACAGTGAGGAAATTTGTTATCAGCCTCACTTCAGAATGCCTGTTTGTGTGCCTACTGGTGCCATAAAACCATCACCTTCACCAGTCAAGGGGAAGAACAATAAATAATGGATTTTCATCCATGCACATACTACAAAAGCATTAAAAATTCATTACTCAAGCACATGAACATCTTAAGCAACAGTTACTGCTTTAAAAATTCATACTACTTCCCTGGTTAAGTGAAAACTATCCACAGCAAGCCTTTGTTTGTAATCCCAGCATCCACACACAAATTGTAACATGAAGGAACTCTGCCATTTTAACTTTGATACATGAGACTTGATATTTAAAATGCAGGGAATTCTCTTGCCCATCCTCCCTAAGCTCTCTGCTATATTTGCTCTTTATCTTAGTAGAGGCCTAATGATGAAAACAAACCCCAAACCCTGAAAAACCTTCCATATTTTAGCCATATTCAGTACATTCCAGTGCTTCAACTGCACATAAATAGAACTGAAACTGCCAGAACGAACCTTTATTTGCTACAGGTATGCTACCAAGCCAGCACACACTTAGCTCCAAGGCAGACAGAGGGTAAAATAGCAGTGACTGCTTCCCTGAGTTACTCCAGGTGAGTTACTCCAGGCACTGCTGTTCCAGAAGCACCTCCAGGAGCAGAGTTGGCTGCTCCTGTGGCCGTGCCTGCAGACCAGAACAGGGAATGGCCAGTGCTCAGGATGGGCATACACTTCAAAGCAGAGGCTCTGCTGCTTCACAGAACTTGTACCTCTCCCTCTCCACCTTCTTGACATTTTTCTGTGGATACATAAGGTGACAAACCATGCAGTTTGCACTCTCAGCTGCAGTTGGAAGCAAAGAGCTTTGTTTGCTCTGAACAGATTGTTCTGTGGCAGCCTCTGTGAAGAGCCTCTCCCCCATGTTTTAAATTTTGATTTTGAATTACAACTGAGCTAAAATTTTCAGGCTGTACACTGTGGTCTGGCTGGACAGCAAGGAGTTTTAACAGTCAAATTATCAATTGGGAGTCCTTTCTGTTCCTCTGCCTGCACAGGTCAAGGTAAAGGCTTGTGCTCAGTCTGGGCACTAATGAAAGGTTCAGACAGCTGGTAATGAACTGGTCTAAACAGCAGAAAGTAGAAGCCACAGAGAGTAAGCAAATAAAGTAGAGCCCCAGGAGTTTGTTGGAGGGGACACCAGCATCTAGGGATGAGTTTTCTATAGAAACGCTCCTTTAGATCAATTTCATTTTTGTTTTTTTAAACAAGCTTCTCCACAAGAGAAAGTTTGTCAAGTTCAAAAATGTTTCAGATTTTTTTCTGGTTTTACCTGATAGCTAATTTCTCCTTTTTTTTTTTTTTTTTTTTACAAAACATGGTAAATATGTACTCTTTTAAAGTCCTGCAATTTTATGATGGACATAAAAAGCTCAGAGAATAGAGAATCATCCAGGATGGCTCCTACATTCAAACTCATTTCAGTATGTAGTTGTGAACATACACTGCAATGGAACTAGTTCTAGGATGAATATAAAAGCAAGGATGTATTTTCCTTTCATGTTCCTGTTTTAATTATTTTAAACTGCTCTCAGGCCATTTACTCATAGCCTTTACCATAACCATCATCATGGAATCAAACAAACACACAGAAATACCACCACACTTGCACTGGAAACTGTTGACTTTGCAGTGCCTTGGCCTCCATTTTCTATTTGAACCTCACACTGAACTAACTAAATTTATACAACACTTCATGGGCTTCAGCAACTGTTCTGTCTTTTTATGAGCTGGAGCAGAAAAAACAATTCTAAACTGTGCAATAGAGCCTGACAGCTTGAATGCAGCCATGAAATAAAAACATAATAAACCCAATAGCATGAAAAATAATAAAAGGGCAAAAACAAGGAAATAATTCAACAGATGTGTGCCATTTTTGTTCTTCATTGTGGATCAGTTATTCTTGTTAATTATATCACCTATTCTTCCCTTACATTGATAATTACATGAAGCAGATGGAGAACAGAATGCTCCCAGATGGTGAGAAAGCAAACAAGTTTATAAATTGTTTATTTATGAAGAAATAATTAAGAATTATTTCATTACCTATAGCTTTCTACTCCACCAATAATGACATGCATCGTGAAGGCCAGCAGCACTTTATAAGATATTCAGGATTCTGTTGTAACCGACTGTTTTTCGTGTAACATGACTGCAGTGACTGACAGATGTGCAAACCAGAATAATAATCTAATCTGTTTTAACACTGAGGGAATTAAGAGTTTGGATCTTTGGATCTCCTGCCAGTTGGCACTTCAGCACTGGTTGCTGATCCAGAATACAAAAATTAGAGATTTCCTTTTGCTCTGGCACAGCTGTACAAAGTGTTTGATCTAATGAGTAGGGCAGGAGCTCTGTCAGGTCTGTGCCCTGAACCCCAGCAGAGCAGATGTGTGGCTGATGCAATTCTGAGCCAAGATGTGGCACCTCTGCCACACTTGCTGCTCAACAGGTGTCCTAAAGTCTGGACACCTCAGGAGTAGATGCAAATCAGCAACTGTGTCATTCCTGAGGGCTGCAGGACTTAATGGGAGGCAAGCTTAACATCTCCTGCTTTGTGCCTTCTCACACTAGCCTTACCCAATTTATCCAAATCTCTTCAGCAGAGCAATGGGAGACAGAGTTTGGTAGGAACAAACACACAAAATCAGCAGCAAAATGTATTTCCAATCTCAAAGTAAGGAAGAATTTACAGCCCTTCAGGAAATGGAGCCACTGCCTGAGGAGTGGCAGGGTTCCTGGGGCAAAGATGAAGCAGCACAGAGCTGTGGTTTAAGAGAATAAGTGAAAAAACGTGTGATGGCCTTAAAACCTACAGCAAAGCATTCATGAAAAGGAGGGCAAATAGGGGAGGAGCAGGGAGAGCTCCTAAGCTCTGTATTTCTCTGGAGTCATAATCATTTTAGCAATAAGCCACAACACACACCAAAAGCCTGTCTCAAACCAGAAACAAGACTGAACCAGGGGAAATGCCACAAGGTCCTGGAGAGAACAGGGGGAGTGGAGAACTGCAGGTAAATGACCACACAGGTAACAGTTGGCTCTGTGGAGTTATAGGGCAAGCTCCTGGAGTTTAGGAGCACCTTTCTCCAGCTGACACATAGCTCTGACAGAGAGCCCACAGGAGGAAGGACCTATGCTTCCTTTAAAGCCACAAACAGGCTCATGCTCCCTGCATAAGACAGGAGGGAGCAGGCCAGGAATCCATGGGAGAGCAACACATGGCACCTCCCCTTTGGTGGCTTTTCCAGACACCACAGAAGAATAGAGAGAGTTGACAGAGGGACAACAAGAACAAGTTGCCACATACTGTGCTCAGCTGATCCAGACCTGCAGAAAAAGCACCTCTCCAGCACAGACAAGATCCACATGGACTGGCAGAGCTCGAGGATTAGTTGAGAGCAGAGCTTCTGTGGTTTAGATGGATGGTTTCTCTTCTGGCTTTGGAAGAAGGAAGCAGGAAAGAGGCCATGCATGCCCTGGATCTGTATCTATGAGTGAATTCCCTTTGTGCCCTAAGCAGGCTGGAATGTCCTTGGAATGTCCTGGAGAGACAGTGACTGATGGAGCCCCAGGGCTCCCACCTGCACTGAGATACAGAGCCACTGACAGCCCACAGACATCCATACACAAATCAGGAGCTGTGCCCCCACACAGAACTGCTGAGCTGCTCAGCCCCAAGCTCTTACTGGGGAAAAGGGGAGCAGGAGCTCAAAAAGCTAGAAAAGGGGAGCAGGAGCTCAAAAAGGGCTGGAACAAGAGGAAGGCAGCTGAAAAAGCAACAGATGAGAGGCAGATGTTGATTTGTTGATTACTAGATATCAAGGGCATCTTATGGGTATCAAAGCAAGAATATCACCACAATTATCCCCATTACCAGCAACAGATACTCAAGCAACCAATTAGGGCAGGCAATCAATGAAAATTTTACATTTCTGAAATCAACTTGCATTTACAATCCTCATCCTCTAGTTCATGTGGCAAATCCTGCCATTACTGCAGAGCACTCTAAAGCAGAATTACAGTGATAACTTGCCCTCCAGCTCATGGGAACAAAGTGGGCACAGATTCACCTCTAGAGGAGCTGCTTTCAAATAGGAGAGGGCAAAGCCCCCTCAGTTTAAACCAGCTTGGTGAGCTGGGATAGAGACACGGGATAAAGAAATGAGAAGTGGTCTCAAATGCTTGGAATCCCTGCTTGCCCAATCTAAACATCTTGCAAGATCCTGCCCTGGTCTCATTTGAAACCACCAAAACAAAGATGATAGGAGACATTTTCTCCTTACTCCTCTGCAGGTACTGGCCTCAGACATGTTCCCACTAATTCCTACTCCAGACTCTCTGTCTGCCTTTCCCCTTTCTCCCTCTCTTCTCCACACTTTCCTCACAACACAGTTCTCCCATGTCCTTTCCCCCTCACTTCCCAGCCTGTTAGCATCTTCTACAACCAAAATGTGTTTCACCTTGTCTCACTGTATTTCATAAGGTGACACTTCTCAGCCTTTCTGTTCTTCTGAGCCAGCACATTTATCTCCTTGGTGAGACAGGTTGTTCTCTGCCTCACAGATTGCACCTTACTGTTTACAGTAGCTCTGAGAAGCCTTTTAATCACTACAAAAAGGCTGAAAGATAACATTGTGCCTTCTGAAACTCAGTTATATTCATTTATAAGACACACCTCAGTTTATTTGTAACTTCACTACAGTATTGGGCAAGGTAGTGCAAGATCATTGGATGGGGATCAATCTTCTTTTACGAGGCACCTGAGCAGAGAGAGAGGGCAAATGCCTTGTGCCTGGCTGCAACCCAAAGTCTAAAAGCAGCACCACCTCCTTACTGATGAGTACACTCAGTTTCCCATGGCAGCCTGCTTCTTATGTTACACAGCTTCCCAACGTAGGGTGGCCAAAGGTCGCTTCATTCACTCAACAGAAGAGTCAATTTAGCTTTACATGGTTTCAAGTTCTTGGTATTTCAGAGAAGCCAGCAGCAGCAGCAGACTAGCTTTATCCTCAAGTTACGACCCAGCACTTAGCCCCAGATGTCCATTCTGATAGAGCACAGTCTGTCAAAAAATCTATAATTCATGTAGAGGCAGATGCATGGATACTTGGCTGGCCTTGAGTTGGGGTTTTTCCAGTATAACTTCTTAGCAAAAATTTCACACATTCTATTAAATAGGAATCTGAATCTGAGATTTCAAACCATTATGCCACTACCCACAGAGAAGCTCAGAAAACCTCAGGAAGAACACGAGGAGACAAAAGATTTGCAAATTTTTCAAACACAGGATGTCTGTGATTTTACAGCTTTAACAAAAATACTAAGATGAGCTCTTTTAGGAAGAGAGAAATCACTTTAAAGGTTAAGAATAAGAAGCAGTGTAAAGAAAAGCATCAGAGCTCATTCTGCAGATAAGAGAAAGGCAGGGATGTGCATGTGAAGGGAAGGCTGTTGAACAAAGCCGAACCCAGACCAACAGCCTTAGCCATGTTCTGGATTTCACGTTGCCAGCTGCTGCCTAATTAAGAGTTTTAGGTGCCAAAACCTACTGACTAACTGAGAAAAGGACAGCTCTAAAAATATTATATGGAAGCCCACCTCAGCCAACTGGAAGTTAGTAGACAGACATAAAGCTCCCTAATTATGTTTCTCACAAAATTACGACTACCTACTGAGAGAATCCATCACTAATTGTGTTTTTCCTCATATTTCAGCTTCACTACCTACTCTTTTGAGGAATCACCTTCATGCCAAATTTTAGTTACTTAAAAAATGTAAGGGAATTAGGTGTAAGTTATTGTAAAAATGGAACTTAAAGAGACTTTTCATTTAGAACCTCCAGGCCACACCAGAGCTTTGCAAGTAAAACCATTTGCTAGTGAAAACAACCTTTTCCTTTGCTGTTAAGTCACTTGATGTTTTAGGGGTAACTTGTGCATGAAGAAACCTGACTTTGGGATTAAAAAATAAAATGTACTGAAGCAATCTCTACAGAAAGAGTCAACAGCACGACATTGCCTTGTTTCTGCTTGCAGAGCACGACACCTAAATAAAGCCAGCAGGAGCAAGGGCTCAGCAGCAGGCAGAGCATTTAGAAGATGCTGGGAGGCCACGACAAAGCTTTGCCACGGTGGGCAGCGGAGCGGGAAGGGCTCTGCTCCAGCGGCTGCCGCGTGTGCCGGGCGTGGCAGCGGAGCGGGATGGGGAAGCGGGATGGGGATCGGGCAGCCAGCGCGGCTGCTGTAATTAAGGAGCAGCCCGTGAGCACTGGGAGGTCAATGCCAGCCCATCTGCCAGGCCCTGCACGAGCTGGCACCGTGCCTCCCGCCTGCTGCCACTGCTGTTACCCACCTGATCCTTGGAGACTTGCTCCGACGGAGCGCTCACGCCAAGCTCTTGCAGAGGATAGACAATCTGTCGTCTCGGCCGCACGGGAGCCATGTAATGAAGGGCAGATGTCAGGGAATGAGCACAGGGATGCTGGAACTGAAAGACAGCAATCCATATTTCAGCAGAGAGAATGTCAGAGCAGTGCATCGCAGATGTCTGCTGCATGGCTTCACAAACACACAGTTCTTAGTTCTGTTGGCTAAATCTGAGACAAAAATCAGCAAATAAACAAACATACTCAGAGCAGAGAAATGAATTGCAGATAATTCCTGACACTAATGAAGATAATTATGAGAGTAATTACATTACTATCTCTGTGGGAATGACAGATAAACAAGTGGTTTGGTTTATGGGATTTTTCAGCACAAGTATTTTCCCCAGGAGGATATTTTTCTCCATAGTGATCATGAATCAGCTTGATTTGACCTCATTAAGCTGTGTTATCTGCTCACTGCTAACCTTTGCTCGCCTGGCAAGGAACGGAGATGAATTTATATAGAAATTCTATACCGACTGAAATGTCTGGTTCATCCAAGTGATAAATGTTAATAAAGTGCCAGAGATTTGAAATGAACAAAACCCTAACGCTCATCTGAACAGCCTCGATCATTAGAAATAGCTGTATCTGTCTATTACACCATGACTGCCTCTGGCACAACTGACAACATAGAAGGGAAGAAAATAAGAGAATTACAGGAAATACAGAACTAACATTAATGCAAACTAAATTACACTCAAGTGCCATTCCATCCACAAATACTAAAAACTTGAGGTTACTATGTTGAGAACTAAGTATAATATCACACTTAGCACTTATTAGATAATAATATTAGCTAAGCTTAAGTAACTTAGAGTAACTCTGTAGCCTGGAAACAGTCAAAACTGGAATCACTGGTAAGACTTAGCTTCTCTTCCATCCAGTGCCATTAAACTGCATTTCTGTGAGTGCCTCTTCAGAAACTGAGAGCCTAATGCTACGCAGGAACATTGGTTCCTCACGGGAACACTTAGAGCTCCACAAAAGGGCATAGGAAAACACATCCTTCCTGCAAATGTACCGAAGCCTAACCTGTCAAAGAGCTCCCACGTGAAAGCCAGTGGTGGTTTCAAAAACACCCAAGTCACCAAGGACACAACTCATCTCAGTCACCATCTAAACACCAGGTGCCCAGTCCAGCCAGGCAGGCAGCAGCCCGAGCTGGTGGTCAGTCTCCAGGGGAAAATTCCATCTGTCTCAAGACAGCCAGGTATGACTGAGGGATGAACTGCCCTTTGGATGCACTGTGTGTTTCCATCACAGGTGCCAGGAGCCTGGGTGATTGCCCAGGACAGACAGCAGCTTCAGACAGCTTGCAAATTTTACCTTGTGCTGCCTTTTCTCCCATGAGACTGATGACAAAGCACATGTGTGAGTGCTTCTGAATTATGTTCTTCTTGGAAATGGATTTTTTCCTTTAGAAGTTCAGTTCTTACAGTTCTCCCATGACACTCGCAGGAACACAAGTCCCCCCCTTCAAAAGCCAATGAGGTACCCAGGTCCCACTGACTTGTGGTAAAACACAGTCTAGAGTGGCTGAATCCCTTTAGAAGGGTTTTTATAAGCCACCTGGATGTGTTTAGGATGATACCCTTGCATTTACTCAGGCTGCATTACCCTTGTGCTGGGCAGGAAGCCAAGGCCATTTCCACTCTCTGCTCCCCACCACACTTCCTGAAGACACTGATGGACACCATGGATCAGCCCTGCTATGCAAGAGCTGTGTCCACAGGTCCAGAATATGTCAGGCAGGAAGAAAAGAAGGTACAGTTTGCTGCAGATTGACAAGAAAAATCCCTGTTTGCAGTCATTCATGGAAGCAAAGAAAAAAAAATCTGAGAAAATATGGCAATATTTAATACAAGAAATACTAATCACACTCTCCTTACCTTGTCCTCCACATATTCTGGATAAATAGGGTAGTAAAGAGAAGATTTGTGACCCAAGCGAAGAATCTCCTTTAGAAAGTATTTTGCATAGTGATGAAATACAGGATTCAAGACAAAGTGGCAAAGATGTCCATGCTCCTCTTGCTGTAGGTGATTAAAATGAATGAAGTCCTCAATATTGTAATGTGATCGAATATACTCAGTATCCTGGAAAATTAGGAATTTCTGAGTCAGCAGTGATCAGCAGCTACCTTGACAGGATTTTAGCAAATACCAACCAATGAGTGAACTTCTATCAATTAGGGAACTACATCTGAAAACTGAAATCAAGAGTCTTTGACAGCTGTCCTCAACTGAAGGGCACTGACTGAACAGATTTTTCTTGAAAAATCTTTTCATTGTATCAAAACCTCTCCTTGCAGCGTGCCCCTATTTACAAGGAATGCACACCTGACCCATACCTCCAATGCCTGATACAAGTTAACAGACAGCCAAGGTGGGAGGAAAAGAAAAACCAACTGTTTTTCTGCATTCAAGGCACAGAAGCCCAGGCCGTGCCTCTCATTAAATTCCAGCTGAAAAAGGGAATTCCACAGAGCAGAGCTGTGTAAGAAATGCCCTCTGACAAGTCTTCCCTGTAGAAGTGATAAGCTAATACTTTTGCACATTTGTTCACTCAATCTATCCTCTTAGTTCTTAATATAATCAAGAGAATTGCTCTCAGAAACAGGAGTGACTGTTCTATTGTAAAAACTAATCATTAGAACTGCTGAACAACCTAAAATCCACCTTTTCAGTCCTAGCAGAATGTCACAAAAGTAAGACTTGGAGAATGTTTACTATTCAATAATAATGTGCAATGTCTTTTTTTACTCCATCAGGGAATAGGCTTTTGTTTTCAAGTACATGATTCACAATCACTTAAGACTCTACTGTTGGACAAAAAAGTTATGAAAGCAAATCTGGAAGAAGAATTACTGCTCTTTGCAGGATTTGTGGCAAAGCTGCTTATTGACTTGGAAAGTAGAAGGGAAAGAGGTGATTAAACACCTATTTAGAGGCAGAATAGCTTTGTGTTAAAGCACAAAAAAGTGCAGGAGGAAAACTTTCAGGACATAGCAGCAACTTGTTGAAAGTAACAGGATTTCTTTTTTCATCTGTGTGCCAATCATTACCTATGAGCAGAGAAATAATACAGTGGGCATAGGCTAGACAGTTTCTACAAGCAGTATTTTTACAGACACTTTGTTAGGCACAAGTAGAGTGCCAAGCACAAAACTCAGCCTTACTGTGAGCACCAAGCACCACAGAGCTCATGCAACACAAACTGAATTTACCATTTCATCCCTAGTGACAGCAACACCAACGACTTGATCCAAAACTTCTGCTACAAAAGCCTGTAGTGGCATCCCATCCTGCAAGGTAAAGGCAACAGATGCACATTTCCAGTTTCAGTAGAATCTCTTTCTAATGGTAACTGTGTATTTCACCATAGAATTCCAGTTAAAACACTCTCCTCCCAGTGCAGCTCCAAGGCACCATCCCAGTTTAACCAGACTGCTCCCCAAGAGGGCCCTGTTTGAGCCAGGTGTGTGTGGCTGGACTCTGGACCACACAGACCTTTCCTCACTGACACTTCAGTTTGGGTACAGCTGCTGCAGGAGTGCTGCAAGCTCAGCCACTGCTTCAGTCCTGATCTTAGGACAGGATTGAACACATATCACCAACAAATACTCACTGGATCCTTGCGAGTCTCAGTGAATATCTTTGAGTCATTCCACATATTTTCATTCAAGCTAAGAGTTTCAAGGAGCATTTTGACACCCTGTAGGTCACTGGTTGCTGCTTTTCTTACATTAAATGACCTAAAAAAGGACAAAAAAAAAAAGAATTAAAGTTGACTCTGTGACAAAATAAGGACAACTGCCAAGCTTAAGACTACACCCCTTCACAAGTACCAACAACACCATTCAGAAATTGTAACTGATTGCTAAATGACACTTGTTCCAAAGGCAGATATGAACTTATTGCATGTAATAGAAAAAATCAGAGCACCTACTTGAGACAACTCCAGAATCCTGCTTTATCTGCTATTAAACACTCAGCCCAATCTATAACCCAAGGTACCACCTGTCTTCAAGTCAGTAAAAGTCAGCAATAAAGGCAGGCAAAGAACCATAAAACAAATGTGGAATCTGTAGCTGAACATTGTGGCACATGGGGAAAAGAGCTAGATTAGAACAGGGAAAGGCAAGAAAAAATGAGAAGAGAACAAAGAAAACTAAAACTGAGCCAGCTGTCATGGTACAAAACAAAGCAGGAACATAATTTCTCTGAGAACCAAATTACTAATTTTTGTGTTAGGCCTTGGTGCCTCAAGCAGTAACACATGAGGATAAATTTACATGATTGCAACACTTCTGCTAAGGATGGAGTGCCAGTTTGTAATGACACAGCAGTGACCTGGTACCAGAATGCCTGTGCCACACGTGGAACACCTCACCTACAGACAGCAGTAAGGTGGCACTTAGGTCATTTACAGACTGTTAGCAAACACCTTCTCACCTAGTAGTTAGGAAGAAAATTCACCTCACACTGACAGTCTATAGCAGCTGAGGAGCTCTCCCAGTGTCTGTCAAAGGCAGAACCCTTTCCTAGATACACACAGCTCATGCAACCCACACTTGTAGAGTGGTGTTCAAGAAACTGAACTACAGCTTCAGTTCTGAGAAAAAAGTTCTTTCACCCACAGATAAAAACTTGCAATTCATGTAGCAGAATCTTTTTAATCCTGTTCTTCTGGCTTTCAATTTAAAAGTGGATGTGCTATTCTTCAGCCTCAGTCATCCTGAGAGGCATCTTGTGGAATACAAGCTTAATGAATAACACTGGTACTTTAAAAAAACCAAGATTCTGGTATGTTATGAGAAATTTCACAGCTGAATTCACTGACCATTTCTGAGTGCTCAAAAGCACACATTTGGTTACTAAATAACAAATTAACCCTGACCTAAGTGAGCATCAGCTGAGCTTCTGCAGCTTCCCAAACGTTTCCACTCTGGATTGCAAGACCCAACAGTGCTGAGAGCTGCAGCTCACTCTTGCGATAAGTGCATATTATATGGCTCTACACAGATATTTACTATATGTATTATGATGTATTGATTAGTAGTGCTGTATTAACATTTTAATAGTGTGGGTAATGTAGTTAAATGTAGTTTTGTAGTTAAAATGCAATTTTTGCAGCTAAAATAGAAACTATGTATGTGGGATATTTTTTTAAAGAAAGGAATGAGGTACTCACACCATGATAGCAGCCATAGGACACCTAAATCTTTCAGAGAAAAAGAATTTATTGCTCCATTATCAGAAGAAACCAACTTCTTCCCACCTTGCTCAGCCCCGAAGATGCCATCAAGATTAAGAAGAAGCAGTTGCCACTGACCAGACAGAATCCTTTAGTTGAATAGAATTCATGCATCATGTATGAGATGTATAAATATGCAAACAGGCTATCACTTTTAAGGGTTAATCCTCTGTTAACATGTGTCTTTTTTCAGGCTTATTTTGCCCAGAAAGAGGTACCTGGACTGTGCGTAACTCTTTGTTTTTATTGTCTCATATTGTCCTAACCCCAAGTGTTCAAATTTTTATTACTCTAATTATATTACTATTTTTATAACCATTTTATTACTATTAAATTTCTTAAACTCTAAAAACGAGTGATTGTTGTTTTCCACACTCTGCAGCCCGAGTGCCCTCCTCCCACCGCTGCTCAGCCCACCAGCTTTTCCCCACCCATGCCCCAGGGAAAGCAGCTGTGCCTACAGGGAGCTGCATCTGGAGCATCACAAAAACAGAATATGTGAAAAGCTGAAATTCCCTTTTTTTTGTTTAAATAAGCAGATCCACCAGCTCCACTGGGATTATAGAACAGGAGGAAGAACTATCCAAGGTCTGTACTCCTTTCTCTCCCAGCAATGAATTAACTCATTCTAGATGCTCAAGTCCTTTGACTGCTCAGAGACAAGGACACTATTATTATTATGCTTTTTAGTGAAAATTGAGGGAAAGTACCCATTAAGAACCTCAGCCTATGCCTTGTCATCTGTTATTTTTTTCTCCTTCAGTGTTAAGTAGCAGACTCACAGTTCCATTTGCTGCACTCTTGCTTTTTGTGTACTTAACACTTTCTCTTATTCCTTTTTACTACCTGTACTAATCAAGAGTTCATTTTGTGCCTGTGCCTCTTCTGACTTTGCCCTTTCACATCCTCATATTCCCCTCTCTTCTTACCCCGTTTTTCTTTTAGTCCATTTTCTCTGACTTCCTTTTCACTCACATGCTTTTGAAAGCCGTAGGTGCAAGTACAATGTGTTGATCTTTCACTTTCACAGATTTTGGCTATTTCCAAGAAGGTATCTGCTGTTGCACCCTGTAGGTTTTGTTCTGCAGAAACTTTCCAAAAGCTTTCTCTGGTTTCTCCCAAAGCTTTTCTGATCCTGAACCTCAACAAGCAGCTATTTTCCCTTACTTTCCTGCAAAGCTGCAGGGGGATTTGGAAAATGCTACTAATGACCCTATTTTGCTTTCATGAAAGGACTGGTGTCATTTGTAATATGCACAATGTAATCAGGATGGTAACTTTTTTTTTTTTTTTAAAGAGCCTTGATAACAACTTGAATTTTGCCCAAAATTGCAAGAGGACATATGACTCCCAGCCTTACTGGTGGATTACTGAGCAGCTGGGCCTGAGATTATCAGGAATTACTCCAGCAGCTCTCTTTCCAGCCAGCTGGATTTTAACTCAGGACCCAGAAGGAGAAGTTTCATCCCAGGGCAAAAAGCTTCTGCCTCAGTCCAAGAGTAGCTGGCCAGCTCTTGCATGAAGTATTTGTGTACCACCAGAGGTGATTAGGTACACAATTAAACCTAGAAGTACTTTGCTAAAACCACACAGTATTTGGTACATTAGGACCAGAACCAAAAAAAAAGAAGTATCTCTAACTATACCACAATTTAAGCTTGGTGTTTGGGCCAGAATAGGCTTGATATGCAAGCAAAGCTTTGGAAAACTCATTCCACATAACAGAAATCACAGCAAGAAAGGTTTGGTGTTGCAGTTCACTGATATCTCAGCCTACAGAAGCTTTCAGAGGATCACAGAGACTGAAGGCATGAAATAAATGATTCAACACCAAAAGTAAAAGAGAAATTATATAGAACAGATACTCAACAGTGTTTCTGCTGTGATCTGTATGTCCCAGAAACACATGACTACAGTTCTCTTAAGAAAGCTACAGTGTACTTCCAAGAATTAAACCTACACCAGGGTATCAGGTGCCAGTGTCACACAATCTGACCCACATCCCCAAGGCCAAACACAGCACCGTGCTTCTCTGCTGGCCTTGGCCCACAACCAGGGAGCTCGGAGCCACTGGTCTATACCAATGTCCATCTTCCCTACCTTAGTACTGTATACACAAACCCCAAATGAATCCTCTCACTGTGTTTGGGCTCTACTGAGAGGACCCTCCCTACAAATGCTGGCAGGTGTGTCCCACAGCAGGGCTGCCCCAGGGCATGACTCACGTGAGCAATCCTGCCCGGTGGAACACGTACAGCTCCCGATCCAGCCTGGACGGGCAGGAAGGGACAGCCCGAACAAAGCTCCGGATCAGCGGGAACTCTGGGACATGATGTGGCACCAGGATGACACACAAGTCTCTGTCCTGAAAGACATTGGCAGGCAATAAAAGTGTTCTCTAAGCCCTCTGAGGGGACAGACAGCCCTGAATGCAGGCTTTACACTGCACACCACCAAGCACTGCTCTGCCTGGGCAGCACCAAGGAGCTGACAGCTCAGAAATGGCTTCACTTTAAGCAAACTATGGGATGAACCTTCCCTACTACATCTGGTGATTCCATTGTGACATTTTATTTCAAAGACTGACATTGTTGGATGGATAAATTACGTGAATTTGAAATGCATTCTGGGTCAGCTCTCTCTAGAAACTCTTTGGTGGTAAGCAGTGCTTTTGACTGTGCTGCTTCTTAGGGCCAAGACAGTGCCTCTGGTACCCAGGGCCTGTCTCTAAGGCACACTGCCATGCAGTTATTTGTTACATGACTTTACAACACTGGTGTGCACTAAGAAAGTCTCAGAAAGTGGACTTTGTTACCTCAGACAGAGTGATCACACAGGGCATGAGTTGGAAATAGATGCTGCACTGTGAATCCACAGTGCCACAATTCAGTTTCTAGGTAAATATTATGAATCTCCTTAATACCATTGTTTTATAGGTTTTAACTCCATCTCCTTTAATAAATTTTGCTGTTTTTGTTTTAATGTAAGTGCAGTCTGGATCTGTACATGGTTTTAAAGAAGTTTGAAGCATTTCTTTTCTAAATCTGCATGTCAGAAAAGTCCCTATGGAACATAAACTGGGGAGACTATTTACAAGAGCACAGTGGCAGAGCAACGCCTTCACACTGACAGAGAGCAGGTTTAGATTACAAGGTACAGAAAAATTCTTCCCTGTGAGTGTGAGGAGGCCCTGGCACAGGCTGCCCAGAGAATATGTGGCTGCTCAATCACTGGAAGTGTCCAAGGCCAGGCTGGACAAGGCTTGGAGGAATCTGGTCTAGTGGAAAGTGTCCTGCCTATGGCAGGGGTGGAACTGGATGATCTTTAAGCTCCTTTCCAACCCAAACCATTCCAGGATTCTAGGATAAATAAAGGACTTAGGTATGCATTCCACGAAGTCCAGAAGCAGCCAAGGAGTGGAGTAGCTCAGCCCAGGGTAACCAGACCCAGCACACTCATGTGGGGCAGACTCACTGGAGCACTAGACCACAATCCCCTGGCTGGCAGCTGCACTGCTATCCCACCACACAAAAATCATTCCAACTTTCATTATACTCACTGGGAAAACGCTGAAAGCATACTGCAAAAAATCCAGTGACCTGCAACAAGAATGAATATTAGCAAATAAAGCACATATCAGAATGATCTGATACACTGTGATATTGCCATTGCTGCAAGTGCAGGAGCATTTATTCAGAGCTGATCAGACAATCCCAACAGATCATCAATAATCAACTGCTGATGTTGCATGCTGCACAGCAATTTCTGACTTCTAGTGCTCAAAGCATCATTATTAACAAGAATAACCAGGATGTTTGACATAATTCACAAGGCTCCTCACTAAAAGGGCAGGGAGAGGAACTAACAAAGCATTGGCTCTCATGTTGTTGACTCCAGCCTCTTCAGAAGCCATTCCTGGACTATCACAGCAGCATTAGTATATAGCAAATATTACTTCAGGTTACAAACAGTTGTTACTATGTTCTACAGTACTTTCAGCCAGCACCAAGGGCTCTGTGACTTTGCACTCAGGAACACCTGCCTGATGTGCTCTGACAGGCTAACAGGAACATCAATACTTGGAATTGTTTTTAAACACTTCTTTTCACTTCTCACCCACTGACTTAGAGCTGTCCCAGTCTCTTTTCCATGGTGACAGCAAATTGTGACATTTCAGTTTAAAAAGACTTGAGAAATCTCACCAAAGCCCTGCTGTTTCTCCCAGGTCTAAGGCTATCAAAGAGCTCAAAACCCAGTTATGCTGAAGTTTCATAAAACACTTTTCCACCATACAAGATGTATTTTTTGAAGAAATTCATACAGATATATGTTACCTTATAAATACTGATATTTATAGCCATAAATAATAATTTATAATATTAATAATCCTCTCTTCCTTTCAGAACTGTAATCAAGCTCCCTTTAATTACCTCTTTAACAATATTACTTAAAAGAGAAATAATTTTTAATTGCAATATTTATGTCTGAATGTAAACTTAAAGCTGCAAGTACAGATCAGGATTTGGGCATTATATATTCACCTATATAATACATAACTAAGACTAGTTAACAGAATAGCTAATCAGGGGAAAGGAAAATGCCATTGCAACTACACTGCATTGTAATTTTTTCTCTGGTATCCAGGACCTTGTTGGCAGCAAGGACCACAAGAATTGAGGTGAGAGATTTTTCAGGGGGCTTAGAAAAGTACCAAATATCAGCAGATAAGCCAGTAGTTCAGTTCCTTCCTATTTCACTCTCAATGCACTAACCAGCCATATAACAGCTCTGGGTTTAGGAGATGGAAACATTTAGCAGCTTTAGTGGGTAACAACTCCCAAGGAGCAAACTTCCCTCAGGGCTAAGATGCAATCACACCTACACTTCAAGCCAACTGCTATTTCTGGGTCCATGCTGTGCAAGGCCAGCAGGAACTCCCTCAGGACAAGACTCTAGGAGGCAGTCAGCATCATCTTGTGTCCTCCTTTACATATATTTGCTTTGCTAATATTTCTTCTACAGGCAGGTGGATCAAGCAAAGGCAAGCCAGAGAAGCATACAGGCAAAATGTTTGAAAGCAAGATCTACAAATTCCTCAGTTCTGTATGAGGTAATTGTAGGAAAAGTCTTCAGGCAGAAATGCTGTCTCCTCCTGATACCCAACTTGGAATCCACACTGCTCCACAGATGTCTGCAGGTAAAAAAAACTGGAAGCACAGCATTGAATGATAAATGCAGTGAGAAATGTCTTGAACAGAAACAGCAAACAAAGCATAGAGCTCAGGAGGCAAAAACAGACAGATCCTTAGGACAGGAAGCTATGAGCAGAGAACTCAAGAAGCCTACAGTGAGATTATTTACTGACATAAATCTCTAGCAAAGCTCTGAACTACTGTTTCAGTATAATGGAATCATTCCAGAGCAAGCCCCTTGCCTCACTAGTATTTTAATATAAAGCTTTCTTATTCTGCAATAAGTATCTTGCTTGAATTCTTACACTAGATTGTCCCTCAATTAACTGTTCTGGCACAGTCTCTTAGCAGTGCATCACACAGTTCTGATCACACATTAGTTGGTCAATGTTTTTAAGTACAACACAGATCTTCTATGTTGACTTCCTGCACTTCACTACTTAAACTAGGTCTTAAACTTGAGCTCTGTTACTGGGTATATCACTTTGGAAATATGTAAACAAAAGGCAATGTGCAATGTCTTTGCTTTGTTTTGGTAACTTTGGGCTTTGGTGAGATTTCTCAAGTCTTTTTAAACTGAAATGTCACAATTTGCTGTCACCATGGAAAAGAGACTGGGACAGCTCTAAGTCAGTGGGTGAGAAGTGAAAAGAAGTATATTTGCATTTGCAGCAGATACAGTGTTCGATCCCCTTGGGTAGGTGCCCTCCTTAATCAAGAAACTGCTCAATAAATAGAACCAGTTTTCAAGGAATTCTCATTTTTCTTCTCAGTGAAGTTTACTCTTACACTTCTTTTAAGCCAGAGTTCAGAAATTGCTACTCACCAATGACTGAGCAGACAGATGTTTTTTCAAACTGTACTACACATGTTCAACTCATCTATCAAGCCCTTATCCTGATGCCTGCTGTCTGCAGATATGACATGGATTCAAAAGCATGGAAGATCCTGGGTGTGCTCAGCTGCTTCATCTATCCTGTATCTTCCTATCTACCATCACATTGAAAAGGAAAAAAGTTCCTGGAGAAGTTTCTGCTGATATGGTTGAACATATTCAAGTGTGGAGAGAAATTTTAGAAAAAAAAGTCTAAACCTCATTTATAGCCCTATTCTAATCCACCAGGATCTAAGAGTGTGAGGTCAGCAGCAGCAATCATGGAGAAAATCCCTTTGTCTCCCCCAGCTGTAGAGGATTCTAGAACACAGAATAATTTCTTTCAGTGACTAGAGACAGTGTTTAGAATGGGAACATTTACCTGCAGAGCTAACAACAGCTTTATTGCCCCATGCAATGAGATGAGAACTACTCATGTAGCTCCTCTTGCAGCTAGCCAGCTTCAGAATGAGTGTCTCCTTAGAAGGAAACATCAGCCTTTTTCCACAACCTCAACTCACATTTTTTCCAACAAAAATGAATTTTTAATTTTTCAAATGAATTCATTTCTAGGAAAAATGAATTTTTCCTAGACCTGTCAGAGCTAGGAAGTTACAAGTGGAGGTTGAAACATTATTACTGAATATAAAAGAAGCAGACAAGACAGAGGTGAGAAAAAATCCCATCTAACCACTGCAGGTGCTGCCACTTTCTGATTTGTCCTAAAAACATGACCTTGAAAATGGTTATTAATGGGAAAGCAGCGACTCTTTCTCCATACTTACCTACTTTCATACTCCTCATCGATACAAAACAGATGGATACTAAAAACATTTGAAGCTCCTCCGCTCACAGGATGCAAATCCCCCTCCTCCAGCAGAGGTTCTGCTGAGCCTTTAGAGCCCACGTCGATGACATTACCTACTGGCGGTTCAGTCTGGGAAAGTCGACAAAGTGTTTCATTAGTTAAGTCCCATCCTTTCTCACCTCTCTGTGACCTTTTCTTCCCACCCTGATGGCTGCTCATAGGGAACTGGATGGGTAAACTCACCCTGACCAATAACTCTGATCCCCTCCCTCCAGACCCAGAGCAGCTTCTGACCCCTGCCCCACAGCAGATGTAGACGTGGGCCAGAGCAGAGGATGGGGCAGGAGGGAAACGCAGCAGTATTTGCTTGTCCTCATCTCTGCCAGCCTTGCTCTGTATCAGCTCTGAGAGCCAGCAGCACTGCTGGGTGTGTGCACAGCAGCACTGTGCAGCATTACCTGCACAGCTGCATCTGCACCAGGAACATGTTCCAAGTTTTGAGAAGAAACAGGCTCTGGCTTTTGACTTGTTTGGTTGCTTTCATCTTCATCTGAGTAAAGTAAAAGTGCACAAGGTTTAATAATGGGACCTTTACTCTCAGAATCACAGCAATGAAACTGCTATCAAAAGGTTCATTTTAACCACAGTTAAAGCAGACCCTCCTACACTTACTAGGCTAGAGCTTCATTAGACTATTTGATTTCAAAGCAAAAAAAAAAAAAAACAACAAAACCAAAAACCAAAATCCAGGGAATTGGTTGTAAAATAAGACCTTAACAAGACAATTTGCAAGCAATTCCTAACTTGTGTTTATCCCTGTGTCAAATCTTTGCCCTATCTGAACTGAAAAAGGAGTCAGTGTATTCACTGATATCTTAAATCCCATGTGCTGCTAACTTGCTTTCTGGTGATCACAAAGACAAGCAAGGGCTCTTCATTCTCAGATTAGGTCTCCTAAAATAATTGAAATTCAGGTTAAATCCCAGTCAAACCAGAGCTCTTACTGGTGCAGTAAGAGACAAGAAACAGGGATTATAATTCCTTTATAAATTTTACACAATAAACTCCTGAGGTGTAGGTGTTGCTGCTGAAGAAAACTCATCAAGCAAGGACACCCTTGCATTTAGAAAATCCAGTAACATTAAGGAAATAAAGGTTTCTGAGTGCCAAGAAGAAAACAAAATAAGCTTCAGAAAACAACAGAATTCATCCCTTCTCCCTCTGAACTTTACCTTGGGACATCCACATAAGCTACATGCATAGACAGAAGCATTTCTTCACACAGTAATGGGCACTTAAAACACCTCAAAGGTTTAAAATAAGCAATTAGAAAAAAAAATAGCCAGAAGCAATTAGAAAAAAAAAATCTTGTCTCAAAATCTGTTTCTCTGTCAATAAAAGAGTGCAGATGCAACATGCAGGGCAAGGAGAAATGCGGGGGTTAGGAATTGTGGATTCTCTGGGGGTATCACAGATGTGAGCCTTCACAGAAATGATCAAATGTCGTCTTGATTAACCAGCTCCATTTCTCATTACCAACAGCCTTGCAGGTGTCAGAAGTTAATTAATACAAGTCTCTTGTTGTCATGTAAATATTGATATGTTGTTCTGACTTCATACTAAAATGCAAATCCTTAATGGCGCCACTATCCACTCCTGTCAGACGTGGCTGCATTGCTGTTTACAGACATGCTGTACACAAGTGATGTGAAGAACTGCAATACTATCACTAAATCAAGTAAAGACCACAAACAAAGAGAATTAAAATAATTCTGTGATTGCTGGGTTGTTAGCTGAGGTACAGTCATCAGGATCAAGAAGCCAGTTCACCATGAGGCCTGATGAAAAGCCCTTGAATCATTCCCACTGCATCATGTTTTCTAGCAACTAATTCATGACACCATATAGAGTAACAACCAAATTACTGTAATTACCCTGAAACCTAAGTGGCATATCAGTACAGACTGTTATATAGTCTTTCATTATTATTCAGAGCATTACATTTTGAAAGGAAAAAAAATATCAACCTGTGGTCTCTACTTAAAGCTAAAGAGCTTGAAAAAATAACCTTTTTATATGTAGGAACATAAAATTACAAAGGAATGCAGCTTACATTTTAAAATTTCCAGCCTTCAGATTCCATAAAGCCAAGTCCAGATCTTCTATTGATGTCAGGTCACTGAACCCCGCTCTGCCCTCACAGGAGGAC
This sequence comes from Agelaius tricolor, assembly GCF_023055355.1. Classification (NCBI taxonomy): domain Eukaryota; kingdom Metazoa; phylum Chordata; class Aves; order Passeriformes; family Icteridae; genus Agelaius; species Agelaius tricolor. Next base: position 5,418,260 of record NW_027269261.1, read on the forward strand.
ACCACCCAGCAGTAAGTTTTCAATGCAGCCACTAAAGCAGCCTTCATGGAACAGGCAAAGCTTTGCAATATCCACAAATGCAAACTACATGGGACTAACACCACAACAGATTTCAAGGATGCAGGCTGGCCTTGATGTTGGAAAGACTTAACAATGGACTACTGGGATGCAACTCTTCTATTCTAAAATGTGCAAAGCTACAACAAAAAATTGAACTACTATTCCATGATAACAGAATTAATGCTCCTGAGCAGTGAAGGGACAACTTTGCTATTAGGTTTCTAGTGTCTCTCTCTCTAGGAATAGCACCAGAGTCAGGCTCTCATCTTACGATACTCAAGTTTCTCCTCATGTGCCCAAAATCATTGTTGTGGTTTAACAAAAGCCTGATTTTTCAGTTGGGGAGGGGGAGGGTGGTTCCCTGGGGGGACCTGCCAGAGGTAATGAACTGGCTGGTTTTGAAGGGCCAATCAAGTGGCTAAATTTGGAGATTGACACCCCATTAGACCACTTGAAGGAGTTAAACACACACCTGTGGAACAGCACATTTAAAAATGAAGGAAGCCTGGGAAAAACTCTTGGCTTCTGGCCTTTGAACAGGTCGGGCCAGGCTGGCCCCGCGCAGGTCAGTGCACTGCTTGGCTGGGATTTTTGCCACCTTGCCATGCCGCAACCGTCCTGGCACTGCAGGTGAGCACGCAGCCAGGACTGCTTGGCCAAGGCCAGCACAACCAGGGCAATGCCACACAGCCAGGACTGCTCTGCCAAGGTTGGTGCAGCCGTGGCCACACCACACAGCCAGGCAGTGCTGTGCAACCACAACTATTTCAGCATGGCTCGCTCGGGGACCAGCACTGGGAACAGCCGCACGGTCAGCACTGGGGTCAGCCCCAAGGGGCTGGGGCCAGGAGCAGCCAGAGCAGTGCCACACGGCCACAGCTATCTTAGAAAGACAAAGGGGTGTCACTGGCAGCAGCATGACTTGCATGGTGCCAGTGGAGATGACCTGAGCAGCAGTGGGAGGCATGGTGAGCAATTTGCCCAATGCAGAGCCTGGATGAGATCAACCCTTCAGCATTGCAGAACTCTATAAAAAACTGCTTCAGTTGATAAAGCTTGAGAACAAACGAACCTACGAACAACAATTTCTCTCCCAAATAAGGGAAAGGAAAGAGTGAAGACACGTAGAGACAACAACATGGGACTCTGAGATCAGTGAAAAAAGAGGCAAATTCTAGATGGGAGTGGATTGAGGAGATGCCTTATTCTTGGGCTGAGAGCCTCTTGTAAGGCCACAGAGAAGATATAATTGACACATCAGACTCTTTTGTAACTGTAACTCATAGAAATGCATTGAGGGGACGTAGTGTTCTACCACAACTGTAAGCCAAGGCACCAGTACTGAAGAAAATAGATGTTACTGTATTCCAATAAGAAACTTCAACAGAAAGAGAGGAGAAACTTTTCCCCAGAGGTAGTAGTAGAAAACCTCTGCTCCCAGAGATGCATTAAAAGAACTTCTGTTTTTGTTAGAACAGCTCATCCTTTAAGTAGCACCCTAATAAGTTGAAACGGCCCATGAAAGCAGCTGTGAGATAGCTACAAGGTATAGGAGGGACTTTTCACACTGCAAGCAGATTTTTCCTTTCCTGGGCAGCTGATTCGCTGTGACATTGAAGCCACAAGAGAACTGTTTCTTGTGGCAAAGTCTCCATAGCATAACAAGAGAGATTACTCTCCCTAAGTAGACTAAAGAAAGACTATCCTAAGTTTTGTCTTCTTATGTTGTCAGTGGGAAAGGAAAAAAGGGGAGGGGGAGGGAAAGTGTTCTGAGGTTTTATTCTGGTTTTTTCTTATTTTTCTCTTAATTGTGTTAATAAAGTTTTCCTTATACCCTATAATGTTTGTGTCTGTTTGGCCCTACTTCTCCTAATGCTTATCTCACAGCAAGGAAATAAGTAAATAAATTCTAGTAAGTGCACTGGCACTTAGCCAGCACTAGACCCACTACATAACTGGTGCATTGGCCAGAAAATGGAACAATTGGCAAGCCAAAACCTCTACAATCATTAATGATTTGCACTCAAGCTATCTGAAAATCTACAAATAATTATTTTTCCCCAGAGCTGCGCTTGTCATTCCAAATAAAGGGATACTACTACTTTAAGAAGTCTTAGCTGAAGGCAACCCACAGGACTGCAACTACCATCAAAACTAATAAAGTTTTTAAATGAAGAGAGAAAAGAAGAGAGATAGATTCACCGAACTGCTAACCATGCTGCTTAAAACATTTCTAAAAAGCACTCAGATGTCAGATTCTCAAGAAACTGAACAGAACACAGCTGCTCATGCTAAGTTTTAACATTTAGAAGTTCCACAGATTTCCTAAATGATAAAGAACACATAACAGCTGTATTGTCAAACCCTGTAACCACATTCTCAGTGAAAAGCTCAGCAGCACAGAATTTGCCAGAAAACACAGACCTACAGCTTGCAGGCTCTGGAGAAGGAGAGAGGACACCAGGACAGGAACAGCCCTGGGATGGGTAAGGCTGGGAGAGAGCCGGGGGGGGTCAGTCACCTTGCCCAAGCCTCTGCTCAAGCAGGGTCACCCAGAGCAGACAGCCCAGGACTGGGCTCTGCCTCCTGAGCATCTCTCCCCCTCCTCAGTCTCATTCCTCCTCCTACCCACATCTGTCGCCTCTTCTGAACTAATACTCCTAGAGCTGCAGGAGCACAGGATCAAACAGGAGACAGGCAGCTTCCTCCATCTCCTATGTGCAAGATGCTTCCTTGCAGGGGAGGGGAAGTCCACAGGAGCAGCTACAAGACCTGTTTCTCTCCCTTTTCTGTTCTGTGACTGCCAGCTTCGAGGTACCAGCTGGTGACAGCCCTGCAGCTCCCTGGTTGCCTTTTTTGCCTGCTGCTTTGTGTTCAGAAAAGCAGATACATAACCTAGTGGTGGAGGTGTTTTATTCCACTACTGATAATTAGTAGATAGCAAGATGCTGCCCTTCTGCACAAAATGCCCTTTGACACTGAAAAATAGAGACAACAACTGTAAATCATTTACATGACACTTCTGTTCTACAAACAGGTGACATATTTGTGCTACTGGTTTTTATCACTCACAGGAAGCAGCTAGCACATGTGTTGCTATATTGGGCCCAATATAAAAGCAGAATAAAGAGACAGTCCCTGATCTCCCAAAATCTGGTAACCCGGGAGACCGCAAACAATAAGCAAAGAGCAGAAGCTGAACCACCAGGAAAAAAGATGACATAAGTCAACAGGACAATGGAACAGGCACAGTTAGCCAGCTGCTCAGCTACCAACAGACCTCACTTCACCACCAGATTTTACAATCACATCTTCCTTTAGCAGCACAACTGTATCTGATAGACAGTATATACCACACAACAGCTTTCTGAAACTTCAAGCCCAAATTTATCCCACAGTTGGTACAGGCCAGCTCCTCACAAACAAAAATCACTTCTGAGTCAGAGACCAGGGCTATCAAAATTCCCCTCCTCAATTAAAAAACACCGGGCATCCTACTTCAAAGCCAGGTATGTTAATTTGTGTTTTCTTCCTAGTAAACCTATATTTCCTTTTCCAACCTTCTGCAAAACCTACTCAGAAGCTAGACACGAACACACCTTGTATTTATTTAGCACTTTAGAATATAGATACCTCCTTGAATGCTTGGCTTCCGTGGCACTTCGAGAATATCCTCAGGAGGTGGTTTACAGAGCCCATGGAAAGGCCCCAAGTCAAAACACTCTTGAAACAAGGAAATGTTCACATCAGAACATAAGCTCATGAATCCTACTGCAGTGCCACCAACCTGGAAGATAAAAGCCATGTCACATGAACCTGCCATTGTAGGAAAGCACAAAAAAAACTGAACAAAAAATTTCTGAAACATCAACTTTTATGTTCCATCTCTGACTGTGCATAATGGAAAACTATAAAGGAAATATTTCAGCAAAAGTTAAAGATCTTTTATTTTTTCCTTGTAACATATGTACTAGGACCTCTATAGTAGATGTTCTAATTCTTTTTTTTAGCTATGACTTGCAAGAGTGTTAGGCTTATATATATATAGGCCAAATAATGACCTGGAGTTTCAGTAAAACATTTGCTATGGCAAATACACAACATACTTCCAAAAATGTGTCATTTTGTTTAAAGTTACAGTGCAGCTGAAGTAGAACCTGCATTCAGTTAGCCATAATAGCTGGCTCATTACTGGACACTGATTTGGACCCAAATTGGGGTCAAACTGAAGGGTGTATTTAATTCTCCTAAGAAATTAACTCAAGAAATCAATTCTGTATAATGTAAGGAGTACCTAATGCAGTACAAATTATTTGCAGCACTTATAACCCCCAAATATTTCTGTGTTCTGAAAAAAACCCAAGAGCTAGTCTTAAAACCCAAATGCTCTGGCAAACATGAAAGTGATGGGATCCCTGCAATGCTGGCACCCACAGTACTCTGGATGCCTGATTGCTGCTGGAGTTCTTAGCAAGCTGCAGCCCTCAGCATGACACACACTGGGACCAGGGAGAACTGGCATGCTGGAGAGCTTCTGGCTTTAACTGGGACAAGTCTAGAAGAAGGAAGCGCTCAAATTTTTAGTAGTGTATGCAATTTTCTGGTGAAACACATTATCAAAACACATTTTTGTTCCTCCTCAATACACATAATGAAAGCCTTTATAAACCTAATGAAAACTCAAATGCTGGATTTGTACAGCTGTTTTATCAAGCTATCAGCACATCAATAAAGACTTGAAAAAGTGTGACGTTTAATTTTTCTGCCCTCAAACAACAAGTGATTGTTTGTTTGCGTAACCAACAAAGCCGGGGTGCCACAGTTGCCTGGCTGCTGTGTAATTTCAGGCCCAAGGCTCAGCAGAGGCTGATTAACCAATCCATCTACCATATGTGCAAAAAGAGGCTGCCAGCTTCCTTCTCCACAGGGGAAGCTGGCATCCATCATGGTCTGTGTGGAGGTGCTTTCCCAGCCCACCGTGGCAGTGGCAGCTGGGATAAACTGGGGCTTGGAACACCTTTTGGTGGTCTCACATTGAGCTCTGAACATGCCACTGGAATGTCTTATTTATAGCAACAGCCCTCTGCAATGTGCCATTACACTAATGGTGCATTGTTTCCCATTTGGCTCCCAATGGCAGTGATTACATGTTGCAATTTTATAAAACCATTTGCCACAAAAAGCAGATTTCAGGAATTAAGGAGGTTATATTGCCTATCAGCTTGCACTACCATGCACAATTACCAACACATGAAAATCTTAACAGGAATTTTCAGCAGGAGAACTATTACCACTCCTTTCTTATTTAAATTAATTCCTGGGTTTGTCTACATGTTAGCAAAAATTTATTTGAGCCAAGAAAAAGAAAAATTATCTACAGGACTTAAAACTGTGAAAGGATTACTGGCTACTCATTTTCACATGCAATATTAGCTTTCACTGGGAATGAAAACAGGTCAGCTATAATGCAAATGTCTAAAATGACAACATGGCTTCATCAAGACAGTCTGTCCAAATTACTTGAAAATTACTGGGAATTGCTGCTTCATTTCTGAACTGGAAACATCACTCCTGAGGACAGACACAAACTACATTGAGAAGGGCACTCACTGTGTGGGTACAGAGCATGAATTCTACTTTTCACAGGTGGGCTGCTGTTTTTATCCCTTGAGCTAGAGTGAGCTGTCACACAGGACATCACTAAGGCTGTGATCAGACAAAATCAGAGGTCATGGCAGACTGACCTCACAAACAGCTGCCTGATTTTCTTCACCTTCACGTTCTATGAGATCAACAAGGAGATATTCACCATAGGTTTCCTTCAGAGTATCACTTTGACGTGTCCAGATTAGCATGAGATCGTCATAATCTTCCATCCTACAAAAAAGAGATCAGGTAATGTCCTATGGCTCTGCCATTAATAGGGCCTGATACTTCTGGTCTAATCCATTAACATATGGAAAAATACTACAAATACTTGTTCCAAAGCCTGCACCTACAAATCACTTCACCTAGGACACGTTCCCAGTGCACACTGAAGTGAGAGTCTCAGCACCAGAGAATCACACCCAACAGCCAGCAGAACCCACCAAAATCTGCACTGCTCAGTGGAGATGCTTCTCTTGACCTAAGAAAATATACAGGAATCCCAGCTCAAGATTTTCCAGCCTCACTCTCCTACAACTGTAGTAGAGCACTCATACAGGTCCCAACCTACATGGATTTTTATTTAAACAGGCAACAGAGACTCTTTCCCACTAGACTGCTATTTATAGCCAGGGTCAATGTAACTCTGAATAAGAAAAACCAGCACTTTTATCAGAACAGAATTCCTGAGTCACCCATGCTGAGACTATGGCACAAAGGTGGGTGGCAAACCACCTTTAGCACTCAACTGCTATCAATAACATGAAGCCACTTGTATTTATCTCTCGGAAAAAATGCCAGAATTGAGTGGTGCAGCCAAATGCAGCAGAGAGGAAACTTCGCCTGCGTTGAGCCGCCAGAAGGAACAACTGCAACAAACTGCAGGGGAAACCCTCCCTGCTCTGGGCCGGGAGCAGGCGGCTACCTCGGCTATCACCCCGACACGCCAGGAACACCCGGCTCCTGCCCCGGGAGGCGACACCGGGGCTGTGGGAGCCCCGCGCGGTCTCTGCCGCCACCCGGCGGCCCCGCCAGGCACGGGCAGCGGCTCCTTCGCTTCCTTAGGATGCGCAAACCTCCTCCTCTTGCTGCACGGGAACCGGGACCGGCCCGCGGCGCTCCCCTCGCTTGTCTGGGATGCACAAACCTGCTGCGCCAGGGAGAACCAGGAACTTCAAGAGCTTCCCGAGGTTTTGAGGAAAACTCCTGCTGTATTCCAGGGTCCCACTGGGTCCCCCATGCCTGTATGTGATACCTGTAAGTTGGAGATCATTGCTCCACACAGGCAGGAACCCAGAAACAACAAACAGATTCTCAGTGCTACTCTTTATGTGTGTCTGGATTTGGAAGGAGCCTTAAAGAAAACACAGGCAAAAGAGCTTCTGTTTCTCATTGTATCAAACACTGTATTCCTAAGCACTGTCTGACTCCAGCCCAGGAGAGGTGGTCAGGGGGTCTCTGGATGCTTTTGCTGTTCCTGCACACCAGAATGGATGTGACCTCTGGATAAGGCCACCTTTATAACCAAGGCTAGGGACCTCCTGGATTCTGACCTTGTTCCTGCCTTTTTTTTTTCCCCTCAACTAAAATGAAGCTCCAGCAACAATAAAAACTCCATAAAAATTTACAGTAACTCATTCCTTATCCCTCAAACCAAAGTGGTTACCCTCATCTCCTTCACAGGAAGTATCCCAAGGGAAAATCTGCAGTGAGGTTTTCTATTATCAGAACATCACCACCTCAGCACAGTTAATTAGTTCAGCAAATCTGTTAATAAACTCTCAAACCTCAAAAAAACAAAGAAGGTAGCAGGAAGAGACTGTATCATCCTAATTGAACCCTGTTATTTCATGGAGTCCATAACAGACACACACCCCCTCCAAATGGAACGCTGTGCCAGGTGTTTTGAGTGCCTTATGTCATTCTGCTCTGTGGGACACGGGATAAGATCACACACAAAGGTGCAGATGGCAATTCCTTAAGACTGACCCTGTGACAGTCAATGGGATTCTGCACAAACCCATTCAACTCCCTGCACACTACTCTGTAGGAACACACCCATTTTAACTTGCTTATTCTGCTTTTAGTATCTTCCACCAGTACCACAACATTTAACAAAGTAAAGAAACTCTCCAAACCCCAGTAAGCTTTCCAATATAAAAATGCCACAAAATTCCTCTACTGCGAGTGCAAGCACAGAGTTGCAAATCTGACTCATGCCTACAGGGCACAAACCCAAGAATGGCAGGATCTGGACAAGACACCAGCACGAACCTTAAACATCAAAGTTTAGTGGGCTGCATTCTGACGCTGCAATGTCTCTCATTATAGAGGCCAGACAGACAGTAAGTTCGAAATCGATGCTTAAACAAAGTATCAGTTTACAGCTGCTTTTCCCTCTCTGTGAGCAGGGGAAGAGGGGACAGAGATTAGGCTAATCTCCTCTCACTGCCCCAGAACATGTTGCTAGGCAGGTGGCTGTGGACAACATCCACAGAGGAGTCTCTAAGGGCTCCCACTGACTGTTACTATGGATGCCAGTGAAGCACAGGGTGAATGCAGAGAGAAGGGAAAGGCAGAGCTCCTTCTGCAAATGGAAATTAGCCTTACCTGTTATCCACTGACGGGCAACACTGGAGTATGAATTTTGTATCACCACTGCGTAATTTCAGAGGAAAACCGGTTTCCCAGTTAATTTTCTATTAATACCAAAGCTATTTTTATTTTTTATAACAAACTACCAAAATCCCAGATAAGATGGCACCTCTTATCAGGAATATTGCTATGGCCTAAGTGACATTTCCAGCCACGCAAAAGAACACTTCGATTGACAATATCCAGTGACCACAAAAAAAAATTAGCTTAAACTGAAAAAAAAGACAAACATGATAGTCAGAACCAAGACATATGGAAAGACTTTTAATCTTCAGGCATTAACTGACCTATTAATGCCTTCTCTAGATAAAAGTCCATTCATTTAGTTATAGGTGAGAACTCAAAAGAAACAGTCAAAAAGCCTAGGAACTGTACATCTAGTTAGTATGAGAGAGATTTTTAGCATATTGAAATATCCAGAACACAGCAGGAGGACGTGAAGCAGCAAAGATCAGGCCTCAGGCCTTTTCCTTAAAATGCTCAAAAGTCAAGCAACAGGAAGAGCACAAGCTGCAGATTTGCTTCAGACCCATGTGGTAAAATTCAATATATACAACAAAACACCTCTCAGAGACAGGCTCCTGTCAGAATGCAGTCCAAGCTGGCAGCACAAATCAGCCCATAAATAAATGATAAATAAATGGCATGGCTTTACCAATCAGACACCACACTCAACGCAGCATCACCATCTGCAGGCACTGGTCAGTACAGACCCCCCCCACATCCACACCATGTGCTGTGTCTCCAAGGAATACACTGCTCCCTAAATTTCAGTCTCCACTGTAGGCATCAGAAATGCTCATTTAATCATCTCTGTTACCTAGCCACAAAGCAACACTTATATTTACTACCTGCAAAAACTCCAGAATAAATCAGAGTTAAATCAAACTACTGCTTCACAAAACATTACCCTACCAGCAGTCTTCCCACAGTGAAGAGGACAAGAAGTAACCCAAAATTTGATGGATGCATGTTCTATTTCAACCACGCTACAAGGAAGCATCTCCACAGCGATAACAGGAAAATCTCCAGGCCCCTGGGTCAAAAACTTGGCATTTCTCATGTCCTGGATGCAACACTGGCACAGGCAGAACACACATGGCAGGAAAAACCAAGAGTGGCAACAGCAGTCTAATTCAGCCAGCAGATCACAGAATAAACATCACTGACAAAAAAAATAGTCTTCCTACATAGCTAACTAGCATTTGAAAAAATACATCTTGTGATGAAATAGAACAAAACCAGCATAATCCTAGAAGTACCTAGTTTGGTTATCGCAGAAAACTATCACCAGATGGGGGCTATGTACAAATCACAAACGGGATGGGACTGCTGGGAACTGCCTTGAGCTGTTTTATTTTCCAGCATCAGTCTCATTACATGGTTATGACAATGGGAGGATGCTGTCAGCTCACATCCCAGGCAGCAGACAAAGAAACTTAATGTTACAACTTCCTTTAAAAGTTTGACCAATCACACAAAGCAAAAGCATATTGACGGTAGTTCTATCCAATCACTATAAGCACACATTCCTTTGGTTAAAACAACGCTTGAGAGCATTGTTTTAGAGCAGCCAAGCTAAGCTACTGATGCTGCTAACCAAACAAGGAAAATGTTTCAGTTTCCCCCAGCCAGATGTGCTCAGGGAAGCAGGATCAAGGAGCTGTGTTACCTTGCTTGGCGCACGTACAGCTGTGGGTGACACCGATGCCTCGGGCATGCCAGCAAGGTGAAACGTCTCTCCACGTGTGAGCCTGGAGCAGGCACAAGCCTTTCAAAGGCATCCCCCAGGTCCAGCTCTGAGTGGCTAAAACCTGTCAGGGCAACAGAGAAACTTCATTATGCAAGCTTTAAATTAGCAGCAAACTGTCTGAGGAAAATGGAGTTTCAAACTTAAAACCACAGATAGTAAAATGCTCCAAGTCTTTTAAGTTAGGCAATGAGGCTGAAATGACAGCAGCATAAATATGTGAGAATCATCACAAAAGTTATCTAATTAATCCAGCATTCCAGACCTGAATAAGCTTCAAAGCAATCAGAAATTGGTAGAAAACAACCCCTATAAGAAGAATACAGCCAATTCTCTATGCCTCTGGAGAACCTCTGTCAGGACTTACAATGCTGAAGGAAAGCTGATGTTGGTTGCCTGGGTGGATTTGACAAAACCCTTAATTCAAGCCCTGGTTACTGTAGTTGACACACCACTACAGTCTTTTAGTGCAACTAGGAACCAACACCTCTAGAAGCCAGCATAGCAGAAAAGTTCTAGCTCCCCTTTCAGCTAAATTAAGTGCATGCTTGGTTTATTAGTTGGAATTCAGGACCAAAATTCCACATCTGGTGCTGTCTGCTGATTAACATGTATTCTCTACTTTTGTACCTCTGTTCTAGAGGAAATAATCCAAGTTTCGTTCTAGGTCTCCAGCAGCCCCTCTGAGTCTCACCAAAGTGTCCTCTTCCAATCTACACTGGCTTGGCTAAGCAAGAGAAAGTGCCCAATTTCAAGTCTCTTGGCTCTGTTCAACCAGAAATCTTGACAAAACTTGCAGGTGTTGATTTTTGAGATCTTTACTCCTTTCTATGTCCTGTTTCTGGCAAATTTAAAGATTGCAGGGACAGGACAGACTGCTGAATGGCTGCTGGAGTGAGCATGGAATCTCTTGCACATGGGATCTTCACAAGATACTTTTAGATTATGTTTTTCACATGTCTAGAAACTGATAACTCTCCTCAGTATTAAAAAAAGAACACCACAAGAAGCTCTCAGTGCATATTAATTAGGTTTGCAATTGCTCTCACTTCAAGAATAAAACAGTTTTAAGCTCTTACCTAACCTCTTCTCAGCTGGTATAAAGAGAAGTATAAACTGCAGTTCTGGTAGTAAGATGAAAGCTTTCCTGGACAAACAAACATATTCAGTCCTTCATTATTACACTCAATGATAGACAGCAGCTAGCTTTTTAAATATATACTTTTTTCTCTCCAGTGTCTCTAACCTTCCTTCATAAGTCCACATGGATCAACAATTAAAACATTTCTGACAAACAACATCACTTGAAATTTATCTGGGTAATTTTGACTGGCTTTTCCTGCCTTATTTCTTTCAAATTTCCCAATATTTAGATTTCAAACATCCTCTTTTTTTATAGCAGTTTCCCAGTGGTGAAATATTTAAGATATCAGGCCTCTGCTGGCAAACCTCTGATGGGGCATCTGGATGTGACTGCTTGACTTGACAGCAGGAGAGGGCATGTGCCTCACCACCCAAGGCTACACAGGAACTCACCTAACAATTTCTTGGGAACACCCAGCTGCATAACCTTCCTTTGCCACAAAGAGATGCACAAAGAGCGTGTTCAAAGGCTGCAAAATAAGGAGTGAAAGTCTACACACCATGCAGCTCATGTTTAGTCCATCAGCCCAAGTATTAGTACACATATACATTTCCAACAAACGTGATCTGCACTCAAGGAGCAGCAAAATAGACAAAAGTTACTTCAAAGCATGTGTGGGTAAAGTTATGTGATTAAAGTGCTTTATATGATTTTGTGCTTCTGCAATATTTTTTCTTTCTACTCAGTTTTTTATTGTTTGACTGCAATATACACTGTACATTTCATATTGAACAATATTAATTCTTGACTAACTACATTCAACCACATTAAACACTCAACACATGTCTGACATTCCTTTAGGGTTAAAAAAAATCCTCAAACCAAAAGCTCACCTGCTTCTCATAATCCTAAAGTGATTTTTTTTAAAGGTAGTAAGAAACATCACATATTTTAAGATGACATTATTAGACACACATATACCAGGCAGAAACAGGGCAGACTAACAGACACCTTTATCTTGTGCACTTCCAGTAAACATGGAAAACCCCTGTCCTGGCATGGCAAGGGCTATTAAATCAGCTGCTCTCTAGCATATTAATTACAAGTGCTGGGTCAGGGAAGGTCTGCCTGTAGATAAAAATACTTTAAATGGAAAACTTGGGATCTTCTGAATAGTATAATGTTCAAAAAAAATACCATAGCTAGAGGCACCAACAAACTTCAGCAATTTAAGAGCAACAATGATTTCAACAGAAATCATGCAGTACATGGACCAGCATCAGGACAACAAGCTATTGTAACAAACATCTAAAGACATCCCTAAACATCAGGGAGTTTGGTTTTTTTAGAAGCAAAGGGAAGAAATAAAAAAATATATTACTGTTGAGGTCTGAGAGAACACCAATTAAGCCAGATGTGGACTGTAACTGTTTCTGAATAGTGCTGGTAACCAGACAATCCAGTACAGCATCTTCATTTATTCCTTTCTGCACAAGTCAACTCCCACTTCAGACCCCAAAATCATTTTTGTACTCTAGGAAAAAGACAGGTCAACTATACTTCACAGAATTCCTACATTCAGATGACCAGAGTTTTGAAAAGCACACCTGCATGGATTTAACCTACAGCTTACCAACAACACCTCATCAAGTTATACCCCAGAAAACATTCAGAGCTTCTGCCAATGCAGAAGCATAAAACACTAGATCTTCTACACCTACTTTAGCAAATAAACTCCATTCCAGGAAAATAGAATGCTCCAGGTAACTGATGAACAAAATGCCCAGAGATAACTGCAACACTGCAAACACTTTTATAGCACATGCTGCATACCTCAGAGTGCTTGGGGTTTAACATTTCCTGTATTTTCTCAACAATCCCACAATCTAGTTCCCAGCTGGACTTGGTGATGGGGGAGCATTTGAGTGCTAAACTCCTAAGGGCCTGGTTCTAGTCTGTAGATCCTACCAGAAAGTCACAAGCAGCAGTCTCCCCACCAGCACTGAACAAAGTCCACTGCAGAACTAAGGCTCCCCTTGTCAGCATGAGGGTTTGACCAGGACTCCATCACCTTCTATATCCTGAATGCCTCAAATCTACTGGAAACAGGTTGTAGACACCCACATGTATTTGCTATACCTGAGCCTTAAATGAAAACTCAACTAAAATCACACAATTTACTTACAGTGCATCTATTGTTAGGGTAGTTTTCATGCAGGAATGGTTCCCATTCAGCCTGATCAGTGATGTTCCAATTTGGATAGTCCAGAAAGGCAGCATGGGCTATAACCTCATTCTTCTCATTGCAGAGTGTCAAAGCAAGATTTGATAATTCTCTATGAAAACAATTTAATTTTGCACAAGTTGAAGAAACTCCACATAGAAAAGTGACTGACTGTGAATTCAGCCTGATGGAACAGCAAAATTAGCCATGTTCAAGAGGGTTCCCAAGATCAGGCCTCAATAAAACTTCATCATCCACATGCTAACTTGGAATTGTTGCTTCAGTTCCACATATTTGTGTTCTAACACTGTAAAATTCAGGTGGATTTTCAAATCCTCAATCATATTAGTAAATTTGAGATGCAAGACTTAAACATTCCCTTCCATTTGTATGTTTCTTCACACATCTCTTTTTTCCCCAAACAGCTATCTGGGATTTTTACTATTAAGGGGGGAAAAACCTAAGGGACTTACCAGTACCTGTCTGTCACACAGCCTGCCTGCTGATATCTTTTTTCTATCAGCATTTCTTCTGAGCTCTTACAAAAGGAAGCTAATATAGAATCAAACCTTGTCCACCATGGCAGAGACCCAGGTTTGCACAGTCATGTACGTGGACAGACATTAAGGTAGATTTTCTTACCATTTTTAGAAACGGCACAAAAAGTCATTATATCACACCATGTCAAGGCTCAGAATGTTCTCTGCCATTTTAAGCATAACTTCCCAAAAGGTGACAACCCAAAACACCATTACTTACAAGAGATAAGTGACATCCATCCTTCCAAAGACGTCTTCTGTGACAGGGCTGAAGAGGCTGATAATGGCTGGGACATCCCGTGACTCCGTCCTTCTGACAGTGACCGCTTCTGTATTTCCACTTGAGGAGGTTACTGTGGCCATCCCACCAGCTGCCCTGAGAGCCAAGGAAAACACTGCTAGCTCCAGCCATCCCACTGCCACCCCCTGCCTGACACAGTCACTTCAGGGGGGTTTCCATAACAACTCTAAATTGGGGCAGCTTCTCTGGATTTGGTGCCTGGTTCCTGCACACCTCCACACAGATTTGCACTGCCCATCCAGTGCACATTCAGTGCACACCTGAAATGCAGCAGGCAATCACTCCTAGGGTCTGGATCCCACAGAGAAAATTAATTGTTTTAATAGGCTACAGCTGCTTTCCTATTTATTCATTTGCATGCCAACCAGCTCATCACCAAGATCTTCAAACTCAAAGCCCTTCAGTGGGAGGCTCAGCTGTGGGCAGTCAGGAGGCTCAGCTGCAAACAATCAGGGACACAACCTCCCGATTAAACAGCAGCTTCAGGTGAGTTAATAGTATTTTGTCCAAAACCACTCCTCGAATTTATTTTGAGGTCAACAGCAGGGCTTAAATTTCTGAAGGACCTCAAAGTTCTGTGGCTAGTCAAAGTTCTACTGCTCTCCTATGCAGAAAAAAAAAAAAAAGTTAAGAAGTTTTTAAAAAAGTGGGTTTATTTTTGTGGTTCCTGATTGACAAAATGCGCCAGGCACAGCTGATTTGTTGATCCCTCCAGAAACTTTAGAACACACGGGGCAGTAGATCCTCCAAGCACCTGTGACCATGCCCTCGGGTCTAACACCCTTCAGCTGCGTGTCTCTGCTCAGCACTGCAGCCAGCAATCAGGCACGTGAAATAAAGCAACCAAACAATGGCCCCCCGCAATTTCTTAAATAGATGTGGAAAATATAGCAGCACCAACTAGGAAAAAAAAAAAAAAAAAAAAGCCTAAACCAACTCACCTAGATCAGCAGAGCAATCTCAGCGCTCTGCCAAACGCAACAGCCGCTTCCAACAGTGACTCCAAATGCAAAAGTGATGCTCAGTTATTAGGCACCGCAATTCCCAACTAAAACGAAAAACCAAAAGTAACGCAGATTTTCGCACCTTTTAAACACAGATAGAGTCACATACACTCCTACATCTTTCACAGACAAACAGGACATTCCAGCGCCGGTCCTGAAATTAACCTGAAGCGACACATTCCCTGCAAACACGCGTCAATTTAACAAATGAAAACTAACACGAACTTTACAGGGCCATTCACCGGCTGAGGTTTAGCGCACTAAGATGACTTCAACTGAGGAAAACCGCTTGCCACATTTTCACAGTCAATTATTTAACTTCACGCAAAAAAACCCCAAAAATACACCCACATCTCCACCTAAACGCTCCCGCAGACAGCAAAACCAGCATTTTCACAGTAAAAACGTACCCTTCCCGTAAGGAAATGCGCTGTTCCTAGAGCAGCTCCCGCACTCATCCCGCTGAGCAGGATCCCAGAGACGGCCGGCAGAAGGAGCAGAGGAGGGCGGTCCCCTCCCGAACTCAGAGCAGCTCCTTCCCACCTCCTCACACAAACACTTTTGAAACACAAATAAGATTCCACGCGGGCTTTTTTGGAGTTTGTAGCCTAAAACGCACCAAACACACACATACCTCAGGAGGGCTCTAAGGAGCTATAGAAGGCTGCGGACAGGCGGCTCTTAAGGGGCACCCCCGGTAGCATGGGGCGGGGCCAGACCGGGGCGGTACCGCGGTGTTGGGCGGGCCTGGACACCGGGGCTGGATACCGGGGGCTGGACACCCGGGCTGGACACCGGGGCTGTTCATGGACAGCCCCCGAGGCGGCCTCACGGACCCCCGGGCGCGAGCGACCCCCTCAGGCAGGCGGGCCACGCCCCCGCACGCGGACAGACCCACACCGCCGAGCCGCCAGGGGGCGCCCCGCGGAGCGCCGGGAACTCACCTGCCCTGTGCCCGGCGCGGAGCGAAGCGGCCACAGAGCGTCCCAAGGACAGGAAAGACAGGGACAGATGGAACAGACGAGCCCACGGACGAGACAGGCCAAACAGGCGGCCCTACGGACGGAACGCACAGTCCCGCCGCCGCCGCCGCTGCTGCCGCTGCTGCCGCCGCTGCCGCCGCCCGGGGACGCGTCGCCGTTACCGCGGCAACGACGCATGGGCGGTGCTGCGTGAGGTCAGGGGCGCCGGGGCGGGGCCTGCGCGCACAGCGACGGCAAGATGGCGTCCACGGCGGCTGGGAAGCAGCGCATCCCCAAAGTGGCCAAGGTGGGCGGCGGGGACCCCCTCCCCGGGACCCCTCGATCCCCCTCAATCCCCACTCGCACCGGGCCTTCGCGTTCCGGCGGGCTCCGGCCCCGTTCGCGGCGGGCACCGCGCGTAGCGAGGCGCCGGAAGAAGTTGATGGTCTCGGTGCTGCGTTGGGAAACGTGAGCCGAGCCCCGCTTGTATTTGCCTTGCAGGTGAAAAACAAAGCACCCGCCGAAGTTCAGATCACAGCGGAGCAGCTTCTGAGAGAGGCAAAGGAGAGGGAACTCGAGCTTCTCCCACCGCCTCCGCAGCAGAAGATCACAGATGTTGAAGAGCTAAATGACTATAAACTCCGGAAGAGGAAGGTACGGTAGAAAAACAAACAAACTGGTTTAATCTCGACACTCACATAAAGCACTACAGTTCCATTGTTTTTAACTTAAACAAGATGTAGTTCCTATTCCTTGTGGACTTTCCAGGTAGACACCAATTCTTTAAAACCCCTCGTTCATGCTACTCTTTAGCAGAGCCTGCAATTTACAGATGTGTTCCTCAACAAAATCTGGTAGCAAGCTACATCTCCCCCGTACCTATGTTGAGAACACTGAAAGGGTAATTACTTACACAATTAATAGTTGTTTTCTTCATTACTAGCAGTATCTGGCCAGCCACTATAAAAACATGAACAAACAAAGTAAATAACACTACAGTAATGCTGAGTTATAGATCTTATTTTGAAATAATTGCTTTGCTTGTGCAGATTCATCCACAGTTTTACTTGGCTTTTTGCTTTGAAAATGCCTAAGCAAAGGAAGCATTTTATATATGTTATAATACCCCATAAGCCATTTTTTATGTGAATGGGGTCTGCAGAAGGATTTCTGACTTATAGATGTAACTTTCTCCTCAGACTTTTGAAGATAACATCAGAAAGAACAGGACTGTTATCAGTAACTGGATAAAGTACGCACAATGGGAGGAAAGCCTGAAGGAAATCCAGAGGTAACGATGCTGCACCTGCAGGCATCTCTTACAAACCTTTTTAGACCCACACCAAAGCCTGGGAGGCACATTTTACCTGCCCTGTGCTTGTGTTTTCCAGAGCCCGTTCCATTTACGAGCGTGCCCTGGATGTGGACTACAGGAACGTCACCCTCTGGCTCAAATATGCCGAGATGGAGATGAAGAACCGCCAGGTCAACCACGCCAGGAACATCTGGGACCGGGCCATCACCACCCTGCCCAGGGTGAACCAGTTCTGGTACTGTGGCTGAGCACTGAGATCCCCTTCTAGCCCCAAAAAAACCCCTGGGGTTATGCAGATTATCCTGCTTCTCCAAGTCTTTAGGCTAGTCTGGAAAAAAATGGAGGAAGGTTGAAGCTTTTAGAAAGGTTTTGTACTTTGTAAGTGTCAAGAACCTTGGGAGAGAAGGATGTTGGTGTGCCTGGGTGCTGCCAGTCACTGCTGTGCTTACAGGCGTTTCTGGGGTGAGGGGAGCTCAGGGATGCACTCCAGAAATCCCTGAAGGGAGGTGCTCACCATGTGATTGCAGAAACTCCATCTGCTCTGCCCAGGTACAAGTACACGTACATGGAGGAGATGCTGGGGAACGTCGCTGGCTCACGCCAGGTCTTTGAACGGTGGATGGAGTGGCAGCCAGAGGAGCAAGCCTGGCATTCCTACATCAACTTTGAGCTCAGATACAAGGAGGTGGACAGAGCACGAAGCATTTATGAGAGATATATCCTTTCCAGAGCCTTGTGACTCCTGACTGGGTTAAGATCTCCATTCTTTATTTCCTTTCCAAGTATTCTGTGTCCAGCAACCTTGCTGTACTCCTTTTCCCTGTGGTGTGCTGAGAATGAGCCAGCAGGAGGTGTTAAAAGCATTTTTAGGGAAAGCCTCCAGATGCAGTGCAGTGGCTGTGGGTCCTGCCATAACAGAGTCTGTTCAACTGCACTGCTCATGCACCCAGCTTTTGTAGCCATCCTTTGTTTTGGGTTTCTCCTCAGATTTTCCCTGACCTGTCGCAGACATCTTTTATGAAAAATCCTTTCCTTAGGATTTTTCCTCCTGAGAAGCCTCAGGAACAAAATGTAAACATTGATTATTTGTTGCTGTAGAATGCAACAGGTGGATCTGTGATTGGCCCATGTTAGATGTTCCTAATTAATGGCAAATCACAGCCCAGCTGGCTCGGACAGAGAGTCCGAGACAGAACCTTTGTTATTCATTCTTTGCTATTCTATTCTTAGCTAGCCTTCTGATGAAACCTTTTCTTCTATTCTTTTAGTATAGTTTTAATGTAGTATATACCATAAAATAATAAATCAAGCCTTCTGAAACATGGAATCAGACCCTCATCTCTTCCCTCAACCTGAGACCCTTGTGAACACGGTCGCACTGACCCTTATCCCTTTTTAAGTAAGGCACAAAACCTTTTGCATGCTTATACCTATCAGTGTCTTCTTCCCAGCTTCTTCCCATGTGTGTGCCATGCTGGGAGATGTCCCTGGGAAGAGCCCAGCATGGGATGTGCCACTCAGGCAGAGAGCTGTTTCCTTAACAAGAGCTGTACTTGTCCTGGTTCACCCCGAGGTGAAGAACTGGATCAAGTACGCGCGCTTCGAGGAGAAGCACAGCTACTTTGCCCACGCCAGGAAGGTGTACGAGAGGGCAGTGGAGTTCTTTGGGGAGGAGCACATGGATGAGCACTTGTACGTGGCCTTTGCCAAGTTTGAGGAGAACCAGAAAGAGGTAAGGTCTTCATCTGAGTCGTGCCGGTGTTTCTCCTTGAGTATCAAAGGCATTTAACCTTCACTGCAATACTTGCAGTTCCCAGCAGCACCTTGTGACTGCAGTCTGAGTTAGGGGGACAGTTTTTTGCTCACCTCTAGTTGCCTTTGGTGACATCAGTAAAATGTACTCTAAGGGGGATCTGCCAAGCCCAAGAGCATTTGCTCAAACCTGTATCCTCAGACTGGAGAAGTTCTGAGAGGTTTTGGGTCTGCATGATAGAAAACTGGATTGGTCGAGATGTTTTTCACAGTCTCTAAGGTTCCCAGGCTGTTATGAAATTAAAGACGTTCTGTGAACCCCAAACCACAACCTCTTAAATTGGTTTAAATATTCTAAACCTGGAAATGAATAAGAGATGATGGGGGCTGGCATTTTCAGGTTTATTTTTTCCCCCTCAGAGTTTACTCAGCAGAGAGATCTGTGTTAGTCCTGTTCTAAAACAATTGCTTACCTTAGGATGACCCACAGTTCTATATTCTATTAAATGTTCCCAAAAGTTTGTTGAAAAACTGTCAGGGAGGACAGAAATTGCTTTGTAAATATTTTTCTAATTATATTTAATATTTTCAGTTTGAAAGAGTGAGAGTCATCTACAAGTATGCCTTGGATAGAATTCCAAAGCAGGATGCCCAGAATCTCTTCAAGAATTACACCATCTTTGAGAAGAAGTTTGGAGACAGGAGAGGAATCGAGGACATCATTGTCAGCAAGAGGAGATTCCAGTATGAGGAGGAGGTGAAGGTATGTGGGACAGGTACCCTCCAGGTTCACTGTACATCCAGCTGGTGCTTAAGGGACACAAGTATTTTGTGATATCAAGGCTGATGAGTTTCAAGTTACCCTTGAAAATCGGTCCAAAAAACACCAAGGGAATGTTCATTTTAGAGCCAGAATTCCATCCGTGGGGAAGAGAATGGTATCTGCATTCACTGCTTTTTTTGTTTCTGCTTTCTAATCTAGATTGTGCAGGTGAGGGTTTTGGATTGAACTCAAGGCTTGGTACCCTTAAGGATAATGCAGTTTAGCTTGTAGTTGCTACTTAAGTTAGGGAATATCCATTTCAGGACACCTCATCAGTGCATAAATACCTTTTTATGAGAAAACACCTGTGCCACACCTGTTAAAAACGGGAACAGACTCCTAGTACTGAAGTGATTTCAGCATTTATTATAATAAAAAGAAAGGCCTAAAGCAAGGGGGCTTGCAGGCAGAGCAGGAGCATTCCCATCGAGGATGCTGTGGCGCCGGCGCTGGGGCTGCTTCAGCAGCCATGTCCCTGAGGTTCCAGGTGGAGCAGCACTGCTTGCCTGGGTCAGATGGCCCTTTTTATCCTGTTTTTTGTCCCTGTGGATTGGTTTCTTTTTGGATCCTTCATTTGCATGAAGGTTTTAGGCACTTGATTGGCCCATTACAGTTCTGTCCAGGCTGGCTCGTTTTGCCTGGGGAGAGGTGCACTTTACTTAGGTGTAATACAGTATGTTGAGTATCATAATTCTTATAACTACCCTTTTAACCCCTTTTACAATAACCAAACTAACAGTACATGCTCAACAATTATCAACTATTTTACAAGAGTTTCTAACCTATTTTTAACACACCTGCCTGCTGTTCAGTCCACATTGCACATTTCATTACTCCTCCTCCCTTCTCACACTTTACTTGGATTGCCTTCATTGGGACAATGCTGAGGGCAAAATAAAAACAAAATTTAAAGCAAGGTCACTTATAGCCCAAAAGTATTTCATCACTCCTCATCTCTTCTCACACTTGGATTGCCTTCATTGAGACAATGCTGAGGGTATCATAAAATTTAAAGCAAAGTCACTTATAACCCAAAAGCTCCACCATCAGCATCCCCAAGACTGACAGTTTTCGTTAACATTCCAGTAATCCGTTTTAAAGGGGAAATTTAAAGGGGAATTTACTTATCTAAGCAAAGGATGAGGCTCTGTTTGTTGTAGTGACTGCAGTTTGTTTGCTGTTGCCCCTGTCCCCTGTCTCTGGAAGGCAAACCCCCACAACTACGACGCGTGGTTCGATTACCTGCGGCTGGTGGAGAGCGACACGGACGCCGAGACCGTGCGCGAGGTGTACGAGAGAGCCATTGCCAACGTGCCCCCCATCCAGGAGAAACGCCACTGGAAGAGGTACATCTACCTCTGGATTAACTATGCACTCTATGAGGAGCTGGAGGCAAAGGCAAGTAGTGACAATTTGGGGTTTCCCTTTCCTTATAGGAAATAGCTGCTGGTGTTTTAATAGGTAAATCAAGAGCTAAGTATTGTCAGTGTTACTAGTTTTGTGTAGCATGGTACAGGATTTACTGTTTAAATACAGAGGATTTTCCCTCTTCCAGTTTTCTCTCCTGCCATAAGGGAGGTGTGAGAAATAGCTACTCGCTTTTCATTGTTTAGGAAGGTTCATTAAACCTTATCAAAAATACAACAGAAGACTGAATAAAGAAGAAAGGTTACAGCGCTGGGAGCTAAAGATTTTCCCTGCCATGTGCTCACCCACACAATGGAAGTTTTTCCTTTTTAAGCCTTTAACCCCTCCCAAAGTTCTGTCCATCAACCCCTTCTTCGCTGTCCAGGGGTGGAGATCTCTTCCTCAAATCCTGATTGGAGGTCAGATGTCACCATAGTGACAAGCCAGCCCTCCCAGATGTTCCAACTCCAGTTGTCCCTTGATAACCACAGGAGGGGGTACAACATAACTATAACCTATAAACTTTTCTTAACCTATAACCTATAAACTTTTCTTAACCTATATAAATGATATTTGTCCATTAATCGTGAGAGTCAGTCATTGCATTACTCATCTATCACAGAGGGGGAAAAACAAACTTGTTTTACCCCAATTCATTCAGAAACACCCTGATAACAAAAGCAGGAGTGGGGATTTCTGGTGGCCCTGGCTGAACTGCCCATGGCAGACTGTTACCTGAACTTGTGAAATAGTTTTATAGTTAACAAAAGCTGTTTGTGAGGCAGCCACATTGTTGCTATTGTGACCTTAGAGGCTGTACAATTATTTATTGGAACATTAGAGCTGCTCTGAGTATGAAACACTGTTCAGTGTCTGTTAAAGGAAAAGACATATTTTTCCTCCCACAACTGGGACACTCCTTGTTTTATTACTAGCTTCCTAGCACTTGGTGAACCTTGTTTTGAAAAGGTGAGTCTTGTTGATTCAGAAGCTACCACCTTTGAATTGTGCAAACTAAGTAGATAAGCATTGCTGATTCTAACCAGCTTGACTGAGATACTGTTCTGCAGTTTTGCAGTCACTGCAAGATTCAAATTCAGCATGATCTCAGCATTAACAAAGTGTTTCACATGCTGCCTGTTCTTACAGGATGCAGAGAGAACCAGACAGGTGTACCAGGCATGCCTTGAGCTCCTGCCTCACAAGAAGGTATGGTTCCTCCATCAGTCTGGCTTGAGTTTTGGGGTAAAATGCCCTAGCTAAGATCCTTTAGTTCTCTTCCCCGCCTTATATTCAGGAATGTAAGCAGCTCCAAACGGCTGGATTGTGGATTCATGAAGACTTTGCTTAAAACTTCAATTATCCCTTCCAGTTTCTCAAAACATCCACCTTCCAAAATGGTTTTCCAGTGGGGCCTCCATGGTCATCACCCCTGAGGCACCTGCGTTTGACAAAACAGCTTTCAGGTCTGTCTTCCCCATTATAATCGGTCTTCAAGGCCGATTGATTGGGGCTTTGTGGGGATTTTTTTGCTTGTGAACTCTAAAATATCCCTGTGGCCAAACCTTTACAACTGCATTGACTTGGAATGTCAGAAAATCCATGTTCATGTTCTTTTTCTAGTTTGTTATTTATTGTGTCATCTGAGTGTCAGATTAATCTCTAGTTATTAAGAGCTGATTGGCTAATAATTGATTTTGCAATAGCTTATGTCTTGCCCTTTGATGATTGGTTTAAAAATTATTTTCTGTGGTTTGAAAGACATCTGTCCTGGCCATTTTTTGCTTTCACTCCAATATATTGTCCTGTCCTAGGAGTAGATAATGAACCCTAAACCTTTCAGCAGGAAAACACTGAGATCAAATGAGATTACCTCAAATGAGTTACCTGCAGTAACAGTCATGTCTTGTATAGAAAGAATGCTTATTTTTTTAAGCAACATGTACAGTATTACATACTGACTTTCCAGCCTAAATAGCACTTTGTTCTTTTTCTTCCAGTTTACATTTGCTAAAATGTGGCTGCTGTATGCACAGTTTGAAATTCGACAGAAGAACCTCCCCCTTGCCAGAAGGGCTTTGGTAAGCTTTTGTCAGAGCCATAATTGACTTCACTAATAGTAACACAGGAACGGCATTAAAAGATCTTAAATTGTCCTTTTTAAGTTGCTGATTTAATCCACTTAAAATAAAGCATCCAAGAAGTCTGCAGGGGCCAGCATTTACTGTCATGTATGATTTAAAAAGAAATGTAGCTTGTTCTGATGAATTAGCCCCGGGCAGAAACGACAAAGTGCTGCTCTGAATGCAGAGCACCCACATCAGCTCAGTGCTCTTACAAGTTCTTAGCTGCTGCTGATGGCTTGCAGTGATACTTGCTCTAACAATAGTGTTTTAAAAAGCGTTGTAGATGAATGGGAGGTTTGCCTCTAGGAAATTAGGACCTGCCAGTCCTGTGTGCCAGTCCGAGCTGCTGACAGAAGCAATCACAGGGATTTCAGGCAGGCTCAGGAGCTGCTGAGCAGGTTCACTCTGAATGTCAGCACGAGGGGACAGCAGGGTGTGATGGGGCAGCAAGAAATGGCATCTTTTGAAATGAAAAACTTCCTTTCAGTTCAGTTCAGATATTCTTAGTAAGCTCAGGGATAGCATCAGGCATTTTGAGAGAAAGCCAGTGCTGGTAGCAGTTGGGGTGGTTTGACTTTCAAGAGCAAACTGATGGAGTTTCCACCCAAACAGTGATGGAGGGACACGGAGAAGAACTGAGCACATTCTGAAATACTAGTGACATCTGCAGAGTTGGAGGCCCATAACAGTGACCAAACTGATAATCCCAAGTGATGGTTTCCTCCATTTTTCATAAATTCCAAGGTACTAAACATGTAGGAACATTGTGCAGAATTGTGGTGAGGGAATTCCTCTCAAATTACCTCACACTGGCTTGAGGGAGCAGAAACCACATTCTCTATAGAAGTGACTCCAAGGCCAAGTTCACTATAGCCTGTCTCAGGTATAGCCCATTCTTAACTCTTGTTTTAAGAGTTTCCCAGACTGGGAATCCAGAATTGCCTCTCCCAGCTTGGCTCAGGATAGACAGTTTTCTTCAGAGACTGAGGTGCATCAGAAAGAAGGTACTTTGTAAAGACATTATTCTCCACCTCTCCAGCCATTCTCTGTGCCAGGAGGAGCAGTGTGGGGCCACAGTTTGTTTGGTGTCACTTGTTTTATGAGATGCTTGGGAACTGCTTACCTGGCAGGCTGGTACAGGCTGGTACTGTGCAGAAAAACAAGTTGTAGTTCAAACACTTAAAAAATCAAGTGGGGGTTTTATTTTCCTGCAATATCACTGAGAGTTTTCTCTTTTGGTTGTTTTTTTTTTTATGCACAACAGGGGACATCCATAGGAAAATGCCCAAAAAACAAACTGTTTAAGGGCTACATTGAGCTGGAGTTACAGCTGCGTGAATTTGACCGTTGCCGAAAATTGTATGAAAAATTCCTGGAGTTTGCACCGGAAAACTGCACGTCCTGGATTAAGTTTGCTGAGCTGGAGACCATCCTTGGGGACATTGACCGTGCCAGGGCCATCTATGAGCTGGCTATTGGCCAGCCCAGGCTGGACATGCCCGAGGTGAGCAGGGGGGGACTCAGTTAAGGTATTTATTGCACAGTGTGGCTGATGAGCGTGTTGTTACCACAAACACCAGAGGTTTATGTCCAAAAAAGGAGACAGAGGAGTCCTTTTACTTCATTTGAATAAAGATGGGGCATTCCCCAGGGATTTCTCCAATTTTTGGAGGACACAGCCTCCCTTTTTATCCCAATTTCCTGGCCACATTTCTCTTCTCTCTTTCCACATTGAGAGGTTCAGGCTTCCCGATACGCCTGATCCCAAAGATTTCCCTCTAATGTATAACCCTCCCTTTTAATTTTTAATTCTTATGGAATTTAGGGGGTTTTCTTCCCCATTGTTTCTTTCATCTTTCAATGTCTAATTTCGTTTATCAGCAAACCTAAAGTTTATTTATAAAAGCAAATATCTTTTTCCATCCATCAATCAGTGGAATCCTTCCCATTGTTTCTTTCATCTCCCAATGCTAATTTTACCTACCAGCAGACCCACAGCTTGTTTGTAAAGACAAATCCCCTATTCCTCTCAATGTCAATAATCCACCAGATGAAACATGAAGTGAAAGTGAGTGGTTAAAGGGCACCAGGTTTGGTGCTGCTCAGCCCTAATCCCAGCCTGTGCTGCCAAACCATCTGATCCCTAACCTTTTCTTGTGGTATTTTCAGAGTTCCCCATCATTGGGAAGGAATGATTGAATCTGACTCCATGTTCTTAGAAGGATCATTTATTATTATATTATATTATAAAATGCTATACTAAATTATACTAAAGAATAGAGAAAGGATATTTAGAGAAGGTTAAAAGATAATAATGAATCTCGTGACTCTCTCTCCAGAGTCTGACACAGCCTGGACATCGTTGGTCATTAAGTTAAAACAATTCCCATGAAACCCATGAAATAATGACCAGTTGGTAAACAATGTCCAAACCACATTCCAAAGCAGCAAAACACAGCAGAAGCAATGAGATAATTATTGTTTTCATTTTTTTCCCTGAGGCTTCTCAGCTTCCCAGGAGAAGAAATCCTGGTGAGGGGATTTTTCAGAAAATACGATGGTGACATTTTCTCAGGGAAATTTTACCTTTATCTGTTCTTTTCCCCTGCCAGTGTGCTAAAGAATGGACATGATAAGAGGCTTCTCTGTTGCAGGTGCTTTGGAAATCCTACATTGACTTTGAGATTGAGCAAGAGGAGTATGAGAAGACCAGGAACCTTTACCGGCGGTTGCTGCAGCGCACGCAGCACGTCAAGGTATGTGTGGGCACCCAGGACAGGGAAAGCCTGAGCTGCCTGGGCTCACATCAGCCCAGATTCAGGCTCTAAAGGGGGGAGGGAAATTCCTGAATTCCATACAACAACAGGCCTATCTCAGGCGAAAGAAGCTTTTCCAAGCAGCCCTCTTCGCTGAGCAGCTTTGGTTGCTAAAACCTTACAAGGAAAACTGTGATTTTCCAGTGTTGCTTGGTGCTGTCATTGACAAAATTCACACAGATTTCTCATCTGTGAGAAACAGCCACAAGAAATCGATCCACATGTGTCACTCTTGTGCTGAGAATGACACAGGAGCAGGTGAGAGGCAGTATTGTAGAGAGAGAAAGAGAAGGCTTTATTAAAGAGAACCACATGGTTTTATAGAGTGATAAGATAGATTCAGATTGTTTGATTGGCAAACTAACAAAAACACCTTCCTCATACACCATCCTTGAGGAGAACAGAAAGACAAAGTAGGAAAACACTACCTGCAGATTGTTCATACTTAACAAGTTATCGCATCCTTACAACTCCCTAAAAGTTCTCACAAGCCCCTGTGAGAAACTCTTGCTGTTTCTCTCTCTCTGTCTCATGGCATCCACACACATGCCTTACATGGATGCTGTGTCCTGTCACAGGCATCTTTTATGAAAAATCCTGAGAAGATGAGAGGCCTCAGGAACAAAATGTAAACAATGGTTATCTGCTGCTGTGGAATGCAACATGTGGATCTTTGATTGGCCCATGTTGGTTGTTTCTAATTAATGGCCAATCACAGTCAGCTGGCTTGGACTTTCTGTCCGAGACACAAACCTTTGTTATCATTCCTTCTTTTTCTATTCTTAGCTGGCCTTCTGATGAAATCCTTTCTTCTATTCCTTTAGTATAGTTCTAATATAATATATATTATAAAGTAGTAAATCAAGCCTTCTGAAACATGGGACCAGATCCTCATCTCTTCCCTCATCCTTGGACCCCTGTGAACACCGTCACCGAGTCCTGCTGAAGCGGGGCGAATCTTGCGTGAAAAAAATTATTTTCTGGGCACCTGCTGGCATTGATCTTTGCTTTTCTTTTCAATTTTTTTATTGCTGCTTTGTTGTGTTTGGCCTGTGCCCTGCGCGTGGTGGCGCAGAGCAGAGGCTGGAGCTGTGTTTGCGTGTGCTGTGCCGCAGGTGTGGATCAGCCTGGCGCAGTTTGAGCTGTCGGCGGGGCAGGGCGAGCGGCTGCAGCGCTGCCGGCAGGTCTACGAGGAGGCCAACAAGGCCATGCGCAGCTGCGAGGAGAAGGAGGAGAGGGTCATGCTGCTCGAGTCCTGGAGGGGCTTCGAGGAGGAGTTTGGCACTGATGCCACCAGGGAGAGGATAGATAAACTGATGCCTGAGAAAATAAAGAAGAGGAGGAAGCTGCAGGCCGAAGATGGGGTAAGGAAAAATGATGGCAGTAGGGGCTGCGAGCCCTCAGTGGCTTTGTGCACTTGTGCAAACATGGGCTTTAATTTTCTGTTATTTCTCTAATATCACCCTGACTTTTTAGGATTTTCTAAGCCTTCTGATGTTTACATTGTTGTAACAAACTTTCTCACGCACTTTCTGTAAAGAACTTATTGTTTTTGTTAGGAAAATTAATCCACAAACATCAGAGGTTTATGTCCAAAAAGGAGACAGAGGAGTCCTTTCTGGCTTTATTCAAATAAAGAGAGAGGCCATGGGGCATTCCCCTGGGATCTCTCCAATTTCTGGAGGACACAGCCTCCTTTTTATCCCAATTTCCTGGCCACATTTCCCTTCTCTCTTTCCCCATTGGCTGAGGCACTTGAGAGGTACAGACTTCCTGCAATGCCTGATCCCAAAGATTTCCCTCTAATGTACAACCCTCCCTTTTAATTTTTAATTCTTACAGAATTTAGGGGTTTTTCTTCGCCATTGTTTCTTTCATCTTTCAGTGTCTTACTTCGTTTATCAGCAAACCTAAAGTTTATTTGTAAAATCAAATATCTTTTTCCATTCATCAGTCAGTGGAATCCTTCCCATTGTTTCTTTTCTCTCCCAGTGCTAGTTTTATCTACCAGCAGACCCACAGCTTGTTTGTAAAGACAAATCCCCTATTCCTCTCATTTTGCATTCTTTTATAGAAGAGGAGAAATTCGATGGACTGTTGGTTTGTCCAGTGTCATTGGAGAGGTGGCACTTTCACCCTGCAATCCACTGTCACTTTTGGAAATCTATAAATGTTGGAGTCAGAAATTAAACTTCCCTTTTGTCACCTTGAGAACAGGTTTTTTCGTGTCCTATAGTGACACTCTAATTTCTCTTTCTTGTTAGAAGCACCTCCTAATAGCCAGTGTTAACATGCAAATTAAACTCACTTTGTGGTATTTTTCTCTCTAGTCTGATGCTGGATGGGAGGAGTACTATGATTACATTTTCCCAGAAGACACTGCCAATCAGCCCAACCTCAAACTCCTGGCTATGGCAAAGCTCTGGAAGAAACAGCAGCAGGAGAGCGAAGCTGCAGCCATGGATCCTGACAAGGACATTGATGAGAGCCAGACTTAATGCCTTGCTTTTCCCCACCCCTTTCTTGGGCCATTGTACAGTATTTTCATCGGTGATAAATAAATGTATTTGGAGAGTTTTAGTATTACTGACTTGAGATGGGTTTTGTGTGGAAGACAAGCACCATCTTGAGGTGGATTCCCTTTAACAATCCTGCAGGTGCCCATCAGTTAAAGGGCTCTGCAGCTGGCACCAGTGACAGGAGAACTGGGAGAACCAGGCAGTGACTTCACTTTCAGCACAAGGACCTGTCCAAGGCTCCCACAGCCTCTCCCAGCACTGTGCCAGGGCAGCAGACCTTGAGTGAGAGAGGTCTCCAGCCATCATCCCTGATGAATTCTCCAGTAATTCCGTTAAATTCAGTCTGTGTTTGAGCACTTCCATGTGCTGGCAGACCCCAGCAGAGCTGTGTCACTGCTCTGGGCTGGGCATCACTGTCCTGTCCAGATCTGACCTGTCCAGCTGTGGCCAGAGCAGCTTTTTTCTGCCCCACCTGCACCTCTAATAACACGTGCTTCCCCTCCCCTGCCCTCTCATCTCTGAGTGTTTCTGCTGACCCACACCCCCATTACATTGTAAATCCCATTTCTGTTTTGCCTCTTTCAATACCTGCTCTGAGCCCCGTTGCTTTTCACACTTGATTTTGATGTTTCCCTCTGTCCTACTCCCTATCTCTGCTTTTTAATTTCATTTAATTGAATTTGTTACGGATTTTTCAGCAGTGCTAAGATTGTTTTCTTGTGTATATTTTGGTGAGGTTTTTTTTGGGTGGTTTTTGTGTGTGTGGTGAGAGGTTTGTTTGTTTCTTTGTTTTTGTATTGTTTCATTCTCTGAGCACTGCATTTCCCAGGAATTCCTTCCTTTTTAGAAGGTGGAACCTTGCCTCTTTTTTTGCCAGCTTTGCTGCATACTGTGTCAGTTGCTGGTATTATCTCTCCTGATAAGGCCAGTAGTGAGGTTGTCAGCAGGGGCTCAGGTGAGCATCTTGTGTGTGTCAGCACAGAGAGCTTTAGCAGCTCTCCAGAAAGCAGCAGGGCTGCAAGGCACAGGGTCTTGCAGGGGAAGAGCCATTGTTAAAAAAACAGAGTTAAAAAAACAGACTTTTGGATTTTCAAGCTGGGTTTATTGTCACGGGGTGGTTGTTTGTAAGAACAGGATTTGGAATTTTTTTTGCCTTTTCAAACCCTGAAACTCCTGTGAGGAGTGATCTGGACTGACACCGTGAATGCAGCACTTCCAGGAGTAAAACTATTCCCCCTTTGGAGCACTAGTGACACTTGGGGGTTTAATGGATTTTTCTCCTTCCACAGCCGTGATCCCACCCCATTTCTCTCCCTCTGCCCTCCCATTACAAGCCCATCTTGAAAAGGGCAAACAGGAGGTTTTTGTTCCATAACAAGTAAAACAAAACCTATCTGCCCATGTGACTTCTGAGTGGTTCCAGGGTTGAAGCATTACCTCAGGAGGGATAATGGACACAGATTCCTGCCCTGTTTCCCTCGGAATGTGTGAGGTGCCTGTGGACCAGAAACTCTGTGCTAGAGATGTCACAACTCTCCAGGAGCACTTGCCCATGTAACTCATGCCTCTGTTACACCCAGCATGAACCTGAAGTGTTCTTTGAACAATTTCAGCATTAATCTTTTCCACACTTCCAAGCCCAACAGTGGGGGCTCAGTTTTCCAGGGATCTACAGCAACAGCTTTCCCTCACATTGCTGAACTGAAGAAGGAAGGAATTCTTCACTGTGAAGGTGGGGAGGCCCTGGCACAGGATGTCCAGAGCAGCTGTGGCTGCCCCTGGATCCCTGGAACTGTCCAAGGCCAGGCTGAAGGGGGCTTGGAGCACCCTGGGATAGTGGAAAGTGTCCATATCAGGGGTGGCACTGGAAGAGTTTTAAGGTCCCTTCCCACCCAAACCATTCTGGGCTTCTCTCAGTGCTTTGTGCCCTGCTGCCTGACTCCCAATATCCTCTATCCCCTCTGAGTTTGTGCTCTAATGGGTGCTGAGATATTCCTGCCCATTTGATTTTTGTCCATTTGCCTCGCTCCTGCAGAGCTGCTGTTCCCACATTTAACTCTTGAAACCGCAGTGCCCTCCTGGCCCGTGCCTGGCCTGCCTGGGTTTATCACCAGGCTGGGTGGAAGAGAAACATTCCTGCTGGAAAGGCTTCTGGCAGGGAGAGGAGAAGGGGAACACCCCACTGGGGAAATGGCACCCCAAGGTTTAACCCCTGCAGCAGCCTGATACCTGAGGGGCTTTGGGAGAACGCTTTTAGATCTTGCAAAAATCAAGATTTTTGCAAAAATCAGGTTTTCATGTAGAAGAGGGAACACAGAGTGTGGATCTGTGTAGTGGAAAGGCGATCAGCTCGCCTGCTACCTGGTCCACAGGGTGGGCAATGGAAAGACATTGGGATTTAGGATGCATTTATTCTGGGACAGCTATTTCAAACCAGATTTGTACATAGAGTTGCTTGTTTAAGAGAGGGCTGACTCCATCACTAAGATTTTATGCTCTGGAACTTGTGTGGCACAACTTTAACTGTCCCTGTCTCCCACCAGCTGAGCAACAGCTGCTGCTGTGCTGGGGTCTGGAAATCAGTGACTTCACAGGCTGCAGGCTGCCCTTGGGTTTTTAGGGAGCATATTTTTAATGTCCTAACTCTGTTCTGCACGGTATCTTTTGTGAAGCTGCCTTTTCACCTGGTTTTTTTTTATGAAAAATATCCTTCTTCGTGAAGGATTTAAAGTGTTTGTGTTCGTTCCACTTCTGTAGATACCATCAGTCAATAAAATGCTGCACTTGAAAGAAGATAAATGCTTGTCTGTGCTTGGAAGTTATGTTCTATTAGTGGATGGTTTATCTGCTGCTACAAGAGCTCAGGAGGGAGATAAATCCGAGCACCAGGACGGAATATCCTTCCTCAGTGGGAGCTGAGCCCTGTGCAGGTGGGAGGTGAGGGCTCCTGTCACTCTGTTGGTGGCAATTTGAGGGCAATTTGAGCTGTTTCCTCCTACCTGTGCCACAGGCACAAGGGTGGGCAAATCCCTGGTGGACACAAGGATGTCCAGGGAAAGAGGAGGGGCTCAGGCCCTTGAATAGAAATGGGGAAAAATCTGAGCTGTTTCATGGGAATGTGAGTAAATTGGCTGAACGTGTAACATTTGAAGAGACAAATTGAGGGTAGCATGGGTGGGAGTGGTGCCATGGCTGTTGGGGGAGAATTCCCAAGAAGTCACGTTCCAGAGAGGGGAAGATCAGGGATTTCTTTTTGCTCCTGGCTGGGATACAGAAAATGTAACATCCCTATTAATGGTCTGTAGCAGTTTTGCAGTTCCCAGCATTATTCTGTGAAGTGGGTTCAGAGAATGCCTTTTGGGAGTTAGGTGTATCCATTTGGATGACATTGGAAAATACTGATTTTCATGGAGAGGGTAAGGGCCTGGGGCAGCAGCTGTGGCATGGGATCTGGATGCAGAGGCTGTAGCAAATGTCTCTGCTCTCTCCATGAATGTCCATGTAGGGCTCAGCTAAGGCTGGCTCTGCCCAGGATGATTTTTGATTCTTCCCATTTGGGGGAGGCTGGGAGTGGTGGAATCTGTCTGTTTTGTGAGGAATTTGCACCCAGTGAGAGGCAGCCAGTAAGGAAGGGAAGAGGGAGAGTTTTCTGAGGTTTCTCAGGAAAGTGACATGGTGACATCTGAAAAGAATAGAAACCTTTGAGAGCATTATGGATAGCTATGGAATTCAAATTGGGAATGTTCTGTGCATTTTTCATATCCCTGCCAGGAGGAGTATAGCAGATCTAATGTTTAATGCATGGACAGTAATAGAAGGCTGAACTGATCTCCACAAGCCTGTTTGTTCCATTACTGTCCAGAAGGAAATAAATTAGATTCTATTAAGTTCTAAACTCCATTTTATGCTATTTGGACCCAGATGCTGCAGAGGGAGAGGTCAGAAGAAGGAAAGCTGAGTTTTAGAGGGTTGATGTTAGGGTGGCATCAACATAACACGCCCAAGGTTCAGCTTAGTTAAAACCAACACCCAGTGAGTGCTCTCTCCTTTGGGAGCATGCACAGGAACCTTAGGCTGAGCTCAAAAGCTAAAGGTCCCCAGGAAGAGCCATTTTATTCATAAGAGGATTTTACATTTGGTTGGACTGATGTGCTTGGTGCCCAGCATGCTCCAAGTCCCAGAACTTGAATTATGGGAACATTTTGGAGACAAATGACTGTGCTGCTCAGTCTTTAGAGAGGGTGGTAGAACAAACCTGGGTTTTCTCGTTGGATGTTGTGACTGAGACTGTTGAGAAGAGTTTGCAGAGGTGTCTGTGGAGTTCTGATCTCAGAACGGGCATCAACTTGCACAAAAAAAACAGAGGAGATTTTGGACAGCTTGGGGTATTTAAAGCATCAGCTTCTATGCCAGCCTCTGGACAGACAGAGGATCTTCTCCAAGATAAGGAAATCACCCTTTATACACACTTGTCTGCCCCATTTTAATCTTTCTTTCCCAGTTATGTAAATAGCACCAGACTAATATTCCCTGTGTACCACTGGTAAGCTGATTCGCTCGCTCCACTTTATCAGACACAAAAGCACTGCAGGGCTGGTTTGTAAATTGAGTTGGATTTTTTTTTTTTTTTTTTACATCTGTGTTATTCCAAGCTCTTATGTAAATACTTGGAAAGCAATTTCTATATATACTCAGTTTGTTATGCAACTACTCTGTGCAGTGATGCCAAAGGGATTTCATTTTCTTATCGGTGGTTTTTAGAAGAAGTGATCAAGCATTCTTTCTGTGGAAGGCTCAGGGAATCACAAAGTGAAAACCAATAATAAATGGCAGAAAACAAGGGCAACTACAAAATTAAAAAGAGGGGAAAAAAATAAAATGTTCCTGAGTTACAGAACTATTTAGGGGGGCTTTCACTGAAGGCCTGATTATTGCTCCAGTGTGAGTTGCCTTTGTTCTTTATGGAAATTATTGAATGATTCAATCCTTACACCTGTGTTCCAGCCCTGTGTGTGTGCTATTGATGAAACATCTTAGAGCAGATGTTGCTGGGCTGGCCACTGCTGACCACTGCTGGCCACTGCTCTCCCAAACACCTCTTGGAAACCTGAAAACTCCTTGACATAAAAATTGATTTTTAACTGAAACCGATTTAATTTTGCCATGAATTAATGCGTTACATGCTGAGAAGAGAACACTGAGGGAAAAAAGAAGGCTGAAGCTCCTGAGGCTGCTGTAGCAAAGCTCCTGGAGTCCCAGAGGGCTTTTCTGCCCATCTTACAGCCATCCCTAGAAAGCCACTGGAGAAACTCAGTCCTGATTCCCAGCAGGCTCCTGTGACAGAGAGCTCCCTCCCTGCATCCTGAGCTCACAGCTGCTGCTGAGGGGCATGGCTGGGGGACAGCTGGGCTGCTCCCCATGAGCTTCAGGCTCAGTTCTGGGACCTTACTATGGACAAGGAGATGATGAGGAGATGCTTCCACCAGGAGCTGGGCTTTGGCCACCAGCTGATTTAGTTTAGCATCCTCTCTTGGGTTTGCACAGCTCTGGGAGCCCAAAGTTCAACACATTGTGATAGATGAGTAATGCAATGACTGACTCTCACAATTAATGGACAAATATCATTTATACAGGTTAAGAAAAGTTTTATAGATTAATAGTTATGTTGTACCCCATCGTGTGGTTATCAAGGGACATCTGGGGTTGGGACATCAGGATTTGAGGAAGAGATCTCCACCCCTGGACAGTAAAGAAGGGGTCGATGGACAGAACTTCAGGAGGGGTTAAAGAGTTAAAAGGAAAAACCTCCATTGTGTGGGTGAGCACATGGAGGGGAAAATCTTTTGCTCCCAGCACTGTAACCTTTTTTCCTTATTCAGTCTTCTGTTGTATTTTTGATAAGGTTTAATGAACCTTCCTAAACTATGAAAAGTGAGTAGCTATTTCTCACAACATCGTTTGCTTAATCCTTTGGAAGTCAAAGCAAACATATACTAAGTGGATTTTAGAAATAAAAGTCTGAGTTTTACACATTTCTCTTTTCAAAGTAACCATTCAAGTTGGAGGTTAAACTGCAGCAAAACCTGGGTGTCTTTTGCTCCCAGAAGGTGTGAAAAACACCAATCACTTGTTTTTAAAATTTTAAAAGTTTAAAAAGAATAAAATTGTTATAAAAATAGTAATACAATTAGAGTAATAATAATTTGGACAATTTGAATTAGGACAATATGAGACAATAGAAACAAAGAGTTAGGGATGTCCAGGTACCTTTTTCTGGGCAGCACAATCCCAAAAAAGGACACACGTTAACAGAGGATTAACCCTTAAAAACAACAACCTGTTGCATATTCATACACCTCATCCATGATGCATAAATTCCATTCAAACACAGGATTCTGTCTGGTCAGTGTCAACTTCTCCCTCTTAATCCTAAACAGGATTCAAGCCTGAGCGAGGCAGGAAGAAGTTAATTTCTTCTGATAATGGAGCAATAAATTCTCTTTCTCTGAAATATTTAGGTGTCCTATAGCTGCTATCTCACTGTGAGTCCTTTCTTTAGAAAAAAGTATCCTACATAGCACAGTTTCTATTTTAACATTTTGTTATAACCTAAAACTATATTTAACACAGTACTTAAGAGAATCAATACAGCATTACTTTCTAACACAACACATATAATATTCATTTCAATATTTGCGAAAAGCCAATCACAAAACACGCATTTTTCACAAAGGGATGGGAAGAAGACAGAACTGCATCTCTTGTGCTCTGGAGTGGTCCTGCTGATTTGGCTCGTGGCTGCCGTGTCCTGCAAGAGCAGCAGAGCTGATGCAGGGGCTCTTGGGCATTAACCAGGGAGATTATCCAGCAGCTGCTCCATCTGCGCGCGCCTCCGCTGGGAATGACGCTGTCACTCCACGTCACCCACCCAGGCTTCTTCCCTCTCTTCATCAGCCATGGCCTCATCCAAATGCCATCATATAAAGCTGGGGGGGCAGGGGGTGCTTGTGGGGTTGGTTTATGGCTGTCTAGAACCCAACTGGCTCATTTCCTGGTTTACATAATGTTTAGAGGCCCAGGACAATCTCTGCAAATTCAGATGTGTCTAAGTTGCCATGGGCTGTGGGCAGGAAATAAATTTGCCTGTTCGTTCTCAAGGCTGATGTGAATTTCATTTAAAGGGGAGCTAAAATGATTTATTTTTAACTTCACTGCTGAGTTAACAGTTGGACACTATGGTCTTAGATGTCTTTTCCAATTTAAGTGGTTTCCTAACTATAATTTTCTGTATTTGGAGGAGAAATACATTGCCCTTTAACATCTTAAAAACACTGCTCCTTCTGCATTTTGCTCTGTTTCAGTAATATAAATAATGGCATTAATTTAATTTTGTATTAATTTTCTCATGCATGAAATGAAATCCAGTTCCCTTGTTAATCCAGCAATCTAGGCAAACGCAGTATAGGACCATTACAGGAGAACACTTAATCCCCCCTCTTGTTTCTCTCTAAGGTGCTTTTGACCTTTTTAAGGGTGAAATGAGAGTGTTTCTGTGCAGACAAGGCCAGGAATTACCCTTCCACCTTTACTACCCAATGTAAGTTGTTAATGTGCTGCTGATACACATCCAGCAGTTGGTGGTGGTTTCTCTCTGTACAATTTTTGTGACTGTTGTGTGCTATTGAATTTTGTCAGGATAAAATTTGGCAGAGGAGCTGTGAGCCCAGTGGCAATCCTGACCTTTCCCAAGGTGGCTGCTGCACCATGTTTAAATAAGAACCAAATACAGAGACCCTGGGGTTGGGCTGAGCTGGAGCAGAATTAAGGCTCTGTATCGAAGTGTCACCATGGTATTTTCTGAAAAATCTTCTTTGCCGAGGATTTTTCTCCTGAGAAGCTGAGAAGCTTCAGAAAAAGAAATGTCAGCAATAATTATGGGATTGCTTGGAATGTGGTCTGGAGGTTGCTTACCAACAGGTGCATCTTTGATTGGTTCCATGTCAGTTGTTTTTACTTAACGACCAATCCCAGCCCAGCTGTGTCAAGACTCTGATCTGTCACAGGTTTTTATTATTCATTCTTGTTTAGCCTTCTGATGTCTCCTTTTTCTTTCTTTAGAATAGTTTCAGTATATTATATAAATGATTATATATATCATTTCTAGAATAGAATATATAAAATAGAATAGAATATATGAAACATAAAATACATAATAGAATAGAAAAAATATAATATAATATAATATAATATAATATAATATAATATAATATAATATAATATAATATAATATATAATAGAATACAAAGTATATAAAATATAAAATATATACAATATATAATATATATAATACAATATATAGTATATAGTGTATAATATATAACATATAACATTTAATATCAGCCTTCTGAGAACATGGAGTCAAACTCTCATCTCTCACCTTGTCCTGCGGACCTCACAACCCCACATTGAAGGTCTTACCCACTTGCTGGTCCCTTCTGTAGCTCTGAAACTCCAAAATCCACAGCCTTCATTAGCTCTGCAGAAGCCAGTTTGATTCCATGGGGGTGCCCCCCTGAAGATGTCTGCTGGCCCTGGAATGATTTATGGCCATGCTGGATTTGGGGTGCCTGTGGTGAAGCAGCTGAGAGATGCAGTAGATCACAGAGTCTGGCCAGGCTGGTGAGGTGTCCCAGCAGAGCATCCATGACCACTTTAGGAGCTGTTGATCTGTGGTGTGCCCAGGCCTGCTGCACCCTGCTCCTCTGAGAAATGGGCGAGAGAGGGGAAGGGATGGCCAGCTGCAGCTGCATGGCCACCCAGAACTATCCCCACCCCACATCCAAAGTACATAAGAGGAAAACCACACCCCAGCCAAACCTGGGACAATCACAGGGAGCATCTCATGGAATATTTTGTCTGTTTTATTGCTGCATGCACTGGGAGCCTGGGCTGCCATTTTTATAGAAATGCTAAAATTTATCATTTCTTAAATCTCCTGCGAAGACATTTTTATTGCCTTTGGTGTTTTCTCCTTCTCTTTTCTTTGTGCATAACTAATGAAACCTCTCAGAAACAGCGGCAGGAGAGAGAGAAGACCAGAACAAAGTGAGCAAGACACATCCTGTGGCAAGGGTGACCCCAGCCCAGCAGGAGCAGGTGTCACTCAGGGAGGACACTCCTCGCACAGAGCCCCAGGAATGTGCCTCCCTCTTTGCAGGGAAGCAGAACCTGGAGCCTGTGGAGAATGGCCTGGGATGTGCCAGAGGGTGAATGATGACAGTGCTGTTAATTCTGGGCTGGCAGCAGGGCTGGGGAGGTGCCCTCACCCTGACATCAGCCTCTGCAGCAGCTCCCAAACCCTGAGTTCCAGGCACCACGTGGGCTGTCCTTAAGATGCTTAGTGGGGTTTGGGGTTTTTTTTCCCTTCTCTTCCTGACTCAAAACTTTGCTTCTAGGTGTCTGGGCAGAGAGCTCAAGGACTCCCCACTTCCCTGGGAAGGGAGCTGAAAAGCACCTGTACATTCAGCATGTGTCAGGCTGTCTTCTCAGGCTCGCAAATAATGAATTGTGTGGATTTGAGGCTTTCTCTTGAATCATAACACCTAAACCTGGGCACTCAAAATGTCATTTAAACTTCAACTTTGAAGATCATCCTTGCTCCCATCTAATTTTGGATGTTAAACTTGTTCCCACCTGCTCTCTAAAACCAGTGGAGGTGCCTGAGTGGGCCTCTCTGCTGACTCCAGAGCAAGCCTCAGGGTGGGCTGCTCCTGACACCCCTGGCAGAAGGTGCCATGATCTCAGGAAGTAAAGGAGAGCTCTGTATTTTAATCTCTTTTAAAAGCCTGTCACCTCCCCAAAGTGCATGAAGGCAGACCATCTTCCTTTTTCCTTGGTTTTTGCTAATGATGCCTGTGTATTTTCACTTACTGGTTCCCTCATTGGGCTTCAGTTCTGCCGGATGACTCATGTCAAAAGCTCAGAAAGCCTGCAGTAAACAGCCTACTGTTCATCAGAGCAATTTGGGAGCTCCTTCTGGGAATATTGCTCATGTTCCAGCCCCAGGGGGTGTTACAGTACTGCTGCTTTCAAAATCATTGGAAATCCTTGGGTGCTCTATATTTTTGTTCCTCAGATGTCTAAGTGTGATGCTTGGAAATTAATAACTACACCCCTTTCCTTTTGAAAGCAATTCCTGCCCCCTGAGTCTGGTGCCCTTTGGACTTGAACTGCTCCTCATTAATGGAGGTGTCCATGGAATCGTGGCATGGTTTGGGTTGAAAGGGACCCCAAAGTCCACCTGGTTCCAACTCCCTGTCTGGGCAGGTGACTTGTCCAGCTCTCTGTCCTTCCTGAGTGAGAGGAATAGCAGATTTGTCTTTACAAACAAGCCGTGGGTCTGCTGGTAGATAAAACTAGCACTGGGAGAGAAAAGAAACAATGGGAAGGATTCCACTGATTGATGAATGGAAAAAGATATTTGATTTTACAAATAAACTTTAGGTTTGCTGTAAAACGAAATTAGACATTGAAAGATGAAAGAAACAATGGGGAAGAAAAACCCCTAAATTCTGTAAGAATTAAAGATTAAAAGGGAGGGTTGTACATTAGAGGGAAATCCTTGGTATCAGGCATATCAGGGAGTCTGAACCTCTCAAGTGCCTCAGCCAATGGGGAAAGAGAGAAGGGAAATGTGGCCGGGAAATTGGGATAAAAAGGAGGCTGTGTCCTCCAAAAATTGGGGAGATCCCAGGGGAATGCCCCATGGCCTCTCCCTTTATTTGACAAAAGTAAAAGGACTCTCTGTCTCCTTTTTGGACATAAACCTCTGGTGTTTGTGGATTAATTTTCCTAACATGAGGAACCAAAATGGGAACCCTTGTGAGGGTTGCAGAGGCGGCACTTCCTGCGCTGTTCCCAATGCCTCCTGGCTGCTTGTGGATGCCCCCAGTCCCTTCCAGCCCTGATTTCAGACTGTCAAACATGCATGGAAATGGTGCCAGGCACTGAGGGATCGGTGCTGCTCTCATCTGGGTAATTAAACTCTCAGCTGGCTGCTCAGTTGGATCTGAGCTGTTCATCCAAACCCTTCCTTCCTATTCCCACACGTGCAGCTCACTCTGGGCTGTGATTTACACAGCCCAACATCAAACACTGCTCACAAAGCTTCTGGGAATGTTATTCTTTATTCCTTTTTAAATCCTCCCTGGCAGTGAGAGATGGAGGGGGGAGATGCCTGGTTTTTTACACAGGGTCATCTCCTCTGTGTGGTATCAACTTGAATGAATTCGCACAAGGTGTTGAGTAGACTTTGGGGAAGGTGAGAACTTGTTCAGGATGGAGCTTCAGAAGGAATCAGGACAACTTCCAAGCCACTGCTCCTGTTTTCCCTGGGCTCAGGGAGCAGCCCTGGCCACATGGGAAGGGCTGTTCATTCCCTGGACTGGCTGTGACACTGCAGTTGTGTAACACAGCAGCTGCATCCGATGGGCTCCTGCTCCCGTGGGCTTTGTGCTCCACAGCCAGCAGGCTCATCCGTGCTCCTCTCCAGGCCAGGGCCCTGCTGGGAAGGAGAAAGTAACCTCAGAAAACAGAGGGGGAAAAGGCACTGCTGATCAGCAGCTGCTGGGGCTTCCCCCACTGCTCCTGGAGGTCTGCTGGGAACAGGGCACTGCCATCAGTCTCTTCTCTTCAGCAGCATTTAAAAACACGGAAGCTGGGATGCTTTAGGAATGTTAAGTAACAGTTCAGCACTGGTTTTCATGCCATGACAATAAGATGCTTTTTTTTCAGCTGAAAGAATCCCATTTTCCCCTCTTTCTGCTTGTTTCTCTGCAGCTCTTCCTCATGCAAAATGTCCAAAGGACCCCTGAAGGGTTGACAGGAGGCCTGGCCACTGCTCCCCTCAAGGCCATTCCCCTGGCACTTTGGAAGAGGATAGAAATAGGAAGGAGCAGCAGGACCTGAGAAGGCCAGGCTTTCTCAGTGTGCTGGAATGTCCCAAGCCAGGTGCTGGGCTTGTGACAGATGAGTAATGCAATGACTGACTCTGACAATTAATGGAAAAATATCATGTATATAGGTTAAGAAAAGTTTATAGATTAATAGTTACGCTGTACCCCGGCATGGTTATCAAGGGACAGCTGGAGTTGGGACATCTGGGAGGGCTGGCTTGTCACTATGGTGACATCTGACCTCCAATCAGGATTTGAGGAAGAGATCTCTACCACTGGACAGTGAAGAAGGGGTTGATGGACAGAACTTTGAGGGGTTCAAGGGTGAAAAGGGAAAACCTCCATTGTGAGGGGGCTGAGCACATGGAGGGGAAAACCTTTTGCTCCCAGCACCGTCACCTTTCTTCTTTATTCAGTCTTTTGTTGGATTTTTGATAAGGTTTAATAAACCTTCCTAAACTATGAAAAGTGAGTAGCTACTTCTCACAGGCTCGTGGCTGAGAGCTGCAGGAAGATGCCTGCAGGCAGCTGCTGCTGGGAGAAGGGCTCCTGCTGCACATGCTCTGCTTCAGACATAAATCCCAGTTTTTCCTTAAACTCCAATCCCAAGCACTGCCAAGCACGCTCCATGCCGAGTCCTGCTCTGCAGTGCCACGTCCTGCCCATCCCTGTGGCCACCTCTGGATGCAGAGAGTTATCACTGGGCTGTGCCATTCACATTCTCTGAAAAAAAATCCCTTCCCCAAGGATTTTTCTCCTGGGAAGCTGAGAAGCCTCAGAGAAAAAAGAAAACAATTCTTATCTCATTTGCTTCTCCTGTGTTGTGCTGATGTGGAATGTGTTTGGAGATTGTTTATCCAATAGGTGATTGTTTCATTGGATTCTGCTCTGTTTTCACTCATTGGCCAATCAGGGCCAGGCTGTGTTGAGACTCTGGAAAGAGTCATGAGTTTTTATTATTACTTTTATAACCATTTTATTACTATTAAACTTTTAAAATTTTAAAAACAAGTGATTGGCATTTTTCACATTCTTAAAACTCCATCCAGGGCCTCTTGCTGGGTTGTCTGTGAGCCCCCGTGGTGCCCACGTGTGCCAGTTTTTCCTGCCAGTTTTCCTGTTGGAAATGCCCACCAGTTACCAACACAATGCCAATCTGAATACAAACCTTTTTTAGGACTTATGTTAAGTGCTGGCAAACCACAGAGTGGCTGCAAATTACTGCTATTGAAATTCACATTCGCATTCCTGCTTGAGTAATTTGCTGCAGTTTTCTTTAAAAACTGTCTTTATTTTCTCAATAGAAAATTCCCCAAGGAAATCTCCATAGTAACCAGAGATTATGTTAGGGGTCCTATGAAAATGTGCTGCTGGTTTTCATGGACTCTTGGAAGAGAAAATAATCTTACCAGTAAAAAATCGTGATCAATTGGTATCTCCCAAATGTTTTGGTCCAGGTGCTGAACTGAAGGGCCATTTTGCTCCCAAAATCAGGATTTTAAGGATGGAACAGCATGAAGAAATGATGCTGCTCTGGCAGGCCAAAGTTACTGGTAAAAAGGATTGGAGGCGTTTAATTTGATCCATAAATTAATTTGATGGACTAAAAGGGAAATAACTTCTGGCTCTCAGTCAATAAGACCAATCTCCAAGTGCCATGATTAAGGTGGAATGGATGAGTTTGCAGGTTCCAATCCTGAAGACAGTGTGAGCAAGGAATTAAAAAATGGTCTGATTTACACAGGGTAGGAAATAATTAGCATAGACTCCATGATTCACAGAAAACTGATCAATCTCTCTTTATATTATTATTATTATTATTATTATTATTATTATTATTATTATTATTATTATTATTATTAAGAAACCCATTGCTTTTATAGACAGTTACAATACAGGTAGACCTAATTGGTCCTCCAATCCAAACACCATCACCACTGGCTAATTAGGAAACCACCCTTTGGTAAACAAATCTCCATAACACATTCCACACGTTCACAGCAACGGGTGCAGCAAGTGAAGATAAGAATTGCTTCTCATTCTTTTCTCTGATCTTCTCACAGCCTTTCTGAGAGCTGCTGCCACAGGTGTGGCCCATGTTTGATCCCTGCTGGGAGCATCAGCTGCCCCTCTCCATCCCACACCAGCGGCTGTGTGACAAACAGGTTTTGGTCTCACCTTCATTTGGGGAACTGCCCTAAAATCTGTCTCCAGGTGTTCCCGCAAACCAGGGCAGCTGTTAGTCTGTCTGAAAGTGTGCTGTAATTTCCTGCTGAAGTGCTTCCAGGGTGCATAGCAGTGTAGAAAGAACTCTGACTGCTTTAGGGCAACTGGAATGGGAATGGAAATGGAAATGGGAAAGAGGAACCGATGCTCCAGGGCAGGGTTGGCACCACCACCTCATCTCGGGTCTCCATGAGCTCCTTTCTTCTACTCCTTCCTTTAGAACTGTCCTCCTGTTCTCTTTAGAACTGTTCTCCTGTTCTCTTTAGAACTGTTCTCCTGTTCTCCTGCTTGTCCAGAGAGGTTGTTGGGGTTTTGTAACATCTTCTCTGCTGGGAACAGGAATATATTCAAACACGGTGGTGGGAAGGAAGGCTGGCATACTGGTGAGTCAGAGCTCCACGGAAGCAGCCCTGGACAGCAATCCACTGCCCTGGATCCCAGGGATTTCTGCATTAATGGGCAGTGCTAGAGCCATGACTCACTGGACCACCACCACTGTTGTCTAAAAATACCTCAGGAGAACATTTCAGTTTCAGATGGATATTGCAAGTGAGTCACTCTTCCCAAGAAAAGGGCTTCAGGAAAAGTATGTGTGCTGATGGAAATGACTCTCATCTCCAGGGCAGAGGTTTTCAGAGAGCACACAGGCCTTGGGCATCCCACTGCATCCATCCCAGCTGCTCCAGGCCCTGGAGCCTCTGTCCTAGAAGAATGAGAACCTAATTAGCATTGAAGGTGAAGGGATCAATAACCAATAGGAAACCAAACAGTTAGAACTGTGTGACTTGGGACCAATGAACATTGAAACCAATTAATTTCTCTGGGTTTAGACTGTGTAAGTATGGGAAAGATCTAGTAAAAAATTCTGTGTGATGGAATGATTTTCTCTGCACAACCCAGGCAATATGTGGATGAAATTATTCGTGTTGCACATCCTGGCCAGAACAACATCCTGGACAGAATAAAGTTATGACTTAATTCTCTAACATTAAAAATTGTTGTTGGAGAGTTTTTGGTTTTAGCCTCAGTTTCAGTAACATCCTTGGAGCAGGGCCACTGTCTTGGTTTGGAAAGACAGGTGTCTGCTAAGGAAAGCAGGAGCCTCTCCTGAAATGGGAAATTACACCTCCCTCCAAATCGCTATAAATTTGAAATTAAGGGGGGTTCTCAGGCAAAAATATGGGAGCAGGAATAACAGATCTTTATTAGGGAAGAAAATAAAAAGATAAAATAAACAATGCAGTAGACTAAAACAACACTGACA
This sequence comes from Agelaius tricolor, assembly GCF_023055355.1. Lineage (NCBI taxonomy): Eukaryota > Metazoa > Chordata > Aves > Passeriformes > Icteridae > Agelaius > Agelaius tricolor. The sequence goes on from NW_027269261.1 coordinate 5,462,687, forward strand.
GAGTCAGAACACAACCTGACACCCTGTGGGTCAGGGTGTTGGTAGCAGTCCCATTGGAAATGTGGCTGCAGCCTTCCTGGAGTGTCAGGGGTGGTTCTGTTGGAGCAGGGATCCTGTAGAAAAGGTGTAGTCTTCCTCTGAAGATCCAGTGGAAGAGGCAGCTGCTGTTCCTCTGGGCAATCCAGTGGAGAAGCTGTGCTGGTGTTCCAGGACTCCAGATTATATCCAGGTAGGAATGCTTGGCTCCTCCCTCTGGATGGGGCATCTCCATGGGATGCTGTAGTCCTTATCAGCCATGCAGTGACATTCAATAGCTGTTCAGCAGATGTCTCCTCAGAGGGAGGAGTGGGTGTGGAAGAGATAAGGAAAACTGCCCAATTAACAGAAGACAACTCCCATACAGATGGCAAATAGATACAATTTGCTTGGCAATCCAGGACAGCCATCAACAAACCTGGACCAGCAGATGGATGTTCCTTGCAGTCCCAGCCTCTCCCACGGGCCTTTTCCTGAGGGATTTCCAGCACAGCTGATGCCTCCCAGTGTGGGCAGCTTGGAGATCCTGCTGCTCTCCAAGCAGGGAAGCTCCTGGGACAGACAGTCCTTGATTTTGAGCTCTAGGAGCTCATACTGCTGCCCAGCCTTGTGGCCACTTCCATGGGCAAACAGGGGTTTAGAGTGGAGGCTTAAACCCTGTTTGTACTGATAAAACCCCAGAGTGTGTCCAAGGGAGACTCCTTCATAGTGCCAGAGAGGCTGTGGGTAAGTTGTTCAGTTTCCTAAAGACTGTGAGGAGCAGCTTTGGAGGCAGGCAGGGAAATGCCTGCTGAATTCAGGCAGCTCCATTTCCTCCTCTTGCACTGCTGCCTCCCATCCAGGATCCTGAAAATCTGCGCTTGGAGTGCTAAAATCTGCTCTTGGAGTGCTAAAATCTGATCTTGGAGTGTTAAAATCTTCTCTTGGAATGTTAAAATCTGCTCTTGGAGTGTTAGCCACAGCTTTAAAAAGTTTTCCCGTGCCACTGCTCACAGGGACTTGCTGGAGCCCAGTGCTCAGCCTGGACAGCTCTGGAGCTCAAAGTGCAATTTATGGTGTTGTTTGGTCACTTTCTGACATTACTGTGTTCCTTGGAGATTACATTCTTTTACAAAATAGCTCCAAAATGAAACACTGCTGTTTTCTATGAGTTTTTATTGTGGGTAGGAAAAGAATGGGATGGGCTGGGATCTTGCTTGAGGCAGTTTGTTAAGCACAAGGAGAAGGCTTATAAACAAAAGGACAGTGAGGGGCTGGAATAAGGCTTGGGGCGGATTTAAGAGCAAATTTCGTAATTTTTTCCAAACATTAAGAGATTTTCTCCATCTCAACAGCTACTTGAAAGGAGGCTGTGAGCACAGGTGGGGCTCAGCCTCTTCTCCTGGTTAACAAGTGGCAGGAAAAGAGGAAATGGCCTCAAGTTGTGTCAAGCCCTCAGACACTGCCTGGAGAGGGGTAAAATGAGGGGCCAGAACACACAAATATGGCAGCTGTGCAGAAGCCTCCTTATGTAGCTGGCTGGCCACATAGGGAGCAGAGCTAGCACATGGATGCCTTCACTTATTTGGGCTGCTCCCCGTGCTCCCAAGCAGTGGAGAAATGTCCTTTGTTCCTTGTGGCAAGGTACAAACATTCACCCTCTCCTTCCTGACCCCATCACTTTGATCCCTGTGCTTTTCCAGCCATGCCTACTGGCCATGGAAAAACACATCAGCCTGAGCTGATCTGTTTTTCCTTTACAAATCAAGTGAATTTAGTCCTGGGAAGTGGGACAGGGCAGGGAGATCATGGAGCTGCAGGGCAAAGCAGCACATCCCTGACAAGGCTTCAGGCATGCTGGTTATTGCAGGCAGTGGGGATTTTGGGTCATGCTACCTCTGCTTCTTGGAAAGATTTGCTGTTTCTTCTTTGGTGCCAAACAGGAAGCTGTTTGTTGCTCCTTTTGCCATAAGGAAAACAAACCCTAAGGTGTGTAATGACTCTGCCCTCTCTGAAGGCTCTTTTGCTTCAGCAGAGAAGATTAACAGGAAAAGAGAAACTTAGGAAATTGTATCAGCATAATTCCTGGGGCCAGCCTGGGAGTGAGCAGGGATCAGGTGCTCCTTTTCTGGATCCATTCTGTTGCTTTTGAGTGCTTATCCCCATTCCTTCCCTCCCCCTAAAGCTTGTGGAACATGAAGAATGAGCCCTGCTTTGTGAATCTCACAACCCTGAAGGGAGCCCCAGGATTTGGGGGGCTTGACACATAATTTCTGCATAGCTGGGGCTGGCAGCTCAGCATTTAATAGCTGTGTGCCTGGAGGAGTGACTATAAAAAGTCATGTTTAGATTTCTGCAGCATTCATCATTTATTTGAGAAAATACAGCAGCAAGCTTGTAGGCAGCCCCAAATATGGTAATTGCTCTGCCATCTCTGTCCCAGACAAAGGAATAATCTGTGTTCCAACGCCTTCTCCTCACCCCAACCCACACCTGACACTAGCCATAGATCTGTTAAGGCTGTTCAGCATCCACCATTAACCACTGAACTCATGGAAAAGCAGGCCCAGCAATTAGCAGTTTAATGCTTAGAGCCTTGGAAATATTTTCTTGTTTTGCTTCTGTTTTGTTTTTGTTTTGTTTTTCTTGTCTGTGTAAGTGGATTGCTTAAACTGAATTTAACATACACAGGGTCAGTCCTCTCTGATTGAAAGCTGTGTTAATATTATTTAAGTTTGGAAATGACTGGAGGTAAATCAAATTTAGGTCATTTTGCTTCTGAATAAGAACTTGCATTGAGGAATTGAATGCATTTTAACTAATCCACTTAAAGTCAAGCAGTGACTTAATTTAGATTATTTTTCCTGAGCAAGTCTGTCTAGGTAAGACCTTGCACTGCTTTCCAACCCATCCTGCTTCACTCTGGTGGAGCTGTGTGCCACCAGCAGAATGAAATCCACGTACACAAATCACAGTGCTGGGCTCCAAAGTGTGAAATTAAATACAAAATATATATCTGGGAGCATGAACTCATGGTCTGGATGAGGTTTTATTTCTCTCCTTTCTAAACAGCCAGTAGAAATACAGCACATGTCTATTTGGGGAAAAATACAGTACATAGGACAAGAATTTGAAGCAAGTCCAGAGACTGTCTTTGCTGTCCCTGAGGCAGCACTCAGTGCAGCAGCAGCTGGGTAAGGGTCTCAAGTGATTTCACGGTCTCACCTGTCTTCAAAATACTTCTTTACCTGTTTTTTACAAAATACAGTGTCCTGATAGGTGTCAGCTTCTCATAAGTGGTGTTTGCATGGCAGGCTGTTCCAGGTCACCCAGAAGGACTGGGGCTAATTTGTCACTGAAACAAACGAGAGCACAAGTGGGTGATGTGGCTGCCTTTCTTCTTGGTGGGGTTGCTCACTCAGGAGATGGTGATAGTGTTGTCCTTCACATGAGCAGAAGTTTTGTTTACCAGTGCAAGCAAGTGGGATCCTGGATGCTTAATTAGGAGTTCATTTCACCACAAATTAACCCTCTTTGAAGTAGGGACGGACTGTGCTGCTTTTCCAGCACAGCTTCTTTACACAGAACCACTTAGGTAGGAAAAGCCCTTTAAGACCATCGAGTCCAACCATTCCCCTAGCCATGTCCCCAAGTGCCACATCCACATGGTTTTCAAATTCCACTAGGTATGAGGACTCTGACACTGCCCAGGGCAGCCTGTGCCAAGGCTGGGCAGCCCTTTCCATGAAGATATTTTTCCTAATACCCACCCTAAACCTCCCCTGGCAGAACTTGAGGCTGTGTCACATCAGGGTCTCCCTGGCAAGTGCCAGCCCTGGGCAGCTCAGTGCCACAGCTCCTCCTCGGGAGGAACAACCCAGCTTGTGAGGTGTGTTACATGAAAAGGCATTTGAGGAATAAGCCCAGGGCTCACAGACTTCCCTGGCTGGCAGCAGAGCTCGTTGTTTGGGCTGGATGTGCTGGCTGGTTCCTGCTGGCCGTGATAACGTGTTGGGAATTGGGAACGGCAGTGTTGGGAGCCAGCCTGGGATTATCAGCTCCTCACAGGGCTGCCGCCCTCTTCCCTGTGGCTAAAAGTGTCAGAGGGTTGTGCTGCATGCTGAAAACGTGCTGGTAACAGGAACTCTTGAAAACAGAGCAGAACTTTTGCACTTGGATATTCATTTCTGAGAGACTTTGGAAATAAAATTTAATTTTACGATAAAGATTTGAAATAAATTTGGCTAAACTGCAGATACATTTATGCCTGAGAAGTGGTGTCAATCTAGTTAAACCAAACAGTAATGTATGTCAGAGTGTAGTTGTTTTATGTAGGTCAGGCCACACCACTTGGGAAAGTGACAAAGTGTTGCTCCAAACTGTCACCTCCTGACATCTGAAGCACATTGTGTGTCAGAACCTGGGCCAATATTTTGGCTAAATTAGGTGTCATTGAGGAGACAGCAAGGAGCTTTCTTTTTCTTTTTTCTTTTCTTTTCTTTTTTCTTTTTCTCTCTTTCTCCTTCCTTCCTTCCTTCCTTCCTTCCTTCCTTCCTTCCTTCCTTCCTTCCTTCCTTCCTTCCTTCCTTCCTTCCTTCCTTCCTTCCTTCCTTCCTTCCTTCCTTCCTTCCTTCCTTCCTTCCTTCCTTCCTTCCTTCCTTCCTTCCTTCCTTCCTTCCTTCCTTCCTTCCTTCCTTCCTTCCTTCCTTCCTTCCTTCCTTCCTTCCTTCCTTCCTTCCTTCCTTCCTTCCTTCCTTCCTTCCTTCCTTCCTTCCTTCCTTCCTTCCTTCCTTCCTTCCTTCCTCCCTCCCTCCCTCCCTCCCTCCCTCCCTCCCTCCCTCCCTCCCTTTCTTTCTCCCTTTCCTTCCTTTCTTTTCTTTCTTTTCCTTCTTTCTTTCCTCCCTGAATGCCCAAACAGTGGCTGTGAGACCCTGGTATTTGCTGTTTCTGAGTGCTGAAGGACTCAGTGACCAGAAATGATGGAGCTGCTTCACCAGCAGTGTCCAAGAGCTCTCCCACAGCAGCTCTCCCTTCCCACAGGGACATTTTTGGGTGGCTGTGCTGGTTTGCATTACGCTGATGCCTCACTAGATGTCTCCAGGAGCAACCTGAGATTCATTGCCTGATAAATCCGGGGCTGGAACGGGGCTGGAACTGAGTCCAAGCGGGAGCTGGCCTGTCTGCATGCTGACACTGCCTCTTCTGGAAATGAGAACCCATCTCTGCAGCGTGCTTTGTTGCTGAGAACTGTGACAAATTCTGTCATGTAACACATTTATAGGCAGAGAAGTGGGGGTTAGGGTTAGGGTTTCCCTGCTGGGCAGGGGGAAACATCCTAATGAACTCTCTCTTGGTTTTCTGTCAACCCAGGGAGGTTTCACTCACAGTTTAGGATGCCAACAAAGCTTCCTACATAAACCACCCCCCCATCTTCCCCTCTATCTGGAAATGAGGAAAATAAATGGTAAGCAATAAACCATATCTCTGCTCACAGGAAGGATGATCACAGCTTCCTTCCAGTGGCTTTAATTAAGCCACTGTGGCTGGGCCAGTAAGTTCAGCTCCCTCAGCCAAGCAGCAGCGCTTCTCCTCCTTGTAATTGTGAATTATCCCAGGGAGCTGCAGCCCTGCACTCCGATTGCATCAGCTCATGTGTGAAGTGCTGATGAGCTGGTTTCAGATGGGGACCCAGGACAGTCCCAGGGAGCTCTGTACAGGAACTTCCAGTGCTAAGGGAACAAACAGCCCCCGAGGCTGGAGGCTCTTGCACCTCTCCTGCAGACCGTGTGCTCCTCTCCTGCTGGCAGTGGCCCTGTCCAGCCTTCTCTAAATCCAGGCACGCTGCTGGGAGGGTGGAGGGGAAGGAGGAGAGGAACGTTTATCTGCTGTCTGAAGGGAACTCACACAGAGTGGCCTGGGAGAGGCCACTGGAACCACCCCAGGGCAGCCACCTCTGCAGAGCTGAGGCGATGGAAACCCTGGAGGGAAGCTCTGCCCACAGGCTGGTGCTGCTTATTCCTTATGAGAGACCTGGGGATGGTCAGTGCATGCCCCTGGCAAGCCCAAGGACATTGCCAAGCTGGGGAACTGACCAGAGCTCAGGAAGGAGGCAGGGCTGCCATTCAGGGCACGAGGAGGAGCAAAGTGCTGGTTTGCTGGATGTGTCCCTTCTGTGGTGGGCAAAGCCTCTCCCCTGTGCTTGCCGTGGCATCCTCCAGAGCAGCCCAGTGATGGTGTTTTTTGGAGAACAGCATCCCTCACAGGCAGGCCACTGGGGAGGAGCCCAGCAGTAAAGGGGGGCAGAAGCATTGGTGATGATCCAAGATTTATATTAGATTTCATGGTCCTTTTTTGTTTTCTCAGACTTTTATGAGCTGTAAACTGTGAGCTCTGGATATACCAATGTTAGGATTCATTCTGACACTGCTATTTTCAATATTTACACAGCTACCTATCCTTCTTCTGCATTTCTGAATTTCTTTTTTGGCTTCAGAAACATCCTCCTGTGGCAAAGGGTCCTCCAGGGCAATTTCACTGCATGTAATAGGGTTTCATTTGCATTTGTTTTGAATTGTCTGCCCTTTAATTTTATTAAGTGTTGCTTTTTTTTTTTTTCCAGTGCCATCAGGCAGGTAGAAGAGCAGAGCTTTCCTCTGGAGCAGTTGCTATTCCCTGGACTTTCCCGAGGTGGGATGTGCACACACACACCCACACACCCACACACCACCAGCCTGTCCTGTGCCCACAGAAGGGCAGGACAGCCCATAAGGGGACACAGAATCACTCTGTTTGTAAACCTGACCATTGATTGGAGAGCAAACAGGCTGCTGCTGAAAGAAAAAAAAAAAAAGTGTCATCCTGAGGCATTCAGCAATGAGCTATGCAAGGCACAGCCTCAAACCACAGGAAGCCCTGATATCCCATGAAGTAATAAATATTTTTCTATAAATACCAGCGTTTTTATTGCCTCTTTCATCCAGAAAGAACCCTAGTTGGCTTTTATGCACTGCATACTCAATTTGGTAATTGCTTCTCACCACTGAAGCGCAAGATATTCCCAGAGATTCAGCAGTAGCAGAGGGATAATTGCTGGGGCAAGCAGCTCCAGCAGGGGAGGGCTGTCCTGCTCCATCCTGCCTCTCTGGCTCCCACCCCACTGGCCTTGGTAAGAGAAAACAGCACCCTAAAAGAGGGCTGCAGGAGAAAATACCTCCAAGCCTCAGAAAGGGACAAATACACATACAAATACAGGGTATGCAGCTTCTTTAGTCTGTTTGCTTGTGTGTGTATTTAGTTGTGAATCAAGAAGAGAGGATGTGGAAAGCTTTAGAAAAATCTGTACCCTAAGGAAGGGGTACAGAGCAGAAAAGGAGTGAGGAAACTGGGTGCTGCTGCTTTCCTTTAGCTGCCAAAGACCCCCAAACCCTCTGGCAGAAGGAGAGCCAGAAACCAGCTCTGTCACAGCCCAGTTTGTTTTCCCAGAGAGCTGAAACACGGCGAGTGTGTCCCCCGTGCTCCCTCCTGTACCACAGGCCTCCCTGAAACCCTGAGCTCACCACAAAGCCTGTGAGTACAAACACTTTTGTACAAGCTTTTCAGGGAGAGGATAGAGCTGCCAGCCTTCAGGAGGAGGACACCCAGCTTTATCCAAGGCCGTGACCTTAAGCTGTTTCATCTAAGCAGATGCAAACTTATTTAAATAAGTTCTTAAATAAAACGGGAACAGGCGTAGCCTAAACTCCTGTAAACTATTTTTACATTAAAATCCCATCAGCAGGGCAGCCTTTTGAACCAGCCTGAACCTGGAGTACGGGTGTGTGTGACTGGAGGAGGAGGTTTGTCATCACTGCATGAGACACTGATGCCAGGAGCTGACCAAAAGCATCGCTCCTTCAGCTCCAATGACATCCAGGTGTTCCCTGGGCTCCCTCGGGGCACGGCTGGCTGGATTCGCTGAAACCAGCTCATTCACATGGGCAGCTCTGTTAGAAATAGGTTAGAAACTGCTGTAAAATAGTTGATAATTGTTAAGATGTACTGTTAGTTTGGTTGTTATATTGTAAAAGGGGTTAAAAGGGTAGTTATAAGAAATAGGCACGTACCTGTATTACACATAAGTGCACCACTCGAGCCAACCTGGACAGAACTGTAATGGGCCAATCGAGTGCCTAAAACCTTCATGCAAATGAAAGATCCAAAAAGAAACCAATCCAAAGAGACAGAAAACAGGATAAAAAGGGGCATCTAACCCAGGGAAGCAGTGCTGCTCCAGCTGGAACCTCGGGGACATGGCTGCTGAAGCAGCCCCAGCACCGGCACCGCAGCATCCTCAATGGGAACGCTCGGCCTGCGAGCCCCCATGCTTTAGGGGGCTTTCTTTCTATTTTTATTATAATAAAGGCTGAAATCACTTCAGTACTGGAAGTCTGTTCCCGTTTTTAACAGCTCTACCTGGGAGCAGGGCACTTGGGCAGGCTTTCAGCTCGCTGAGCAGGCAGGAAGGAGAGAGCAGGAGCAATCAGTAGCGCGTTTAATTGCATCCTCTCTGTGGCTTGCAGAGGATGCATGAGTGTGTCTAAGGTTTGTGGCTTGAACAGATGCTTTAAGCCAGCCCCTCTTACCTCACAGGAGAGGCAACCATGCCAAGCCACCCTCAATTCTGCTTTTAACCTGGAACTGGAGCTTGGCCACAGCCCTGGCACTGAACCGCTCAGGGAGGAGGAACAAGCAACTAACACATCCAGCAGCACACACCTGAGGTGAGGGCACAGCTTTCCATGTAGGCAGACACTGGCAGAGAGGGAACAGGAGCTGTGATGCAAAGGCAGGCCCCAGGACTGGAACCTAAGGCAGGGAAGCCTCCTGCTGTCCTCTGAGACCCAGCTGGAGTGCCTCTGCAGCAGTTCCCTGTGTGTGGAATGCAGCAGCAGTGAGACTTGGTGATTCTGCCATGCAGGTGCTCTCAGTAACAGCCTCATAGTGCCCCTGTCCATGTTTGGCCAAGGCTCCAGTGCCACTTCAACCCTTCAAACTGGCTTGGGGTGCTGCCCGCCAGCTGGGGATCACCTTCACTGGCAGCTGGATTCTGCCCGGCCAATGCGCATCGATTGTGCTCTGCTTGAATCCCAAATATTTTTCTCCAGGGTTGAAAGCTCTTTGTGAGCATAATCTGCGAGTCCAAACAGAAGAAAAATCTCTGTTTGGTCTGAAGCTCAGAACTTGGCGTGGCTTGCAGGGGAAGATGCCAAGTACGCGAGGGCTGTTTGCTCTCCTTGCAACAGTCACGGCTGCTCCTCAGCTCCACTAAGGCACATCTGGCTGTCATCTCTGCACATCTGTATCCTGTGATTTACACAGTTTTCTCCCAGTGCTTTATGTGGTTTTGCACTGTGGAAGGAACAAAAGCACATCTTTCTGCCCCTCTGAGAGCCAGCTCTGTGGGAACCTTCCGAGGGCCTCTCTGCAGAGCATCCGTGGCCCTCCGTGGAGAAAGCTCTGCGTGGCACCAAGCACGGCAGAGGTGCCACAAAGCAAACCCTGTAACGCTCATCAGCATGCTAGTCATGTCTGGTCTTTAGCAGGTTTTTTTTTTTGTGCAGAAGACTCCTGTAGAAGGTAAATATAGAGTGTTTCTTTCAGAAGAGTAATGTCCACCACGGTTCCCTTCCTTCTGCTTCTTCCAGCAGACGGAGCTGCTCAAAGCCTGCTCCACCCACACACCAGTTTATCAGAGGGAGAGAAAAGGGAATTCTCCTGTCTCGTGCTCCCCAGAAATGCACATGCTTCAGGAGCTAGTACTCACTACACTAGTAAGGCATTCTTGTGATTATGAGTGGGAAATTTGTTCCTGAGCTTCCCGGATAGTCCCAGTCTCCATTCTCAAGACAGTGAGCTCTCACCTGGTATTTACAAGCAGCCCTGCAAAGGGACCAGAGGAGGCTTATGATGGAGGCATGAGTAATGATTTTGCAGTGACTCTCAGGGTCTCATTTTCAAGAAGTTTAGACTTCAAAGGGACATTTAAATTTAAAGGGAGTACTTTGGGAACACTGTCACAGTGCTCTGTCATGTCAGCAATGGGGCTTTCACCCCCAAGCCTCTCTCACCCATGACTGCTTTCCCATGGCACCAATTGGTGACAGTCAGGATCTCTTTCCTTATCTGGAGTGACTTGCTGTAGCGTTTGACAGTGCTGCAGGTTTCAGAGTTGTTTACCATGGGATAAAACCTGCCCTGCCAGGGGGAAGGGAGTGTATCCTACCCGGAAAAAACACAAACCAAAACAAAACCCTTCTCCCATAGTTACATCCTAGGCCAGTTCTCAGCTCCGTTTACTGTCTGGCTCTGCCTACCCCTGGCCAACAGAGACACCTGTGTTGTTAAAGTTGTGTGTAGGAGCATAAGCAGTAAATATGTAAGAGTAGAGTTGGAAACCAACATCCTAGTCTAGTTCAGAACCGGGAGAAACCCTTTCAGGAGAGGGTGGGTGCATGTAATTTGTTGCTGCCCCAGAATGAGACTGTCTTCATTGAGAAAGGTTGGTAACTGACCAGAGCTACTGACAGTGATGCTCACTTTCATTTCAGTCTGCGTACAGCGTGCCATGGCAGCTCTTGGGGAACAGTCAGACCTTGGTAACAGAGATATTTGTTCTGCTGTCCTATTCATCTCAGCTGAAAGTGGCTCTCCAGCCGAAAAGTTCTCCACAAGTGTGGGCCCTGCAGGGGCGGCTGTTCCCTGGTGTGTGCACAACGCTCTGGGCTCAGCACAGCCTCTAGGCGTTTGTGTCAATGTTCCAGCAGCAATTACGACATTACAAGAGAGAGGGGAAGAAAGGTCCTGGCTGGCCCGGGTTTCTTGAGCACGGCAACCCCAGCAGAGGAGGGCTGGGGTGGCTGTGCTTGGGCTGTCCTGTGTCCGAGCAGGTGGTGTGTGAGCCGGTGTGCCAGGGTGCCCAGTAGAGTGAATGGGAAGCAAGAGGGCTCACACAGGACCGGGATGAAGGGCAGATGAGTGCTCACCCGGCAAAAAGTTGAGGGCAGAGTGTGAGAAACGGGAAAAAATCCCCAGCCACCAGCAATGAGAAACCTCCCGGCTGTCTGAAAGGCAGGGGTGGCAGCGAGGGCTGTGCCCGGGATCACAGGTGAGGGGTCAGCGATGCGCTGGGGCTTTTCTGTGTCCAACACTGCACAGGCCATAGCCCAGGCGGTGATGCCGAGAGGTCCCCAGCGGTGGCGGGAGATGCGATGGGTGCGACGGAGCGACGCCGAGCGAAGGCGATGCCCAGCCAGCCCCCTCCCAGGCAGGCAGCCGGCAGCGGGCACCGCGCCGCTGTCGTGCCCGCTCCGAGCGTTGCCCGAGGAGGGGCCGAGCCCCGCCGGCCCCACCGCCGCCGTGCGGCCCCCGCCCCGTCCCGCCCGCGGTGGGCGGGCGGAGGCGGCGCTGCGGCGCCCGGCGGGGCTCGGCGCGGCGCGGGGAGCGGTCGGAGCGCAGCGGAGCGGCCGCGATGGGCGCCCCGGGCACGGCGGCGGAGCGGCGGCGGCGGCGGCTGCTGCGAGGGCAGCGCTGCGCGCTGTGCTCGCTGGCCCTGCTGGCCCTGCTGCTGGCCGGCTGCGCGGCCGGGCGCGGCGGTGAGTGCGGGGCCGCGGCGGGGGGCAGCGGCCGGGCCAGCCCAGCCCGGCTGCGGAGTGGAGGGCGGCGCCGCGGGGGCCGCGCCGGCCGGGGCTCCCTCCCTCACGGGGTCCGCGCCGGCCGGGGCTCCCTCACGGGGTCCGCGCCGGGGCCCTCCCGAGCCGGGGCGTTGCGCGCCGGGGGCGGCCGCGGGAGCAGCGTGAAACTTGGCGGAGCTCGGCGTGTGGAGCGGGGCCCGCCCGCCCCGGGGGTCCCGGCGAGCACCGGGTGCCCGGAGCCCTCCTGCGGGGTTCCGGGGGTGCCCTGCCCGCCGCGCTTCGGCTGCGCGGAGGGCGGTGGGAAGCGGTTCGCGTTGTTGCTCTGCGGAGCCGCGAATGTAAGCAGAATTTAGGCAAGGCTTATTTGCCTTTAAGGAAAGAAGAGCGTACGCCTCCGTGACTCGAATTTGCTTTTTGAATAAACAGACGTGTCTGAAGGGTTTCACGGTGTCCAGCATGGTGTGAGGAATGCTCTGATGTTCAGGGAAGAGCACAAACACCAGCTACGGCTTGAACGCAGTGGAGTATTACGATGTTGGGATGTGTTTTGAAGATTCGGGACTTTTATGTCCTCAATTTAATCGAATTGTCTTTTTTTTTTTTACATGTCTTCTAAAACTTACGCTTTTTCTTACAAACGTGGTGATTGCTTCCAAGAAGTAAGGCCAGGAAAAACATGAGCGTCGTTGTAAGTAAACAGGAGTTTATGTATGTACTGAGGTATATTCAGGTCTGCCAGCGCGGAAGATGCAGATGTGTGACACCAATATCCATCCTTCCTTTACCTAAACTTCAAAGGCAGGCGGGGAGAAGGGCTGTGGTGCTGGGGCCACACCTGTGCTCTCTTCCCCCTTCCCGTCAGTGGGAAGATGAAGAGTGCACTCCTCTCTCTTGAGTGCAGTGCTCCTTCCCATCCTGTGTTTTGGGGTCCCTGCCTGTGCAGAAGGAGCTCCATCTGCCGTAAAGGCTGGTGCCACAGGTGCCTTTGCGCTCTGCCTGAGCTGCCGGAGTGTTCCCTAGCTGGTGCAGCAGACTTGTGTCAGGGCTCTGGCTGCTTTGCTTCAGTTTGGGAGCCTGTTGTGATCAGAGTTTGCTCAAAGTTAATCTGAGAGGTGAGGAATGGCGTTTGCCAAGCAGAGCCAGGAGTGACAGGGAGAAGAATTATGTCACGGGGGAATTTTCCACAGCATCCACTGCATCCGCTGGCGCTGCATGGGCCCAAAGTGAGTGGGCTCTCGGGGAGCCTTGGATACAGCCTGATGCTCTCCAGCATTTGTGTTGTGCTCAGAAGGTGGAAAGGTGTATTTTTCTGTAGTTGTTTCAGTATTTTCCCACATAAAAACAGCATTTAGGATCCACAGCATAAACTTTTGACTAGACTGTAGTGCTTTTGTGTCAACTGGCATCTCTCTCTCTGCTGCTCTGGCAGGAGGCTCTGGGGTGGTTTTCACTGTGTGCTGTTTGGAGTGCAAGTGGCATATGCAGCTCCCAGCATCCTTGATGCCAGAGGGACCGGTGGCAGTGTGAGGTTGGGCAAAACAGACTTGCCCGGGGTGCTGCAGTGACTGCTGCTCCTGGAGAGCCTTGGTGTCGAGGTGTGATCCAGCTCAGAAACCTAGGCTTGAATCACCTCTTTGCATGATGCACGCTCGTTTCGAGTGCTGCAGTTTTTCTTTGTCAGTCCCCTTCTCCTCAGGCACCGTTTCAGCCATGGCCTGGGTCTGGATGTGGAGGAGCCAGGCTTTTGGGATCACTGCAGACCTGTATGTGTGTGTGTGCAGAGGGTGTCGGGTGCCAGAGCCTCCTTGTGAGGTGTGTGTGCTGGCACGTCTCCACAGGAAACAGGCAAGAGCAGGTAACCACAGCGGTCTAGTTGCTCCATACGGAGCAGGCAGCTCTAGGGGACGGGGCATGAGCTCTGGGATTCTGCTCTGGTAGCTCCCCCTGCTTTTCTGAGGGCCTTAATCAAAGCTCTCCATGTCTCGTTTGGCTGGGTCTCAAAAATAAGGGTACTTTGTGAAGTGAGTTTGAGATCTCCTGATGCTAAATGATGTGTAATAACAAAGTGTTAAAACATTATAGTGTTCTGTGAGGCTCATTCCAATGATCTCTCTATCCCACAAGGGTCAAGCTTTTGGAAATAGATCTGGTGCTAAGAAGAAATCCAAGTTCACAGTTTGTCTGGGCAGTGATCATACAGCTGGGGTGCCCCTTTCTTGCTTGCTGGCAGTGTAAGTCTGTGGTTGTGCTCTGGCATTAAGGAGGTCACACTGGTAACTGAGAGGTGTAACTGAGACCAAATACAGCCCTGCAGACCCCAGATCCAGCTGCCAACCTCTGGCTGCTCAACTGCCACCTGCACAGAAAGGGTTGAACAAAGTGTGAAGTTGGGTTTATTTTTTCCCCCTTATTTATCCCCCCATCAGTCTGACTCGAATTTTCTATTCTAAAGAGAGGGAGGAGTGGAGACCTCATTATATGAGACTGCCCTCTAAATTGTAATGATTCAGGTTTTTCAAGGGAGGCTTCTGAGTCAGGCCTTTAACCAGTTTGCTGTCACGGACAGCAGAAATAGCAGGGGCATCAGTCAGTGGGATTTTTCTCCTCTTCTTTGTGTCTGTGTCTTTGGCAGGATGGTGAGGAAAAGCTGGGTCTGATTCTGCAGCCCTTACTCATGGGGATGGGCACATCCAAGCACATGGAGTGGCCTGCGTGATTCAAGTGTGGAAGATTCAGGTTTCTTTTAAGTCTTGTTTTAACTTGATGGGAGTGAAGTGTTCAGCATGGTGGAGCAGGGCCTGCCAGATGCGTTTTGACTGGCTCTGAGACTTACCCTAAAAACGAAGCTCAGGCTGTTTTCACAGGGCTGGTATTTGCCCGGTCCTTGTGGGCTGTGGTGTGTTGAAAGCATCCATGTCATGAAAGCACACTCTTAGAAAGCCTCTGAGCAATCCTGGGTGGTGTGATGAGAGATGGGGAGCAAAGATCCCGGGCATGTCCGCCTTCCACCCCTGTGCTGGTTGGAGGATCTGGAATGAGCCACGTCGGCTGTTTGCTCCTGACCGCTTTGTCACGGGCCCTGCCTCAAAGGGCTTTTCCTTGCAGATCTCCTTACTGCCAAAATAACACAGAAGAACCTTGGTGGGACAGATCCCGTTCCTCTAGCTGAGAGTTAAAGTGAAAACTCCCTGATTGGGGTGTTTTGGTTTGTGCGAACCAAGAAACCCAAACCGAACTTTAGAGGTCACGCAATGAAAGCACAAAAGTAGTTGTTTTCCTCACTTCTTCAGTGGAGTGTAATCCTAGCTTCAGCCTGAGTAATCCTAGCCCAGATGTATTGCTGTAATCGTTGGACCCCTGGATATGGGAATTTACCCTCACAAACTCGGGAGAGGCATCAGGCCAGAGTGTGGTATGTGACCTCTTTGGCAGGGAGCGTGTTTGGCCTTGCAGGAAATGACTTGTTCATTTATTTAGTACTTGTTCAAGGTCCTGCACCCACAGCTGACTGAGACTGAGCCCTCGTGTCGAGCAGCTCGGAGAGCAGCAGGGATGGGACTTGCAGTGCTGCTTGCAGGGCTGAAGGAACCTGACCACAATCAGCTTCAGGTGCTGGCAGAGCAGGGCTTGCACAACTGGCTGTGGCTGGAGAACTGCCTTCAGAACACCCCTATCTCAGGGTCTGTGTGCAGCCCACTTCATTGAAGTGCTGTGGGAGTGCCAGGCTGCATGCCAGGCTGGCTGGCCTGCCAAGGCTGAGGTGGACCCTGGCACAGCACCTGGAACCTCAGGGTCAGGGTGCTTGGGGTGGCCATGCGGGATGCTCGGGATGCTCAGGAGCTCTGGCTGCAGCAGGGTGTGAGGGCAGAGGGCTGCTGGCTGCCCCAGCTGCTCAACAGCAAGGAGAACACCAGGCTGGCAGAGGGTGAGTTGCAGAAGGATTCAGCAGCTGATGTTCCTTCGGCTTGTGCTGCACACTTGTCTGTGCTGATGGAGCTGTGCGGGCTCAGTCCTGCCCTGTCCATGGCTTTTGGCCACTCCTGCCCTCATTGCTGCCTCCTGCATGGGCTCTGGCATGGTGGTGGCCCTTAGCTGAGCCTTTCCAGCAGGCTAACCCAGCAGAAAACTAGCCCAGGACAAATAAAGGAGGTTTATTGCCAAAACAGCACACTGAGATGACTTGGTGAGGGGCATTACAGAGAACCCTTGGGTGGTGGCTGTGGTCAGAACAGCAGAGCTCATGAGGAGGTGGGTGTGCTTGGTTGGTTCTTCCAGCTTTGTCCCAGTACTTCCTTCCTGCTGCTAATCTTCAGTAGTCCATAATTGGAATAGGCAGGCTGGTCACACTGTCCATTTTTGGTCAGAGATGCTCAAAAGACTCAGCTGAACCTGTCATATATTCATGTGGCAGGTATTTTGTGCCTGCATCCTCTTGGGAAGATACAGACATTAAATAAAGGCTGTGCTGATATGGGACAGGGTCATTTAGGAGATCAGCATCCAGCCCCACAGTTGGAAAACTCCCCTCACCCTGGACCTGACCTGCTTCTAGGTGTTAGCCTGTCCCAGGGTACTTCACTCTGTTTTGTCTCTTGTTCTTTAAATTGATGGCAACTCTCTGGTAGTTAGGAAGATCATTGGGTTTTTTTCTGGTTTCTGTTCCTTTGGAGTGGTTTAAGTTACCCCTTCTGGACTTCCTGTTGATAAAGCCTTCCCTAATAATAAAAGCTGAAGAAAACAGCCAGGTTTCATGAAACCTGAGCCTGAAAATTTCAGAATTTTGTGGTTTGGAATGGAAACCACATGAGGTTCACAGGAGTGCAGGGTCTGAGGGATGCACCTTAGGATCCAGTGCACAGCTTGGTGATGGGAGCTGTACTGTGCTGTGCTCTCTCTCCCAGCTGCCTTTCACAGCCCACAGCTGAGCTACAGCAGCTCATTTTTAAAAACAAATTTAGAGAGTTTAAAGCTTTTACTCTCTTTCTAGCCTTGCCTTCCTTGCCCTTCTCTAGAGCAATCTTTGGGCTTTGGAGAGCACTGGGGATGTTGAAAAGCTTTGTTCTGCTCTGGGTTTTATCAGCAGGAGCCAAGTCAGACCGGTGCCAAAAGCCACTGGTAACCTCATCCTAATTTTTTTCCGCTGCTGTGGCTTCCTGGGCAGGATTGGTCAGGCATGCCCAGGTGTGGGCAGCGTGTTCCAGGTCCTTCCATGCTAATCATCCCTTCCTGCAGACATGCTCTCAGGAGAGCGGGGCTGCACGGTGAGTAAATCCTTGTGGCTGCTCGGCATTACTCACAGCATCAAAGGGAAAGCCTGTGGAAACAAGGTGGTAAATGTGTGTAATTTGCAGCTCGTGAATGGGTTCTTGGCTGTCCCTACAGGGATGCAGGTGTTCTGTCTCTCCTCCCTGTGGGATCCTTGCTGGACTCTCAGACTCCCGCAGCCCTGAGCAGCCTGTCCTTGTTATTTACTGCCAAGGGCATCTGCATGGGGAGTTTACAGTGAGCTGGAGATCCCTCGGGGTTGGATCCCTTTGTCTTGTCCCATGGCAAGGTTCACATTCCCTTTCCTTGCATCACCTCCTGCAGGAGGTCAGGTCTCCACAGCAGTCAGCAAGGGAATATTCAGGTGAGAATGAGCCCTGATTTTGTCACCTTGGGGTCCATAGCAGTGGAGCTGCTGGGACAGCGAGATGGCCATGGGATGAGCCTGCTGTGCCCAGGAATTTGGGAGGGTGTTGAGGCCTCCATCACTTTTGGGAGGATGTTGAGGCCTCCATCACTGATTTAGGAGACAGCTGAATCAGAGGACCAGCTGTACCTGTGTGAGACAGGAAATAGGTGCAGTCCCTGTGTCCGTACTGTTGCATGGCTGGATTTCAGCTTCATGCTCAGATTTAAAAATAAAGTGGGTACAATCTCTAGATGCTGAGCTTTTCTTTAGAACCAGGCTGAGAAGACTCTGGAAATAACAGGATTTCTCAGTGTGCTTGATTGTTGGAGGGAAGAGAAGGGAAGGGAGTGGGATGGGATGTTGCATCCAGCAGAAAGGGCTGGACTCCAGGCCAAAATAAAGACTGAAGCTTGAGGTGAACTGGA
The DNA here is from genome assembly GCF_023055355.1 of Agelaius tricolor. Lineage (NCBI taxonomy): Eukaryota > Metazoa > Chordata > Aves > Passeriformes > Icteridae > Agelaius > Agelaius tricolor. The sequence goes on from NW_027269261.1 coordinate 5,480,470, forward strand.
GATGTTTAAGCTGGGTTTTTCTTGCTGTCTTTCTTTTTGGTTTGTTTGTTTGTGGGTTTTTGTTTTGTTTTCCGTTTTAGGTTTGATATTTTGTTTTTGTGGGGTGGGGTTGTTTTTTTTTTGTATTCCTGGGACTAGGAGCATTGTACCAAGGACTCCAGGGAAAGGTCCTGGGCCTTGTTCTTCTGGAAGAAGGGAGGCATTGAAGAGGAGTCCAGATGTGGTGTCCAGGGAGAAAGCTGTGTGAGACAGTACTTGCTGGGACTTTATTTGCCTTTTATGGACTCTTTTGGCTAACATGGAATGTCATCTGTCTGTAAGCCTTGCCTGTGGGAAGCAAATGGTCCCCAGGTCCTGGCTGGGACCTGGGAATGGCCTGGAGGAGTGGAGGGGAGCAGGGTGTGTTTCCAGCTGTATCTGGTGCCCCACATTCTCCTCTTGCTCAGCTCTGCAAGGCCAGGGTACGACTCCTGCTCAGGATGTGAGTGTGTGTTGGGAAGAGGAAATACCTTCTTTTAGTAGGGGAAAAGCTCTCTGGGGCACAAAGGAGTGTCAGGTGGGGTTTGGAGGCATGGGTTTGGTTGTTTTGGGACATTCCTGGGACATTCCTGTGCCGAGCTGGTGTAAAGTGGCTGGGATGCACAGCCTGGCCTGAGCTCGCTGCTCCTCCTATGATGTGAGCAGAGCTCAGGGCTGGGTTTGTGTCCACAGGCAGTTGGGATCAGGGCTTGCCTTGCAGTGTGTCAAGTGCTGGGGTCCAGTTCAGGTGGTTACCCCAGCCCTTCCTCACTCTGGCCATTCCTCAGTCCCCAATCCTGCTGGGGGAAATGGGAGCAAGCGTGTCCGCGAGGGAGCTGGGGGAAATGGGAGCCTGCGAGGGAGGGAAACTGAGGCACGAGAGAATTTGTGGAGTTCTCCAGGCTTGGGAGTGACAGGTTCCCAGGTGGAGCCCTGGTCCCCAATGTTCTGCCCTGTCCCTGTGGATTAGCCCTGGGAAGTGTGCCTGTCCCCATGGTGGATGAGGGATTGGAGGGATTGCAGTGCACAGCATCAGGCATCACCTATCCAGTGAGAACTGCAGACAGATTTTAATGGTTCGATTGGGAAAGAGCTTGCTGAAATCCAGGAAAAAAATCTTTTTGATATGCAAGCCAAAAACATGCTAACTGAGCTACAAACAACTGAAGGGTCTGCTGTTAAAATCATCCTTATTCAGAGATAGACTCAACTGTTTTTTTTTCCCTAAGATGGCCAGAACATCCTGTAACATAAAGCAGGAGGAGAAACGAGCCTTACATGGACATTCCTTTTTCCTCTGACAAGACCTACCCTCCAATTCTCAGTGCACATATACATGGTAGTTGATTTGTGTGTTGTTGAGAGGATGGGGCAGAAAGAATCTCTTGTAAACGATTGCAGCAATTCACTTCAGGAGAACCTGGTCCCAGCCGTACACAGCTTGTTGTTCAGCAGGTTCCATCAGCTGTGCTCACAGCAAGGTGCTGCTGGCTCTGTGCTCCAGCTGGGACAGCAGTGGCATGGCAGGAGAGGCAGGCAGCACTTAAAAACACCCTCAAGTTAGTTAACTTTGCTGCTGGCTGTTGACAGAGTAAAACAAATTGAGTTTCGTGTTCTTTGGATTTGTTCTTGAGCTAAATCAGAGGAGGCAGCAAATCAAGCTTGTTCAGAAGTGGAGGAGTTGTCCAAGAAAGTGACTGAGTAATGTAAAAGCCTCTTGAATGAAGAAATGATCCAAAGGGAGATTGCAGGGGTGCCAGTCTCCATAGCAGAAGCATCCATAGCAGAAGCTTCCATAGCAGAAGCATCTTTGTGGCCTCCTCTGGACTTGCTCCCTCAGGTCCATCCATCCTTCTGGTGCCGGTGGAGCTGAATTCCAGGTGGGGCCTCACACAGCAATATTTTTAAAGCTTTGATCATAAGGCTATTTTAAAAAAAACCAAAAAACCCAAACCAAACCAGGCATTTTGTTTCATTTTATGAAAACCATGTAGTGTCCAAGGCAAGCATGAGTTCTCTTCTTGCCCCCACTCGGTGCCCCTGGGGCGTGGGGGTGGCAGAGCTGCTCAGGGGAGAGGGAGGCTCAGGACCCGGGGCTCTGGGGCTGGCATCTCAAATTGTTTAAATTGCCTCTGGTGGCACAGTGCCAGCTGACACCAGCTGAGAATCTGGACAGAACAACTTGTCCAAGGTCACCTCACGGGCTAAGAGTGGAGCGGTGAATTAAACCTGGGTCTGCAGTGTCTCACTTTAGGGTAAATAAAGAATAAAGAGCTTCTTGGAGGGTCTGCCTGGCTTAGAGCCTTATAAAGAAAGGACAGCCTCAGACATTTGATTCTGGTATGATGTGGAGCACTATCCTTTTCTTCCAGGACCTCTGGTTAAAAACAATTTTTTTTTTTTCTCTCTGTAGTGTTATTTATTTCCTTAAAACACTTTGTAGCATTCCAGGCTGGCTTCATTTCTGAGGGTGTGCTGCTGGGGACTGGTACCTGCTGCCTTTGTGCCTGTCTTTTCTAGCAGGTAGGGAACATTCCCAGGTGGAAAAAGTAAGAGTGCAGGTGCCAGTTTGGGCAGGGATTGCATCCATGTTATCTACTTTTAGGGGCATTTCAGGGATCTCCTAAGGAGCCTCTACAAGCTTCAGCCAAGCCTTAGACAGATCTCCCTTGAAAGGCTTCAGCACCTTTGTGCTCCTGGGCCACCCTGATAAGGACCAGTGCAAAACCTGCTGAAGCCAGGGATAGTTTTTGATAGCTCTCTGTATTAATCTGTGGTGATTTATGAGGAACTTCCTGGATGTGTCCAGAGAGGCTTTCGCTTTCCTCGTCCCTTTCCTCGTCCCTTTCCTCGTCCCTTTCCTTGTCCCCTTTCCCTTCCCTTCTTTAAGTGTTTTTTTCAGTCACCATTGTATTGGTTTGGGTATGGGAGAGAGGACAGGAGTCCTGTTATAATTCAGGCTCTGCAGCAGAGGGGCACCAGGCTGGGCAGCTGCCTCTTGCTCGAGGGATCCCAGGACTGATTCCCTCCTGAGGGACTGGGAAAAAGGACCTGGAGGCACAAAGGACAGTGGGGTGAGCAGGACCTCCCTGCCCCCTGAGGCTCTGCCAGTGCTGGGGCTCGCACCCACATGCTCAATGATCCTGGGCTTCACAGCCACATCCACCAGCAGGGAAGTGGATGTCGTGGGAGGGATCTGTGGCAGGACAGGACTTACTTTTTCCAGCTAGCCCAAGCTGGCAATTTTAACTGCAATGTGCCTGGCTCCAGCTCTGTGATTCGCAGGCTGCTTGGCCACGTCCCTCTCTTCCCTGACTACCAGATTTATCTCTAGATATGTTTGCTTACTCCTAATAAATGTTAGAAAGAGATGTCCTGAGGCTTATAGATATATTTGTCTGTAATTAAGGTAGGATGAATTGCTTAAAATTGTGTATAAGGGCCTGTTATGAGATCAGCAGATAGGAGCATGGGATAAAATGCATAATGAATACCATTATGCTATAAATAATGGACACAGCCAGTGTACTGGCATCCCCGAAAGGTAATAGCTCTTTCAATATTTAATGGAGTGGCTACCTGAGGGAAAACACTCTCTGTCACTAAGGTGATTTTCAGCTGGCTTGGGGACATACAGATGGGTCTGAAGGAGGGCAGGAACCCCTGTGCAGTGGGGGGCACTGTTTGTGGTGACAGAGGGGTGTGGAGCCAGGCTTTCCACCAGGATGCTCAGGGTCCTGGGTGCTCCCTCCTGCTCTCAGAGCCACCAGATCCATGTGCTGGCCTGTGGCAGGGAACAGGACCACAGGGAACCTGCACCTTGCTCTCCCATGTTAATTCCAGCTGTTAATTCCTGGGAACCAAGCTGCTTTGGTGTCAGGAACTCAGTTTTGCTGGGGAGGAAGGCACAGCATCAGTTACAGGCATGTTCTCAGCACTGACAAGAATCATCTCAGGGGTTTTCTGAGCAGATGCAGGAAAAGGGGAATTTCCAGTGCTCCCTCTGCCAGGCCTGGGTTCACACCTCTGTCCCCAGCTGCTTGTTTCACAATTCCCAGCTCCTCCACACTCCTGTGCTGCTATATTTTATCCCTGTCCTTTCACTCTGTCCCTGGAGCTCTGCGCTGCTTGGGAGGGCTGGCTGTCAGTGAATTTTCCCCATGTTAGGAATGCTTTTGGGCAGCAAATCCAGACTTGGTACCAAACAGTGGAGTTAAATACCAGAGCCAGTGTCTTGTCTGGGGCTGAGACTTGTCTCTGTTCCCCAAGTGCCTTTCCAGCTCTGTGGAAGCAGTAAATAACAGCAATTAAACAAATACCAATTACAGATTCATGTGGTGGTAGTACAGGGAAACACAAGGGGAAAGGAGATGTAGGGCAAAAGGACAGGAGAAATTGTCTTTTCATCCTTCATTCTTGTTTACTTTTATGCAAGATCCAGTTTTTTCATCATCTTTTGTGGAGAAAAGCATGAAAAAAATCTCTTTTGTGATCTTTCCCCTATCATCAGAGATACCAGAGTGGGAGACAGGGCTTATGACAGTCTTTTTTTCCTTTTCTTTCTTTCCTGGAAGGGGTGGCTTGTTTTTAGTGCCCCTTCCACTAAACCACGTTGCTCCAAGCCCTGTCCAGCCTGGCCTTGGACCCTGATAGAAATTGTTCAGGCAAAGCTACAAGGGTGTCACTTTTCAATTTAACTGGGATAAAGTCATGGCTTCCCCCATTTTTTGTTTTGGTTTTTTTTTGGGGTTTGTTTTTTTGGTTTTTTTTTGGTGGAAGAGCTGCTATGTTTCTTTTCCCAGCACATTTTCATGGTATTTTCGGACTAAATTGAATTCTGCAGAATTCTGCTTAGCTAGAAGTGTAAAAGAGAGCAAACCAAAATGAAATATTTTATTCCACTAAAACATTTCATCTGACCCAAAACCGTCTTTCCTCCCACTGCGTCAGCTCAAAATTAGGAGAGAAATTCATAAATGTGGGGGGAAGGAGCAGTGACTGCTCAGCTCCTGAGCACAAACCCCAGGTATTCACCCCTGTCACAGGGGCTTGAAATACACTTTGTTTTTTCACTGCTTTTAAAAGTGAAAAACTGTTTTTTTTTTCACTGCTTTTAAAACGATAAATGCCTTCTCCAGAGAGTTAGCTCTTTCTGTAACACGTTACCCAATCCTTCCGAGAAACAAGGGTCTGTCTGGTAACAGTGAGGCTCTCAAGTGCTCCTTTTCCAGCCTTGTAAGGTCATGATTGCCAGGTTCAAGCAGCCACAGGATCTTGGAATGGTATAAAAAGTAGCTCTGTTAGTGATGGAAATTCAGCTGGAGATTAATTCATTGCTGCTCTTTTTTTTTTCTCCTCTCTTGTCTACCATGAGGAAGGGAAATCGTGATGGATGGTTTTGATAGGGATGACCCAGATGTGCAGCCACCTGTAGCACAGCCCTGCTGCTGTGACTCCTGCCTTCTGTGAGCAGGGTTTGCTAGTGGAATGTGGGAAAGGGAGAGAGCAGGGGCTCTGGATGTGCTTTAGGATTCCCTGGCATCCCTCACTGGGAGCAGGGATGAGGGCGAGAGGCACGGGAAGGAGTTTGTCAGGCAGGGGAGCTGCCTCAGGGATGTGTTGGAAAGGGGAATTTGCTCTCCATCTCCCTTTCTGCCTCTGAAAAGTTCATTTCTGTTTATTTGGGGCAGAGGGGAAAGCATTGGCGCCTGCAGCAGGGTAGTGTGAAGGATGCTGCTTCACCTACTCCTGCAGTTTTGCTCTGTGACAGCCATAAGAGCAGGAGGAGGCAAAAGCAGTTTTCTGGCTGGTGTCAGGAGACTGTTCCATGGCTGGTGTTAGGAGACTGTTCCTTCTGTTCTTGGGACAGAAGGCAGAAGGAAAGGGCAGCAGCTCTGTCAGGGGAGACGTGTTGTGTTGTGTTTGTGAGGTTCCCCAGGACGAGGTGAGAGATGAGGAATCTGACTCCGTGTTCTCAGAAGGCTGATTTATTATTTTATTATATTGTATTAAAGAATGCTATACTAAAACTATACTAAAGAAAGAGAAGGATACAGACAGAAGGCTTAACAAGAATGAATAATAAAAACTCAGGATTGACTCCTCAGTGTCTGCCACAGCTGATGGTGATTGGTCATTAAGTAAAAATAATTCACATGAAACCAATCAAACATGCACCTGTTGGTAAACACTCTCCAGACCACATTCCAAAGCAGCAAAACACAGGAGAGAAAAAATGAGATAATACTGGTTTTCCTTTTTCTCTGAAGCTTCTCAGCTTCCCAGGAGAAATCCTGGTGAAGGGATTTTTCAGGAAATGTGACAGTGCCAGTGCTGTGCCAGCGAGCTCTGGAAATCACAGCGGGCAGTCCAGGGCTGTGAAGCACAGAGACGGTGCCAGCAGTGCCCAGACTTTGCACTGTGCCAGGTGAAATGCTAATGGGATGAGAGTGGCAGCAGGGAGGGAGATATCCCTGAGAAACCAGAGCAGAGAATCACAGTACCCAGAGCTGTTGTACAGACCAGTGGGAAGCTGCTGCCTTGAGAATTATCTGAATTTGGGCAGGGTCACTGAAGGATGTCTGTGGTAAAACTGGGGAGTTTGTAGAAGCATGAAAACATTGTCAGGAGAAGTAAAACCCTGTTTACTTTAGAGAGGAGCTGAGTCACATGAGGCTGTGACAGGGAGAAGTAAAAAGTGGTATTTTTTACCAGGTGCAGAACTTTTTTACCTGCTTCCTTTTGCACTTAATTGTAGATCAAGAAGAACAGAATGGTCAATTTCATGGTCAAGCTGATACAAATACTAGAGAAAACATAAGTTGCTGTACAAACTGGTAATGAACAATCATGGAAGCTTGGAGTAATGACATTTTCAGTAACAGTTTTTGGCACAACACAGAAGGTAATGATTGACAGAATTTATCTTCACTTAACTAAGCTTAATCCAGCATCCTCTGGGATGCAGGAACCAAGGAGTTCTTGGGGAGTCTGTTCATCTCTTGCAGGGATACTTTTCCATCCCCTGGGCTTTGCTGTTTGAGGTGGTGCAGGCACTTCACCTGGAGCTTGATGAGCCATGAGTGCATTTCTGCTGAGCTCTGCCTGTCCTTGAAGTTTCTTTGCTCTCAGGGTGGAGCAGAGGCAGGCCCCAGCAGCATGCGTGTGGAAATTTCACTTCCAGAGGTTGGGCAGCTTTTCAGAGTTAAAATAAACCAAAAGTCACATTTTGCTGTTGCCATGAGAACCGTGGAGCTGTTGTTGGACCTTCGGAGTGTGCTCTGCCCTCCCGACTCCAGCTGGGCTTTGTTGAGAGCAGTGCTGGGCTGGGAGGGGCAAGAGCTTTGTGGGACCCTCAGCGGGCTCTGTGCTCCTTAGGAGGGAGCTGGGGAGCCTCTCTGGGGGTCTGTGGGAGCTGTAGGTTTTGTGGGGGCTGTGGGTTTTTTTCCTACTGATCTTCACATAGAAAATATGTCAGAAGGTGTGTGGTGAGGGGCTGTTGGTGCAGGGACCCTGCCCTGCTTGGGTGCTGCCTGCAGCTTGGCTCTGGTTCTGTGCCTCACTCCTGTGGTACAGGTATTATCAGGAGTGTGCTTTCCCTGCCCTTCTGCACCTTTCCATATAGGTCAGGAGCCATGGAAATACAGCTTTGAAATCCATGGAAATACAGCTTTGAAATCAGGTGTAAGGAGCAGGCTGCTTGTCAAAGCCAGGTGTAGGATTTCTGGGGCTTTTGTTGTTCGGGATTTTTTTTCCCCTGAGGATGCTATATTTATGGTCCTGGCTGCTGATGATTTTGGAAGAAAAGCATCTCCCAAACCAGCCTAGGCAAAGGGCTAATCCATTTATGACCTGTTTATGCAATCACAAGCTCAGATCCTGGTGGTGGCTGTCTGCAGTAGGTCTGGTGGTGCAGGGGCTCACTGGACATGTACAGGGCTGTGGGAGGGCAGCTGTGGAGCAGGGCTGCAACTCCTTCAGCTGTGTGCTGATCTTCCAGCAGGGCTCCTCATTCTGTCCTCAGGCCACCACACCACTGCTCTCCACCTCTGTGTTGGCTTATGCAGAAGCTCATGCTTGTTCCAGCTTTTTTTCTTCCCCCGAAATATTTCCCTGTTGTAATAACTGCAGGAACGATTCAGGGAGACAGAGATAATTCAGCTGGTTGTGAAACCAACCCTCCAAAACCCAAAGCTGCCACCATGAGAACAATAGATAAAAGGGACAGACGAGAGAGGAGGAAGGGCAAGCATATTTCGGAAAAGCTGTGCTGTTTTTGGCTCTGGCCAACAGTTTGCATAGAAAGTAGTTTATTGTCAGTGGGAGCTGTGGATACCTGCCAGCTCTCCTGTGCAGCAGTGCTTTGTGCCAGAGAAAGGCCCTGCCTGTCAGGTCTTCCCTGCTCCAGCCCCCTGCCCATCAGCTCTCCCCTGCTCCAGTTGGCTGCTCACAAGCACTTTTCCATCTTTGTTGCCTTTCTTCACCTCAGCATTGTTGAGCCGAACCCTCCACTGCAGTGGATGAGTTTTTTCTCCTCTTCCAGCTCTGGGGTTGGGTGCTCTTGTCTCCTTTGGCTGCTTGGAGCTCCCTGTCCCATGGGACCCCCATCTCCACACCAGCCTGCTTTGTACCCTGCAGGAGCTGGGTGTCTGCTGTTCCATCTCATTGGGGTTCCTGTGCCTTGCTTGCTGCTGAAAATAAATGTGCCTGTGAGATCAGAGTGCAGTTGGGGAACGTGAGGATGTTGTTCAGCATTGTAAGGTGGTGTTCTTCGTGCTGGGAAGTGCAGCCAGGATGAGTTTGGCTGTGTTTCTGCAGCACTGAAAGTTGTAAACTCCAGCCAGAGCCATCTGGAATAGTGTAAGGAGCTCCTGAGTTCCCACGTGGAGATCTGGGTCACACACAGAGCCTTTCCAGGAGTTCTGAGCTGTCTGATCTGTCCTTTTTTCCACTCCACCTCACTTCCATGCTCATAACAGGTGAGCAGTGTTGCTGGAGAGGCTGAGCCTGGCAGGGACAGGAACTCCCAGCAAGCACACGCTCGTGCACTCCCTGTCTTATGGAAAGAGGCTGCTCGAAATGCAGCGTCTGCATTGTCTTAGTTCTGTTATGAAATGCAGAGCAGGCACAAAGACAGGGAAAAATGACTCATGTGCTTATTGTCCATGGGAATATCTCAGGGAGGAAGTGCAAGTCAAGCTCTCCAGAACCTGGGTTCTGAGTGTGTAATGTAAAACTGGTGCTGGGTAATTGTGGAGTTGTGGAAAATACCTTGTTGCGACGTTCAGTGCTTGGAAAAGTAATTCTCTCTCTTTGAAATACGCTGTGGTACAGAACTTTGGAAAAACTCTTCATTGTACCAGAGCTTTAGAGGGTGTCACAGTGTTGCTTTACTATAAAGCCAGCAGCTAGAACATTAATAAGAATAGCATTCCATCTCACCTGCCCAAAATGGCACTGCAGCTGAGGCAGGATGTTTAGCAGTCTTTACCTCTGCTGAGAAAATGAAGAAAACTCTTTGTTCTGGTTCCCATTAAAAATCATCCAATCCTGAATAGCTACAGTTGAGAAAGAAAACTGTTAGCTTCCTTTTTTATAAGTTTTCCTGCTTTTCCTTAGGAAGAAGAGTTTGGCCGTGGTGGTGGTGGCCTGGCAGCCCTGCTGTGGAATTCTGTGGCCAAGGTGATGCCCCTGGTGCTTGTGCCTTGTGCCAGCACCTAAAGCAGGGCAGGCTTGAGCAGCCTCCACCACACCACAAGGAGACTGCTGCCAGCACATGGGGAAACCACAGGGACCCTCTTATGTGTGTCCTTGTTAGCAAGGTTAAAATCTCCACGTGTCCCTGTTTTCACAGGGAAATCCTTGGAAGGCCAAAGCTCTGAAAAAGGTTCATCTCTAACTTCTATTTTCTATTGCTCTGTTGAGTGAAATCTGTTTTAGAATAGAGATGCCCTAGGCAGGATTTTAGGGGTGGTGGGCTGCAAATTCTGCTGTGGGACAGACAGCTGGCCCTGCTCCAGCCTGGAGGTGCCAGAGGAGAGCTTTTCCTGGTGTCAGTCACTGTGTTGAGCTCGGCCGTGGACCAGGTCCACTGCTATTTACTCTGATTTTTGCCAATGCTGGATGTAGCCTTTGTAAACACTCCTATTGCCAAATTAAGCTTTTCCCCTTCCAAAGTCACCTTAAATGACATTGTTCTTCTTTACCCCTCGCTTGGAAGAGTTTGCCACCCGAGAGAGGCAGAGGCTCTGCCTGAGGTCAGGGGCCGTGGCAGTCTCTGTGTCCTCCCTCCCTCATGCCATTGCTCCATGCAGTGACACAGAGAAGCCTCTCTGGCTTGGAAAAGAGTTCCTCTGCTTTGAAAGCAGCTTGTATGTGGAACTGAAACTGCTTTGCTCAGGCTACCAGAGTGTTTGTTGTTAGGGGAGATCCCTGATGCTGCATTACCGCTTGTGCTCCTTCTTGGAAATGCCGGCCCGCCCGCTTCCATCAGCTTAATCTTACTGGTGCTCACAGACTAAACTGACAGCAAATTCCATTCTCTAACATTTGTAAAGCATTGAAAGGACAAAGTGTTTGAAGCTTCAAATGATTGCATTTGGTTTACCAAGGTAAATGGGTTTTTTTTGCTTAGAAAACAGGGGTACTTCAGGCTGCTTTAGGCTCTTCCCCCAAACTTGCCCCTAGATGACTCCTGTGTATCCTGAGAGAATTGGTCCCATTTACTGCTGATGGCTTGGAATGCAGATTCCCAGGCAGCCCTTTCCCAAACATTCCCTCCTGGCATGGCATGGAGTGGCCTGAGCAGAGCATGATCTGTGCAAGGCAGACGAGTCTCAGGTTGGGCAGCCCTCTCAACTGGATGTGCCAGGGAACCTAACACAAGGCTTGGAACCTGCAAAGAACCTTTTCCTTTGTCCTTAATCACCCTGTGAGGCATTGGCCCAATATTTGAATCTCTACCCCACTGCTTTTTTGCCTGTGATCTGTTTCCAAAGTAGTGGACAGAACTGGGAATAATTCAGAAATCCTTCTGAGAGAGCCCATGTTCTGCTTGTTGGGAAGGGGATTAATGGGTGGGAGGAAATCCCTCTTCAGTTTGTTACTGAAGGCCTCCAAGGTCTCCATTGCAAGAGGGCTGATTTGGTGTGTGGGTATCTTCTGGCTTAAAAAAAAAAGGGGTTTTTTCTTCCTCCCTTGAATCTGAACCAGCATAGGAGGCATGGAACTGACACATGAGCACGTTTGTCCAGCTGATTAGGCAGACATGGCATGTCCAGGGCTGACCAGCCTTGTGCCAGGAATATTGTAGAAATCAGCCAGCTGTCTTGTTGACATTGCTAAAACAGAGCTTCACTTAGCAGCACCAAGGAAAAGCTGAAGGGGAAGCAGAGCAAGGGTTGAGTGAGTCAAAGGTAGTGAGACAAGTTCTGCCCCTCGTGTTCATGGATATTTCTTGTTACTGGAGGTGTGGAAATGAGCCAAAGGCATGCTCTGGCTTCAGTCAGATGGTGCTGGGTGGGAAAGCAGAGATGCTCTCCTAGGATGAACTTCAGGAGCTGTGGAGGAATGCACCTGGCTCCCGTGGGATGGGGAGCTGCTGGCAGTGCCCATTCCAGTGGGCTTAGAACCACTGCCCTTTCAAACCCAAGGGGGCACGGGACCTTTTAAAATGCACATGTTCTGGCTGCTTCAAGATGATCAGGAGTTGCCTTTCCTCATGTATCCACTGCTTTTTTCCTTCAGGTTATGATGCCCTGAGCTATTCTGTGGGAGATGGTGACAAGTGGAGCGGGCGGCAGCTCCTGCAGGCACGTGAGCAGAACGTGAGTGACGTTCCAGAGGATGGGGGACAGCAGCTCTACATCAGAAACTGCACTGAGCCAGGTAGGAATGAAAGCTGCCTCCAGCTCCTCAGTCCTGCTGGTGGCTTCCTCACATCTGTACTCCCAAGTCTTGCTTATTTTTAAGTCCATAAATGCATTTCCTCAAGTTTTGGGGAGAGGAGGGGAAGGGTTTTTTTCTCTGTTCTTCAGGACTAATGTAGGTTACGTGCCCCAGGAGAAATTCTAACAAATCCAGTTCTGGCTGCACTTCTCTGCCTATAATTTTTCCTCTGCCATAATCCTTAATAACATTTCTGGACAGATGGATGATTATGGTCTTTTTTAGACAGCAAAAACTTGTACAAAAATTCTTCTTCCTCAATTTTTGCTTGTTTGCATAACTTTAGCACAGTGCAGACCCAGTGTTGCAGCCTCACATCAGCAACTGGCAGTAATATTTTCCCCCACTGTGCTCAGCACCTTCTGTTTCACTATTGCAGCTGTTCCTGCTGCCCTCACCAAATAGAATGGTCTGTAGGAAGCATGGGAGATTTTATTTGTGGTGAGTTTATTTGTGGGAGATTTTATTTCTCCTGGGTTTCCCCCCCGCTTTTTTTCAGAAAGTAGAACAATAACTACTGAGCACCCTGTGTTTTCTCAGGAGAGAGAAAGCAGAAATACCTAGATATGTGAAATTACTGTTTCCTCTTGAAATTGTCATGATGTGACATTCTGTAGTAGAAACTGGTGCAAAGTAGTGCAGAAAGGAAGTGAAAGTGACAGAGTTAAGGTCCTGCCTGTGGTTTTGTCGATTTTGTTCGGGTTTGTCACAGTGCAAATGCAATTAACATTAAGTAGTGTTAAGTACTGTTGGTGTTAGGCCAGGTGGCAGTCAGAAGCATTTGGGAGTGTTCCACTCCCAAAATTCAGTGTCTGTGGGAGTTTTACCTGTTGAGCTCAGAGGGCTGAGGATGACCTGCAAGGATGCATCAGTTGTGCTGCTCAGCAGACAAGTGAGTAAAAGAGCTGGCAGGAGGGCATGGGCACATCAGTGACAGGGGTGCTGCCTGTCATCCTGCAGCAGCAGAGAGCAAAGTGCTGTTAGCTGTGCTTGCATGTCTGAAAGTGTGGCCACGAGTAGGGTGGCTCAAATCCTGGCACAGCCCTGGCAGCAGGAACTGTGCTTGTCAGGCAGAGCTGCTGGAAAGCTCAATCCCAGGGCAGCACAGCCCTTCCCTTTGGATCAGGTCCCAAATGGTGGCACAGCACTTGGGGTTTCACCAGGCATGGCTGCTTTGCCTTCTCCAAGGGCTGCTCAGGGAAACTGGGGCAGTTTGTGGTGCTGTTGCTGAGCATAATGCATGAGTGCTGTGTAACCAAAGGCTGGGGGCCCTTGTGACCTGGGAATCTGCAGAGCTCAAACCTCCCTCCAGCATCACCTGTGCTGGCCTGCAGGTGCTTCTCTTTCCCTTGAGCAGGTGTCAGGAGGGAAAGGCTGCCTGAAAAAGAGTTTTTTTCCTGCTTACTTCCCAAGTGAACCTGTAGAAACAACTTGCAGCACGGCAGAAATGGATTGTTTAAGAAAGCAGTTTTACCTCACCTGCTGGTGGAGGGGAGTGGAATGCCTCCTGTTAAAATGTGCTGTGTTTTTTTGCAGTGCTTGGCTTCTGTGCTGTGTTGGCAATAAACACACCTTGACCTGCTAAAGGGAGGATCTGTGTCCTTTAGCTGCTCGGGTGATTGCAGGCTCATTTGAGTGCCTGCCATGACATTTGCCAACTGCTGCTTTCATTTCCTAATGGTTTATCCAATGACCTATCTAGCATCATTTCATCATCAGAACTGCTCCAGATAGTGGGGGTTTTGCTCCCTTTGCCATTGCAACAAAAACTGTAGAAATATTAAAGTGGCGAAATGGACTGATTCCAGCCTAAAGACCATTTTTAGGATTTTGTTTTGGTTTGGTTTTTTGGCCTTTTTCTGAGAAATGCCCATCATGGGCCCTGGCCTGGTCCTGGCTGATTGTGGTTGTGTTGAGTGCCTGTGGAGGCAGAACTACAGAGCAGCCTGCTGTCTTTTCTAAGGAGCCTCTTGTCTCTTGGTGCCTCTCCTCTGAGTGTCCAGCCCTGCAGTCAGGGCTGCTTGTCCCCTCCCTCTTGGATCTTGGTGGCTTCTCCTGGCAGTGTCTGCTGTCTCCTACCCATCCCCTTGTCCTTGTAGTATCCCCGTGAAGGAACTAGAGATGGGCAAAACAATTTGGACAGTTTATTCACTGGAGTAGTGATGCTGTTTAAATAAAACACTTGTGATTCTGGGCCATGTTTGACAGTTTCAGCTCGTGCAAAAGATGACGAGGAAAGAGTGAGAATGACTTGTGTCAATTCAGGCAAAGTATCATTTACTCACCCAGTCCTGTTCAGAAATGTGATTCACCCACTAGAAGCCAAGAAAAAGGATTAAGCTGGTTTAATGTTGGGTCAGGTCCCTGTGCTGCCGGATTCAGAGCTCAAATTGCACTGGAGGAGCTCCAAAGCTTGCTCTTCTTTCTTTCATTAGCTGCCAGAAGGTGACAGGCTCTGGGGCTGTGTCAGGGTGGCATGTCACATGTCTGGAGGTTCAGGTGGGAGGGGGTGCCCAGGTCCCTGTGCCAGCTCCTCACCAGACATATGCTTCCTCTGATGAGCTGTCATCACCTTCTTTCCTCCCCCTCTTTAGCACTTCCACTCCACCTCAGAAAGGCTGAAAATAAAGTAACAGCCCTGCTTAAATGTGCTGGTTTAAAGTCATTATCAGTAATGGCAGGAAATACTTGATTGCTGCAGGAACAAAAAGGTCTCCCTGTATTCATTTAGACCCTCAGGCATAAAAGTGCTTAAATTAAACAGCCAAAGAAGTTTTTGTGCAATTATTTTTTTTTTTACATTTCCTCATCTTATTTCAAAAGCAACTTTATCAATATTTCTCCAGTGAGTCACAGCTCATGGTAGTGTAATCTGTAGTGCTTGGCTGTGGAGCAGGTAACCCTTGTTGAATACTTACTTGTGGCTGTGTTTTTGGAGCCCCTTTGGCACTGAACCACACACCCAGACCCCCAAGGGTGGAGCTGAGCATTCTGATCTCTTTCCTCTCTTTTGTTTATGCATGTGGTGGGCTTTATGTAGTGTGAGTTCTGCTGGGCTGTCATGTCCAGAGAACTGCAGAGTTTAGAAAGGCCTTCTTCCCAAGCAAATACAGCATCCTATTCACTCTTCACATGAGTGATTTAGTGTTTTGTTTTCCTTTTTTTCCTGTTCCTCCTTCAGCCTCAATCCAATTGAAAGTTGCCTTCCCTCAAGCAAAATTAATTTTATCCTAGCAAAATGAAAAGTAAAAATTTGTTCCTGCCTTGCAAGTTGCCAAACCTTGCTTTCACTTGGGGGAATGTTAGAAAAATAAATTGCTGTAAGTTTAGTAACAAAATATCCTTGAGGAATAGCAAAAAAGATATTCTTCTCTCACTGAGCTATAAGTTTGGTGAATTTGACAGAAATTTGCTCGAACTTCTGCTTCCACACTTTGCTTCTGTTTGTCAACTTCAGACCTAAAGTGTCAGAAAAACCAGAATGTTGGGGTTAAAACCTCAGAAATGCAAACAAAACCACACTTATATCTTCTGGGTTCTTGTGCTGGCAGGGAGCTGGGTTCTCCCTTGGTGCAGCCAGGAGGGAGAGATGTTCTCATGGTGGGGACCAGGGGCTGAGCTTTGGTGCTGGGGCTCAGGGAGGTGGGTGCTGGTGCCCAAGTTGTGCCCAGACACTGGATTTGGCTGTGTCCCAAAGCTGCACCACCTCTGTCTGAGTGAGGGCTTTGGAGCTCTCCTTGCAGAGCTTCCTTTGTTAGAAACCACAGTGGAGGTTTTCCTTTTCTCTGCTGTGCTCTGGACTTGCTCGGAGCTTGGGCTTCACCTTCTGGGCTGGGCTTTTTTGTGGGACTGCTGGATTGTAGGGTCTCTTAGCAATGAGAGGTGGTCCCAAGTATTTTCTCTAGGATTTTTCAGCCTTCCAAAGTGTGGCTGAGTGCAGGGGAGTGCCCTGAGGCAGGACCTGGTGTGTTCTACAGCAGGGCTGTACCTGGACAGTGTGCCAAAGGGGAAGCTCAGAACAGCTGCTTTTGGCTGGGTACTTGAAAACTCTGAATTGATCACCAAAACCGTGCAGTTCCCTGTAAAACAGGGCCCTCTGGGCATACACAGGAGGCCAGTGGTGTTCTTCTTGCTAAAATTTTGCCAGTGTTCCCATGTGATTATGTGTGCAACTCCAAGAGCTAGAGCTTCAGGGAGGAGCATAACACAAAGCTTGTGAGATTAAAATCGAGAGGTGGTAGTGCTATTACCCAGTTCATCCTCAGTGTGTTCTGTTGCATCAGTGAAACAAAAGGAGGAGAAAGCAAACTCCAGATTCCAAAGCCAGCTTTGTCCCTGCAGTGTGCAGACTGAGGAGAGGTGCTGAGCTCCAGAGTGTCTTCCCCAAAAAGCTTCTGTCAGTTTTTCCAGAATCCATAACTACACACGTATCAAACAGCTTTCAGCCCTCCGTGAAACTTGAGTTAATGCTTGAAGCCCCTGCTCACACATTCATGTTTGATCTGTGAAATACTATAGACACACCAACATTTAAAGCATGTGCTGATAACTACTTGCTCTGATTTCCTTCATTATCAAGCTTACTCCCTCTACCCTTCTAGCATCATAGACAAACTTTCAAACAGCTTGGGAAAGACACTGTCCTTCATGTGATCTGCTCAGGAGCCTCATACTCTGTCCCAACAAAAACAACTCACACATTTCACATGGCCTGGGGTCAGCAGGCACCGAGGCAAATTCCTTCATTCCCAAATTTCTTGGTACTGCAAGTCTAAAATTTTTAACAACCAAAAATTTACAGCAGCACAGTAATTAAACTGCTTGTTCTGAGGGAAAAGAACCTTGGCTCAGCCTTCAGAGCCTCAGCACAGCCGGCATGTGCACCTGTAGTGTGGGCAGATCTCTCAGGCTGGGACTTGTTTGCTTCACTGGTGATGCTTGTGATGAGCCTGTTTTAATTGCTTAACTGTTTTAATTCCTGTTTTAATTGTTGTTCCTGGTGGGAAATGCTGTGCTGTCATGGGCTGGCTGTGCAGGGAGGGCTCACAGAGCTCTGGGGGGAGATCAGTGTGGCACGCCGCACAGGGAGTGAGGAGCACCAAAGGTTAATTGCCTGTTGCTGCCCAAGAATCATGTTCATAGTCTTGAGAAGTGATGGCAAGGGGGGAGGAAGAAGGGAGTAATCCTTGTAGGTAAAAAAGAACAGAAGCTGTACACTTGCTGCTGCCCAAGGCACAGGAGGAGGAGATTTGAGAGTCTGTCAGAAGTGCAGCTCCATCTGCATGGTAGCTCTCCATTGGTGGAGTGGGGAAGCCCTGTGTCCTTTTTTATGATTATGTTTCCCCCTCTGGAATAACTTTAAAACACCCAGAAATTTTCTTGGTTTTTGGATTTATTTTGGCTTTTTTCCTCCATTACTTTTTTTTGTTTGTTCTTTGTATCTAGAGGAATGAGGCTTGCTTCTTTGACCTTTCAGCAAGCTTGGGTTACTCCTTTGGTTATTTTGTGTTGTGGAAAAGGCAGCAGAGAGGCTTGAAATACTGAAAGGGGACCCTTGCTTCCAAATCTTTAAATGCCTTTGCATTTAAAAGGTGTTAAGCAACAAAGCATGACTTCAAATGTGAATAAATATCACATTGTGCCTCCCTGAATTGGGTTTTACTTCTCTGACACTTGAGGATGCCAGGCTGCTGCTGTGCATCACTCTGGTAATCTGAGAAGTCTTCCTTGAAGCCTGTGACCTGAATTTCTAAGGAGGCACTGAAAAAAAAAAAAAAGAAAAAAAAATTGTCAAGTCAGACTTGCTCCTTTCTCTGGGAAGAAAATGCACTTGGATTTTCACATGCTGAGCATGGAAAGCAGCACCAGTGGAGGGTTTGGGGCTGGCAACTGGGAAGAGCCAATGTGGTCCCCTTGTTTGGTGGCTCTGGCTGCCTCGGGCCATTGCTGAGGTGCAGATGGCTGCTCACAGCTGCAATAACATTGCAGTGATTGTGCACCAGATGTAGATGTTCTAGACTGGCCAGATACCAGAATGTTTTTTTTTTTTCCACACCTGAATTATTTGCCTGGCGTGATAAATGCAAATTGTCCACTTAGCATTGAAAAATACATTGCTGCATTTTTGTAAAATGTCCTGATTCTCCCCAGGAAAATCTGTGCTGCTGTAAATTTTTGGTTGTTAAAAATTTTAGACTTGCAGTACCAAGAAATTTGGGAATGAAGGAATTTGCCTCGGTGCCTGCTGACCCCAGGCCATGTGAAATGTGTGAGTTGTTTTTGTTGGGACAGAGTATGAGGCTCCTGAGCAGATCACATGAAGGACAGTGTCTTTCCCAAGCTGTTTGAAAGTTTGTCTATGATGCTAGAAGGGTAGAGGGAGTAAGCTTGATAATGAAGGAAATCAGAGCAAGTAGTTATCAGCATATGCTTTAAATGTTGGTGTGTCTATAGTATTTCACAGATCAAACATGAATGTGTGAGCAGGGGCTTCAAGCATTAACTCAAGTTTCAGGGCTGAAAGCTGACGTAGCTCTAAGATCCAGGACAAGCCTTTCTTAGAGTTCTGTTTTAAATTTGGTATTTTTGAGCTATTACTGCAAAGGAAGAAAAATAACATCTGGCCCCATGTTGCAAACTGGATTTTTGTTGCTTGTTTTTTGGTTCTTGCCAGTAGTTAGTAGTTAAAAATCAAAGGTCCAGATTTTCCACGAGTGTAAATTATTATTGGCATCATTGACTTCATTGCATTTACACTAGATTTAAAGGACCAAGAATCAAATAAACCATCCCAAGTCAGGTTTTAATACAGTCAGGGTGGAGTTTTTATCATCTGCAATCTGCATTTTAAGCAGTGCTTAATTGTGTAGTTTTTATATACAGACACGTGCGTAAATTCACTTATGCATGCACAGAATAATGGCTTCAAGTATTAATGCTGAAGCAGTTTGATTTAATGTGCAGCAGTGGGTAAAACAAAAGTATTTAATTAAAATGCCCTTTTTTTTGTGGACTGCATTAAAAAGAATTCCCAGATTGGATACTGGCTGCCCCTATGTGCAGGTCCTTTGTCATTTCCCTGCTGCTCCTGTTAGGAAATGGAGAGGTGAGTGGTTTTTCTTTCCCAAAGATCCAAAATGCCTAATGCTGGCAGGGGGGTGGAGAGCTCCTGCTTCAGCCCAGCCTCTTCAGGGGCTCTCCCTTGGGATCAAAGTCTTCTGTGCTGGCTGTGATGAAACCACACAGAAAGGGGGATAACCCCTCCGGTCCAGAACTGTCCATGCCAGCAGGGCACGCTCCAGGCAGATGGGGGGAGTTACAGAACAGGGTGCCAGCTGCTTGGAGAGTTCAAACCAGGCATACACCCCATGGTCACCAGCATGGAGAGCACTCTGTGGGTGCTCATCCAGGGGTACTGAGTGGTTTTCAGATTTGGTTTCGTTTCCATCTTGAATGTCAGGATTTTAGAATATGGTCAGATACCCTAAAATTTCAGGATTTCAGTGTCAAATATCTTCTAAAAGGCTTACGCTGGAGCTTTGGGGAAAAAAGTACTGATTGTGGGGCAGCAGCTGCCCCAGTGCTTCATGAGCTGTCTGGCAGCTTCTCTCCTGGGGGAACTGCTGCCCCCCAGCTCATGGTGTGCCTTTGCCAGTGACCAGAAGCAGTGTCAGGCAGTGCCACAGCTTTCTGTCCTCACCCCTGGTCTTGGCAGTGTCCCTTATAGGCATGAGCTTGGATGAGGATCTGACAGAAACTCTCAAGGTTGTTTGCACAGTCGTGGTTGTGCCTCTCTGCTGGAGGGGGAAATACTTTGGAATAAACCCTTTCCTTGGTTTTATATGTATGTGCATATCAAAAAGAGAGGTGGGATAAAAGGAAGCGAGCAGTCCTGAGCAGAGTTGAGTGTAACCAAGGCCAGTCCTGGTGAACACAAACACAGGAGCAGTGTCAGCACAGGCACCTGGTGATGGATGGGCAGCTGCTGACAGCCTGAATGGCCACTTCTAATTAGCACTCATTAAAAGTATCAGAAGAAACCAACTGGAGGATCAGCTCCTGCCCCCATGAGTGTGAGTCCCCGTGACCCAAGCTTGGCAAGCTGTGTGGCCCAGGAGAGCATCCTGGTGATTCCCCAGCACTGCAGCTCCACTCCCAAAGGGCTCTGAGGAATCAGGAGCCAGAGGTGTGCTGCCTTCCCATCTCTTAATTGGCAGCAGAAGAGGAGGAAAGGAGAAAGTGATCATTATTTTATGTTAAAACAGAGATAATTACTGCTCTAGAATTTCACCAGAAAACAAAGCGGCAATTAATTATTGATCGTCAGAACTCCAGCACAGCTCAGCAGAATGGGGGTTCACATGTCCTGGGGGCTGGGACACGGGGAGCCCTGTGCCTTGTCACTCTGCAGGGATGGCTCCCTCAGGGGGAGGCTGCTTTGGAGTCTCTTGAGGCTGCTGCCCACGGGAGCTCAGCCTGTTGCTCCATAAAACCTGGCTGCAGGCTGAGTGCATGATGGGATCCCTGCCTGTGCTCGTGGTAGAGATGTCAGTGTGCCACAGCATGCCTGGAGAAGGGCCCTGGCAGTGGCAGAGGTGGCTGCTCAGGCTGGAGGGGTGTGTCTGACCCTGCCTTCTGGCTCCCTGTACACCCAGTGCCATGTTCACTGGGAAAAGCGCAAGCAAAGTGTAAGATGTGTTTGCCACCGGGATGGGGCCAGTGGCCTGAGTGACACTTCCCCAGTGCACTCTTGCATCTCCCAGTTACCAAGTCAGTAACTGGTATCTCTGTATGAAATAGCTCCTTGTGTCTCATTTTCCCTGGGAATTTGAGTGTTTCCTGTACCCTGTGCAAGCCTTTGTGCTCCACAGTAAGAGTTGCTGAGCTTCGTGCTGCCTCTTGAGAGGAGGCCAGTGTGATGAGGAAAATGGAAGGAGGGGGCATGGATTTTCTGTGAGAGAACACCAGAGCCACTCTTGAAGCAAGCAGGATCTCAAGGATGTCCTCCAGGGCAGTTGGTTGCTGCAAGGACCCTCAGTGAGGCAGGATGCTTCATGCAGGGATACAGTGACTTTCCTGTATCCATAGCAACAGCTGGAGATGTGGTGGTGGCTGCCAGCATCCCTGGTCTGATGGGTCTGTGAGAGAGGTGTGGCTGCAAGGCCAGGCAGGGCAGGGACCCACAGCCATCCAGGTGAGCAGGGCAGGTGTGCTGAGACTGTCCAGCTGTGCTGCCAGATCCTTTCTGGTCACTGCACTGTGCCCCCAGCCCCCAGAGCTGAGGGGTGGGCAAGGGACCAGAGAGGATAGCTCAGAGAGCAGTGGACAGGGCAGTGCAGATGGATCCCATCCCACGAACCATGTCTTGGAGTGAGACTGTTGGATCCCTGTGGAGCCAGGCTCCTGTGGGTAGTGCTGAAGCTCGCCCTCTCCCCCATCCCCAGGTACCAGGATTACAGATTTAATCAGGATGCAGGAGCTGACAAATACCTGGACTGGGAGATGGAAAGTTCCACTGAGCCACCACCACTCCTGTGCTTGGGGGGAAGCTGGCAGTGGGGGAATGGAGCTGTTCATGCAGCCTCTGCTTGAATTAATTTTATGTTCTTCTTGCATTTGGGTTCCTCCTTTGGACATGTCTTTCCAAACTCACTTTTTCTTAAAAAAACCCCATAAATTCCAAGTGAAGCTTTTGCTGAAAGCCAGTACATCTTATGCCCTACCTCCACTGCCTCTGTGCTGAATGGTTTGGATTGAATCCTGTCTCCTGGGAAAGACTCACAGGGACATTTAACCCGCCCTCAGAACAGAATCAAAGAGTAGGTGAGCACACAGGGAGCCAGGAGGACCCAGCAGCCTGAGTTATGTGATACATCCTTACCCATAACCTGCCTGGCCAGGTTTCCTTGGAGCTCCTGGTGGTGTTTGGTGGCTGCTGGAGGAGCCCTTGGTGTGCAGGCACACGTGCACCCGTGTTGGAGCACACATGTGACAGCCTGGGTGTTGTTTGCTCTGCAGAGCACTTGGAGTGCTCTGCCCAGCCAGGGACAGCAGAGCTGAAGACAGGATTGATGTTTCTTCCCCTGGCAGATTGTTCCATGTAGGAAATTCCCTGCTGCTTTGAGCCTATAAATCAGCATCGGGTGGTCTTTTAAGGGTGTGTGCTGTCAGTCAGTTTCCCATCCTATTCTGACTTTGCAGATCCATGGCACATTCCCAGTGGAGGTGCAGACTTGCCTGCAGCCAGTGGGACTAGAGAAAGTCTTATTGCTTTGGCTCCTTTTCCCAGCCCCATGGATTTTTGATCCCACAGTGACTCTGCTTCTGCAGTGGAGCTGGGGTGTCACTCTGGGGGACAGGGCTGGTGCCATCCCCTTCTCCTACAAACGGGGTGCTGCCAATCCTGCTGGAGCTTGGGCAGGCAGAGGGCTGGTGGGGTTAAAGCAGAGCCTGTTGCCCAATTTCGGAGGGAGGAGGTTTGCAAGCAGACCAGTTTTAATTTACTGCCTTGTAATTAATTGTTATGGTGTTGTTGTGGGTCCCGGGATGAGTGAGAGATGAGAATTGACTCCCAAGTTTTTAGAAGGCTGATTTATTATTCTATTCTATTCTATTCTATTCTATTCTATTCTATTCTATTCTATTCTATTCTATTCTATTCTTCTAATGCTATACTAAAACTACACTAAAGAAAGAGAAAGGAGATATCAGAAGGTTAGAAAAGAATGATAATAAAAAACCTGTGACTGACCAGAGTCCCGACACAGCTGGACTGGGATTGGTTATTAATTAAAAACAATTCACATGGAACCAATCAAAGATGCACCTGTTGGTGAGCAACCTCCAAACCACATTTCAAGCAATCAGATAATTATTGTTTACATTTCTTTTCTGAGGCTTCTCAGGAGAAAAATCCTAGCAAAGGGATTTTTCATAAAATATAACAGTAACGCTGCCTTATTTTTCTACTCCCACAAAACCAGCAGAAGAAGCACATACTTTAGAGTTTATCTGTAAAACTCAAAGAACTAAGTGAACTGCTCAAAGGGTATTGCTGTGAGTGTATGGAGAACTGAAGCAACCTGGAGGCTTGTGCTTGGTGCTGGGAAGGTGCCAGGCTGTGTGCCATGCCAGGTTTGTGCTGGAAATTGCAGAGGAGGGAGGCTCTGTGCTGTGCAGAGATTCCCCTGCTGGGCAGGACAGGCTGTGTGGGAAGCTCAGGAATGGTTTGGGGTGGTGTTGCCCATCTGACAAGTTGTGTGGCACAGCAGCAAGGGCTGGGGCACTCAGGGCTGTGAAAATGAGGTAATCTGATTTTTTTGGGGTAAACAGAAACTGCTGGGGTGGTTCTGTACGGAGCCTCAGGTGTGGCTGTCAGGGCAAATCCGTCCTTATTTCTTGACATGCTTAGCAGCAGGCACAGTGGGATGGCCTCAGAGTGCTGACACAGGCAAACACACTCTGGAGTGGCTGTGCACTGTTTATATGGAGGTGAAAATACTTACAGGAAAGGCAGAATAAATACTTCCCTCTGTTGCCTTTATTGTTCTCTTTTTAAAAAACATTATTAATTTTTTTTTTTTTTGGTTCTTCTGTGTAATACTGTTTTTTGTTCACTCCAAATTTCAACAGAACAGTTTCACCTGCTTTTTAATTTTTGGGTGAAAGTGCTTGAGACCCTCATATTCACGTTTCAGCATGAGGGTGCCACAGGTGATGCATCCTCTTCCCAACCCAGAGTGTCCCCTCAGGAGGTTGGGAGCAAGCTCCAGGATCCTGTGGAAGGCTGGAACAGCTGAGGAGAAACCTGTGCTGTTCCAGCTCTCCTCAGGCAGTGTGTCCTGAAGTGGGAGATGGAGCTGCAGTTTTTGGATTGAAGCACTTTGTTTATAACATTGGCTGCAGCAAACAAGTCTGGAGAAGCATTAAATCCTGAAGCAATTAAATGTATCTGCAAAGATTTTTTTTTTCCTTTTGTGAGATCCTTTTGCCAGCTGTTGTTTATGGAAAAAATCTCAATCTTTTTTATGAGAACTGTTTTTAGGTTTCTTTGTGTTTGGGGCTGATTTATACATTATGCATTAGCTTGGGAAGGCAAAACATTTATTTACCAGCCTGAATATTTAGAGGAAGAATAAGTGGGAGTCAGTGCAAAGCCTGTATGGATAGCTTAGCTGGAGATTCAGAAGTTTCCTGGTGTTAGGAATGGCACAATTAACTTGTAAGGGAAGAGTCAGACAATAAATGGACTTTCCTCTGCCTTTGTGTGGGTGACCCCTGTGGTGGTGTTCACAGGGGTCCCAGGACAAGGGAAGAGATGAGAATCTTGACTCCACGTTTCAGAAGGCTGATTTATTATTTTATTATATATATTATAGTAAAAGAAAATTATACATTAAAACTATACTAAAATAATAGAAGAAAGGATTTCATCAGAAGGCTTGAAAGGAATAGAAAGGAATAGAAAAGAATGATAAAATTTTGTGACTGACCAGAGAGTCTGATACAGCTGGATTGTGATTGGCCATTAATTGAAAACAACCACATGAGACCAATCCCAGATGCACCTGTTGCATTCCACAGCAGCAGATAATTATTGTTTACATTTCGTTTCTGAGGCCTCTCAGCTTCTCAGGAGAAAAGATCCCAATGAAAGGATTTTTCATAAAATATATCTGTGACAGACCCCTCTGCCTGCAAGGCCTTGTGCTCCATGGTTGATGCACAAAGATTACAGAAACCCCTCTCTCTGCTGGATGCTGGGGACTGACAGCAGCTGGGGATTTCTCTGTTGTTGGAGGCACTGGCTTCGTGGAGGCCAGGGAAAGAAGGGACACGTGGAATGGTTCCTGACTGGGCTGGCTGTGTTTGGGAGGAACTGAGGAGGAGTGGGTTTTCTTTGTTTAGGTTTGCTAAATGGTGTTTTTGAGGGAGTTCTTTTAATAAGGCACTGTGCTGAGAAATGCACTGTTCTTTATGCTGTTCTCTTTTCTTTTTGCCTGTGAATGAAAGGATGTTGATTAGAGCTGGGGCCAAGCAGCATGCCCTTGTCTGGGATGAGGCATGCCATAGGAATCCTGCTGCTACAGAACGAGGCTCAGAGGTGATTTTATTGCTTGCTGGCTGCAAGAACTTGCCACCAAGTGATAGTTTATGAGAGCTGGGCTGTCTTAGGGACAAATGGAGTAAGTGGGTTGGAGCTGTGAAGAAAACAAACAATATGGGGGGATAATACATCCTTACAGTTCAGAACATCAGTTTCAGAACAAGGAAGTGACTTCCCTGGGAGCAGGTCCTTGGCTGCCTCAGGAGCTGGCAGGAAATTGTGACGTGAATTTGAACAAAATGCAGCTACCAGCAAGCAACCTGAGCTGTGAGACCTGTGAGCATTGCTTCAGCATGATGGCATTAAACAGAGAAGCTGCAGACCTTCCTGAGCATCATTGCTGTGGGAATGAGGACTGAGCCGTGGCAGTCACGGAGCAACACTGTGTGCTGTTCCCTGGAAATGCTGCAGGAACACACAGCAAGCAGCCAGAAATGAGGGCTCAGAGAAAGAGGTTTTGGTGTGGTCAGGGAGAGGACGATGTGTGGCACAGGGCAGACTCCCATGGCTGCCCAAAATCTCCCTGTTGTGCTTGCCACTGGTGCTTGGCCATTTCATTGCTTTTCCAGGCAGGCTGTGTGAGGCTGCTGTGGCTTCGCTCATCTTCTGCTTGCACTGAATAATGATCAAGGTACCTGTGGAGGTGCACTGAGCCTGGCAGAGAACATGGAGGGGGGAGAAAGCAAAGCAAGCCCCGCCTGGGCCTTGTGTCTGAGGGTGTTGGTCAGTTCTTTGAGGGGGATGCAAGTCTGGTTGGCAGGAAGCACATGGTCCAAAGCAGCCAGCCCCCAATCCAGAAGGGTTCATTTATTTGCCCCACAGCATGTCCTGAAATAGTAATGTTTGGATGATGTTTTGGGGGTAACTAAGCTGGAACATGTGTATAACTGTTCAAGTTGTGAATGCCAAAAAAGGGAATCCATGTTAAGCTCAAAAATCTGGACTCGTCATGGAATTAAAAAAAAAAAAAAAGTTACAATTGCAGTTGGGTTTTGTTGCATTGTGCTATAGGCTTTTTGGCAGGGATTCCATGGGAGATGAGGAAACAGCAGCTTGATGCTTCCCTCAAGCTTTTTTGAGCCTATTCTCTCTTTTGCCAAAGTGTACGTGATGCATTCTTAAAAAATCCATCTTGGGTTCCTCGGCCTCTGCTGGAAACCACTCTGGAGGGTAAATGTGGGACAAAGCAGGTCTTGGATGCCCCTGCTCCCCTGCCAGGGCTTTGTCTTTGAAAACCAGGGTGAGGGGCTGCGTGTAAGCTTGGTAAGGAAGGGTCTGGCCCTTCTGCTCAGTTGGACCTGGTGTTCAGGGAGGCAGGGGAGGTTCTGGCTCTCTGTGCTCCATTGGGGAGCATAATTTGTGTGATCTGCAGTAAAGTCTGGGGTGGTCTTCAGCGTTGGGGCTGCGCTGAGCTCTCCCAGGGGTTTCTACCTCTGCATGTGGGCACCAAGCCCAGGCAGAGGCACTGCATGGCTCTGAGCACATGGAGTGGGTTTATAACCCTTACATAAGGGTGTGTCAGGAGTGCCCTGGATGGGGGGGAGAGGATGATTAAAACATGCAGGACCCTTCAACAGGGGGAGTTTCTCAATTTCTTTGAGGAAAAATAAAGTCATAAGGGCCATCCCTTTGCTGGCATCTGAAATTAACAGAGAGTTTAATTTGTTGCATTTGTTTTAGTTTGTCAGCTGAGCTCAGGCAGAGATAGGTCAGAAAATTAAGCTTTACTCCTTAGAAAAAAACACAAAGCCTTACAGCTACAGGAATAGCAAGGTTGGTGAAGAGAAGTGAAGGGAGAAAAAGAGATTTCTAAAGCCAATACATTTCTTCTTTTAGTTGCTTTCAGGTTTGAGAAACTTGAAAAACCTGAGGTTTTCAAGCTCTTTTCTGCAAACACGAGGATTCAGGAGCACTTTTTGACGTTCACTTGTTTTTCCTGGTTTTGTTTTTTTAACTTGCTTATGATGAAAATGGGTTTGACCCTCTGGCAATGTGAGGTGGCACTGAGTGAATGCTGCCAGGCTGTCCTGCAGGGCAAGCTGGCATGTGGGATGGGAGCTGGGAATGGGGACAAGGATGTGCCTCAGAGGGAGCCAGGACTGAGTGTCCCCTTTTCTAGAAGCATTGCCTGCTCCTTTAAGGGGTTCTGGCGGGGAGGTCTTTTGGGCACTGATGGTTTTTATGCTGGCATGGCTGGCTGGGGAGCAGGGGGAGCTGGGGTGCACCTGGCGGGGCTGCAGGAATTCCCTCCCAGTTCTCCCCAGCTGTGCTGCCGGGGGCATTGTGCAGAGGATGCTGGGCGCTGAGAGCCACAGGCATATGCCAGGGGTAGGAGGGGTTTCCATGGAAACCTTTCAGCAGCATGACATCACCAGCACTGTCACAGTTAAGCTTTTCAAGGCTTTTTGGATTTTTAGGGATTACATAACATTGGAAGGGTTAGGCTGGGGCTTAGATCTAATCAGTATTCAGGGTCTTAGTTGAATTAAATTTTTAGAAAATACAAACACCCCAATCCAAAAGTGGCCAGCAGCAGTGGCAGCAGCAGCAGCAGTGGTTTTTTAGTGGTCTCGGGCAGGCTCTGTGTGAAAAACGCCAATCACTTGTTTTTAAAATTTTAAAAGTTTAATAGTAATAAAATGGTTATAAAAATAGTAATACAATTAGAGTAATAATAATTTGGACAAATTGAATTAGGACAATATGAGACAATAAATACAAAGAGTTACAGACAGTCCGGGTACCTCTTTCTGGGCAGCAGGAGCCCGAAAAAGGACCCACGTTAACAGAGGATTAACCCTTAAAAGCAGCAGCCTGTTGCATATTCATACACCTCATACATGATGCAGAAATTCCATTCAAACACAGGATTCTGTCTGGTCAGTGTCAGCTTCTTCCCCCAAATCCTAACAGCGCCTTTGAGGCAGGAAGAAGTTGGTTTCTTCTGATAAGAGGGCAATAAATTCTTTCTCTCTGAAAGATTGAGGTGTCCTGTGGCTGCTGTCTTGCTGCAAGTCCTCTCTTTAAAAAAAGTATCCTACATAGCATAGTTTCTATTTTAACAATTTTTATAACCTAAAACTGTATTTAACACCCTACTTAAGAGAATTAACACAGCATTACTTTCTAACAAAACACATATAATATTCATTTTAATATTTGCGAAAAGCCAATCATGAAGTACATGCATTTTTCCCACTCTGCAAACCCTGGAGCCTCAGGGGCTGGGGCAGCAGGAGCTGCTAGGCTGGCCACTCACACTCACACCCACCTTTGTGTAGCTGAGTCAAGGTTTTTTTTGCTTGGAGCAAAAGGAGAATCTTCATCTTGCTTCTAGGTGTCTGTAATAATTTCCTTGTAGCAGTTTGTGTTCATCATTCTGCCCAGTAACTTTTCTTATACATGAACTTGAGGAAAACACTCTGTGGTTTTCTGTGAAATGTAACTTGGTGTTTTTGTGAGACACTCAAGACTGAAGAGCCTTGTGGGAAATTTGGAAATAATGCAATAACATCTAGTGGGGCTGTAAAGCCTGCAGATAACACAGGGAAAGTCTTGAAAGATGATGGATTTGTTTTTAACCACAGCACAACTGCTCCAGACTTGGGGTTCCTGACTCATCATTCCTGATGGGAACAATTTCCAGCAGTGAAAGGCAAGTTAGCTCTAGGATTCCCTGGAACAAAAAGGTTGCCTGGGCTGGAAGGGAATGACTTGTCTTGCTGAGAGGAGGTGCAGCATGAAAAGGAGGGGAAAGACTGAAATCCACAGTAAATGCTATGAGGACCCTTCCTGGTGCCTTTATTCCAGCTGAAGAGCCCAAAGCTCTTCTGCTTGCCAGGTCTCAGGGCCAGATGTGCCTCTGAGCCACAGGAGCAAGTGCCAGGCAGGGCTTAGGATAGAATCCCTGACTGCTTTGGGTGGGAAGGGACCTTAAAACTCATCTCATTGCCCTGCCACAGGCAGGGACACCTTCCACTGTCCCAGGCTGCTGCCAGCCCCATCCAGCCTGGCCTTGGACCCTTCCAGGGATCCAGGGGCAGCCACAGCTTCTCTGTGCCAGGGCCTCAGCATCCTCACTGTGAAAAACATTTTTTAGTATCGGATGTAAAGTCACCCTCCTTCAGCTTAAAATCATCACTCCTTAGCCCTGATTGAGGAATGAAGGGTTCTGTTGTAGCTTTGGGGGTTTATGGAGTGTTACCTGAGGGAAGGCAGCTTTTAAGCCTTATTTTCATTTATTTCTTTATTTATTTTAGCAAAACACATTTGTGTATGTCAAAAGATGTATCATCTGCCAGAAGAGTGTCATACCTAGAATATGATTCATAAACCAGATGGCATTTGTCTGCCTCTGGAGAGTTTGTCTCCTGATCTGTTTGTCTTTTACCTGCAATTGTGTACTGCAGATAGTTATTTTAAGGGAAAATTATCAAATCCCCCCCCATTTTACTTAGCTAATACCATTAGAGTGCACATACAAAATTTTGTTTTGCTAACAAGAAATTCCTGGGACTGCCTCCAGTGAGAGAATTATCTGTGCTGGTAGCAGAATCTTTTCTGCAAAAGATTATGGTTAGGAAAGATCAGGCTGCTTTTTTTAACGAGTCAAAAATGTTGCAATTCAATAATTGTAGCCAGAAATAATCGCACCTACCTTGCTGAACAGGAGGATAGTTATGTTCAGTAAGACAGGGGTCAGTTGTAACCTTTCCAAGCCAGCCTTTTAGGGGATTTACTTTACTTTTGTTATCCTGTGCCAGCTCTTACCTGCTGTCCTCCTGTGCTTGTGTGGTCTGTCCCCTCTCCCTTGCTGCCATCAGAAGCAGCTCTTCACTCCTGACAGGAACACGAGGAGAAGTACCTTGGTGAGGAGCCAGGTGAGTTTTATTGCAGCCTGGGCATCCCCAGGAATGTTGTCTGGCCCCTGCTGCTTCCTCAGCCCTCAGCATGGTGTTGGTCATGGATCAGAGAGGGGACAGCTCTGTGAGGTGTGGCCTGAGCCACTTCTCCAGGCACACATGGGCTGTGGTGGATGGCCAGAAGGAATGAATGCCCCCTCCATGCTGGCCGTGGGCCTGTGTCACTGTCACCAAGCTGGGGTGGCTCTGGAGAACCATCCCACTCCCCTGGCCTCTTTCTCTTGTTTATTGTTACCTTATCTAGAGTTTTGCACCAGGCTCAGTGCACTGGAAAAGCACCACAAAAATGGCCAACAATCCCTTGTTACAAGGTCCTTTTAAGACTAAACTATCCAATGAAGTATGGATAGATAGTATAAATACCTAGCTTATTTCCCTTTTAACCCAATAACTGATCCCAAAGAGCCCACAATGTGGACTTTTCTGCCCAATCACAAAATGCCATCCAAACCCATGAAGAAGAAGGAAGAAGAAACCCAGGATGACACCCTGTGCCCTCCACCTTGCTTCCATCCACAACATACTAAAAATCCCAAAACCTAAATTTCTCACCTAAGTGATACACCTACACTGCTCTCTATAATCTATTTCACACCTTAGTGGATTCTGGTCTATTCTGGAGTTTAGGAAACTTTCTCCATGAGTGAGGGTCAAAGTCAGTGCTCCCCTGGGGGTCAGAGCACCCCAGAGCAGACAGAGAAATATTCCCTGTGCCCTGGGTTTCCAGATGTTTCCACAGCACGGGGAGAGGGTCACTGTGAAGTGGAACTTGTTGGATAAAATGCACTCTGAGCTCTTATGGATGTGAGAAGTGGGAAAGGATGCACAGGGTGAGTCCATGCCTTTTCCAAGCTCCCTGGGAACCACTGGAGGAGTAAATCAATCCCTCAGGCAGGATCTGCACTGCCCAACTGTGTGGCCCTGAAGTTTTATGCTCCTGCAGAAGCAGGCAGCTTGGAAACAATTAAATAGATGAGTTAATCCAGATTTGGGTTTTCTGGATTGGTTGTTTTCCTTGTATTTGGTGGTGGATTGTGTACAGAGGTTGGAAGGCAAGCAGCTGTGAGTTGGGATGGAGGAGAACCAGGTTGCCATGAGGATGAGCACAGCAGCCACAGCTGTGAGAGGAGCTCCCAGCACAGCTCCTGCACAGAGGGCAGCCAGTGCCTGAGCTCTGGCACATGAAGCATTTCCAGCAGGGATCAGAAAATGTTCACAGCCCACAGCTCTACTGAGAGCTTGTTAGGGGCTGCTTGCTGCAACAGTGTCAGCACACTGAGGAAGGAACTCGGGCTGGAGCAGGTAAATGGAAAATACTGGGATAATCAGGAGACAGTGGAGGCTCAGAACAAGAAAACAACACCTTGGTCTTATTTGGTGCAATAGTTAAAAAAAAATAAATAAAGTGCTATCTGTGCATACCCAGGAGTGAGCACTAAACTTGTGGGCAGGATTGGCACAACAACAGGGGATAGGAATGGGCAATGGATAGACACAGGCTGGAAACAAGAAATTCCTAGCCACAAGATGGGCAGTGTGGAAGAGCTTCCTAGAAAGGGCTGAGAGGGAAAACCAGCCCAGCCCCAAACTGGGACCAGTGAGGTCCCAGCTCAAATCCAGTGTTGTACAGAAGGGCTTTACAAGAGTACAGGGAGGTGTTCGTGGTTCATGGAGGTGCCAGACTGGAGCAGCTTCCTCAGGTGGAGGAATCCCTACCTTGGGAGCTGGGGGCTCTCAGGGACCCTGTGGATGCTCTGCTGTGTTTCATTCCTAAGCTGAGTGGCATTGCTGGGGCACCAGGAGAGAGCTCTGGCAGCTCAGTGTTCAGGTGGGAACGTGTTTCTCTTCTGTTTAATGAACTGCCATGAGACAAAAAGGTGAGCACACAGCTTCAAGTAACTCCATCACTCTGTGGGCTGGTACCTTGGTGTGCTGAGAGTGCTTCATCTAGAAAAAAACCTGCCTTTTGCTTGCAGCCCAGGGTCCCATGTGCTCACCCACGTGTTGAGAAACAGCTTGCAGATCATTATCTGATTGGCATCCAGCCACTAAACTTCCAGTGACCTGCCTGCTGATATTATTTTGTGTGCTGCGTTCTCCTGACATAGCCTCGTTGAGCACGTTGTGTTGTTTTTGGAATAAATATCAGGGTAAACAGTAAAAACTGCAAACAGCTGCCAAGGATGGAGGTGAAACAT
This sequence comes from Agelaius tricolor, assembly GCF_023055355.1. NCBI lineage: Eukaryota > Metazoa > Chordata > Aves > Passeriformes > Icteridae > Agelaius > Agelaius tricolor. The sequence continues at coordinate 5,512,659 of NW_027269261.1, forward strand.
AAACTTTGTGGCTGGTGTTGGAAATAGGATCTTTGGTCTGGCTGCCCTCTCTGGAAAGGGGCAGGCTTGCTTGAGCAGTGCCAAAACAAAGCACACTTGACCTTTGCCACCGCTGGGTGCCAGCTCAGAAGGCATTGTGTGCAGAATCTGGCTATTTTTGGATCTTGCCCCACAGAGAAAGTGCTGCAGGTGTGTGGCTTGGTATATTTAGGAGGTATAGAGAGTTTCTGCAGTGGGCTAGGCCAGAGGTTGGTTTTACTATCCCAGCTCCAGCAGAACTAGTTGCTCTTCAGCAGTTGTGCCTAAACTGAGGAGTCTGATAGGCACTGACAGGACCTGTCTCCCATGAGTTAGTCTAATGTGCTTTTTAAATTGATCTAAACTTTTTGGTTTAAACAAATCTAAACCTCTGCAGTGCACTGAAATGCAACACCAACCTAATGAGTGTCAGCCATCTCTAAAATCACAGGGAGCTGGGGCAGCCTTTTGTGTCACACAGGGCTCATCAGATGTAGGACTGGCAGCCAAAATAAATCAGCAGAGCAGGAATTTTGAAGCTTTTCATTCCAGATCTGCCACCAGCCAGCTGGGTGACACTGGGAGAACCCTTTAGCGCATCTGTTTTGTTCACTAATAAAAGGTGCAAAGTTGATGCTGTTCTCCGTGCCGGGCCCAGCAGAGCGCGGTTGGTTCTCGGGTGAAGCCTCCTGACTCTTTGCTGAACAGTGAGGATGTTAACCATGTGTTTTTTCTGTGCTCATGTCCTGTTCTGGGTGGGGAAAGGTCTAACCTGGAAAATGCAGTGAGCAGAAGTGGCTGATTAGCAAATCCCTGTTGTGTCTGTGATGTGACAGCAAAAGGCAGATTGCTGTTGCTGACTGTGCTCCTGTGGCATTGAGGGTGGCCAGGCAATAAAAGTAAAACTGTCAATTGCACAGTAGGCAGGAAAGGACAAGAAGGAGGTGTGATTTGGGAGTGCTTCTGTATTCCTGATGTTTCTCCAGTGTTTATGAACTGTTGATTTTCTTGCTTTGAGTGATGGGACCCTAGCAAAGAGTCTGGGGATTCCCTCCATGGCCTGGTGCCAGGGAGATCATGGAAGGTCAGCTCAGGTAAAGCCTCACTGGGGAGCTTGACAAGCACTGAAATACTGCTGAAATGGAAATTTCAGTGTTAGGGAGTTTGGGTGGCTCTTTCTTCTGTTTGAAATATAGCTGTTGTTAGAGATGTTTCAGCCAGACCTGCTCGCCCTGGTCCCTGACATGGGAACAGCTAAAGCTTCACAGATCCCTTGCAAACCTTTCCACTTCCAGTTTAAATGAACTCATTATGTTTCAGCTTGGCAGCAATAAGAGGATCAACGTGGAAGAGGGAAAAATCTCAGAGTTAAAAGAGATTTCAAAAACACCTTAGGAAATGTTCCCAGCCAACCACAAACCCTCCCTGGGGATCCTATCCACATATTAGACCTCCAGCTGTGTATATCATACCGCTGAAAAAGGAAAACTTGGCCTCTGCAGTGCTTGGATGGAGAGCAGGCTGCTGTGGTGGAGTGCCAGAGAGCCTTGTCCTGTGCAGGAAAAGATTCCCTGCTCAGGGCTAGGAAGCCTTTCAGGAAACTCATCAGAAAATGCATGAGGTGGGGATGGTAATGCCTTCCCCAGGCATCATCCAAGGGCATGCTGCTTTATGGATTAATTCCTTCCCCGTGGCTGGGGCAAAAATACTCTGCTTTGCTGATCAATGGAGCCTTGCTGTGGGAAAAGCACAAAGTGTGTCCTGTTTTCATGGCCGTGGCACAGTGTCAGCAGTGTGTGCTTTGGGAAGAGTGTGTGCCCTGTGGGATCTGAGGCTCTGTCCCAGACACCTGCACAGTGGGCCAGGGAAAAGTCAGCTGTGGAAAGGGAAGAGGGAAAATGTGCTTCCCTGCCTGGCATGTGCCAGATCTCCTCGCACCAGGGTGTTCCTGCTCTGTTTTGGTGAACACTGGGCAGGGAACTTCCTCCCATCCAGTCACTCTGTACAAGTGGAGATGCCTTTGGGTAGTGCTGGGGGGTCAGATGCTGCTCTCAGTCTCAGCTCTAAATTATGGCATTGACAGGAAGCTGAAGTGCACATCCCAGGTTTCCACCCAGCACTGGGATGGGTCAGATCCTCTGTCCCTCAATGCCTGAGCTGTATTCCACATTCAGGTCCCCTCCAAGGAGTCCAGACCTCTGAAGCTGCCTTATTCCCTGCTTGCACTGTTGCCCTAGAAATCAGCCAACCCTGTACATTTAGGGCTTCAGGTGGATTAAAGCAGTCAGCAGAAAAACTTCCCTTGGTTTTGGTTTGTTCTGGCTGAGCCAAATTATGATAGGGAAATTCTCAGCAGAGAGCTGAATAAAATCAGGGCTTTTGGAGGAAGGAGAGAGGCATTTAATGAAAATAATTTAGTTTTCTGTAAAAGCTTTGTGGTTTGAGTCCCATAACATCAGGCTTGAAGGGTTTTTATTGGGGTTTGGAAGGGGTGGGGCTGTTTCTGGTGATGATGCTGAGCCTGGTGGAAAGGAGAGAAAGTATCTCAGTCTGTGCATGTGCAAGGCAGTCCCTTGGTTTGGTGCTGCTTTGCCATCTCATGAGTCACTTCATCCCCCTGCACCTCCGTGCTGCTCAGTGGAGTGACAGGGGTGATGTCTGTGCTTCGAGAGGATTAATCAGCTCTTTGCAGCAGTTTGGGAGATCTCATGGAAAGGAGCCTTAGAAGTGGAACAGATGGGTATTTGTGATCCAAATACTTGGTTGCTTCTTGCCCAATTCCAAATTTGCAGCTGCCAGCAACTGCTGTGTGCCATCCATCATTTTGGAGCTGATTTTTTGCAGGAATGTAGGGATGCACTAACCCTGGCCAGCAGCAGGCTGTTACCCTCCTGGTTGGGTGACCCCAGCCTCCTTGCTGGGCTCTGTGTCAGCAGAGATGTGCTGGGTCACTCTGGTCACTGCCTTCACAGGGTAGGTTTCTGTTGGTTATGTTAATTATCATAGAATCATGACATTGTTTGGTTGGAGGAGAGCTTTTTGGCTTTTAAAGAAAAGCTTTAAACAGCTTTTTGGCTGTTTTGGAGAACAGAGCAGGAGATTGCCAAGCACCGTGGTGTTATCATTGTTATCACCTTGTTTTCTCTGAGATGTCCCTGCATCTCACCTGTGTGACAGTGAAGTCTGCTGCTGCCCCCTGTGCTTTAGGAAATCCAGTTTAGCCACAGTGTGTAGCTAAAATGTTGTAGGGCTTTTCCTTCAAAAAGGAACTAAACACTTACTAAACATATCTGAGCCAGGAGCTGTTTGTTCACTGCTCTGTTCCTGTGTGGGATCTCATGGCTGTGCTCGCTGTGGTTTGTCCTCCACTTCCCTTGGTGGGGCTGAGAGGGGTGCACAGGCCAAGGAAGAGCCTTGGGTGTGGAGCTGTGAGTAGAGAGGTGCAGCTGTGCAGAGTGCCCTGCTGTGTGTGTGTGGCTGGGCAGGGCAGGAAGAGCTGCTGGCTGCTGGGCCTGTGTGTGGCGCTTCTCCTCGGAGAGTGCTGGGGCGCTCTGCCGTCACTCCAGCCATGGAGGGCCCTGCCATGCAGCAGGTTGTTAGCATGCACAGCCATGCCTTGCCTGGCTCTCAGCAATCCCCTTTTCCCAGACCATTGCAGCTCCAGGATTCACTGTTTCATGCCCAAGGTTTGTGCAGCAGCACAGCCCTGTGCCCCAGAGCTTGGCGGTGCATGGGGTTGTGATGTGCCCTCAGTCTCTGCAAACACCCAGAGTTTCCCCTGCCCTGCTGAAAGGACTTCCAGCTGCTCTGCACACACATTTCTGCATCTCCACTGCATCCTCACCCTGGTTCTGACCAGTAACCAGGCAGAGAGAGGTGCTGTGCTTTGGGTTTCTGCATGGCTGGAATGGTACCTGGGAATAACACCCTCAGAGACTGCACTGGGGTGCACAGGGTTCCTTAGCAGGTGTGCCCCTGAAATGGCTCATGCAAGGGAGATGAGAGGCCTTTTTAAGGCTGTTTGCAGATTATTGATGGCAGGGAAGTGTAACAGTTATGCAAAGGTTATGCCACCAAGGGAAACGTGGTATTTAGCTGTGTGATTGCCACTGAAATCCATTGCCCTTCTGGCTAAACCTCCCCAAAGCTCTTTGAAAGTGTCTGGCATGTGTTCCCTGAGTGTGACACAGCAGTGTATAGGTCAGCAGAGGAAATTAGCCTGGATCACTGTGTGTGGCTGAGGGAAGCCTCCTCCTGACAGGATGAATCACTGGGAGCAGCTCACAGCCTGGTTCTGCAGCTGGTTCTGGTGTGTCCCCTCTGTGTCCCTGCTCACATCCCAAGCTGGTTTGTGTCCCTCACTGGGTTGCCTGGCTGTTCCTGTGCCTTTAGCAGCTCTCTGGCTCTGCATCTTCAGTGGTACAGTGCTTTTCTGTAGCCTGCTGAAATGCAAGGAGATGCTTACCATCCTCCCTAGCTTTGCTTTAAACCTATTCTGTCTCCTTGCAGCCATTAAAACTAAAAGCCACGAGTTGTGCAAGTGGATTTTCTCTATATTAATGCTTTCAGGGACTCTGGGCCACTTTTTACTGCAGACTGTATGTGCATTGTTAGGAAGAGGAGTTGGACTGTGAATTTACAATATGAAATGGTTGAGGTTTAAGCATTTGCATTTTCCCTGTGGCTCAGGAAGGTCCCAGTCCTAGCTGAGGAGCAAGTTTCCATAGCAGATTGTAGGAATCAACGCTGTCCTGCCCAGGTGTTTGTGCAGCAGGCAGCAAGGGATGGCTCCTGGTTTTAATGAGCTGCCCTCATGAGCTGTGTGTTGGGAATGGGTGGGATTGATGGATTTCCTGTAAGTCAGGGCACAGGCAGCAGCACACAGTCAATATTTGAGCCCAGCAGCTGGAGGTGGTCACTGCCCTGTGTGGGAGCCTGTTCTGGACCCAGTGGGGTGCAGGAGGGTCCCTCATCCCAGGAGTGCATCCAGAGCTGCCAGAGAAAGAAGGATGAGCTCATGGCTGCGGTCTTTGGGAATCTCTGGAATTTGCTCAGTGAGAAGCAACATGCAAGGGGGGGTTCTTGTCCATGATGTGACCCCTCTGCCATTCCAGCCTGTGCAAAATGTGTGTCATGTCTGGCCTCCTCAGGGATCAGCCCTTCACACAAAGGGACTTTCCTTGAGGATAGGAATGCCTCCTTCTTGTTTTTCCCTCTTGGAAGGCAAGGCAGGGTGGCAGGAGGGAGAACAGGGTGATGAGGTGGATGATATTTGGTGTAAAATGGAAGGTATTAGGTAAGGCATTGATGGGAGAGCATCTCTGGGGTGCTCTTTTTCTGTCTGCAGCTGTAGCTGTAACATCAGCAGTGTCAGCGCCACCCTGACAAGCTGACCTTTCCATGACACAGGATTTTGCTGTGGAAAACAGAGCTAGGAGGGGCTGCAAGAGGAGAAATAGTTTAAAAGCCCCCACAGATTGCTGTGTCACGGTTCCCTTCCTGCTGGCTGGTGGCACCTCTGGAACCAGGACCACACTTTCCCTCTTCCTCTGGCAGGTCTGAAGCTCTGGAGGGGCACCAGAGAGAGGTTCTGGGGTGCTCATCAAAGGAGAGGCTGGAGGCACTTTTCCCCTGAATGCTTCTCATTTGTTGCCTGGTAAATGTAGGCTCTTCCATAATAATGAAGTTGTAAGTGTATCCTCTGGAATTGATTGAAAGACTGGTTCACCGTTTTAAGGTATTTAAAGACTTTAAAGACTCTCTCATTTGAAAGCATAATCTTATTTTAAGACTCTGGATATTACCAATGCAGTGCTTCCATTTAGGGAGGAAGGGGAGGAAAGGATATAATTGGGATGAAAAAGAAAATTAAAAAAGAGCCTAGTAGTACCTTAGTAAAACAGATGGTCCTTTCTCCAGCCACATGTAAAAGTGTTCTGTCTGTGTGGGGATTTAGATGTAATTACAGCTGCCCTTGGAGCTCCCTCTGATTGTTTGGAAGAACAAATTCTTGGGGGATCCACTGAAATGAAACCTTTTTTGTGTCCAGCTTTCTCTTGTCATGTGAGGGAGATGAGGGAGTTCCTCCTTCCTCTCTGCTTCTCCTTTCTTCCAGCAGATAGCATAGAATGCTTTTTCCATGTCAACATAGAAAGTGTATAAATGTTTGCATGTATAAAAGACATGAGAAACTTAAACCATCACTATTCTTTCACTTCTTCATTCTGATTGATCCTTTAAGGAGTGGTCTGGGGTACGGTTCATGGAGAGGAGTCCCACCTTTGGGACAGACCTTCCCAGCAGCCTGGTGTGGTCAAGCTCCAGGGAGCTGGCCTCATGCACATCATCATTTGGGAGCTAATAAGCATGAGGCATCCAGATGGCAGGAATGATGTGTGTATTGTAGCAAAACTAATGCTAAGGCCCAGTGGTAATGCAATGTTCCTTGGGTATCAGGAGCGATGTTCTCTTCTAAAATGGTAATAAAGAGCACATTTGCTTATTAGTAATGAATGTCAAGCCATTCACCATCATGAAAATATCCTATTCCCATGACTTTGATAAATAGCTGCTGAAGCTCATGAATTTTTAACAGTAGTCCTATATTTAGGGGCTTTCAGTTTCTGGGTGAGATGAAAGGCGCTTCGGAGATGGAGTTCTGGAAACGCCTCGTCTTCTGCAACCACTGGTACCTATTTAAAGCCAGTATTGTCTTTCTGATGTATGACTAGTATGTTGACATTGATTGATGTGATTTTTATGCTGGAGATTGGGCTCTAAGCCTGCCTGTCACCATAAAGCAAAATGCATAACTGCAGAGGGACCTGCTGTGTACTTTGCTTCATCTGCATGAGCTGCGTGTTCACTTTTCCCCACAGTCACAGAATAAACTGAACCACTTCTTCTTCTGTGTAGGAACCAGCTAGGAGGAAAAGAGGAAGCAAAACTGAAATCTAGCAGTGGGACCCCAGAGGAAAGGGCAGGACCCAGCTCTGTGACACAGGACAGAGCAAAGTGTGGGTTTTCCCAGGATCTGGACCCTGATGGTGCTTGCTCTCTGGCTCGGTCCAATGAGCAGCACTGAGCTCCTCTGTCAGGGATGCTCCCCTGGACAAAATGAGAGTAAGAAGGAGGAGTGGCACTTTATAGATAATTACAAAGGAGACAGAAATCTCCCGAGCTTCCTGTGCAGTTCAGACGTGAGGTGTGGGGAACAGAAAGTGTGCACTCTGTCAAGGCTGTGCTGGAGAGCCAGAAGCCCCAGTTTCACTGACCTCAGCCCTCTGAGGGCACTGATTCCAAAGGGTGCTGTGACAGCCTTGCTGTGGGAGTCACATTGGTCCTTAGTCAGTGCTAATTGCTGGAAAGCAATTAGTTTGTTTAGACAAGGCCGTGGTGGTTCCTATCCATGGAAGATCTTGCTTGCTGCATCCTCTTCTTTCCACAGCCATCCCCAGTTCCCATCTCACTCTGCTCAGCAGAATGATGTGCAGTTGCCTGGACTCTTTTCAGAAATAATGTGTTTCATCCCATTTCTTGGGACAGCATGTGTCCCAGTCTTCTCTGAGATGGTCATTGCCAGGTGCATGATGAATGCATGTAACACTGAGAAAATTGTTGAAATCTCAGCCTGGAGTAAGGGAATTGCTGGTGGCAGGGTAATAAGTAGGCTGAGAAACCACCCAGTTGAACCTGGACATTTTCAGCTACTGCATCACAGTGCAGTAAAACTGGAAAAATTGGATTTAAAATTGGATTAAATAATGTCCAGACCATGAGCAGGTAACTCTGAGGAACCTGTCAGGTGTGCAGTTGGTGTGAGCTGAGGGTCTGAGCTAGGCTTGGAGGAGCAGAGGGGTGTTCAGAAATACCAATGAACTGCAGAAGAGCTCGAGAAGATGTGGTGATGCTCAAAGGGCACAAGTAAGACCCCTGTGCTGTGGGTTTCAGCCAGCCAGAGAGCTGACTGCAGCTCTCTTCCACAAGAGCTGGGCTTGTGGCTGATCCCAAGCCAAGCTGAAGCCAGAGATGTTGGGATGCCTTGGAAAAGGCTGGCTGTCATCCTGAGAGCTTTGTCACCTGGAAATCCTTCCCATGCTAATGTTTACACCCCCAAGAATTCCCTTCTAATGTACTTTTATTGCTCTATCAAAGTAAAGAATTGCTCTAATTTCCTTTTATAGATGCGTTAGGTAGGTGTAGCATTTTAACCTTGCAATCTTGGAATGGAAATTTTCTCTGCCAGTTTTATATGCAAAGAGCTAAATGATGGATGTCTGAAGTATGGAACTGTCTCTGATTTGCTAAATATAATTTTCCTAAGATTTAAGTGCCTGAGCACTTTAAGCACCTTGTGTTGGGATGGAAATGGGAAAGGAAAATTGCCTCTGTTGTGGCTGAGAGGGGAAGGGACCAGATCCTCTGGGTGTCATTTAAGCTTAAATGGAAAATCCTAACACGCTCTGGGTCCTGTCCTGTGCTCCCCAGGGTGTCAGGACAGGGGCTCCCTGTCATGGCAGGGCTGCCCTGCCTTTTCAACCAACTCTGAGCCTCTAGAGGAGACAAGCCATGTGTCCTCATTATCCAGAACTGATCTCCAAATAATGGTAAACACTGATTATATCAAAGTAAGAAAATAGTTAATGGGATGCCTAATGTAAAATAGCAGAGATTGTAATAGCTTTAAGCATTTATACATTCAATGGAGCTTAAAGCATATTAGAGCTGCTCCACAGATGAGCCTGGACAGTTCAAATGTTGAAATTCATTTGCAGGCAGTAAATCCCTGCCCTGATGGCTTTGGGGGAGGCCTGGAGCAGAGCCTGCTTTGGCAGGAGGGCAGTGCTGGCTTGGGGGCTGCACTCTGTGACCTGTGAGGGCTTTTCCAGCCCAAAGAGTTCTGTGGCTCCAGGATCTCTGTCCCACTCACATCCTCCTCTGGTCCAAGGTGCTGTCCCTGTGCCACATTCCAGGTGCTCACAGTGGCATTGCCCTGCTGCTCACCAAAGCCAGCCCACGTTGAAGCTGCCTTTATTCCTGGACCATGTGTTTAAGCCACAACTTAAAACATGTTTCTGGCAAAATCCAAAAGTCTGGTTCTTTGCAGGAGGCTGTTTTGGTTGTTTGTTTTTTTTTTTTGTATGCTCCAATCCAGGTTCCCAGCTACCCCTGTAATGGGGCTAAGACTGAAGCAGACAGGGGAATTTGCTCCCCTCCTTTGAGCTCATGGCACCCCTGCATCCAGCACTTGGGATGCTGAGAGATTAAAAAGTCCCTCTCTTTTTCCCCCTCCCAGAAAAGAAGAGAGTGCCAGCAGCATCTCTTCCTTTCCAGGTGGCTTTATAGAAGTGCTTCTTGTAAAGTTGCCTTTTTTGGTTAGCCTGCCCATGGATATGAACACAATATAAATATTTGTTACCCAAAATAAAACTAATGAAAGAGGGACTGTATTCCGTTCCAAATCAAAAGAAGTCTGGGAACTCCAGAATAGCTGTAATTAAGCCAGTAAATTATTAGGAATTTCTGGCAGTTCGTGTGAGGACAGGAACCAGCCAGGGATTTGTTCTTTTCTTGCTTGGCTTTTGTTCTTCTTGTTTGGTTTTGCTAAGAGCCTTCCTTGTACCAGCTATTTCTGCCCAGAGTGCATGGCTGATAATGGATCACTTTGCAGAAGCATTTGTCAAGGGTAACATCTTGATCCAACACCAGCTGTGCTCAGGTCTGTAAAAGTTGTACCACTGGCACTTGTGCTGATAGCTCCCTGTGCTGCCTCTCACAGGGAGCAATTGCTGCTCACGATGGGGCACAGAGCAGAGCAAAATCTACTGCGGAACCCAGAAAGGTTGGAAGGGACTTTAAAACCTGTACAGTGGCACCCCTGCCATGGACAGGGACACCTGGCACTATCCCAGGGTGCTCCAAGCTCCATTTAACCTGGCCTTGGACACTTACAGGGATCCAGGGGCAGCCACAGCTTCTCTGGGCAGCCTGTGCCAGGGCCTCCTCATCCTCACAGGGAAGAATTTCTTCCTGCTATCCAATCTACCCCTACCCTCTGTCAGTTTAAGCATACATTTGTATATATGTGTGTATATATATATATATATATATATAAAAAATAGAAAAATATATAAAAATATATAAGCAGCTTATATATATAATATATATAATATAATAGATATTATATTAATATATAAAATATATTTATACAAATATATAAAATATATTTATATAAATATATATTTACACATATACACACATATATAGTGTATATATTTATATATATATAATATAATATATACTATATATATAAAATATATTTTTATATATTAAAAATATATAAAAATATATATTTACACATATACATATATATTTATATATAGTGTATATATTTATATATATAAAATATATAATATATACTCTATACTATATATATTTTATATATATATATAAAAGCAGCTTAACTATAGCATGATCAAGTGAAACACGGGAATATAAAAGCTCAAAGATCCTGGGAAACAATTGCCAGATTCTTGCTGTGACAGAAATTAGTTCCTGTACTGATCAAAGGAAAGTATACCCTTCTCTTTAAAGGTCACTTGCTGCTGTTATTTGACTTAAACTCTCTCTGAACCATATGCTGTTGCATATTATTTATTATTTCTGATTTCTCCCCCATTTTTGCTGAGATATATGTGCTTGTTGTCCTTGGATCTCGATGCACCTCTGACCTTGCAAGCAACTCATTTGCACTGAAGCCAAGGCAGAACCTTTTTGACTTCACAAGGGCTCTGCTTGAGTTTAGGGGTTTGTTCCTTCAAGGCTGTGCTTCCTGCAGTGGAGGAAAGCATCAGGAGAGTGTATGTGCAGCTGGCATAGGGAAAGAGCCCCATGATGGAGCAGGGCTTGAGTCTGGGGGCACAGTGTGACCCAGCACACAGCCAGGAGAGTGTAGAGAAAAGGGGCAGCACACAGTGTGGAGTGTGCAGGGGCTGGGCTGTTCACATGCTTCTTTCAAAGGAGATGCATTTTGCAAGTTCTGAACATGTTAAATTCTGGAGAATTATCAGTCAGGTGTGTATGGAATGACAAGCTGCTCAGATTTTGGGGACACCCACAGAACCATGCATGCTGTGGGTTGTGTGCATGTTCATTCACAGCCAGGTAGAACAGCCCTCCAGCCTGGCCAGAGCTGCCCTTCCTGGACTTGGTGCTGTGAGGCAGCAGTGGAGCTGCTCCACTCCTATGGGAGTGGAGGGCCCTGGGAGCTGCTCTGGCAGCTGTTTCCAGGCTGTGATTTCTCTCCAGTGCTTCCTCCAGAGTAGCAGGGAGTAATGTTTGTTCTCACTTCCCATGCAAATGAGCTGCCAGTTCTGAATTCCCCGTGGTGCACAGGGTTCACCATCTCATATTCCCCCATCTCCTCCCTCCTTTCTTCCCCCAGCCCAGGCATAAGTTGCTCAATAGAAACTCAGACCTGTGCCATTCTGTTCACACCACACCTGCTCTGTCTGGCTCATCCCTCTGAACAGGTACCTGGCCAGCCTCAGTAGCTCCAGCAGGGGTGAAGCTCCCACTCCTCTGCCTCTTGCTGCCACCTCTGTTGGGTGCCTGTCCCCCCAGGGGTCAGGCACAGAGCCTGGAAAAGCCCCTGCAAGGTGTAGGATGGTTCCTCTGGGCATGCTGCATGATTTACTGTGGGCTCTGAGCCCCGTGCTGCTTCAGCTGCTGCTTTGCAGCAAAGTGGAGACAGGAGTGAAACATTAGCAAAATGTTTTATTATTGATGTATCACCATAGTTTGGCTCTCTTTGCATTTTGGCTTATGCCACTGCAATCCAATCACCATTTTCACTTAGTAGAGAGTAAAACATTATTATATATATGTATAAATGAAGGTACTGGCCCTCCCTTCAGGGAGAATTTGACTGACCTCATTGATTTTAAATGCAGCTAAAGATGTTCACAGTCCCTTACCTGTGCTGTGTGAATAATGTTGCTCCCCCTGGGAGCAGGGTTTGGTGGGTTGTGTGTGTGTGCCTGAGCTGGTCTGCAGGCAGTGGCAGCTCTGATGCTGCACAGATCCAGCAGTTCCTGAGCCCTCTCACCTCCTGGCTGGTCCCTGCTCCCTGTGAGGGACAGACAGACAGCAGGGAGGACAGCTGGTGCTGTCCAGGGGTGCTGCTGGGGGTCAGCGAGTTGGGTGAAACACGCTGCAGGCAGGTGCTGAATGTGGTACTGTTGTTTACCCTCAACACAGCAGCAATCTTGAGCTTGAGTTTAAAACAATGATTCTGAGTGTACAGGGAGAAAGGTGACTAATGGCTTTAAAGTTTACTTTTCTTTCCCTGTGTAAAAAGCTGTCAGCCTGGATGCAAAAGACATTGTCTGGGTTCACATCACAAGGTCTGCTCCACTAACATCTGTCCCTCATAGGTGACAACAGCAGAATTCACAGGGAAAGAATTGTGGGGACAGCATGAGAAAATGAACCAAGGCTGTAAATATGAGTTTTCTGTGCTTGTAACTCACTGAATGAACATCTTTCATTTCTTAAAGCTGTGGGAGATTTCCCAAGGGTTTTCTTGTCCTCAGAATAGAAACACTGGCTAGCAATATAAAAACTTCTTAAAAGAATAAGTGGATGTCTCAGCATTTGTAACTATGGATCCAGTACAGTGCTGGATTTTTGGAAAAGTAATCCTTTTGAAGAGGTGGGAACATTAAATGTGAGAGGGAAAGGAGGAGCTGGGAAGAGGGTTCTGAAAAGTGCCACCCCCAAGGAGTGGTACAGCAGCACCTTCCCTGCACACCTGGCCTGGACAGAGACAGGTTTGTGTTGTGCCAGCCAGTGCAGAACCTTCTGTAAGCCTATTCTGGGCTGAATAGGGTTCCAATTTTACAGAATTGCACACTGACTGAGAATAACAGGACAAGAATTAATTCCAGCTCATTGTATTATGACTAAAATAATTTTCTCTTGGCGGGTGTAGATCCAGACTTTTCCTCTGAATCTGGCCATACCCTTTTGATGGTGTCTCCAAAAGGTGTGGGGTCCCTGTGCTGCACAGCAGCCTGTCAGAACACCTGGGGTCAAGTGCAAAAGAGCACAGCTTCTCACACCTAATGCTCATCTGTTCCTGCAATGTTTAGCTCCCTTTCCAAGGCCAATCCATACCTTGCTAATGGCCTTCTAATTCCAGTTATGTGAATATTCCTTATATTCATTCACAGTTCCACAAGTTGCCCTAGTGCAAGGTAGAACTGCACCCCTGGAAGGAGTGTTGTTCAGCCCTTGGTTTTCTGGGAGTGTGACCCTCAGGAACTGAAAACTGAGACTGAGTTGTGTATGTCCAAGGGCTGGAACCCCCTGGGAATGCCCTGGGAATTGTGCCTGATGCCAACAATGCAGGAGGTAACTGCGGAGGTGCTAAGCTCTGTGAAGATCCTGCCCTTCTGCTGCTCCAATCTGATACCTGCCAAGTCTGCAGGACCAGAGTGGATTATCAGGCAGAAGTCTTTTATTCTTTGAGTTTAGGTTCATTGGCAGGGTGGTTGGGGTTTTTTCTGTGCAATCAAAATAAACCTGGCAAAATCTGCACCTATTTTCTGACAAAGGCTGGGGACTCTTTTAGTGAAATAACAAACTGTCTGGGCTTTTATAATCCACTAAATAGGGCAGCTGTTGTTGGAGTGGTGTTCCAGCAGCACCCTTTATTTCTTCTTAGAAAGGAGCTCCTGTGTTTTGCAAAGCTCTCCTCTTATCTGTACTCATCTGCACCTGATGCAGCTAATAAAAATGCAGCAGATTTCAAATTTGCATACATTAGTTTATAATTGTATGTTTCCCAGTGTAACCCACTGAATGTGTTTGTGTTGGGGACAATGTCGTGGAGGATGTGCACATGGACATTTTGGATTTTCTCTGAAAAGCAGGTGCATTTCCTGCCAGTGTGGGGTGGGAACCTGAACCTGAGGGAGCACTGGGCATTTCTGCTGTGCACAGGAAGGAGGGCCAGGATTCCCAGCCACTACACTAGAGACAGTTTATGCTATTTTTGTACTGGTTTTTCCCCATATGCCTTTACCTTAGGTGCACTTCAGGCTCCTTGAACCTCCCAGAGACTCTTGATAAAGGGATTGTGTTTTTATCATCTGTCTGTAATGAATGTAAAGTCTCAGAGGCAGCTGCAGGAGGAGGGGAAGCACACACACGTGTATTGGCAAACCACTTTGCATATTGCTGCAGGCAGACCTCCCTGTGTTTCCTTTGGTCAGGAGTTTTTCTTAAAGCTCTGAGGGAAACACTGGATTTTGACATAATGATGTTTTGCTGAGGAAGGACGAATCCTTTCCACCTGATTTACCTTTGTTGTCTCTCAGCTTCCACAGTGTTTTGTGTTGCTTGTTGGGGTTTTCCTGCTGTCCTGTCCTTGAGCTGGTACCTCCCTGACTAATTCCTTAGGCTGCACACCTAACAAAGGTGTTCCTGGCAACCTTTGGCACCTCTAACACAGCAGATGTGCTGGGGTGGGAGGGGAAGGCAGCCTGGCAGGACTAGTTCTGCCTTGGAAGGAAGGAGTCACAGCTCCTGGAAGTGGTCACAGCTCCTGGTGGGTGAGCTCTGACTGGTGATGAAAAGTCACAGGCATTGCTGATTCCCATAAAGGAGAAGGATATTGCTGTGTTCCTCTGTTGTGGATATTTTAAAGATGCTTCTGCTAGTTTGTTAGGACTCCTTATAGAATTTTCCAATCCGTAGGAATACAATTAACAGTAATAACCTGAGCCTTTGGGTAAAAGACTGTATGTAAAAAAGAGTTTTCCTCCTCTGGTGCAGTGCCTGGGTAGAGCTGTTGCTTGCATGAGGAACAAAATTAAAATGCAGCTGCCTTTTGCTCAGTTATTGCTTCAGAGGCAGCAAAACCAGGAGAGTGAGCTGGATTGTTTTTCCATTTAATCTTCTGTGCAATTGCTAATTAAGTCCCTATTGCTGGAGCTTTATTAATGCTAAAGATGTCAAAAGCAGAAAGAGCCTGCTAAAGATGTGAAAGGCAGTTTGATTTTTTTCCAGCTGATGGCTGAATGTGAAGAACTGACCATTAGAAGAAAGCTGTTGTTTCAAAATCTGGAATTACTGAGAAGCACTTGAATGTTAGAGCATCGTCTTCACACTGGCTTTTTGATTTATAACCCAAAGCCATTCCTTCAGCCTAATTAACAGGCTGTTCTTAAGACATTCATAATCCAATTAACATCCAGAGCAGTAATAAGGCATTTGAGCAAATGGAGGGAATTTGTCTTTCAGTGACTTGCAACAGTGCATTTGCAGCAAAGGCTGTGAAGTGCTTGCTGTGCTCCTCTCCGTGGTTCTGTGCATTGTTGGGCAGTGGGAAGAGAGCTGCCAGCCCCTCCAGGAGATATTGCACCAGCTCTGACTGCTTCCCTCAAGGAAGGAGCCATGCTGTGCTCTAGGGGAGCATCTGTGGGTCACAGGGTGGTGCTGGCCACAGCAGGAAACGGCACAGTAGAATTTGGGGAAGGTGGTGCCTGGGGACAAGGTAAGCTGAGCCCCAGGGAGGTGAGGCAGAGCCTCTGGCAGGTGGCTGCAAGGCTGGGTTGGGCACCCTCTCTCTGTGCTACTGAGCAGCTCGTGGGGTGGGTGTGAGGAGCTGATTAAACATCTGAGCTTTCTTTCCCCCTCTCCCTGCTTTTTGCAGCTCTCCATGAGTTCCCCAATGACATCTTCACGAACGAGGACAGGAGACATGGAGCTGTTGTCCTGCACGTCCTCTGTGTAAGTGTTGTGACTTTGCCTTTCTTCTCCTGCTGGCGTGGACAGGGCCCGGTGTGCTCAGGAGCTCTGATTGAAGTTATTTTCTCTTTGGTGCATTTTCATCTCCTGTATGGACTGTGAAGTCAGGGATGTGATGTTTTATTTCTTCTTGGGATCTTCTGATATAAAGGAGTCAATAATGGAAGGATGGTTTAAACTGGCTTCCCGCTTTCAATTTTTCTGTAGACACCATCAGAATGTCAGGCCACAGTAAAAAGAAAGTTGTCTCTGAAAATGGGACAGTTTGGCATCTTTAAGATGAAAACTAAATGTCAGAGAGCTAAAAGATACAGGAGTTCTGCAAGAAGTAACTCTGGAACACGCTGAAGTTTATGGCATAGAATAATTGACATAGAAATATCCATGGCATTACATGGATTGGAAAGTTTGCTTTATCAGCTCTTTGAGTTACATCAGAGGCATTCTTAAGCAGCCAAGAAAATACCTGCTCCTAATGAATGTTTAGAAGCTTTTAACAATTTTTAGTCAGCTTAAATGAGCAGTCACCATTAGCTGTGAGAAGTGATTCATGATTTCTTTTTGAGCATAAATTAGATTGTATTGTGTATTTTAATATGAGCCCTCTGTGTAAGGATTTTATTTTGGCTAAATAGCTGCAGAAATTTGTTGAGTAACGTTGCTATTGACCGTGCCTGGCAAGTTCAAGAATCTCAAGTTTCCATGGGAACACTGAGCTTTGAAATGTTTTGGAAACTGAGCACTGGACCCGAGCTGGATTTTATATCACCAACAAGAATACTCCTAAAAATTCATATATTAATTCAGTTGTGAATGTGCCTTTAACATGTACCAAAATGGAGTCTGGAGGACTGAACTGTCTAGTTCAGAATAAAGAGAAAAATCCGTTTTTAATGAGAAGTAGAAAAGCATCCACTGTCCCAGCAGAAATGTACTCAGTTTCTTCCCTGCTAGCAAGCAGCAAGGCAGCTCCCTCAATCCATTGTTCCATGGGTGCTCCATTGTTCTCTGCAGCAGTTTGGTGGACTTAGGAAAATTTACTGACCACTCTTTGCCTTGTGGTCCTTGGGGTGCAGGACCTGGCTGGATTCATCCTCTCTAATACTGGGATAGCTGGAGACAGCCTCTTGTCAAAGAAAAAATTGATGCTCAGAGAAAACAGAACACTGTTAGCATTTAGCAACCTGCCTCTAGTCTGGGTTGGAAGGGGGGTGCTCTTTGTATGGGGGTAATGAACCTCCAGTTCTGTTTTTTACCTCCCAGAAATAATTACCAAACGTGTGATGAAATCAGAGCAGAAGCAGAAATGCACTTTTTTTGGGGAAGGAGGGTACAGACACAGAGTTTTTTTGCCTCCACTGAGGTTTCTTCATGGGTTTGAGGAAACTGGACTGTAAAAGGAGCTCTGTAATGGTAGGGAGAACAATGCAGTGGTGATTAGAGGTCATGTTAGTGACCTCCCCTTAAACAATTTCTATTCATTTCACTAAAAATGTTGTTCTCTGCCCCTCTGCCTGTACTTTCATGTTTAATTCTGAAAGACGTCAAGGCAAAGCTGGTTTGCCAGAAGCCAGAGGAATGGGGCAAAAGCTATCACTGGGACCCTGGGGAAGAGCAGGAGGCTTCCCAGGGCATCTTCTCCCTGTTGTTTAATAAAAAGGGAAAAGAGACCCCAGCAAATCTTCACAGTGGGGCTGTGTCAGTTGCTAAACATGATCTGATAACTTCACAAAGATGAAAGTTAATCCCTAAACACTTGAAAAATCTAGGAGAAACTGGGTAGGTCAGCAATAATTTTAGGTCTGAACTGAAAATACTTTGGTTTGAAGGAGAAGTGGGCCACTGAAGGCATATTATTACAGGTTGGAGTCATGCTGTTTAATTTCTCCTGGATACTTTTTCAGAGCTCAGCAGCTGACTGCTTCACTGCCATTCATGATTTCCATGGCCCTTCTGAGAAAAAGCTGAGCTGCTGAGCAACTCCCCACTAAGTCACTGGTTTGGGATGTTCAGTTTGGAGGGGCCAGGGTCTGGATTGTAAGTCTGGTGCTGTTCCTGCAGCATGGGAGCTCCCTAGCACCCAAGAGCTTCTTTTTGCAATCTTAATATTGTTGTTTGTAGAATCATAGGGTGGGTTGGATTGGAAGGAGCCTTACACATTATCCAGTTCCAGCTCCCCTGCTATGGGCTGGGACACCTCCCACTATCCCAGGTTACTTCAAGTTTTGTCCATCCTGGCCTTGGACACTTCCAGGGACCCAGGGGCAGCCACAGCTTCCCTGGGCAACCTGAGCCAGGGCCTCAGCACCCTCACAGGGAAGAATTCCTTCCCAATACCCAATCTACCCTGCCCTCTGTCAGCATGAAGCCATTCCCCCTTGTCCTGTTACTCCAAGCCCTTGTCAAAGTCCCTCTTCAGCTCTCCTGCAGTCCCTTTGGGCACTGGAAGGCTGTGTAGGTGCTCTCTTAGCCTTTTCCTGGTTTTATTTTGCTCCAGCTGACATCCCCATGTGGATCTTCAGCCCTGCCATGCTCAGGGGCGCTGGCAGCAGTTACCCCCTTGAGACAGGGTGATAGTGGAGCCCTGGAAAATGTTAAAGATAGACTTTGAAAATGTTAGGCTTTGTGTTTTCTCAGATCACTGCACCTGTGTAAGCAGGATGATAAATGATATAATTGTTAGATGTGGTGATTGTTTAGTAACTAAATATAATTATTGTAGAATCATAAGAATCATGAGAAACTATGTTAGAAATTTAAGGGGGAACCATGAGAAGCCATGCTTGACTGAAATCTATGTATACAATAGAACAATATAAGTTTAATAATTAACATGAAAGTTATATAAGGATAGAATATAAAAACATGATCATCTCGAATGTGTGGTCGGAGTCAGATTTGAGTTGAATACTCCTGACACCCAGAGCTCTTAATAAAAGCACCTGCATATAATCACTTATGTGATTATGTGTTTCTGAATGCTAACAAGGGGGGAAATGGCTTTGCTGAGAAATTCCCAAGGTTTTGGCTGGCAGCTGAGAATGGGAAGTTTGGTCTCTGCATTACCCTGGTGTTTTTGACTGCGCAGTGTTGGTTCCTCTCTTCCCAGCCTCCTCCAGCAGGTGTGGAGTGCAGAGCCAGGAGATGTTGGCTTGCCAGTGTGAGGAGCCTGTGCATGGTCAGAGCTGGACTGAGCAGGCTGGAGGAGCAGTGTGTGTGCTCAGCCATCCCTCCTGCTCCTGCCTCGCCACTGCTTCCTGTAGCCATGGGAACAGGGCTCTGACAGGCCCCTGCCCTGCCTCCTGCCAGGAGCTGGGAAATGTAGGTCGCCCTGGACGGGTCCTGTCTCTGTCTATTTCTGCATCGGGTCAGTGGCCAGACACATCTCATTCCTGCAGCACAGGGCTGTCTCCTTAGGGGGTTGATTTCTCCAGTGCCCTGGCCATCTGTGGGAGCACGGCTGGGCACATCATGGTACACAAACTGCTGGACAGAGTCAGCCCAGGCTCTGTGGCTCTCCCTGCCTTGGTTGGGGGTTTTTAATTTCCCTCCAGCAATGGAGTTTTAGGTGGGTTTGTCTCAGAATCTCTGCTGGTCAGAGTGACCCGTGGATGTGTTAGAAAGTCTCTTTTCTCAGCCCAGCACTCGAAGGAGTCAGAACTCTTCTATTCTTGTTCTCAACGTTGTTTATTCTTTCTTATCTATACAATTCTTTCTCCTGGCCTGCCAAGGTCCACTCAGCAGGACAGACAGAGGCACTCTGGCCACTCCTGGGGTGGTGTTATCTTTTTATACTAAAAACTGTGTGTACATTATTTGCCATAACTTTCCAATCACCTACGTTAGATAGTAAGCTTCTATTCTAAACCGATCTAAAAATGCCAACATCACCCAGGAGATGGAGGCTGGGAAGAAGAAAGAAGAAGGACAGGGCATGCCCAAATTCCTCCATTTTTGGGACCCCAAGCCCCCATTCTAAAAACCCCCCAAAAAATCTATTTTTCTCCTGGTGACAAAACTAACTATTATTTTACTTAAACTCTTTTGACTTGTAATTCTTCATATAAAGGTTGGTAATTGTTTTTTCCAAGGGCTAAATCAAAGGCACAGGGGGTCTTGGGCTCTGTGCCAAGGTCTCTGAGCCCCATGGGCAGGGTCTGGAGCCCTCCAGGGCAGCCAGAGGAATTTCCTGGATTCCGACAGGTTTGTGATGCAGTCAGAGTTGAGAAAAGCCCTGTGCTTGGTTAAGGTGGTTTCAGGGGTGGCCCCTTGCTAGTCCTGTCCCCCAGGGCAGGGTCTGTGGGGCAGCAGCAGGCACCCCACCCCTGCTTTGCTGCCAGCAGCAACCTCAGGCTTTCACAGCCCCCTGGGAAGAGGGCAGGTCTGTGGGGATTGCTGCTCCTATGATGGCATTATGCTCTCTTGTGAAAAGCTTCCTTCACTCAGTGAAGCGAGGCTGGGTGTGAAGACTGTCATGGGAAGCTCAAAGGACTGCTGGACAAACATGAAAAATGACCATTTCTGTGCTGTGCAGTGGAACAGGTATTTTGAGTAAGAAAGCTAATCACCTTTGATGCAGAGATTGCATCTCTGTTTGTTAGAATCACCATTTTAAAATCAGTCCTAATGTGGTAGTTAATCTGGCATTTATAATCCTTTTATGCAGGGCCATTGCATTTTCCTAATTTTTTAATGTCCTTTGAGGGAGGAGGAGTGAGTGTGTTTTTTAAAGTGTGTTGCCTGGCTAAAGACTCCCATATCATCACTTGGAACTGAAAACAACTGAGCCTTATTTTGTGTGTTGAGTCCTCCACGTTGTACTCTGCTCCCATTGCACAGGCCATATTCCATGTCCCCCATCCAATTCCTTAATTCCCAGAGGCACTTTCAGGTGGAACAGCCTTCAGTCTGTGCTGCCCTGCTCTTTTCCAGAGCTGCTGCTCCCATGGTGCTTGTGAAGGCAGGGGGCCATGTGCTGAAGGAGAAATCCATGTGACTCCTTGGTGGAATCTCAGGATGCCTTAGGTGGAAGATGGTGCCACCTCATCACACTGAGTGTCTCAGCTGTGCTGCTGGCCCTCTCCTCACGGGACATGCCATGCAGACTGGCCTCCCTGATGCTCCTGCCTTTCCTCCCTCTTGCATAAAAAAGCCCCCTCCTGCTTGTGTTCCTGCTGGCCCAAACTCTAAACATTGCTTTGTTTTGTTTGTTTAAAAAGCAAACAAACAAGCCCCACCAAAAAGCCCGAAGAACTTCCAAGGAAGTAACAGTGCCTGTCCTCATGTGTTCACTGACTGTGGGCAGCTTCCAGTGATGGAGGCTGTGAACAAGGCTGGGGTTTGGCCAGATACTCCTTCAATTCTGACACTTTGCACTTCATTGCACCCAAGCCACTTGAATGAACTTAGGGAAGACTCAGAGCCAAAGCCAGATTTGTGGCAGCAGTGAGGTCATTGAAGGGAATGCTGGAGTGCACAGGTCCCGTGGGCTCAGCCTGGTCAGTGCTGTCAGGCAGTGCTAGTGCCCATCCCGAGGAGTGCAGTGGGTTTGCTTTTGTGCTTCCAGCTCCTGCAGCAGGGGGCCAGTCCCCACTCCTGGGGGGATGAGCAAGAGCCTGGGGGGGCTCCTTCACATTTATTTTTCTGTTCCTTACTCATTTCAGTGCCCTTTTTGCCTTTTGTCTTGTACCTGACACTACTAACGAGAAAGCATGGGCAGACAAAGGAAAATTCCCTTGTCACCCTTGAAGGTGGTTGTTGTGCCCTCTCACAACCAGGACACCATGAGATTCCACTTGAATGCTGGGACATGGAGGTGCTTTGTCAGTCTTGAGTGCACTGGAAGCGACACAATCCCTCCCCTGGCATCATTTGAATGTGCATCTAAAATTCCAGAGTAGGAATTGTCCAAACTGAAGAACTGGTGGGTGCCTTGCCCTTGGTGCCTCCGGTGAGCCCTGTGGAACGTGGCATCATCTGTGGACACCTACAGTGCAGGGCAGTGCACGTGTGGGGGCATCTGGGGTGAGCTGCTAGGGCTCTGGGGCATGGCATGCTGCCTCCCCTTGGCCCTTTTTCCCTTGCTGGCTCTGGGAGGTGCAGGAGGCCCAGCAGCCACGTGGAGCCCTGTGCTCCGTGGGCGTGGATCGTGTCAAACGGAGAGGACATGCTCACTTTACAGGAACGATGCTGCTGGACAGATTAGCATTCTTGAGAGGCATTGCTGTGTGTTGGGACAGGGCAGTGAGGGCATGACTCACTGCAGATTAATATGATGAGCAGATCAAAAATCTAAGCTGAAGTTAGGCACCCGCTCTCCGTTGGATTTCAATGGAATTTGGCCACATCACTCTCTGGAGCCCTTTCTGATCCTTGTTCCTATCTTCCTTTATCTCTGTTGATACAGTTGGTATTGTGTCAGCAGCTGGTGCTCCCTTTGCAAGATCAGGTTCTTTGCTGCACCCAACAGAGTTGGAGACCTGGAATTTTGCTTACTCTTGTGGCCCTTGGGGCTGTTTTGCAGTGTGAGATTTTCAAAAAGCTTAAGTTACACTTACTCATGTTTATGATGAGGGACAAAGAAGCACAGAAACTATCCAAGTGACATTCTAGCACCTGTTGTGTCAAGATTGTCAAAATAATTTGTTATGATGAAATTCCCATTTCTAATCCTGATAAAAATACACTTGAATTATTTTTGAGCTTGAAAAGTTTTCATGGGCTGAGATGTACAGTAATTACTGGCTTTTTTGCAGCAAAGTTGTAATTCTGGCAAATTAGAATCTGTGGTTTTGGTGGGGCTGGGGGATTTAAACCTGTTCCTGGAAAATCAAAACAATAACAAAAAACCTGGAGGCCACTTTTATTGCTGCTTTCTCTCCAGAAAAAAAATACTCTGGTCTCCTTGCATTACCTGAACTTCTGCAGGACTTCAACAACAAGCAAAGCCAGAGGATCTGTTGGTGATGTGCTTGGAACTGTGGTTCCCTAGGATTAATACACTGTTTTTCTACAAATATTGTCCACTTCTCTCAGCTGTAGTCAGTCACTGGAGCTGCACTGCTTGTAGAAGTAACTCTGTGCTGGTCCTTGGCAGGTGTCACCAAAAAGGTGGAGCTGTCTTTGAACCTTGCGGCAAGTCTTGGATGTGTCCATGCCAGAAAACCAGCGTGGGCTGGGAGGCAGACTCAGCCTGGCTGGGGGGGTGTGCTCTGCTGGTGCCTGGCAGGCTTTTCCCTGGTTTTCCCCTATGCCAATGGGAATTTTCCCATCCAGTGGCAGTCTTTGTGTTGAGGTGGGGAGTGAGCTCCTCCTTCCCTGTGGGCAGGATGGGCCAGGTTGCCCTCCAGGGCTTTGCTGTGTGGATGTGAGCCACACTGTGCTGTTTGCCTCTTGGGGCAGAGATCAGGCCCCAGCACATTCTGTTTAATAGTACAGAAACCCAGATTAAATGCTTCTTGCATGAAATTGAAGAACTGATTGGCCCAGTGTCTTTTTGAGTCCTGTGTTCCCCCTTGGTTTTATTTGTTCCTATCTGAAATTTACCACTGGGACCCAGGTGACATGGCAGGGCACTTCAGTCCAGAAAAACAAGCTCCTTTTCCCTTTTTCAGAACACTGGACTTCAGAAATTACTCCTCCAGGGTTTAGTTTTTCACAGAACACAGTGATAAAAAAGCCTTGCACTGCCCAATGGGGGGAAAAAGGAAGGCAAAAATACTTCAGTGTGGCTTAGCAATGTGCAGAGAATTAAAAAAAAAAAAAAAAGAAAAGAAAAAGAAAGAAAAAGCAGCCTTTATGGTGAAGATAAAATGTTGGCAGTTTTTGATAGTTTATAAGAACTTTTGGATAAATACTCCACGATCTTTCAATTAAATCCCAGACAGCTCTATGAATTCTTCTTGCAAGAGCATTTTATTTTCTTGAAAAGTCTGTACCAAATCAAACCTGGGATGGGTTGGGATGCTGCTGTTCAGTTCTGTGTGGCAGTCTCCAGACTCAGCCCTTTCTCTTCTCCCTTGCAGGCTGTGTACATGTTCTACGCCTTGGCAATCGTCTGCGATGACTTCTTCGTCCCTTCGCTGGAAAAGATCTGTGAAGTGAGTGTTAGATGTTCTGTTCCTTCCTCTTGTGCTGCTTTCACAGCACTTCTGGAGAGCCTTGGGCTGTGGTGATGGTGTATTTATTTGCTGTTGTCCTGCAGTGTTGCCTGTGCTGCCTGTCTTGTTGCTCAACATGACGTGTGTGCGTTGACTCAGCTCTGTGTTCTTCCTCGCAGGACAGGCTCTCCAGGTGCTCCAGGCATTCACACTGGGGTGGTTGCTGCTGCCTTTTGTTTGTGTGTCTTTGCAGATGTCTCTGCAGAAGCACCAGGCCCTAGCCTTAACTGACAGAAATTAAAACTCTGGTGATTTACCCCAGTAGAAACCGTGGATCTTGTACCCTGTCCTCACAGTCATGACTGTCAGACCTTGTGTTGTGTGGGTGTAAGTTGTAAAGCAGCAGGGACAGCTAGGTCAGCTGTAAAGAAGCTTGTGAATGCTTCCAGCAATTACAGAGGACTCTATTTCTCTTTGGTAAGGTCAGGATGCCTAAATTTTAGAAGACAAGGAGTACATTTTTGCCTAAATCAGCTCGGACAGCCACGGAGCAAACACAGACCATGTGCCCAAAATTACTGCGAGCCGTATCTGCTGTCAGTTCTAGGGCAGTGAAATCTCTGTGAGGGGAGAATATGGCTGGTCTTGGCACTGAGAGGTCTGTGCCATTTGTAGAAGACACCTGTCCATGTGCCTGGGAGCAAGTGTCACCCATCAGGGCGTGGGCTGTGCTTGCCCTGGGAGAGGTGTAGGAGCTGACAGGGCAAGTCATTTGTGCTGACAGCACTGATGGAGGCTGTCTCCAAACTAACCTGATACTTGAAGTTCAGCACTCTGCTGTGTGGGCCTTTTTTTGCATCATCAAAGAAGAAAGCCCCCAGGAAATTCCACTTTTTGGTGCTTAAGTATAGAGGTAACTGAAAGGTAACAACATAAGGCAGGAGCTTCTGTCCTGCAGAGTTGCTGCACCCTCTGGGGCTGAATCTGGGGAACCCCATTGCAAGGTTCAGGAGAGGGAACACTGGGGTGGGTGTGGGGATAGGAGATGCTGGGGGATGTAGACACACTGAGTTCTTTGACCTCCTCTGTCCCAGGCAAGTGAACCTGACTGGGAATTGTGGCTCTAGAAGCTGGCTCAGGTGTCTGTGGATGAACAAAACCTGGGCTGAGGGAGCAGTGTCTAGGACAGGCTTGTATGTTGGGGTGCTGTCAATATGCCCAAGGGCAAACCACCCCCCCAGGAAGCCAGCACAGCTGGTTGGCTTGGCTGGTGGCCTTGCTTTCAAGAGGCACCACCATGAGTTCCAGCAGCTGTTGTAGGATGGATGTCTCCATAGTTTCATAGAGCATCCTGCAGAAGAACCTGGCCTCTGAGGATCTGCTTCTTTCGTGATAGTTTTAATCCTGTTTAAAATAGTTTTCCATAAATCTGTATTTTATCACGTTCAACAAGCTTTATAGCAACTCCAGCAATGCTGTGGTCTTCTGCTTCAAAGGCACTCCTGGTGAGGGCACATCCTGTCCTTTTCCTTGTCCCCATAACTTATGTACAAAGGATTGTTACCTCTGTATGGGCAGTGGATAGAGTTACCCTCCCTCAGGGGCGAGGAATACCCATTGTAGAATCTTCAGAAAAGGCTGCTGTGAGGATTTCTGCTCTCTTGTCTCTGTGCAAAGGTACTTGGCCAAGGAGCAAACAGCAGAGGAGCCCTGCAGAGCTGCAGGGAAATGGGGACAGAGGGAGGTTTCCGGTGTCCTGCCAGGCTGGGGGGCTGCCTCAAAAGCCAGCTCTGCCAGGGACACTTCCCACCACCCTGAGCTGCCTTCCCCATGCTCCTGGCTACCTTTCCTGTGCTCCCACAGTGGCAGCTGCTGCCTTGGTGTAGTAACAGCTCGGGGTGGTGGCCGTATGGCAGGAGCTGGTGCTCCTCTTCAGTGCCTTGTGGCATCTGCTGAGCAGATGCAGATGGGTGCTGGGTCCCTGGGAGCTGGTGCAGATGGAACAGTGGGAGTGCAAACACAGAGGGTGTAATTAACCAAGGAAATCTGGAAGCAGCATATGCTGATGAAGTTTTTGTATAACAGTGGGTCCTTTCCCTTCCAGAAGCTCCCAGTTTTATTAGACAGTCCCTGGGTACTGCTGAGGGACAGGTACAGGAGGTCAGTGATGTAGTCCAGGAGAAAGGGGGTAAGGAGAGGGTAAAGCAAGGCATAACTTGTGCCAGGGAAGGTGGGTGGAGGTGCATAAAGCCTGAGCCCTAGCCCTGCCCTTTACAGGTGAAAGTGGGAAAGATGAGGTGTGTGTTGCTGGGGTTGTGGAGCACACAGACCCATGAGTGGTGAAGCCACCTTCTCTGTTGGCTGGCGTGGTGACCTTTCCCTCCTCTCTAAAAGTGTCCCTGGCATAACCTGCCCTCTCTGCCAGGTGATGCTCCCTTCAGTAGCCAGTGTCTGTGGTGGCTTTTCCCCTATACTTAACCTTTGTTTACAGGTTTACCTTTACAGGTGCCCGCTGTCAGCAGGCAGGTTAACGCTGGGAGTGGGATTCCTTCAGCTGCTCAGTGTGCTAATCAGTGACTCTGTGTTTCTCTGCAGCGCTTGCATCTCAGTGAAGATGTGGCTGGGGCAACTTTCATGGCAGCAGGAAGCTCTGCTCCTGAGCTGTTCACATCTGTCATAGGTAAGGAGCCTGCTGCTGCTTCCCTAAACCTGCACCATTCCCTGGCTGTTTTCAGAGCTGAAATGGGATTGCTGTGTGCATGCAACGTTTGTTATAAGCCTTCCTGGGCACACATGGCACTGACTGTGGGGAGTCCTTGCCACAGTCAAGGTGAAGTGACTCTGGGGGTACTGTTACCTTGGCCCTGCCAGGATCAGTGGGCACTTTACCATAGTTGCCCATTAACCAGGTTTCACCTACAGCATTATCCTCTCCTGTCCACTTTCCTGCCCCATCTGCCACGCTGTGGGAAAGGATTTCCCCCAGATTTCCCTCTCTGGTACCCTGGCACACTGTTATGTCCTCAGTGGCAGGTTCTCTGCTATCACCTGCCCTCTGGTTAGTCTTCCAACACTGCTTTTCCCTGGAAAAGCCAGAGTGGGGTGGAGGAGAGGATTTGAAATGCTTTCTTACAGCAACAGGTTGGTCAGAGCATCACATTTCCAAAGCAGCTCTCTGCTTATGGGAAGTGTGATGAAGGGATTCAGCCATCCTGAAGTGTGCAAAACCTGGGAAAACTCTCAGTGCTCCCACAGCAGTGGGGAAGGGGGACTGCAGGCAGTGTTACAGAGTGATGTTCTACCTAACCACATCAAGAGGGTGAAGTGTTCCTGCTGTGAAGCTGTGTGCTCTGCAGAGGTCTGATTGCACAAACAAAGCCTTATAATTTGGGAGCTTAAGTTGGACCAAGTTGGGATTGTCCTTTGGTTAAGGGTAGTGCAGCATCAGGGTGAAAATAAAACCAGATTCCTTCAGGTGACTTAGAGAAGCCCTGATGATCACCAGGATAATTTTCCTGCTGTGGTATAACCTGCCAGGTGCCCTGTGTCACTTAGCAGGTGAGGGCTTCTGTGTTTCTGAGAAAAGGATGAAGTTGGAAAAAATATGTGAACTGGTGTTGGAACCTTAAAAGCAAGAGGTGAATTTAAACAGACTGACAGCTAGCAGGAGATGGAGTGTTATTTTTAGGCTGGCTTCCTAAGGAAAGGATTTTGTGCAGCACAGTGATGCATGTGTCTGTCAGTTCATCTCCCTCACCATTAACCTCATTGGCCAATTTTAACCAAATTTGACAGAAGAGCTCTGAAAAAAGCTTGTGGCATAGCCCCATAACTCATCCTGAGAGGCTTGTGAGTAGCTGTGGCCAGACAGCTCTGAATCATCTCCAGCTTCTACTGAAGCTTCATCCCACTGAATGATGTTGGGATCATTTGGGATGGGGATATGGGAAGGAGCAGAGTACTGCTCAGGGAATATCTTATGGGAGACAGTTTCCTGTGGATTTGTGTCCCACCAGCTGCTGCCATGAGCTTCAGTGTTTTGTGATGTGTATTGCCATAATGTTGGGTCACAATACCAGGAAGTTAATAACTTGGATGTGCTTGGTTTCCATCACACAATCCATCCAGGTCCCCTCAGAAAGCAACTCTCTGCAGTTTGCCGAGTACCTGCCTTTAGATTCATTAATAGGGTGTGGGGTCTGCAATTCTATGTGAGGAAAGTCAGCATTTCCCATTTACACAGCTTCTCTTGAACTTTTTCTTCAGGTGTTTTTATCACAAAAGGAGACGTAGGCGTTGGAACCATCGTGGGCTCGGCTGTATTCAACATCCTCTGTATTATTGGTGTGTGTGGGCTTTTTGCAGGACAGGTAAGAGCATTTAATGATTCCCTACAGTTCTTGCTTCACCCTGTGCCTTGGCTGTACTGCAAAATCAGATGCCAGGTTCACCACCTTGCCACAAATTTTTCTGGTTTTGCTGTTTATAACAGGGCCCTGTGCCGTTCCTCCTGCATTTCTGAAATGAAAAGCAGCAGCAGCAAAGGTCAGCTCAGGCATTTTGAGCTGCCCAAGGTGTGTGGGTGGGCAGAGGAATAAATGTTGGTTGTTTGCTCCTCGTGTAGTTTGTGACTGCTCTCCAGCGTGTCAAACCACTCCTGACAACACAAGCTGTTCATCTGAAATTAAAGCAATTAAGCTGTGAGATCTGAGCTGCTGTCTGAATTGCAGACATGATTGACTGTATAATTAAATACCTGAATCTGCATTTACCTTTGCACTTGCCAACATGCCAAGTGTTTTTACAATCTCATAAATGTTCTCTGGCGTGTTACTGTGCAGATTTATTTGTAAAGAGGAGAAGCAGAGTCATGTTACCAGCACAGGGCAATGGAAGAAGAGGTGAGAAGACCTTGGTCAGTCTGGGAAAGCATGCAGAGAGATGGGGTTTTCCTTATGATCCAGCTCTGTTTTCCTTATGATTCAGTTCTGTTTTCATTAGCTGTGAACTTCTACAGGCTGAAGGTGAACATTTTCAGTGTGAGGAGGCCTCAGGATAAGGCCACAGCAGTGCTTTTTAACCACCCACGTGCCCTGATTTGCATGCAACATGCAGCTGGCAGCTACAGATGCTCAGCGTGTCAGTGGTTCTGCCGTAACTCTTACTGTGAAAACCCAGTTAATTGAGGTACATTTTTAATGACCAAAGCCATCCCAGGGCATGAGGCTCTGCTCCCCAGAGGTATTCTCCTGTCATCAATAGGACTTCCTTCTCAGGCTGCTTTTCTTCATGCAAATGAAGGTGATTAACTGTCTAGCAGTTAATGATGGCAGAGGAGCCAATTCTGATTTTTACTCTCCACAGTATTGATTGCATGCCTCAAACCTGCTAAAAAATGGCTACAAACCACAGCTTTGGAAAAGGTCTGCTAGAGTTTGGGGCTTGACAGAGAATGTCGGAATGTCAGAGGCCTTTTACAGATGGGAGATTGTTGTTTCAGAAGGATAAATCACAGCCAAAATGCCCTTGTAAAACATCTTCAGCCTTTCAGCCATAGTAGCTTTCAGGAGTTCAAGTCATCCTAGGCATAGTCTGTGAGTTTCTTTCAAGCCAAGCGTTGAGATTTTGACTGCTTTGCCCCATCTTTGTTTTCCTTGGGACTCTGCTGATGATTTTTGGGTTGTTTTGTCACGTCACATAACCTCTCTTTGCTGCAGTCTAACCCTCAGAGGGTGGGTGAGCACTGGAATGATTGACGTCACCGTGTGGAACCGTGATTTTAGTGAGCAAATAAGAAATTTCAGCGTCAATAATTGCAATGTTTTATATAAAACTCTGGATCAATTTATGCTTTTCATTGTTTCCCAGCCTTTCACCAAAAAGTCATTCCCTCTTAGTGGTGTGATTCATCATTTGCTTTGTGTTAGTATGAGTAGGAATTCGATTTTATTGTCAACAATGTCTCTACAGAGGCACTAACATAGATGGTAAATTTGGTTGTTGGTGAGATTTCTGTTCTGCTGGGGACCTGGATCTCAGTGGTGAGTTGCCAGGTGAGCCTGGGGGCTGGTTGTTGGTCAAAGCTGCTTGCTGTGCTCCAGGATTTTTTCTTTGAGCTCAGACCTGTGGATTGAGCAGCTGGAGCCCTCAGATTTTGAGAAGCATTGCCCATGGACTGGGAATCCCAGAAGTCAGACCTGCAGGGGCCTTCTGCTGCATTTCTGTTTTTTATTTTATTTTTGACTGGTAAACAGTTGAATTGTAAAATACTGTCCAGCCCTCTCCAGGATATGTTTTATTTTTTAATTAGGTTGTAGTTTGTATGTGCTGTGTTGAATGTGTTGTTCTTTGGCCTAAGAAAAGACTGGTTTTGAGTTTGTGCACCATGTTTAGAGAAAGAACCAAATGCACAGCCCCAAAAAGCTGGTATGCATTTGCTTGAGCACCAGCCCTAATTGTTTATTCTTCCAAGCCTTTACTGGCTGTATGCACACACTTTTCAGGATAAATCAGAATAAGCATCCCACTGCTGGAACAGGAGAAGGGAAGCGTGCCCACGCCTCTGTGTGACGCTGCACACCTAAAAAAGGCATTGAAAGACCATTGTGAGGGTTGAAAGTCAAACGCTGCAAAGTTAGAAAATAGCAGTGTGAGGGTTCCCTGTGCACCCTTAATTTGCCCCCCCAGTGTGTGTGCATTATTATCCAGGCTTTAATTACAGAGTCTCTTGCCGGGTTCTCCACGGGCTCCCTGCCTCCCTCTGCACACAGAATGGACTTTGCTCACTTAATGAGCAGATATTCAGGATTTTGTTTTCTCTTATTGTTCACTCTGTGCCCTTCTGCCTTATTTACCAGGCTCTATTCAAGCCCCGTTCCAGAGGCAGAATTATTAATTTCCTCTTGAACTTCTGCCGATCTCGGCACTATTGTATCTGAGCAGTTGATGAGCAGTTAATTAATCTTCCCCAAACCTCTGCGAGATGAAGGGATGCTTTAAAGATGGGGAAACAAAGCACAGAGAGATTAAATAAAAAAGAATAACTTGTCTTTTTAGGGGCCAATTAGAGCTGGCACAGGCCTACTCTTTCCCCTGGTACATAGGATTCTGTGGCATGCTCGTGGGTCCTGGCTCCAGGAGCTGCTCCTGCTGCTCCACAGGGCTTTCCTTGCTGGAAAGCCTTGGTTTGAGTGGCCATGTCAGTCTCCACACAGCCCAGCTCTCCTTGGGAGCATTCAACTCCTTGAGCCATATGAGCGCCTCTTCTTCTCCTCATTCCCACCTCCTTCCACAGGGCACCACATGGAATGCCTCTGTCCTGAGCCCTGCCGTCATCCCCAGGGCGGTTCTTGTCTGGAACTAAGCAAGTGATTTAACATCTCCTAACATTTAGTGGTTGCTCTTGCCAGTGTGGTGGTGATGGCGTTCCTTCTTGTCACTCCCCCTGCCGCTCTTGAGGCCTGAGAGAAAAACTTTCACCACATTCCTCCCTTGGGTCATGCATCCACCCATAGCTGCTTTCCGAGCATCCAGCTTTCTTCCAGTGGTTTTGATCCCTTCTCCTCTCCCCAGTCCTCTGCTCTATGTCTCCTTCTCCTGGCTAATGTTAGCCATGCCAGGCAGACACCTCTAGAGATGCAGGAGTCTGCTCTGCAGCCAGGGAAATAGTATTTTCCACTGTTTCATTTCATTTCCTCCAGAGATTTTAGATTGGCGGAATTTATAAAGTGACAGTGGATGCAGGCTGCCCTGGTGTTTGATGGCCAGACAAGAGCCATCCCATGAAGGCTGGATTTTCTAAATTAGCATCCACATTCTGAAAATCAGAGCTTTCAAATATAGCTTAATCTGGGCCTCCGCAGAAGCAGAAGAACTTCATGTCTGGTGTGTGTTGAGGTGTTTGATCAAGGCATGTTTAGAGAGAGAGCTCAAGTTTTCCCTGTGGATAGTGAATGCTGCCCATGTGCCTGTGGCAGTGAGCCTTAGAAGCTCCTCCTGCTTTCTTCTTGCAGCCTGTTGAAATATTCTGCATAGCACTCACACCCAGAGGAGGATTTCTCTTATTTCATCCAGGCAGTAGATGAAAATAAGTATGGAAATAAGTTAGGAGCTCTTCTCATTCCCCACTTGCCTGTGCAGCGCAGGTTGGATGTGTCTGCAGCTGTTTCCTCCTATGTCCCTACACCTTGGACACCAGCACGTCTCCTTGCAGGTGGGCAACTGCTAAGGCACATAACCCAGCTGTTGTTTTTCAGCTGCTGTGTCTGCTTTGCTTCCTTCTGGCAAAAGGGGGAACGAGGAGGTCAGGGAGCATTGAGGGAGAATGAAATGGCAGCAGATGCAGCCCTTCAGTCAGTAGTCCAGCAGCGGGGACACAGGCTGGATAGCAGCGAGGAGGCTGCTGTCTGCCTTGTGATGGATTGCATCGGGCTTTTTCCATGCTTGCAAGCCAGCTGTGGATGGGGAGCTTGACCTTAACCTGGGGTCCCCTCCAGGCCTTGGTTGAGCTGTCCTGTCTTCTCTCACGCTCATGTTTGTGCTTCTCAGGCCCTCCCCTCCTTCCCCTGCCCTCTCGCTGTCCTTGGCGGCAAGGACGCGGCATTCTCGGAAGCTGTCCTTGCTTCATTCAGCTCTCATTCAGGCCAGCACAAGCAGAGCTTGTTCACTTTTGGACATTCCCCCATCCAGATTCATCTTGTTTGCACAGCTCTGCTGCTCTCTCCTCGCCATCCTGTCCTCCCAGCACTGACCCACAGTGTTTTGCAGTGCTGCAGAGGAGGCTGAGAAGTGCTTATGTGAGAGCAGCATAACCATGAGTTGCAAGTCACTCCATGTAATTTTGCATGGAATGTGCGTGGCTTGATTTGTTAATCAGTGTTTAACTGCTCTGTTTTTTGGTTGAGTCCAAGTTTCTCTATTTTACCTTTCCCCAGAAATAGACAGGCTTCTCTGGGTGGGGCAGGGGACCAGGAATGCTGGCTTGTGCCACAGATCCTCTTCCAGTTATTGGTTCTGTCAAGGGGCATCATTCCTCAACGTACTGGAGCAGAAGAGGATGGCAGTGACTGTCTGACCTGCCTCCTTCTTTTCCAGTGGGATTCTTTTACCTCAGGAATTAAACTAAATTCAGCAGGCTCTCCTTTGTCCAGGTCACAGAACCCCTGTGCCAGCTGAGGTGCCTCTAGGAATTACCAGCTGCCATGGGTTATGTCAGTGGAAAATACGCCTATGTTGGGCATGTTGACCAGGACACTAAACAGAGTTTAATAACCTGGTAGAATGTTTTTTAATGAAGCAACTGGGACTTCTGTAAGCTGTTTTACCCCACTTCTGCCATTCAGCCAGCTTGCATGCTTCTTAATCTTTTAAGCTTTAATTTCACTCACAACTCAGACTGCAGCCATTACTGACTTTGGGCTTTGATTGCATTCATGAGCTTTTTTATTTTCCTCTCCTTGACTGTGGAGAAGTTTTATAAGGTGAGAGTTGGAATCCTGTTGCTTTTTCTTCACTGATCTCTGAACATAGGTGGAAAACACGTAAAACTCTGGGGAAGTAGTTTAAGGAGAACTTAGTGCCAGCTGTTGGGACTGTTCAGTGCTCTCAGAGCCCAGGGCACGTTGGGGTTTGGTGCTGGCAGCGTTTTATAGTGACCGTGAGCCTGGTCTTTCACTGACACAGGGCTGTGTTGCAGACATGGGACACGCTAATAGGTCAGACTGAAGTAGTGCAGAGGCCAAGGCTGTGGTCCTTGGGTACCTAAAGCTGCTGGCATGGCACACACAGTGGTGTGTGAAAGCCCAGGTACAGGGGAAGCAGGGGGGATGATGGCAGGATGCTGTGCAACATCAGGCAGTCTGTAAGGTGCTGAGAGTGCAGCAGGACAGAGAGGTGTGGATGGAGTTTCAGGATAGAGAGGTACCATTAATTAGAGATGCTGCCCAGGGCAATCAGAAGAGTTGCAAATGGATTCCTATCAGCATCACACCAAGGCTACTTCCTATTTGTCACAAAAACCATCAATATTTTTGGTTTTCTCTGTCAAAATTGACACACAGATCAATACCATGGATGTACCATTTGTATGATATTTTCTCTAATCATTTATAGTGTAAAAGCAAGGGAGATAATAGAAAATCTGTTTTTTACTTCTGACAAGGACCGGCCAGTCCAGAGACTGGGAGATGTTTACTCTGTGCATGCTTTCCTGTCTGCAGCTATCCTTGAATTCTGCTGTGGATCCTGTGGTCCAGCAGAGGCCTTGGGGTCCTGCTGCCTCAGCACTGTGGGAATCTGAGCTAAAGAGACATGCTGGTCCAAATAACTCATGGATGATTATAACCACCAGTTGAGCAGGGAAATATTTCTGGCTTTGTCCTGAGGTTTGGAGAGTGTCCACTGTTTCCATTCTGAGAATGTCACATAGACAGATTGCTGCAGCAGTGATGAAAATATCAAGAGAGGCCTAAAAAAGCAAATATTCTTGGGGAAGTAATGAGAATAGATGGAGTTGGTGCACAGTGTACAGACTGGGAGCCAGAGTGACAACTGAGCTTTGCAGAGAATGGCAAACCAGAGGTGAAATTAGGGGCTGGTAATTGGAAGGAGGCTTTTCTCACAGCAGGTCCCTTAGATCATGGCTGCTTTAACTGCCTGAGAGAGATGGATTAGGCCTGGATTTTTCTTTGGCCTGACCTGTGCTCATATTTGGTGTTCTGCTGAAGCTGGGAGCTGTGGTTAGTATTGGTCAAAGCCTCAAGCAAGCCCTAATGCTGCATCATGAGACCCTGGGGTCTTTGGCCAAAATTATGGTCTGGAGACTGAGCTGGATACTTGTACTGTCCTGGGATATTCGGACATGACCATGGGGTATAGAGGGAGTGTCACTTAGTCCAGGACATCCTGCTGTGCAGTCTGTCCCAGCACAGGGCCCTCTGGCTGATGCTGGCTGCCTGCTGGAAAGCCTTTCTGGCTTTCCTGGGGCTGTGCACAGGAAAGCAATGGCTTTCCATGCAGGAGTCTGTCTAAAAGGTCTGCTGTGGCAGAGTGGTTCAGTGTGCCAGGAGGGGATGTGGGATCAGGACTCCTGCTGTGTTGGGAGATGGCACCTCTAGGATCCTGTTGGACCTGCTTGGCTGATTTATGGATGTGCCAAAAGTGCCATCAGGAACCCACCACCCTCCAAACCATACCAAGTCCTGCTTGTGTCTCCCAGGAAAGGTGCAGAGGCTCCACAATGGCTTCTTGCTGACAGCCACAGGTGGATCTACAGCCTAATTTAATGTAAAGATAAGTAAAGCACTATCACACTCTCCCATTAATCTGTGATGCTTCACTGATACCTTGACCAGTGAGAATGAGCAGGCAGGCAGCCAGGTCCTTGGAATTACCAGAGCTGAGCAAAATAATCAGCTGCAAATTTTAAAGGCAGAGCTTATGCCCTGATACCTGACGTAGAGCCCTTTTTATTTTTGTACAATTCTGAATGCATAAGACATAGATTAACTGCAAACTCTGGCCAGCCTGATTCCCTGAAAATCTGTCCCAGACCTCCACCTGAGCCCACTGCTTCCTGTAACAGTGGCCAGCAGTTGGTCATTTCTCTTGCTTTGGCTTGAGATCCTGCTGTTTTACCATGGAACTGATTTGAAATCGCATTGAGGGTTTGCAGAACAGCAGTGTCAGGAGCACAGCCCTTTCTGGAGGGGACTCCAACAGGCTTCAGAAGGCTCCTCCTCAGCTCTGTGGGCAGCTCCTGCAAGCCAGGAGCAGCGTGTGAGGAGGTTCCATGGCATAGCTGGCTGCAGCTCGCCCAGGGGGCTGGCACAGCGCTTGTGGGCCAGAGGCTTGTGAGGGATCACAGCGAGCCGCAGCTCTTCAGGCAGCGCTCTAAAGCCAGATCCCTGCATCTGCTAGGCTGGTGTAAGAGCTTCCCTAATCACTTCTGTGCAGTCCACATCAAAGAGGGGCAGCACGAGGACTGACCCAGATTTTCTGCTCCTGGATGCCTTTTGATGGTGGTGGATTCACTGCTGGCACATCTCTGTTGACCTCCATAGGCTCACGGCTAATCGCTTGCAGGGATTGTCTTTAATCTTTTGACACCCTAGTCCAAGCCTCTCACCCTTCCTGCCTCTCCACATCAGCAAATTAGGTTATTAGCTCTTAATACCTCAAAATCTAGACCTTCTGTGCCAGAGGGTAACAGAGAAACAAGATTAGGGAGATTGCTTCCAAAGCCTGGCATTTCCCAGCAGTGTTAGTAGCTGATCAGCGCTTGAGAATGTCAAGCAAAGAACTGGCCGTGAGATGAGGAAAACCCTCAAAACAATTCAGAGAGAAGAAGATCCCTGAAGAACATGGATGGGATTGCATGCTTCCCCTGGAAGTTCAGCAGCCAGAATACTCAGGAGTGCACATGCCTCTGGACATCCTTGCCAGGGAGGGAGCAGCAGCCCTGCTCTGCCACATGTGCTTTGTCTTGGGCCTGTTGCTGCTGTGGGCAGAGCAGGCTGGAAAACAGCCAGCTGGTGATGGATGTCTCCTGGATGGAGATAAAGCTTCCATGCTCCTAAGAGCAGAGAATTTGGATGAGCAGAAGAGAGAAGGGTCAGTTTTACAGAGGATAAAAAATGAAGTCCTAGGATGAGGCGTGGGGCATGTTGCCACTGAGGTCCTGGTTGCCCTGAGCCAACTTCAGTGCTACAGGAAGCAGACACCAGTGTCTGATTTTAGGGGAGATTTTCCCACTGGTGGCTGATCTCTACACATGTGCTATGTGGAGGAGGAGTGTGTGCTGCACAGGGCTACAGCTTCAGGGGTTACAAACCTCAGAAATCAAGCTAGAATTGAGAAAATCTTGATTTTTCTGCTCTCCAGCCAATCAAAAAGGGAAGTAAGCATTCTGAGTAGTGAATTTTACATGTAGGATTTTGCAGGGTGAAAGTTTACCTGTGAGAGACCAGGTAGCTATTATGGGTAAGTTTACCCTTAGGAGTGATGCTGTAGCATGCAGGGGAGCAGGCTCAGTGCGTCTTGTGTGGAGCCATCAGGGGATGCTCTTGTTCAAGCCTTGACTTCAGAGCTTTTCTTTCCAGCTCAGGTGAACTGGGTTCAGTCCCCACAAAGTGGTCAAGGAACAGCTGAGAGGCATTTGTGTGGTGTTTGGATTTCAGGTACTCACTTCAAAAGGAGGAAACGTCACTGCACTGACAATCAGTGGCTCTACAGATGCCTCCTTATGCTCAGCTCCCACAGGACCAGCTCGCTGCTGGGTTACAATATGACATTATTGCTGATTTAAAACTCAAATTTGATCATGTTTTTACCCAAGCTGATTGCTTCCCTCATTTCTTTTCTGCCTTGCTGATCTGTAATTTCAGTGGTTTACAGCATGTTAAGGTTTATGTGGAGTCCTTGGTGGCTGCAAGGCACAATTTATGCCCCCAGGAGCTCGGTAGTTCTGCCCCAGGATGTGGTTCTGACCAGGCTGAGTGCTGCCATTGCTCTCTCAGTGCTCATGAGCTCCTTTCACCCTCAGTGCATGGTTGCCCTTAACTGTGTGGCTTCCCTGTATCACATGAATCAAATGACAAACTTCAGCTAGGTGACTTGGGCCCTAAACATGTCTGAGATTTAGCTGCCCAACAGTTATTGCATCAGGGAGACCCACTCTGATGTCTGTGAAATGTGAGCAGCCTGTACAGGTGCCAGGCATGAGCATGTTCCCCTACAATCCAATCTGGAATCAGCACAAGGGTCCTTGGGATTCCCACAGGATCTTGGTCTATCAGTTCTGTAGGCCCCTGCTGGAAAGCTGCATTTAAGCATCTGGATCTTACTGTGCTCATTCAGGTGCCTGAGGAAAATTCCTTGGGAAAATATTATCCTTCAAGATCATTGCGGAATACCAAAGAACAGGAGGAAAGACTACCTTGACTCCTCATAGCCAGGCACCTTGCTTTCAGAGGTGTGCTGTGCTGCCTGGTGACACCCCTTAGGCCAGGGACAGAGCTTAGGAGACAGAGCCTTTTCCTGTGGGGGCTGTCCTTTGCTTCAGAAAAGCGATTTCTGTGTGCAGAACTGAAGTTACAGCTGTAAAATCCCCACCAGCATGCATCCCTGCTGAGGCAAGTGCAGAGGACCTTCAGCAGCATCCTGAAAACTGCATGGAATAATGTCCTATCATTTCTATAAACTTCCTTGCAAAATTTGCTCAATCAGAATGAAGGGGCACGCTGATGTAAAATGTGAGATTTAACTGAGGATCTCTGAATAGAATTATGAACCCAGCTCCAGGTTTTTACATTTGGAAATTTCCATCAGAAAGCATCTCCATTTATCTATGTCTCTTTGCCTTGGAATGTATTGTCAGCTGGTAGAAATCTGGTTTGACCCAACGGCTTTAAAAGCCTGCTTTTTTGCTTCATGTAGGAGTTTCTAACATGTAAATGGTTGCATAAAGAGACTTTACACTGGGCATAAATCACATCAATTTTTTACAAAACCTTGCTACTAAGAGACTGTAGAGATTTTTCAGGTATAATGGTCAGTATCTTTTTACAGCATTTGTTTCATTAGCAGTTTTGGAAAATTCCAATATTGGAGAAATTTGGGAAACTATTTTTGCTGACAATGAAATAGAACTGAAAATGATGTTACTGTTCATGTGACTGGATTCATGGACAAGCATGACTGGAGGGTACAGTCAGAAAATTAATGTTTATGTTCAGATCCAAATCAGTGAAAATGAACTATCTCCCATCTTCCACCTTCAGCTTTACACCTTTGAAGGATGTAATCCAGAGTGTTTGAAATGCACTCCAGAACTGGGAAATACAGATTTGAGGAGAAGCTTCTACTGAGGGGACTTCCTAGAGCTGCAAAAAATAGAATCATATTGAAGATGTTACCTCCACATGTCCTTTTGAATACTATTAATGAAATTAAAGATTCACTTGTTCACTGGTATTTTCTTCTGAGTTGCAGGCTCGTGGAGCCTGCAGTGAGAATTCTTCCTCATTTCTGTGGCTTTGGAAAGTGTCAAGTGACGTGAACTGCACAGTGATCCCTTTTTATTCTCCACTGCATCCAAAAATTCCTGAGTTTTGTTCATAACATTTTGCTGGAGTGTTGACTTGAGTGTTTGTCCCAAAACCTGTGTAGGTGCACACAGAGCTGTAGTGATGCTCATCAGTGTGGTCGTGCTGAGCTTTACAAGCAGCAGCCCTCACAGATTTTGTGGGGACACAAAGCCCGACATGGGGGACAGCTGAGTCCACAGATACTTCCAGTGTGGCAGTTCCTGTCTCCCTTGCAGCTGTCCCCCCACCAGCCACAGAAAGTGCTCCCAGTCTTAGGCCTCTTTCTTGAGTTCCCAGCATGTGTGGGGACATCTCCCCACACAGGTGGCACTGGGCACACCCTGCTGGTGTGACAGTGGGGACAGCTCCCCCAGAGTGACAGGTGGCACTGGGGACACCCTGCTGGTGTGACAGTTGTGCTGCAGAGCCTGGCTGACACCCTGTCTTTGCCTCTTTCCCCAGGTTGTTGCGCTGTCATCATGGAGTCTCTTGAGAGATTCGATCTACTACACGCTGTCTGTTGTTGCACTCATCGTGGTAAGTTGGTGAAGGTTTTGGGAGCCCATGTCTGCTGTTTGTGAAGGTTTCCCATCTGTGGGAGCCCATGTCTGCTACCACCTCTAAAGGGAACCTGCCATGCAGAACAGTCGTGTAGCTGAGATCCCAGCTCGGGCACTCACGGGGATTTCTGCTTGTGGAAAACTGCTCGTGGTCTCCCTGGTTCTGCTGGGATGCCTGGCCTGAGGGCAGGAGGTGGAGGAGTGTCTGGAGAGCCCAGAGGGAAAGCTGAGGCAGGGCATGGTGGCCCAGGGCAGACATGGGGAGCAGAGCTAAACCCACGTTCTGAGCCCCTGGGCAGCCCTGCAGTGGGTGGGTCAGTGCTCTCCTGGCCCTCGTGACTTCATGAAATGCATGTCACTCACCTGTAAGGAGGCAGAACTTATGCCCAGAGGAGAGAGATCCTGAGCAGCTACTGCAAAACCTTCAGGTTAGTTTTTCCACACATAACAGGGGAAGGTTCAGTGCATGCTTACAGCAAGTCCTCTAACAACAACTACACTTTCAGCAGTTCTTAGTGCCTATCCCAATTTTCATCAAGCTCAGAAAATGCTCCGAATCTCTCAGAATTGGGCTATTCCTTGAAAAAATTTTGGCACAAGAGTTAAATAAAGACACTGCTATTATTTTAGTATTACCTTTGCAACCAATACCAAACAGTGCCAGGAAATGTAAAAATTGAATTTTCAGGTAGCAGTTGCACATCTTTTTTTCTCCCCACCCTAGCCTAGTACCCTAGATTCCCTAAGACAGGAAGAGTGAATCTGGGAGGTTAACTTCCATATGTCAGCAAGAAGGGGACTTCAGAGTCAGAAGAGGGTTCCTTGCAGTCTGGGTTACTTTGGTTAGTGTGTTTCAACAGTGGGTTTTGGTTTGTTTCCTGCCGAACAAGCCTGTGTTTCCAGATATACTCTGTAGCTGCAAAGGCCTCTATCTGCCTTGTCCCAAACAGGGGATCTTTCTCAACCTGTTTGTACTTTTATTCCCCATACTGCAAGGCCAGCCATTTTGTACCTGGTGAAAAATAACTTTTCAACATAATTACTAGCAGTGAGCTGCAAAACAAAAAGCTTTTTTTTTTGTTTTGTTCTGACATCTTGACAGTAACCTCTTAGAAGACACTTCAGTGCTTTGTAGGCAGGGATAATTTTTCCACATGAGGGCATTGAGACTTCTCTGCAGCTGGAATAGAGTCATCAATCTTGAAGAATTATATAGTTTGTAGAAGTTTGTTCTCATGGTGTTTTAAACAACAGCCTGTGGTGCTGTGTTAAAAGTTGGACCCCGCTGGTATCTTTAGTAATCATAAATACACCTGAGGGGAAATATATTCCTTCCAATGCTGAGATACAGCAACTTTAAAAAGCTTGATACTGTGCTGGGTAAATCAATATGACTTTGTCTCTATTTGCACTAGAAGAGGAAGTATTTCTTACAATGCTCTTGTAAGAAATAGAGCGGTATAGACCCACCTGTTTGCTGCTCCAGGCCATTCGATGAGAGAGAGAGTGAACTCTGAACCACAGAGTTTAGAAGTGGATATAAACCACATTTACCGTACTTAATTCATCTTGATTCAGCCCTATGATTTTTTAAACTTTATTATAATATTACAGTGCTACCTTGTCTTCTAGTACAGTTTGGCAAAACTTACTCCTTATTCTCTTGAAAGGAAAAAGATGCATGTATATCTTAACTTGAAGGGACACGGTCAGAGTCATTAGAGGCAAAATTGAGATGGGTGCTATTTTTACTCACAGAAGTCAGTGCACACGCTTTCACCTCCCATCACACCAAAACATTGTAACCTAAAACAGGCCTTGTCAGATTAGATCACAGTGACTGGGAACTGTAATTTACAACGCTTTGTGGTCATGTTTTCTTCCAGTAACCAGTGTAACTCCTGCCTCGTGCCGGCTGTCACACAGGAGTTGCTATTTACAGCTGTATGGCCAAGGGGAAGTGTTCACTGTGCTTTCAGGGCCTCGTTCCTTTTCCCTCCTGTTTCCCTGGGGCACAGCCATGGATCTGTAATCCCTGGTGCAGGCACACATTTCCCTGCTGGTGTTTTCGAAGGGCTGAATGGACCACAGCCTGTCACTGGGGCCATGAGGGCTGCATGTGATTCCAGCTCCAGCCTCCTGTGGAGGCACCATTACACCGTGGTGTGACTGTGTTCAGAGGGGTCTGAGGTTGAGGGAAGAGATGAGGATCTGACTCTATGTTTCAGAAGGCTTGATTTATTATTTTATGATATATATTATATTAAAACTATACTAAAAGAATAGAATAAAGGATTTTATCAGAAGGCCAGCTAAGAATAGAAAAAGAAGGAATGAATAACAAAGGCTTGTGTCTTGGACAGAGAGTCCGAGCCAGCTGACTGTGACTGGCCATTAATTAGAAACAACCACATGAGACCAATCACAGATCCACCTGTTGCATTCTACAGCAGCAGATAATCCTTGTTTACATTTTGTTCTTGAGGCCTCTCAGCTTCTCAGGAGGAAAAATCCTAAGGAAAGGATTTTTCATAAAAGATGCCTGTGACACCGCAGGGCCCTCTGCAGCCATCCCGCTGTGGTGGGAGCAGGACTGGAGGAGGCATGAGGAAGAGCAGGGCTGGTTGGGCATGGCAAGGGGAATGGCCTGGTCATGGAGCATGGCAGCCACTGCCCCTGTGATCCTTCAGCCACTGCCAGTGCGAGCCCTCAGCCATTGCCAATGTGGGCCTTCAGCCACTGCCAGTGTGAGCCCTCAGCCATTGCCAATGTGGGCCTTCAGCCACTGCCAGTGTGAGCCCTCAGCCATTGCCAATGTGGGCCTTCAGCCACTGCCAGTGTGAGCCCTCAGCCATTGCCAATGTGGGCCTTCAGGCACTGCCAGTGTGGGCCCTTCCCTCACCCCTTGCCATGGTGCTGCTGCTTCCTTCACAACCCTCACCATGGCGCTAGTTCTCCCTTGACACCTCTCACCTAGGCACTGGTCCTTCCCTCATGCCCCTTCACCATGGCACTTGTCGTTCCCTCACGCACCTTCCCTCACAACCCTCAGCATCGTGCTGGTCCTTCCCTCACACCCCTTCCCTCACAACCCTCAGCATGGCGCTTGTCCTTCCCTCACACCCCTTCCTTCATGACCCTTCGCCATTGCTCTGGTCCTTCTTTCACACCCCTCAGCATGGCGCTTGTCCTTCCCTCACACCCCTCAGCATGGCGCTGGTCTTTCCCTCAGGGAGGAGGTGCATTCCCTCAGGGAAGAGGTGCATTCCCTCAGGGAGGAGGTGCATCCCCAGCACTGTTGGGGAAGCCACAGTGCCTGTCCATCAGCAGGTGTGCCAAAGGGGCTGTCAGTAGCTACAGTCAGCTGGGGTGATGGTCACCCTGAGCTGATGGGAACAACACCCTGGGCCCAGCAGGACATGGCAGCAGCTGCAGAGCTTGCTGTGGATCTGCTGGGAGGTCACTTGGCATCCAGCTGGGAGCCAGCAGGAAGGAGGCCATGTCTGGTGAGACAGCCAGGTTGGTCAGAGGGGTGCAGCCCTGTCTCTGGCTCAGCACTGCTTTCCCTCTAACTGCTGCACAAGGACCCAGTGCCATTTGGGAAAGGGGTACCTGCTAGCCTTGACTAGGTGAGCGAAACTAAGGGGTTAAGAAGTTCAAAGGCTGGGCAGGAGGGCAGTGCCAAAATACACCCGAGCTTGATGCCATTGCCACGAGCCCTGGCTTGCTTTACTCTGTTCCCTGCCTCAGGTGATGCGCTGTTTTCAACTATGGTTTTGTGTATAACATGCTATTTTTAAATCTTTTCTCCACAGTTTATTTATGATGAAAGAGTTTCCTGGTAAGTGAATCCCTTTTCTTTTAATTTTTTCTGGTTATACCACAAAAGCTTCCATAATTAGTATTTATGAGAAGGAGAAAGCTAAAAAGTTCTGCAGGGCAGCTATTTGCTGCTATGTGAGAAATGTCAGCATGAAACCAGCCAGAGTAACTAATTTTTTGAGCTAGAGAAGAAAGCCCAGGATAATCAGACTGTTCCTGGTACAGTGGCAGCAGTCAGTGCCCTCTGCATGCCCTGCAGCAGTCTGGGGATGACAGTATGCTCAGCAGAGCTGTGGGTGTGCAAGAAGGAGCTACCCAAGCAGCTGGATGTTTCATAATTTAGTGAACGACCAGTTAAAATAAATAATAAAAAAATATCCCTATTAATGTGTTAAAGTGCAGTGCAGTAGGTATGGTTGTCTTGGAGGGCTGCAGATACTTTTCAGTTGCCTTGGACTCATGGTTTTGTTTCTGGCACATCCCAGAGGTGATGTGGTGACATCTAAAGGTGACAGTGGAGGTGACAGCTTTGGCTTTGGTGTCACTCCCAGCTGGTGTCATTTGGATTACAAGCACTAGGGAGCGTCAGGCTGCTTGGGCTGGTGTTTTCCCTCACTGGCTCTTGCCCATTTCAGAGGCAGATTTCAAACACCCATTCCTGGCAATGGTCTGGTTTTCTTTGTTGATTTTTGGTGTGGTTTTTTTTAACTGAAATTCACTCGAAGGCCAATTGTATTTAACTGAGGTCTAAAAAAAACCCCAAAACAC
The DNA here is from genome assembly GCF_023055355.1 of Agelaius tricolor. Classification (NCBI taxonomy): domain Eukaryota; kingdom Metazoa; phylum Chordata; class Aves; order Passeriformes; family Icteridae; genus Agelaius; species Agelaius tricolor. Next base: position 5,556,822 of record NW_027269261.1, read on the forward strand.
ATAGCACAGAAGCTGAATGTTGAATCTTAAGAAGCAGAGAAGCAGGGAATGAAACATTGATATAGTTAGTGCAATATCTCAAGATCCTTGTGGAGAAGATGTTCCATGAATTAGTTTGATAATGGATGATTTTCACAAGGACTAGCAGCTTGCCATGGGGAACTAAGCAGAATACAGCATTTTGGACAGTGAAAAAGATCACCTAGAAACAAGCTCTAAAAGCCATATTGTAATTTGTTTTCATACAAATTTCATTACTCCATTAGTTTGACACGGAAACAGCAGAGGGAAAAAAACCTGTCAGTATCTAATCAGCAGTTTGAACTGCTGCCTGCTGCATTCTCAGCACTCACACAGCAGCGATAGTGGCAGAGCAGCTGCCCCTTGCTCAGGTTGTCTCAGCACAATTGGCTTTACAAAGCCCAGCATCTTGCTCAGGTTGTCTCAGCACAATTGGCTTTACAAAGCCCAGCATCCTGCTCTACACTCCTGCAGGCACAGCAGGGTGGCTGCTCCCCTCCCTTGGCCACATCCCATGGTCATTGTCCTTATGGAAGTGTTGGTGGTCCTTGGGTGTCCTCACTGAACTCCTGGGTTTTGTCTCTTGCTCTTAGCTGACAGGTCAGTTTGGCCAAGTAAAATCACAGAAGTCAAGAAAACAAAGGAGGGTGTGTGAGCCATTTCTTTGTGCATCTCTTTTTTTGTAGAGGAATGTTAAGGCAGCCCAGGAGGATCAATCCTTTCTGCAGGCTTGTGGTGTGTCAGAAACACGGGGGAGTGGCTGAATAGGGGCTGCTGATGCCGTGCCCTGCTCTGATGTGTTTGTGTTGCTCTTGTTTCCAGGTGGGAGTCCTTAGTCTTAGTGCTGATGTATGTGATCTACATCTTTATAATGAAGTAAGTCAAATGTGCCCTCAGTTTATCTTAATTTCTAAGGCTCCTTGCTCTCCTTGCCTCACCTAGCCCTTACAACAAGAGGGAGAAGCAGCCTCCAGTTCTGCCAGAGGAGGTTTAGCTTGGCTATTAGGGAAAATTTCTTCACCACAAAGGTTGTCAGCTGCAGGAACAGGCTGCCCAGGCCAGTGTTGGAATCACTATTCCTGAAGGGGTTTAAAAGATGTGCAAATATGGTGCTTAGGGACATGGCTTAGGCGTGGGCTTGGCAGTGCTGAATTAACATTGGACTGGATGATTGTGGAGGTTTTTTCCAACCTAAACTGTCCTGTGAACCTGTGCTATATGGATCTCCTCCTGTGTGAACTGACCAAAGCTAAGAGCAAACCTGTGGCAGAGCAAGTCCCACCAAAACAATCTCTTCTGACTTCACTTTAGCATCTCTACTTGGAAATAAGCAGGAGTGAGATTCCAGTCCACTTTTCATGGGAGCAAAGCTCTGCAGCAGTTCTTGCTTGCCTGGAGATCAGTGATAAAATTACAGCACAGTCAGCAGTGATTTTCTGAGCATCTGGCCTGTGTGACTTCTTCCACACAAGTTCTTGCTAGTAAAACTGGTCTGTTCTGCTGTTTTGTTCACCTCCTCCTGTCTTGTTTTCAAAAGCCAGTGGAAAGGAAACCCAGATTCAAACTGGAACATTCAACAAAACCTTCCAGCTGCCAAACACACCAGTGGTCTTGTCTCCACAAGTAAAACTAGAGATTTGTTTTGAAATGATGAATAGAGTAATATTGTGAGAGCAATTCTCAGTGAGAACAGCAAAACACTCAGGCTGGCTGAAGGGAACACAAGTCAGAATTCATCTGTTAATTAGAAATTTTGACATGGAGGGTAGCTTTTTACTCTTGGAACATTTAACTGACCAGCAAGACAGATGTAATGTGTGCATTTTTTTTTTTTTTCTAAAAACAATGTTGTAATGTGAACAGGCTTTTCAGACCTGTTTGGATATAGCTTGAAAGGTTGTCAGCCTAATTAGGGACCTCTGCCAGGTGTTTATAGGGGTCTGCCCTTGCCTCTGAGTGTCATGGGGAGAGCCTTGGCTCATACTTGTGTCAGCTCCCAGATGCTCCAAGAAGTAAGGATTATTCCCCACCCCTGCCAAAGCTGAGATGAATTTAGCGTAAGGTGTTGTGTTTCTGGGTTGAGTCCTCCCTGTAAAATAATGCTGATACTCAGGTGTGATTGTGTGATAAAAAAATATACTTGGATGATGACAAGCAAAGATTTTACTCATGATACAGAATATTTAACACACCTAACACATAAACATGCATGTCATTCAAGATCCATGGGTTCTATCTTTCACAGCCTTCTGGGTATAGAGAGACTGTGTGATGTACAATCAGCTCTGGGATCCTCCTTATATCCAGAGGAGTTTACTTCCCTCCCTTAGCTGTATTGCACAGGATACAAGGCTAGGAAAAGAAGACTGTCAAGAATTAAAGGTACATCCTGAGTTTGTTTCGTTTGTGCAGGTACAACTCAACCATACATCACTTCTTTGAGAGGAAGACAAAAAACTCTGCAAATATGGTGAATGGTTTAGCAAGTAACACAGAGATGGATGACAACAGCAACTGTGATGCCACAGTGGTGTTACTAAAGAAAGGTAACTGTTCCAGTAAGTCACCCTGTCACTTGCATCATTCTGGGTGTTCTCTCCCTGCTCACATGGGGGGAACTGCTGCTCTCTTTTAGGCCATGAAACAGGAGGGGGCAGGTGGTCCTTTTGGAACCCCTCTCCCAGATGGGGGACACGGTGTGGTGATCCCAGCCACCACAGCCTATGCTACTGGAGGTGGCTGAGGCCTCTTGTGGCTGATTCTTGCTGCTGGACAAGTTGCTTGGCTGCAAGGACTCCTTGAAGCCCAGGGGCTGCTTATCTGGCCTGTTACAGCCTTTAATTCCTCCTGTGGATGCTGTTACTGTGCACTGAAGTAACATGTCCAGTTAAATTTAACTCCTCTCCAAAGGGACATCAACTGAGCAAGAAAAAAGGCCCTACTTAGACCAGTGTACACTTATCCCCAGTGAAAGGAGGGTGGGGACTCTCTGTGGGTCTGGGTACTGTGCTCTTACTGCACATGCTGGCTTTACCATGCACAACTTTTCCATGTGAGTGGTCTTTAAGGGTGTTTCACTTTGGCTGAAACCTGATCCAGTTTGACTTTAGTCATGATCATGTATAAAAATGGTTGTATTTCTTCAGCTTAAAAAAAATTCCCCCATCCCTTAGCTCAGCAGCAGTTGTTCAATGTCTGCATTTGCAGGGATGTCCTAAGCGCTATTCACAGTGGATTTATTTTGTCTTTAAAGCAGACAGCAAGCATGTGCAGTAAATGTTTGGAATGTATATGTACCTGTTCTCAGGAATAACACCTCCCCTTTGCCTGAGGCACTGACTTAGCCTGAGAAGAAGCTCCATCTTGTCAAAATCAGTCCTGGTCTCTGACCACAGATGGGCTGCCTCTTTTGTTTAGCTAGTTTTTCAAAAAACCCCAACCAACCAACCAACCGACCAACCAACCACCCAAAAATAGGTTTCTTTTCCTGCAAATGGGGCTTGAGAGGCACAGTCTGTATCCAGCAAGCAGTTAAGCATGAAATGTAGTGAGGTTTATTTGCAGCAGCAGAGGAGTCTGCCAGCTCTCAGTTCCAGGCCTGTTGCAGAGGGAAGGCTGTCAGCAGTGCTGTGCACTCTGATTTGGAGAAGCTGCTTTTTTGGGGACAGCTCTCTGTTGCCTGGAGCTCTCCACAGCAGAACTACGCTGGCAATTCTGCACCATGAAATCTGGATTGGGAAACCTCAGTGAGCACAAGCTCAGGCCTTGCACATCCAACTTTACCCAGTGGGATTTGGTTTAAATGTTCCCACAATGGGTTTTTAGAATACTCTGCTGATAACTTTTTGATTTGGACACTTGTGGTTACTCACACTGGCCCAGGAAGGAAGATGAAAGGGTTGCTTCATCTTCTTGCAGATTGTTCCTGTATTTCCTGGGGACTGGGCCACAGCAAGCCTGGAGGGGCAAGTGGTGCTGCTTTGTGTCCCAGCCAGGGGTACAGGGCCACCAACAGCACCTGTTGCAATGGGGTGCCTGGGGGTTTCAGACTTCTGAGGCCTTTTCTGAAACCTTTTCTGAACAGAGGACCAAAAAGTTTGAAACAGAAAGATTTCTGTGTTTGGCAGTTTTTCCAGGTGCCATTCGACAAGTGCCAGTGTGGAAAAACTCACAAGGAAAAGCTTTGTGGTTGGTTTTTGTTGTTGGTTTGCGGTTTTATTTTTTTAATATGGAGGAGCTCACATATCTACTGTACTCCATGAAAGCCTCAGTAGGCAAAAAAAAAGTAACGTAAAGGCTGAGGAGATAGTCTTGTGTAAGACTAACAGTGATGGTTAAAAATGGTAATGCCACAAAACATTTGCCAGGTGTTTAACACTGGTTTTAATAAACCTGTGGAGAATTGTGTTGGAGAAGGCCTCAGGTTTCCCTGCTGCTAAGTCCCAGTCCATGCACAGAATTCAGAGCCCAAGGTGTCATCCAGGTGAAGGAAGCATGATCCCCAGAGGCAGTGGGCATCAGCACTGTGCTCCAGGTGGAGCACGATCCAGGGACCAGCCTCTGTCTCCTGTCCCTTTGCTCCCACGCTGTGGATTGCTCTGGCACATGCAGTTGCTGCTGGATTTGGTGGCAGTTCCCAGCCATGAGCTGCAAGCCCAGGGTGGAGGCATGTTCTTTTCATTTGTATTGGTACCTTGCAGGTGCACAGCAGTGGATGATGAGGACAATATCCTCACAGAAGTGCAGGTTGCAACTGGAAGTAGCTGCCTGGGTGGGATAGCTGCTGTTGAAGCAGTGGTGTGCCTAACACAGGCCTGTGATGAAGTTTGCAGAGCTGATGTAGTTCTCTGTAAGGAGCATGAGCGGTCATACTATGTTGACAATTTATTTAAAAACAGGAATATAAGGTGTGTAGAAGGCAGAAATTAAGGACAGATGAAGCCTGTTTTGAATGGTGTAGCTGAAGGAATGGTTCTTACAGAGAACTTCTGGAACCTATGGGTTCATTCTTCTTAGAGCCACATAGAGCAGAGGGAGAGACTGCTGGAAGAAGGCTTCAATTTGTTTTTGTTCCTTGGCTGCAGGAAATTTCCACCGAAAAGCCTCAGTGATCATGGTTGATGAGCTGCTCTCTGCCTACCCACACCAGCTTTCATTTTCCGAGGCTGGGCTCCGGATCATGATAACCAGCCATTTCCCTCCCAAAACACGTCTCTCCATGGCCAGCCGCATGTTAATCAATGAGGTGTGTCTTTTATCTCCCCCTTCCCCCCACCTGCCCTGCTCCTCCTGAATTTGCATTTTCCTGTAGCTGTATTTAGCTTGAAATGGCAACTCTGCTGTTTCTTCTGGATCCCTGATAGTGCTCTCTGAGATTTTATCCTTCTGGCACTGACTTCACTAAATGTCCTTTGCTCTCTGTGCCCATGGAAATTTTAGCAGGGGTTGTTATGGAGTTATATTACATGTAGCTGTTGCTCACAGGAGGTGCCCTCTGCACAGATCTGTTTGATAATATGGTACTACCCCGAGACTGCACTCAAGCGTGTCTTGGAGTACTCCTGGAGTCAATTCCACAGCCACTGGACCTCCTCTTGTAAAAGTTGTACATGTGAGATTTTTCTAGTGGTCTGCAAGCAAGCATCATGTTGTACCTGTTGAAAATCATTCTTTTTCCTTTTAAAGATCAATTTTTAAAGACTTCTTCACACCTCTCTTTCTCTGTTCCTCCCTTTTGCTTAAAAAAACCCTCAAATTTAAAAAAGTCTTACTTTTCAGCAAGGCTGCCTTTCTTTACAGAGACAGAGGCTGATCAACAGCAGGACTTACACCAATGGGGAGTCAGAGGTAGCCATCAAAATCCCCATCAAGCACGTGGTGGAGAATGGAACAGGCCCCAGCAACTCTGCTGAGCGTGGCGTGAACGGCACGCGGCATGACGAGGACGCGGCCGAGGCCCGCAACGAGAACGAGAACGAGGACAACGAGAACAACGAGAACGACGAGGAGGAGGAGGATGATGATGATGATGATGATGACGACCATGAAGGGCCCTACACGCCTTTTGACCTCCCCAGTAAGAAGCTCTCCCACGTTTGTGTGGTGTTTGTTTGGATATGGTGGAAAGCATTGCGGGTGGATGTAGAGGTGGAAGCGTCTCTGAGGGCTTGCATCAGCTTTCACTTGGCAGTGAGGCTCGTGGCCACATGTAAAAGAGATGGGGGACTGGGAAGCAGCAGGAACCTCTCAGGGTGCAGACTCCTGGGGTTGGGCACACCTCTGCTGCAGCTCCTGCATTGGCCCTGTGCTGCTTATTGGAATAATTACCAGCTGCTGTTGCAGTTGCAGGGGAGACACAGCAATCTCCACAGGGTGGGTTCTTCCCCCAGAACATGGCTCACCCCCTGGAGAGATGGATCTCTGCTCACTGTAGAGGAAGCTGAGGGTGGCTGGGCTGCTGGCAAGGAGCCTGAGTGAAGGTCAGAGTGAGGACCCACGTGTGCCTCAGGCTGCTGAGCACTGCACCTGCAGGATGGAGATCTCCTTTTAGCCTAGTGCTTCTTACTAGGCTAAGCAGGGCTCTGGTCCTGGGGTGATCATAATGTATCCCTGTCCTGCCTTTGAGTCACAGTTGTCATAGCTGGAAAGATTTGCTGTGTTGCAGGTGAGCTGGAATACCGTAGGGAGTGGTTCTGCCCTTCACAGTCTAGATACAATTTTGGGAACTCCTGTTCAGGTCTCACTCAAACAGCATTTCTGTAGTTTGAGTGAGGAAAAGATCTGAGCTTTAAAGTTTAGATGTCCTATAGACTTTCATAGTATGTGAAAGGCTGGACCTCTGGAGATCTCTGGTTCCACCCCCTGCTCAGAGCAGGTCCTCCTCCAAGCCTGTGTCCACTTGAGTTTTATTATCTACAAGGATGGACATCCCACAGACTTTTGGGTACCTGTTCCAGTGTTTGACCAACTGCCACCTCCCCCCACCCCAGTAGGAAAAAAAGAGAAAATTCACAACTCAATGTACTATCCATTCTGAATTTCCCTTATTGGAAGTTGAGTCCATTGGCTTTTGTAATTCCCTTGTGCAAGGAATTTTGTAATTCCCTTGTGAAGGGCCTGCCTCCATCTTTTCTGTACCCTCCCATTAGGTGATTGAAGGTGAATCAGATCTCTTTCTTGGACTTGCATTTTATGTGGGTTTGTAAGAACTTGACTAGGGTGCACGTGTGATCTGACCCATTACTTAAACTCTGGGGGAGTCCCTTCATACCCCTGTGCCTGTCTCTGCCCTCCTGTCTGCCATCACATCATTATCTTCTGAACAAGGAATGGCATGTTGGCATAACAGGCTGAGGTGTCCCTGGCATCTTGTTTGCACATGCTAACAAAATAATAACATTCTGAAATGTGATTGTTTCCCTTTGTTTTGTTGTTTGGCAGCTGGCAAGATAGAAATGTTGAAGTGGGTCTTCACATGGCCCTTGAGTTTTGTCCTGTACTTCACAGTGCCCAACTGCAACAAACCCCACTTGGAAAAATGGTTCATGGTCACCTTTGCTTCTTCTACCCTGTGGATTGCAGCTTTTTCTTACATGATGGTGTGGATGGTACGTACCAACTAACCCAGAAACCACTGACTGAGAGAAGCAGCAGCAGGAGGGGGTTTGGCAGTCTAGAGAAATGCATAGGAAGTTCTGCACACCTGAATTTTCAGGTGAGGGACCCTAGGTTTGCTTCTATTTCTTTTGGACCTGTCCACACTCATAGAAGAAAATTAGGGGCCAGTAGCCATGGCCTTTGAGCTTGATTTAGAGCTGGCATTTCATCCAGATTCTTTACCTTGGGCAACAATTACAGCTGCAGCAGTGGAACATCTCCTAGTCCTGCAGGGTAATGTGAGGGGTGCTGAGTGACAATGTGGTCACAACAACTTTTTATTCTCTTGGAGCAAGCAAGCTCAAGAGACATGGAGTTGTGAATGATAACACTTTGAACTTAGCATGAACAATAGCATGACATTCAGTCAAATTCCTGCAGAACTAGAGCCATAGGGTGGTTTTGTGTCTGCTTAGCTGGTATTTGTGTATAACAATGTTTAAAAACCTCATCCAAGCTAGTATTTGTATATAATAATGTTTACAAACTTCATCCAAGATCAGGAGACAGCTACCCAGGGTAGTGAGCCACCATACAGTCTCTTTTCCAGATTAGTATCAGGAAAACTGTGGAGGAAATGTATGGAACAGCTAACCTGAGAGGGTACACAGCAGGTGAGTGCTATGCCCTGCCAGTTGATGAATATACCAACAAAGCCTGTAACTGCCTTGGTCTAAAGGAAATGTGAGTTTGCACTGAGAGATACTCTCTGTTTCAGCATCTTGCAGATTTGGGCCAAGTTGGTGTCAGCTCTTAATTCTTGTAAACAGCTTGACAGTTTCTTTCATGCTCTCCTTAGGTGACAATCATTGGGTACACACTGGGAATTCCAGACGTGATCATGGGCATCACTTTCCTGGCAGCAGGAACCAGTGTGCCAGACTGCATGGCCAGCCTGATCGTGGCCAGGCAAGGTGGGTCATTGCAGGGATGGCATCCTGCTGTGGAGCTGTGTCCTGACATTCTGCTCCTCCTCAGGTAGCACAGATGTTTCCTCAGCAGGAGAATATACAGAGCTCTTTCCACAAGCCTGGAATTTAAAACAAGAACGAAGAAGGAAATAAATTGTGCTGCTATTGCAAAGCAGTTAACAGGTTCTCAACAGAAGTGTGGAACAAGTTCTGGCAGTATTGTCAGCTTCAAGCCTTCCTCAATAACCACAGTAATTTTCTTAATTTGAGTATCAGTGGTATAGAACTATTTATTGGCATAAGAATCTTTCAGGTCACCTTCCAGCTTTTCTTCACAGTCATAAGGACTGGAAGATACTGCTGTTTTTAAGGAAAGCAGCTCCCCCATATTTGTAGCCCTTGCAGCAGGTGTGTAAAGAGGAAAAGCAAGAAGCCAGTACTGCTCTGGGGAGCAAAACCAGTGGCTTGTCACTGAAATAAGCAGCTGCTGAAGAGATGGCTCAAAGACCTTTTGCAATTAATCCAGTGCAGAAGCTCATGTGTCATGGTCACAGTAAAGGGTCAAAAGTCCCCCTGAGCATGGCACCAGAGGACTGGCAGGTCACAGCCAGCACAGCAGGTCCCCTCAGCAGCAGAGGATTAGAAGAGGGGAATTCTCACATGATCCTCAAAGGTGGATTAAGCCCCTTTAAGCCTGCTGGCCTTGTGTGATGGGGGGCAAAGGGAAGGGAGGGAGTGAGGGGCATCTTCCACAAATCTTGGCCTTAATCGGGGGAAATTGCCTGGATTAGTTCAGATTGAAGCTGCAGGACTTTTCTGAGACATGTCTGAGCGTTTGTGGTTTCCATTCCTGCAGGTATGGGGGATATGGCCGTGTCCAATTCCATCGGAAGCAATGTTTTTGATATTTTAATTGGCCTAGGCCTTCCATGGGCTTTGCAGACCCTAGCAGTGAATTATGGATCTTACGTAAGTCCTGCATTTGTTCACATCATTGTTACTTATTTATGACTTATTTATTCATTTTGAATAAGCCAGATCTCTCTAGGAAAAAAAAAAGTCCAAAATTCTATGGATTTTATTTGAAAAAACAAGTAATTTTCTCTGTTATGATATGGGAGAAGTAGAAATTAATTGTCACTGGACATCTCCCATCCTTTTGAGGACAAGTACTTCCATTTCTTCCTGGAAGACAGAAGTCTGTGCTGGAGTAAGCTAGCTTTACTAGAGTGCACTGGATTTTCATACTCTTGAATGTATTCCAAGTAAGAATGACTCTGTTTTTAATAAGGCAGAGGGGATAAACACACAGGTGAAATATAAAATGTAGATGAGATTTGCAGGGCTTCTGCTAAGAAAAATTCTGGCATTACTAAACTGTTAACACACTGCAAAGTGAAGGAAGCTGTTAAATAATTGCGTGTTTCAGAGCATGTCCGTCAGCAGGAAACTCTGCAGAGCTTTCCTGTTTAAGACAAAATACCAAACACCAATGAACTTTTATCACTTGGGAAGTAAAGAATAAGAGCCAACCTCTGCCCCAGAGCTGCTGCAAGGTTCCTTCTGAGAAGTAAAAGCAGGAGATGCCACAGAGTTCTAGAGGGAAGTCACTGTGGCTGTTGCTGTTACCTGGACCCCACAGACAGCAGGGTAGGGCAGAGAGAAGACTCTTGATTACAGTCACTGAGTGAATGCAAAGTTAAAAGGCAGGAGAATGACAGAACTGCTGAGCTTGACAAGTAGCTCTGGAGATTGTCCAGTCCCCCGCCCTCTGCTCAAAGCTGGGCCAGCTAGAGCAGAATGCTTAGGACTTTGTCCTGTTGAGTGTTGAGTACCTCCAAAGATGGAGTCTGCACAGCCACTGTCAGCAGTCTGTTTGATTTTTAACCACTCTCAACAGTCAAAAGCATTCATATATCTCTGCATTTAAAATAGTGTGGTTCCTCTTGTCCTTTCAATGGATATCACTCAGGAGAGTCTGGCTGCACCTTCACTGTGTTCTCCCACCAGGTATTCATGCACATGTCTAAGATCCCCCTGAATCTGAATCTTCTCTTCTCTAGGCTGAACAGTCACAGCTCTTTGAGCCTCTCTGTATGTCAGATGCTGCCATCCCTTAAATCTTCCTTGTGGTCCTTCACTGGACTTGCTCCAAGTCCATATTTTCCTTGTATTGAGGAGCCCAGAGCTGGACCAATGTGAGCAGAGAAGGATCATCTTCCTCTCCCTACAGGCAACACCTCTGATGCAGCCCAGGATGCTGTTGATGCTCCATCTTGGTGTCCACCAGGATCAACAGGTCTTTCTTGGCCAAGCTGCTTTCCAGCTGATCTGTGGAGTTATTCCTTCCCAAGTGCAGGGCTTTTCATTTCCCTTTGTGGATATTAATGAGTTTGCTGCCTGCACATTTTTCCAGCCTGTCCAGCTCCCTCTGTATGGCAGCACAGTCCTCCAGAGCACGAGCCACCTTCCTTGGTTTCATATGGACTGTGAACTTGCTGAGTCTGCTCTCTCCTCATCACCCAGTTCATTAAAAAAGGCACTAAAATCTCTCTCCCCATCATCCAGTTCATTAAAAAAGGCACCAAGCAGTCCTGACCCCTGGGGTAAGGCCCTAGTGACTGACCCCCCGCTGGCCTTGGAGCACAGTGCTTTGGCTGCTTATCAGGCCATTCCACTGGCCACTTTTCTAGACTGTTCTTCCTCTGTTTGTCTCTGAGGATGTTTGAGAGAATGCCAGAAGCCCTGCTAAAGTCAACATAAACAATGTCTGTTGCTCTCCCCTCACCCAGCAAGTCCCCCCTCATCCTACGGGGCTGTCAGGCAGGGTCAGAGGGATTTCCCCCCCATAAATTAACATGTCTGTCCTTTGTGTATTTAGAAGTGGTTCCCATGATCATGTGCTCTGTCATCTTCCCAGGGATCAAGGTCAGGCTGACCAGCCTTTAGTTCCTCACATCTTCCCTCTTCTTGGATATAGGAGTGCCACGAGGAAGCAGTGCTGTAGGAATAAAATCCCCTTCTTTAATGAGCAATTTATCTGTAGCTCATCTATATTTTTGTGAAAAAGGATGAAAAGAAGTGGCTGAACAGAAGCCGCCAGCTTTCATGGAGGCATAACAGTATCGCTACTGTTTTGCATACCCAAAATGTCCATTGTACAGTGTGATCACATGGTTAGAAAAGGCAGTCTTGGAAACTGCCCCACAATTAGCAAAAGAGAGTTTCCTCAGTTTTCACTTGCTGTTCCTGGATTTCTCTCCAAATTCTTGGGTAATTGGACTTTAAAACAAAGCTAGCCCCCCTTCCTCACCCTGTTATTAGTAATTAATTTTTGAAGTATTACTACCTTGCTAGCAAAGGCTGGCATTAGCTGGGTCGGGTATACCTTGGTGACAGTGCCTAGAGCTCCAAGATGCTGGTTGTTATTCCAGGAGTGTGGCCATCATCCCTGGCACCCAGGTCAGAGGGGGCAGCAGATGTGGAGCTCCAGCTCCTGAGGTCTGTCAGGCTGAGCCTTGGGCTGCTTGCATGAGCAGGCCCTGCTAACTGCACTGGGGCTCGTGGGCTCAGGCCAGCCTGGTTGTCCACTCAATATCACTGGGAGTCAGAAGTGCTAGGTGATTTCTGGGCTAATTGTACAGGGTTTAGTACTGCTCCTTTGGTGTTTGGCAGGACCCAAATGTGTCTCTGTAGTATCTCCTCTTGGTAAGTGGCTTCATGTGGAATCGACTTTTTGTTTAAACAAGCTTACTCCATGGGATAGTGTCTGAGTGGGGAAAAGGCAGCTTTGTGATCTAACAGAATGAGTCAGGAAAAGAGCAGGAGGGGGACCTGTCAGAGAGACAAATGAGCTTGCTGGAGTCACAGTAGGTGAATTCCAGAACTGGAAATAAGCTGTGAATCCCTGGAGACACGTCTTGTGTCTAAATCACATTTTGATTGAGTGCCTCTCTTCTGACTGCTGCTTCCCCAGCCCTGTTGTCAGTTTATGCTTCAGCTTAGTGTTTATTTTATTCTGCCTTCCTTATTACAAGAAAGGAGAGGAAAACCATCTTAGGATTCTCAAGCTGCATCTTGGAAGCATCTGTCTAGAGAAGGAGGTTTTCCTTCTGTGTTCCTGCTTTAAATGAAACATCTTCCCCTAGGATGTGGTTACGCTGCAAGTGCCTCACCCTCTGCCTTCAGCTCAAGTGTCAGTTCCAGAATTCCTGGCTTGGACCAAGCCACCAACCCTTTTTCCATGAAAAGGCAGATCTGTTCAGGATTAAACTTTCCACATCAGATCCCTTCTGTTTTTACATTGCCAAGTCTTTAACCCAGCCATATGTTTATTATTTCAAGGGTCCTTGTTTCTGAACCCTCATTAATGTCCAGATACTAACTCTGCCTCCCTCTGCTTCCCACTGGAGCTTCCACCTCCACTGCTCACTTGGCCACCCTCTTGCAGCAGCTCTCCCCTTCTGTTGTGTACACAGCTAATCTGGCAGGCCAGCAGGGCTTTGGGAGCAAAAGCAGCATCCCTCTGGACCTTCAGAGTCCTTTGACATATTCACTCTCTCCTCTCTTCCAGCATTGAGTCCTGGACACGTTGCTGTCTCTGTAGTCCAGTAAGCATCCTTCCCCAGTGCACCTGGCATATGCAGAGTGGAAGGATTTTTCCTCCTTATTTTCTATCCAGTTGCTTTCCTCTGGAATATTTTGTTTTGCATGTAAACCAGACATCATCCAGCAGTATTTCAGAGAACAGGAATTTTAGCCTAAGGATAAAGAGCCAGGTTGATTTGATCACGTCAGCATTTGGGAGTATAATCATGTCAGTCCAATGTGCTCCTTTGCCTGATAACTTCAGGCAGTTTCAGCAAAGTTTGACAGCCTGAGAGACCTGATACTCTTTCTACCCAAACAAGCAGCTTGAGACAGCAGAAATAATCCCATCATATTTAGGCATCAGAGGATCCAGAGGGAAGCAAATCCTTGCAAAGCACAGATGGAGATGGGAAGCCACACTGCTCTGCTCCTTGCTGACCAGTTGATTTTCACTGGTTAAATTCCAAGGCACTGTTTGTTGGGACAAAGCTGGCTCCCTGGCTTTGTGGCAGAGAGATTATTGAGATGATTATGCTGTAGTAGAGCAATATTGTCCCTGCCAATCCTCCTATCATTACAGGAGTGCTCTCCAGCTATAGCTCCTGCACCTCCTGCATGATAATGTGAGTGGTCATGTGCAGCATTCCAGGTGTGTACCCTCTGCAAAATGAATTTTGTGATATGGAGCAAAACAGGGGCACTTTCTTAGAGGTCTAAAAACAGGTTTAAGAAGGAAATTCCATTTAAACATGCAGCAATGCATCAATGTTTGAAGTTCCAGTTTGCTTAGACCGCTGTCTCATGGCAAGACCTCAGGAATGCTGGATTTAGACTGAATTTCCATTGCCAGGGAGAGACACTGAAGGAGAAGGATACCCAGACATACAGAAGACCTGCAGCTTTTTCAGCTGAGGGACTGGAAACAAAGCATAGCCCTTCTGAAATTCCTTACTGGGGTAATTTCTGTCATATTAAGGCCCTGAAGCAAAACCAGTGTAGGTTTTGGCAATGGCTCCTTTTTTTCCCTTAAGCAGCTGCCAGCAAAGAACTTAAGAATAGAATAACTTTTATATCCATTGTTTTTCCTCTGCTGATTGGCTTCAGCCTTGGTTACCACAGCAGCATGGGAATGGCTGGAGCTGGTGGCAGCCTCTTTGCATTTGCTGCACAAGCAGCAGGGAGGTGGCCCCCCCTCAAACTCTGACAGAGGAGGCTGTGAATGTGCAAACCTTCTGTGCATGATCAGCCAGAACAGCATTCTTCTGCCTTGTTTCAGCCCCTACACACAAGCCAGTTCTCAAAGGGGAGTTTGGGAATACTAATTTTTCCTCCTTGCAGCATGAGGGAGTGCTTCTTCTGCAGCCTGTTCTCTCTTGGGGAAGAGGCACTTCCTATTCTTAAATGAACAGGGGACTGGACTTTTCCTTATACAATTAAAAGGACTCCAGCTGAGACTCATTTTCCAGTCTTTGCCAAAACCTGAAATTATCTCCTCCCTTACTGTGAGTTTTGAATGTTTTGCTGCCCTTGTTTTCCCTGAGCTTGCACATTTTCACATATCCCAAGGAAATGTATTCTGTTGCCTCTTGCAGGAAATGCCACTCGTCTCATGAGAGGGCTGCTTGACTATTTCTGCCCTAATTTGACAGATCAAGGACACATTTTTCTTAAGCTTCTGTTTCAAATTTCAGAATCTTCTGGGCTTCTGTGCTCTTAGTTAAAAGTCATGATAAGAAATGGGGTAGGCTGGTGATTACCATAGGAATGGAATCAGTTAAATCTGTATTTCCAGAGCTGTAGACTCATGGGAAATTTGTGAAACAGCAGCGGGTAGTCCAAAGTCAAATTCAGGAAAAGAAAGGGTTTGTCAGGAAGCTCATTTGGCTGAACTAGATACACATTACAGCTGGAATTTCTGGAAGAAAAAGTGCAACTGTTTGAGTAAAAAAAATATTCCTGGTGAGCTCAAAGTACTGGGAAAGGTGTGAAGAATTCCAGATGCTTCTACTGAGGCTCAGGAGGTGACGTATGCGTGGCCCCTCTCTGCCATGGAGCAGGTAGAAAAGGACAGAAACCATATTGTGAAAAGGGCTATAAAACAATTGAGAAGCAAATAGGAAATAACAGAAGGACAGCTGGAACAAGTGGTGCTCACACTGCAGAAGGGGCTGCTACATCTGCTTGGCCCACACAGGAACAGCATGGTGTGTGTGGCTCTTACATTGGTAAAGCTGCTGTAAATAATTAGCATACATTTTCTGCTTTTGAATTATCCCTAATGGCATCTTTTATTCCCCTAAATGACCTCCAAGGAAGAGCCTTGCAGATAGTCTGAAGAAAGCAGCACCAAACATCTCTTTTTTTGAAGCACTGTCCTCAGCAAATTAGACACAGAGGCCTTTGGAATGCTCTGCTGGTTTTATGGAGCATGAAGTTGTAACTGAGAAGCAGCATTAAGGTTAAATTTTTGCACTTTAGGTTAAATTCAGACATTTTCCATGATAAAATAATTCCATCTTTTTCATTTGCTTCCTTTTTCTGTAGATCCCTTTCCAATTGATACATTTTATACTGACAGTTTTAAAAAATATTTGCACTAGTCAAACAAAATTCCTGACCAAAATCCAGACAGGAATTTATTGTAAAATATTATCTCTTTCCTAGCCAGCTGCTGTTCATTTGGGATATAGCAGGGAAGGCAGCTTTAAATGTGTATTTTAGTTTCAGTACACAGAGTCAGTGTAGGGCTTTTTTGAACTGTATAATAATGGAAATGCAGGTTAACTGTTACATGTGGGCCATTCTGATGGGTGGAAAGCAAGAGAGGAGGAGTGGATGCACAGGAATGACTGAAGCCAAGAGGGCTGGTCCATCTCTGAAGTTTACATTAGCAGTGGGATCATGACATTTTTCATCTTCAGTTAGGCAGACAGTCCCAAAATCAGTCTTCATGCCCTGAAGTAATCCAAATCCTCCATTTCTTTGAGCAGTGTGATGAGAATATTGTATTTAAGATGTAATGGCCATAAGAATGTAATGGTCCTGCTGTCCCTTACAGCACGTTCATCCTAAAGAAATCCTCCATTACCTTTCAGACAAAGTGATCATCATGGTTGTAGCCTTTTTTATGGTGTCAGCAATCAGTAGGGAAGGGAAGGGTGCCATTTGTGTGAGCTGGTGTTTTAGGATGTGTACAGGGAACAGCACAGCTCAGGCAGCATGGATTGGCTTAGAAGATCCTGGGTGTGCAGAGAGCAGGGCAGGTGAGAGTTACCAAGTGTCAGGACTGATCATCCTTTCTGCCTTTCCCCTCAGTGGTCCCTGGGGAGGGAACCTAAATCATTATTCTGGATTTAGGAGCAATAGTGGGGTGAAAAGGATTTCCTGGCTCTGGTGCACAAGGATACAAGTGTATCTGTATTGCTGCAATCTTAAAATTGTAGTGCTGCTTGACACATTAGCAATACCCACTTCACTTGCAATTTGGATTCTTTATAATCTAACTGGAAGGATGGGAGCACTGAGAAGCCAACCTTTCCTAGAAGGATGTCCCCTCCACACAGTAGCTCCTGGAGGGAAGTGCCTTGAGAGACTCCACTGAGTGCTGCCCTGATGGTGCTGTTTGAGGTCATTTAAAAATGCCAAAAGGATAATGATTAAGTTCCCCAAGAGAAGGATGGGAAGCCAAGGAGAAGTGTGATTCTAGCTGAGGAGCAGGATTGGAGAGATGGCTTTACTCCCTGTAGCCTTCCTTTATAACATTAGGTTTGTGTCTCACAAAAATCACATTTTAAAAAGTATTTGGGCCTTAAAGATGCAGGTGACTTCCTTAGGTGAGGCTCAAAGCCTCTAAAAGTGGCAGTTTAATGGCTTCCCAGCTTTGTGGACCTGCATCTCAGTTCTTCTCATGGACAGTGACTGTAACTGGGGCTCTGCCATGAAGACAGCTGGCACCAGAGCCTGTGATGTGCCTGCTACACAGCCCTGCAGGCAGGAAGGTTTCTCCTTGTCTGATCTGCCTCAGTGCTAAATCATGTCCAGCCTATGCTAGTGTGCCATGATGCATTGATACTGACAATTTTTCAGCACCTGAGGCTCTGGTTTTGAGATTACTGACTTGTTCCCTTCACCGAGAGGAGTAAGATTAGAGAAGAAATAAGGTGAGAGTGGGGAAGAAATCAGGTGCTTGTGTGTGTCCTTGTTTATTTTCCCCTACTGTGAAGCCTTAACTGGTAACTGAATGCAAAATTTCCTTTCCCCTGTTTGTTCTTACAGAACTCTACAGGAGTTAGAAAATGTCATGATATAATAGTACAAGGGATGGCAAAGCTCACATGGAACACTGTGAAATGTTGTCAGGTCCTAAGGATGCTCCTCTAATAAGACTCCTTTGGCAAAATAGGGAGAAGGCAACGTTATCTGCCATGTAATGGTCTGACTTGGCATTTACAGCTTGCAAGCCACTGTTTAGCAGCTCAGCAGTTTAGGATTGTGGAAATATAAGCAGAGAGGAATATTGTTTGAAATTGTGAGATGGTTTGATAAACTTCCTTCTTTTACAGATTCGGTTAAACAGCAGAGGACTTATATATTCTGTTGGTCTCCTGCTGGCATCAGTTTTTGTCACAGTATGTATATAGTCTTTTGTTCTTCTTTTCCAAAAGAGGGATTTTTATAGACATTTTCTTCACCTGCTCCTTTCTCACCTCCAGCTGAAATGGTGGTTGCAAAGTCTGTTGTTATGGGGTAGGGGTGCTCCCTGCTTGAAAAGCTTCCCAAGGCCTTGATTTGGCTCTTTGCAGGAGCTGTCACTCCCACGGGATGACACTCCTGCCTGTGTGTTTTCCATGGGAGGAGCCATTAGGAATTTCTGTGCTAGAGCTGAAGCAGATCCTTTGATGCATGATGAGATCCACTGTCCTGTGAGACAAGCAGACAAAATGCTGAGCAGGTTTCTTGGCCCTCTCTAGGATCCTTCTGAATCACAGCACAGTGCAGAAAAAAGTGCCTGACAGTGTTGAAATCAGTACTTGGTGTTCCCTGACCTTTCCCATAAATGATAGAAGAGGAATGATGTGACATCTTCAAATCTTGAGATGGGAGGGGCATCCTGTGCAATGCACACCAACAGAATTCCCACATAACAAGGTGTTAATCTTTGGTGGGAGCAAGCTATGCTAAGTCAAGCAGTCTTGGACTGTGTGGCTCTAGATTGAGATGCAGAGGAGCATGTGAAGCATTTTCAGTTAAAAAAAAATAAAGGAACCCGGCCTTTAAATCCGTTTCTGATTTAATGAAATGGGATTGTTCTTGCCAAAATTAAATTCATTGTAGAAACCTAAGGTGAGGTGATGCAAGTCAGGGTGGCTTTTGTGACTGCTGCTCTGATTTACTTGAGCTGTGGTTTTCAGCTCACTTGGTGCAGTTTGTGATTGCTTCCAACTAATTGTCATCAGTAAGGGGACAGCCCTCTTTTGGCTCCTGTAGCTGAGGAGGGGATTTACCACTTTATTCCAAATGTTCCTGCTGTGGTGGCTTACTCTGTGTTTATTGTAGGTTTTTGGTGTCCACATGAACAAATGGAAACTGGATAAGAAGCTAGGGTGTGTGTGCCTTTCCCTTTACGGCATCTTCCTGTGTTTCTCCATCATGACAGAATTCAATGTTTTCACTTTTGTGAACTTGCCAATGTGCAGAGATCACTAACCCAGGTGGCAGACTGTCGGGAGGAGCTTCCTTTTTACCTGTGCAATACAAGCCACGGCTGGATTTCCTGGATGCAGTGCACCTCCAAGTCGTGACCTATATCCTGTTCACTGTTCATAGGACCCGTGGCCCCGTCTAGGTTTGCCCTCTCCCTGGCCCCCACAGCCTGGAACAATCCTTCATCGATGTGAAGAGCTTTTTCTCAACATCCATGTGATTTCCTTGCTCAGTTTTTGAACAGTGTGACTGAGACTCAAGATGAACTGGCTGCTAACTGGCGTTAAGCCAGTCAAAACTGGTCTGCTACAATTCCTTCTTTTTTTAAGTTATTTGATGGAAGACTAATTAATTTATGACTTAAGACTATTGCTACAATGCAGGAGAGGGTACGTCGTATGGAGGCTGACTTTCAAGGAGAATAATTTTTTTTTTTGGTTGTGGGGAGTGTTTTTTGTTTGTTTTTAGCTTTTAGTTTCGGGTTTGCAGGTTTTTTTTGTTTGTTTGGGGGTGGGGGTGTTGCTTTTGTTCTTTTTTTTTTTTTACTTGCCAGAGATTAACGTTGTCTCTTGCATCTTCTCCTCCTGAGTGCTGGGTCTCCTATAACAATCCAAAGGCCACAGGGCAGTGTAAAATGGAAATGCAATTCAAGGTACTCAGCATAAGAATGGATAAAAGAAGATTGTCAAGGAAAAAACTGATGACTTTTTACTATAAATAATTAACCTTGTACAGGTTTGTTAAAGAATGCAAGCTAAATGTGGATTCAAAGGGTAAACACTGCTACCATTTTACTATGAATGTTGGAGTTTTATTACTAGGGTGTTTGTTATTTCCAAGCAATAGTTTGATCTCCAGCCCAGAAGGGCTACCAAGGAGGTGGCCTGGTTTTTAATGGTCTGCACATGGAAATGGAAGGTCAGAACTTTCTCTGCTTCATCAGATTTCTTGTTTTGGGGGGATTCAATAGTTCATGTCTTACTTGTTCTGAGAAGGACATAAGTACATGTGAAAACTTTTCTAAATGAGTTACAGACACTGGTTTCTTTAAGAGGAAAGAGGCATATTTTGCACAGACATAGTTACTGAAGTCATAATTTGCCATTCTTTAAAGAATACACTGGACCTGGCCAGATATTTTTCGTCTTAAGCAGTTGAACTTATCTGATAACAGATCATGTGGATTCATCACCTCTCCTTTTGGGAGGGAGGAAGACACAGACAGAGATGGCACATTTTAAAATGTGGAATATCTTCAATGCAGACTCGCTCACAGATCTTAAGTTATTGTGAAAGTTTAGCTATTCATTGTTCAAATATCCCTGCTAGATTTTGTATAATTCTGTATTAATATGCAGGCAGATTCCACCCCTGAGAAACACCATCACTGCTTCATTTGTATGTATTGATACTGTGCGTTCTTGCCACTGCAGTTCTTGTATTTACTTTAAGCACTGATCACTTCTGATCCTCTTGTATATGTTCTGCTATGAAATGTATTAAGAGACTACCAGCTAGGTGAATGTTTTTGTCTATGGTACAAACAGTGGCAAATAATGGTAAAGGTACAGCAAACCCTACATAACAGAAAGAAAGGAGAAAAACCCGAAACACCAAACCCTAAACTATAGCAGGAAAAGAAAGCGCTCCAGTTTAAAAGAAAAAAGAAGAGAGCCATGTTGTGTTCACAGGTGAAAAGCCAATTTTTTTTTCATTTGCACTTTTGGAATTGATTTTTTTCGATCTGATTTTCTTTGGGCAAAATGTTGTAAATGAAAATATTTACACCCTGTGGTTTCCCTTCAGCTGAGCAGCTGGTTTTCTTTGTTTGTTACACCAAACACGGGGAGGCACTGGCAGCTCTTGCACTGTGTGTGGCAGCGAAGTCCTGTGGAAAAAGCCAGGTCCCACTGGCCTCGCTCGGGGAACAACGTGTGCCTGTGGATCCCTGGCAAGAAGAAGAAGAAAGGGTCCAGGGACAGACAGCAGAGAGAGTGGATGACATGCCTGCATTGCCAGTTTTCATCCTGGAAAGCAATTGGGATGCTGCTTGTTGAGCTCTGCAGCTGAGGTTTGAGCAGCCTTCTCACAGCTGTGCCCACATGACATCCTCTTGTGTTAGGAAGCCCACTGTACCTTTCTGTTGCTGGGTTTTTGTTTCTTTTGTTGTTGTTGTTTATGAGATGAATAATAATAATAGCAACCACTAAAATGCCTAAAATACTTCTGTAAATCAAATGATGATTGCAACGATGTGGCACGTGTCACTAAAGCCACCCCACAAACACGCAGCTTCACTTCATAGCGAGATGCAGTTGCTCCTAAGCAGAGTGTGTCCTTGCTGATAAGGGGAAGGAATAAAAGAAGTTTCATATCAGGGCCTATTATTTCTTCTATTTTGAATATTTATACTGCTGCTCCAATGGAGCCAGTTGGATCTATTTCTGCGAAATAGCCATTACCTATCCCATGGCACAAAAACTACACATGTATTTCTTAGGAACTTTTCCTACTGGTGTGCGTTAAATACTGTAGCAATTGTAGTTTTGTGTTGTGTGTAAAACCTGAAATACCTTGCTTTGATACTTGTGTGTGTTGCCAGAATGTTCTGCAAGCAGCTTGTTCTAAGCAGAAGCAAAAGGTACCATGAACTGCCGTTACCTGTGCCGTAGATGGCTCGATAAGCACATCTAAAGCAATGCTTTCTGATAGATGTGCTGATGATTTGCAGTGAAATCATCAGGTGCAGGCCTGGTTTGGAACAGAGCAGACCAACTGAGTGTGCCAGGAGAGAGAACGCCTCTCATTCTTGTTAGCACAGTCACAGCCTGTGTGGAAGAGCAAAAAACCGGCAATTTTTGGCATCCTTCCTGTACACTGCCTCCAAAAGTGGCATGGGCAGTTCTCTTCCAATGCAGGGCATACTCAGAGCTTTGCTGGGCCTTGCAGAGGACTGAGTCTCCCAGGAGTTCTCTCCTCCCAGGGGGTTCTCTCTCCCCTCCCGAGGTCAGGCTCTGGAGGACAGCCAGTGCCTGGCTGCAGTGTCCCCGTGGGAGGCTCTGCTTTGCCCGGGGCTGCGTGCAGGGCCTCAGGAGCCAGCCAGGCTGGCACAGCCACTGGGGTTGGAAAGAGGGAGCTGAGGGACTCTGAGGCTCAGGGTTGGGGGCTGCAGGGAGCCACCAGGGAAGCTGGGTTGTGTTGGGAATTTTTAGCATGACTGTGATTCATTTGCGGTTTTCATCTTCTGAAAGCAAGGGTCACCTTCGCGTCCGAGGCTGCTTTGGTTCTTGGACCAGGCGACTGTTTTTGTTTCCATTCCTAGCAATTTCAGATGATCTTCAGTGAGTATTTCAAAGGAAGATTAAAGAGCCTTTTTCTCCATGGAGAGGCTCCACTGCAGTTCTTACTTTGACTTAAATTTGTGACCCTTGTCTGGCTTCAGATCTGCTTGACATGGATGGCCTTCCTTTGACAGTGGTTCAAAGGCAGAATGACAGGAGAGGGTATGATAAGAGATGGTCTTAAGACATGCTGGGAAAACTGCTTTTGTCCCTACCAAAGGTGAACTTTTTACTTGCCTTTTTTTCTCCCCCCCCCTTTTTTTTAAATTTTATTTTGCATGTGCTGCGCTTTTTAATAGACTTTTTATGTGATAGGAACACCAATATGAAGTGTGTGCATGGGAGATTTTAATTTGCATAATTTGTTGGTTTTGCTGTGATGCCACTTGCATGCTTAGTTTCCAGATCTCTGTCCTCAGCTGTGTCACTGAAATCAATTGATTAGCTTTGGATTTCTGATGGTGGTGCTCGTGAAGAATGAGGTGCAGGACTGTTTTTTTTTCCTTGACAAAACAAATCAGGTAGAACGGCAGTCATGTTTTAGAAAAAACAACATTCAAGGCAGGTGGAGTAACCTGAAGGTAACTTTTAATACCCTGCTGTCAGTACAGGGATTTTTATGTCTTTTCCAATTGATACTTGTGAGATAAAATGTACATTCAGTATTGTTGAATAACTTTTTAGAAAACCATAGCTTTCTGCTGACTGACAAATATTTCTTATATTAAGATTTTTGGAAACCCTAATCCTTTCAATTATAGTTCACAGAGATGCAATAGTGTGAGGTTTGTCACTTTCAAAGTTACACCACTGGAGCTTTAAACTTGTTTAAAAATATATTTTAAAAATCAATCTCAGTGGACCACGCTTACCTGAATTTAATTCTGCCTTGTACTTTCAAAGTTTTGCTTGATCAGCAGCCACTGCAAGTTAGTCTAAAAGAGACTTAAATCCTGGTAAGAATGTCCCTTTTAGACTGGTACAACTTTAACTGAATCAGTTTAAAGCCATGGTTTTAAGGAAAGCAGTGGAAGTTTGAATATTTGAAAGACCTCAGCCACTTCAGATTTAAGGAGCTGCAGAGTCTGAGTGTGCTGAATGGATGTACCCAGCAGAATGCAGGGCTTAGTTTCAGGAAGGGAGTGTTCAGTATTCAGGGACTTGAGTGAAATCTGACCTTTGTGAAATCAGGGACAGAACCCCTGTGACTGTTGTAGGGTCAGTGCTGTGTTTGTAGCAGTGAGTCCTGGGAGGGTTGGGGACACTGCGTTTTTTGGGGTGAGTGGCCTTTTTATTTTCTTACCTGAATAGATAAATGACTATTAATTAATAAGACCAAGCACCTTTAAGGGAATTTACATGAATACTCTGTTACCACTTAGTGGCCTCAAATCTGAAGCACAGTTCCAAAAAGCATCAACTTCTGCCCAAAGTGCTTGCACTTGTCTGGCTGAATCTGCAGAATCAAGCTCTGGTGAGGATTTGATCCCTGCCTTTTGGAGAAGTTCACTTTATTCTGGTAAAGCAATAGGGTAAGAAATGGAAGTCTGTTTAGTTGTGCCCTGGGGATGTAAATTGGCTATGAAATTGATTATTTGCTGGCCTGAAACAGTCTGACATCCAGGCCAAGTTATCCAAGTTTGGGTAGAAGCACCTAATTTCAGGAAGGCTTCCAAAAAAAGCAGATTGTTTTAAGCAACACATTTTAAAATGTATTTATGTAGCAAAAATTATTTTATTGTGGTATTTTTTAGATAGGTGTCTGTTTTTCTAATAGACTTGCAGAACAAGTTTGAAACCCCCCAAACCAGAACAACCTGACAGAAATCTTGTCAGTGTAATCTGTCTCTGCCAGGTAGGATTTGAATGGTGCTAAAAGTCAACGTGATAATTTTACAGCAGCAATTCAACACAACATTTTTACTGCCAGCTGAGGAAAACCACACCACTGTATGCCTGACCCTGTGAGGATGTTTGTAGCTGCTTACAGATCCTCTCCAGTGCTGAGAATTTGTCACTGAGGTTTTCCATTGGCGTGCCTGACAAGCAGAGCAAACCTTGGTTCCCGGAGGAGCGATGCCTGCTGTGGAGCATTTTGTTCTGTCAGGAGAGGAGAGGGCTGCAGGGGCACAGGTCCCTTGGCTCCTGGTTGCTGCTGCCAGCCTGGGATTACACTTGCCCCTTTTTTCACAGCAGGGCATGTGTTTTCCTGAGGACCAAGTCTTTCCTTAGCTCTGGTCAGGGTTGCTTTTGACTGATAAATGCTGGAGCAGGGGAGGGAACAAGGGCTCCAGAGCAGGATGGTGAGTGGCAGATGCTGTGTCACAGGAGGACTTTGGATGGAGCCTGTACAAATAATTGGGATGTTCCATGAAATCTCTCCCAGGGGCAGATGTATTCCTGTACAGCCAGCTGCCACCCACTTTGCTTCCTTATTTCATCTTGCTCCTTGTGTTGGCAGGATTCAGAATTTTGCTTCCACTTTCTCATAAGCTGTATCCCTCTGGCCCACATGCTGCTTTCTGTAACACAGAATTAATGCACTGGGCTAGCACAAATAGTGTGCAGGTTTTGATCCAGTAAGCTGATGGGAGAAAATGCAAGGAGATCCTTGCTTGGCACACCAGCCTCTGAGCACCTGACTCCAAACAGCACAAACTGCCTGCCTGGAAAGTGCCTGGAAAGTTCCACTGGGATAATCAGGCACTGCACAGGACATGGGAACACTTCTCACGTGTTTTCAGAGATTCCCTCAAGGGAATTTTGCACCCTGTGCAAAGACATGCATTATA
Organism: Agelaius tricolor; assembly: GCF_023055355.1. NCBI lineage: Eukaryota > Metazoa > Chordata > Aves > Passeriformes > Icteridae > Agelaius > Agelaius tricolor. The sequence continues at coordinate 5,581,836 of NW_027269261.1, forward strand.
CAATAAATATAATTGATCTAATTAAGGGATTTTAGATCTGACCTGGGCCTTTTACACTTTGTGAAACCAGATTATACCATGGGAGTTTTACTGAGGGACTTGGTCACAAGTTTATATAATTCATTGTCAGGTATTTAGTGTTTTTTTTTTTTTAATATGAACATAGATTTGTATTCAAGCAAAATACAATATTTATACATATATATACACTTTACCTAGTAAAGTATATGTGTTAACTGTTGTTAAATTGAAGCCCCTGTGGTAACCAGCTGTTTCTGCATAGGAATAAATTCTTACCGTGGTAAGTGCTAAGATACTATAGGTGTATGAGTACTTAAGACAGTCTTACACCTGCCTATTTATAAACTCAAGCAAAGTTTTTATTTGTTTTAGCAAGGTATTGTGAGTGGTGCATGGCAGTTGCCATGCATCTGTGTAACACATCTGTGTACATTGAGTAATATTTCTAATTATTGTTAGTCATTTTAAAATTCCAGTTCTATTGCTGAATATAAAGTCATCTTTGGGGGGAGGGAAACAAAGAGCATGTGTGAGACATTGAGGAGGTCAGAAAGTTCTGCACTGCAGTATTTGTGCATTTTATTTATTTATTTATCAAACACAGAGTGCTGAGCCCCTGGTTCAAGAAAATATTTCCCCATGCTGGCAGAAGATTTAGGAACCTCATTTTGGTCCCCTCCTAAAGCTTATGCCAGGTTTCCCTGGATCAGGGGCCAAGCAGACTGAGCTATTTAAAGCATCATTCTGTCCTTTTAAGTGGCCACAAAAAGGGGTGAGACCTTCTCAAATAGTTCTTGTAACTTTTATTAGTAGAGAAGCTGAGAAATGCTGAGAGATCCAAAGATGCTTCTGCAGGTGATCTGTAAGAGTAGAAATATGTAAATAGTAAATACTCCTTGCACTTTTAATACTTGTAATATCACTGTCACGAGGTACCATTTGCAATAACCAAAATCCACATTTCATAATTTACCCACAAGTAGACTTTTTAAAAATTATTATTATTATTATTAGAAGGGGTTTTTTTTGTTCCCCCTTTCTCATTAAGGAATTAATCTTCCTTTGACATGTTTTCCCCAATTCTTTTCAACAGTAAGTGATTGGCTCTGGTTAAATGTGAAGATCCCCCTAAACCAGGTGTCATGTGCCAGCTAACGCTTGGGGGAATCTGGCATTTATTGTCCCAGCTTTATGGCAGGGCTGTTCCCATTTACAGCAGGCAAGGACCTCCCACCCTGAAATCCTGCAGTAAAAATGCTCCCACCACTCACAAACACAGCTCCTCTCCCCTATTTCCACCACACTGCTTTGGTTTCAGGGGTCAGCAGATCTCCAGTGTAGAGGAATCTGTCACATCATCACTATCAGGGGGGATACAGTAGGGCTTCCTGGGGGAAAACACAACAGCAACAATTTACAGACAGTGTATTCAAGGGGACTTTATTTTGCCATCTTTTAAAGATGTGGGGCAATTTTAGATCAGGAAAGAAATAAATGGAAGATAAGGTCTGATTGTACCAAGTACAGCCCTCAGTCTTTCATGAAGGTTTGTAATAATGGTCAAGTTTTGCATAGCGTGAGCTCCCACATTCTGTCAAGCATAGAGCTCAGCTGAGTTTTTCATCCTTGGTTCTCAGAAACAACCTTTTCCTCTCATGTTTCTCACTGCAGTCAGGACCTCTGAGCATAACATGCATTTCTGTATCATGGAACTGCCTTGTGAAATTGCTTATAGGTGAAGTGAGCAAGCGCACAGATTGAACTACAACAGGTTTTTGAAAGAAGCCAAAGCAAGCATGTTTGTGTAGTAATTTTTTTTTTTTTTTTTTTTTTTTTTTGTAATGGATGCCAGGAGCAAAGGACACAGTAATCATGCAGCACCAGTGGAGAGCAAGTGCAGGCGAAAATAGTATGGCATCACAAAAAGTTGTCTGCAGTTCAGATACTGGGGTCACATTTACATGGAGATTTTCCTGGATGCTACTTGAGCTTTGCAACCCTTGGTCTTTGGTCAGGACAGGTGAGAAGTATTTTGTCCCTTTCTGAGGGAGAAGGGAGAGAGATGCCTAACCCAATATCTCCAACTCTTCCCCTGGCTGCACGGGTGTGCCAGTCACAGTCTGCGCACCTGAGAGTTCTCTGGTGTGCAGTGAAGATTTAGGGGTGAATTCTAGTTAGCACTCCCTTGAGGAGCAGTGTGACTGACTTCACTGTCCCCCTTGTAAAGCTGGGAATCCCTGCTATGCAGGCAGTATTGTGTGAGATTACTGATGGAACGTTACCTTCATCCTTGCATCCAATCTTTGCTTTCAGGACTGAAGCACTGCTCAGAAGATGTTTGTAACGGTTTGGGAGATTTGTTTGGGTTTGTTTTTTTAATGTTTTTGCTGTCTGTCAAAGTCCTGTGCAATATGAAGCCTCCTGGCAAGGTCTGTCAGTGGTTTGGGTGTTCCTCTTGCTGGTGCATTCATCAGAGCTCCAGCCAGTGGGATGTGTGGGAGGGTGGGAGTGCCACTTGTGGGTGTGTGACAAGTGGAAGGGGCACTTCTGCCAAGCACTCCAGCACCGGCCTGGCAATGGGAGTTGAGACTCAGGTAAATCAGGATTCCAGAGAACAAAAAGGTGAGCAGACAGACCTGTTAACCCTCTAGTACGCTGTGCAACTTTTAGCCCCTTCCAGTGTTTTTTTCCAAGCCAAATCCAAACTGCTGTGTGTACAAGGGTGCCAAGCCAAAGGCAGCCAAGCTCAGCACCCACAGTCAGCCTGGCATCACCAAGGCATGTGGGGACAGCCCCAGGGCTAGCACTCCATCCTGGGGGGGGGAGTGGGGTGTTTAAATCATTTCAGGGCCCAGCAGTCAGCTGAGATCTGATAATTTCACAGAGCTATAACTGAAAATTTGGGTTTATACTGAAGTTTGTTGCTGAAGTCTTAGGCTGCTGAACTTGATCCCTGCTGTGGCTTGTTCTAAAACAGAGGGCTGAGAGTGTGCCAGTCTCTGAATCGTGGGTGTGGAGAGGTCTCTGCTTTGTGATACAGTCACAGCATCCAAGCTGCAGGAAGCACAGCAATAAAAGTGACTGGTAGGAGCACTTTCTGCTTGATTGGGGAATCAAATGACACTGTCTGGGTCCCTTATCTCTGGGCAATTCTGTGATGCTTCTAATCATAAGGAAGAAAATGTAGGTGGAACTGAGTGCAAATGTACATCTAATGTATGTTCATTTACAACCAGCCAGAAAGCAAAACAAGCAGTGGTTTCTAGTAATATAATTCTACTCAAAATAGCTTTCTATTAAGCCAGCTTGAAAGTGTTAAAATGGTGGAGCCACAGACAAAACATTTGTTACCTTTTGAAATTAGTTGCAATGGTTTTGTCATACTTGTACAAGTGTTATAAGGTCAGCCTTTCTGTATGTTTTACAACTTACTGTAGAGTAGTCTTCTATGCATAGCTGTTCCACTTGCCTGTGTAAGTTACAAATCTAACAGAAATGAAAGCATGCATTTTTCTCTGTTTGCTGGTAACCTATGAAATTAGAAACTTGTATTTCTGTGTTTTTAATGTGTTATACTATAAACAAAATTCACAGCACTATTGTCTATGGAATATCAAAAAGTTTTATCAGAATGAATTACTTTAAATGTTTTGTCAGTTGATTTAATAATGTGTCAGACATCTACACTAAGACAATATAACGTTTATCAATAAAAATATCCTCTCTTTGTACCAACTTAACATTTCAGGGTGTGCTTGGACATAGGACTAGAGCACCCCTTTGGGTTCCAATCCCAATGATTTGTTAATTTTTGGCTTAATTTTGAGAGTACTTTATACCCCTTGTTTGACCTAAGCACTGGATTAGGGAGTGAAGGAAGAAGAAAAGAGAGTTTTTATACTTTGCATTACCTGTGCCACTGAATGTGTGTTTGCTGTAAAGGTGTGTGCACCACAGCAGCTCCTTTAGAAGTCATCCAGTACATGCTTCAGCTAAATTCAGTTTCATCATTTCCTGAGGAATCCAAAGTAATCTGAAGGAAAGGCTTGAGATCCTGGCATGTAACTGGGTCTGGCTGCCTCACCTTAACCACCTTTACTTGTGTCTGTGTGACATCTGCTGACAAAAGGATCTGTTTGTTCTGAAGTGCACCCCATGTCTCCAAGAAGCAGTGCTGTGTCTCAGGCAGGTTATTTGCACATCCACAGCTCATTCCAGCTGCAGAAGAGTCCTGCAGTGCAGAAAAGACACACGTGCTCATCCTACACTCTGTCCACGAGTGCAGGGATGAGGTGCAGCTTTTGATGTTAATGCAGAAAATGACTTTGATCAGTTGCCAGCCCAGTGGTTGTCTTGAAAAAATTTTCCATTGGTGTGATAGTTTACTTTGCAACCCAAAGCATATGTTGGAATCCATACAGATGCTCCATCTCTCTAGATGTTTCCCCGTGACTGGTTTTCTGGTTCAAGGATAATCTTGTTTCTTGTCACAGTTTAGTGCAGCTCCAGTTGGCTGTTGGTCTCTGAAGATGCTCTCACTCCCTGCCCTGTGCCATGGTGATCTGCCACATGTGCATCTTTTTGATTCTGCCTTGCGTGCCTCACTTCAGAAAATTTTTATGTGGCTTACGGCCTGGAAAGTTAGAAATTGGTTTTCAGAGATCAGGCAAGTATTTGAATTTCTAACCACTTTCATTAAAATTAGGAAAATCAGAGTGTGAAGGCAAGCCATCATTGCTTTCAATGGAGTAGATATGGATGAACATGTATTCATATTCATGTGTTCACTTCTGCTTCTTTAGAAGCTGTTCCTGTGTTGCATTTACAGTTATTCTTCAACCATCACAAACCCTGATTAAGCAAAGATGTGAATTCTTATTGCAGAACAACAACAAAAAAAAGAAGCATCAGAGCAAAAGTACAAACTGGTTAAAAGAAAACTAACCCTCCTCTCCCACATGACTACCTTAAATGCAAAACTAGAGCACAAATCTGGTTTTATTTTTCCCCTTTGGAGGTCACTTCTAGCTTGCCTGACTTGTGTCTTTGCCACCCCAGAAGCTATTTGCTTTGAAATAGTATTTGCAGAGGTAAGAGATCTGTTCTCTGTAAATTGCAGATAAAAATCTCCCTCCAGGCTCTGCCCACTTGATTTTGACCTGTTTCTTCCAACAGAAAGAGTTGGAAGAAACTGCATGCTGGGCAGGTCGTGGGGCTGCTTGGCATCCCAAAGCAATGGGATTTTACACTGCAGGAAGGCTGGGGCATTTCCATACAGCCCTGTGCACACCTCCAAGCTCCAGGTGAGACTTCCCACCTGAGGCTTCTCCCCACCTTTGCACGGGCATGCCAGGACATGGACATCCTAGACATGCTAACCACACCCTGGAAAACAAGGCCTTTAATTGTTAGAGCTGTTAGTGCCAAAATCCAATTGTTCTGCTGCCTAAAGCTGGGCAGCCTGCGTGTTGCTGCTGGGCTGCACAGCTCCTGGAAGTGCAGCTCCCAGTCCCTGGTGCTGGGAGATGGATGCACAGGGGTGCTCCCAGCACACTGTGCTTGCTGGGAAGCTGAAGCAGAGGCAAGGAGTGGCCATGCCTTGGGGAGAGCAGTGTGGAGACACTGGCACTTGGGGTGAGCTGCAGGTATGTTGGGTTTGCTCGGTTTCCCTCCCTGCTGCAGCAGTGATCAGCCCTCGGGGCACAGCTGAGCTCCTGCCCACTTCCCGTCCAGCTGCCTTGAGCAGGCTGCAGCATTCAGAGAGGGGGAGGAGGAGGAGGCTGATCTTCAGCCTCTGACTGTGGGGAACAAACAGCACTCTCTTTACAGTGCCAAGCAAATAGCTAGAGAAGAGTAGCACAGAATAAACAAAAACAATTGAATGCCACAGCCTGGAGAGAGCAGGTGCAGTGAAACTACTTCAAACTGTGCACACAAGAAGATTTTACAAGTGAGCATTTTAAAAATGACCAGGGAAAAGAAAAAGTGGCATAATTAATATATCAGCTGCAGTGCAAATGTCTCAAACAAGTAACATTTTAAAAAGAGAACTCTGCTTTGTGTGTGAACTTAAATCAACACTTGTCCTGCCTGAAATCCTTTTGTGCTGACTGCAGGGAGAGCTTGGATTTTAGAAGTGTATTTTCTAATGTTGCAGAGCAATGCCATCTAGGGCATAGAGCCTTACAGTTACCAACAGGAATGCTATCCATCCTTAGTGACAGAGCTTCCTGGATTGAATATTTATAACTGGTTCATCACATCTGCATTAGGCCTGTTGAAATTTGCTCACTTTCAATATCTGTTTCCAGTTTTCTGGACTATGCTCAGTTGTCAGGTATTAGTGGATTGTCTTGTCTCAACTGGAACCTAATGAATTTCTGGATATATCTTATTTCCTCCTTAAATCCTCTTGTTAGCTTTCATCTGTGCAGCTCAGCAGGGATTACTGATGGTCTCTCTAATCTTCAGCTACTCGAGGAATCCACTGAGGCTGTGATTAGAGCCACAGTACACTTGGGCAGCAGATTAAAATATTAAACCTAACAGGCCAGATCTTGTCATCCTTACTCAAAGCTATTTACTGTGTTGCTGAGGTTGTCCTGTTGTCCTGTTCATACCAAGCTGCCTCTAGAGTGCTGGTCTGTGTTAGCTGAACACACCCCAAGAACTGGCCTGTCCTCACTCCTGGCTGATGCAGCTCTCTCCAGGCTGAAGATGAAGTGCCAAACACAAGGTAACAATCTGCTGGGTTTTGTCAAGTAATGGTTAATGAACTTGGACTCACAGGTAGTACATTTTAGGTACTATCTCTTCTTCTTGTTTCCTGCCATTTGAATTCATGCTGCTTGGCCTTTCTAGGGAATGGTAGCAATATTTAGTGGCACTTTAGACAAATACTGTTTGGCTCTGCAATGGGTTTTGTTCTGTATACACAAATTTGCTCCCCATTAGAGAAGAGCAAGCACTTTAGCTCGCAGACCAGTCTCAGGACATTCTTCAACCTCCCAAGGGTGCACACCAGGTTCTAGACCAGCCAGCTTCTGCCTGCATCTGTGAGAGTTACATTTGCAGCTGATGATCCTCAAGTTACTGGTTGGGTATGAGTTTGTTGTTTTTACAAACAGCTCCAAACCAAAGGCAAAATCCTTGACTACAATTTGAAAGCATACTGGGAAATGTTAGTACTTTCACTAATAAACACAAGAGCTTTTAATGTAGTTGCAGGAATTCTTTTCCCTCCCCTGGAATACTGGCATTCTTGTTGCTATCTGAGCATAGAGGAGGCCTGATTCTCCTCCAGGTTCGTAGTGGTCTGGTTTGGCTGCCAAGAGGTAACAAAGCAAATGCCTGCTGCTGCCTTAAAACAGTATTGTGTGTGGGCACTCCAAGTCTGGGGAAGGATTAGATATTAACAGTATTAATTAAGAATCATAAAGTACATTAGTAATTAAATTTTTGTAGGGTCTAGTTAAACAGTGCACTGTCAAAACATGATGCTGAAGGGACAAATAATTGGTTCATCACAGTTCTCCCTAATGATCTGTTGTCCCATAAATTGGTATGGTGTATGGCATTCCTCACTGTAACTGGAGATCTAGAGCACAGATGACTTTATTTAGAAAACAATTCTAAAGCCAGGCTAAAACCACTGTCTTTTTCCCTCTTCGGTGTAAAGATAAAAGGATGAATCACAATCATTACTTTCCTGCAAGTTTAGACAGCAGTGAGAGAAATACTGGAAATATCAGCCTGTTTTTTTTGAAGGTGATGAGAGCATGCTGGTTTTTGCCAGGATTCCATCCACCACAGTGAAGGCAGAGGTTGGTTTATTCAGTAGCTGGTACTTCCAAATCCAAAGTTGGATCAGCTCAAGTTGCTGTGCTTCAGTGGTGGGTCATAGACAGAATCGGGGATGCTGAACTGGGGTGCACTGAGGAAGTCCTTACCCAAACACAGGTCCTACCACTGCTTCTCTCCTACCCACACTGTGCCGCCCAAAAAAAGATACATGTTCAGCAGTGGGATCAGAATATGGCTCAGATCATCCCCAAGTTCCTGAGGATTATTCCCAGCTAGTGTCTGGCAGTCATCATCTCCCTTGACAGAGGGCTCATCACTGCTGCCATGTTACTTTGGCTTGGATTATAGAGAAAGGAAGAGCTTTGGGCAGATACACATCTGGAATGAGCTTTCACTGGCAGCTGGAGGCTCATTATTGCACCTCCCTTCTTGCTGCCTGAGCTGGTGAGGTTGCTGGTGAGGAGATGGATCAGATGCCATGGCCCTCACCTCTTCCTTTCACAGTGCTCAGAGACGTGTGTGGTGTTTCTGTGTTGCTCTGACTCTGCAGGGGCTTTCTGAGAAACTTGGGCTTCTCCTGCACACCTTCTTTGGGAACTGAGATGTCCAAGTGTTTGCACATCCCTGTATAAGTATACATTGTGTTTGAATACTGTTGTCAAAAAAAGATCTTGAAATTAAAAGAGAGGGAAGGTACAAAGGGCATGCTGCTGAGCTGGAAACACAGTTATGCAGCTTTTCCACTTTTTCATTTCCTGGCTGGTCAGGAAGTTTAGCTGTTGTCAGTTCTCTCATCAGAACCCCACCATGGAGATCTGTATTGATGTGAGGGAGTGTTGGAAAGCTGTTGGCCAGATCTACCTTCATGGGACAAGGCTGAGAGAAAGGGAAGAGGTGGAACAAGGAGAGATTCTGCCTCACTGTACATTGCAGGGCAACAGAACAGAGCACAGAACATCTCAGGATCCCAATACTAGCCTAGCTACAAAATCTAGGCTTGCAGAAAAACTAGTTGGCTCAGTTCTGTGGGGTTTTGTTCACTTCTTGGTCAGTGGGGTTTTTAGTGTGTAATTATGTTCCCTTTGATATGTTCAGAGTGTATGAAAAAGTAATCAGGAAAACTAAGCAGAACATCTTGGACTGTTTTGCTCTTAAGCAGTTTTTGCTGTGCCTCCTTCATGCAGTTTGATTCCCATCTCCCTCCTCTCTTGCTATAAGGAACAGCTGAGTGCAAATCAGAACAAGAAATCCAGCTTGAAGCCGAAAATATAATACACATAATGCTGCCAAGGGCCAGATTTGGAATGCACTGAAGTAATAGCTATCACATGCTATGAAATGAAACACACATCATGTTTTCAGGTGAGAAAAGGTCACTCTGAAGTCATTGGTGGACATGACCTGGTTGTGGAGGCTGGGGTGGATGCACCTCCATGGCTGGGAGATGGCACAGTTGTTCCTGTGGTGCAGCAGCAACGTGTTCAGCTCACAGGAGAGAGATCCATGCGACCGCTCTGTCTTTTCCTGGGCTGTGGTTTCTCTTCTCACTCCTGCAGAGCTCACAGCAGTGTGACAGGCGTCTAGGGCAGGAGCCAGAGCAAGAGGAAAGTGTCTGATGCAGGAATCTTGGCTGCCATGAGACAAGCTAGCCAAAGGAATTAACAGTTTCTGCTCCTTGTTGCAGCTGCCACCGGGTGACAATAGATAAGCAAGTCTGTGTTCTTTCCCTGTGGCATCTTCTCAGGACACTGGAGATCCATCCTGGTAACATGGTTTTCATTTGAATTTGGGACATGATTTTTATAGCTGAAGTATATACTGCCCTGGCCCAGTCAACCCCAAATTCCATAGGAAATCTTCCCTCACCTCTCCATGGTTTATAACACAGCAGAGCAGCAGCTTGGGGAAGGATGGATGCCAGTCTTGTCCGCCTAGTCAGGTGCTTAGGGCCATCCCACCTTAAATCCTTCTGCCTACAAATTGGTCTCTGACCCGCACCCATATGATGGGAAATACAGTCCAGCTGTTCAGGGCTTGGAAAAATAAAAAAACCTGCTGTTCTACAGGCTTTCTGTATGCACAGGAAACCATGCCAAGCCCATCTCACAGCTGGATTGAGGGGAGGGGTCTCAGGGATAAATAAGAAACACAAGCCATGAAATTTCACGCTGTATCTCAGATTCTTCAAAGGCAGAGGCTTTTCAAGTGAATTTTTCCAGGCCTTGGAGCTCAGTTCTGCTCCAGTCTGGTGGAGCTGGCTATGCCCTAACCTGCCTCTTGCTTACTGCATTTTCTGCTCTTGTTTTCCACTGTGGCTGGCAGTTCACCTCACTGCTCTCAAATGTTTGGTGGGGAGAGGGGAGCAGCAGTGTCTCCCCTTCTCTCTGTGAAAGGGTAGCCAAAGGCTTTGATGGCTCTACCAAACCAGATACTACAAAGCTGGACTTCAGTGTTCTAGGCTCCTGAATAAACACCAGCAGCTCCCATTGGACTGAAAAGCCAGTCACAATATAGTTAGTAATAAGTGCATTTTAATGTCCCAGTTCTGTGTGGTATTCATGCAGGTGGAGCCATTGCCAGTGACCTTGCAGAAGTCACCACTGCTGCCACAGCTGTCAAGCAGGACTGCTCCAGCTCATGCCAGAGTTCATGTCTCTCTCAAAAGTCAGCTGTAAATTGCATGGAGGCTGCAGCAACAGGAGCTGCTCAGTGGGCCAACCAGGGCCTGAAGATAAATGGGAGTTTTCATGGAAGCCATGGATTACTATTAAAATCACCCTCTTGGACATGAAACAGCATCCCTTTGTCCTGCCTCCTCAAAGCTAGGTAAGCATCCACCTTTCATTTTAATGGTCTCGATTTTGGAATTGTTTATACCCCCTTTAAGCAGATTTTGCCACTGCGGTGTGTCTATGAACGTGTATGAATGTGTTTGTAACCAGGCTTAACACGGCAGGTGCTCCTCACTGTGGTCACTGGCATTCTTAATGGGCACTGCTTGCAGCTGCCAGAATGGAAGGGAAATGTTGCTCTCATTGTTTTGTTACTGAGATAACTTGCACTGAAATGCAGCCTGGAATGAGCTGTGGAAAATACACAGCCTAACAGCATCGAGGCTGCGAATGATCTTAACCAGTTTCTTCCGTCCAAGTTGGAGAACTGCGCCCATCGCCCGCGTCCTGATGACTTGGAGATGCCTGTGTCTGCCCCACGAGCTCTGTGCCCGGCGTGTCCCCGGTGCCCTGAGGGGCTCTGCCCGCCCGGCTCCGTGCCCGGGCTGTCCCCGGTGCCCTGAGGGGCTCTGCCCGCCCGGCTCCGTGCCCGGGCTGTCCCCGGTGCCCTGAGGGGCTCTGCCCGCCCGGCTCCGTGCCCGGGCTGTCCCCGGTGCCCTGAGGGGCTCTGCCCGCCCGGCTCCGTGCCCGGCGTGTCCCCGATGCCTTGAGGGGCTCTGCCCCGCCCGGCTCCGTGCCCGGGTTGTCCCCGGTGCCCTGAGGGGCTCTGCCCCGCCCGGCTCCGTGCCCAGCGTGTCCCCGGTGCCCTGAGGGGCTCTGCCCGGCCCGGCGAGGGAGGAGCGCGTTGCGGGAGCGGCGCATGCGCAGGGGCCGGGCCCGGGGCGGCGGAGCGGCGGCGCAGAGCCGGCCCATCCCCGCGCCTCCGCCCGGCCCGGCCGGCCGGGGCGGCTCCGACTGCGCTGCCCGGCGCTGCCGCCGACGCGCGGGAGGCGAGGTGAGGCGAAGCGAGGTGAGAGAAGGGCGCCGGGACGTGCGGGGGTCGCGGCCGTCCGTGCTGTTGGCGGGGCCCGATCGAAACCACCCCCACGAAAGCGCCGCGGGAGCGGGCGGGACGGGCCCAGCCGAGCGCCGGCAGCCGCGGGTGCCGCGGGGCAGCGTTGTCCTCGCTTTGCTCTCACCAGGCTCTGCCCCTTTCCCAGCCAAGGGCGGCCGGGTCGGGCCGGTCCCTGCGGTCCCGGGGCTGGGCACCTTGCTAGTATCCGTCCCGCCGCCTCCCTGTCCCCTCGGGTGTCCCGGGCTCGGTTGAGGGCAGCGCGGTGCGGTGCGGTCCCGCGGTGCGGGGCGGTCCCGCGGTGCGGCCCCGGCCCTGGCAGCGCCCGCCGTGGGCAGGAGTCCAGCCCCTGCTCCACGAGGAGTCCTCAGTGCGGGCATCTGAAACGTGGGCTCCTAAAACGCAGGAATGCGGTGTGTGTCTGGCTGCGTCCTCTGCTGAAGCGTTTCCTTGTAAATATTGCGTTCAAATGTTTGGTTTAGATCGCGCAGGTGTGGTTTGGTAGATGCAGAAAAGCAGACGGTGTGTTATCTTCTGTGAGCTCGTCTTCCCATCTTTTCAGGCTACTCTTCTCTCATTTGTTTTATTTGCTGATTTCCCAAAGTGTAACTCTTAATGGTATTTCATGAATGCTTCCTATTAAATAAGGAAGGTCTTTATGTGCCTTCGCCAGCCCAGCTGAGTTGATGAGGAGTGAGCAGAGCAGAATTTCCACCAGGTATTTCCGTGACAGCAGAAGCCCCAGGGGATGAGCAGGACAGTGGTGGCCGGAGCCCTTTCTCTCTCCCTTTCTCAGAGGATAGCTTGGGGTTACAGGTGAGGAACTGGTTGGGTGAGTGGAGTTCTGGTACCTGAAGAGGTGTGTGCTTGCTAGGTGGGGACTGGAAGGCTCGTGGGGCAGTGCTTGGAGAAGAAAGGGCTCAACAGCCGTGACTCTGCTGCTCCACAGCAGCTCTGTGTTCAATTCAACCATGTCTGCACCGGTTCCATGAATAATTCTGTGTTTTGTTGTGGTAAAAGTGTGCCAGTGTAGCCATACAACCAAGCCCTTGACTTTCCTCAGGCTAGATCTATATTAAGGTTCATTAGCTTCCGATCTGTTTAGCTCCAAAAATACCAGTTTATTCCTTGGGGCTTGACTATTTAATTAGATCAGCAAGAGGAAGTGGAATGAGGCTGTGCTAGCCCAGGGTCTGTTGGCAGCCCTTGCTGCTGGCACAGCTGGATGCAGTGTCTTGGAGAGGGCTCTTGTGGGTGAACTGTGGTGGATGACTCTGTCACTCCCAGCCAGCTCAGTGTCCCTCACTGCAGCCCTAGGAAAGTAGTTGTGGTGTCTGTGTGAAGCTCTGCTCCAGTGTCCCCTCCTCCCTCCCAGCCTTGCTGAGGCATTTGGTGGGTGGGCAGCTGCACAGGTGCTCTGCTGTGTGGCTGACAGGACCAGGAGGGGTGGCTCCTGTTGCTCTTGCAGTAGAAGACTAGCTCTTCCACTTAACTATTGGGGCATTTTTGAGGTGTTTTTAAAGCTAGTTCAAGCAGTGGCTACTGAGAGACTGAATGATCAGTAGGGTGACTGAATTTTTTTCAGAAGGGACCTACTGCCTTGAAAAGAAAAGAACAGAGCTGTTACTATAGCAGTTAAAGAGCTGCTGGTGAGAATAACGTGAGGCAATTCATCTCCCATCAGCAGCAGGGGATTGATGGAGTACTGTATCAAGTAGATATGGACTCAGGTCTTATCTTAACATCTCACAAAACCACAGCCACAGTTTACTGTTTCTGTAGGATCACTAAGAGACTGTATCAGGAGGAAAAAGGAATTAAACAGTAAAATCGTGCTCTTACCCTGCAGACATGATGACTTCAAACATCAGTGGAGTGACACACAGAAAACTGGTTCTGTGGTCAAATGTATTGCAGGCTCTGTGGTTGTGTAGCTCCTGCCTGTGGCTGTAATAAATATTTGGCATACCATACAGATCTCAAGAATAAGAGGTTTAAGCGTAAGAGAGTAAGAGGCTTTACATACCTCCAATATGCAATTGGAGATTTCTCAAGATGTGTCTCAAAAAAACTCTCTAAAATTCCTCAGTGAAGAGTTGCTGTGGAGACAATGCTAGGCAGATTCAAGCCTGCCAGTTACCTTTTTTTTGTTTGAGTCACTTACCACCCAATCAGTAATGCCTGTCAGGAGAGGGGTTGGAAGTGTGGCTGAATATTCAGTACCCTGCATTACCTTGAATCCCTGTGTAGCAAAACCCAGAGATGTTTTAGTATTAATTGGATGGATATGAGGCTCTAGTTTTCTAATACATGTCTTACTTCAGAACACTGAAAAATGAATTTCTCCTGACAAATTAAATGCTACATCAGTACACTTACTGCAATGCTGTTAGCCTGTGTTTTCTCATGGAGCACATTACTGGCAGCTGCAAAGGAGGTCATGGATGCATCTTTGCATTTATGGTGCTTGTGATCCAGAGTAGGGCTGCAGTGGACATTAGTGGTACTGATACTCTGCAGTCAGCCAGTGCTGAGGTGCTCTGGTTCACCTTACCATGAGTATTGAGGAGTCCTGAGCACTTGCAGCTGGAGCAGGACAAGGAGGAAGAGCTGTCAGGGACATGGAATTTTCTTTGTCTCAGCTGCCGTGAGCCATGACATGGTTTGTTTGTGGAAGGGCAGCTGCTGCTGCTGCTTTGCATTCTTGGCTGTAGAGTCTGAAGTGTGTACATGATGTGATCCTGTTTTTGGTCTGAGCCCTGTGTGATCCTTACCTGGCAGGGGAGACATGCTGTGCTATAACCCAGCCTGTGTTAATTTGGCTTCAAGGACCTTTTTGTAGGTATACCAAGGCAAACACGTGCGGTTGTTTCTCTGCCTCCTTGTTCTAGAAGGCTGCTGCAGAAATGGGAGGTGGTGAAGGACCTGTAGGCACACCACAGCAGTCCATGGCTGCCTCCACACTGGGCATTCTGCCCCAAACAGCATCCCCTGTCCCAGCTGGTGATGGGACTGGTGAGACAGAGGCAGAGGTTTGTGCAGTGCAGAAGCACAGGTCCTTTTGTCATTTGGGTGTTGTGCTGCTGGGAAAAGTGTGTGTGAAGTGCACTCTGCTGCTCTGTGCCCAAGAGTCTCTGCATGGAAGTGTTTGTAGCAGCCTCTTTCAGTTGCCTCAAGTTTTCAGGCAAAACAAAAAGCATAACAGTGTAGCACAGCATTCCCAGGTTCTCTCATGCTTGTGAAGTCCATGCTTTATGAGGATCATTCTTTAGTCAAAGGAGGGTGGGCCTGGTTCTCCTCTGCTGACAGTATGTTTTATCCTTGATTGACTTTGTTGCTTCTGAATTTGTGCTGTTGTGAATGCTGAATCAGGCCCAAGAGCTTGGCTTTATCCATGTAACTTTTAGTTGCCTTATGTAGATTTTATGAGCCTGCATACCTAGAACCCATTGTTTACTTTTTAAAGTAAAATTGAAAATTTTGCTGGATGGCTAAAGCCGTGTTTCTGCCTTGCAATGAGCAGAGTGAAACTACACATAACAGAAAAGAAATTGTGGAGCTGCAGTCATGTTCTGTCATTAGGTTTGTTTTGTTTTTTTGGAAATTTTGATCTAAACAATTAACTCAGTTGAAAATTGCTGTGCATTAATGCTGTACTGTTTCCTTTGGAGCTGGTAAGGATTCTACCATCAGCATAAATATGGGAGAGGAGTATGAAGATCTCACCATGATAGAGTGAAAATAGCAAAAGAAAGTTCCTGGAGTCCTACCAGTCCTCTGGCAGGAATAACAGTATTTTGTAGTGTGTAATTGTCATTATACTGTTTGGTACTAGTGCACCCATTTGTGTTGGGTGTTGTGTGAGAAAACAGGTAATGATGCTGCACAGGGGAGGATTCTGGTCTGTGAACACTGTGTATAATATGAGGGTAGGGTGAGAAAATGACATTTTTCCTCCTGATCTTGGAGCAGGATTTTCGAGACAGCCTTGTTAATGAGTGTTCTTGGAAGATGTCTTATCTATAACTTGTCTTTGAAGAGTAAAAGCCCTGCTTTGCACATAAGCAGGTGCTGCCTTTCTGAGTCTTGAGAAGTCTGAAAGCACTGGATCATTTTGTATGGTATTCAGAAACAAAAGGACTAATCTTTTGCTGCAAATTGCTGTTGCTCCTTTACAACTGGCAGAGCACCGCAGATTGACTCTGGTGAGAGATGTTAAGTCACCCCCCCAGTCTCATGTATACATGCTTAGATGCAGACACAACTCTTTTCTGAGGGACTCTACTCAAAAAAAACCCCAAAACTATTCTTTTTCCTCACTCCACCAGCTCCAGAATGTGAATGTCATCTGGCCAGATGCCCAGAACTAAATACAGTGCTCTAAACAAGGTCTCACAAGTGGTTTGTACAGGAAAAGAAAGAGACCACAATAGCCAGATACTTTTTTGACTTTTAAATGGCTCTTTTGCACTTTTTTTTTGTATCAAAAATGATGGTTTTGGCTTCTACTTTGTATTTGCTAAATAGAAATCTGTGCTTTCCAGGAATTAACTCCAGGGCTCCTCAGTGCTGGCTTTGTTGAAACATACATGCTTGCAACATGAAAATAACCCAGAACCTTACTGGTTTTGCTTTCATGCTTGATGTGTGTTGCATATGCTGACATTCCCTTCTTAACTTGACTGTGGATCTGTAGCCTTGTCTTCCTCTAAATCTAAATCCTTTGTTTAGTATTTTCTCCTAATGAATGATGACTTTTGAGCACATGCCAAGGCATGTCTTTAAATGTATTTGAGAGTGAATATTTGGAAAGCAAGGGGAGCATTAAGTTGGCTCCCTGGTTCTGGTGAGTTCTTGGAGCTGTGGAGCACGGGGGATGGAAGAAGGCAGATCTGAGTGAGTGTCAGAGCAGCACAGGGAGCCAGTGCCCAGAGAAATGCTGTTTACAAGCACCCTTTTTTATCTTGCTGCCCTGCAGGTACCCAGTGCAAAAGCCAGATCCTGTGGCATGGGTGGTTTCTCCTGTGTGGAGCAGTGGATGGAATTCCAAGCTGTTGTGTTCCAGCCCAGCCCGTGTGCCTGAGCCAGTGTGGCAAGGTGCTGCTGTGTACTCCAGCTTTATGAGCCTTGTGATAATTTAACCTCAGGAATTAAAAAAGGCCTGGGGATGCCTGCTGCCAGTTTTGGGTCTGGCTTGTGTGGGAGACTGTTCACCGTCTTTTGCAAAGAAGTTAAGTTTTTTAGCTGATTTTTTTTTAAATGCAGCCACAAACCAAAACCATAACCTTCAGAAAGATAAACATGCATCCTCGTGCCAGCTGGGGCCTTGGCAGGCTTTATGCTGCATAACTTGCTGAGACTGTAATTTTTTTCAAAAAGCAGTTAGATATTGGCAGCTATGAAATGTCAGCCCCCAGTAAATGTTGTAATAAGCTATTTTAGCTACAGCTGGGGATTTAAAAAAGAATAATTTACTCACAGCATTCTTGGTAGTTAATGCAAGAATAAAAATCAGACTTTGGACACACTGAATAGCTTAGGAGAAGGAAGCAGGGTGTGTTTGCTAAGGACCACAACTGTCTGGATGCATGACTAGGAACCTTTAGGGTACTCTAGGTTATTTAAGTTGTGCATGCACCTGTGCCACAGCATATCCCTAAATTTTTACTTTGGTTTTACTAGATTTATCTAGACACAGCTGTTAAAATGATGGTTGTTTTGGAAGTTTATGACAATTCAGTTCTGGGAGGTGGAAGTAGAAAATGTGCTGGGGACTTGAACTTGATTGACTTAAATAGATGGTGCATATCAAAACCCATCCTGAAGTGTTTCTCTGAATGTGTGTTAGAGCTGGGAATTGCTGGTGAAGTCTTTGGAAACTGGAACTTTAGGAAATGATATTTGAGGAGTTAGGTAGAAAGGCTCAGTTCTAACTTGCGTTGGTGTTCTTAATTTATGTACTATATTCTCTACAAACTGTAGTGCTTGGAATTTTTAGCAGAGGGAAAAATGAGTTCACCATCAAGCCAGCAGCTGTCTTTCCTTTGGATAGTTCAAAGTTTCTGTTTAGTGGTTCCATAAAAATTCTTGGTTCATGTTTGTTACACTGATAGATGCATAGCTCCTCCACTTTGGCAGGAAGCCCTACATAGATATTTTCAGCATCTGTTTTGCAGTATGTCTCTTTAAATGTTCACCTTTATTGCAAATTTTTTGCTAGAATATAATGATCTGCCAAAGTAAATATTTGGTTTGTTATAGTGCAGGTTCATTTTTTGATGTTTATATGGAAAACATTTTTTTAATCCCTTGGTATTTCATGAATGCTTGGGCATATGTTAGCTATCACTTATGGTGATGCACCATGATAGCTGTGGTGTATTTCCATGTGGTTTACAACAGCTCTGGAAGCCAGAGAAATGTTTTAGCTGGATCCTGTGTGATTTGATCCTTGCTGGGGTGGTGTACTCTCTGGGCAGACACACTGGGCACCTTCCTGGGCTGCTGGTGGCCTTCTGTTTGCCATGCCATAGAGAACCATGGCTTTCACCACCCCACAGTGAGCCAGAGGAGGCAGCTGCTTTTTGTCTCCTTTTTAGTATGGCAGCCTGAGAGTTATGTCTAAATTCAGCCTTTTAATTAAGGTTTATTCAGGGCAAGGAGTGCATAATAGTGTGGCAGTTCCACTGATGCTCTGTGTGTTGCTTTTCATTGTTTTATGTGTTCTAAGAACATATGGAGTTGTTTTTCAGTAGTTACTATCAATATTCTGATTGTGACTAGAAGAATGTTAGCTCATATAATCTCAATAATGTTCCTCCTGCATCACAGGAGTACAGAATGTAAAACTAAGGAAGTCTTGGGGTTAGCTGGGTAGTATGTTTAACTGAGGATTGCTGGATTGAGACCATAACTTGGAAGCAGTGAATTGAAGAAGGTAGTCTCAATATCAAGGTTGTTTCATACCACCTTTTCCTTCACAAAGGCCTGTGTTCATCAGTTTGGTTAAAAGTGCTGCTAGGAGGCAATGCACCAGTCATGATGAGAAGACTCTTGGGGTTTTTGTTTCTGGGCCTTCCAGTTCACACATGCAGGTGGGTGTTGTGTCCCTGCTCAGTTCTGTCCATGGGGATATTTCCTTTGCTGCATAGGATCAGATTGTAATGCTGGTTACAGGCATTTGCCCTGGGTTGAGGCAGGGCATGACCTTGGGCCCAACAGAATGACAAAACAGCCTTTATTTTGCTAGTGGAAACCTTCCTTTGGAACATTTTGCTGCAACTTGGTGCATTAGAAGGAAAAGAAATTTAAGGAAGATAGATTGTAGGTTCAGCTTTGCCAGTAAGCTTTCCATCCAGCAAAATGTTTGTACAGTATATATCTAATTTTAGCTATGAACGGTCCATCCGTTTTTCTCTGTTCATGCTTTTCCTGGTTGATGCATTTTCTTAAAGTAGCACTAATTCAGGCCAGCAGACTGTGTTTAACTCTGAAAACTAGGGAGAGGTCTAGACAAAGATGAAACATCAGAATTTGTCACTCACAGGTTGGATACGTGGTCTCTGACATCTTTATCTCTGACATAATGGTCTCTGACATCTGTGTCTCTGACATAGTACACACTTTTTTAGTCTGAAGGTACAAACTCCAAAGAAGAGTAGCTCATGTAAAGTTTTGGCAAAGTTGATTGTGTATGATGCCTGCAGGGTGACTCTTTCAGCATTTTATGGAACCTTTTCCTTCTATTCATCCACTGTCTGGTGGCCAGCACAGACACCTGCTTGTCAGTTGAAAGGCCTTTGTCTCAAGCTGGCCAGCTTTTAACTGAAGGCAACATGGTTATTTGCTTGGCTGTTTAAACCCATTTCTAGGCTATGGTCTTTTCCCTGCCTTTAAAATAGTCATTCGCCACAGCAAGGCTTAGATCTTCTTCTTGCAGATCCATTTCAGCAAAGCACCTGCCCCATTGAGTCCCCGAGCTTGTGGTGTGTAAGTGTAGACTAACTCCAAACTGCACATAGGATGGTCATCACACTTAAAGGTCAGGTCTTCCAAGGCTGCCTGTAAATGTCTGGGACTTGGCAAAATTATGATTTCTTAGGGAGAGTTTCTTGCCATACAGCCTTGGTAGTCGTAGAATGGTAAATGGACCTGTTACTTTTCCAGGCCTGAGTGTGATAGTGTAATTCATGTGTAGGTGTGAAATGTGTTTGTGCAATGTTTCTGTGTGGTTTTACTGTGTGTTTTAGGAGATTGGAGAGAGATGCTTTTGTGTGGCAAGGTGCCAAGAGCCATGACAGTTGTTTGAAGGTGCTGCTGGAATGTATTTCTGATCAAGAGATTAACAAGCAGAAACTGCCAGAAGTTCATTGAACATGCAGGTTTCAAACAAGTAACTCCTGCTGCAGAATTCTACAGTGCTGGTAGCACGGGGTAGCCAGTGTTTGCTGTGGTGGGAAGCTTAGGCTAAGGCTTCATAGGCAGGATGGACGGAGCAGAGGGGGAAACTGATGCCGTCTCCTTGCTGGGCATTGTTCATGTTCACCTTCTCCAGTAGGCAGGAATAGAACTTTGCAAGTAGGAAGAGATGCAGGACAGCAGTCCTGGCCACTTGAGGTCATGGTCCACAATCTGTGGAAGATGTTTTCTCCTTGATTTGACCTTTGGTGCTGTGGTTTTGGAACAAAGGCAGACTACTGACTGGGAACAAAAAGATTAATTTTAGGGCTGGATTGAGTTCCCCTAGCTCAGTCACAGCAGGTCAAGTTAGTCAAGAGATTTGTGACTCCCCAGGGACATGGGCTCGTGTTTGTGCAGGGGATACGTCATAGCTGAGGTACAGAGGACAGAAATGGACTTGTTGGTGTTTATTTTTAGAGTGGTTGATAGACCTGGAAGTTGTTGAATTTATACAAAGAAGCTCCATAAAAATAACTGGCACCAGATGTAGAAGCAATAAACGAATGCCATGTTAAGTCTTGAAACTGTGCTATGTAACCTAAGAAGTATTTTCACCTATTGGCAGCTTCCTCTTTATTATCTGCAGAACGAGAGCAATGGAATTTACTAGCTGTTAACCAATTTAATTCTTCATTTTTAAAAGGACTCATGTAATGTGTATCTCACTACACTTAGCCTGAGCTCTCCATACACAATGGTTGCCAATGTTTGCTGCTGGCAGTCATGGGAATCTTTTGGTACCAGTGTGTCAGCAAGAATTAAACCCTAGGAAGCAGCCTGTCACCTGACTGCTGACTTACTTTCTGGGTTTGATTGCATTTGGTTCAGATCTGAAAGAAAAAAATTGACACCAACAGACTGTCTGATCTATGTGCATAACATAACCCCCCACTACAGTAAATATGGGGAATCACCAGTGTGCTGCTTTTGGCAGTACTTGGACCCAATTTCACCATTTCAGCAAATGAGGTTTATTGCCTTCTAAAAAGCCTATTTCAAAACACAATGTCCCAGGAGAGAAAAAACAAATTGTTTACACAAGCAAACTAACAGAGAAGAGCTAAACACCCACGCTTCTTTCTTCAGGAGTTCCCCTGCTAAGAGTTTCTATGAACTCATTAATCCAGTGAGTAAGGAGAAACTTTTTAGTTCTAATCAAATGGGTCTTGATTTGACTGCTGATGCTGCTGAGGAAGGAAAGTTTGGTTTTGATGTTATCCACCATTCAACTGGGGAAAAAAAAAGAAGTTAGAGAAGGGAAGAGTGCTCATCCCAAAAGGAGGACCTTCATCCCTCCTAGTCTGGAAGGAGACAGCCTGGGAGAGGCTTTAGGCTGCTCTTCTCACTGTTAGAGCCAGCTGGTGCTGTGGCATCAATTCCTCCCTCTTTATCTGTGGGCTGTATGGGTCCTGGCCTTTCAAGGGACTGGAGTAAAGAAGCAGATGGGGAATTACCAGGGTGTGATGATCTTGGTCCACCTTCTTAAAAACAAAAGTGATGGAAGAAGGGGAAGGGATGAGAAGGCTCCTCAGAGCTGCATAAAGTGACGGTGTTGTGGAACGTGCGTGGTGTCCACCTTATAGTGGAAGGTGTCCCTGCCCACGGCATGGGGGTTGGAACTAGATGGCCTTTAGGGCCCCTTCCAACCTAGACTGTTCTGTGATTCTATGAATATGAAATCCTGCCTGTCTGGGATCCTTATGCAGGTGGCTTGGGAAAAAGGGGTAGAAAAGGAGAGGAGCTTTAGTAGGAAGTAAAAAACAGTGAAAACTGAGAAGCAAGAGGATTGGATTGGTGGATGGAAACCTTACAGGGTTCAGGGAAGGAAGCTGGCAAAGCCATGACGTTTCATCCCCAGGGGTTCAGCTGCAAGAGTGAAGGCAAGCTGGGTGTAGGGGCTGTGGCAGGGGAATCTGGGGCTGCTCAGGATCAGCAGAATAAGACGATGGTGCTAGAGATGGGAAAAGGAAGAGGGCTGGGAAAGCAGCAGTAACCTTTGCACTGCTGATGGATTTACAAGTCAGCTGTTGACAGAAGGTGATGGGGTTATCAGAGGGAAGAGTTCTTGCAGGGAGAAGTCTGAGGGAACAATTGTCCTTGGAAGGAGGATTAAGAAGAGCCCCATGAGGACAGGAAGGGTGACCTGTGCTTACGTGACTTCGAAGTTACACAGGTTGGGACCTGAGCCAGGAAGTTTGGTTGAGGCTGACATTGCCAGTCCCATGGTGCATGTAAAGAAAACAGGAAGAGGAGTGGAATTAACTTGAGACAGATATTTCAACAGCCATCAGTTTTGAATTTCCTGGGTTTCATTGCTGTGTGTCATAACCTTGTTTTTACTAGTTAATATTTTTTTCCATAAAGAAATAGGATAGAAGGAGAAACATTTAAGACTGTTTATCAGTCATATGTTGTGACTGACTTTTCTCTTTTGTTTGATGAACATATATTTGGAAATGAAGTTGTAAATTCTAAATATTTGAATATTTGGAACTCCCTTGTCCCTCAAAAAGAAAACATCTCCGAGGTGAATCCCTCCACCTCTCCAGTCCCACAGACAGACAGTAGTTCAGTAGCTGTATGAAAAAAAAAAAAAAGAAAACTTAGTATTTCAGAGCATGGTTGGTCAAAGTTGTGCATGGATTTTATAGAACAGTCACTCTTTATAACCAGTCTTAGAGACCTGATCATTCTGAGGCATATACAAGAATCTGAAATTATTTTGAGAATTTAAAATTATGTCCTGCTTTTTCCAGCTAGGTCAGGTAGAGGCAATACCATGCATTATGCTATCTACAGGCTTGGTTCTGAAGAACTGTTCTATTGCCCTGTTCGTGCCTCTGCCCCCAACCAGATCCTCTACCAGGCAAGAAATAGAGTGTGCAAATAAAGTTTTTCTCTCCAGGATTTGATTTGTGGTTTTGTTTTGGTTTTTAACCTCCTAGTAACACAAAATAAAGTGCAGGCATTTTGTGCAGGCATTCCATCTCCTCTGATGTGCATATGGCACAGCTGACAGGACAGTGAGAATGTGTGCTTTGGGTGTATCCTGCTTGCTGTGTTGGCACACTTGTGCAGCGGTGAGCTGGCACACATTCATGGCTCAGTCTGCTTTTTCCAGTCTGTTACAGGAACAAATGACACATTCTGAGCCTAGTGGTGGCTTTCCCTCTCTGTAACACAGGTTAGCAGTGCTGTGCTGTGGTGGTGCAGAAGGTGGCACGTCTCTAGTGGGGCTAACCCAGTTCCCAAGGCTGTCTCCGTGCAAGCTTTCTACAGTGAGCAGCTTATCTGTTCATTGTCAGTGGATCTGAGCTAGGTTAGGACAGTGAAAACTCTGCTGTAGGCAGAAGTGTTGTTACATGGTTCATCCTTGTGTGGAGAGCAGATGACCTTGGTTTAACTAATGCAAGATTTTCTTGGAGTCTCTTCTGTGCATAAACCAAAACAAACAGGTCAAAACATAAGCACTGTTCTTTTGAAGTTTTTCTAGTGAAAATATTTTCTTTTGTTCATTGAGAAATAAATCTTCTCCTTGGTACTCAGCCTCATGGTTTGCTGTGTTTGTGCACCCTCAAGGCTGTTGAACCACATTGGAAGTGTGCTACAAAAAGTGCTTTTTAAAGAAATCTACAGCATTCTTCAAAAATTAGTAGTGAGTGCTTAGTGAAAAAAGAAGCAAACTGTCCATCATGTCTGATGTCCAGCTGTTTAAAATAAACAGTGCAACCACAAAAACTCACATGTGATCTTCCTCATACAGCCTGCTGGATTGCATTAACCTCTTGGTCAGAAAGCACTAGTGCAAATATAACTAACGACAAGCAAATAAAATTGTTATTGAACAGAAAACAAACCCACGCCTGCAGCTGGAGTGCCCTCAGGTTAGTCACTTGGTGTTGTTCAGGATGTGGGATGCTTTGCATTCTTAAACAGGCAGCTTGAAAATGGATCCTTTCGGGAATTTCACTGGCTTCACACTAGGTGACTTACAACACTTGGTGTACTTGCTTTAGGGGGCAAAAAATCAGGTTTCATCGCTGCAATTTTTCCTCATTTGTTTAAACTTGGATAAATATTTGCATATCACTTATTAGGTGAGCTGCCCAGGGTATTTTTTAAACATTTTCCAGTGGTAGATAAATAATAGTTGTGGTTTGTTTAGTCGGGTTGTCCCTGTAAAAAACATACATCCAAATTTTTATTCCTCCTGTTGATACGTAGTTCCAACAGCACATTAATTTGTTTGCTTCAAGTTTAGATGTTTTTTCACACAGTTTTTTGGGCTCGGTTGTATGTCATTTGCTAATAAATACAAAGTTTAGAGTCCGATTTATTAATTATTTAAACTGATATTATGCTTTGTAATTATTATATTATTTAAGCTTTATATTATATATATTATGCTTTTTGACTTAGTGCTTCCTTTTGGGTTATGTAAATGTAGCAATTCCTTTGTGATGAAACGTAAAAATGGATTTTGGAGCAGTGGAAGTCTCCCCCCCACCCCGTGTGAAACGGAGTAAGAAAAATTCACGCTTTTCCTCTGATAGTATTGCAAAAGAAGCAAACAAAACAAACCAAAACCCCACCAAAAATAATACCCAACCTCTCCAGCACACACTTCCCCATTCCTTCCCCTTCCCACTTTGTGACGTCTTTGCAAAAAACAGAGGTTAGAAGGGGCTTGCAGAATTCAGCTGGTCCAGCCCTCCCTGCAGCCTGATCAGGAGCTTGGGACCTTGTCCCACTCCTCTGGTCACACCCTTCTTTCCTGTGCACGTGTCCTGGTGACACTGAGGGGTTCCTGTGAGTCACCCCTATTTCCAGTGTTTGGAATTGTCACTTCTGAGTGGTTCACTCAATGAGGAAACCCTCTGACGTAGGGCAGTGCCGTTCTCAGTTTTCATGGGGAACAAAAACTAATTACACATCTAAGTTCTCACCAAATGTGAGTCCCATTTCTTAAATCACAAGAGTGCATTAACTCTGGTACTTCTGGATAGATCAGAGAGGGCACATATGCTTCCTGAAATCCCAAAACATCTTTCTATTTTAAATACAACGGCACACTGTTTAGGTTTGTCTCCTTAGTGCTTGTGTACATAGTGTTTGATATAAATCCTGAGTTTTTGTGGTCCACAGAATTTCCTATTTCATGTAATATGCTGAAAGTGTGAATAAAGAAGAAAGGGTGAAATTATTCCTAACTAATGCTAAGGGCTAAACTGAGAAGTGTCCCATGTCCCGGGTGATTACATCTTAACAGTTTTGATTAAGGAATTCAAATATGAGCCTTTACCATGGACTCAGCTGAAATAAAGTACTCTGTATTTAACTTCGTGTACTCAGCTCAGAGGAAGAGCAGCATGTGTACTGGAAATGAGCAGCTTCTGTCACTGGGAGCTATCCAAAAAACAAGGTGCCAAGTGTGGTGCACTTCTGATGATCTGATTCCTTAGTTAATAGCTAAACCTTTAGATTAGTGGCATTTACATATTATCTTTTGAACGTGTCACACAAGGATGAGCATAAGGTCAACACCAGAATAAAGAGAAGGGTATTGATTCCCTGGTTAATCATTGCCCTGATGCCTTGGCCTGTGCTGAAGCTGAGGTGCACAGCCCAAGCTTTTAATTGGAGTTTGGAATAACAGCCTAAGGGACTCCTGATCTTACAGATTCTTCTTGCACACCATGTAATGCCCTGTGCTGAACTCATTCCAGTAATTACAGCCATCAATGGAAATCTTTCTGTTGATTCTATGAAATGCAGGATGTAGTTTCTTTGGCATTGGCTGCCTCCTGAACAGCAGTTTACTTTGCAAAATATTTCATAGGGAATAATGAAACCATTACTTGCTATTATAAGGAGTTATTTTCTTACAAAGAGATACCTGTTAAGCATATTGGTGATGCAACAAACACAACTAGAAAATGCTATTGCATTAGAACTAAAAGAAGATATCTTTGTCATTGTTTGTGGTATACAAACTACTTCACATTTCCTTTTTTTTTTTTTTATTAGTGATAAAGAGCCTAAAAGATATTTAGGGCTTAAAAAAATCACAGCTTTTGCAGTTCTTTAAAGATCACTTTTCTGTCTTGCAGTCCATGTCTCATATTTACTTTTTAGGTCAAACAACTTTTAGATCTATCTGCCATTATTTCCCACTTGTGTTCATGTCTCATATTTACTTTTTAGGTCAAACAACTTTTAGATCTGTCTGCCATGATTTCCCATTTGTGTGTTGCTTTGGGTGAACAAATGCAATCCTTTTCAATGAATTACGTGAAGAAGAGTTTATCAAAAGAATTTCTGTTCCCCTAGCTCTGAAAAAGAATTGCTCTTACTGGAAATCAGCTGAAGCTTTTCTGGAAGCACTGAGCAAAATGAGCACAAGCTTTGGATGTATGTGATACTCAGCCACAAGGAAGAAATGTTTTAAGGTGGGACAAGGGGAGTAGCTTCAAACTGACAGAGACTAAGTTTAGCTTAGATTGGATATTAGGAAGAAATTCTTCCCTGTGAGGCCCCTGGCACAGGGTGCCCAGAGAAGCTGTGGCTGCCTTATCCCTGGAAGGGTCCAAGGCCAGGTTGGACAGGGCTTGGAACAACCTGGGATAGTGGAAGGTGTCCCTGCCTACAGCAGGGGGTTGGAACAAGACCCTTTTAGATCTCCAACCCAAGCCATTCTGCAATTCTGTGATCTTGGAAATATGGGAGTAGGTAGAAGTGTTCAGGCTCTCTGAACCATCAGAAGTCAGGTCTCTTCTTCTCCCTTCCTGCATGGAGCATTGTCACCCCTGGCAGTGGAGCAAACAGAGCTTTGTTTTGATGCCTGCCTCTGTTGGGCCAGAAGGTAAGAGCTAGGAGTTGAGCACTGAAACCCTCATCCTGCTCTGGCTTTCAGGGTACAGGAGGAAGATGCTTTTCCCAGGTGCCTAAAATAAGCCATGGTGAAGGCCAGCAAGTGGTTGTCTTGTGCATGTTCATCTAGATGTAGGTGCTGAACCCCATGTCCCTTTGCATTAAAGTGTCACTATGAATACTGGAGTTTCTCTAGACTGTGAAGCAATTCAAGCAATTACTTTTTCTTGCTTCTCCCAGGAAGTGCAGCTCTATGTTAAACTTTTTAAAGATGTTTGAAAACACTTGTGAATGTTATTCTTTTTATTATTCGGTGGTTTTGGCAGGAATAGTAAGTGGAAATTACAGAAACACTGCAAGAAACATTAGTTTTTGATTAGTTTTTGTGAGGTATGTAGGCCGGGGAATTTGGGAAGAATAGAAACCTTCTGAAAGGTTATCCAAATCAAAGTCAATCTCTTCCTAAATTTATTTCTCTGACATTTCCAGAGGCAAAACAAGACATGAATGTATCAACAAACAATCATTCTCTTATAAGAGACTTGATAGTATCCTCCATGACTAAATGCTGTGCCAGAGGAAATGACTTGGGGTTTTATTCCTTTTCAGTAATGTGGAAAGTATGCCATGGGAGCAAGCAGGAAGAGGTTGTTTAGTGGAAGAGAGGAAGAAGAAACTTGGGAAGGGGTGCAGAGGGACAGTGCTAGCAGCAAACAGAACTCTCCTGGTGGGGTGCTGTGCTTTTGCACCGTGCTCTGCTCATACAAAGCTCTTGTAGGAAGCTTTTTGTGAGGATTGGCTTTTCTGAGCCATTCAGTGTTTGCATAACTGTGTGCTTCTGCTGGAAAGAGTGATGCCATGTCTGCTCTTGTTGATGGGAGCAGAGCCAGGATGATTCTTGTGCCCTTCAGATGGGATTTTCAGATGCTTTCAGTTCTGAATTTATGGCTTCGTAGATAAAAGAAGTGGGTAGACAGCTGTGAGTGAGACAGTGGATCTGCCCAAAATCTGATGGGACTTAAAGCCTCTCCTGAGAATGCTGCACTAAAACAAGTTCAAAGTAATAACTCCTCTTTATCCTTTAGTCTCATAAAAGGCTGCCAGCACATAGGATCTGGAATCAAGGGGAAAAAAATAAGCCTGCTGGCAAAAGATTGGTTGAGGCAGGAGTGATGACTGGCTGAAACCAGATGTAGAAAGATCAGTGGATAAGTCTGGCCGTGATGTTCCCACTTTATGCTGTGTAATTATGCCATGATTGATGCATAGACTGGATCACAGCCCCTAAAAATTGGTCTGTCCAGGTGGGTTTCTTGTCACAGTCCCTGAAGATCAGTCTGTGCTGGTGACAGCTTCTTAAGCACTGGCTGGTACTTGATGGCTCACTGCCTAGTGATGTGGAGTGTCCTTGGAGAGCTGGCTGTGGTTTTACAGCACTGTTGTGCTAAGCCAGATGGGCAGCATTGATACAGTTTACCTGAGACCCGCCTCACTGCCTTTGAAAAGTTGCATATTTATGTTTCCTTTGCAGTTTATGAAGACAGCATTGTTTCCTGGAAAGGATTGCAAACAGTTGCTCATGGCCCTTCTGCCTACATGTAGGGAATGTTTATCTTTGTAAGATCTTTTTTACATGGAGGGCAGAAATACTGAGTGAAGCACTCACTGACATCATACGGGTGGCTTTCTTCGGGGGGCAGCTCACACAAACACATTATGTTTAGGTAACAAAAAGAAAAGTATAAAGAGTGCTTGAAGGAAAAGGAGGGTGAGGGAATTTTTGTTATTTGCAAGGTTTTAAAAACTCTTTAAATAAAATGGCAAAATACAAAAAATCCACCAGTGTGTAAAGAGTGACTTGCCATTTTTGCTGTATGTCTTACTTGTTTTCTACAAGTAATGTGCCCTTGCATTACTTGAATTAAAAAAAAAAAAAAGACTGTAAACCCTTTCTGCAGCCGGAAGAATGATGGAAATTAGGATTTCTTTTTACATAATCCCCTCACATTTTGCTTGTGGATACAGCTGTGTTAACACAATGCAACATTTGAGTTGAGAGATCTGCCAGATCCTGGCACCAGTGATAGTCTGCAGACTGAAGGTCTTATTTGATAGATTTTCAAAGTGATACTGTGCTCAGTTGTATCTATGTTCCTGGAAGGAGGCTTGCAGTCAGCTTCTCAGAGGAAATACTTTCAAAAGGAAAAGTTTAATTTTGCCAAGATTCAGATAAGGTCAGAGTAATTGGACAAACCAGGGCTTTGTAGGTTAGAGATGAACACAGCCTGCTCCCTGGGACTGGCAAATGCACTGGGAGAACAGGGAAATGAACTGCATGAGGATGATTGCATTTGCTGAAAATCTGAAGTACTGTGTATATCTCTTGGCATATTGTCAAGTGTAGAGTTGCATTTGAGCAGGGTGGGTTTTTTTTACTTTTTTAAATTAAGTAAAATGTATTTATCCTTCCCATTTCTGGATTCTACTTTAACTCACTAAAAAAAGGGTTCACCAAATTAATTTTAGTTGTTTTAATACTATGTATTTATAAATTGCTGTAAAAATTGATTGTAATATGATGCTAATTCACCATAGGTTTTACAAGTACATCTGTAGCACCTTCTCCCTAGCTTCCATGCTTTTCTGTTATGGGGCAATAGGGATTGTACTCCAGCTGTACCCCACTGCTGGCCAAGGGAATGCTCTGACAGGTAGCCACCAGCATTACCCTCTGACATCAGTGACCTTTGCCAGCTTATACTTTAGGTCTGGAGTGATTTTTTTCTCCTGTGTTTTCTTGGCTGCAGAACAGTGAAACCATTTCTTCATTTGCCTGAGGTAGTTTCTGTGAGAGTCTGTGCTCAGTGATTGCACAGCCTTTGCAGGCAGAGAATGAAAGAGGGCAGGCTGGGTTTCTTCAGTGGGGTAACTCACATTTAAAATACAGGGAAAAAAACAAAAGGTGATAATTTTGTGGGTCAGCCAGCAAAAGGAAAGCTGCAGATC
Organism: Agelaius tricolor; assembly: GCF_023055355.1. Lineage (NCBI taxonomy): Eukaryota > Metazoa > Chordata > Aves > Passeriformes > Icteridae > Agelaius > Agelaius tricolor. The sequence continues at coordinate 5,611,779 of NW_027269261.1, forward strand.
TCTTCCTTCAGTAGTGGAATACATGGAGTCTCTTCCTGCTGTCTTTTTGTCTTGTTAGGTTGGCCAAAAGATCAAAAAATCCTAGTTAGGAACCAAGGAACAGGAAGCTAGTGCAGTTGGATAGCCTTGATTCCTTAGGAAAGAGAAGAGATAGGATTGTGGGCAGGGACTTTGTACAGATTGCTGTGGCTGAGCTCGGGGGAGGCAGAGACAGACTGTTTTGTCTTTGGGCTAAAGAAAATGGGATGTTTTGCTTTGTAAAAGCAGGATTGGAAGGAGATGATTAAAGGGAAGGATCCTGAAAAGTCCAGTGAGGTGGTCTTGTCACAGACATCTTTTAGGAAAATTCCTTTCCTTAGGATTTTTCCTCCCAAGAAGCTGAGAGGCCTCAGGAACAAAATGTAAACATGGATTTTCTGCTGTGTGGAATGCAACAGGTGCATCTGTGATTGGCCCATGTTGGTTGTTTCTAATTAATGGCTAATCACGAGCCACAAGCCTTTGTTATCATTCTTTCTTTTTCTATTCTTAGCTGGCCTTCTGATGAAATCCTTTCTTCTATTCTTTTAGTACAGTTTTAATGTAATACATATCATAAAATAATAAATCACCCTTCTGAAACATAAAGTCAAATCCTCATCTCTTCCCTCATCCTAAGACCCCTGTGAACACGGCCACAGTGGTCTAATATAGTTAAATATAAGAACATACCAAAAAATCCAAGTAAAATTGCAGTAGAGGGAGTAAAGTAGGAGCTTTTTTGATGAGGAGTCAGAAGTCAGATTGCATACAGGCATGTGAAAGGTGCTCTGGCATTCCTGTGTGAACGAAAACCAGCAGGAGGAGGGAATGGAAGAAAGACAAAAAGGCACCTGATTTCTTGAAACATACAGCTTGCATGGGCATGAGCATCATGCAGTAGCATTGCACTTGAGGGAGGTTTGCCAAGCAGACAGATCATGCCTTCTCCCTGCCCTGTCTCACTGGTCACACACAGGAGCAGCTCTGTCCTGGATGTGGGGAGCTGCAGGAAGGAAGTGCTCTGGGTAGGGAATGTCTGGGAGAGCTGGGACAAAGCCCTGGGACACAGAGGAGGCTTTTCCCTCCAGATGGCCAGGCAAAAAGCCACATGAATTACACAGTGAGCTGGCTCCTGCAGCCTGGTGACATTTCCAGGTGGGTTTCTGGGCAGGCAGCACCTGGGCAGTGTCTGGCTGAATCTGTCTGGGCTCTCTGCCTCGGTGCCTGGAGCACAGGAGGAGGAGAAAAGGCTTCTCTCCAGTAGGTGCAGGAGATGACAAGCTTTGCTGGCTTGCTCCACCTAGCTTCTCAGTCAGAGGATGGAGATTTTTTGTTTCTGACAGCCTCATACTGTCCAAATTCAACAAGGACCACTTCAGAGCAGCGGTTTCCCAGCCTGTCTTGGATCTGAGTAAGCATCAGATGTGCACAGCTATGTAGAGAAATGAAGCCTCCTGACAGTAGGTTTGTTTTTCTGCAGTTTTTTTCTGCATTATATGGAAATAATATGGTTTTGGGGTTTGCACCCCAAAATATGGTTTTGGGGTTTTGGGGTGTTGCACCCAGCCTGGCTGTCCATTTTACCAACAAGCCCTAGTATCTTGTGTTATTGAAAAAGAAGTATCTGCACCAAAAAAACCCTTCCCATCAAACACAAAGAAGCCCAGCAGTGTTTCTCATTGTGCTGATTTTAGTCTGAAATACTAAAACCCACTCAAACATGAAGTATTATTTAGGTTACCCTAAATTAGTTTGAAATTACATTGTAACCATGAAAAGTGGTGGGGATTGATTCACTGGCTGTGTGGAGCTGAGAAGAGCCCAGCTGAGGCTCAGGGTTAAGGTCCTACAGATAGCAGTAATGTTGCATAAATAGTGACAGTAATAGAAGTTATGAAGAAGTTTAGAGCTCCAGAACCTCTTACAAGTGAAATAAGCAGTGGTTTTGTTTGAGGCTTTCTTCTGACTGGAGTCATACCACTCTTTGAAGTACAAAAACTGTGTGTGTGTGTTTTCCTTCCTCTCTACATTTGAGTGGAGAATGTAAAAATACCAGCATGGTCTTGTTTTGGTAATAGGATTGCATGCAGACATCCTTGTGGTTAAATTGAAAAAAAAAAAAAATAAAACCCATGAGATTTCTTGTGAAGGAGTTGTTGTTGGCAAATGGAGTGATTAATGACTGAGACTAGAGATGTACAGACAACAGCAGGATCTTGCTCATAACCTTCTAATGTAACTCCTTACCACTCTCAGGTGAAAATTTTCTTTCCAGAATTGATCTAAAGAAGATTTTTAAAAAAAATGTAATTTCTTATGCTTCCCAGAGGGGAACAGCTGCTCTGTCCCCTTGTGTATGTGGCAAATGAGGAGACAGAGCTTAACTTATTTAGTAGCACCTGCAAAATCACCCACTGAACATCATCTCTTATGGGATTAGTGCAGTCAAGTTATTTAAGCACACTTCTAGGTAAAGAAACACAGTTCACAGTTCTTTAGAGGTTCACCAGGCATGTATCTTTTAAATATACTGATTTAGGAAAAAAGTTGGAATTTTTTATTTTTAATTTTTTTTTCTCAGCACTATTATTTTGTCTTCTCCTGCTCATCCCCTCGTGTTTGGTTTTCACAACAGTGCAGAATTCAAGATTTTACTTTCAGCCTTCAAAGTCTACAAACCCTGCCTGGAAAACTGGCATGTTGCTGAGTTTCCTGCCATGACTGCTTTTTAACCAGAATGCAAGTGGAAAAATGTAACCTATTCTAGTGCTCTTGTGGTAGGACCTCTGGAAACAAGGCAAACTATTTAAAGCCTCCTGCTACATATTAAAATTAAAATGTTTCTTTTCTCCTGCTTGTACCTCTCTGTTTTCTCAAGTACTTTTTTGCTTGTCAGTGTTTTTTATTTAACCCTTCTGCCTTGGTCTTCCTCCCCTGTGTCAATTCTTTCTCATTGGGCATTAGAGGGAAGCTGAAGCATGCATGTGTTTGGTGTGGGGTATGTGTCTAATTTGGGGTTTTACCTGTCAGCATTCTCTGTCCCAATTGCTTTGTTCTGCTCCACCTCCCTCTGCAGCCACACCACTAAACTTGGTTTGCACTGCTGCTGACAGCCTTTTATTTTAATTTCTGCTTGTATCAAATCAAAAGCTGTGTCTCTACTCTGTAATGTTTTGCACTTCCCTTTTGGTAGGTGAAACTTCCAACATGACTCCCTGCTATGTGGTTGGAAAGCATGTGTGCAAGGAGAAGAGTTAGGCTGTTTAAATACAGTCACAGCTCACCTGTAAAAATCCTAGGATGACTTCTTAGCCATGGAAATGAATCCTGCTTGGTTCAGAAGCTCATTCACAAATTACTGGTGTGAATTGGTTGTGACTTTAGAGGAACTCTGCTACTCTACTTTCAGATGGAGATCCCCCTCTTGATATTCCCCACTGATGGATGCATTAGTGGATTGTCCTGGGTGCTGAACTGTTCCTTCAGTTTACCTGATGATAGAAAATGCTGCTTCTTCCTAAATTCATCTTCAGTTCCTGACTTGAATATGACTCAGGTGCACTTTAGAAATCTGAAGCAGCATTTTTGGGGGGATGTTTGGGCTTTTTGTTGTTGTTGTTTGTTGGATTTTACTTTAATGGTAGAGTGTTTTCTCCCTTGTGAGTGATTTTAAACTGGTTTTTTTCCCCTCCTGATAAGTCCTGCTAATACTGTAATATTTGAGAGTGGATTGTAATGACATCTAACATTTTGTTCTGTTTGTACTGCAGACTGAGGTCAAGTAAACAAAGAAAGCAATCATTATGTTTTAGCATTCTTTTTTAATGAGCACATTAAAATCTAGTCACAGCTACAGGATCAGCTGTGAAAAGAAGGGAGAGATACAGAGCTCTGAGTAGCACTGTATTTTGGAAGGAGTTTATGGAAAAATAATGGATTGAAGGGATATGGAAGGACTCTGGTAGGAAATAAATGGCACGATGTTGTTGACAGAAAGGGTTTGGCAGGAGGCTTGTTGTGACTGTTTCTGTGGCTTAGAATTGCAGAGGAATTTCCTACAGACTGGACTAACCATTACAAAAATGTGTCTGCTTTTAGGAGATCAAGGCATACAGTGGAGTCTTCTCAGGGAAGATGTCGTCTTTGACAATGAGAAGCCGTTGTGTGGACAAAAGAGGAAGTTTCTTTAAGGTAAATGGGATACTTACACAGAGCATAAAATACTTGGGTTTATGTGAAATGAGCACAGCAGAATGTGCAGTACTCTCTGTGGTACATAGTAAGCCTTTTCTGTAAAATACTTCTTGAGCATTTCTTTTTACAGGCAGATTTTTGGCTAAGATCACCCCCCAGTTATTTCACATGTATATTTTTTCTGTACATGGAGTAGAATATTTGGTGTAAAATAGGTCATGGCTTTCTTTGCTGCTAATGCTGAGAACATAAGCTTTATTATGCACAGGCATAAAATTATTGCAGCCTTCATAAACTAGATTTGTGTCACTTAAAGTTGTGGTACAGGTTTATGATTTCCATTACTGGATTGAAAATTGGTTTCATTTCTTTGCCTATTTTGAGAACAACTGTGGCATCCCAAAAAGCCAGGCTGCAGTAGGAGTTACCAGTGCAGTTTTCTAAAGATGACTGAATCCTGTTAACTGTGTGCCAGGGTCACAGTGGCTGCCTTGCTGGGCAGGGTTTTGCTTTAGGGAGCCATCAAAATTTACAGGTGCTTTTGAGCACTGAATTCAATGATCACATCCCTTAGAATATTCATCACTTGCTGTAGCTTCTTCCAGTGAAAGATGCTGATGCTGCCATCTTTGGCATTCCTTCTCTTCCTCTGGGGCAGAAGTTTCCCTTGGGGAAATCTTTAGGAAATGAACAGTCAGCACTGCAGTGACATTGTGTTTTCCTTTTGTCTTGCCCAGCAGTTACCAGGGTCATCCAGTGGCAGGAACCACCTCTCAGTTCTGCAACACACTTCAGCTACCTCTCATAACACAGGAGTACAAACATCAGCCTTGTTGATAGCACTCCACAGCCAAAGAGGGAGAATAGCCCTATTTTCAAATCACAGCAAGGAGCTGTCTCAGTTCCAAGAAATATCTCTAGGTTGTCTCTTGCATGTATGCTGAAGGACTCCTGATGTCATTCTTATGTAGAAAATAGATGCTGGAACAGGTGTTCTGTTCATGATGATGGGGTTGCAGTTACTCTAAATGATTAGAAATGCAGTCTGCAGTCTGCCTGGGCAATTTCAAGAAACATTGTCAATTAGAAAACTAAGGTCCTGCATTTTTTTAAAGACATGCTGGCAGGGAAGAGATGCCTCCAAGCTCCTTTTCCAGCCCTTGGAAGTTGTACTGTTGGACCATGGTTCTGAGCATAGAGTGTGGGATTGGAAGCTGCAGGCAGTCAGTGTGCCCAGCCATTTCTTTTCTGTGTGCAGTGCACCTGGTAGCTTGTGTGTGTGTACAGTGAAATTACTATTTATTTCCTCCTTCTGCCATGTGAGCAGAATTGTGACAACAGCTACATTTGTTTGCTACAGCTGAGCCGGTGAGCAAGCAAAACACTTGGCACAACAGATTTTTTGAGTTTGCATTATTTTAATTTGCTTTGTCTGACTGTGTTTAGGAGACCTAGTAATCAAGATATGGCCTTTTATCCCTGCTGATCTGTTCTTCAGTATGCTCTCCCACATGGGCAGACTGTCCCCTGTCCTTGCACATGGCTCTCACATTGTGCTTGTTAATTTGCAGTTGCCTAAGAAACCTTTACCACGGTGGTATGCAGATTCTCAGGGCACTTAAATCTTCTTAAGGGAGTATCTTACCATTCTCAGCAACATTTGCCAGAAAAATTGCTGACAAATACCAGTTGGGAAATTCCAACTTTATCTTTTCTGGTTTTTTAGAAGTTGTAGCAATGAGAACTACTTACCATCTCTTTTTTTTTTCACAGCCATTGTTTTCACTGTTTTGTCTCCATTTTAGACAGAGAAGTCGTCCCCATTTTTGACAGTATTGTCCCCATTTTAGACAGAGCAGAAGTCTGTAGTTTTAGAGGCTAAATTCTGTGGACTCTACACCTTCTGATTGGTGAATGCTCAGAGCCAACAGTAGTAAGAATGAGGCAATGATGGGGTTAGTCTTGGATAATTCTGGGACTGAATAGCTTGCCAGTGGTTACAGAGAGAGTCTGTGATAAGGCAAGGGGCTGAATATATGTCTCTGACAAATGTCCTCTTTACTGAATTATCCTCCTTCTCATCAAAATGTTCCAGTGTTTACTGAACTGGCATCAGAGGTTTTACATCAGTAAAGCTTTTCTGTTTTACAGCAGTAAGGCTTTTCTGTTCCAAAATCAAGCATCAGGTAAAACTTTGTTTCTGATGAATAAGATACCGAGCAAGGTCAGTGGCCCTGAGAATTCATAGCTCCCCAGAATCTGCAGACGTGTATCAAAATATTGGATTGCATTCAGAGGCTTGCACAAGTTCAGCAGCAGCGTTCTCAGATGGGCTCGTCTCTGGCACTTGGCCACCTCATCACACAGGGCCCTCTGTGAGGGCTGCTATGTTCTGCTTATCAAAACAGGAAGGAAAAGATGTGATGCCAAAGAGGATGCAGGTCTCCAGAAAGGATGAAAAATGAGATGCTGGCGGGAAGGGGGAGTGGTAAGTGCTGAGGCTCATTTGTCCAGTCTGATTCTAATCTTGCTGTCTTCAACCCGTGTCCCTTTGCCAGATTAGGAGCACCCATCTTACCTTTTCCTCTTGAGTTCTTGTAAATCTCAGGGCTTGGAAACATTCTGCAGTGGTCGTCTTGGCTGACTCTTTTACTGCCTTCTCAGGATGATGGCAGTTTCATTAATTCTCTGTATGAGCTTATTTACATTTCAGCACAAAGAGCAGGAATTCATTTGTCACGCAGTTTTTTCTAAAAACGTCTGGGAACAGACATCAAATCAAAGCCATCAATCTTCTTCTTGAGAACAGGAAACTCTTCCAGTCCAGTGAGTAATAAGAGCTGTAGTTATGCTGGGTTTCTGGGAGAGGCACTGTCTATATCTGGTCCTGGGCATGTGCTTTCTTTCCCTGATGCACGGCAGTGATGTGAGTGTCAGTAGAGCAGTTTCACAAATGTGATTGGAGCCCCTTGGGAGTGAGTTGCTTCTGGTGAACACACATTTTTGCTGCTTGTAAAACATCCTGGATGATGCAAAGCACAGTAGGTGTTGTGTTACGGTGAGAGAATGCTGGGGTGCTGAGGTGCCATGTTTGTGGGCTGTATGTAGGAGTTTCACTGTCGCCCTTGCCAGCTCCCAAAAGCTGAGCTCAGTCTTGTTGAGCTCTGAATCAATTGACAATAAGCAGAGCGTGGTGCTTTATGAAAGGAAATGCTGTGGTTTAAGATGTTTGCATTTCGTCATTTCGTTCATGGATGTTAGGAATGTAAACAGTTAGTACATGGGTATTTGGCAATCTGATGTTTAGGATAGATTTGGTTAGGCAGCACTGTACTGGGCTGCTGGGTGAATTCATGTTGCCTGAGTCACAATTATTATTTGGGTTTACAGTGGTTATACTGTAGTGTCTTCTGAATTTACAGAACAGTGCTTTATCAGAAATAAATTCCAAAGGAAAAATCACTGCTCACAAAAATAGCTATTTTATCATGTTATATAAGATCTCATTTTAATTTTGTTTTTTATGAAATACTGATTAATTAACCACCTGAGAAGATGTCATATTTCCAAATGCATTTTTCAGGTAAACCTCCTCTTTCTATAGCATAGCAGGGTAATATCTATTTCACAGACCTAAACAGTTCCCAACAGATTTCTTCTGATTACTATTTAAGTCTTTGGGCTCATTTATGCTGTTTTACACTAACAGAGGCCTCTGACAAATATATACATCCACTTCTTCTGCATCTTCCTTTGGAAGTTGCCTCTTACTGTGTTGATTTCAAGTCTGTTGAAACAAAGGGATGAGTTTTCCCATTATTTCCAGCCAAAGAGGTACCATACTTGTTGCAAATAGAGAGGTGTCTTTGAAGAATTCTGATATTCTTAGCCTTGCACTAAAAAGGCAGAGCCTTCTGCTGCTGCTTGTTTCCTCAGGGCTGGAGCTAATAATAGTACATAGCCAGGATCCTTCCTGTGTTTTGTAGAAACATGTTATTAACAGCTCACCTTGTATGATGCTGGTCACCTGTGCATCACGTGTGCTCTGTAACCACCAGAAGCTTCATTGATCCTAAATACTGGGAAATGCTGTCATAAAGTCATGACTACACCTTACATTTTTTGTAGAAAAATGCTGTTGTAACAGGATGGGTCAGTTAATTGCAAGGATACACAAATGATGTGACTCCATAAGATTTTCTTGAATCAAGGGAAGAGCAACTTTTTTTGTCATTAAAGAGAATTTAAGGAAAATTAGTTGGAAATTGCAGAAGATATTGGTGCTTTATTCTAGAAAAAAATGAGGGGTTTCTTCCTAGAGGTCATTGCTTTGGTTCAAGTGGAGTACATGGTGGTTGGTGATTAGTCTTGGTTGGGTTGTGGTGTGCTCCATCCTGGGGTACTTCACAGGTCAGTTTGGGGTTTGATGCCACACTTTGACCTGATTTCCTTGTCCAGAGTGTATTGACTTTTCAGAGACTGAGGCTCATTTGTCATGGAGGCTATGTAGCATACCCAAGAAATTTAGCCTGTAGAATAGAATGTGAGCATAAGGCTGCTTGAAATGTGCCATTTTGTTGAAGTCTTCTTTAGGGAAAGAAGCAAAGTTGCTAAACATGGAAGAATTCCTCTCAGGAATAATTTCTCTTCAGAGTTCTCTTCAAGGCAGGCATACAAATTCAAAAGCATTAAGATTACTTCACTGTTAGCACAGTTTGGATGAGATTTCTTTGCTGTAGCTCCCTGAGATTTTGTTTTCTGGGAGGGAGATGGGTTTTGTCACAGCTCAGGTCAAAGCCCACTAACAGAGTTAACTCAGTTGCCAGCCAGGTAGTGACTCAGCAAAGCAGGCATGGAGGAAGTGGCTGAAAATACATGTGGAGAGCTCATACATTGTATGCTTTGCAGGGAGGGGTGCTGAAAAGCTCCTTTGTTGTGCAGACTGTTGGCCTTCAAGACACTTAGTCTCTGCTGGTGTGTCAGAGAACAGGGCACACCGCAGTGATGGCTCTTTATGGCCACAGTTGGTCTTAGATGCAAAGATTTGTGGTGATGCTGCCCATGAAGAGGAGCTCCTTATGCAGAGCTGGTTCATGGGGAGCAGCAGCTCAGCTTTCATGCAGTCACCAGCTGAAGTAGCTTTGCAAGGGTGCTTTGCTGGCAATGCAGAAATTCAGCCCACTCTGGCTGCTCCCTGAGGCTGGCCTGTGCTCCTCCAGCTGCCCCTTGGAACAGTCAGGGAGGAACTGCTCGCATCTGGCTGCAGTGACTCAGGGTTCTTTGGGAACCAGCAGGTGCAATGTCTTTGCAGTGTCAGTGGTACACATGGCTGGTGTCATCGAAACTACAGGAAATACAAAAACTCTCCAACAACAATCTTTAGTGCTAGAGAATTAAGGCATTACTTTATTCTTGCCAGGGTGTTGTTCTGGCCAGGATGTGCAACAGAAACCAGTTCATCCACTCCTTGCCCTGGCTGTGCAGAGAAAATCATTCCATCACAAAAGTCTTTATTAGATTTTTCACATTCGTCAAAACCCAGAGAAATTCATTGGTCCAATGTTCACTGCTCCCATGATCTTAGTATTTGGTTTCCTATTGATTATTGGTTTGCCTTTAATATTGATTAGTTTCTCATTCTTCATTCTCTTGTCTATCTCTTTGCTGACCAGGAGTCTTGGACCATGCCAGGGGTGATGTTTGGAGCTGACATTGGTTAATGGTTGTTATCTTTTGTGTATCTTCTTTTTGTGTGCTGCTCCCAGTCTGCTGAGATGTTAAGCTCATCACACCTTGTGGTGGAACAGTCCTTTGAAAAGAAACTTCAATTCCTTTCTCCCTGACTAAAGTTATATTAAAAAATGCTAAACCTCATATAATTTCCAGCACTGGGAACTATGACTTGGACAGAAGAAAACCCTTGGGGTGTGGGTAATGGTAATTCATTCTTACATAAGGTTCAGTTATTGATGTTGGCCAGTTGTAAGCAGAGACTAAAACTTCTTCTGAATTGATTGGAATAATGGTGCTCAGCAAAGGAGAGTGTGAATTCCTGAGGTGGAGGAAAAATTCCAATGTAACAATTTAGGAAAATGATGCCTGCAATTCTTTGAAAATGCTGCTGTACTGAGTTACCTGCCCTGAGTGGGACTCAGGCTCATATCTTCAGGGCAGCTGTGAAGACTGTTCTGACTTGGACCCCAAAGCTGGTTTTGCTTCATATGCCAGGGTTTTTTTTTTTTTTTTGTTCTGATGTGCAGGGGTGGTGGTAGAGATTGCTACATCACTGCAAACCTTTTATTGGGTTCCCTCCTGGCAGGAGAGAGGGAACCCTTCTAGGGTTTATAGGCTCTCATGGTGTGGCATGACAAGCAAACTTGATGCATTGGCTACAAAGAAGTGTTCAAGAGAGCAGGCTTTGCAAATTTCATGGTTGGTTTCTGCTCAATAAAATGTTTCCCTAAAGTCTGGCTAGCAAATTCTGAACTTCTCAGGATACAACCTCAGTGCTAATCTTGCCTACCTTAAAATGGATTTTTACCCTCATACCCAGAATTTTGGTTGGTGTTCTACCTGAAGGATTGCAAGGCAATTCTTTTTTAATTGAATTGTTGTGTTCAAGTGGAGTCCAAAACCTAATGTGAAAAGCAGGCACCCACTCCCTTCTTGCTCCCTTCTTGCTTCATTGCTTTTCATCCTCCATGGTATCATAATTCTTAGTCTCCCTTCTGAAATAAAACTCTTGCACATGGAATTCTTCTAATTTTTTTTTTTTTTTTTTTTTTGAGAAGGTAAATGCTACAAACAGCTAAATAATTTAGTTCTTGGAAGATGTTGTATAATGCACAACTGCAAATTCAGTTGTGTAGGCTGCAAATTCAATCCATTTAAATTAAAAGGCTAGCCAAACTGGAAAGTTTTGTACTGGCACAGAACAGGAATTACTCTTCCTCTGAGAACCTTTAAATGTGGCCCCAACCCTTACTTGTTCCTTTGCAAGGGGAAGTCCAAATAGGATGCGATTTTACAAAAAAAGAAAAAGTTTGTAATCTCTGGTGACTAAACTTGCCCTGGCTTCTTTTCCACGCCTCTTCCACTCACTTGATGTCATACTATTTTTGTCCCTTTCTAGCTCATTGACACAATTGCCTCAGAAATCGGAGAACTGAAACAGGAGATGGTACAGACAGATCTCCCAGTGGAAGATGAAGCTGCTGATTGGCAAAGGTGATTAAAATGTTTATTTTCATGGTTCTGGAGAGTCTACCACAACAGGAATGTTTTCACTGTGCTTTCTTCTTGGGTGGCTTATGTCCTAGCACTTTTCTCCCTGGCAGCATAGGAGGTGTAGATAATCTTGCTCTTTATCCAAGGAATTTGCCTTTGTGCAGGAGATTCAGTTGTTTGGTGTAGTTGCCTTAATATCTTCTAATTGCAACTGAGCTTCACTTCCTTGTTAAAAACCTTGGATACTGATGAATGTCTAAAGCAGGAAACTACTACCATTATTATCATTGTCTGTGGCACAGCCTTGCTTTCATGCTGTAAAGACAAAATGTGCATTGCTTCAAGTGGCTCTTTGAAGATTCAAGATACAGTAACAGGACTTATTTATGCTCTCAGGTTAGGAAGTAAAATATTGACTGCTATGAGCTGATGCATATGTGGGTTATGTGTTTAAGTTAATTCATATATGAGTAACTTGCACATAAAAAAATAAAATTGTACCTTTAAGTGTGCAGAATGGGACCCCAGCATTTTGGCTTTTCTTGAACAGTTACATCTGCTAAACATCTGGAGGATAATCAATATTTTAGTCCTTGTGTTAACAAGAGAACATTTTTGTACTTACCTGAAATATTTGTTAAAAGAGGAAAGCAACCAGTGGTAGGTGTTGTGTTTTATCTGACTGCATGGCCTTGGCCAGCCCTGGAGCTGGTGGGCTTTGTTCTTCTAGCAGTGAGTTAATGAAGTGGAAAATTGTTTTTAGAATTACATCCAAGATTTTTAGCTCTTTTTCTTCCTGTGAATTCTGTTGAAATCTGCTGGAATTTACAACAAAGCACATGTAGATTATTTTCAGAAACATTAAGCAGCAGCTTTGTTGGCCAAGTAGTAAAGAATGTAAGACAGTTGAACTAATTAAAGTTCTTGGCTATGGCCCTGGTTGAACATTACTCAAGTTTTAGAGCTTTTGAGAGTTCTTTTAGAGGGACAGAAAGGATACTTTCTTTATTTTGAGAATTCAGCTAATTAATTCCAGAGATCATCAGCTACATTTCAGTTAAGAAAAGACTTCTTGTATCTTTGAATACATCATATGCATGAAAGGCTAAGGTCTGCTGATTCTAAAATCTTGGTGGAAGCACTTAGCTGGAAACAGTCAACTAAACCTCCCCATTTTACAGATCATGAATTTTTAATTGTTTTTTTAATGGATTTTTAATCTTAATTTGTTAATCTTGACTACAAAACATAGTTTGGTTTAAGATAAAGCAAACCTAACATAAAAAAGAATAATGCAATTTCCATGAAAAATAATAATAACCATCAAAAATTTATTTTCTTATCAAGATGATAATGTGAAATATGAAATCTGAATAAATGAGCCAAAGTCAAACCTTACTGTGACCACAAAATTCTGAACTGCATGCTTCTGTGTAAGGAAAAAGTTGTATCAAAGTTGGTAAGTTAAGTAATTTAGTGCACTGACACCTTTTTTTAATATAGTTCTACAGAGCAGGATTATAGTAATTTCAACAAGAGTTTTCCAGAGTTGTTGTTTAAACTAGGCACCTCACAAGGCTGTGTTTACTGTCATAACTTTAATTTCTTTGTGGTTAATTTAAAACCTGGCAGTTAATGGAATTTTCTCTTCTTATTGCTTTCTGCAGTTCAGAAGTTGGTGTCTAGAAATGACCTTTGGATTTGCATCTAGGGATATTTGAGCTCAATGGAATGTCCATTTTCCTCACTCTTTTTCCACCTTAGCAGGTGTCCACAGACACCCAGAGCAGTTCTGGAAAGGCATTGAAGAACTCTCAGCTGAGTTCAGAAAGATAGGGACATGAAATTGTGTGTCTGCAGCCTTAGTATTGTGGTTTGGGCTTTTTTTGTGGTTATGTGGTGACTTTCAGATTTACACTCCTCATTTTATATGCTCCTTTATTTTGGGCTCATTTCTCCTTTTCATACAGTATGATTCCATACATACAAGACAGTGACAAGGCTATGACTCCATTTCATACAAGAATGATTCAAGGGCTCACTTTGGCTTGTAAATATGTAAAAGCCAGGCAAAAAACCAGGCTTGCCAAAAAGTGTTTTAAGAGGGGCTGTTTCAGTATCCCACTTTTTTGATGCCTCACCTTTTTCCCAGTGCAGAAGTTTGTCTCAATAATTCAAATGAGCGGAGCTGTCAGAAAAGGGAATTAGTGGTACAGCTTTCTGTCATGCCATTCCAGCAACCTTTGAAAGAGTAACAAGAGAGTTTCTGCATGCAGTGGCAGCCCAGGAGCCTGTGGGATGGGTCTGGTGACACCTGGATGATCTTTCAGGAGGCCCCAGGCCCTCTGAAAATCTCTGTGAATGTCCATAAGGGGCCATCTCTTCCTGCTGTCCTTCTGGAGGGAAGGCTGTAAAGCTCCAGGCTTCCCAGGGCACTTGGTGCCTGTGGAATAGTTCAGGGATGCTTTGCTGCTGGTGGCAGCTGCAGCAGCTGATTCCTTTCCTGTTCTGCTCCTGTGGAAGGAGCAGGGGCAGAGCTTTGCTCCCTGCCTTGTGTCCTGCACTGCACAGCTCTTTTCCACTTCAGTAGAGCCATCTTCTGTCCAGCAGAGAGAACCATTTCTGTTATTGCTGACAAGTATCCAGAAACCTCCTTCCCAGCTGCCTTGTCTTGTCCTTTTAGCTGCAGTGGGATGCAGGAGGAAGTTACCACTGGCTCTCTGCCCCTCCCAGCTGATGCTCAGTATCTGTATATATCACTGTATAGACTGGGCTGGGTGATAAAGAGCTGTTAGAGTTACAGAAATCCAGGAAAATAGTCAAACTGTGAGGTGGTTAACTTTGTGGGACTGGAGCAAGGTTCACATCATGACCAAGGATCATCCTGGTTCAAAGCTTGAGCCTGATCCTTGTCATTTTTACTGTGAGCTGAGTCTAATCAGGATGCAGCACTGCATTGTTTATCTTGGCAGTTACCTCTCTGTACTTCCCACGTGTTTATGGGTTTTGTCAAATCTAAGGAAACTTGCATGAGTCATGTGTTTTCTTTTGTTCATTGTGAGTAGTGGTGAAGCCTACCTTTCCCACTGAAGAGGAGCTGTGTAGCAGCCCTGAATTAAAGCACACCATTCATTAATGCTGATTTCTGTTCCAATTTTGAATTTAATGTGACCTGGTCAGATTGTCTTCTATCAGGAATCTTTTTTTTTTTTTTTTTAAATCCCAAACAAATAACACAAACCAACCAAACATCCTCCAAACCCTGAAAGTAAAACCAGGAGAGGAATTTAGTTGTTGCATAATATACATATTTTGTGAGCATATTTTGCTAGCATTTAGGTTACAGGAACTTCTTATTCTTGTTCAGTACACTTGAGTTAATCCATTGCTCATGAATTCAAATGGTTATTCTTTCCATGCAATTGTTTCTAGAGTAGTTCCACACACATCTCAGTCCCAAATAATTTTAGTCTAACTCTTAAAACATAACGAGTTTTGAGAACTCCCATGTGTCAGGGTTTGACTGTATGTCTAATCAATGATCATTAATTAAAATTATTTTAAGAATAAAAAGTCAGACTGGGAATATGATACTCAGTAGTGCTAGACCACTACAAATAGCCTGTCAAAACAAACCAGTGGGGTTTTTTACTGCATTTGCTCCCAGGCCTTGGGAAATGGCTTCTTGTAGGTTGTATGTGGTTTGCCAGGTGTGTTTTTTCCAAGATGTGCTTTTTCCAGAGTTTACCATGTTAGATGTTTCTCTCTGCCTCCTTTGTTATTTGTGAATAGAAAATATTTTTTAGTGTTTTGTATTCCTGTTTACCTCTCCATAGATTGCAGTAACATTCTAGTGCTGTTTTATCTGAGTTGCATTGGTGCTGTTTCAACCATTAGTGTTTAGGAGTGGCAGAAATTCTGATCATGATCAGATATTCATAATCGTTGGTTTATTTCTTGAGGGAGGAGAAGCAGCTGCCCCAAGGAGGTGCCTGTGTATGTAAGTCAGAGTTTCCTCCTTGGATCTCAGCATGTGGGAGGGATTGTGCATGTAAGTACCTGGAGGTTCAAAAAACCCGAAAGTTCCTTTTGTATTTGACCCTCGTGGCAGGAAGGAATGATGAATCTGACTCTATGTTCTCAGAAGGCTAATTTATTGTTTTATGATGCTATATTATATTAAAGAATACTATACTAAAGAATACAGAAGGGATACCTACAAAAGGCTAAAAAGATAATAATGAAAACTCGTGACTCTTTCCAGAGTCTCTACACAGCTTGGCACTGGTTGGCCAATGAGTGAAAACAACTCACAGCAGAAACCAGTGAAACAATCTCCAAACACATTCCACATGAGCAAAACACAGGAGAAGCAAATTAGATAATTATTGTTTTCTTTTTTTTTTCTCTGAGTCTTCTCAGCTTCCCAGGAGAAAAGTCCTGGGTGAAAGGATTTTTTAGAAAATGTGAATGCCACAGCTCCCCATTCCAATTTATGGTGGTCTAGGGGGTGTGGGACAACATGAAGCCAGTCATGGCAAAGAGGAACACTGTGACCCCAAGTGCCTGTGCAAACTCCTGCCAGCTTTAGGTGGTTTTGTGGTATCAAGCAATGCTAGGCATTCTAGCTCATACAAGTCACACACCTTCTTTTGAATGTGAGGTAGCTGTCTTTAGCAGTAAAAACACTTTTCCCTCTTGGATATATTCCCCTTTGCAGCATATTTGTTTTTCACCTCCTGACCAAGGGGAGTGGAAATGATTTGCATCTGTCCAAGCTTGCAGCCAGCATTGGTGTATAACTTGTACTTTGCCACAGCTCCCTGTGGTTTGTAATGCAGCTGGCTGGCATTGAGGGTGAGTGGAGAATTTCTGAACAATATTTACTGGAGGTACAGCTCAGGAAAACACTTTTGTGGTTCATGATTTGACCTCTTGGAGATTCCTCCATTGCAACACTAGGCTCTGCTGGGACTGGTTGAAAAGGGAAGCCAGTATTCCTACTGAGGCAGTTTCAGACCTGCTCATGACTGATGTAAAAAGTACTTCCCTCCTGCACCCAATGTGTTTCTGTGTATTTTGTGCCCCTTGAAGGTATACTGGCAGTTAGTAAAAGCTTCTGATGCTTGTGGGCAAGGGGGGAAATAATCTGCATTTGAGATGCCTTGGAAATCTGAAAAGTATCACATCATAAATAAGCAAACAGAAAGAGGAAAAAATAAAGAGGCTGGTAGTGGTAATTGATCCAGATAATAAAATGTCAAATGATTTTGCCTGCTCTTATCTGATCATACAGGGAAAGTTCTCCTCCCCATTTTCTTTCCTTGCTTGCCCTTTGCAGAGATTCTGCAAGTTGCTGAGCAAAGCTAGAAGAAAGCAGTTTGGTAATTTGGGTTTTTTTTTCTGTTGCTTGGTTGGTGGATTTTAATTTGGTTCAGCTTGTTTTCTTTGGTGTGAGGATTTTTGCAGGGGGGGCAGAGAGGCTTTTTGTTTGTTTTGAAAGTATTGTTTTGAAAGTGCTCCTGTGCTTGTGAACTCTGTCCCTACTTGCTGAGGGTACAGTAGCTGGCATAATGAGGGTGGTAAATGCTGTTAGTGATGCTTAGGGCCTGTCCAAAGCAGGGAATTCAGAAGAGCTGCACAGTGTGCAGTGGGGAGGTGGAGCTGTGTTGTCCTCTCTTGCTGCAGAAAAGGTCTGTAAGGGGAACACATCCTCTGCAAAAAGGGTGCTTTTTGTCTGTTCCTGAATTTTATCATCAGGAAGCTGTTACCAGAATAGCTGCTCCATAGTGTTTTCTAGCATGGGGAGAACCACAGGATGTACTTCTAGCTCAAAAATGAGGAATTTGAGGCTGCAACACATGTGCACTTGTACTGGGTGTTCTGTATTGTATGGGTGATGGTGAAGCTTTTGCATAACAAAAGGAGTTCTCCAAGTATTCTGTTTATTTAGATTTTTAATAACAAGAATCTGCAGCCTCCAAGAACTCTACTTCATTACTGAATGTAGCAGTAACTTTAGATGCTCTGCTCCAAATAAATTTTAACCTTACATTACCTTGCCACATTCACACCTAGCCTAAGCCTTTATTTCTCACATAGCAGTCAATCCACAGCCAAAGGAATTTGGAACATAAATATACAATTCCTTACTTGTTTCTGATCTTGGGAAGTGTAGTATTAAAATGTGAGGTAAGGACCTTTCATGGCAAAAATAAGAAAAAAAAAGTAAATATTTACAGAACTCAGCAGGAATACGATAAGAAGTGGCTGCCACTTATGGCATATTCTTTATGCTCTGCTTTAGGGAGGATTATTTGGGAGTTTAACTTTTTTTTTTCTTGTTTCTTTCTTGGGTTTCTCATCTCTTTCTCACCTCCTCCCACTCTGACCTCTTAGCAGAGGGGAGCAAAGATAGATATACAGCTGTGAAGGCAACAGAGCTGCTGGAGCAGAGACAGTAGTCTGGGCATAAGGTGAAGTGATGCTGGTTTGTGGATTTGTGTTGTGAAAATAATCCCTCCAAACAGACAAAGTCCTTGTGTCTGGTGCAGTGATCACCAATAGGTAGTGGGTTGCTCCATTGTCAGAGTACTGAACAGATTTTTCTGGCAGGCATGAGAGACCAGGATTTCTGTGGGTTGCAGCATTTGCAATCAGTCTGGGAATAAAAGTGTCTGAATTGCATAAATATCCTTGAAGAGAAGTTTTTCCATATATTAGCACAGCAAAGAAGGCAAGTGAAATGTTCTCTCAATCACATCTGCACATACAAGTGTGCCTGAAGTGATGGCTGAATTTCTCCAACCTCACAGAAGAATGCTAAGGCTTATTTTCAAGTTGGCTTTGAATTGAGAACCTTTGAAGAGATTTTTGTGTTGCTAAATATAAGAATTCTCAGTAGGAGAAGTACCAGCCCAGAGTGTCAGCAGCACCATGAGCTTTGTGGTAATTCTGTTCACTGACCCTAAGTGTTTGTTTATAAGAGTTAACATGTCTAATTTCTTTTTTCTAAATTTTCCACAGTCTAATAAAGGATATGGATAATGTCTCTCCTGAGAAAAATGATGTCAAAAGCTGTCCCCGGGACTCTGGATATGACAGCCTATCCAACAAGCTGAGCATATTGGACAAGCTCCTCCATACTCACCCTGTGTGGCTGCAGCTTGGTCTGAACGATGCTGAAGCCTTGGAAATTTTGCAGACACAACCTCCTGGGGTGAGAAGAATCTCAATTTCTTTAAGGACAAGCTTTTCTCAAATGTTGTGCTGCCATTTTATGTGACGGTGTTCCCAGGGGTTCTTAGGATGAGGGAAGAGACGAGGATCTGACTCCATGCTTCAGAAGGCTGATTTATTATTTTATGATATATATTACATTAAAACTATACTAAAAGAATAGAAGAAAAGGTTTCATCAGAAGGCTAGCTAAGAATAGAATAGGAAAGAATGAATAACAAAGGTTTGTGGCTTTGCTCTCTGTCTTAGCCAGCTGGGCTGTGATTGGCCATTAATTACAAGCATCTAAGATGGGCCAATCCCAGATGCACCTGTTGCATTCCACAGCAGCAGATAATCATTGTTTACATTTTGTTCCTGAGGCCTCTCAGCTTCTCAGGAGGAAAAATCCTAAGGAAAGGATTTTTCATAAAAGATGTCTGTGACAATTTTACACCCAGGTGTTGGACCCAATACAGTAATGACGAAGTAAAATTACAGTATGTTGTAGAGCAGACATCATGGGATTGTTGTGGTTCCTTTTTGTGTATGATCTGTATTTATTCTGGCATCTGTGATGAAGCTAATACCATGTCCTTCTGCCTTCTCCACAACAGATATTTCTGGTTAGGAAATCTGCAAGGCTGCAGAAGAAAGTCATCTCTCTGCGTCTGTCCAGCGACTGTGGGTCCTGCCTGAAAGAATTTGCCATAAAAGAAAGTACATATAGTAAGTTGTGAGTTACATACTTTTCAGCTGCTTCTTAGGTACTTTTTCCCTATAGGATGCAGGAGCATTTGCACTGCTGAAACCCACAGCAGAGGATACCCAAAGTCATGCAAATAATGTCACGGGCTGCCTGTGCTGCTCTCTCAGGTGGGCTCTGGGAGTGGGTCTGGCATATTCTGCCATGAGGAGGGCAGATATATAGAAACACTTAAAACTGCTTCAACTGGAATGTTTCCACTGTGTACCTTGATGAATCCACTATTCATTTATTTTTATGGGTACTTATCCTCTTAGAAACTTACAGTCTTTTGTAGAAACACGGTCTGTAATGCTGTCTGCTTTCAATGAAATGTTCTTGAATGCAACTTTGTCATGAACTCTCTGCAGTTGAGGTGTGGGATGGGTTGTTTGGTTTGTTTTTGTTGGTGGTGGGTTTTGGTTTTGGGTTTTTTTGGTTGTTTGGTTTTTCTTTTTGGTGTGTGATAGCTAAATGGATTTTAATCTGTTAGAACTGTTTCTGTCACAAAATCAATGATTTCTCTTTTTAATTCAAACTATATCTGTTCTTTCTTTTTTTAGTAGAAATGAGCAAATGTTAACACTCCAAATTGTTTTGAACCAATAATGCCCTCATATCTTTAGAAGGGAGAGTGTGAAAAATAAGTTTGAGATTTAGGAATGAAAAAAGGAAGCTGCAGCTGGTGAGTGTATGTGGTACTGAAACTGCAAGTGGAGCAAATATTTCATTTTAACAAGAAAGAGAAAACTGAAGAAAATTAGCAAAAGTTTCAGTTAATCATCCCTGAAACAGAGTCTATAGTTAACTTCTATTTCTACTTGTAAACTGACATAATTTTAGTTGAGTTTTTCCTTTTTTATCTCTCCCTCCCCTGCACACATGAACAAAAAGTTAATTCTGTGTGTCTGGTTTTAGTTCCAGTTACAAGCAAGGCAAGGCAAAAAGAAAGTTGTCAGTAATAGCTGATGTAAGTGTGGTCTAAGGCTGTGTTTATAGGCTTGAAATTCCCATCTAGAAAAGAATTATATACTGTCTTTTATGAACAAAATTCTTCCACAAGGGGGAGATATTTACTGATGGTTTTAGCTATTTGTTACAGCTGAGGTTTTAGACCAGAGGCAAAAGATCTGGATCATTTCACTGTAGGAGCTTTTTCTGCTTGACCTGTGAGATTTGCTACTGGCCTCAGAGAGAGCCTGAGGTAATTGTCATTATTACTGAGAACAAGTACTTGTATCAGTAAGAAACAATGGTATCAAGTGGGGAAAAATGAAAGGCACTGCTCCTGTCTTCCTCTTCCCTTGTGCAAGGCAGTGGCATGCAACAGCTGTCAGAGTTTTAAAGAGTTTTTAGGTTAAAAGTGGATGGAAATTTATCTCCCTTTATGTTCTACACTCCTAAGGTGAAGACAAGTGAGTAGAATAGAATTCAAGAGGAGGAAATAAGACATTTAAAATTAGGCATATTAGTACACTGGGCAAACAAAGCCTCAGTTATTGATTTGTTGTCTATTAGCAAAACATTGTGCAGGCTCATCACACTTAATCTGTTTTACAGGAATTAGACCATATCCTTGGAATACAAAAGCAGACCAGCCACCAAGATTATCAGTATATTCTTGAAAATGCCTTCAGCAGGAATATGTACTTCTTCACAGAGCTGTTTTCTCTTAATCAAATAGTAGCTAGTTTGATGGTGGAATCTTACTAACTTCATGCTAAAATCTAAGATATATTTTATTAAACTGTTCTAAGAAACAGTGGATTAATGTGTGATTGTTTCTTGTAACTTTCTTTGCAGCATTTTCCTTGGAGGGGTCTGCAATAAGTTTTGCTGATTTGTTCAGACTCATTGCTTTCTACTGTATTAGCAGGTAAGGTGCTGCTCTGTTCCAAGCCACATCTGCTAGAAAGAAAATAATTTAAAAAAAAATGAGTTTTGAGGAGTTGTTTCAGCTATTGGTGCTATTTATGTTGCCAATCTGTGAATATTCCTGGATAGCCTTAGAAGGTAATGGTAGCAATCAGAGATAAGTCTTGGAAGCAAGTGTCTCTGTCTTACTTCATATTGATTATTGGGAGGCTGATGTGATTTTACACATCCAGCTGTGAGGTGCTGCCAAGCTGAACTTTACTTTAGCTGATATCTTGTGAGGCTTTCTTAAATGCTCTGTAGCTCATTTAAAAACAATCATAAACTAGCTTGCAAAGTCCATTTCTTGGAATTGCTGGTGAGAAGAATTTTTGGAGCATAATGGAAAAATGTCAGATATGTAGAATATGACAACTGGGAGATGTCAGTTTAAATGGTGAACAACAAAAATGGCCTTGTCAGCTTTGCAGTTTATGGTTGCCAAACTTGTTTTCCAGGTAGTATGCAGAAAAAAATGTAGCTGGTGTTTTCATCCTTTATTTTCCATTTGACTTCAGTTTACTGGTGAGAATTTCCAGACTGATGCTTGAGCCTTGTATGCACCCACAGACAGGGCACAACCAAACTGCCCAGGTGCACATCTTCTGAAGGAAGCAGAGAGGCAGCTGTGATAGTCTCAGTCCTTTTACTGCATTGAGGCTGCCAGTTCATGCTGACCATGTGATGGTTTCTGGTGGGGGATGCTCTTGGGCTGCTGTGCTTGCTGGTTTTGTTTGTGGTGGAAAAGCATCTTAGACGCCTTTCCTACAGCCTCTGTTTAGCTGAGCTGTACGTGCATGTAATAAAAGCAGCATTGATACCACATGGATAATTGGTCAGAACTCAGAAGAGAAATGAGCTGAAAATGTGTTTAAATGTAGTTTAATGAGGAGATATTCCTTATCTTGTCACCCTTTCAGTCCTGCACACTTGCCAGGCTCTGGTAAATTCTCTCTAAGTACCTACAGGATCACTCAGCAAACAGGTTTCTTGCATTAGTCCATCCATTTTCTTTCACTGAAGGTTCAATATTGCTTTGTATAGATTAAAGGGGGCAGATAGGTAGCTATTGTGAAAAAGAGACAGTACCATTTGGTACATCACAGGAAATCCAGGAGGATTTTCTAAAAACAGAGGGAATTTCTTGCAGGAGGTAGCCAAGCAGTTTTTATGAGGGTTTACCTATTTTTTAATTGCAACCATGGTGATGATCTGGACTCTGGATTTTCTGTGGTACCATATTAAAGTGTCTTTCAAATGCTTTTTAGCTAGTGTATCAGTCCTGTGCATATGCCTGGCTTGAGTGTGAGTGGAATTCTGAGATCCTGTTTTTTCAAGAAGCTAACATACAACATAGAGAATATTTATGTGATAAAGACCCACAATCTGTCTGTGCTATAGCAGATGGTTGGCTTGTTCACAACCTTAAAACCAAAATTCATGCTGACACCAGTTGTGTAGGATTCTCATTTAGTCTCAATTCTATGGGTCCTTCTACTACAGATGTTGCTGTTTAGCAACAGTTAGAATAAAATTCTTATTCTGAAAACTGGAATAACAGTCAACAGTTTATTCAGAAAGTGAGAAGCTTTTTTGAAGTTTCAAGGGCAGGTAACAAGTTTGCATCTCACTGTCTGCTTGTAGAAGACCAGGTGTAAAAGCTTTTGTTGGAAAGGCAGAAAATTCTGGATGGCTGTGTGGAAATGATCCTAGGGAAAGTCCTGGGCACTTGGCTGCCATTTGCCCTTCACACCACTCTGCAAAGTAAAGGAGCTTTGGGGTTGGTAATGTCATGTTTAACTGTGCTGTGTGTTTAAGGATCTTGCTACCTGACACAGCTCAAGAAGAAGATAATCAGAAATCAGACACTGCCAGTGTTTAAAAAAAAAAAAAGTTTTTCAAACTATGGATGGTGCTGAAAACCATAATGGTTTTTCTCTTTGGAAACAGGGATGTCCTTCCATTCACACTGAAGTTGCCTCATGCAATTGCTGCAGCAAAGACAGAAGCTGAACTTGAAGAGATTGCTCAGCTTGGACTGAGTAAGTAGTTCTCTACACAGATGTCTTTCCCTGTAGCACACCTGCAACATTGAAGAAATAAGCTGTATCAGTAAATAGTTCATACTGGTTAGTGATGATACAAATTTTGTTTAGAAAAGCAGTTTCCCTTATTTGGGAAGGCCAGACCTTCTTCTGGCCAAGGAGTGGTGCTCTTCCTTCCTTCTGTGCCTCCTGTGATATTTTTGTTAGTGCTGTTTCTTTCTTCCTTCTTCTCTTCCCTCTCTGGGCAACCCTTGGGCAAAGCAAATCTCACAGTCCCCACACAGAGGTTGGTGTGGTTTCTGCTCCAAGACCAAACTGCATGCTCACATAGCACTGGCTGTGTGAGCCTATATAAAGCACTGGCTCTATAATTTATTGTGAGGAGAGTGTAGGAACTGAGGTCCCCTGTTAATATAACTTCTGTTCAGATTGACATGGAAACTTAAAATGGTGAATTTGGGGATCAATGAAGTGGCATATTTAGAAAATGAGGAGTGTATATATGATGGTGTAGAATGTATCCATGGGCAGGGGTTAGGTGAAATTTTTAAAATACCAGAAGACAATGCAAGGGTGTCCTTGCATCACTTGGTTGCTTCAGCCAAACACAGGCTCATTGTAAGGCATACCTTGAGCTCAGAGGAGATGGATGCAAAACCTTTGTAAAGCATACCTTGAGCTCAGAGGAGATGGATGCAAAGCCTTTGTAAAGCATACCTTGAGCTCAGAGGAGATGGATGCAAATCCTTTGTAAAGCATACCTTGAGCTCAGAGGAGATGCATGCAAAGCCTCCTGGGATTTGAAACTTGGGCACCACCCAGATGAATCATTAAGCAGCTCTGCATTGAGCAAAGTGCTGAGTGGCTTCATTTCCTTCTCCAGGAAGGGAAGGTTGACTGTCAGCAACCTTTGTTGCAGTAGATTTTTTAATAATCTTTGATTTTGAAAAGAGTCGTCTCTGAATCAATGTTAGCCTGAGGATCTCCTGAACTGTCTGGTGGGACTTTGCAGTAAAACCATACCTGGGGATGTATTGCAGTGCTTTGCATTTTGGTTTGCTGCAGTAGCAGTGCAATTAAAGGGTTTGTTTTAGAGAGGAGAGAATTACTTCTGCACTGCTTATCTGCAAGTTTAGGTAATCAGGTGAAACTTTGGGTTATCATGGGAATAGAGGCAAATATGGTAGTGTTGATGTCAATGTTTAGATGGCAAAAAGAAAGTGAAAGGTCTGACTGGGATACAGTGTAATGAAAACAGTCTCCCAGTGCCACATGGAAGCCTTAAAGTAGCATGAGGTGAGTCTCTCCAGAGGGGATGATAATGGTAATGTTGATCAAGCTCTCCAGGCTAACCACACTTTGTCACCAGTACCCCAGAGCACTGTGGCCTGCTTGCTGCAGAATTAGTCTTGGTCTTCAACAGTCTCTGCATTGTGTGTGTTTTTTCTGTAGCTACTACATTTGAAAGTTGATGGATCAGTGTCTGTGTTGTTGCTGTATTTGGGATTAATTACCTGATATACACCAGATCACAGTTTCCATGAGCTAAAAGCAGGCTACAAAGTTGAGATTTTGATGGAGTTTTAGGTGTCCACATGCAGAAGAGCACACCAGAAGATGAGCCTTTCAATGCTGTGGACTCAAGAGGGGCCTAAAAACTCCCAACAGCCCTTCCTGTTAAGTGTGAGTTTTCTTTGAGGAACGCCTAAGCACAAAACCCCGTCTGTATCTCCTGTCAGAGCTCTCTTGTGCAGTAGGCTCAGAGGGAGAGCTGCACAACACAAGTCAATAGCACATAGCCCAGCAAACCACATCAGGAGGAGCTTTTGGTAAAGATTCAAGGCTGTTGCCAACCTGCAAGGTTTCATGTGCTGGACATATGATTCTTTCTCAGTCTCCCTTGTGTTTCACCTGCAGCAGTGCTTACATCATGTGTGTTTGCAGCAGCCACATGCCAGGCACAGGCACTGAGAGATCACAGGCAGGATGTGAAGTCATGAAGCTGGGAACACCAGCAACATGGCATAACTATGCAGAGAAACATGCCTGTGCCTGTAGACATTCTCTGGCCGTGGCCTGTCACCACGGGCTGTTTCCTGTCTTCTGCCCCACAGGCAGGACATGGCTCTTGGCCATGGACCTGTTCTGGATGCTTGGCATTCGTGCCCTTGGGCTCAGATATCATTGCTCAGTTGCCTCCAGTGAGCCAGCTTGACACACTCTGGGAAAAGGACCATGTCAAGATTGGCAAATTTTAGCTAAATCTCCCTCCTCTGGTACTCTGCCCATATTTCAGCATGATTGCTGCCTTCAAGGGCACATCTGGTTTCAATCTTCATACCTTCAGGCACCAGCACTCTTTAGCAGTGGCTTGGTTGCACAAACATGCTGACACTTGTCTGGGATAAGTGCAGAGGCTGCAGCTGCAACTTGCTGGTGTAGCATAGGTTTTCCATGCCACTAGTGTGGAACTGCACGTGGGTCTCTTTATGTGTCACTGCAGTCTCAGGCAAACTGTCCCCACAGCAAAGGCAGGGCAGCAGGCACCTTTATTAGACACTGGATTGCTTGGTCTGCCTTGCTGAAGGTGATGTGTGCATCCACCACAGCAAAATGGGAGCTGCCTTTTCATGTATAGTTTCATGTGTTCACTATGAAAAGAAACTGAAGCAAGATACTTGTAGAGTTTCTGGAAGTGGCCTTTAGCCGGTGTAAATCAGCTTAACCATTGTCTTTAATGAAGTGAGCTTATTAAAGCTGAGAATCTTGCTTTATTTCTCCTGAGTGAGATGCTAGTGAGAAGTTTGTGTTCATTTCAGTCTCAAGCCAGTAAAAACTATTCTGTTACAGTCTCCATTCCTTTCTTTGATTCTCAGTTTAATTTTAAGCTTAGTGGGGTGATTGGAGGCTATGCACTGGTCATGGTATTTATAAATGAGTAAGAGCAGCCCAAGGAATGTAGCATATAGTTATGTCTGATGGTACTTTAAAAGGTTCACTGGATTTTTCCCCCCCTTTTAATTAATAAAACCTTGCTTCAATTTCTCGATGTTTTAAACTGGTGTTGTTGAGTTGAATGTTCTGAAATCCATCTGCATGGTGTTTAGCATTCTTACGTTAATGCAATGATGATTTTCAGACTTTTGGAGCTCCCTGGCTAACAGCAAACCCCCGGATCCTTCACCTCCCTGTAGGCCTGTGCCTTTGGACAGTGCTCGCAAAGACTCCCGCCAGCTCTGCCTTATAAATGGAGTGCATTCTATACGAACCAGAACGCCTTCGGAGCTGGAGTGCAGCCAGACCAACGGAGCGCTGTGTTTCATTAATCCCCTCTTCTTAAAAGTGCACAGCCAGGATGTCAGTGGAAGTCTGAAAAGGCAGAGCCCGAGAACTCCAGACGTGAATGGCACAGCGAGGCCTCGCTCCCCCCCTCCCCGGCCGCCACCTCCTGCTATTAATAGCACCCTCACGAGCCCGCAGATTTCCAGGACTATAAAGCAGGCGAGCATGCCAGAAACACTCAGCCATAAGAAGGAGAGGGGCTCGGATTTGCTGCAGAACAAGCCCACCCCGATTCCGCCTCCTCGGCTGAAGAAGCAGGCGCTGTGCTCCGAGGCTGACGGTGCCTCCAGGAGCGCGGCCGCCCTCCGGCCCCGCTCCTCCGTGTGCGTGCCCGAGGCAGCCACGGCTGCTCCTCCGCGTGAAACCCTGCCAGCCCTGCCCCAGCCGGCTCCAGCAGCTCCCAAAAAGACTCCAGCTGCCATCTCTGAGTCACACATCCCGTGGAATGGAGGCCGGCAGAGACTGAGCGACATGAGCATTTCCACCTCCTCATCTGACTCGCTGGACTTCGATCGGAGCATGCCGCTCTTCGGCTATGAGGGGGACACCAACAGCAGCCTGGAGGACTTTGAGGGGGAGAGTGACCAGGAGAGCATGGCACCCCCTTTGAAGCCCAAGAAGAAAAGAAGCAGTTCGTTTGTTCTCCCCAAGATTGTGAAATCTCAGCTACGGAAAGTCAGTGGAGTTTTCAGTTCCTTCATGACCCCGGAGAAGAGGATGATTAAGAAAATTGCAGAGATGTCCCGGGACAAACGTACCTATTTTGGATGCTTAGTGCAGGACTATGTCAGCTTTCTGCAAGAAAACAAGGAGTGCCATGTTTCCAGCACTGATATGCTGCAAACAATTCGTCAGTTCATGACCCAAGTCAAGAACTACTTGTCCCAAAGCTCCGAACTTGATCCCCCAATCGAATCACTGATTCCTGAAGACCAAATAGGTAAGAAACACTGTCCTGTGTTTTGGAGGGAAGGTGAAAATGTGGAATCTGTGTTTATAAGTGATAGTCTTTGTCCAGTTCAGAAAGGTGGGGCTAACTTGGCTAGTAGAGCTTGGACTACTGAGTATTTGAGTCTTAAAACAACCTCCCCCTCCATTCCCCACCCCAAATCACTCTGTTGCCTTGGGATGATTACACTACAAAGTTTTTCATAAGAAGTTATCCTTAAAATAAGTGCAATGTGGACTTTTTTTACCTGTGATTATTACTTTTTTTACCTGCTTTACTGTTGATAATAGAGAACCCTTTATTTGCTGGCACACATGTGTTTTTCTCTGAATTGGACTGACATAGTTCTCAAGGTTTGGTCTAAAACTGCCAGATCTGACCATATGGACTGTAGCTGTAGAACTAGAATTTATTCAAAACCAATGACATTTTATGACAACTTAGTTTTGAAATAAATCTGATTCCTCCAGACATTCTTAGTCACTTCTAACAAAGCTGTACTATCCCTGCACTTGAAACTAAATAAAAAGGTGTGTAAGAGTTTTAGAAAACAAACATGTGCAGGAGGCAGAAGGGGCTGTTGTTTTCTGTAGTTTTCTGTACTTCTCTGTTAGATGTGTTTGTGAGTGGTTATGGATGAGCTATATGTTTTAACAGGAGAGAGAGAGATTTGTATATCCAGAAAAGTGAAATCGTTGTTGCTGCATAAATCTTGCTGCCTCTCTTGCAGAGTCTGAGCAGTATTTGTAAAAGGTCTGTAAGCCACATTTAAGAGGTAAACACGCCTCAGGGCAGAATACTTTCCTTGTGAGCTCACTTCAGTCCTAATTTGTTTGTTTTTCTCCCTACCCCAGTGTCCCAACAGTTGGCTCAGTGCAAAATTGGCAGACACTTCCTTCCCTGGGACTAGAGGGTAATTTTATATTGACATTCTGTCTGTCCTTGACCAAGATGAAGTATTCTCATGTAACCTCAGCTGCATTTACACAGTGTCAAGCAAAAGTCACAAGGGCTGCTAAAGCAAATAGAAAAATGTGAAAAGTGTCCCCAGTATTGAGACTCAGAGACATAAAATATTCTCACTATAATAATGAAGACTGTTAGGTGGGTGTTTCATGGAAGAAAAAGCACCAAATTAAGCAGGGGATGGAGGTGCATTTTTGCCTGCATTTCTGTAGAGTGCTGGATGTCTGACAAAGCAATTCAGATCGAGTTTGGTTGTAATTTTGTGAAAGCCTAGTTTGTTATGTACTTTTCATTTCACAAGGGTGTGGTTTAATGGGATTGTGGGTCTCCCAAGACTGGAAAAAATGTTGTCTGCTATTAACTGTTTCAGACTTTGGAGTACCATAAGTTATGAAGTATAACAATAAAACTGCCCTGGTTTTCTTCAGCGACAGAAAGTCTGGTTTTGATCATGTGACTAAACACAATTAATTTATAAAGTGGGCTGGTTTAAACAGAAAAAGAACTTGCTTTTGAATCATCTACTGCCTTTGGCTTGAGCCAGCAAACAACTGCAGTGGATCAGGAGCATCAGATGTTACTGATCTAACTAGATAACTATGTGACAGCAAAATTTAGTCATCCCTATGGAGAGCTTTTTATGAAGTAGAGTCCTGCCTGTTTTCCATAGTTTTCCTTGACTATTTCAATATGGAATTGCAGCTCAAATTGTAACTTTGTGAGTGGCTGTTTATCCTCTCTCGTCAGTTCGTACTTCCATGGTGCAGTTTTTTCCTCCAGCGTGTCAGCCTGGTGCTGCATGTGTGCCTCTGGGATAATGCTCCTCCTTTCTGAGTCATTCAGCCTTTGTTTTAACCCTCTTTTGTCTCCTGAACTTCAGTAGGTGCTGGAACACCTCCCCCAGGTCTAATGAAACCCTCGGTGTTTGGAACTTCTTTCAATGTCTCTATAATGATCTTTTTGATCATGTGGATCTTCTTCTAGAATTGCATCATGGGCTCTTGCTAGCAAAAGACTTCTGCAGCAGATCTTTTAAGCTTCCCAGACAGGGAAAATAGTTAAGCTTCTGCAAAATCACTGGGAAAATATCCTTCAGGGTTCCTAGCCCTGACAGATGCCTCCTAACCTTGGCACTGTAGGCTGTTAACCCTCCCTGAAGCAATGGGACTCCCAGTGTTGGCACAGAGTCAAGAGTAAGGCACATGGCTCTTTATTGTTTGAGGATGAATGTAATTTATTTTTTTAAAAGGCATCCACACCTCAGTTTGTATCCACAGAATAAAGACTGGTCTGAGGAGATAGTCCAGAGCTGCTTGATCAGCAGGTGTTTGGGAGTTTTTGTCTTTTCATCTTTTCCTGGCTCTGAACAGAATGGAGTCAAGTTGGATGCTGTCACTTTGCCAAGTGGGATCTAACATCTGACATCTAAACAACTTCAGTCTCAGTGCCCAAATCTGGCCCTGAACCAAGAAATCACTGGTTGAAACCACTTGTCAGTAAGGTACCAACTGATCATGTGGGAACGTCCCTAAACAATACCATCTATTACTTGGTTTGATATTTCTAATACGTTAGAGATATTTAAATGCTGAGTGTTCAAGAAGCTTGGAGAGAATGTGTTGGTCTCTTACTGGCAGTCCATGCCTTATTTAAGGTCCTTGGCTCTGTACAGAGGAGTTGCAGGCAGACAGAGCTACACATGCTAATTGACTGAAGCCCAGGAGTGACCCCCATTGTTTGACAGCCAGCCACTGATACTTGGGTTCTCAGTGTTCTGTGCACCTGTTGGTGCATGCTGCGTATGGTTATTATGGCAAGACAGAATTTCCCTGGTTTGTTTATATGGAAGGTGCACAGAATTAGACTTATGGGTCTTAAAAAGGTTAAGCAGCAACCCACCCCAGATCCCCTCTTCTTTACTAATCCATTTATCCTCCTAAAGGAGCTAGAATGGTATGTCACTATTTCTGCTTGAAAAACTCATGCCAGCTGTTTTTTTCACTGTGTTACTTTTTAGGTGCTGTTCTGGGGTCCTGTCCTGCATTGTTGCATCTTTTCACGTTGAGCTCAGTCTTACAAACACATCCCTCAGTGCCCCTCCTTTCAGCACAGGAGTGACAGGACAGGGCAAGCAGGAAGCAGTGGTGAAAGTACTGAGCAGAGGCAGGGGACCAGGCTCTGTGTCTGACCATCCCTTGGATTTCCTTTGTGACTTTCTCCCAGCTTCTTTTCTTTCCTGCTACTTCAAGAGAAGACATGTGCTTACCACACGGCTATAGCATGAGTTTTAAGTAACTCACAGCTGCTTAAAGCAGAGCACACCTTGCACAGATAGCTGTGTGATTTTTTTTTGTGTGCTTTTATGTAGGTCAGATGAGGGGAGGCTTACTTTCATCCCTAGTTGCTGGGTCTCTGCCACCACTGCCTGTAGATCAACCACCTCAGTTTTCAGGGTTGTGCTGATTATCAAGGAATGTGGATTGTGTGGGGTCTTACTTTCAAGTCCTGGTCCTGTGGAGGAGATTGCCATGTCTGCACCCACCAAGAAATGGATGCTTGGCCATCACTCTGTGGTATTCCAAAGCAACTTTGTGCTTTCAGCTCCCAGGCAGTGTGACCTGTGCAGGACTGGGCCTTTTTGTGGTGGCTCTGAGGCTCACTCAGTCTGCTCTGCTGACCTCTGATTTCCCTGCTGAATGGTTTGGCCATGGTAAACAGGGCTTGAGTGTAAATGGAGGGACTGGAATGTGACAGTCATGTCAGTGGAGCAGCAATAGTTGGTAGGTAGGAGGAAAACAGAGAGCCTGGAAAAGGTGAGAGCGTGCCTAGAGTTTGAGGAAGTGAGGGTTGTAAGGAGGCTGTGTAAGGACACTGGCAATGACTAATGTGTTGTCTTGTCTAGATGCAGACTTGTGTGGTTGGCAGCAAAACAAAAATAGCATGTCAGCACAGGATACAGATGTGTTTCCACAAGTTACAACGAAACTAGCTGGCTGGCCTTTCCAATTCATTTATCAAAGCACTTCCAGTTCCCATTTTGAGGCTACAGGCTAATTATAAGCATTTCAGGAACGATACACAGTGTTCAGCTGATATTATATTCAGTTAAAAAACATTATCTGAAGAGTATCTGTTTTGGTTTTGGAGTTGTAAGCATCCTGGGAGGATATTTGAAAACATGCATCTGGAATAAACAGAATTTTTGTTGCTGATTTGGATCTTAAAAATATACAGAGATGTTAAGGTAAAAATTAAGTTCTCAATTCACAACTTAGATAATGATTTGTCTGGGAAACACTCATATACTATTTTGTGGCCATTAGAAATCAAACAATGAAAACTGCTCTGGCTGAGAATTGGTTTGTGGGGTCTTACCCAAAACCACCTTTCTGTGAAAGCAGCCAGAAGCAACAGTGCTGAAGAATGGGTCGCTGGTGGGTGGTCTGGCCCCAAAAATGCTCACAGGTGCCATGACACTGAATATTGTTCTAAGATCAAATCACAAGAAGTGCTGTCCTACCAGGCTTTAATAATAATATAATTTTTTTGCAAGCTTTGTATTTGTTAGGATACATATGGGTATTACTGTTGACCATTAAAAAACCAGTCCAGCCCTTATCAATCTTGTTGCTGTTAGCCTCATCAGCTTGTTGGATTTTGCCACTTTTTCATTTGAGGGCAGA
Source organism: Agelaius tricolor (assembly GCF_023055355.1). Classification (NCBI taxonomy): domain Eukaryota; kingdom Metazoa; phylum Chordata; class Aves; order Passeriformes; family Icteridae; genus Agelaius; species Agelaius tricolor. The sequence continues at coordinate 5,644,083 of NW_027269261.1, forward strand.
ACTCAGTGGTTCTCACATGTGTGCCAAGAATTCATAAAGGAGAAGAAAAGGTTGTGTGTTGTTTTGAGGGTTTTTTGTGTGTGGCTTGAAGGATTTTTGTTTGTTGTGGTTTTTTCTTTGTTTTGTTGTGCCTGTGTGGAGCTTTGAGCACAGCCACGAGTTACATGATCCCTTCCTCTGTGCTGCTTCAGAATTATTTCAAGTTTCCATGGAAACTGTGGAAATGTGATGGAGTAAATTTCAAAGCAATTTCCAGGCACTGCTTTTGGATCCTGTGACAAAATAGCAAATGTGAAAGAAACCTCCTTGCCATCTTGCACAGCTGTTAAAATCTGCATGGTTCTTCTGTGGAAGTGGCACTGCCTTTGGAGGGGCTGAGGGCAGAAACCCTGAGCCTTCAACGAGCCTGGCCCCAGCCAAGAACTGCAACTCTGGGGAGGAATTTTGTCTCCCAGCAGCATCCAGGTCCTGTGGGATGTGGGGAAGCCTCCTGTTCCTATAGAGGATCAGTCACATCCAGAATCACACTGACTTTCCCGAGGCTCCTGTGAACAGACGTTGTGATGACCCCTCTTTGCTGAGATGAAGGATGGCTTCTGCTCAATATTCATCTACAAAACTTCCAGTGGAGCCTGTGGGAGTTCAGCTCTCATGGGGACAGAGCTCTCCCACTGTGCATAATGTTTAGCAGCACCAAGTGCTTTAATAAACAAGACAAGATGCTTAGAATGCACAGTGCAGAGGTGTTCCTCTTACAAGCAAAGCAGTTGTTTTTCCTATTTGAAAAAATCAGGTAGTAGGACTAAAGTAAGCTGAATTGCCAAAAAAATAGTCATCAGTGAAGATAGCAAGGAAGGATTTGTACACTCTAGAATAGAAATTTAGCTAGCCAATGTACCTGTGGGTGAGACTCGTGTGTTTTTCTTGGTGAAAAATTGTTTCTGCAATTGTTTATGCCCCATGAGCCCTGAGGACTGCTTTGATGGCAGGGAGAGGCAGTTTCTGTCTCTCACCCTGTGCAGAAGGGTGATGCTTCTATTTACCTGGCTGGTTTGGTGCTGATGGTGTGGCTCTACCAAGTACAATAGAGGTGAAGTGTTGCCACTTGCTAACGTTGCTAATTGATGGCTCTGGTCTGCTGGGAAGCTGGATCCAGCCCTTGCTGCTGTGTGAGAAGCCACCAAGAGCATGTCTCAGACTGATCATGCCTTTTCCAGTGCCTTTACTGACAAACACAGATAAAAAACTACATATGAAGTCAGGGCAGCATAGGATGAGAAATGTGTGTGTGAAGGGTGTTTATATGGGATAGAGAGGGATGGAGACCCAAAAGGAAAAAGGGCTGGACACAAGAATATGATAAATGAAAGAAAAAAGCAAGAAAACAGAATAATGCTTGTATGGAGAGTATGTGTGTGTCTGTGTAAATACCAAGCCTTAGAAACAGTATGTGATTAAAAAAAAAAAAAACAAACAAACAACCAAAAAAAAAAAAAAAACAAAACAAAAAAAAAAAAAGCAAAAGGGAGGGGGAGAGTAGGGAGAAAAGAAAGAGGCTGTAGTCTAAAAAATCACAGAAGTACAGGCAAAGAACCTGGGATGGGCATGAGGTTTAATGAAGCTGTAATGAGTCACTGTAGTCTAAAAAAACCACAGAAGTACAGGCAAAGAACCTGGGATGGGCATAATGTTTAATGAAGCTGTAATGAGTCACTGTTACTAACAAGAATGTCCACTGCTAATTTGTGTAAAGGTGTGGCCTGGCAGTGACACAGCCTCTCCTCTGTGTGCTCTCTGTCCTTGTGCTCCTCTGGTCCATCTGCCTGCTCCAGGCTCTGGAACTGCCCCACTCTCCCGTAGGGATGGCACAGGAGCATTCCCCACCATGGTACAAATAATCGATGTAACTTAAGAACTAATGTTAACTGTGTTGCCATAAGGATGCTGAGAAGGGAAATTAGCTTTTACAGTAAAAGTTTGCAGAGAAAGTGTTGAGCAAAGAGCTTTCTCTGTTGACACAGTCCATACTATGAAAATGGAGAATGAGGGTTACAGAAAAACTGGAGTAGAACAAGAATTAAAAATAAGTCCTGAAGTTAGCAGTTACTGTGCTATGTGCACACAATTGCCAAAGAACTTCAAACTTGATGACAAAGCTGTATATAAGCTTGTGTGATGAAATCTGAAGCTGGAAAAACACAGCTTGGTTTTCATTTATAGTTTAAAGCCTGTAATCTGCCCAGCTTCATAAAGATCCTGACAAAGTTGAGCCAAGTTTTAGGAAATCTTTGTTGAGTTATAGTTTCCAATGGAAACTATGCAAAAAGAACAGGCTTTGATGCCAAAGGAGACAAAAATTATGATTTTGACTGTGTTTCACGTTAAGTTTGGGAGTTAAAGCTAAACTTAAAGTAAAATAAAACTTGCAGACTTCCAACCAACAAAAGAAAAACTTTAATAGACCCACAGCTTTTTTTTGTTTTTGTTTTTACCTATCTGTAGTCTGTGTGGGTGTGGTGTTTTTTATTTACCACATTACCAGAAATGACAATTCAGTGCGGATTCTGGTGTTAACAAACATCTGGAAACTCAGCTTGTGTAATAAATGGGCCTTAGAAAGCAGGTTTTGCTCGACAGGGTCTCTTCAGGGAATGGTTATGTTAATGCTGGCTCTGCTTTAGAGGGGGAAGTCAGCTGGATTTGTGTTTTCCTGTTGCAGATGTTGTGCTGGAGAAGGCCATGCATAAGTGCATTCTGAAGCCCTTGAAGGGTCACATTGAAGCGATGTTGAAAGAGTTTCATACCACAGATGGTTCCTGGAAACAACTGAAGGAAAACCTGCAGCTGGTGCGGCAGAGGAATCCTCAGGAACTGGGCGTGTTTGTCCCAACACCAGACTTTGTGGACGTTGAAAAGATTAAAGTCAAGTTCATGACTATGCAGAAGATGTATTCACCTGAAAAGAAAGTCATGCTGCTGCTGAGAGTTTGCAAATTGATTTACACTGTTATGGAGAATAACTCAGGTATGGTGTTTCTGGTAGCTCAGGTTCACTGATATTTCATACCTGATGTTGTCTTTCAGAGGAATCAGCCCATCTCATTCTGCAGACAGCTCTACTGCTGAAGCTCTTGCAGCAGCTTCTCCTTGCCCTTTGGAGAGGAATTCTTGCTCTCTGCTTCTGACCTGCTGTCTCTGAACTATCTGGCTGCAAATCTTCAAAACTCAGTCTGAAGCAGAGGTGTTGTCATGGGTGGAGTTTGAGCTTTAGGCAAAGTTGATTAGAGAAGCCCTCCCATGGTGCAGGAAGGACCCTTCTGCTTTCTGAACTCCTCAGAGAGGAGCCTGGGTGCAGCTGGATTCAACCTTAGCCCAGACTTTGGCAATGGTTTAAAATCCAAGGAATTTTAGAGGTGTAATTGAACCTTTGTACTACTTGGTGCTACAGGATTAAGGATGACAAACCAGATGAAGTCATGTAAAAATGAATTATTTATTATGATAATTTATTAGACCAAAAAGATCTAAATCTGAATCATTTACTACACAGTGTAGAAGTAAAAACTACTAGTATAGTCTAGTATAGTATAATGCATTATATCAAAGCAATTATAATAACAAAATTATATTAAAGCTAGCAAAAGGACCCAAAACAATTACTGGGTAGAGATTGATGTTTCTTAACCAGGGGGGGCAAATCTCTTTTGCTCAGCCTCCAGGAGTGGCTGTGAGGGGCGTTCCCCCCCAAGGGAGGAGTCTCCACACACACTCCCAGAAGGGAAATATTAGAAGATCCTGCTGTTTGAAAGCAGGAGTGGACTTTTGGAGTGCAAACTGATTGCTGTCAGCCAGATGTCTCCATGCCAGCTGTGTCAGCCTCTGTTTTTAGATAAGGATACCTTACTCTATCTCCACATCACTGTTTAACTTTGGGGTTGATGAGTCAGATTGAGTTTAGCATAATTCAACACCAAAAGCAGCATGGCACCACTTCTTAGTTCACCACTGATAACTTTGCAAAACAGGGCATTGTTTTACCTCATTCCAGACAGAGCATCCAACAGATCCTACACATCCTATAGATGTGAAGCAATTGAAAAAGAGCAGCTTTCCTTAACTGTAGGCTTTTGAAGTTGCCTGGCAGAAAGGTTGTCCTGTGAGCCTTGAATTTAACATTGATTCTAAATGAGTATTTTTCTGCAAATTGTAATAGAGGTAACACCGTATATTTAGCTATTGTCATTTAATAGTATGTATGCAATATGACAACTACAATGGTTGTATCTTAATGGGGGGAGAAAAGCAGCCTCTAATCCAATATTTTTGGCTTGCTGTGCCACTGAATGTTCTCATTTGGACACTTTCTGTCATGCTTTTGGAACAGAAATGACATCTATTTCTGCACTGTAGCAAGAACCCAAAAGCACCTAAATATTGAAATAGCCCTACAGGCCAGTCAAGACCTGCTGAGCAGTCAGTGGTCCAAAACCCTCTTCTGGATGGCATGAATTTATAGGTGCAACTCTGCCATTCTCTCTTGCACACTGCTATGACAGGTCATGAGCTAAGGTGTAGCAAAGCTGTGGTAGTGGGAGATTCTTTTCCCCCTAAGTGAGTATAAGCTGCTGCAGGGGCTTGGCAGTTTTCTTTCCAAGGAAGCACTGCATGTGCAGCTGGGTCTGGTGCAGATCAAGACACCTGCTTTCTTTGGAGATTGGACATGAATGGTGAAAGCTCATGGCTGTTAAAGCCCCCCAGATGCTTTTACAAGGTTTAGGACTGAGCTCCTGCCCAGCTTATTACTGCATTTCAAAATTCTGCATTTTAAAAGTGGATACAGGGATCTTGGCCTGAAGTTCTGTAAACTCATCTCTCCCTACTGTGATGTGATTGCTTTGAGTAAGGTATTTCCAACATGCAGAAGGAAAATACTGAGAGGCTACTGCTGGTTAAATGCTGCACTGGGAGACTTGGGCTGAGACTTGGCAAGTGCTCACTGGGCTGTCTTATTTTGTCATGTGAAGTCAAACATGGCATTGAGCCAGCAGCTGTTGGAGTATCTATACTTCCAGCCAGGTAAAGTGTGGTAGCTGGAGTGTGTGCCTCACTGGTGTCACCTGAGTTTCACCAGAGCTGTGAGTTGGCTCCTGCTCTGGGCAGTTCTGAGTGACCATCACATCCATCCTGCAGTGAGCACTGTTTTGCCTGACCCAGAGATTTGGCCACGTTGGGATTTCTGAACAGAAAGTCAAATGCAGGAAAAGTGCCAGGGGCACAAACAGGCCTAGGTACAGCACAGTCTCTGCAGTCTCTGTGGATCACTGTCACTCCAGGCCCTTCAGTCACTCCCCATCTTTCCTGTAGGCTCCCTTCAGGTGCAGCACCTGGTGTTTGTAGAACACCTCTCTGGTGTTTTTGACAATTGTCTGTCAAGGAAATGAGTTGAGTTTTCTTGTCAAATCTATAGCCTTTTATATTCAGGCTTCTCTGCTGTAGGATTCATACTCAGAGACTGGTATTTGTGTCTGAATGCTTCCAGAAAGTGGATGCAGTCCCTGGATGTACAAAGAAAATGCCTATTCATCACCTCTTAGGCAATGGTAGCAGGGCAGGTGAAGGTCAGGCCAGACTGGCCTGGCAGCCTTTTCAGCAGTTCACCAGTTGAGCTGCTGCCAGGGTGAGCCCAGTCTCTAAATCTCCCTTGCATGCCTCAAGGTGTGCATCATGAGATTTGTGCTTGTTTGAAGGACAGGACTGAGCTTGTCTCCTGTACAGTGAGTGCCAGGTGCTGTTCGCTTTGCTGCACATTGGTGACTTGAGGAGGTTCTGGAGTAATACAGACATGCTGGGTAGAGAAGGCACAAAAGAGTGTTTTCCTTTCAGACATGGGAACTGGTAAAAAAATGTGGCTTGTCTCTCACTGCCTGTGTCCCCTTCAACCCAGGGAGGCTGTATGGAGCTGATGACTTCTTGCCTGTGTTGACATATGTGCTAGCTCAGTGTGACATGCTGGAGCTGGATACCGAAATCGAATACATGATGGAGCTGTTGGATCCATCCTTGCTGCATGGAGAAGGTAATTATTTCTTTTTACTAGAACTGCCTGAAGGACTAGTGAGGGGGTGTTCTGTTTGAGTAAGAATCCTGTTAAGGGGAGACCTAATCACAGTGATGCTGATAGTGTAACAAGAGAATGTCATCATCATTTCCACTGCTGGGCAGCTTGCAGAGCACAAACCCCAGTGGATGGAAAATCTGCTGCTGTGTGATGCTTTGTGAGCAAATACATTGTTTCCAATCAGTTTTGACTCAGCAGGCAAACACATGCACTGTGCAGGTGCCCAGTGGCCTGAGCCTTTTGTGCCTGAAAATTTCCTGAGGGGATTTATGGGGCAGCAGCACTCAGCAAATTGTGAGGCACATAATAAGACTTGGGTTATGTGCTTTGTGAAGACCTCCGGGGGACTTCTTTGCACCTTTGCAGAAGTGCTTTTGAGAATGTTGCCCCCTTTTAATGATCTTTCCTTCTTCCCAGCATTTGCTTCTCACAAAGTGTTTTTATGAGCTCTAGCAGTATGTTTCCTGAGGCATTTCTTGAATGAGGGCTAAAGTCTGCTGGAGGCAAAGAAATCTGCCTCTGCTGTTTTCATGGCAGTATTTTTAATAAAGAAGTTTTCTGCAAGGCCCTGGTAGGCCCCAGAATCTAAAAGGTTTATGAGGAGGTTTGAAGGCTCTTGCAGCCAAGCTTAATTGTGTGTTTAGGTATATATGTGTGTTTCCTGTTCCTGCTGTATCCTGGCATTCTGAAATTGCTTTTCATGTACCCACTTGCATGCTGTTATGCCTGGGAGAATTCATGCCATTATTCCTTCTCTTTCTTGGGCCTGTCATTGGCACTAGCTCAGCTCTGCTGTGCAGAAAAATTTGTGTAGGGCTTTGGGGTTGTGCATTTCTACTGTAATGTATTGTCCAGTTTGTCTAATGGGTCTTGCATGAATTTTATGTGTTCATCTTGTTGCAAAGCTAAAGGCTGAGAGGGAATGCTGTCAGTAATACAAAAAATACTACTGTGGGCATCCAATGCATCTCTGAGTGCCTCTGAATAGACTCTGCTCTTAGCTGAGCACTCCCACCCAAATAGTTGACTTTAAAAAGAAAAGACAGCTTGTCTTTTGTTTCTCCTGGTTGCTGCAGACTGTTGCCTCCTGTTGAGACTCTTTTACTTTGTGATCCACAGCTTCTTTTGTACATTGGCAACTCTGTTGTGGCTTTAATTTGTTCTCTACTCATGCAATAAATGGGGAGTGTGCAGGACTGTACACACCATCTCCTGAATTAGTTGGACATTCTGGGGAATGCTAAGAAGTTGTTGTTTTAAAAATAAAGGCAAGTCTTTGAGAGGATTCCAGAGTACAAGTCTCACACTCAGTTGTTGCTTTATTGCCACTGAGGGTGGTTGCTTTTAAGCTGATGAACAGGGTTAGATTGTTTTTTACTTTGTTTCAACAGCCATGTTTATTTCATCCGCTTCTGAAGCCCTGGGAAGAAACCAAAACACTGTTAGAAAATTGTTTAGAATAAAGCTGGTGTTCAAGATTGGATGAGTAAATACTCAGGAGTAAAGGAGTTACAAGAGTTGTTGGTTTTCCTAGCTTTTACAGAGATGGGGCAACTGAGAGGAGTTTTAAAAGATTTTATTTTATTCTCTTATCAGTCATTTAAGGAAACAGCTTTCCTCAGCAGGAGTGGACCCAAGGCTCTGCTGTGTAACGTGGAGCACGTGGAACCCCTGCATGTCTCTGAGCAGCTGAGAACACACCCTCCAGTGTTGTGCAGGCCAGGAAGGGTTTTCCTTTTGTGTGTAAATATCCTGGCAACTTGCATATCTATGTGTGTGGCTGGGTGCCTCTCTGTGTGTATGTATATATACCTCAAAGAAAACTGCCTGCACTTGTGACTGTGACCACTCTGAGAAGTTCTTCCCTTGCTGTCCTTCACAGGGGGCTATTACTTGACCAGTGCTTATGGAGCACTTTCACTGATCAAGAACTTCCAGGAGGAACAAGCTGCCCAGCTGCTCAGCTCAGAGGCCAGAGACACTCTCCGCCAGTGGCACAAGAGGAGGACGACAAACAGGACAATACCTTCAGTTGATGATTTTCAGGTAGAGCTTCGGGCTGAAATAGAAAATGGGATGATTGTGTTGCTCGAAATACCCATTTGAGAGGTATCATTTGTAGCAAACTCCCTTGGTGCCACAAGTGGAGTGAAACAGTGCTGAGATTACAGATGGCAAATTTGCCTCTTTGAAGTCTTTGCACTCACTTTTTATCAAATAGTTTCATTATGATGGTCTGAAGAAAACACTAAATAATAGACCTTTCTTACCTTCCTTTTTAAGTCATGTGAAGCGAGGACAAACTGCATTGTATCTTAGATTCAGCTGTTTTGCACACTTTATTGTTCAGAAAATCAAATCCAGATTTCCAGGGGTATAAATCAGCCCAGCTGCCCAGTAGCCAGTGGTGGCTAAAGCAGGTAGCAGAGGTGGGAGAAATGTTCCCCAACAGTTTTGAAGTTTAAGCAGGCAGCAGAGTTCTGTGATATGGATGTCCTCACATTTTTCTTTTTTGTCTTTTTTTTTCTTTTTTGTCCCCTGTATTTTGTACTGCTCTTCCAGAGCAGGGCAGTACCTTCAGCTGGAGAATAACAAAGCAGTGGTTATCACTTCATCTTCTGAGCCCAGGCCTGCATCTCTTCCATCTGCTTTGGACTGACTGTTAAGGTGCAGCAGTTTGTGAGCTGAAAGAGGGGAGGGAGTTGGAATTGGGAAGAGAGGATTTACTCCTTGGAGTTCAGCTGTCTGCATTTAGGAAGAGGAGAAGCCATTACGAGCAATTCCAGTGCCCAGAGCCTGTCCATCTCCCTGGGATCCACGTTCTGTTCTCCTGGCCTGTACTTAGGTGTCAGATTCCAGCAGCTGGAGTCTGTTCTTTCTGCCAAAGCTCTGCACTTCCCATAGGAGCATCCAGCACCTTTATTTCTGCTTGGTGAGGAAATGACAGAAGATTCTTTCTGCAGGATTTTGTAGGAAGTTCCATCTTCTCTTTCTCTGCAGATGAACTTGGTCCAGGCTCAGTGTTCACTTGGATGCAGGAAGATTCAGGGGGCAGGGAAGACCTGGCAGTGAGTGTGTCCAGTGCTTCTCCTGCTTTCAAAAGAGAGCCTGGAATTAGTGGATCCACCACCTACAGGATGTGCTTGGCACAAATGCAAGTGTTTTGCTGTCTACTCAGAATGGCGATTTTCTCTCTTTTCTCTCTGAGTCTTGCAGTCCTGAAATGGAGCACCTTGCCTACAACCAGCATGGAACATATCTGCAGCTCCAGTCATCTCTCTCCCAGGGAATCAGGGTGTGGTCATGGCATTTCTGTGCTGCAGTCTCACAGCCTTGCTGGCTCTTGGGCCCTGGAGGCTGTTTTTCCACCTTCCCTAAATGGAAAGAAAAACAAAAACCCCAGTACTTTGATGATGATGAAATACAGCTTTCTGGGCATCTGTAAAAAAAACTTCAGCCTTTCCTTTTCCTTCCAGCAGTCCTGTCCATCTAAAAACTCACACTTTTCAAAGCAGGTCTTGTGTGTGATAGCTTAATTAAAAATTAAATCTAGTGTGTTTTGCCCTATTTAGGGCTGTGTTTTTTCTACAAGTTCTTCAAACCAGGTTAAAAAAATGGCTTAGTTCTGTTCAGTCAGGGTTCAGTCCCATTTTTTAAAACCTATTGCAGAGTTTAGTGTTCAGTCTTCGTGGTATTAAGAAATACTTAATTAGACAAGAGTGCTCTTTGGAACTTAAGTCATTGGAAGGTTCTTCTCAGCTGTTAAAACAGATTGTTTCTGTGAGAGGTAAACTTCTACCATTGGGATTTTCAATGCTTAATTTATTCAGCTTACAAACCACGGGTGCCAGCCCAGTCAATAAACAACTCTTTCTCCTTTTAATTTTTTCCACCTCCTTCAATCTCACTGCATTTTAGTCTTTAATTCCAGATTTTTTTTCTTTTAAAACTGTCTCTGGTTTAGAGACAATTTTAGCAGAAAACACTCTGGAATTAACATTTTCTCTAAAGAAAATGGGTTTGGGCACTCCCTTGCCATCAATATGAAAGGAATTTCTTGGATGAAAGTGACAAAAACAATTTATTTCTCAAACAAAGTGCCCACAGGGCAGGCAGGGGAAAAGGAATAACTGTTATGTATTGAAGCTCCTCGCTGCTGGTTGATTTAGAGCTCCCTCTTTAGCTGGCCTGGCCTCCCCGAGGTCCAGAGTGGGGATGCAGCATTCAGCTCCCACCAGTGGTCTGGTTGTCAGACCAAAGCTGAGCCAAGCAGTTCCAGAGGAAGCCACAGAAGTCACTGGAGGATTGCTGTTGCAGTCCCAGGAAAACCTCTTGCCTCGGCTAATAAAACCAAGGTAGCCCAAAGCAGAAATGTGACTCCCTCCACGCCGCAAAGCCAAGCACACGGGGAGTGAGTGCCTGAACACAACCTGTGCCAGAGTTCCCCCAGCTCACAGCCCTCCCCTGGACCCAGCCTAAAGCTCCAGGACTCATTTCTGGGCATAAAGCAGACCATGGGGGAATACAGTATTACCATAAAATCACCCCAAGACAAAAACAAACAGGAAGCAGATGAAACTGCATTTCCATGTGGGGCCTATTTAGAATGTATCCGTGGGCGTGTGTCAGTTTCTACAGGAGAAGACATCCAGCTTTTGCCTCAAGATCAGGTGCATTTACTTGAATGGTGCAGAGTAAATTTTCTTTCTGAATCCCTGTAAAGCTGTCCTGTGAAAAGCTGGGTTAGGCCAGGCTTGGACGCCGGGCTGCAGCTCACGGGATGGCCGTAATGTCTGGGAATCACCAGAGTGTGTTTCACAGCTGGAGCAGGGAGAGGCTTGCTTTTTGTTGCTGACTTTTCAGTTTTCAGAGGCTAAGGACTTTTTGACTTCCTGATGTCTGCTTTCTTGTTCACAGAACTACCTTCGTGTTGCATTCCAGGAGGTTAACAGCGGCTGTACAGGAAAGACTTTGCTAGTAAGGCCATACATCACTACCGAAGATGTCTGTCAGCTTTGTGCTGAGAAGTTTAAAGTGGCAAATCCAGAAGAATACAGGCTGTTTCTTTTTGTTGATGACACCTGGCAACAACTGACAGAGGATACCTACCCTCAGAAAATCAAGGCAGAGTTGCACAGCCGTCCGCAGCCCCAGGTCTTCCACTTTGTCTACAAGCGCCTTAACAGCGACCCATATGGGGCCATTCTTCAGAACAGCCACGACTCGGCTGCTTAGAACCAGCAACCTGTCATTTTTATATCTGTTCCTTGGTAATTGTTACAAACATCTTTGTTGGCTGCCTTCCTTAGGAGCTAAAACGTGTCTTAAACCTAAAGTGCCTGGTGAAACACGTGCTGACGTTTCTGATGTCACTTACAGGACCCAGGGGCACTGTGCACGTGGCCAGCTATGCAGAATATTCCACCAGCATGTCTTGAGGAGACAGTCCATGAGCCTGCATTTCTTGTACCATGGGCTCTTTTGCAGCATATTCTACTGTGGCCTTTCACAGGTCTTGGCTGTAGTGTGCAAAATATGATTTTCTTCCACTCCTTGTTTCCCCAGCTGTCACTTGCATTTGAATCCGTGTGCGAGACGAGTGCGTCCGTGGACTGGGGTGAGCTCAGTTCTGCCAGCAGGAGTTTGACAAGACTGTCCGATGCAGGGCATCAGTTCACTCAGCATTACCTGGATGGTTGCATCCTTGTCTAATTTTTTTTTGATTACAGAAAATCATCATGTTTATATATATATATATATATATATATATATATATAAAATAGATATTTTATAGCAGTTGCAGGTAAACTGTCAGGGTTGGTTTTTGAAATATTTTTTTAACTAAAATATTCTATAATTATGCATGTGATTTTTAACATTTAATACACAAGAATAAATCTCTTGCTGGTTTTAGAGTCTTGCATTGATAGTCTGTGTGGTTTCTCTTCTTTACCTGTTCCAGGAGAGTTCTTAGGAAACCTCTGTACCCTTGAGGCAGTTTTGCTGTCTGTTCTCAATTGTCTTCTGAAAATCAGACCATTTTATAAACTGTGCTGTGCAAAACACGTCCTAGCATCTCATCACATTCATTCTGAGGACATTGTGTGTTTGGTCCTCTGCCTTTTCCTCTGTCCTTCTCCATGTCTCACTCCTGTTCCTCTTTTATTCTGTGTGGTTTATTCTGTATTCTCTTTTATTCTCTGTGCTTTCCATGCCCATGTTTCTCACTGGATGCTTGTGAACCATTCCCTGTCCCTGTTCTTTTTTAATCCCTGTCTGTAATGCTGCCCATTGCAGTTTGGTTTTTTGTTTTTTTTTTTGGTTGGTTGGTTTTTGTTTTGTTTTGGGGTGGTTCTTTTGGATGCTTTTGTTTTGGTTTGGTTTTTTGGTGTTTTTGGTTGGTTGGTTGGTTGGTTTTTGCCTTACTTGTATTCCCTTTTTATTCTTGGTGGCTCTGTGGTGCTCCTGTGTGCCATTGTTTCTCTACTGGATCTTTGTATCATGATCCCAGTCCCCATTCTTTTTTAATCCCTCTCTATCATGCTGTCCATCCCAAGGTGTGTTGTTGTTGTTTTGGTTGTTTTTTCAATTTCATTCTGCACCTCATTCTTACTTTTCTTCCTGTGTTCTCTCTGCTGCCCCTCCCTCTTTCTGCCTCTCTCCTGTGACTGCGGGGCTGGGGAGGAAATTCTGGGGGTTCCCCCCATTCATGTTGCAGCAATGTCCTTTTTTTGGGGGGGGATGTACACGTGGAAAGGGCTTGAATAAAGCACCACGCTGCTGTCCAGGGCAGTTTGACTTGTTCTGTGCCTTCTTTGGGGGTGAGGAAGGAACGTTGAGGGAGAGAGGGTAGAGAGCTGGGGGCTCTGATGCCATTTGGGGCACCCCAGTGTCCCTAGGAGGGAGAGCCAGGCTGTAGCCATGATATATTCTGAAAAATCCTCTCCTTAGGATTTTTTTCTCCTGAGAAGCTGAGAGGCCTCAGGAACAAAATGTAAACAATGGTTATCTGCTGCTGTGGAATGCAACAGGTGAATCTGTGATTGGTCTCATGTGGTTGTTTCTAATTAATGGCCAATCACAGTCAGCTGGCTCGAACTCTCTGTCCGAGACACAAGCCTTTGTTATCATTCCTTCTTTTTCTATTCTTAGCCAGCCTTCTGATGAAATCCTTTCTTCTATTCTTTTAGTATAGTTTTAATATATCATAAAATAATAAATCAAGCCTTCTGAAACATGGAGTCAGATCCTCATCTCTTCCCTCATCCTCAGACCCCTGTGAACACGGTCACACCAGGCTGTGATGGAGGAGCAGGTGAGCGGGGAATGAGGGGGATCATGCTGGGTTACCCTCCCCCAGAGGAACCAAAAGCTGCCAGAAAATTCACAGGGAGGGTGTAGGTATTGGCAAAGAATAGGGATTTATCTCTAAAACCACTTGGAAAGAATTATTTGGAAAGAATCTCTCTAGCCACTCTATTGTATACAGGAATGTAGGAAACTCTGATTAGGAATGGGTAGTAGTTTGAAACCAATGTTATAACGTTTTTACCTAGGAATGAACCAATCAAGTGCCCTGTGAAAAATGCCAATCACTTGTTTTTAAAATTTTAAAAGTTTAATAGTAATAAAATGGTTATAAAAATAGTAATACAATTAGAGTAATAATAATTTGGACAAATTGAATTAGGACAATATGAGACAATAGAAACAAAGAGTTACGGATGTCCAGGTACCTTTTTCTGGGCAGCATAAGCCTGAAATAGGACTCACGTTAACAAAGGATTAACCCTTAAAAGCCATAGCCTGTTGCATATTCATACACCTCATCCATGATGCATGAATTCCATTCAAATACAGGATTCTGTCTGGTCAGTGTCAGCTTCTTCCTCTGAATCCTAACAGCTTCTTTGAGGCAGGAAGAAGTTGCTTTCTTCTGATAAGAGGGCAATAAATGCTTTTTCTCTTAAAGATTTAGGTGTCCTATGGTTGCTCTCTCAGTGCCAGTCCTTTCTTTAAAAAAGTATCCTACATAGCATAGTTTCTATTTTAACATTTTTTTATAACCTAAAACTGTATTAACACAGTACTTAAGAGAATTAATACAGCATTACTTTCTAACACAACACATATAATATTCATTTCAAATTTGCAAACGAGCCGACTGGACAAACGCCTGAGTGAGGAGCGGGGGATGCCTAAGGTACCACAACATAGATGGTGGCTCGGCCGGGAGTGGCTTCTGCCAGTACCAAAGATTGTGGCGAGGAAATCCAGGAGAAATGGCTGCTGGCATCCTGAGCTTGCCAGGCAGGCTTTGTACTTGATTGCAAGGCAGTTTTTCTGCCTCTGCAGGGGGTGGAAACTGGAAAGGGGAGAGAAAAAAAAGTCACTTTTATGCCACACCTGAGATGGCGGCCCAGCGCGGCACTCACTTGCCCTTCCAACGATGGCGGCAGTCCGCATGTGCGCCTTGGGTAGGGAGAAAAAAGGGCGGTACAGCAAATACCCCGCTCCGTCTGATCGGAAAGTGCTTTCTCCTGGGTCTGGGTGGCATTGAGCTTAACTTCCCTTTTCTCCTCTCTTTCAGGACAGGGAGAACCACTGAACTTGTCCTGGCCTTGCCAAGAGCTTTGGTGTTTGAGTTGCCAAACCCAAACTGGTCCTGATGATGGAGGACTTAAGAAATACTCAATCCAACTAAATGCTTTAAAAAGGGAGATGGTTTGGTTATAAAAGTATTTCTGCCTGAGACTGGGAAGAGTTAAACCCCCCAGTTCTGCACAACAGCACAAGGATTTTTTAATTCTTTGCCTTTTTTTTCCCCTTCCTTTGAATGGGTTTGTTTGTTTCCCCTTGGAGACTGCACACATAATAGGCAGATTTTTCAGTTAAGCCATTTTTCCCACTTTTAGTCTTCAGTGGAGCCCAGGTGCCAATTGTTTGCTGCTTGGTTTCTGCCTTCCCTTTCCTGCCTACAGCTTAACCCCTTTCTCTCCTTCCTGCTTTTTGGCCATCACTGGTCATGCAGATGATGCTGATGCAGATGGCTGATAAATAATTACCAAACAGCTTGGGAATGGTCTGTATCAGGTATCAATGACATTAAAAATGCAGTATATGGACCATCCACCGATGAATTTAGCAACAGGTGGATAGTAACTAATCTTTCCTTTGAAGCCCTCTTCAAAGCATATTTACTTATAAAGTGAAAGCATTTCGTTTTTATTTAAAAAAAAATATTACAAATTACCAACAGCCAGCTTAAGTGAGCATGGAAGACTGACAAAGACAGTTGTAATGTTGTAATGTTTTTTCTTTTAAATCCCTCACGACCCCATCACGTCCTGGAGAGGCAGCTCAGTGAGTTTCAGCCCACAGCTGCCATCCTGTGCTCATGGAGAGCAACCTCTCCAGCTGCCCCAGCCTCAGGAAAGCACAGGAGAGGGCTCTGCACAGATCAGGGATTAAGCTAGACCCAGGCTGGGCTCAGTTCAGTCACCATGGCACTGTTAGAAGCCTCAGACCCTTTTTCTATCAGATTGTGGCTGTCGTGCAGCCACTGCGTTGCTGTCAATGTGCTCCCCTGCAGCCTAGCCTGACATGGTGATCATGTGTTAAACATCAAACCAGAAGATAAACCAACAGATAAAACCCCTGCCCTGCCATGTCCCTCACTCTGCACCACTGCTATGAGAGGAGGGTAAAAGACCCAGTCAGTTTTAGCTCTGTAAAGAAGCTACAGAGCAGTGATGAGTGCCTGAGTCACATCCCCTGCAGCCATCAGGGGAATGAGGGCAGGGAAAAGGGCAGAGAAAGGGAAATAAAAAACCAACAGAACCACCAAGACTGGAGGATGTGAGGATGAATCCAAAACTATGCTCTCCAAGAGCTGAAAGAACACTTCTAAGAACAAAACATCCAAACTGGAATGAGGGACTTGCACTCTTTCCAGATCTTCCCAGCACCATAACACATTAAAAAAAAAAGAAAAGCTATCTGTGGAAATGGGATGCTCCTTTAAGCCTTGCAGAGACTTTCTCCAGCACTCCAAACCTTCCTGTTGCTCTTCCTTTACCACTCAGGGCTGAGCCCATGGAGAACTGCTTCTTTTGTGTGTGTGTGTGTGTGTGTGTATTTCAGGGTTTTTTTTAAACCAAGGAAAAAAAAATCAATATCACATTTTAGAAAGAACCCCCAGAGATTTGGGGAAAGTGGGCATAAATGTCAAAACACAAAGAAAGACTGAGCTACTAAGGGATCATACTTAGAGCAGCAGTGGTGGGGTGGGAGGGAAGAAATATAGCAGACAAATTTAACACCATTCAGGAGGGTTTATACACAATGTTTTCATTGCAAGCAGCATTTAGAAGTGACAATTTAGTGATTTATCATATCCCCGTACACTCCTTCCCTGTCAAAGTGATGGGCAGAAGCAGCAGAGCAGCTCTGAACACACTTTTCATTACAAGGCACCACCAACAAACCCAGAACAGCTCCACCCTTGGCCAACCCTGTCCCCTTGGGCCTTCTGAGAAGCTGGGATGTAGGAGAAGGCCTTGCAGGGGAACAGTGTTTCAAATATCAAAGGATTTAAAAATATACAAAGCTGTGAAAGCTGATGAGACCTGGAAGAATTGAAGGAGAAGGAGTCTTAGCAGAGCATCTTTGGCCAGTGCAGCCAGATAACCCTCAAAAATCATTAGTGGAGGATGTGGGAGTGAAGCCCAGCAGGAGATGCTGGCAATGTGAACTCCTGCCCCACACAAGAAGTCCCCAGAGACCAAAAACTCCACGCAGAGCAGACAGGATCTGACCACAACACCTGCCTTGGGCCAAACCTGCTCTTCATTTTTCATGAACCACACAGAAACGTGGTGTATTTACGATCACTTCTCTCATCAGACCTGGTTGAAATCAGCACTGGATCCCAAAAGTGAAGGAGAAGCCTTGTGTAGACAATTCCTCCTTCAAGGTTCAGCTCCAGTACCAGGCTCAAGACCTGGCATGCACATGCATTTGGCAGGGAGTAGAAAATCAAATGAAAGAACTTTTCAGGTTTTTTCTCAGCTGATTGTTTAGGAATTTACTTGGAATAAGCTTCCTCCCCAGGAGGGATTGCAATTCTACACATGCACAAAGAGGAGAAAACATGAATGCAGCGTTGAGACAGCTCCGTGCTGAGAGCAGTAGTTTTAAGGTTAAGGCCCTTGTATGTCTGGGAGGATGAAACCTCTGTGTTCAACCCTCTGGGATCATCACTTGGGCTTCCTGTGTTTCTCAAGCTCTCAAAGTAAAATTGACCCACCAAACTCAGATTTGTCTCAATCCTAATCCCTGCATCATCCTTCAGATGCTTTTCCTCACAATGAAATTGGAGTAGAAAATGCTTTAGGAAATGCTTTGCAGCCCCTTCTTCCCCAAAGGCCCAAATTGCTTTAGTTAGGAATGCTCTCCAAGCACAAGGTTTGGATGCAGCCAGTGAGACTCACATTTCAGAAGGACCATCAAGGGTCTGATAAAGACACAGCACCTTCAAGCAGGCTGCTGTGACTGAGGAGGATATTTGAAACCTGTGGATGTGCAGTTCTAGCAGAAGTGAAGAATGAAATGAAATGTGGTAGAACTGGAAAATGAAATGCTGTTAGACAAGGCTGCTCCCCAGATTGGCCCTGACTGGATCCACCTGCCATGCAGCAGAGCCTTCTCCCTTTCTCCTCCCTGCCCTCTGCTCAGCACCAACCCAAACCTGGGCTGTTGAAATTCCTGTCAGACACAGAGCAGCTGATGGGCAGCAAATGCAGCCTTCCCAAAGTGGCTGCCCATGGCTGGCCTGCGGGGCAGAGCTCAGGGAGGAGGTGGCAGCTTCCTCAGTGGCTTTTCATGTCCTCTCTCTGCCATGCAGACACTGGCATCCATGGCACGGCTCTGTTTTGGCAGCCAGTCCCTTGGCAGGGCTATGTGAGCACAGGGTGAGCTCTCTCCTCCTTGCTGTGACACCTGGGCTGGCAGGGATGACACAGTGACCTCGGCCAGCCCATGCTGCCTGTGCCATCACCTGGCACTGATTTTTCTCCTGAGAAGCCTCAGAACAGAAATGGAAACAATAACTCTCTGCTGGCTGTGGAGATGGTTTAGCAACAGGGGCATCTTGGATTGGTCTCCTGTGCTTTGTTTCTACTTGATGACCAATCATGGTCCAGCTGCGTCAAGGCTGTGAGCAGTCCCAGGTTTTTATTATTCATTCCTTTCCAGCTTTCTGATGTCTCCTTGCTCTTTCTTTAGTATAGTTCTAATATCGAATTTTCCTTTAATAGGATAGATATCATAAAATAATAACTCAGCCTTCTGAAAGGTGGAGTCAAGATTCTCATCTCTTCCCTTGTCCTGGGGACCCTCAAACACCACCACAATCACTGGCTTGAGCTGGGCTGGGCAGCACCAAATAAAATAAAAGAAAAATTTTTAAAAAGAGAAAAAAAAAAAAATTAAAAAATACGTTAAAATTTAAAACATAAATTAATTTAAAATAAATGAATAAGAAAAAAAACCCCATATAGTGCCATGAAGCGCAACTGTAATAAACAGGAGTGCCGTAACGCGCGACTGTTGTAAAACTGCCGTAAAGCGCGACTGTCGTAAAAGGTGCCGTAAAGCGCGACTGTCGCAAAAGTGCCGTAAAGCGCGACTGCTGTAAAAGGTGCCGTAAAGCGCGACTGTCGCAAAAGTGCCGTAAAGCGCGACTGTCGTAAAAGGTGCCGTAAAGCGCGACTGTCGCAAAAATGCCGTAAAGCGCGACTGTCGTAAAAGGTGCCGTAAAGCGCGACTGTCGTAAAAGCTGCCGTAAAGCGCGACTGTCGTAAAAGCTGCCGTAAAGCGCGACTGTCGTAAAAGCTGCCGTAAAGCGCGAATGTCGTAAAAGGTGCCGTAAAGCGCGACTGTCGTAAAAGCTGCCGTAAAGCGCGACTGTCGTAAAAGGTGCCGTAAAGCGCGACTGTCGCAAAAATGCCGTAAAGCGCGACTGTCGTAAAAGGTGCCGTAAAGCGCGACTGTCGCAAAAAAATGCCGTAAAGCGCGACTGTCGTAGAAGTGCCGTAAAGCGCGACTGTCGTAAAAGGTGCCGTAAAGCGCGACTGTCGCAAAAGGTGCCGTAAAGCGCGACTGTCGTAAAAGGTGCCGTAAAGCGCGACTGTCGCAAAAAAATGCCGTAAAGCGCGACTGTCGCAAAAAATGCCGTAAAGCGCGACTGTCGCAAAAAATGCCGTAAAGCGCGACTGTCGTAAAAGTGCCGTAAAGCGCGACTGTCGTAAAAGGTGCCGTAAAGCGCGACTGTCGCAAAAAAATGCCGTAAAGCGCGACTGTCGTAAAAGGTGCCGTAAAGCGCGACTGTCGTAAAAGGTGCCGTAAAGCGCGACTGTCGCAAAAGGTGCCGTAAAGCGCGACTGTCGTAAAAGGTGCCGTAAAGCGCGACTGTCTTTTGGGACACAGTTTAAATAAAGCACTTTAATAGTATCTTATTCCAGGATATGGCTGCTGCGGTGCTCGTCCCAGCTTGCAGGGCGCTGGTTGAGCTGTTTGCTGCAAGGGCAGTGCCAGCAGCCATCGCCCCACCCAGCTCCGCCCTTGCTGCGAGTCCCCCGTCTCCTTGCCGCCACGAGTCCACAACAGGACACGCCCCCTCACCTCCACGTCAGACCCCACGGCTCCGGTAGCACAGTCCTGCTCACCGCTGCCACCCTGCCCCAGCCGCCCCACCCGACCCCATGGCCCCTCCCACCGCTCCCGCCATCCCTGCCTTTGCCATCCCGTTGGCCTCTCCTGTCCCGGCTGCCGCAGTTCCCACCCCCGGTTTCGCCTTTCTCCCGGCCCCGCCCCCTAATCCCGCCTCCCCGAGCCCGCCCACCAGCTTAACCGCGGCCCCGCCCCCTCCTGCCCCTGCCGGTCCTCCCCGCCCCTGGCGAATGTGGCCGCTCCTCCCGCCCCCCAAGTCCCCCTCGCCCCCGCCGACACAGCGCCCATGGTGGCCAAAGTCCCACTTGCGTCCGTCGCTGCCGCATCTTTGCAGTCCCCCGCCGCTCCCGGATCTGCGGTGCCGAGCACGCCTGGCACGGCCGCGCTGGTGTCCCCGGCGCCCTTGTGCCCGCTGCCGCGGGAACCTTGCCCCCCGCCCCCGGCGTTCAAGCACATGCGGCACAGCCCGAGCTGCCCACGGGCCCCGCAGCAGTGCGGACGCCCGTGGCTAACCCCGTCCCTGCCGGTGTTTCGGCGCCATCCCCCCGTCCCAGCACCGCACCGCTTGCGCTGGGACCGGGCCGCCCCGGCCCCCCGAGCCACCCCGTGCCGGCGCCGCGGCATCTGCACCGGTGCTTGCAGCCTCTCCCGTCCCTGCCCGCCGGGGCGGCAGCCACCCCAGCCCGGCTTACGAGCTCCCAGCGGCGCCACGCCGCGGTCCAGCCGCTGACCAGCTGAAGGTAATCCCCTTTTGGTGAAACAACACCCTCTGCTTGCAGACAGGTCCAAGGGTCAGAGCAGACCCTACTAGCTCAGCAGAAGGGGTTCAAAGAGGAGTTTTTAGGGTTTAAAATGTAACACAGTATGGTAATGTAGTGATTCCTATAGGCTGTATGTAAATGCTATAGGATTTGTATACTGTATTAGATTGGTTACTGAGAATCAGAATATTCAATACAGAAGAAGATTTATTGTATTGTAACGGGAACTTTGCTCTCTTGCCTTTTACCCTCTTACCCCTTTTTACTCTCTTATGCCTTTGCTCTCTTACCCTTTTATGCTCTCACCCTCTCATCCTCTCTACCCCTCTCTTCTCTCGGGCCTGCTCTCAGGTGTGCCTGGCAGCTCCCAGCAGGCCCCTGCACCCAGGCCCTTGGCAATAAACCCCAAGTTCCCAAAGGCCCCTGCACCCAGGCCCTCTGCAATAAACCCCAAGTTCCCAAAGGCCCCTGCACCCAGGCCCTCTGCAATAAACCCCAAGTTCCCAAAGGCCCCTGCACCCGGGCCCTTGGCAATAAACCCCAAGTTCCCAAAGGCCCCTGCACCCAGGCCCTTGGCAATAAACCCCAAGTTCCATGACCTGGCTTCAGAGATCTCTCGGCTCCGTCTCTCCCGACCGCGCTACCCCCCGACGCTCCTACAGGTAGAAAGTCACTCACTAGCAAGGGAAAATCCTTCCAAAGCATTTTTTTCTATTTTTATCCTCTGAATGTCCAACTTCTTTTGCTAAATTTCCACAGATTGGAGCTCAAATTACCATTTCTGATTAGTGCAGAGACAAATGATGAAACATTCCTGAGTTATTCTTACTCTTCATCTTATGGAAGCACCAGCCAGCACTAAATTTCCATGATCTAACCAAAGTAGACATTTCACAGAAAAGCACTTTCTTTAGCAATATTGAAAAACTATAGATTGAGGTAAAACCATCAACTTTCTGCCCTCACTGCTGCAAAGTCACTCGTTGTTTGAAGAGCATCCCACTGAATTTTCTAAAGATGTGTAAATGTTGTCATCTGGACCACAGGAGATAAAGCAGGGTTAAAACACTGAGCAAAACGGAAGTGAACAAGCACAAGGTTCATCAACCTTGCAAGAGAAGCTTGCAGAAACCTTGCAAGGCTCATCCAATAAAGCCCTATGGCACTTTGTTCTTCCCCCTCCTCTCAAATCTCCATCTGTCTGAGCCAGCATCAGCAGGAAATTTTGCATGGAAGCTTGCCAGATAAAAGAGCTGGATCATCTGCCATTAGTTTTAGAGAGTTCTTCAAAAATAGGTGAAAAATCTCTATTATTTTTTAGCTGTGTCCTAAGTTAGGGATGGGCCAAGTCTTGTGTCTTTGTCTCACAGAAAGGTGGCTCATGTGTGCTTTAGTATTATATGTGCAAATATTTCCAATCTTCATGCTGCCTTATCAGAAGGCTAATTAATGACTTTATTATACTATATTACATTACATCTAAACTGAACCTGCCAAGCACTCAACCCTGCTCACACTGCACAGAACTTGGGACTGTCACCCAACAGTCCCCCCACACACACACCCCTGGCCCTGACAGGCCAAGGACACAAAACACCATCACTGTGGGTAAACCATCTCCATATTGCATTCAACTTTGGCACAAACACAGGCACAGCAAAGGAGGTAAGAATGGTTTTTCCTTCCTCCGAGGTTCAGAGAATGTGAATCCCAGAAATATTCTTGGGAAGAATTGTGCCTTGCTTTTCTCTGTGCAGAGAAATGAGGTGACAGGTGCACCCTTGCCTCCAGGCCAAAGAACCATGGACTGGTTTGGCTGGGAAGGGACCTTGAAGGTTCATCTTTGCTTTATCCAACACTCCAACAGGCAAGAGGGGGCTCATCTGCTTCAGAGCTGCTTGCTTTCCTCACACCCTTCACAACCAAAGCCTGAAGGGCAGCACCTCAGTGAGGAGCTGTTTACAGAGAGACTTGGGAATTTCTGCAGAGCTGTTTCCTCACAAGTGAGCAAACAAGGCACTGGCTCTGTCCCTGACCAGCAGGAGTTGGTTTAAGAGGCTGCTCTGGAAGGATGGAGAGCTCAGAGCTGGAGCAAAACCAGATCCTTTCCAAAGGCTTTAAGAGCTGAAGCTGCTTGAACATTCCTGTAGCCCCAACACCAACCTCTAGCCAAGCCAAAAGCAGATCCCTCAGGGAAATCAGGAAGACTGGAGCAAACACAGCCCTGCTGCTTCCAAACACTCCTGCAGCCTCCAACTGCTGCTGGTTATGGAGAGCACAAAAGGACATTTCTGCATCCTGTGCTGGAAACAACCTGGAGTGCAACTTCTCACCACCCTCAGCACATTTTCACCGAGACAAATGCAGGTTTTGTGTCCCTCTGGAGTGTCTGGGGAGGGAGAAGCTAGACCTGGCCAGAGTGGGGGAAGCAGAGCACAGCTGTTTGTCTATCAGGAATTGCAGGCTCCAGGCATGCTGGGCTGAACTGATGTCCCAATGGAAACAGAGCTTGTAAACCCTGCGAAAATACAGAACTGCTTGGGAGAGGCCAGCTTGGGTACAGCTTTCTCTGACAGACTGACACCCTGGAAAGACAACTGCCTGAATGAGCTTCATTTCTGCATTTGATGAGCATTTTGTGCACCAGCCTTGTGGTTCACAGCACAGAAAACAGAGGCTTTGCACCTTCAGCCATCATCAGCATCACCATCGTCCCTTCCCATCTCTGGCAACCTGGGGCTCTGCAGATGAAGCCAGCAGATTCCCTTCCTTTTGGCAGCCATGGAAGAGCAGCATCACCCAAGATGGACTCTGAGCCCTTCTTCCTCCCTTTCCTTGCAATGCCCCAGCAAAGGACAAGGTCTCTGTGCCAGCAGGGCCAGCAGCAACCAAACCCCCTGGCAGGACATGGGCACAGCCCCAGGATGGAGCTGGGCTGGCAAATTGCTGCTGCCTCTGCACTACAAGAGGGATTTTAGCTCTCACATTAGAACTTTAGAAAAGATTGACTTCTTCATCTGAGGAACTACAATAGGTGAAGCACAGAAATGAACTGACAGACACCCAAATGAAACCTCTCAGCCAGGAGCCAGGCTCAGGAGTGAGCATTTTCCTGTGCAAGCCTGCAGAGGCCAGGGCTCAGGAGCATCCACCTGGCATTGCTGTCGGGGGGGGTCACCTTCACAGCCCCAGTATCACACCCCAGCAAGAGCTGGCCTTGTTCAAAGGTGCAGAGCAGGGCAGGGCATGAAGTTCTCATCCCCTTTCACAAGGGAGGGCCCCACAATTGTCACTGCAGGGCAGAGAATCCCCTCCAGATGTGCCAACACTTCTGGCCCTCTGTCTGAAGCCCTTCCAAGCTTATCAAATGAAGAGGGCTTGGGCTTTGGTTTTCTTCAATTGCAAGTTTAAACAAACATAATTCATCAGCTTGCTTTCAGTGTGGCACTGCTCGCTGTCATGGCACTGCCAATATTTGCTGGGTTGAGTTGGTTTTTACATAATTATTTCATCCCTCCACAGGAAAAAAAACCCAAAAACCAACAAACCGCCTCACTGTGGGTGCTGACAGCATCTAAAATTAAGTCTTTAGAGGAGCAGTTCAGTGTATTTCCAAAAATCAAGGTCTCCTAGACTCAGCTTTGTGTCCATTATGGAATCATTGCCGTCCTTTAGCAATGTGCATTCCTCTCCCTTTCTGGTTAAACCTGGAAAAAGGTTTTCCCCCTCCTCCCAGCAGCAGATTCATTTTCAATTTGGGTAAAGAAGCACCCCTGAGCAATGGCCTTAGGGATTCACTGCCCCTGCTGGCCTCTCATGGTGCATTTCAGCCCAGCACCCCTTTCCCTGGGCAGTCCTAACTGCAAAACAGTTGTGCTCTGCAAAAAGCACTGGGAGACCTTGAATCAGCACACGGTGAAAATGAGGATTAGGAGGCAGTCATGAACCAACAAGAGCTGCATGCCCTGAAAGCCCCCCCTTAATGGAGTGCTGAGAGATTATTGACACTGTGCCATGAAACAGCCTGATAACCAAATGGCTCATCAGCTCCAGATGTGCCCTGTAATTCCTGCTGCCTTGCTAAAACCTCATGGCAAACCTGCATGGACTCTGCTCACAGCAACAATGAATCTCTTCCCTCTGCTGGAAGGCAGTTTTTCCTGACCAGAGTTATGGATCCGGGCAATGAGGTGGAATAGAAAAGCGTGGAGGAGTCTCACGTCAGTTGAGATGGAAGGACTGGCACCTAAAGGGAACAGATTCATCTTTGCAAGAGCCAAAACCATCCCCTGGCTCCTGCCAGAGAGACCTGCTGCACCTCAATTGCTTCCTCTGACATGCACAAAACGAAAGGGACTTCATTGACAGAAACAAAACACAAATGGGCACAACTCAGACCTGTAGCTCATGCCCACACAACCTTGGACCTTGGGATTAACTGGGCATGGAGGACATGAGCTGTGGACAGGACACACTTCAGAGCCTTTCAGGAATACCGGAGCAGTTTTTGTGGCCAGGCATTGCCTGGGCAGGAGTGTCAGAGCACCCCCACTGCCTCCCTCCCTCCCTCCCTCCCATCCAGCAGGACGTGCCACCAGGACTGTCTCACTTGACCCTATGCCAAGCAATTTTACTTCTTCAATACATTATTCATTTCATTCACTTGGATGTCTGGGAGATTTCTGTTTTTTCAAGCCCCGCCTAAAGCCAAGAGGCGCTTAGAGGAAAGATCATCACTGCTTGTACAGAAATACAAATAGGCCAGAGGGGATCATTCTGATACTCTTGGCTGATCTCTTGCCACCTCCCAGCAAGGTCTGAGCAGTCTGCAGTAAATTAAGTCTAATCTTAAGCTCCTAAGAACACCTGACCCTAAAAGGACAGGTGTTTGACAAAGGGTCACCTCCTCTGGCGTGGATGTCCCAGGAATGGAAGGATGGAAGTCAATACCAGACAAAGAGGCTCTACATATTATTATTAAAAAAAAAAAAAAAAAAAAAAAAAGCAGGCTTTAAAGGCCAATATTCAATACGCATCAAATTAATAGATTCAAGTTTTTTCCATTATTTTAAGAAGTTAATCCCAGCTCCCAGCCACCACTGAATGGCTAGAAGAAGGCAAGAACACCAGGGACCACGGTCAGACTTCCCTGAGCAAGATGTTCCAGAGCATCAGCACCCTCACGGTGAAGAATTTCTGCCTACTATCCAATTTAAAACATTCCTTTGTCAGTTTAAAGTCATTCCCCCTGTCCTACAATTGCACGTGCCTGTAAAAAGTCCCTCTGCAGCTCTTCTGTAGCCCTTTAGGTGCTGGAAATTGTTCCAAGTTCGGCGCAATCGGCGTAGAGCCTGCGCAAACGGCGTAGAGCCTGCGCAATCGGCGTGCGGCTGAGCATTTGGAATAGAGCCTTGGCAATCGGCGTGCAGCCTGCGCAATCGGCGTAGAAACTGCGCAAATGGCGTAGAGTCTGCGCAAACGGCGTGCGCCTGCGCAGTCGGCGCGCGGCTGAGCATTTGGCGTAGAGCCAGCGCAATCGGCGTGCGCGTGCGCAATCGGCGTGCAGCCTCCGCAATCGGCGTGCGGCTGAGCATTTGGCGTAGAGCCAGCGCAATCGGCGTGCGCGTGCGCAGTCGGCGTGCGGCTGAGCATTTGGCGTAGAGCCAGCGCAATCGGCGTGCGCCTGCATCATCGGTGTGCAGCCTCCGCAAACGGCGTGCGGCTGAGCATTTGGCGTAGAGCCTTCGCAATCAGCGTGCAGCCTCCGCAATCGGCGTAGAGCCGGCGCAAACGGCGTGCGCCTGCGCAAACGGCGTGCGCCTGCGCAGTCGGTGGGCAGCTGAGCATTTGGCGTAGAGCCTGCGCAATCGGCGTAGAGCCTGCGCAAATGGCGTGCGCCTGCGCAGTCGGAGTGCGGCTGAGCATTTGGCGTAGAGCCTTCGCACTCGGCGTGCGCCTGCGCAATCGGCGTAGAGCCTGCGCAAACGGCGTGCGGCTAAGCATTTGGCGTAGAGCCGGCGCAATCGGCGTAGAGCCCCGGTAAAGAAACCCTAAAAACCGTAAAGAACCGGTAAAGGAACCCTAAAAACCCTTAAAGAAACGTAAATAATTTAAAAAATAAAATACAGAAATGAAAAAATAAAAATAAAATTTGAAAAATAAAAATAAAAAAATAAAAACACCCGCAAGAACACGGGAGCCAGCCAGCAGCCTCAGCTGTGCCTCCCTCCCCAGGGCCTGGGGGAAGGAGCAGCAAGGAGCCCACACAGCACGAGTGGGGCAGGGAGAGCAGGACAGCCAAAGCTCTCAGCGCTCTGATGGTGGCAGCTGGGCCAATTGTTACTTTTTAGGACGTCTTAGCTGCCTACTCTGCTGTGAAAAATGCATGTATTTTATGAGTGGCTTTTTGCAAATATTAAAATGAATATTATGTCGTGTTAGAAAGTAATGCTGTATTAATTCTCTTAAGTACTGTGTTAAATATAGTTTTAGGTGATAAAAATTGTTAAAATAGAAACGATGCCGTGTAGGATTCTTTTTTTAAAAAGAAAGGACTTGCAGCAAGATAGCAGCCACAGGACACCTCAATCTTTCAGAGAAGAAGAACTGATTGCCCTCTTATCAGAAGAAACCAACTTCTTCCTGCCTCGAAGGCGCTGTTAGGATTCAGAGGAAGAAGCTGACACTGACCAGACAGAATCCTGTGTTTGAATGGAATTTATGCATCATGTATGAGGTGTATGAATATGCAACAGGCTGCTGCTTTTAAGGGTTAATCCTCTGTTAATGTGGGTCCTTTTTCAGGCTCGTGCTGCCCAGAAAAAGGTACCTGGACTGTCTGTAACTCTTTGTATTTATTGTCTCAGATTGTCCTAATTCAATTTGTCCAAATTATTATTACTCTAATTGTATTACTATTTTTATAACCATTTTATTACTATTAAACTTTTAAAAATGTTAAAAACAATGATTGGCGTTTTTAACATCTGCCCATGAAACAGTGCAGCAATAGGCAAGCTGGCATCAACCCTGCTTGCTCTGGACCTGAATCCATCCGAGTAATTCCCTGAGTTGCCCCAGGAGGAGCTCCAAAGCCAAAGCTGACCTGTGCTGCCATCTCATTGCAGGGGTTCCATACTGCTGTCTCCTTATCACAAAAGTTTCATACCTCCTTGGTGTTGTGCATGGGCAGCTCCTCAGAGCACTGACTCTTTCTTATCACAAAGCAGCCAACTGACTCCAGTGCCCTTCTCACCCAGCCACCCCAGCCACTCTTTTACAGCATCTTCTTCTCACTGCTTACAGCTGTGGCCTGGTAAAGTCAGGCCTGCTCCCAATCTTTGATCATTGGCCCAGCTGCAACTCCTTAGGGCTGAGATTGCTTTCTATACTATCTTTATTTTCTTCTATTCTATCCCCCTACATACCTACAGGCAGGGTTTTTTCCTTCCTGAAAATTCAGAGAACAACAAGGCTGAGATTTTTCCTGTGGGCGGTCACTGAATCTTGGCCATGCCCAACCCGCCCTTCCCACCCTGCCCATGGACAGAGGAGCTGGCAGCACAAGGCTCCCCTCAGCCCATGGTGGTCTTCAGAAACACTTTTGTGCTGACCATGCCCAAGGGCTGAGCCCTGCCTGGGGCTCACCTGTGGGAACCCAGGAAATTCCTCTGGCTGCCCTGGAGGGCTCCAGACCCTGCCCAGGGGGCTCAGAGACCTTGGCACAGAGCCCAAGACCCCCTGTGCCTTTGATCTTGACCCATGGAAAAAATGACCAACCTTGTAGGAGGATTGACAAGCCATGAAAGTTGAAGTAGGATGATAGTGAATTTATCATGGGGTGAAAAATAGATTTTGGAAGTTTTTAGCATGGGGCTTCAGGAGGCAAGATGGAGGAATCTGGGCATGTCCAGCCTTTCTCCTTCTTCTTCTTGGCCTTCATCTTCTGCTGGGATGGTGGCACTTTTGGATTGGTTTAAGGTAGAAACTCACTCACTAGCAAGGAAAAATCCTTCCAAAGCATTTTTTTCTCTTTTTATCCTCTGAATGTCCAACTTCTTTTGCTAAATTTCTACAGATTGGAGCTCAAATTACGGGGATCAAAGATTTTCCAAATGACCCCTTCTTCATTTCCCCAACGCTGGAAGAACGCAAGGAGGTCAGGAAGGAATAAAACCCAGTGCTCAGATCAAGCATCCAGCCTTGCCCCCATTCATGCCTCAAGACATTGAGATGTGCCCTCAACTGGCACCTGGCAGGAATAAACAAGTCAAACTGATGGAGCTGATTGGGAAAGGATGGGGAATGCAAAGGGGAGTGGTGAGGGAGAGACCATGTCCCACAGGTTTGATCCCTTTTTCTCTATTCACAAAATTATTTCTTCAAGTCTCATCTCTCCTGTCTATTCAAAGCAGCTTTGCACTCTGCATCAGATTTCCTCAGTGTTCAGTGGGCTGATATAATCAGCTTTTCCACTGAACTCAGCCTGCTGCTACAGCAGCCACAGCACTTCACACATTTGATAACAAAGAGTTGGCATGGCACACAGGACTTGCCCCAAAAGCTACAAAAAGATTTAAAAAATGTGAGGGGGCAGGGGAGTTGGAATAGTTAGTTACTTTCTAATACAAGCATACCTGGATTTAAGCAGGGACACTGGGCTAATCATACTGGGGGCTGGTTTGTAAGCCTTGTCTCTAGCAATTCCCACCAGACTGCAAGCATTTTTCACTACAAAGGGGTAGATAAGATTTTAAAACACATCCATGAGCAAGTCTGAGCCAGAAGTCAAAGCACAAGACAAATACTCCCAAATCTGCCACCAGTGGGGAAAAGAAGCAGAAAAGCAGGTGAAAAAAGTGCCTTTGCAGCTGAATTGCCTGCATTTATCCCATGGTCCAACCTTCCTGCACAAAAGCACCTCAATTCAAACACACAGCTTAAGATCAAGGAATAAGAGTGTTTTGAGAGCATTTAAAGCCTGAATCCTAATACTTTCAAGGAGAGGTCAATGCTAAATTCCTTAAAAACACAAATGCAGGTCTATTTGGGACTGCATCCTTCAAAACAGGACAGGAGGTTTAGAATTGCAGAACTGTTTCCATTAGAAAAGACCTTTAAGATCATCGAGTCCTTCCAATAACCTGAGACCCCTGACTCTGCCAAGGCCACCACTAAAGCATGACCCAGGACAGGATGCCATTGGCCTTCTTGGCCACCTGGGCACACCTGGCTCACCTTCAGCCACTGCCAGCCAGCACCCCCAGGTCCTCTTCTGGAGGAGCCACTCTGTCCCCAGCCTGTGGCTGCTGTGGTCCAAGGGCAGGACAGGGCACTTCACCTTGTTGAACCTCATGCAAGTGGCCTCAGCCCATGATCCAGCCTGTCCAGATCTCTCTGCAGAGACTTCCTGCCCTCCAGCAGATCAACACTCCCACCCGGCTTGGCATCGTCTGTAAACTGCCTGAGGTGCCCTTGATCCTCCCCATCATTGACAAAGATGTGAATCACATCTGAGCCCCGGGGAACAGCTGCCAGCTGGATTTAATTCCACTGAATCCCACCCCTCCCTGGGCCCAGCCATCCTGACAGTTTTTACCCAGGGAAGAGTGCATTCAGTTCTTCAGGCTTTTCCTCAACCTTTGTTCTGTGTTTCTCCCCATGTCCAGGAGAAGACGGAGATTCTCATTAGCCCTCCATTTGTTGCTGATGTATTTACAGAAATATTTTTACTCTCTTTGCAATTTTCTAGGAAGAAATTCTTTACTGTGAGGCTGGTGAGGAACTGGGAACAGGTTACCCAGGTGAGCCAGATCTGTGTGAGATTGCAAAGGAGCAAAGCTTTGCCACTTGGGCACACTTCTCTTTGTTTCTTTGCTTAGGCCTTTGGTGAGCACAGAACTCATCTAGGTAGAAAACTTTTGACTAGACAGGATCTTTTGGATCCATTGTCCCCCAAACATGTCAATGTGTGGCCCTGTTGTAATGACACATTTACAACAGCAGCACAAATGACACAAAGAAAACATGGCAAAAGAGGATGAGGAGCAGCCCAGTGAAGAAAGGATGTGGTGAGACACTGGCACATTGAGTGAGCTGCATTCCCATAATCTTTAGGCTAGCAGGTCCTGCTCTCACATTCTCCTTTTGGTTTATTTAAATTAAATTTATTTATTTAAGGTTTTTAAATCATCAAAATAAAGTATATACAATTAAAAATATGTCGTCAACATTTAAAGACACAATCAAAACACAGTTATTCAAAATTACATCTAAATATCAGAACATACAGAATATCTGTTGACTAGGAACCCTAACACATAAATCCTATTCTTTAAATACTCTTTGGACCGGTGGCAGCTTCTTCCTTAGATCAGAGGAAAGAGAGCTCTTGGGGATGGGAGGCAAGTATTTTGTGGGTAAGGGAACATAGGAAGGGTCCAGGGAAAACTTCTTGGAAAGACTGTGGCCAGCCACATCTGCAAAGTGAAGACACAAAATATATCAGAGCCTGCAAGGCAAACCTAAAGCACCTGAAGCTCCGTATTTCATGGGACAGATGAAACTTGGAAACTTCTAAACAGCTGCACAGGGAAACATGCTCCTGCTCATTGCAGGGGGCACATGCAGGGCACAGCTGTTCCCTGGCAATGTGCACAGCATCTCTGGGGCTGCCACAAGACCCTTCCTCCCACCCCAGCTCCCCCCTCACCTCTGTGTGAGGCTGAGCATGGCTCAGCCTTCCCCTCCCTGCCAAGAGCTGGATGGTTTGCCTTGTGGATAGGGGGGATTACAGGCAGTCCCAGCGACCACTTCTTCATAACCCCAGCACTGGAACATGCAGGCATCAAGGAAACCTAGAAAGAGTACAGCACTCTGCTCAGCTCAAGAGCATCCAGCCTTGCCCCATTTGATGCCTCAAGAAATTTAGCCATGCTCTTAGCTGGGACTTGGGCAGGAAAAGAAGAGTCAGACTGATGAAGCAGCTTGGCCTAGGGTACGGAATAGAAAGAGAAATGGTGAGGGATAGACCGAGATACACTTGATAAGAGTGGACAGCTTGAGCTGCTCTGACTGCTTGTTGGTGTTTTCTCAGGCATGAGACAGATGAGGAACCACGACAGAGCCCAGACACCATTCCAGGACCTCTCCTGTTACTGATACATGCTGAGGACATGAAGTCTGCACTACACACCCATTGCAAATACAGCCTGAAGCACAGTGTCCAGCTGAGCTCTTCCTTGGCTCAGCTGCTTCCCTGGGCTCACAGCACAGGAAAAGGTCTCAGAGCTTCCTACAGAACATAAACTGAAAATCTACCATACAGGATTTTGCTTTCTTTCCTGACCTTACATCCTGCTGAAATCAGCTCCTTCTTATTCCCACAGCTGTCATCAGAGACAGTGAGATTTTCCCTACATTCCTGTTTCTTCTTCTTGCACATCTTACTGGGCTCAGAAGAAAGAGAACTCTTCTGGATGGGAGGCAAGAGCTTGGCACGTAAGGGCACATAGGGAGTGTCCAGGAAAAATTTTTTGGGATCGCCACACTCAGTCAGGTCTGCAGAGTGAAGACACAAAATATAACAGGGGCCACAATGCAAAACTAAAGCATCTAAAGCTCCATATTTCATAGGACACATTTTCCTGGCAACTTCTAAATAGCTGCACAGGGAAACATGCTCCTGCTCATTGCAGGGGGCACATGCAGGGCACAGCCATTCCCTGGCAATGGGCACAGGCTCTCTGAGTTGGCACAAGACCCTTCCTCTTGCCAGAGAGAGGCCCAGCTCCCACCTCACCTCTGTGTGAGGCTGAGCCATGCTCAGCCTTCACCTTGTACTCACTGCCAAAGGCTGGACTGCCTGCCTTGGGTATAGGGGGGATCAAAGGTGGCAGCAATGACCTCTTCTTCATAACCCCAACACTGGGACATATGGGCGTCAAGAGAACCTGGAAACAGCAGAACAGAGTGCTTAGATAAAGAATGGAGTGCTCAGATAAAGAATAGAGTGCTCAGATAAAGAATCCAGCTTGCCCCCTTTGATGCCTCAAGAAGTTTAGCCATGCTCTTAACTGGGACTGACAGGAAAAGTCAACCTGATGCAGCAGCTTGGCTCAGGATGGGGAATGGAAAAGGAACTGGTGAGGGAGAGACCATGTCCCACATTTCTCAGCTCACTCGTCGTGCTCACTAATCTGCAAGTGTGGCTGCATTCCCAGCTGGCATTGGCATCAAGGTGTTCTGGGGTGCCAGTGCCTCCACTGGCCTTTAGGATGGCATGGCAGTGGGTTTAGATCACTGTTCTCTCCCTGCCCCTAAGGTGCCTCACAGCCAGTGCTGATCTCCATCTCTGAAGTGCCCACAGAGTCATTCTGAAGGATGTCCCTGGGCTCACAGCACAGGAAAAGGTCTCAGAGCTCTTCCTATTGCACATAAACTGAACATTCACCACACTGGACTTAGGTTGGTTTCCTTACCTTACGTCCTTTTCTCTCTGAACTCTGCTCCTGGGTTTTTCTACTGTCCTCATCATACCTGGTGACATTTTTGCCAATCTCTTGCTCTCTGCTCAATATCTTGCTTGCCATGGCTGCAAGAGAGCTCTTCTGGATGGGAGGCAATGGCTTGGAAGGAAGGAGCATGGAGGGATTTGCCAGGGAAACCCTCTTGGCAAGAGGGGAGCCAGTCAGGCCTGCAAAGTGGAGACACAAAATGTATCAGAGCCTGCAGTGCAAACCTAAAGCACCTGAAGTTCTGTATTTCATGGGACAGATTCCCTGGAAACTTCTAAACAGCTGCACAGGGAAACATGCTCTGAATGGCAGCAACTTGAATCAGGCCAGGGGGAAACCCTGAGCCACTTCCATGGAGCTGCCACAGGCACAGCCTGGCCTCAGGGCTGCCCTGGGACAGCAGGGAGCCCAGAGCCCTGTGCTCTCCAGGAATGGCTCAGCTGCACATGCACCCTCCTGCTCCTCTGCCTGCCCCACAGCTCAGCAGCCCTGCAGCTCCAGGGGCACTGGCAGCAGCACAGCTCCTTGCAGGGGCACATGCAGGGCACAGCTGTTCCCTGCCAATGTGCACAGCCTCTCTGGGCTGCCACAAGAGCCTTCCTCCCAACAGAGAGCGGCCCAGCTCCCACCTCACCTCTGTGTGAGGCTGAGCCATGCTCACAAGGCAAGAAGTGAGTTAGGGGAACTCCCACCTTTTCATCAACACATCTAATGGGTGAGACACTCAAGGGTTTTTTTAATTTTTGAGACAATTTCTTTGGTTTTATTTTTCCTGAAACTAGACTGTTTAATTCCTCTGAGCTGTATTGAGTTAGCAAGTCTGAAGGGAAAGATGGAAGGCTCCAATGGTGAGAGAGGAAAAAAGATTCCTTCTTGAGGCTGGCCTTGTGTGAATCTGCAGGAAATACCCACACAGCTGTGACTGCTATTTCTGAAAACCACAAAGACCTCTCAGCCACCAGGCAGGCCTTGTTGGTGTTTCTATAGCGCCATAATACCATCCTCAGGGTTGGACCCGATCAGCAAGCAGAGGAAGAATGGGAAATTTATCTGTAGTGAGACTCAACATTGAAGGCAAAGAAAGCAACAGGGTTTGCATCTCATGACCATGTCCAGTTTGGGGTCAGCTGTGGCCACAGTCCCTGTCCTGGCTGACAGAAGGAGTCATTTGGCCACTGTCAAAAAGGAGAAAGCAGTGAAAACTAATGAGACAGTGTTGTGATGCCATGGGTGTCCTTGCAGGATCATCTGTAGCTGTCAGGCACCTACTCTGACTCAGAGCCAGTGCTGACCACCATGGACCAGTTTTCCCTGCAGTCTGGGGGGATTTTTTTCCATTTGGCTCCAGCATTTCCGCTCCTTTCTATGTTCACCTTTTCCTTCCGTGGTCTTTCCTTTTCTGGTGAAATCCATGTTTGAAGCCGTGCTGCTGCCTGGCAGAAGTGTCAGGGTTTGAATCTGGAACACGCTCAGTGCAGGCAGCGCCGGGAGCTTGGGCCCAGCCTTAGACAAGGCCTAAGGGTGACTCCAATCGCCAGCGCTCGGCACAGAGGGGCAGAGCCAGAGGCGGCTGCTGCCCTGGGGCCGTGTCAGCCACAGCCTGCACCAGCCCAGCCTGGGCTGCCCCTTTGTGACACGCTCCCCATGCTTCTCTCGTTCCCATGGCTGCAAAACCCCAGCCCAGCTCCATCCCCTTCCATTCCCTTCCCAAGGGCAGCCAGCCCTAAGCCCAGCCAGGCCAGGCCTGAGGCTTTCACACTGTCTAGGATGTAGAACCCTTCCCAAATTTTTGCACACTTGTCAAGGCCTTTAATTCTGTAATTCCCACTCAGTTCTGGGCTGCAGCTTGTTGTGTGGGATTTTGTTTCATTCTCTTCACATCAAACAAAGTGGTGGGACACAAACAATGGCACCAGGCAGTTGAAGTAAAAGCAGGTTTGCACTCCCCAGTAGATGACCCCAGAATTCAGTTGGCCAAGGAATGTGAAAGGCTGTTTGGCATCTTGTGTAGTAACAAAATGTGTGGGCTTTCCACAGAGAGGGTCTGTCACTGTCATATTTTCTGAAAAATCCCTTTGCCAGGATTTCTTCTCCTGGGAAGATGAGAAGCCTCAGAGAAAAAAACAATATTATCTTATTTGCTTCTCCCTCTTTTCCTGCTTTGGAATGTGGCTGGAGAGTGTTTACCAACAGATGCATGTTTGATTGGTTTCACGTGAATTGTTTTTAATTAATGACCACAGTCCAGCTGTGTTGGACTCTGAGGAGTCAGTCATGAGTTTTTCATTATCATTCTTGTTAAGCCTTCTGTCTGTATCCTTTCTCTATTCTTTAGTATGGTTTTAGTATAGCATGATGTAATGTATTGTAATGTAATGTATTGTAATGTAATGTAATGTATTGTAATGTAATATAATATAATAATAGATCAGCCTTCTGAGAACATGGAGTCAGATTCATCTCTTCCCTCATCCGAGGGACCTCACAAACACCACAAGGGTCTCTAGCCAGGAAAGGGAGGCATGGCAGGGGGGCCTTCCCTCTGTGCTCTGGCTGAGTTCAGGCAAAAGACCCAGCAAAATGAGGTTTGCAGCACTGATCCATTAGGACATCCATTTTCCTGAACAACCAGCTCACTCCAGAATCTTGGGACCTCTATTCCATGACCCCATCTAACTGTGAGGCTGTCATTCCTGGGAATGTACAAGATCTTGGTCTTCTGCAGAGAAAAGTAAAATCACATCCCCAAAATTCAACCAGTATAAAAAGAAATTTGAGTCTTCTGCATGCCAGGCACAGGATGAACACTAAAAAGCACTGGGTTCTACTCTCCCAGCCCCATCATACCCAAAAGCCAAAGTAAGCTGTCAGCTCAGACACGAGGAGTCAAGGCAGATACACAGAAGCTACAGAGAAACAGAAGCAAGAGTAAGAATGATCTGCCACAGCAGATTTTATTGCCACTGTTTGTAGGCTGGTAATTTTTGCACAGCCATGATCATTTCTACTGCAAAAGGTGGTTATGTCCCCAGATCCTTCTATCCCAGACAAAACAGGCCATGAAAAACATGCTTCACCTCTAGAGTCATGCAGAGGGCAATTCCCTGTCCAGAACTCTCTGTTTTCAAGGTGGAAAAGGATCATCTGTTCCTGAGTAATTGAAAAACAAACCTGTTGCTGAAATCAATTTCTGTGGCTTTAATTGGTCACAGAGGCAGCCCTTAAACATAATTGTGTTAGACCAGAAAACAGTCTCCACTTTTACCAGTAAATTATCAGTAAATAGATCAGAGCAGCTGTGGCATTGAGAGACAAAGTGAGGAGATGGACACCTGCTTTTCTGACCTTTCTGTGACTTGCCAGAGGGCTACAAGTGGCACTGGAACCTTTCCAAAAGCAGCTGCTGGAGATAGAAGGCTAACGGTGTTCATCCCCTCATTACACCTATTGTTTTATCCACGGGGCAGGCAGAGGGTGAAACTCAGTCTTTCTCACTTCTTAAGGGACAAGACACCCTGCAGAGGATGTGTTTTGTGTCACTGGCAAATGATCCAAGGCACCTGGAAAGAAATTCCTTCTCACCTGCTTGTCTCTGGAACAGCTATACACTTTGTACACAATGCTGTCTCTCATGTTGCCCACACACACCCTGCTTTCACTGCTTTCTGCTTGTGCAAGGTGTGCACAAAGCAAGGAACAGAACTATCCATATCAATTAATGGTAATTAAATACTCCCACTCCTTATTCTCTGTTTGCATCACACAGGAAAACGTGTAAAGCAGTGGGATCTCAGGATTCATAGGAGACATGCAGCTTATTGACATCCAAACATTCTTCTACTTTGCTCTTTTTTGCAGTGGCACTTTTCTGGCATTAACTCATTTCCTCTGAGCTACTGCTTAGAGAAAAGGAGCAAAGCAAACCAGCAATTTGGATCACAATTCATTCTGATCTCAAACTCCTTTGCCTTCCTTTGAAAGTTCAGAGAACTGAGAAAGTCCCAGACCCTTGACAGGACAGGTCTGACACCTACAATGGAAAGCCAAACCATCACACCTATTTCCTTTACTGAAAATATGAATACAGAGATCAATGAAGACACTGGTTTTGGTAAAGGACAAGAAATGTGTTTAAAGCATGATTACAAGTAAACAAAATCCAATTAAAGGCTTAACATTAGACTGTACAAAACATACTTCTGGACAGATGGAGCTTTCCCCTTATAGAATTGGAAAAATCATGGTCTGTGTCTCCACCTGGGGGGAAAAGCACCATGACCAGGTCTTGGCAAACTGAGTGGGGAGACAAAAGCATACTGGCCCTTTGCAATAAATGGCAACAGGTAAAATTGACTTTGGATCTCTTTTAATGAAGATACAAAGGCAGTCTGACAAACAAACTGTACATCACTCATGCACACACAAAGGTTTAGAAAAATTCAAATACTCTGCTTTTCTAAATGAAGCAATTGCCCCCAAGTTTGTCCCAGGATCCCACTGATATCTGACCACTGACTGGTGAAGATCAGCTTGTCTTAAGAGCCTTGCAGGCCTGGGGTACTTCAGAAACTTCCTCCTTCCTGGCATTTCAGGCACTGAGGAAACCAGAGCCAATGCTGTGGGCTGAATCCCTCCCTGAGCCACAAGCCTGCTGCATGTGAAGTAGAAAGCACTGTCACCACACACCAGTGCTGCTGTTGATGAAAATGCAAAGCTCAGCTCAAGCTTGCAGTGAAGAGGCAACTGCTGCAGCTAGCAGACACAGTGGGTAGAAAGAAGAAATGGGGACTTCTCTGGATGGAAACTTTAAACTCCGGAAGGAAAATGTAAAATTTCGATTTCAATTTAAAGCTTTCTATGAGTAGCTTACTCAGTAAATCACAGTATCCTGCTTTCCATGAGAGGTGCTCTTTCCAAGCCCTGCCCAGCTGTGTTTTTACCAGACTCAGGGTGCCACAGCATGGGCTGGGCACAGGCTCTCAGCTCCAAGAGCCAGTGCTGGGACACTGGCACAAGCTGCAGTTTTACCCAGAGACTGAGGCTGCCCAGCACAAGCTGTGTCCACTGCAGGACACCATGTGGGCAGCACAGCAGCAGCACCTGCTCTCTTGGAGTACCCCAAGCTGGCTTCTGAGCAGGTGGGCATCCCAAGCACCACAGCTCAGCTGTGGAAATGAGGTTTGTATGGAAAGGACCTCAAGGATCATCTACTTAAACCCCCTCATCTAGTTAAACCCCCCCTGCCATGGGCAGGGACAAATTCCACTAGATCAGGCTGCTCACAGCCCCATCCCAGCTGGCCTTCAACATTTTCAGGGATGTGGCATCCATAACTTTCCATCTGCAGCACAGCTGTGCCAGCTGTGAATTCATTGTGCTTCTGCAGCTTCCTGGCCAGCCTGGACCCTCCCTGGCAGCCATGGTCCCTAAGCCCATGCAAGCTGAGACAAAAGGGATGCAGGTGAGGGAGTGCTCCCATCTCTCATTTTCCCTGAGCAAAGGAATTGGATGACAGATGTCCCAATGCACCAGAGCACATGGCTCCTCACACAGACAGTGTTTGTGAAAGTTCAGATGAATTAAACCATGGGTCTGTGACCACTGGCACAACACACAGGGAAATTTCAGGTCAACAAGACAGGGAAGTTTTATGTCCATAATATAAAAAATGCTTTCTTGATTAAAAGAAAAGGATTTTCTTCCTCCACACTGTTATTTCAGACTGCATGGAGACAACTTGTTTAAACAAGTGAGAGCATTTTTTCTGTCAAAAACATTAACTCTTCTCTGCTTCCCACTTGAAAATTACTTAAGGAAGCAGGTTGTTTTTTTTTTCATTGCAATGGCAATAAAGTACTGTCTATCTCCTAAAATATTAACATCCTGTCAAACCTTCAAACCTTCTGATCTTCAACTTCCCAGAAAGTCCACAGGGTGTCTACTTACCTTATGTAAAATGCAATCAGTCAGAAGGATGGGATATTTAACAAAGCATGGTATTCCTTACTGTACTATTCAGTCCCTAGAGACATTTAAAATATTTTTTTTAAAAAAAGCAAATGCAGCTGGTGTCCTCAGAGGATCTAAGACACCACACCTGTCTTTAAGACATATCAGACTTCAAGCAGCCTGCTTCCCCTTGTGGTACCAGAATCTCTGCTGGCCAAAAAACTCCCCACACCTTTCCCAGTCCTAGAGATCACCTACCCATTTCCCTCCTGCCTTCCCTGCCTCCAGTTAGGTGCACAAATTGTCCTTCTGGTACACAATTACCCTGGAAAAAGCAGTGTTGCTCCAATTAAATTCAGGAATAAGTAGCCCTACTAGCAAATTCTTCTGTACAGCCCAAATGTAAGGAGCACTTCAACTGGAATGTGGTCATGATAAAATGAATCCAGAAATAAAACACTGACTACATTAATCGCAATCTTGGAAGCATAGGAATGACAAAGGCTGTTTTTCCCTGCTATTCTGAGGTTGCTGGTCTGGAATGCTGCTTCACTTTCCAAAAGGCAAGAGGCACTTTTTTTGAGGACTGTGCAGTTTGTGGGTACCCACATGGCACTTAACTCTTTGGTAAATCAGCATGGCAGCAGTGCACTGAGGAGATGTAGGAAGTCCAGTCAGTGGGGGGCTTTGTGGCTCCTTTTTGCAGCTGCAAGTGCTGGTGCTGGGTTACCAAGGTGGGACATGAAGGGTCACAGGCTCACCATCTCTGGGAAGTCCCAGGACATGTGGTGGCAGCAACAAATCCATATGAGGAAAGGAGATATTAGAATAATGGGTAAAGTCAAGGAAGAATTATCAGAGTGGCCATGTCCTTCTCATGTCCCTAGTAAATAATGCACATGAAACACCTTCTAGAATACCCAGAATTGCTGAAAAGGCACCACAGTTGCAGTGAAATACAGCTGCTTAGACTCAGATATCCAAGCTGAAGGGAAAACATTGAAAAAGTGTTTTCCAGGGCTTCTTTTAAAACAGCAAGAAGCATGGTGTAAAAAACATTTCCCTGTACAGTAACATTAAAAAGAGCATCTGTATCTTGCTTTAGCTCATGTTAAATTTCAGCACAGCTCATGGAAACCACCAGCAGCTGCTCTACAGCAGCCCTGAGCACAAGGAAAAGGAGTTCACTGACAGTGGAAAACTGCAGACTGCTCCTAGCCCTGTGCCATCCCAAAAAATGTTGTGGAGTGGAAAATCTTGTTCCCCTAGAAGGAAACAGCTTTTTTAAAAAACCACC
Source organism: Agelaius tricolor (assembly GCF_023055355.1). Lineage (NCBI taxonomy): Eukaryota > Metazoa > Chordata > Aves > Passeriformes > Icteridae > Agelaius > Agelaius tricolor. Next base: position 5,684,454 of record NW_027269261.1, read on the forward strand.
AAGAGAGAACTATGCTGTTTGCCTGGTTATTTGAGACCTTCCACGTTTCCGAAGGAGAGAAATTCCAGAGCCGCCTGTTACAAGGAATTCTTCTCCTTGTATTTCTGGTAAGCATCCAGTATCTCCTTGACAACACTTGGATCATCAAGTGTGGTGACATCTCCCATGTTGCTTGATTGCTCAGTGACTACTTTCCTCAGCAGCCTTCTCATGATCTTCCCTGATCGGGTTTTAGGGAGGCGCTTCACCACCTGCAAAGGAGGGAAGGATGCACCTTTAATGGAACTGGAGTCCTGCTGGAAACCACAAGGAAATCTGGCTGGACCATTGTAACCTGGCACACTATTTCATGGCCACAGCTCCTTTGAGGCTCCTGGGAAATACATCCTGGAGCACACAAGATTACATCCAAGGAAAGGAGTGTCACTAGCCATACATTTTATTCTTATTTTAAGTGGATTTTGTTCCCCATTTCCATGTACAGACTGAGTGCTGCAGGATGCACAGCTCCTGTAGGAATCAGGTCCTCAACATGCTGTTGACTATTAAAATCTAATTACACATGAAAACTTAAGCACAAATGGTGACATAAATCTCAACACATTACCAGAACAGACAGAAATATATATGTGTGTATATATATATATATATATAAAATTATATAATATATCTATAATAAATATATAATATATATAATTCAGGTTTACAGAGTATAAAGGAAAAATTACAGGAATATAAAGCAACACAATTCTGCACATCAGCTGCAGGGTCTCCAGCTCAAGGGGTATCTCCTGTCTGCTGATGTTCTCTCTGCCTGGTATCTGTCAGCCTACACATCTTCCTTCATAACCAGAACAATCTTAAATGCCTTGGCTATGCCTCCTGGGAAGGACTTAGCAGCAAATTCAAAGGCTTTAGCATAAATGTGAGCCTGATGAAGAGTTCTCAGACACTGAGCAGAGACACCAACAGGTCTCACATTTTGCTGCACAATCAGGCCAGTAGGCTACAAAATTCTATAGCATTAACTGACATGCAAGGAAAGAGTTAGAGGACTTCTCTGCAGGACTACCCCAAAACACAGGGAAATGGAGGCATTCCCTTGCACACCTGCAAGTTCTGGAAGCTTCTCCAACCCACTGAGGATATCCTGGGGTGTTCCAAGTTGAAGGAGCCACTCTTGGCTGCTCCTGTTGTATTCTGTTGCCTGTGCCTTGGTGTCCACCTTACATGCATGTGGCTAAAGCAGAGCCCCTCAAAGAAGTGTCTGGTCACTGCCTCCAAGAAGAGAGAAATGGATGCAGGCAGAGCCTGGGGGACAGCTAAGGGGCAGCTTTGTGAATTCTCCCCCTAACAAATAAAAGGAGCTGCTGAAAGGTGAGGAGGCTTGAGACAGAGCTTGGAGCTCATCAGTGCTTCCAGGGCCAGGCCTGCTGTGCAACAGACACAGTCAGTGCTCTGAGGTCTGGTGTTGATGCTAATTGACTGCAAGCCAGCTGGGCAGTGTCACTGCCTCTCAGTGCCTCTCTCACATGCAGACAGACCACTGCAGCTGCCCTCCCCCTCCCTGGATCCCTCCTGCCAGTTCTGTTTTCCTGCCAGAGCAGGACAGCAGCAGCACTGCAGGCAGGACAGTGAGGGTTGTGTGATGTGTCCATTTCCTGCTGCTGGTACCAGTTTCAGTCTCCCACTTACCAGGATGTGGTCAGGCACTGCATACTTTGCTATCTTGGAAGCCACTATGGTTTTGAGCTCTTCTTTGATATGGTCTACACAAGCTGTCTGTTCCTTTAGCACTATGAAAGCAAAGGCACCTGGAAGACAAGTGAGCAGAAGGCACAAACATCATATTAGATACTGTCTGGAAAGACCAAGGATGCTCATTTGAATGCCAAAGAAGGTTTCAAATCATTCCTATGCACAACCTAGGGACCTACAAGAAAACTATTGATTTTTTTTACAAAAGCAAGTCAAACTACAGCCCTCAAATGATGGCCCAGCCTTTTCTTGGCATCTGTGACTGATGTCAGTGACAATGACAAGTCAGCATAAATGACCAAAGTGTTATTGGGATCAAAGGTTGGCCAATGTAAATCAGCCATTCCCATTCTGTTCAGAGGACATTTCTAAGCACAATCCTATTAAAGCAAGTTCTACCATATACACAAACACTATGGATGAAAACAGTTTAGGGAGTAACAGCCAGGTTAGGAACATGTAGCTATTTTCCTGGCTGTCTTTGTCTCTTGGGGCAGCAGTGCCAGTCAGCCTAAGGATAACTGCCCTCCCATTCCCTCAGCAACTCCTAACATGCAGGGTTAGAATTTAAGGGAAGTGTATGCAGATGTCATGACAGGACACTACTTTTCACATACCTTCTCCTTTGATCTTATGTGGGTACCCAACCACAGCTGTCTCAGGGACCTCAGGGTGATCAGCCTTCACAAAAAGTCAAGCACAAATACACAAATCAGAACTGCTGAAAGCCCTGCAGGAAAGTTGGATGCCAATGTCCTGCTGCAGGGTCAGCTGGTGGCCATGGCCACAGCCACATCTCAGGGAGTAACTCTGTACTGGCCCTGCTTTTATAAACAAAAAAATAACTACCCACTGCTAAGCTCACTGCACACCAAGCTGAATTTGCAACAGCTGGAAACCCTCTTTCTCCTTCTTTGTGCATGACTGTGGTCCCAGATGGCAACTGGCCACTGGCAAACCACAAGCAAAACCAGTCTTGCAGTTCTCAGTGCTACAGAGAGCTGTGGCCAGCAGAGGTAAAAAGTGAAGCTGCCAACATCCCAGCCCACACTGGACTTGTGTTTATAAGTGCCCAAAGCACACCAGAAAGTGGAAAGAATCAGATTTCTTCATTCCCTAACCCAAAATGCATTTTTGTTACTATGCTACACATCAGTGATTATTTCTGTTGTACTGCAGAGTTTAATTTAACATTCTTCTGCAGTAAGAAGTGCACAGACCAGAAGAAACCATGTATCTGCATCCCACACCCAAGAATGGATTATGTTATCTTAAATTAGATTAAAATATGAAAGTAAACATCAGAGAGCAATCTACACACAAATATATTTTCTTTTACAGATGCATACACATACATAGATTGTGAGAGGAACTGGATCCTATAGCTATGGTCAGAAACTTGCACAGACAAAAGAATTACTCACAGGGGATAAAGTAGGATCCTGTGTTGCATGTGAAAACAGCTCAGTTCATCAGATGTTACATTTAAGTGTCATTTACAAGCAAGGCACATAATATAGAAATAAATATACAGGTCAAGCTTTAAATAGAAACCCTCTGAGGACTTTTTGTTTTCAATTCCCAGAGATAATATTATTTTCTCTCAAAATGGCAGGCTAGTTTTGCAGCTGACATAAATCAATGTTGCTTTGTGTTTAACATTGCCTAATTCTCAGGCATACTCAGCCAGTTCAGATAAGCAGGAACCACAGGTTTAGGGAGGAGAGGTCAGGTATTGTCACAGATATCTTTTATGAAAAATCCTTTCATTGGGATCTTTTCTCCTGAGGAGCTGAGAGGCCTCAGAAACGAAATGTAAACAATGATTATCTTCTGCTGTGGAATGCAACAGGTGCATCTCAGATTGGTCTCATGTGGTTGTTTTTAATGAATGGCCAACCACAGTCCAGCTGTCTCAGACTCTCTGGTCAGTCACAAGATTTTATTATCATTCCTTCCTTTCCTTTGCTAGCCTTCTGATGAAATCTTTTCTTCTATTCTTTTAGTATAGTTTAATATATCATTTTCTTTTAATATAATATATATCATAAAATAATAAATCAGCCTTCTGAAACATGGAGTCAAGATTCTCATCTCTTCCCTCATCCTGGGACCCCTGTGAACACCACCACAAGGTATTAGCAGAGGGGAAGGAAGAGATAGGAGAGATATTTATGAAGTATCCACCAGCATCCAAAATCTAACTGCATCACTGAGAGGAAACACAGCTCTGACAGCTCAGTTGCAGGCACTGCCCACAGTGTGGCTCCCCTCACTTGCTCATTTGCTGTCTCCTCAATAAGGGAGCTGTTTCCACTTGCTGTTTCATTGTGCATCAAGCTGTGCCTACGCAGGGGCAGGGGTTTGAAAGCTGCTTTGAAAGGGTCACCCTACCCCACAGAATATGCCCTGCCAAGGGACCCCCACCTGCTTGGAACTTCTTACCATTGCATCTTCAATTTCTGCCGTCCCCAGCCTGTGTCCACTGATGTTAATGACATCATCCATGCGCCCTGTGATCTGGTAATAGCCCTCGTGGCTCCTGTAAGCACCATCCCCTGTGAAGTAGTAACCTGCAGAAAGACACAGGGCAGGTCAGCAGCAGCAAGTGTGCCAGTGTGCTGGAATCCAGGACATCCCTCTGGCTGCCCTGGAGGGCTCGAGCCCCTGCCCAGGGGGCTCAGAGACCTTGGCACAGAGCCCCAGACCCTTGTGCCTTTGATTTTGACCCATGGAAAAAATGACCAACCTTGTATGAGGAATTACAAGCCACGAAAGTTTAAGTAGAATGATAGTTAGTTGGTCACAGGGTGAAAAGTAGAATTTTGGGGTTTTTAGAATGGGGGCTTGGGGTCCCAAGATGGAGGAATTTGGGTGTGCCTTGTCCTTTTTTCTCCTTCTTCCTAGCCTCCATCTTCTGGGTGATGTTGGCACTTTTGGATTGGTTTAGAGTAGGAACTCACTGTCTAACATAGGTGATAGGTATTGGGAAATTATTGTAAATAATGTACACATAGTTTGTAGTATGAAAGATAACACCACCTCTGAGGTGGTCAGTGTGCCTCAACCCAACCTGCCAGACACCTTGGTGAGTCAGAGAAAGAATATTATAGATAACAGCAAATAAACACCCTTGAGAACCAGAACAGAAGAATCCTGACTCCTCCTTTGGCTGCTGGGCTGGGAAAAGAGACTCTGACACATCTTGGGGCCAGCCAGGAGCACAGAGACCCCCGAGACCAGTGCTGGGCTCTGGTGCAGGACAGACCACACTGTAGGATGGCCATAGGGCAGCTCACAGACCTTCCCAAGCTCACAGCTGTGGGACCTGCCCCCCACCATTTCCCACTCCCCTCTGCCATCCCTGCCCTCCTCTGCTCCACCTGGGCTGTGCTGGCTCCTAAGAAGCACCTGAATAGCACCAAGATGGTGAAGCTCAGGTGTGGTGGTGTTTGCAGGGGTCCCAGGATGAGGGAAGAGATGAGAATCTTGACTCCATGTTTCAGAAGGCTGATTTATTATTTTATGATATATATTATATTAAAAGAAAATGACATATTAAAACTATACTAAAAGAATAGAAGCAAAGATTTCATCAGAAGGCTGGCAAGGAAAGAAGTGGAATGATAACAAAAGCTCGTGACTCTCAGAGAGTCTGAGACAGCTGGACTGTGATTGGCCATTAATTAGAAACAACCAAATGGACTAATCAAAGATGCACCTGTTGCATTCCACAGCAGCAGATAATTATTGTTTACATTTCGTTTCTGAGGCTTCTCAGCTTCTCAAGAGAAAAAATCCTAGCAAAAAGATTTTTCAGAAACATGTATGTGACACTCAGGTCTCTGCCAAGATGGACAAATCACTGCAGGCAATCAGCAGCAACCAGTGGCTGAGGTTCCTGTAATAAAACCAAGCCCAGCCACACAACCCAGCCACGCTCAGCTGGATTTACAGAACCAAGAGGGGCTCTCTGATCTCTCTAGGCTTTGCCTGCCTACATCTGCACAGCAGCTGTGTGCTCACACCTCTTGGTGCACACAGTACTAAGGCAAAACCACTTCAAATGACATTTGCCATCATGCCACAGGCTACTGGTCAAGCTCAGAACTGCTGCTGGCAGCACACAGTGGAAAACTCCAGCTGTTCAGCTGAAAGGGAGCAGCTCTATTACATTTTGTACGTGGGAACACTGCCAGTTTTTTTTAATCACTTACACTAGGGTGGATGAAAAGCCATTTTCCCTCCCAGCTAACAAAGATCCAGGTCCCAGATAACAGTCACTCTCTAGCATGTGAATGTGGGAGAAACACTGCTAATCAGATCAGCTAAAAACTCCAAACCAGCCCATGATAAGCATGGAGGGTCTAAACCATTTGATGGAAACTGGAAAAGGCCCAAGGTTTCCTGGAAACTGTAATGTCACTGAGGAACATCCTGTAACACAGATTGTGTTGGCTCTTCACCAAGCCCATGTTTAGATCTGAATTGTTCCAGTGGCACATCTGAGAAGCAGCAGGCAGCTACTGCTGTGAAATCTGAAGGTGGTTCTTGCCAGGACCCATTACTGCCCTATTCATGGACTTTCAGTCATGTTTTCTGCCCTTCCAGATCAATTAAACAACTATCAACTAAATAACAACAAGACATAAATGCAAATGTAGAGAGTAATAAGAGACTATGGGGTCACTCAATTTCTTGTAGCAGTTTCCCATTCTTATTATCCAGCCCATTTTGTATTTCGTGCAATTTTCAGGATTGCCTGCCTAATTCTTGCCACCCTGTAGCTTTCAAATCCCTTTCAGTTTCTTCTCCTGAGTGAAGACAGTTGTCTTGTCCAATGTCCTATCAAAAACGTTTCTCTGCCACTTCTAGTTACTTACCAGAAAACTTGACCAGATTTTAAAAAGGAAGGTTAAGATTCAGTGATGCATGAGGTATTTCCCATCCAATATGCCTTTTTCCCAAGTGAGATACAAAGCTCCAGAGAAAAGGTACTTGGACTTTACAGCTTGGGCATTAAAGTTTTCTAGAAAATACATCCATTTTGACAGCTAGAATGGTCAACACTACCTAAAACCATCAGGGCCTGCTTGCAACCTGTGACACACACCCCAAGCCACCATGGTACAGAAATATTCAGTATTCATGCTGAATATTCAATATTCAATAATTTCATGCTGAAAATATTCAGTGTGCTTCTTAGTGCAGTGAAACTGCCTTCCCTTGGCACTTTCCTTACCTGGGTAGGCTTTGAAATAGGCATCAATGAAGCGCTGGTGATCTCCATGGATTGTTCTGGCCATGCCAGGCCATGGCTGGGCAATGCAGAGTGCACCAGACACATCATTGCCCTCTATAACCTCTCCCTGCAGGTTCAAGCACAGCAAGGATGAACAGGTGAACAAAAGAGGAATAATAAACAGCTTCTGTGTCATGGATCCAGCAAGAGTCACCCTGTTGCTCACTGCAGACTGCCAGGGGAGGGTCACAAGTGGAGAAAATAAATGCAAACAACTCTTGTAGACCCTTGCAATGCCCTGTTGAGAAATGTGTATGGACAACTGAGATATGCTCTCTCTATGTATAAATATAAATTGATCATCTATTCCACCACTTTTAAGGAGAAACAATCATGCTTCTGGATGCTGTTCCTTTGCCACCCAAAAGGTGATTAAAGCAGAAAAACACACCAGCTTCTCATTTGGGCACCCAGCACAGCTCCAACTCACATTCTCATCCATGAGCACAGGCACAATCCCAAAGAAAGGTCTCATAGCCATAGCTGGAATGATCTCAGCTTCCTCCTCCGAGGGCCGTGGGGCAATGCAGATGCCACCAGTTTCTGGAAGAGAAATGAAAAACAAAATATATGTAGTCCATCCACGGCTGGGTGAAAGCAAATTCCAGCTCTTCTTAGGTCAAGAAGAAAAACAGTGAAGCCACCTTGCAAGAAAGCCACTGGGAATGATTTCTGCAGGACCAAGCAGCACAGACATCTGAAAGCAGCACAGCCTGGCATGGGCAGCACTCAGCAGCCCCACTTCCTACCCAGAAGTGATTTTACAGGGAAAGCATCAGCATGTCAGGGGATTTATCTCCTTCTAGTGTTTCCACAGCTGTCTAAGGTTAGCAGGAAAAACACTTCAGGAGTCTGAATTACTGTTATTACAGAGCATGAGATTAACCCACCCCTTACAGGCAGGTTGAGCTTATTTTCTAGTCAAAATTGAACCTTTTAATCATCCTTTTCCATTCCTGCTGGGATGAACATTAAATCAGACTCCAGCCTTAATGAGGTCTTTTCTATTCTAAATCTAATTCAGAAACACAAGAGAGAAACAAAAACAAAGGAGAGTAAGGCTTTTAAAAATACAGCTCTATAAATAAAGGTAAGTTCTGCCACATGGAGAGTGCATTCCTCTACCAGCTTTGCTGAGCTTGTGAAAATTGAAACCAGGGGTTGGAATGGCTGATTTTGACCCTGAATTTGCATCCAGCTCTGAAGAAGGGTCTCTGATGTCCTTAAGCTTTAGATCTCTAGAAAATGTTTTCACATGTAGCTCACACATAGAAGTATTTCCCATTTTATCGACGGGCATGCATTCACTTCATGTTTCTGTAACTTTTGAAAAGAGGAGCTTGAATTGTTCCAGGAAGAAGCTGGAACCCCAGACACCTGCTGACCTCTGTTTGCACAGACAAAACCTGCATCAGAACAGGGACCCTGACTGAGCTGAAGGCTGCTCTTGCTAAGCCACTCCTGATCCTCCAGGCAGCACTGAGAGCTGTGCTTCAGCATGGTGTTTGCCACATCCCCAGCCACACACCAGGCAGCAAAGCCTCACTCCTGAAGGAGCTGTATGGTAGCAAGGGTGCCTTAAAAATCATTTGCACGGTGAAGACCTCTTATAAATTGGTTTAGAAGTACCAGTTTTAACCCCTGACAGATGACATCAAGCAAAACTCCTAGGCTCTACCCTGCCCTTATGAAGCCTTTCTATTCAGAGGCAGAGCTGGCAGGGAAAAGCTGTGTTTCCACATTGCCCACGCTGTCAGCAGGGTACAAACCCACCCAGACTTTGGGCAAGGACAGCAGGGTCTGAGCAGGGGATGGGTGCTTTGAACAGGGCTCCCCTCTCACATGGAGAGATCCTGGCTGGCAGCAGAGTGGGGCTCTCTGCCACTACACACAGATTGGAGTGACTGCTCTGGGGAAATCTGTTCCAGAAGCACCAACCCAGCCTAAACCAATGTGAGACAATGCCAACAACAAAAGCTTCCATGGGGTATCCAGAGATGTCTTTCAAAACCAGCTTCTCTTCTGTCGGGACCCAGGACATTGCTCTGGCTGCCCTGGGTGATTTGAGACCCTGCCAGGGGGCTCAGAGACCTTGGCACAGAGTCAAAGATACCTGTGCCTTTGATTTTAGCCCATGGAAACAATGACCAACTTTGTGTGAAGATTTACAAGCCACAAGAGTTTGAGTAGAATGATAGTTAATTTGTCACAGGGTGAAAAAGTAGAATTTTGGGGTTTTTAGAAAGGGGGTTCAAGAGGCAAGATGGAGGAATCTGGGTGTGTCCTGTCCTTCTTCTTCTTGCCCTCCATCTTCTGCTGGGATGGTGGCACTTCTGGATTGGTTTAGAGTAGAGACAGAGTGCCTAAAATAGGTGATAGGTATTGAAAAATTATTGTAAATAAAGTGCACTTAGTTCTTAGTATAAAAACCTGACACGACCCCAAGGGCGGTCAGTGTGCCACAACCTGACCTGCCAGACAGACCTCAGTGGTTCAGAGAAAGAATGTATTAGGTAAGAAAAAATAAACAACCTTGAAAAGCAAAACCAATGAATTTTGACTTTTTCTTCAGTCACAGGGCTGGGAAAGAAAAGACCTTCTAAAACCTCGGGGGTCATCTCAACCACAGAAACCTGAGACTCTTCATGGCTGCTTTTTTTTGGTGAAATCAGTGACAAAAGTGAAAATACCTAGTGATTCTTCTGCATCATGAAGAACTACACCTAAAACTCAAACACAGCTTTACTGTCAATCACAACCAGGTATCTTAACAGCAAGATCCATAGGAATTTTTCATCTGCACTCACCACACTATTAAAATTGCTTCTCATGATTGCTCTCTCACTCATTTGCCTCATCCAAAGACTTTAAAGTGGATCCTTAAATCACCATTTGCTGATGCCTGCCAGGCTTTATTAGCTGGCAACAGGTTGCTGCTTTGGAGAGCAGTGTCCCGTGGAGGACACTGCACACAGCAGCACAATTAACCAGCTATTCTGAAACTGTATAGGAAAGGTGACACTGCAGGACCACAGCCAGCATCCATCACATTGCTCCTGTGATCTCTTCCCACGCTCCTTTTATGTTTAAATGGCATATATAATCTTTCCAGGATTAAACTGGCTTCCTCTTTATTAAAGCATCAACTGTAGAAAAAGATTGATTCCACTTTCTAATAAAATCAATGTCATGAATATTTATCATTAATTATGCTTCCAGGAGCTGGTAACTGTTTACCTACAAAACTGTGCCTGGTTCAAGGCAAGACCAAGTACTGTGCACTAACAGACTGTTAACAGGGGTTAAAAAACTAGCAGTGTTTTTTAACCCCTCACCTGACAAAATCCCAGAAGAGATACAGTTTAATGCAAGATAGAACACTGTACTTTGGAGGAAATAGATAACACAGCATGAACACTGCATGCACCTGTTAAACAAACCAAAAAGTGTTAGGGCAAAACTGAATTCTTCTCAATTACATCAGTGTGCAGTAACCAACTGCTTCTCCATGGTGTTTTCTTTCAGAGCAGTGAGGAAGAAAGCATATGATGAGGAAAGACCTAGCCAGTCATCTTTCCTTCTGCTCAGCATGTAGGAACTCAAAAGATTTAAGAAATCAGTAGGTGAAGTAGATAGCAGTTAACTTTGCTGCTCTGAATTCTGAGGTGGTTTTATTTCAATTCTGAAAATTAAAAAAAAAAAAAAGAGCCTGCAAGTCTGGTCTGGATTAAATGGAACTTGGTTGTGTGCCAGAAGAAAATTTATCACACTGAGATAGAGAGCCTGCTAGCAGGAATAAGGACAAAATCAGGAGCAGCTTGACTGGAAAGGGAATGAATATGCTGCTCAATGGTAGTTTAAGACTATTTTTCAGCAGAGGCAGAATGCCAGCAGCTGTGCTCCTGTCTCCATGGCAAACTGGATCTCATGACTTGAGAAGGACATATTGCAAGACACCTCTAGCAACTCCTGAGTGCTGGTGCCCAGAAGAGAGAGGACTGGGTGCTGAGGAAGGAGCCAGGAAGGAGCTGCAGGGCTCCTTCAAGCAGAGGACCCCACCAGGCAGTACAACCCCACTCTGGGTACAGCACGTGGCCAGGGGGGCCAGGAGGAAGAGGCCAGCTCTGCTCCAGCTGGCCTGGAGACAGCACTCACTGTGTCCAGCAGCTTGTACACAGCAAAAAAACCTCAACTGCTGCCCACAGCTGGGCCAAGCATGTTGCCAATACACAAGTGCATCCTTTCTGAGGCATCAGAGCTCCAGGGCCGATGCAGCTACAGAACATCAATTCAATCATGGGAGAAGGTGCTCTTCAGCAGCCCTGCTGGGTGATGGCCACTGTCCTCCAGCCACCTTGCTGGTGGGCAGCCAGCAAGTCTCCACTCACTCCTTTCCAATCTGCACCAGGTCCCTTTGACTACACAGCTGAGTTTCCCATCCTGCCCTGATTATTCCCAGAAAGGAGAACAAAGCACACCTAAGTATAGATTGTGGCCATGCGGTGCTTTCAGTGCTTTTGCATGAAAACACCATAACAAGGTTAGGACAGTTAATCAACTGAATATGAATTTTGCAATTCAAGCTGACTATTGCCAGCTTTGCCCAGAAATTCAATCTCTGCCTCGTTTTTCTAGCAGCAATTGGCATTTTCCAGCACTCAGAATATCAAAGAACATTTAGAGGAAAACAAAAAAACCAACATTGCTATTGCTTTTACATGTTGTAAAACACATTCTGCACATAACATTGCTGTTACGTGCAGAAACTCCCCAGTGACTCTCAAAAGCTTATCCAAATGCCAGGAGGGGTTTTTTTGACAGACTTGTTGGACCAAATTGATATGTGTTAATCCCTCTCTCCCCACCAGCAGCCTGTCTGGGTTCCCTGTGCCCCCCAAAGTTGCCTCTTACCTGTCTGCCACCACGTGTCCACGAGGGTACAGCGCCCTTCTCCCACCACCTGGTAGAACCACTGCCAAGCTTCCTTGTTGATGGGCTCTCCCACTAGAGCAAAACAAGAAAGAAAACAACCTGAGACCCAGGAGACTGCAGGCAGTTCATTCTCCCTCTTGGTGCACCACAAGCTGAACACAAGATCTCCAAGCAGAACGCTCACCACACTTTTCCTGGGATGCACAAAGGACTGCGATGCACTCATGTAACTGAGGACTGACTTTTTCCAGAAGGACCAAAAGGCAAGAAATTAATATCACTGAAAGTAACTAATCAATGCAGGTCATGTAATAAGAACCTCCAGAATAGAAAATAATGCAGAAAAATGCTGCTTGGGTCACCTATGCCAGTAAAATTCAAAGTGATGCCCTTTAACATTAGATAAATCTTTTTAGCCAAGAATGTGACCCTGCAGAATAATCTAGGAAACAGGCAATCATCCAAAAGTTCAATGGACCCAAAATGTGATTTTGTTGCTTCTTCTGCTGAGAAAATATTTGAAAAGCCAGACACAGAGCCTGCTTCATCATCTTTTTTCTAACCACATTCCATGTGATCAGCTGAGCTCCTCTGGCATCTTCATTTCACCAGCTAGAACCCTTTGTCTTTTTCAGATGAAGATTTCATGTCCCTTACCTGAACCCAAAACCCTCAAGGAAGATCTGTCATATTTCTTCACCCACTCTTCTCCATAATTCAGCAGCAGGCGTATCGCCGTAGGTGCACCGTAGAACTGATTAATCTTCAACCTTTGCACCACTTCCCAGTAACGACCTGGAAATCACAAAGTGGCTTTTTCCCTTTCCAGCACTGATATACTGCTGCAAACGCTCAGCTGAAAGGTTAACAGCCAAAGCTTGGAGCTGTTACTACTGTGAGTACACAGCAAAAGCAATGACAGCTTCTTTTCCCTACCCTGGATTCACAGATGTTCCTGAGTGTTGTATACACAGGATCCAAAGCAATGGAGCTTACCTCTCCTCAGCAGGCAGGTCACCCTGGACAGGTCTCTAAACCTGTTTACTGTATCTAGCCAAACCTTTTCCCACCACTTCCTCACCTGGGTCAGGGTACACTGGAGTGCTTTCAAACAGGACAGAGGTGGCTCCATTGCAGAGTGGTCCGTACACAACATAGCTGTGTCCTGTGATCCAGCCAATGTCGGCCACACAGCCAAAAACATCGCCTTGCTGGTAGTCAAACACATACTGCAAAGATAAATGTAAGGCCAGCTGATTTCCTGTTGGAGGTGCTCAAAGGAGAGGTGCTGGACTGGGCATCCAGCTGGGAGCAGGAGAGTGCACGGGGCAAGCGGAGCCTGGCGTGTGGGCCATGGCCAAACAAAGACCAGCCTGAGGTGAGGAAGTGAATCAGAGGGACCAGCACCAGGGCTCCCAGGCTCCTGGCACGTTTGCAAACACACAGGAAGCACAGCTGTACCAGCAGCTGCTCAGCTGGAGCAACAAAGCTCCAACCAAAGCTCAGAGCCTTGGATACCTAAGGATGCCTGCTCCAGGTGGTCCACACAGTAGAGCTGATTCTGAGTTGCAGGGAAGCTACAGACCACAAAGTCTCAGATCTTTCAGTAATATCAACAGATTTCCATGAGAGATCTGGAGAGATCTGGATCACCTGCCTGGAGATAGGTGCCCATAAGACATTTACTGAGAAATATTCTTAGCCACTCAGCTTCTCTATATGAGAGCGTCACTTTCCAGATGCTACCCTCTCCTTACTCATCAAATTCAAGATAAAGATCTTGGAGAACTCATTATCTTCTCTTGGATATGGCAAATGCTTCCCACTGTAAATCTAACTCCTCTACCATATGGTAAAGAGGTCCTGACTCATAAGGAGTCAGGTTTATGGATCAGAACTAAAAAAAAAACCAAAAACAAAAAACAAACCCATGAGTGTGTGACAAGAGTGTCACATGTGAGTGCAAAGACCACAGAGATCACACAGGTCAGCTGATCTCTCTATCTAGAAAAGACAATTCTCACCTTACTTTTCCACGTGCCTTTCCCTCTCTTGCACTCTGCAGGTGGAGAAAATGCACCAAGGTGCAGATCTACCTTCTGGACTAAGAAAGAGATGCTTTGGTGTTTATGCTGTCACTTAGAAAAGCTGATGTAAAAATGCCCTTCATGCAGAGAAGTCTGACACTTGAACATTCAGATCTTCTAAAAATTCAACCATGTCAGCCTAAAGAAAGAAAACCTTCACATGAATTGTGTGTGATTACAAACAGGGTGATACCACTAAAACCAGATGGGGATCTGTCACCACAGTCCTCTCCTCATTTCACTGTTACCTTTTAATATGCAGACCTCAGACCAGAAGCTTCAAGAAGCAGTGCCTTGACTCTTTCCATTTTCATGAGAAAGGAGGTTAAAACATTTTCCCCAGATCACCCAGAAACACCCAGAAAAGCAGAAGTGCAAACACAAGAGGAGAAATACAATTTGTGTTCTTCAGAGAACAAGTACTATGTGAAGAGGCTGGTTTAAGTGTCCAGATCCTCTCTGAAATAAAAAAGTGCAGCACCCCAATGCAAAATACTACAATAATATCCACATTACCACTGCCAGTAAGATTCTTTCCAGAATCTCCTCAGCTGCAAATTTTGGGCAGCCAACATTGGCACGTTTTAAATGCAAGAGCAGCGCTGCTATTTCCTTGCTTTCATAATTCTGTGTTCGGGTTTGCATAGTATCATATTCCTCAGAACATATCCTGAAGATTAATTACACAGCTCAGATGTTTTCCAGCTTGTTTACAACCAATAAGCCAACAGGGCAGCAAGCAGAGAATGCAGCACCCCTCCCTGATCCAGGTCTCCCTTGTCAGCACTGAAAAAAGTGAACCTTTCTCAGAGGAGGCAGCTGAGTTACCTTGTGTGTGAGAGCAGAATACAGCAGGTATCCAGCCTGGGTGTGAACAATTCCTTTGGGTTTCCCAGTGCTGCCTGAGGTGTACAGCATGAAGAGCACATCTTCACTGTCCATGCTCTCTGGAGGGCAGGTGGAATCTGCCTTGGTCATCTCCTGAGAAAGAAAATGTGATAATAATGGAAAGACTGGTTATATGGAGCCAAGCATCACTCCCTCTGTAAGCAAGGCCACAGCATCCAGAGACAAGAGCCACCACTGCTGTTGCCCCTCACAAATGTCCATGGATATATCATAGCTTAAATGGGCTCACCTGGTGGAAAGGTTCCTACCACAGCATCTAACATTTCCACCAGTACCTCTGCTGGGCAGAGAAGTCAAGGAGAACTGGCCAGATAAAATAACATTTCTGGGGAATAAATGGTAAGTCATAGCTGCTTAGATTTCAAGCTTTTGCAAGCTGCTGGTAGAAATCCAAAATGTGACTGCAAACACTTGACAGCAGCAGCAAGGCTGGCTGGATATTGTTAGTACATTCCTTTTCCTGTAAAATCTGCAGTGCTACAGTTAAACTGTGTGTTCACCTCCCTTCCCTGGCCCCAGCAGTGGATGACTGCCCTGTCCATCCTCAAATTCTAATTTTTCTACCCAGAAGAAGAGTGCTTTACTCTCCTGCCTCTGTCTTTACTCTCTTCATACTCCCCTCTTTGCCTAGCTGGGTGAGATCCTCTCCTCACCCCCACAGTCAGAACCACAGGAGGGAAGGATGCAATGCCCTGCTGGGTCAGAGCCTCTCTCGAGCTCTGTACTGTCCTAATGAATAATTCCTGCAAGAATTATTAGGTGGCCCCTTGGAGGAATTTCTTGGTACTGCCTTTTTATGAGAATACACTATAAACACACTGTAGTTACAAGTGAACATTACCATCAGTAGGTAATGTTTAAAATCCAGCTGTTTAAAATCATCTGACAAACAAAGCTTAATAAAATAGGAAGAGTTCACAAAATGTAATTCTTAGCCTCTGAGTTAGAGCACTGTTGCTCATCTCAGGTATTTCTCATGACATTTCAGCACTGCCAATTCAGGTTGACTTGTCAGTTTTTGAAACAAAGATGGAATCCTCATATGCTCCATTACAACATGAGCTTATATTTTGCAGTAAGCCATTGCACAAGAGCTGGAAAGTACAGCTGCTGTAAAGATCAGCAAGGACAGTTATAACACCAATAACTGTTTAATACTTGCTTTGTTTCAGATCCCAAAACTGACAATGGCATGAGCTCAGCTCTTGGATCATTAAAGTACCTCAGGCTGTTTGCAGACCAAGGAAAATAATCAGTGTCCTTTGTGGAGTAAGGAGTAAGACAATTTCTGAGTAAAGCTTGTCTTCTCTGTTTAACTTACACTTTTACTTCTTCCTATCTCATGTGACCAGCACAGAGACTCTTGAGCAATTATCTTGCCAGCAGATTAGCTTTTTCCAGGCATTATTAGCATGAGTAGTTCCTGTTTACTGCTGCCAGCAAACTGATAAAGCTACTTCTGCATTAGGCTGGAATCCCATGTGTGGCACTAAATACATAAAAACAGCTGCTGTTTTCTTCCCCAGGAAGCACAGGCTCTAAATATTTCCAAGCCATCACTGTTCTACCACCATGGGACAACCACAACACTGTTCATGGCTGGATGAAGCCTCTCTAGGAACTTCATTATTTCTGCACTGCCTTTCAGCAGGGTCCAGTCTGAGTGCACATGCAATCCATAACACAGTGTCTGAACACAGCAAAATAACAACAGCCACGATGGTCTCCATGGCCTCTGGGTCTCAGGAAACACTCCTTAAATCTCAGCACTGCTTGCAAGACTTGTGAAATGGAGCAGCACAGCCCCTGCCCATGCTGAGATAAACCAGACATAGATTGAGCTGCATGGACTCACAATCCTAGCAGTCTGCAAATACAGGCAGTCCATTTGAGGATGAAGATGCTGTAAGGAGCAGAACTCAGGTCCCAAAAGCACTTATGGAGAGAAAGGTTATCCTGGCCAACACTCAGACCTAAAAGGAGTTATCCAACAAGAACATACCTCTTCAAGGGGAATATCACGGTCACCCATGTGGACTTTGTTATCTGTCCTCTGAGCCACAAACACATGTTTGATGCTTGGACAGTTCTTCACAGCTTCATCCACAGTTGCCTTCAGCTCTATGGTTCGGCCTCCCCTGACTCCCTGGTTGTATGTGATAACTGCTTTGCATCCAGCTAAAAAGAGAAAGAATTAGCAGACATGCCAGCCTGTCTTCCAGGCTAGTATGCACACCCAGCTTTCATTACTTTGGGGGTGATGTACAGGACAACATGTGTGACAAACACTCAGAACTGCTGCCAGTCAAAACCAGTCAGTGTCACTGATGAAAGAACTTTAAAACCTGAGACACACAGAGATTCAGGGTAGCTGGGACCCCCATAGGTTATCCAGTCCATCTCCCCCACCTCAAGGCAGGGTCTGCTTCAGCTAAACCACTCCTGACAGCTATCCCTTCCATCTTCCTAAAACATTCCAGTGGCATCTACCCTACCCTCTCCCCAGCAGTCCACTCCAAAGCCTATCATGAATGAGAGGAAGTCTTTCCCAACGTGCAGGCTCAGTGTCACTCACTGCAGTTTAAACCATCTATCCCTGCCTTGCAAAGCTGACATGCAGAACAGCTTCTTCCCAGCTCCCTGTGTGAGGGATAACTAAAACATGCACTTGCTCTCTGCAGATCAACTCCACTAGAAAGAAGAAAAGAACATGACAATTTCTGTAAAACTTATTCCCTCACACTAGCCACAAAGAAACTGATGTGACTGCTAGGACATGAGTCACTGGCTATTTCCCTCTTCTTCTGTTGCTATTTTTAGCATCACTTTTTACCTAATCACAATATACAAGTACTTTGGGGCTGAGAACAGCTCTGTCTGCTGGTAGAAGGGCTCACTGAGCAGGGGCAGGCTGCCAACACTTCCAGTACTGTACATAAATCACAGGATCCCAGTTGAGAATGCAGAATGAGTTCTGTCCAAGAGTATCAAAGAAACACTGCAATTATACTGCAAAACAACAAATCAAGCCCTATCCCTAAGATCTGGTTTTCCTTCCAGTTTCACTGCTGTCAAGCAATAACCCAGAGTACACTGAATGTTAAGCAAATTCTTAAGTATTCTAAGGCCAGAGGACACTGCACGTGTCACTCAGGACAAGGCTCCTCACTGCACTCTGCAGGGGAGAGTGAACTGCCCTGCCAGGCGAGAATGAACCAAGAAAACTCCTTCTGCCAAGAAAACACAGGGCTGGGACATGCCTTGGAGCACTGAAACAGAGGTGTTTGTTCCCCAGGCTGCATCTACTCACAGTCCATGATTCTCCCAGCCAAGGACTCGGCGCTGAATCCAGCGAAGACCACGGTGTGAACAGCACCGATCCTGGCACAGGCCAGCATGGCTGCCACTGACAGGGGGGACACAGACATATAGATGGCCACCCTGTCCCCTTTCTGGATCCCATATTTCTTCAGGGTGTTGGCAAGGCGGCAGGTCAGATCCTGAAGTTCCCTGTGGCACAGAAGGAATGCTGTCATGTGAGTGCACAACCTGATTTACACGGGGCAAGCAAAGAAAAGATGAACTTGGGCAGAGTGAGGCTTCACATTCACCTCTGCACCTCATCTCAGCAGTACAGGGCATCTTAAAGAAGGGTGGCCTGGGGCAGGCTGGCAGCCAGGCTGCTCCTGCCACTGTGGAGAGGAGAAGAAAGGGCAGAGTGGTGCTTGCTGCAGAAGGACAGGAGAGAGAGCTGCAGGCACGGTCCAGAGCTGCTGGGCTGTAATGTGGCCACAGCAGGCAGCAAGCCAGGTGCTGTCATGCTGCCTCCATGTGAAAAATGCATGTATTTTATTATTGGCTTTTTGCAAATATTAAAGTGAATATTATATGTGTTGTGTTAGAAAGTAATGCTGTATTAATTCTCTTAAGTACTGTGTTAAATGTAGTTTTAGGTTATAAAAAATGTTAAAATAGAAACTTTGCTATGTAGGATACTTTTTTTAAAGAAAGGACTCTCAGTGAGATAGCAGCCATAGGACACCTAAATCTTTCAGAGAGAAAGAATTTATTGCTCCATTAGCAGAAGAAACCAACTTCTTCCCACCTGGAAGGCGCTGTTAGGATTTGGAGGAAGAAGTTGATGGTGACCAGACAGAATCCTGTATTTGAATGGAATTTATACATCATGTATGAGGTGTATGAATATGCAACAGGCTATGGCTTTTAAGGGTTAATCCTCTGTGTGTCCTTTTTCGGGTTTGTGCTGCCCTGAAAAAGGTACCCGGACATCTGTAACTCTTTGTATTTATTGTCTCATATTGTCCTAATTCAATTTGTCCAAGTTGTTACTACTTTAATTGTATTGCTATTTTTTATATCCATTTTATTACTATTAAACTTTTAAAATGTTAAAAAACAAGTGATTGGCATTTTTCACACTCCAGAAATCAGGGCTCATTTCAGTCACTCCTGATGCCTTTTTTACCCAGTCAGAAGCCACTGGGAACACAAGTGGGATAAACACAAGATGGAATGGAAGTGTTGTCCAAAGATTTGCCACACTGTTTAAGTGGGGCAACAGCTGGGAGTGCTCCTCAACCAGGAGCTTCTCTTTAAATTGCAAGAGTAAGCAACATGTTTGCATGCATGAGGAAAGACAGGAGGACTCTGGAGGCACTTGTATAGGGGCAGATTTTACAAGATTCTCATCAAAGCTGGATCACCTGCAGCCCAAAAGCCTTTCAGAACACAGGTACTGCTGCCACTCTTGCACAGAGAAACTCAGGAACACCAAGAATGGGAACAAAGTCTCTTTTCATGGGACTCTGCTATGACACGGTGACAATAACAAAAACGTTCCTCTGAGGAATGAAAAAGCACTTTGTGGGCAAGGGCTTGCACATTCCCTTATTCTGATGCCTGCACAGGGGATAAGACAATAAAATAAACCTGGGGCCAGGATGGTGCCATGGACCGAACAGCTCTGTATGCCTGCAGTGGAAGGGCTTTGGGAACAAGAGATACTGTGCCAGGTGAGGAGTGGTCCCATGGCAAGGGAGGAGGTGCTGACAAGGAGCAGCAGAGCTCTCCTTCTGGTGCCAGTCATCAGCTCTGAGGAGCAGACTGGCAGAGCCTGCCAGGAATTGTCCTTTGGGTTCATGAACTCTTTAAGTACCAAGGCCCAGAGAAGAGAGACATCTTCTACCCTCCAGCATGTTCATCATCAACCTGCCACCTGTGAACCCTTAGGGGTTCTAAGCTACACCACCAGAGACCCTCATAACTTTTAACATAGAAATTAATCTGGAGGGGGGTTGCATTACCTAATAAGGATTCATGCTTTACAGCATCCTTAAGTATCCTCTTCTTCCATAACTAGCAATAGCTGCAAAAAAACCCCAATTTTCAACTGGTAGCTAAGCAGCAAATAAAATAAAAGCTGTTTCTGGTCCATCAAAAAATATTTTGTTCCTTTTTTTAAACCTTTGCAAGTCAGAAATAAAAGCTGAAGTGCTCTGCTTTGGAAATATCTTATCAAAACTGAGAATAAGTAATTTTTGGAGAGTCCATCCCTTAACTTGTCTTAAACCAAGAGAGAAGACACGGAAAATGAGACAAATCCAAGGCACAGCACTTCATATTATTTATTTTATATTATTTATTCTATTTATTCTAAGACTACTCCTGTAGCATCACATAAAGAGTCATTTCTGAACTCTGAGAGGTGGCCAGATGTGTTCAGTGCCAGTTCTCTGGCAGTAGCTGGTAACAGCTGCCCCTGCAGTAACCACAAGTCTGCAGAAAGCAGGGATGGAGTAGCTGCACCCCAGACTGAATTCTCCTCAATCCCTTATAGTGGAAGATCAGCCTAAACTCAAAAGCACAACACTGAAACCCTCTCCTCAAGCCCCTCATGACCATGGAGGTGCACAGATTTCTTATTTTGCTTTTACTGAGCTCATGAACTGAGCAACTCTGTGCAATAATGAATTCCCACCCAACCATTGGTTTGGTGCCTTGTCCTAAAAGGCCACATTTTCTGGCCTGGAATTTATCTGATGCTGCATTAAAGAAAAATTTCAATGAGGATAAATAACAAAGAGGCAAAACAAAAGGTGCTCAACTACAAAGTACATGAAGGGAAAACAGCCCCAGAGAGACAGCTGTGAGAAAGTAAAAGGAAAACTTCTTATCTGCAATGGAAAACACTAAAGTGCTTTCTGAGCTGCAGCCTCTTTCTCCTATACAGGAATGCCAGAGTATCTCTGGCTAAGGTTTGTTTTCTGAGCAACTTCATGATTCCTCTTGTTCCTTTTGCTTATTCAGGATTTGGTGGCCACAATGGCAAAAGCTCTCATTGTTTTATATGATTAACCCCAATTTGATATTTGCTTAATGAGCATGTGTAAATAAGGTGATAGACAACATGGATCAGTCTTTACCCATGGATCTATCTGCCTCTTCTTTGTGTGCTGAAATGCTGGGATAAAAAAGCCTTGGAGGGCCCTCAGAGCTGCAGCACATGGAAGAATGGACACAAAGGTGAGGAAAAGGTGAAGCCAAGAACTCCAACAAAGACTTGCATAAATCCCTGAGCATCAGGTATGTCTTTTGGCTCCTGTGGCAGCAAGTCAGACTTGCTCTCCAGCTCAGGAAAGGGAGTTAGCAGGAATACTGTGTCAGGAATCCTTCCCTTGACTCCTTCAAGCACATTTTGTTATCTAACAGGCAGGCAACGTGCTACACACTGTCAGTCCTCAACCCAGACACATCCTGGGGAGGAATGAGCACTGTGCAGAGTCACTGGACCTAAACAAACTGAGCAGGAGGTGACCACAGCCATCATCACCCTCCCCATCTGCTACTACTGCCGAGCTTGGCATTGTAGTTCCTCCATCACACAAGGCTGGAAGAGCCAAGAGTAACTGAAACCCTCAAACCCAGCCAGTGCCCCACCCCTGACACAGAGGCAGTGGCATGGAATGCAGGCCAGAATGGTGTTGGTAGCATGGCACATCCACCTGCTGCCTGCATTCCCTGGGAGAATTCCCAGTGCAGCCACTCAGAGCAGGGCACTGCACTCAGCAGAGGGAGGCAGGAACAACCACCAGAGAGGAACAAAGCCATGGGGTTCACAGAAGGTCCTGGAGCCTCTGTGCAAGCAGGGCAGACAGCAGGAGGATCTCAGCAGAGCCACAGCAGGAGAAGGAAATGTGCTGCAAGCCAAGGGAAGCGCTCAGCCCCTCCCGACACAGAAACCGCAGAGTCAGTTCATGGCAACAACAATCTGAGGATCCTCTGCAAAAGCAAATTGTGAGTTGAGAGCAAATAGGAGAACAAATTGGACAGGAAAACACTGCTCCAGCAGGTAAAGTGTCAGAGCAGAGAGGAGAAACGGGGAAGCAGCAACCAGAAGGGGAGACCATTTGCTAAGGAGAAAGAGCAAGAGATCCAGTCTGTGCATTTAGAACAAAGCAAGCCAGGAAGGTGGCAGAGGCATTAATGAACACAGACAAAGGACCAGAAAGAGACATGTGGACCTGCTGCCAGACAAATGTGGGTATCAGTGGTGACCAACAGGGCCTATTTCTTTCAGTATGATTTAGGATTTGAGTGTTAAGGGCTAAAACTAATAATTAACTCTGGTGTCTCTCTCCAAAAGGCGTGCTTCATTTTGTCCATAGACAAGGTTTGAGCCTGTTGTCTTCCAGACTCATCACTCACTATGCAGGCATCTCCTCAGCTACCACAGCACCACTCCTAAGCACAAGACCTTCAAGGCTGGCTCTCCAACAGAGCCAGCCTATCATTGCTTAGGCCAGCCCTTCTATCTAATCTAACAGACAGCACTCCTCTCCCTGTCCTTACATCTCTGTTCAGGAACTGACAGACCATATTTCTCCCAGATCTCTCCCCAGATACAGCTTCCAGAGCCCACTGCTCAGTGCAGTGTCTGGAACAACTTCTGTAAAAGCCATCAGCACCACGTGGCCCTTCTCTGACGCGTTTCAGGGATGCTTTGCACAAACAGCCTTCCAGTAAGAAGTCTGATGTTACCTTTTGCCACAGCAAGACAGCGTACAGCTTTCTAAACAAAGGAAGCCAGGTCCTTTTACATAAAAACAAAAATTGCAGCAAGACCTTCTTTGGGAAGCAGCCTATTGCAATATGATTCTAGACTTTTTCTTAATGCATTCAATGCCATATACAGGCTTTGACAGTACCTGGTTTAGAGCCTTAGCCCAAGCCATGCTCTCTGCTGTCATGGCACAAAAGCTGGGTTGACTATTTCTTGCAGCAATCAAGTTGATTTCTTGGAACCATAGTTTGGATTAGGCTGAAACTGTTTGAAAATTCAGGCCAAGTGTCCAAAGTGGGCATCAGAGCACAACTGCCCAGGCTTCCTGCAGACATCCTGAACCCAAGGCAGAGGAAACCCCTTGTAACCTTTGTCAGGTGAGAAAGTGAAAAATCCACGAGCTGTCTTGGATGGGGAAAGCTGCAAGCCTGGGCAAGATTTACTTGCAACCTCGACTTACAAAGGCAGCTCTGGAAAAGAGTTTGCTGCCAATGGCAAGTACCACCATGGCTTCCAGCTACAGTCTTCACTGTGATCTCTAATACAATTTCATCTATTTTAGCTCAGGCTGAGGAATCCATTGGGTTTTTAAAGGCATAGCTGTCATGCTGCTCATGAAGACGTCCAACCACTTCCCTCCCACCTACCTAGGACCCCTGATTTCTGGTCATTTAGCTTTCCTCTCTCCCTACTTTGTATTTTGCATTTTGAATTCTCCCTCTGGCAGCAACATTTCCAGCACCAAAGTGATCACCCTTCTTTTGAGAAAGTGGACAAGTAAATCTTGCCCAGGCTTGCAGCTTTCCCCATCCAAGACAGCTCATGGATTTTTCACTTTCTCACCTGAAAAAGGTTACAAGGGGTTTCCCTTGCCTTGGGTTCAGGATGTCTGCAGGAAGGCTGGGCAGTTGTGCTCTGATGCCCACTTTGGACACTTGGCCTGAATTTTCAAACAGTTTCAGCCTAATCCAAACTATGGTTCCAGGAAATCAACTGATTGCTGCAACTCTTGAAAAACAGGTTAGCTAATGCATTCTGCTGCCCACTTCCCACAGCTCCCATTGACAACAGCCATGGGATTTTGCAGATCCACAGGTGGATAAACTGTAGAGACAATGGTAAACCAGGAAGCACCAGAGAGAATAAATAGCTCCATGTCAGACAGGGGGAGGGCTGGCATAACTTTAGCTGCTGTCTTCAACACCTCCTCTTGTTGAACTTACAGAAGCTGCAACCCAACAGCTCTGGCCACCAACTCCACCTGCTTCTGAAAGGCACAGAACCTTTAAAAATCCAGGCTCAGCAATGCACTGGGGAATTCCTCTGCAAGGTTTCAAAGGCCCTGAGCCCTGACAACATCCACAAAGCAGGACAAAACACTCCTGGTCTGGTTGGACTCTTCTGACAATAAATTCAGCTGTCAGCTCACAGCACCATGGTGCTGCTAAGCCACTGTCCCACCAATGAGCTTTTGGTGGCTCAGCCTCTGGAGAGCCAGAAAGCCTCTTAAAAACTGATTTGCATGATCTGTCCCCACTTTGCTGACTGCAGCCACCAGAGCCCAATAGGTTTGTATTCCCTGTTGTTACAAAGCAGTAAAAACCCAAGTCTCTTGCCTACTCATTCAAAACCAGAGATGATTTGAAACTCAGCTAAATTTCTACTTGATAGAAATGAAACCCACAGGGAAGAAAAAGCAAAAATGGCCAGTGAACTTTTTTTTTTCCCTAAAAGGCTGAGTTGCATCAGCTAGAGAGACAGGACAAAACTCAGCAGTGAAAAAGATCATCACATCTGGGCTTGTAAGGGCAGCCATCATCTCCTGGTGCAAAAGTGCAATGTTTCACCCATGGCTTTGGGTATCTTTGCCCACCAGCAGATGTTTGGATTCCTTCCCTAGCACACAGCACTTGAACTCTGCTGCACAAATACAACCCACCTTGCTGGCAGGGATGTGAGCTGACTGACAGCACAGCCCACCAGCTCTTTGCCCACAGTGGAGGCAAATTGAGGCTTTTATTTCTGCCAAGGATGAGCTAGCTGGGACAGCACTTTCAGTGCAGCTGTGTTTCCTGCCAGTGCATGGAGGACAATCCACTGATGAAGGTTTTTCCCTTCCTCAGGGAGGAGAAAGCCTGTTCCAGCCCTTTTCCTGCACATCCACCTTCTTCCTTTGCAGGCTGTGATGGGAACAAGGCCAGCACTCAGCTGTTTTCTTGTCCCTGACAACTCCCCAGAGGAGAAGGCAGAGGACCAGGCCAGCAGCTGCATCTTTCCTTGTGTTGCCCAGGGCTTATCTCTGAGGAGAAGCAGCTCACAGCAGCAAGCTTTGCAAAGTAGATAGTGCAGAAAACTGATGCCTTGCAGTATGTTGCACATAAGCCCTGCACAGCTCTCTCCCAGCTGAATCCATGACCTTACTCAAAGCTGGTCCATAAGGCAGTGCCCAAATTAAAGTCTTTGTTTTCCTACAGTGCTAAGCCCTTACTCTGAGGCTGCTGTGCCATTAACAGGGCATCCAGATCCTAAGGAAAGGGGCATCTCTCTTCTGCCAAGACACGTCCAGCATCCCTCTCATTCCCCCTTTACACTGAGGCTGATGTGCTGCAGAAGGCTCACCAAGGACCACCAGCATCCCACCTCCTGGGCCACCTCCTTCCCTGATAGGCTTTCCCTTACAAAATTTCCAGCTCAAATAAGGCACTACTGCAAAAGGTTTTCAACTGAGCCTTCCTGACCCATTAAAAACCCGTAAAAATGCAGCCCAAAGACCACAGAAAAGGCAAAATACTCATAGGGTATTGCTGTTTTCAACAAAGCTATTCCTGCCTTAATGAGATAAGCAGAGAACTGAGTGACCTGTTTTACCACGTGGTAGGACCAAAGTCTCTTGAGAAACTCAAATGCAGTCACACCTAACCCAGAGTATCAGGCAGAAACAGAAAAATGGCTCTCAAATACAGGCAGAAGTTTGAAAAGAGAGATTGCCAATACGTCTTTCTCCTTTCTGGTACCAGTTACTGTATCTCTGTAAGGCTGCACAAAGAAGGGTTCAGTTTTTAGATATGGTTACTTGTCTTCATGTCACAACAATCACAATTCCACACGCTGAAAATATACTTTCTTCCAAATGCCCAACTTGGGCATGACCAGGGAAAAAAAAAACCTGTTGCTGTTCAGAAAAGCTGTCCCTTATCTCCAGAGATTGCAGATAAGATGTTTGAGTGTCTGCAGCAGCTCAGTACATTTCAAGTAGCAGCCTGAGGGGAAGGTTAGAGCCGCCTTGAATGAGGCTGTGCTGTCTGTTGGGCTGCTTCTCTTATCAGGTTGATCTGAGCACAATTGTCACCTCTTTCCTACCCCTAGTGTTCATGCCTGAGGCATAAAGAGAGAGGTAAAAGTGCACAGACCTGGGAGAAAAACATACCGTACATAAACACCGGGAGAAACCTCAGGCTCCATCTCCATGTTTACCACCAGAATGGCAAAATGCAAAAGCACTGAGCCAAGCCACCCAGCTCATTGTAACGTATTTATATCATAACAGGCCTAAACACCCTGCCAAACAACAATACCAACATTAAAACCAATGCACTCCTCTCACAGATTTAGATCAGGCAGTGTTTATTTCTGTTGCATGGAGCACTAACCTCTCAAAGTTATTTTTACACCCACTCCTCCCTGCTGACCACTTTCCTCACTCGAATGAATAATGTTTCCAGGAGCTTTCATAAATTCTGGAGGTGAATCAGACCACTAAAATCTATTCAGACCCAAGGAGCTCTAGGAATCCCAACAAGTTCCAGAAAACATTCTGTAAAGGTCTGATGCTAGGGACATTCTTCATCTCCTCTGTTTTCTGATCTAACAGAACAAACATCTGGCTCCCTGAGATTCAGCAGCTCAAACATTTGGCTCCCTAAAACATGCACTGAGGAACGTACAAGTCTGGGAAACATTTAAATCTCACTAGAGACAGAGATGATGTAAAAGGCAGTATTGTCTCCGAAATGAGGGCGCATAGCAAGGAGAAAAAAATATGCTTAAACCTGCCATGTTCTAACAAGCCCTGCAATCTGTAGCATCAATCACAAGTCAGTGTCACTCAGAGCAGCCTCAAGGTTGCTCTAAACTGCACTGAGGATGGGAAAGAGAAACATGGAGAGCTTAAAATCCCCTCCAGCCAGGGCTCAGTATCAAGCTGTTGACCATAAACTCAAGATGTTTGCACCAAGATGTTTTCTACTCTGCTTAAACTAGAAGCTGCTCACAGAAACTTTCCCATGTGTATCTCCAGCAAGCAAAAAGGAAACTGTCAGGTGGAAAAAAATCCCATTTCCTGTTCCCCACACTGCCAGGCATAGTGAGAAGGTGCCATACCTGTAGGTGACATGCACTGCAGTGCCAGGTTCATCTCTCTCCCAAATCAAAGCCACTCTGTTTGGAGACTTTTCGACGTGCTGATCCAAGCAATTTACTGTAAAAAAACCCCAAAGGTTTAAACAAAGCCTGAACAGAGGAAAGGTGCTTTGTAAACATAGCTTGGTCAAGTGCAACAGCAAGCAAACAGAAGATGAAACATCAGTTTTTGGGTTGCTAGACACACACTAATGTATTACAGAGGAACTGAGAGCATTTGCAGCTCCAGTAAAGCTATACAATAAATTCTACACTTAATTGGCACAGTGGCCTTAGAGATGGATACCCATGAGAGGCCATGGCAAATGCAGACACGGGCTGAATTCATGGCTCAATTCAGCCATTTAGCTCCACTGGCGAGACTTAAGCCAGCCCAAATCCTTCCCCTGCTCCCAGCAGCACAAAGGCAAGACACCCTTTTGATGTTTTTGCTCCCCAGAGCAGCATTTCACTACAGACAGTCTTCCCCAGCTGGCATATTTAGCACTGCACCATTTGGATTTTCTAATTAAAGCTCATGTGAAACATTTTTGTTCCAGGGTATAACAAAGGGTTGAACCTCAGCTAACTGAAAATGTCTAAAACTGTGGGATCTATGGTAAACTCCAAGTTCAGACATCTACAAATTTTCAGACTCATGGGAAAGATTAATGTGTCTCAGGCTGTGTATTCCACCTCCTAAAATTTAAAGGTATAAAATTCCCTTTTAAAGGTGCATCTCTCCCCCTCAGCAACTTGAAATGGAGGACTTAGGGAGAGCACCCAACCTGAAGAAATTTATAGAATCCACAAAAGAAACCTGCCTGCATGTTCACTAGCAACTTGCCTGATAGTTAGAGAACATCCTTGTTAAATATTAATTCCAAGCCTATATGACACTTACTTATTGCATTGTAATCTTTCAAAGGCAGTTACTTTATTTCAACAGGCAACTAGTCAGGGACATTGCTGTATAACACAGAGAAAAACCTTTTTTAAAATTGCTGGATTTCAGATCATATTTCCTGGAAATATTAATACTGATGGGAAAGGATTTAATTTTTCCAGATAAATTTTAAAAAGCTGTGTGCTGCAGTAGCTTTGGCTGCTCTGTGATCATAACATCACACGGGGTGGGAATGAGCCCCTAAAGGTGCACAAAGAAAGAAATTCCTCAGAATTTAACACATTTCATTGCAAGACCAAATGTTGATCTCAAAAATTTGAAAAAGCACTCTTCAGCTGTTAAAAGTCTTTTATTTTTAACGCAAAACCCTGCAGCAGTACCATAAAAATAAGACAAAGCCATTTCTTAAGTCATCCTAATAAGATACAAGAGGACAAAAGCTCTAGTGGGGAATTTTTTAAGCAGTTACACACTGGGTTCCTCTGCCTGTGTCCATTGCTGTGGCTGGGTCCACAACAAGCAGCAACTCCCACCTCCAAGCTCCTCACAGCTACACCCTCACTTAATGTGCCACGCTACACTGAAGCACAAAATGGCATTCATTGCCCAAACAACTTTTCTTACTCATGAGCAGCCAGACTGGCCTTCAGAGGGAATTTCTGCTGCAGAAAGCCCTGGCTGAGCCAAGTGGGAGATTTAGCCCTGTGCTCAGTAAGAATGAACAGGTGAACCAGAGCCAAGTGCTATTATTTCCTTCCTGATCTTAGGCTTACATGAGCCTTTTGCTCATTTTACAAAATAGAATTTAGTGACCTTCCCCTTACTACTACACCCTAGTGGTTTCTCCATACATTTTCTTGCTTCTTTGACTGCTCAGAAACAATTAAATCTCAGTAAGACAAGCTCCTGAGAATGTGTCCTGGTGGGAAATGCAGTAGTTTGCCAGGTTATTCTCCTGGCCAGGAGTTACAGTGCAAGAAGTCCAGAAGCTCTGAAGATCAGAGGTCCCCAAAATCCTTCTGCAAGGGCCCTCAAGCAAAGAGCATCAGATGACTCAGTTGCTCATGGTTCAGCTGTGCTGGGAGACATGCACACAGGATGCTCTGGATCAGGGACCTGAACTGCTGCCATGTTTCTGCAAGTGTTCAAATCAAGAGGTGAAAGGACAAAATCAGAGTTTCCTAACAGAAAAACAGCCACTTGGCCGTGACAAAGTACTGAAAAATTCTCACTTCCTGTGCTCCCCACACTGCCTTCATCACGCTTGAAAACAAAACCAGCAACAGCAAACCTGTTTCATTCTGTGCATCTGTTTCAAAGATTTTCTTTTATGTATGCAAAAAAAACCCAAAACCTGAGTGGCATTTTCTGTCTGCTGAGGAACCAGATCCAAGGCCCAGCAATATCTGGATATCAAAGATCTGACACAGGATCCAGAAGAAAGTGTTGATCCCACTCTAGAGAGGAAAGAAATAGATCCCTGATAGGCTGTGCTCAGACAAGATCTTCCTTTCAACAGGAATTAATGACAACAAAACTCTGGCTAAAATCCTCTGATTGCTGGCTGCTGGGCACAGGGCTGTACACACATCTCCATAGGCTTGGGATCCACTGCTGGGCATCATTCCCTGGGAGGAAACACTCTCTTATGCTCTCTGGAAGACCTGAGGAGGGTTTTCTCTTTTGGCTGTCAAAAAAAAGTGGCCAGAGATGTTACAGTTACTGCACTACTGAACCGGTGCTCTCCCCGAGGAACGGGAAATGAAGGTCAGAAATGTTCATATCCCTGTTAAAAGCCATCACCACTGCGTGGTACCCTGCACGGGCTGGGGCTCACTCCCAGAGGATGAAGCACAGCCAGAGGACACAGGACACAGGACCTTCAGGGCAAGACACGGCAGGGACAAAACTCAAAGGCAGTCAGGGCAGCCACGGCAAATTTTACTCTTGTTTCATGTTGAGTGGTGAAATTGGAGGAAAATACCAAGATCCTCGTTTAAAAGAAAAAAAAAAAAAAAAATCCCTGCAGCTTCTGCCATAAAAGCCTGGGACCGTTCCCCACTTGTTGATCATCCTGAGCCACCACGGGGCCGGGCAGAGCCCAAACTGGGCATCCCATCCCGCAGGTCGAAGGGCGAGGCAGCGCCCGGGCAAGAGGCTTAGCCAGGGTTATCCCGGCTTCGGATTTTCTCCCCGCTAACAGCATTTCGCAATTCCTGGCTTGTTTCCTCCCAGCGCCGCCCAACCGAAATCCTCGTTTTCACCCCTAAAAACGGGCGATGGCGAAACTTCGCCCCTCGGGGACGCCTCCCGTCCAGCCCGGCGGCCCCGCCGGGGATGCGCCGCCGGGACCCCTTACCCGAGACGTTGAGGCGGCCGCCGAGGAACCAGCGGGCGGAACCGGCGGTGTCGCCGGGCTGCCAGGCCGTGTGGAAGGGACTGTCCCAGCGCAGCCACCCCCGCGCCACGTCCGCCCAGAACCCGGCGGGGTCGCGGGCCGCCCGCTCCCGCCAGGCCCGGTACCCTCCGGGCGGCAGGGCCCCGGGAGCCCCCGCCGGGCTGCAGCGGCTCCGGGACGCCACCGGCACCGGGACAGGGCCCGGGGGGCGCGGGCAGCTGAGGGCGCGCAGAGTCCGCACTCGGGCGGCCGCCAGCGCCATGGGGACACGGCCCTGCGTCGCTGTCCCCGCCGCGTCCGCCCGGACCGGGAGGAGAGGGAGCGACCGAACGGGCGAGAGAGAAACAGAGAGCGAGAGAGACCGCCTGCGGGGAGGGGCTGCCCCGGCGGGGCGGCTCCGGGAGCGCCGCACCCCGCACACACCCCCCGGAGCACCCCGCACCCGGAGACACCCCGCGCCCTTGGGAGCGCCCTGCGCCCAGGGACACCCCGCACCCGGGGACACCCCGCACCCTTGGGAGCGCCCTGCGCCCAGGGACACCCCGCACCCGGGAACACCCCGCACCCAGGGACACCCCGCACCCTTGGGAGCGCCCTGCGCCCAGGGACACCCCGCACCCGGGAACACCCCGCACCCAGGGACACCCCGCACCCTTGGGAGCGCCCTGCGCCCAGGGACACCCCGCACCCGGGAGAGATACGCCTACACCCAGAGGGGGAAACCCAGCACTTCGCCCTGTGGGGATATCACCTGCACGGATGTGCAGGCAGGGGTGAGCCCCTGTTCACATCCTCACCGCCACAACAGGGGTGCCCAGGTACAGCCAGGAACTTTAGCATAAAAAGCAGCTCTCAGCACGCACACGCTGTCGCTGTCTTATCTACCAGACACTGAGCACAAAGTGAGCATGGCCAGCGGCACAGTCCTCATGCACAGACAGTACTTGTGCTCCTGGGTAGGTGGCAAACACATTGTGCCCTTCTACACCACCATACACACAGTGGTCATAGCCCTGTCCCCCTCTGCTCGAAATGGGTGGGTGTCTCTAAGCCGGGTACACATCCATTTTTTACTTGGCAGCCCTGCCAGCACCATCCATAACGTGGAATTCCTGGCTTTGGTATCACACTTCTTGCATATTAATCTAAGGACCAGATTTCACCCCGACTTCGTGGTGCCAACCCTCAACAATGAGTAGCAAGGTTTTACAGCAGGTAGCACAGAGCTTATTCCTTGTCTATAGTAGAGACACGCTCTTTTCTGGCACAAATTCTTTTCGATAGCTTGGTCCAGCCTCCCAGCACAGAGTCTGAAAGCTCAGAGTGGCATGGTCTGGGCGTCCTTAAGAAGTGTCAAAGTACCTGAGCATCAACTCTACTCACTCCCAAGGTTTGGGCAGGCAAAACACATTTCACGTTCAAGATTAAAAACTTAAAATAACTCTATATGCTATGAAGCTTCTTCTGGCAGTGGTAGAAACAAATGGTGGTTTTCTGTTCTAAATATATCACCAGGCACTTTTTTGTGATTTTTGTGTGAGACTTTCTGACACTGCTGAACTTTTCTACTGTGTTTTATAGGTAAAAAGCAAGAATAAGGACAATTTTAATTTCCTTGTAAAGTTGGCATTAGTGTATGGCTGCTGTAGTTCGATATTGCTTGTGTTTTGACTGTCACTTTCGGTTTGCCCAAGCCCCAAATTCCAAACAGCAGCACGTGTGCCACCTGGTGCCAGACAGGGGCACGGAGAGCACTTCAGCCTTCACTTGGTTTGCCCAAGGATTGCTCAGAAGTTTCCTGTCAAGGATGACTCATATGCAAATCCTACCCCTTTCAGGATTTCAGAGGAATGCTATTTCACAAAACAAACAAACGAGTCGTCAAAAAAAAAAAAAAAAAAAAAAAGCATTAATTTGAATATTTGTCGTTAAAGCTTACCTGCTTCATTTGCAGCCTTTGAAATCTGGTTACCCTTCTCTGGTTTTCTTCCACTAAGGGTGATTTTCGTCTTCTACCAGCAAGTTTTGTTATGCTCATGATTCACCAGAACATCCCCTGCTCTCAAATTTTGGCTGCCTTTCTCCTCAGAGGAAACCATGGCCAGCAGCAACACAATCCAAATCCAGTCTGATCACCCCAAGGAGATCGCTTGCTGAACCCAAGCACAAGCCCAAATCTCCTTTCTTGACTCAAAAAGAGATGAGGAGAGAGGAAAAGTCCCTGAGATTTTGCAATGCCTACTTGCTCTACCCATGACTTTCTGATCAAGGGAGTGAAGGCTGGCATATCAGGCTGTTGACTTTTTGAGAACCTAGGGGTGTCACAGCAATTCTCATTTTTAAGTATTTTGAGTGTGACAGGAAAGGCTGGTGCTGGATAAAAGACTTGTCACAGAATTGCTTCCTCCATTCACTGTGTCTCTCTCTCCATTCTTAGGGCCCTCTGGAATTATGGAGTCCCAACAGGAATGCTGGCATTCCCAGCTCTGGAGACCCTCATCTGGAAATGCCACCTCTGTGTGACAGCTTCCAAATGCTTGTGGCTGCCAGGGCAGAAGAAATAATTCCCTGCTACAGCCAAGCCTCCTGGCACAGTCTCCCAGACCAGCCAGGCAATCTCAGTGCCCTGCAGGAGATTTTAGCAGGTAATTGGCACAGCTGCTGAACAGCTGCAGATCTTGGCCTGGATTGAGGGTATTCTGTGCTGGAGTCATGGCAGGCACTGATGAGCAGTGCCAGTTGAATAGGGGCTGAGATTTCTGCTGACAGAACTGTAGGAAAAAAAACCTTAAAAAACCCAAACCCAAAACCCCCCAACTTTCCACATCTTTCTACTCCTATTCTTAACTGCTACCAGCAGTTACTTATTTGCCTTATCTTTGATTCCTGTCAGTGTCACTGTCATATTTTCTGGAAAAATCCAGGGAGGATTCTTCTCCTGGGAAGATGAGAAGCCTCAGAGAAAAAGGGAAACAATAATTATCTGATTTGCTTCTCCTTTGTTTTGCTGCTTTGGAATGTGTTTGGACATTATTTACCAACAGGTGGTTGGTAAATTGTTTCATTGGTTTCATGTGAATTGTTTTGACTTAGTGGCCAATCAAGGCAAGCTGTGTTGAGACTCTGGAAGAAGTCACGAGTCTTCATTATCTTTTTAGCCTTCTATAAGAATCCTTTCTGTGTTCTTTAGTGCAGTTTAGTTTAGTATTCTTTTATATAATATAGTATCAAAAAATAATAAATTAGCCTTCTAAGAACATGGAGTCAGATACATCCTTCTTTCCTGCCATGGGGCACCCTACAAATACAACACTGTCAGTACATAAAAGACTTACTCAATGAGGTGTTATGTTTCTCAATTGCTCATCCCTCTGTTTTTCCTATTTTTAATGACCTAAAAAGAAGAATAGTAAAGTTGTGGAATCCAGGACTGTCACTTGGTTATCACTGATCTGCTCCTAACTGTCCTTTCCAATGGTCTTCTCACATGGTGTGCACACAGTTGATATCTGGCTCCACAAAGAAAATCAGAGCCAGGCAAAAACACCACCACAGAGCAAAAGTACATGCTGGTCTGTGTTAGAAATTCTCCCAAGCCACAATTAACCCAGATTTTAATAAAATCTTTTGATCATTTCCAGCTACATTTCTGCCTGCAGATTAAATTGGACATGTTCCCAGGTGGCTGTTCTAGCAGGTTTCTAAGCCCATTCAGCTCCATCTGCAGAAGGGAGGTTTAGACCAAGGATGAAATAAAGCTAAAATGCAGTGGCTCCAGTTCCACTTTAACAGATGAACACAGACCTTGTGTCCAAAGCAATGGGAAATGCAGCAGGTTTGAAGGAGCTGAGTACCTGAGCTAATCTGGAATGTGAATCTTTGTCAGAACTGGTCACACCTGAAACAAAGGTCAAAACTGTGTGAAAAATGTAGATTTGCTGCACTTCCATTTAAGAATGTGCAATAAATGCCCAATGAGTGATAGGGGAGAAAAACAATACTTAAAAATATCCAGATAACTAGACTGGTTCTGTACAGGCCAGGCCATTAGCTGTCCCACTCTCCAGAGTTTTCTGCTCAAGGCTGAATTTCAAACCAAGGGGATTCAGTGCTGCTGCTGACACCCATCAACACAGAACTTCCTTCCCCATTTGGCTCCTCTCCTGCATCAGCAGCCCACACTGGGTTTGCTATGTGCTTTGCTCCAGAAAGTCCTTGCTGATGAATCTCCACATCTCCCCTTAGGCAGCACTTGGGGCTGCCCTACCTGAGCGTGGAATAAAGGCTCCAGCATCAAACCCTTCCATCCCCTCCAGCTTGGTACTGTTGCTCAACCCAATTTACTGCTGGCTGTGTGCTTGGTGCTCCAGCAGCACTGTGAAAGAGAGATCTGAGTGATGCTGAGAAGTAAAGATGACCTCATGGGGAAAACCAGCTCCCTCACCTCATTTTGGTTTGCCCACTTCCTTTGCCTCTCCAACCCAGCACCATGAATTCTCAGTGCTTGGGAATACAAGTGGTGGGGTCTTGACCTGCAGCACAGAGAGCCCACATGGCAACTGCTAATCATCACTCAATCATAAACCCGGAGTGACAGGAACCTTGGCATGAGCTGCAGCTGTGGGTGCCTTAACCCCTGGGACTGCAGGATGAGCTGCTACAGGGCTAAGATTCCCTGGAGTCTCTGTGGAATGCTTGCACAGAGCAAATCCTCAATGCAGGGGGCTCCAGCCAGTGGAGGAACATTGTGGGGGGCTGGTAGCCCTGTTCTCCCTGATCTGAGTGGCTGGGGGTGGCCAGGGTTGTGCTGGGTCTGCCTTGGCACAAGCATGTCTGTCTTGTCACCACAAATCCCCTCTATTACCAAGGGACTGCTCTGGTGGGGGGAAAAGTCCTGGCTGGGAGGTGTGCCCCACAAGGGATGGGGGAGCACAGCAGCCCTGTGGAAGCTGCTGTGACATCCCATTCACAAGACAGATGGGAACCTCCATCTATGGATCAGCACCAGGTTGGGTCTGATGGGGACACTCTGATGGGGACAGGGAGAAGGCACCAGTGTGTGGCAGGGAGGGTCTGGCAGCAGTGTTTTGTGAAGGTGAATAAGGCACAGAACAGTGCCCATCCACAGTTTGGGACAGAGGCATGAATATGGATGATTTGCAGTGGAAAGGGAACAAGAAGGCACAGCCATGAGCGTTGCACGGCACATCTGGAGGAGCCACGTGCTTATCTGTGCTTCAAGTACAGTGTGATCCACCATGAGCTAGAGCAGGGAGAATGGCACCTCTCTGGAGCAGGGGCACTGCTGTGCCCCTCAGGGTAGGGAAACTGCCCAGGGACAGGCACACTGCTCAGCTGCATGCAGGGATAGCCTCACTTGTCTGAGCCTTGTTTTGGGTGCTGCACCCAGCTGTGAGTTGCTGGGTTTGTTCCCAGCCCTGGCAGGGCAAGATCTGGCCCAGTGTGGATGGGGAATGTTCTGATCCTAGCAGTGCAGTGCCAAGGCCAGTGATGCTGGTCCTGGTCCCAGTGTAGTGTCCTGGGCAGATTTGCAGTGCAGTGTAGTGCACCAGTCCCATCTTGGCCCTGGCCCCAGAGGACTGGAGTAAAAAGCTGCAGGTCAGCACTGCTGGACTAACTGCGCTGCCAGCACAGGGCCCACAGTGGTGTCGCTGCCGGTCCCTGTGCAATGCAAAGCCCAGCCTCCGGCAGATGTGCTGGCTCTGGCCTTGGTCCCAGCAGTGCAGTCACCCGGCCCTGTGCAGACCGTGCCAGCGCTGGCCGCGGTCCCAGGGCAGCGCAGTGCCCAGGGCCATGCTGGCGATGCCAGCGCTGATGCCACCAGCGCAGAGACAGGCACCGGTCCCGTCCTGGCAGGGCCCGCGATGGCGCTGGCACTGCCGCTGCCGGTCCCGTTCCCGGTCCCAGGGCGGGGCAGCGCCGTGCCGCTGCCGCTCCCAGTCCCCGGCCGAGTCCCACGCCAGTGCGCTGCTTCCAAGCCCGCGGAGCGGCGGCGCGCTGCGGTGCCCGGCCGCGTGTGCCGCCAGCCGCTGCCCGGTGCCGCCTGACGGCGGAGGCGGGCCCGGGGCGGGCCCGGCCGGGCGGGGACGGCCCGCGGGTGATGTCAGGCTGATGCTGTCGGTGCGGCGCGCGGTGCATTGTGGGCGAATCCCGCCGCCCGCCGCGGCTCCGAGGGGGAGGATGCGCTCGGGGCCGGCCCGTCCCACAGCCGCAGCCGCAGCGCGCCGGGCCGGCGGCACCGCGCCCGACGAGCCGCACTGAAGGGCGTGGGGCATGCGCTGCCTGCGCCGGCCGCAGCGGGAGGCGCCGGCGGCGGCGGGGCCAGGTGAGCCGGGCCGGGCCGCGCCGCGGCGGGCACGGGTGGGGAAGGGAGGGACGGAGGGAGCGTCCCGCTGGCGGCCTGCGAGATGCGGGACCGGGGACCGCACCGGGCCGGGCCGTGCCGAGGCTGCGCGCGGGGCACTGCGGGAGATGTAGTTTGCCGCCCCACCCGGCGCCTCCAGCCGAAGGGAGAGAGTCCCGCGCGCGGGACTCGGGTTCCCAGCGTGCCCGCGGGGGTGGGCGGGCCAGCGGCGGAGTGACGGCCCGGTGCCGCCAATGAGAAGGTGGGCCGGGTGGGGCGAACCAACTGCCGAGAGGGGCGGCGGGGAGTGGGGGGGCGGCGTGCCGGCAGCTGCAGTGCAGGGGCGGACGCGGCCACCTCCTCGGCGGGGGGAGGCGGGACGGCCCGAGGTGAGGGCAGGGCAGGGCAGGGCAGGGCGGCGGCCCGGGCGGCGGCCGCCCCTCGGCACCGCTCCTGCCCGGGCCGGGGGTCGCGGCGATGCCCGGGGCTGCCGCCGCGGGAGGGGCGGGCAGCGGCATCGCTGTGCTGTGCACGGCAGGGGCGGGGGCGCCCCGAGCCCTGAGATGCTCCGCCGGAGGGAGCGGCCCCGCCGGGCGGTATCGGGGACCGGCGGTCCCGGTGTCGGGCGGGGGCCGAGGTGCGAAGGCAGCCACGGCCTTGTGGCGGGCCGGGCTCCGGGGAAACGCACGGAGGGTGTCGGCCACCTCGGGAGGACCGGTGGCGCCCGGGGCTGGGCACGGCATCCTGCCCGGGGCCAGCGGGTGCCTGTCCGGCCGCACGGGAAAAGGCAGCCCGCTCCCTGGAGGGCTCTGGGGAGGGAGCGAGCGCTTCCTTCTGCCGCGTTACCTTGGGATAACTCCGTGGTGTTCGGGTTGCAGGCAGGAGGCTGAGAGTTTCTCCTTTTTGGCGGGGTGGAAATGGTGCTCCTGTGTGCGCGGCCGTGTCTCCTGAAGCTTTGGGGCTCAGAGTGTCCTGCTATGGTGTCGGTATTGCTGGTGGCGCCCAAGCTGACATTGCTGGATGTGTCCGTAGTCATTGTGCTGCTTTCCCTGCGTTCCGCGAGAGGAGGTATCCGGTAACCTGGGTCTGACCCACTGAGGACTCTCCCGATGAACACCGTGACCTTGACGTGCATCTAGGATTTAACAGGGAACCAGAATGCTGCACGAGGCACTGAAGTCACACTGTCACTCTTGACAGCTCAAGTTCAAGACCCATCGTGTGTTTTGAGGGGTGGGGACTTCAATACCTGTTGGTATCATGTTTCTGAGCAGTTCAAACCAAACCTGTTTTGAATTTTCTTAATCTTGATTGATAGAAGGAAAGGTTTCCTAATTCTACCATTTCACATGGATTTCTTGTAGTCTCACTGAAAATGTTGCCTTTTAGCAATAAACTTCTCAGTGAGTCACAACAGAGATTATCATCCTGGGGACTTCCTACGAGTGGAATTTAGCTTCATGTTGTGTTGTGCCACAGGGTGTGCTAATGCTCCCTCAGCTCGTAGGTGCTGTGCCTGTACAGGTGCTCTGAGTAAAGAGCATCAGTTCTGTCTCACGAGTGTCAGTGTGTCACCACGTTTCAGTGTGCTGCCTTCTTTTGAGAGGATAAAGAGGGGCAGAATAGGAATGATGTGTTAATGTTCTGGCTTTCTTCCTTTGTGTGCCAGTGATCATCCAGCTCACAAGGAGCATCCTCCTGGTGATATAGGTGGATTCAGAAACTTTTGAGATGTGGTGCTCATGAATGGTGTATGTGGTATTCACTGATGTTACTGCTGTGTGCTTTTTCGTGCTTTGTGATAATCTCATTCCTTCAGGAGCAGGCTGGGTTCCTTTTCTCTGGGGAAATAAAACACTGGAATCTCTTATAGGACACTTTTACCACACCCTGGGGACACCTGCCTAACCTTTCTTTTCTTTTTTTTTTTTGGAATAGTCCTCAAGGGAGAAGTCAGATCCCTATCAATGCTCTTGGTCCTCCAGAAGGGAGTGTCTCTAGTGCTAGGAAATCTATTCCTTCAGCTCCCAGTGTTGGTGTTAACCAAGTGGTGCTCATGGCCCATGGGTGGATTTCCTTCCCTCTCTGTCCTCAGTGTTTGTTGGTGAAGGCAGCAGGCAGCCTGCATGCAGCTCTCCTCCACTGGAAGCAGTTGGCACTTGTTTTCCAAAGCAGGAATGATCAGCCAGATCCAGGAAGAGCCTAGTCCATCCTTCTTCTCTATCTTCAGTGTGGGGATCCCTTCATGCTGTTTCTTGCTCTCTCTTATGGAAAGATTGACTGATGACTTTATGGTTTGTCAGGTAGCACACTCCTCTCACCTGGGTCTTGCTGTGGGCTCATCTCTTCAATTGTGTCCTTTTAGTTTTTTGCCTTAGTCTTATCTCTGTGTGTATCAATGTGCAGGGCTTACAGGAAACACTTCAGGAACAGTTCCTCATCCTGGGAAGCTCCTAGGTTAGATTTGTTTGCCAAACTCCATAGTGACCTTCCAGTAACATTGATTCACTTTGAGAACAGAACAGAGGACAGAAAATAGGTCCTTATGGAGGAATAGGTGTTTATAAAGTCTTCAAGGACTTCGTAAACTTCCTTAATTTTTTAGGATGTCTGGGCTTGGTTGGTGTCTTCCACTTTGAGTATTGCAAGGCACAGTCTGAATATTTGCTAGAGCCATTGTGGAAGCAGTTGCTAAAAAACTGTTTTAGCTCTGTTAGTCTACTGAGCAAGAAGCAAAGTGGACACAACCAGTGCTTCCCTCCCCTTCTTCCATCAAGGATAACAAAAAATGAGTATTCCTTTGAAACATCATGAAATCCCCTTAAATGTCATTGTGGGACACAGTCCCTTTGGAATAAATGTTAAGATTACTTTGAGAGGGAGGAATAAGGAAGGCCAGCTATGAGACCTCCCTCCCTAGTCCAGAGGAAGAGTGGGAGAATCTGCTGGATATTTGTTGAAACTTCAGGAATGAGAGGTGAGGGAGATGGTGTGGCTTTTACGTGGTGCATCTGAAAATTGAGACTCCCTTGCATGTGAGAGTTTGCCCAGCTCTGAAATGGACAGTGGCAATCCTTGTTGGTCAGACCAATCCATGGTCTTCTCCACAGCAGTGCCCAGTGCCTGTGGATCACAGTGTTGAGAGCCACAGCAGTTATCCCCAAAAATATGGAAAATAATCCAGCAATGGCAATGTGTCTTCGACATTAATGTATCGAGTGGTTTTTCACATGAACTTTTCTGCTTTTCTGGACACTGGTGGATACATCAATATATTAAGACTCAATGGGGAAAATATAAAACTGCCACAGTAGGTTTTTTTCACAGGATTCACAATCCCTTAGTCCCTTTTGGTCTTACCCGGTCCCACACTGTTTTCTGTTGGGCCTTTTCCTCTGCTCAAGAGCTGCACACATGGGAAAGGATCTTATTTTGTAGTTGAAAAGGAAGATGTTGACAGTGTGATGGACTGTAGAGCTAATCAAACAAGATGTGTTTGGAAGCCCCTTCCTTTTGGTGTCAGGCTGTGTCATCTTTAATTTGGTGAGCAATATGAAAGGAGCAAACTGGATCCTGGGCTGGCTCCAGCCAGATAGGTGCAATGGAGGGCAGAGAATGCCTGTGGGCACAGGTTTCCTCTTAGGAGAAATGAGGCATCCCAGCCTTCAGAAAGAGATCTGGTGTCAGCTGTGGCAGATGGAGGTGGATTCCTCTCTGTCTGTGCAGCAGGAGATTGCTGTCAGGCCCTCTGTCAGCCCAGGAGCTGCTGGGTACAAAGCTTGGGTGGCCTCCCAGTCAGACAGGAAAAGACAAAGGGAGGCATTGGTGTCTGGTGAAAAGGTTTTGATTACAGGATCACTCAGGCCAAACCCCTGGATTGCTCCAGGCCTTTCTCTGCCAGTGACCAAGAGATGATGCTCAAGGAAAGGCTAAAAAGGTGGGCACACTGTGCTTGTCCTGGTCACAGGCCTTACCACCTTGGGGGTGCAGGATGCAGCTTTTCAGCCTTTTTGTTTGTTGGCCTGAGTAATTTTCCATGCACACAGGGTGTGCTAAGAGCACTCTATTGTGAAACCTACCTCTGCATTCCTATGTGTTTTCCTCTCTTTTAGCCAGTTATTAGTTCTAGAGAAACTTTAGTTTTATCCTGGAACATCCTAATTTCCAAGGCCTTTGGCCTGATACCACACATGTGCATGTTGAGTCTTCCTAAAAGCACCTTGCCTATCCTAATAGATCTGTAAATCAAGGCTTCTTCCCTCCTGCCTGCCACTTAGTTTAATTTTTAATCTTCAGTTTTCTAAACATGTCTGTTGTGGAAGACTGATCTTCCAGATCCTCTGCAGAGCTCTTCAAAACAAACAGCAGCCAAAAATCCTAGATATCTTCTTTCTGATCTTTCCTTAAGTCTTTCTATTTCTTATCTGTCCATCATTTAGCAGACTGGCTGGGTGGCCTCTCATCACATATGGGTAGAAAATATGTAGATTTTATCCAGAAGAATTTACTTAACCTCTTCTACATCATCAGGAAAAAACATCATCACTTGGAATAATTTGTACTGTTTTCTTCTTCTGCACACATCTTCTATTCTAAAAACCTTCTGTTGGCCCAGTAAGTCAGAATTAAAACAAAGTAGAAGTTGCACTGGCCAAAGATTTTCTTTCTTTTTCTTTTTTTTTTTTTTTTTAAGGTGATACATTTCTGTTAACAAAGTGGAATTATTTGTAAGTTATATTTAAAATTTCATCTTTGTAATATAGTCTGATCTGCATGAGGAAACTGAAGTTCCCCATTGCCTCCTGTTTCCTAAAGGCACAGGCCATCTGTTCTCACATGGCAAATCACTGTTGCTGCTTTATTCTGGTCTGATGAGGTAGCTTTACTATTACATTTTTTCCCTTTAGCCTTGATACACAATTATTTCTTTATCTCCTGTGAGACTGGCTGTTTATTTTGTAGTGTGTAGTACTCTTTCTCCCCTGGAGTGACCTGGCCTTTTTCTGTGTACCTTTTCCATGGAGCACTGGAGAATGTGCCTGGGTAGCAAGAATGAATCCATTCATCCTTGTTCCCTACCATACCTCTGAAACCTGTTGCATCTCTTTGTTTTTTTGGGTTCCATTTAAATACCTTATAATCCTGAAACTACTCTTTCTCTGTGTGTGTGTGAGATGTTTCTTCTAAAATTCAGCCCATTTTTCCCCTGTACTTGTAGCTCTTCCTGAGAATCTGCCTCCCAGCACCTGCTGTGCCACTTGACATGCATCTTAAATTCTTGGTACTGTTGGTACTTGTTCTGCTCACTGAAACAAGGGTATGGTGTAGCTGTCCAATACTTTCACCTTCATAGAGGCATCAGCACAGTGCTTCTCTTGATTGGACACTCTAATAAATTGTCTGGCTTGTTTCCCTCATTTCATGAAAGTTGCTTGTTTGCTTCCTGTAGCACCTCAGCCAGAGAATAGAAGTCACCTTTGTGGTGACATTGTATTAGGAAACTTAAGACTTTGTGGTCTAGTTATGTCTTGAATTATTCAAACAGAATCCAGTTGCATTAGACTTCTAAAATTTACTAGTTTAGGAGTTGTGCAAGTAATTTATTGAAACTGATTTCTTTAAATTTTGTTATTCTTGGGGGGGAAAAAAAAGGTTAGCCTCAGGCAGAGTTACTCCAGTAACTCCAGAGTTGCTGTTTTTAAGCAGAAGGGACTGAATCTTGTAATTTCACAGAAGGCCAAGAGCTTCCTGCTGTGGAGACAAACACAGAGCACAGCTTGACTGAAGCTGAAATGGATCTGAGGTCTGCTCCTCTTGCATTTGACTGACCCTACAGTGAACCAATTCAGGAAGCTCTATGCCAAGGAAATGCTCTTATTTATTAGGAAGAGGAATAATTTTTCTGCTAGTACAGGTCACTGGACCCATGGTGGCCACTGGCCCGTGGTGGAATCCTACACACATGAGTTCAGAGCTGGGAGGAGAGAGGGGAACTGTTTCTCTTCATTTCAGGCAGATTTTTAGATTGGCTTATTAGGAACCTGAAGCTGTGGATCCAGGATTGGGGTCTGTAGGATTTATGGGGTAGTGTAGGTAATATGGTGTAACAGTGCTCCCATTAATTCTCACCTTTCATTCATTAGTGTGTAAGCACCCAAAATGTGATTTTTGGGTGGGTGTTGGGTGTTTTTGTTTTGGTTTGGTTGTTTTTTTTTTTGTTTTTTTTTGGTTTTTTTTTTTTTTTGTGTTTCTGCTTTTAGTAAAATTGGTAGTAGCTAAAGCATGCTTTCTTAGAGGTGCCCAACCTTGGTCTGAAAAGAGAATCCACCCTCTTTCTTGTTCCAGATCCTGTCCTTCAGGAAAACACCCATGAAAAACTAATTTGCAGTTGTCAGGTTTCAGCTTCTAGCAGAAGATGAGCTAGAATATCAGAGCCTTTCAGTTTCTTAAATTTTCATAATAGAGAAGTACTTCTCCACTACATTCCCTTTTTTGGGGGGGGAGGGGGGGTTTCTTTGGGCTAAGTTCCATGCATTTTAGAGAGTTTAGTTTTCAGGTGGAAGGCACCTTTTCTGATTTTTTTCTGATTCAGGATTTTTAGTAGCCATGAGGCACAGATTACTGTACTCTACCAGTCTCTACTGTCTCTCAGAGTAGGCAAGGACAGAATTGCCTCCCCTTTTTTTTTTGTGCTTCTCTCTGTAGCAGTGCTCTGCTCTGTGTTCATGACCTCTGTGGCTTATTCATAGATGTCTAAGCATGAGTTTGGTTGTATTAAGAAGCATTTTGTTGAAGATGCACTTTTTTCTTTCTGCCCTTCCCCATTTCTATGAAGCAATAAGGAGTGGTTGCTTCTCAAGCAGAGACAAGGTTTATGGGGCTTTGTCC
This sequence comes from Agelaius tricolor, assembly GCF_023055355.1. Classification (NCBI taxonomy): domain Eukaryota; kingdom Metazoa; phylum Chordata; class Aves; order Passeriformes; family Icteridae; genus Agelaius; species Agelaius tricolor. The sequence continues at coordinate 5,728,477 of NW_027269261.1, forward strand.
ATTGAACAAGACAAAAAAGAAAATGTAAAAGGTGGCAATGCAAAGGGCAGGTAGTCAAGTAGTTTGTCACTCTTGTGACAGTAATCTGGAGGAAATTACAGGAGCCATTTGGTCTCCAGGGCTCAGAGCTATCTGGTTGCATAGGTCCTGCAGCCTCTTTTCAAGTCTGGTGGCAGCTCAGAGGCTGGTATTTCTGGTGTGCTTGTTTCTTCTTTTGCAAAACACATTTTCTTTAACCTTGCTGCCCGTGTTTCTGATTGGGATGAGATTATATACATTTTTTCCCCTTCCAAACATCCCAGGCTGGACTTGAACCAGTAATTGTTCTGTCTGTGGAGTATTTATTATTAGGAGCATTCACCAGGAGCCAGCTTACTCTGGCAAGCTGAACACAGAATGCACAATTACTCATTTCAGGTTGAGATAGGTTTGAAGAATTGCTATGAGCATTGACCAAGTCGTGTACAAAATTTACTTTTCCAGTACTTTACTACAGCTATGAATAGAAAATCATTTTTACATTAAAAGATGGTCTAAGGTTTATGATGCTTTTTCATAGAAACAAGTTCTGACCATATTAGTTCTGTAACAGGAAATTCTCAGAATCCAGTTACTTGGCATAGCACTGGAAAATGAAGGATTAAAGTATAAATGTGGTTTATGTCAATGAATTGGTCCAGAAGAACACATTTTGAAATTTTGTTGGGGATTTTACTGGTGTGTTTTTTGTATTGGAGGTTTTGTTGATTTTTAGGTTGTTTTTTTTTTCCCCATGACACAACAAGCTGGTGTAAAATCTGATAGCAGAAGGAGAAGGCATAGAGCTCAGTCATGGAGCTGCTTAACTCCACAGATAGGAAAACTCCTGGATGGGAAGCAATTGTTTGCCTGCTCTGGGAGAGTGCAGGCAGGTACTGACAGTTGAGAACTAGATGGCATTCTCAGCACGTGTGGAAGTGGCTTTTATAGAGGCAGTCCTGACCAGCTTGTAGAACTCTCCATAATCCTGGTATCCATTGTTCCTTGGAAACTGACTCACACAGCAGTGCAGAAAGGAATCAAACAGACCATGCTTGCACGTACAAGAATTTTTGTGTCTTTTACCAGGATGCTCTTGCATAGAAATACCACCCCTGGAAGCAGTGCACAGTGAGGGTGCAGTATCCCAGGGATTCCTTTGCTGGAGACTCTTCTCAGAGGCACCAGCTTGAGCTGTTACATCATTGCTGCACTGTTGGGACCCAGGACATTGCTCTGGCTGCCCTGGGTGATTTGGGACCTTGGCAGGGAGTCAAAGACACCTGTGCCTTTGATTTTAGCCCATGGAAAAAATTACCAACTTTGTGGGAAGATTTACAAGCCACAAATATTTAAGTAGAATGGTAGTTAATTTGTCACAAAGCGAAAAAGTAGAATTTTAGGGTTTTAGAATGGGGGTTCAAGAAGCAAAATAGAATACTCTAGGTGTGTCCTGTCCTTCTTCTTATCCTCCATCTTCTGCTCAGATGGTTACACTTTTTGATTGGTTTAGAGTAGAGACAGACTGTCTAACATAGGTGATAGGTATTAGAAAATTATTGTAAATAAAATAGACATAATTTGTAATATAAAAAATTAACACCACCCCAAAGGCAAACACTGTGTGCCACAACCGGACCTGCCAGACAAATCTCAGCAAGTCAGAAAAAGAATACAATAAATAAGAAAAAATAAACAACCTTGAAAAGCAGAACTGACAAATCTCAACTTCTTCTTCGGTCGTGGGGCTGGGAAAAACAAGACTTTCTAATACCTCAGGGGTCATCTCAACCACAAAAACCCAAAACTGCACCAACTCTTTCCAAAGGAAAATGACATCTGTGTGGAGTCTCGGTGTGCTTTTGGGTTGGGTCATGCAGCAAGAATCTCATGGAAAGAGTGGAGGTTTCCATGTCAGCAAGGAAAGGTGTGGAGTGGAGGGGGAATATGCAATTTGCTAGAATCAGTACAGTTACCTGCAGAAATTGCTGTGATGCATTCCCACCCCACAAAAGAGGCACTGTGGGAATTCTGTAGGAATTACCCAGTCCAGGGCAGCTGTAAAGGCTGTGGCCAGGCAGCCTCTGGGACAAGGTGCTGTTGTGGCAGTGACCAGAGGCAAAGGCCAAATCTGATAGACTCCAGGACTATGTATAAGAAGGACTGCTTAACAGAAGAAGAGAGACAGTGGGAAAAGTGGGAAGCAACCCAAAATGGTGATGGAGTAGGGACAATTGAGGTAAAACTGATTCTGCCAAAGAAATATTTAATCACTCTGGCTGGATGGTTGCATGAAAAAGCCCCAGGGGGAACAGAGGCAATAGCTAACAACGTACAAAAGGCATGGATGGCTCCAGAGAATCACAAACTCTCTTTGGAAGGTTTTTAGCTAACAGGAACTTAAATCCCAGTGAATCCAGCTTCTTGGATGCATGTGAACACTTGATCCAGTATGTTTGCTATATGCACAGAGTTCAAAGAGCAAACAAAGTGTGCTCAGTAATATCCATCACTCCCTGAAATGCTGGCGCATCATATACAGCCTGGAAGTGAAGTATTAATTAAAGCATTCTTTAGGAAATCCAAACTAGAACCTGTTCAGGAAGGTCCATGTTTTATTGTGTTTCTAGTTTGCTTTTAAAGATTTAGGTAAGGAAAATTGAATCTGCCATTCTCACATCAAACAAGTAGAGATAATCAGCCAGTTGATAAATGACTGGCTTCTGAGAATCCCTCATGATTTTGAATTGGGAATCACTTAAGTATTTGTGCACAGGAATCTATGGACTCTCCCTGTGGTAATCTTGTTAGTTTCAATTCTGTTAAGTTTGTTATTTTTAGTAATGTTGTAGGACATTACTATAAATAAGGACACATTCAACACCTCAGAATTGTTTTCAAAATTGTCTTTTTTCTTTTATTGCGTTAGCAGGTGAGATTAATCGAGATAAAGGAAGAACTGTTGAGGAACACACCTGGTGCAGGTAGCTGGGTGTGCAGTGCAGTGGGAGCTGCAGGTTGTGCCCTGGGTGGCAGGAAATGTCTGGAGGCCCAGGCAAGGAGCCATGGTGCCACCCCTTTGCCAAAGAAAGGGCATGGGGACATGTAGAGCTGGCTGGCTGGTTCATGCAGAGACTGTGGAGCCCAAATAAAACAGGAGAAGACCCCAGACCAAATATTCCCGTTTACCAAGCAGCATGTGCAAGGGGCACCAAGAGCACGAGAGGAACACAGCCTGTAAGGGCACAAAAGTCCAGTGGTGCCAGTGTGACTCCCAGAGTGGTTCCTGAATGCTCAGACAGGAAAATTTCCTTAGCCAGCTGTCTGCAAACTAAAAAGGGATGAGACAGAAGATCAGAGAATGAAACTGTAGATTTGCAGCAGCAGAGGGGGGATGTACCTGTTTCCCTGAGCATGCTCCAACTAGGGGGAAGAGTTTCTTACAAAAATGGGAAAATGGGCTGTAGAAGGATGAATTAAGGGACTAACAGTTGGCATGATTTGTCATGGTTTTGTCAGTCCCAGGAAACCTCTTCTGTGTAATAACAAATAGAATATCTGTTGTGATCAGCATTGGGCTTGAAGACTAAAAAAAAATTTGTTCCATTTAGTGTCATTTAGTCTGATGTGACATCAGTGCAGCAAGTGGTAGTTGCCCCACTTATGCTAATTTTTATTATGAATGTGCTTGGTAATATGAAGTCTACATGGCAAATCTATAAATACGTGAATTTTCTTAGGAAAATACCCTGTCTCCCATAATTTGAATCAAATGATGGCATCTCTCATCAGGAATTCACTGTTATGTTCCTAACCTCTAAAGAACTTTTTGGCAAGTTTATTTAATAATTGATGGTTATGGTGACTGCATCTATCATTAAAATTTTTGAATGGTAAGATGAACACAGCTTTTTCTGGAATGAAGGTTTAAAATGTTTGATCTTAGGCTATGGGGCCTTTAATAACCTGATATAATAGGTTATAATAAGACCATTGAGCAACAGATGTTATCAGTTTGCTATGTGCCTGAGTGTTTTTTTTCAAGATAAAATCCTGTTCTTCAAGAATAAAGACTCAAGGAAGGTCCTATTGGCCACTCTGAAAACTGACTTGGACTGGCCACATTTGATGGAAGATGAATAACAGGCTCTGCACAAAAGCAGAGAAGGGACAGCATGTGCCTGATGGGACATCCTGCATTACCTGAGGGTCTGGTCACACTCTGGTCCAGGATCAGGTGATGACAACATACCCTTGTGTGTCAGGTGTAGGTTGAGTCTGATATCAGAAGTACAACCTATGTTTAGTTCTTGCTTTTATTCAGATATATTTGTTTTGGCTGCCAGCAGACTACTCAAGCTTTTCAGTAGTGATTTATATTGATTTTGCAGGTACAGATACTTAAGCTGCAGTTAAATGTTCATTGTAAGCAAACCATAATGCTTGCCTGTTAAATTAGTGGAGGTTGAGCTGGTTATGATATCAGAGGGATTTCCTGGAGTTGGATTTAATATTCTGCTTGTTTCAAATTTGGAGAAACTCTATCAAGGAGATTGGTGGAAGATAATAACAGACTTTCCTTTCAAATTGTCCTGCTCCCCATTGTTTTGCTTTTACTGCTGAGATGTATTTGGGGAGGATTAGGATCACATAAACCCCTGGCAGTGTAGGCGTGCTTATCTGCTGTATGTTCCTAATGATCTGTTGTCATAATTACCTGTGCTGATTCTCCCTGCAGATAGGTGGGTTTGGCACAGAAATTACTGGTGTGTCTGACTGCTCTGTAATGTGTGTGAATGCAGTCTCTGGCAGTGTGGTGGTGTTTGTTTGGGGGTTTTGTTTGATTTCCTCTGGTCCTGTGCTGTTACTTTCACTGTGCAGGCAGTGATAATTCAGTTGGCTGTGCAACTGGGTAGCCATAATAATGCTGTCAAGGTGCATCTGTTACTGTGTTTAATATGTATGTTCTGCTCAGTGCAGCCTCGTGTTAGCAGAGAATCTGGACCTTGATTGATTGCAGTCTGTCTTGATTGCAGCTTTTTTTTTGTTTGTTTGTTTTTCCCAGTTACTCCTTAATGGCCATAAACCATTCAAAGATGAAAAATAGTCCCAGCATCTTGCAACCTCACCTTTAGATGTTTTGATTGTTACAGAAGTGAAATGCTTTGAACAGCAAGTCCAGAATTTCTCAGGTTAGTGCCATTCCCTGCCTATGAGAAGAATATGTCCCAGAGGAGGCTTTGGGCTGCAGCTGGTAGGAGTTGAGCCTGCTCTCTAAGCAGGGTTTGCTGCAGCAGGGGCAGGCAGTGAAGGGAGATGTCTTCAAGGAATAATTCAGAACCTCATGAGCTCCTGCTGTCAGACCTACTCTAACAGTGTATGGCTTGTTTTTCATTGCTGTTTCAAGTTCAGCAGGGAGTATGGTGTATTCCAGGGCTGAGGGGCTGTTAGTCCAGTGCACTGTATTTTTTTTAAATCAACTTATTTTCCTGTACTGTTACACACATTCCTGTCCTGATAACGGAATGCTAGTGCATGGTACAAAGATGTAAGGGTTTTTTATTTGTTTCAATGTGAGTGATTTAATTTTTATGGTTGGTATTATGTGTTGGAAGGAGATTATGTTGGAAAACAGTGAGGGACACTGAGCCCATGCAGTTACTGCTTCCATTAACTGAGCCTTAGTGCTGCTGAGAAGTGGCACTTGGAAACTCCACTGGCTTCAGTCTTACTTGTTATATTCTCATCTTATTCCCCAGCCCATCTGTTTCTTTCATGTTCATATTGGGAACAGATAAATTATGTTTAAATTCTACTTACAACTGTTTTTTGGTTGTTCCTCTCATGCAGGTATTGGACAGGGAGATTGACCTGATTTCTAGACTGCAGTTTATTGGGCTACTTCTTTTGGTTTTGCAGTTATCCAACTTTGTCTCACACAAAAAAAAAAGCTGTAGTTTACATCAACATTCCATAACACCTCTGGGATCCACTCTTTGGGTGGATCATGCTCTTGAGCTGCTTCATGATGGGGAATTTGATCAAGTAAAGAGGGTCATGGGTTACAGCAGTCTAAATTGTTCTAATTTGTAGACTTCCAGAGGTAAGGATGTGTCCTGAAATGAAGTGGGATATTGCAATACCTCCACAGTGAGATTAAGACCCTTAGTAAGGTGGTGAGAGACAGAATTCCATAGCTTTGTTCTGCTCTTTAATAACCACCTCATGTCTGATGAGTTTTGAGCTTGATGTGAGTGGGTTGTATTTTGAGCTCTCCAACTGTGATATACTGGGAGTGAAGCAAGCCAACATAGCAAAGATCTCATATATTCATTAGGAATTCCTACAGGGTGTGCTTGGTATTTATAGGTTTAATTTTAAGAATGCTATAATCCTGTAAAATTAGGAAATATTTTTATTCCAATAAAGCTGTTTAAAATTTTGCTTGTATGGAAGACAACCTTGTAAAGGTGGTTGGGCTGTGTATATGAGATTTCTTCCCATTGATTCTTTATTTTTTGTTCTCTGGCCACCTTGAACAGCTAGAGAAGACATATATATTATATATACACTCCTTCTGCTGAAAATACACTCCTCACCAAAACACAAGTCAGGCCATACCGAGTCCTACCACAGGTCCATCTAGGCCAGTATCCTGACCTGAGTTGGCTAGGAATGGGTGTCTAGGATAGAGAATAAAAGCTGGGAAGGCATATAAAATGACTCCTCAGACTGCTCTTGCCACTTTCAGTATACTGGTGAACATGGGGATTTTTTGCATTTCTTTTATTATAAATGCCAAGACTAAATTTAAAAAGCTATAAAGTTTCTATGTTTGTAAAGTTTCTGTAGTTGGCTGAAGGAGATATCAGTGTGGAAGAGCTGATTTCACACTTCTTCATGCTGAGGTTGGCCAAGAGATGGAATTTGGTCCTACTGTTGTCCCTGTTTATTTCTCAGCTGCTTTCCTTTGTGCTTCACTTGCTATTTCTAGGAAAGCAGTTTTAGAGTGTCTTAAGCTTGCTCAACTCCCTTGCATGACTTCATGGGACAGGGATACAAGAATCTCTTGACACCTTGTCCATTTCCTACAGGAAAAGACAAACTGAAAGTTGTTGTTTTCACAGTCACTGTACTTTAAATTATGTCTCTTTATATTCAGTAGTCAGTACATTTCAAAGGTAAGGAGACTGGGGCTTGGGTAACATTTAACATGCCGAAATTATGCTCTCTGCTGTGTACTGGGAAGGAGAGGAACTGCCTTACCACTCTCCCACTGGCCATCTCTTGCCTCTTCCCTTCTGTGCTGGTGGTTTCTGCACAAAGGTACCTTCATTGCTTCTTTTGCCCCTTGTGACCCTCCTGGGTTTTTAGTTTGATGTGTTATGTCTTGCCATGGATGTAGGTAATGCTTGGCCCATAGGCCTGAGCATGTTTCTGCAGTATTTGTACTACCTAGGGAATAAAGTTTAGATTTGTGCTGCTACTGTGATCTAAACCAGCTTGGAATTCATTTCAGCCTATAATTAAATTGGCATTTGTTTTGGCTGCATTACTCTGGTGATACCAGAGCATATCTGTAAACTTAGTTCTGTAATTCCATATTGCCAAATGGCTGCTATTCATGGCATTGCCCAGGAGAATTTTATTCTATTTCAAAGCCAGATTCCTTTAAATAACACACATGATATCTTTGTACACATGTATTAAAATTTTGATAAAGGAAAGTGGAATATTGCACCAGGGAAAGCGATTGTACCTTGCCTGGCTTTGAGTGCTCGTGGACTTCCATGCTCAGTATCTCCCCCAAAATTATTCCTTGGGATGACTTTCCACCACAGTCACCAGACTGAAATCTTACTATGACATGCATCACTAAAGTGATGTGAGGAGACCTTCAAGAGTAGGGAGGGCATACTTATTTCTGTGTCTTATTATTGTTTGTAATGTTAAAAGTTTGGGGCAGTCTATAATGAACTAAATTTTCTTTAAATACCAGAAGAAAAGCCAACATTAAGGGGCATTTTTGCAGGGGTGCTGTGCCTCCTGAGCTGATGTGCAGGGAGGTTGTGTGCTCAGTGCTCACTGGTAGCTTAGGGATGGCTGGTTCAGGTGTTCTGGTGAGCATAAAGGAACTTGGGAATGGCATTCCACTTGCTCATTAGAAGAAGAAGAAGCACAAATGTTGTGCTGCCAAACACAGCAGGTACTTTTTCTTTCCAGTTTCTTACTTCTGTACCCAATGATTGAAAGCACAGCTACCCCATACAGATGCAGGACTCTTTCAGTGAGAAGTTGGAACATTTTGCAGCACCTTTCTTCTGAATCTCTTTAATACCCACTTTTTTTCTTATTTCTCTTCTATTATTTTGATTATCCTTTAGCAGATGTTGAATTGAACATTTCTCAGCAGCCCTCTTGCTGAGTTAGTCTGCTGCTCTTTTTTTTCATGTAGTTATCTTCTATATCTGGAATGAAATCTTCTTTTGTGAAGATTTTTGTAAGATCTCTGAGATCTTTTGTTCATGTTTTATTTGATCATCCTTTGTCTTGCACTTTTGACATACTTCTGTCTGCTGCTTCCTTGTGCACATTACATACTGGCCCCTTCACAGCCTTCCCTCTCAGTCCTTTTATTGCTAGGGAATGAGTTATTTTCTCTACTTGAGCTGATAATTAACTGGTCATTTTTTTGCCTTTTTTTTGAACCTGAAGAAATGTGATGGTTGAGTGGCCAGCTCTAGTATTTTAAAAAATTTGGCATTTATGTTGTTAATCTAAGATTGCAACCAGAGTGCTACAGTAACACTCATTTTTAGAAAGGAAGATATTCATGGTTTTGGGGAATGACAATAAAATTGCCAAGATCCATGCTTAGTAAAAGATACAGCCTACTTCTAAAGCCAGTAAAATATCTGAGCAAGATCTTTTATTAGGCCTGTTTCATTCATTTTCTTCTAGGAAAGCTGAGTTAATGTGTTTCTAAAAGTCATTTTTGCTGAAGATTTATAACAAAAACCCCTTAAAATTCATATCAACATAGACTATCTGGAGCTCCATATAAAAGCGGGAAAAAGGGGCAAGATGAACACCACAGGCACAAGTTATCTCTCTGTATTTTAATTTGATCATCTTTAGCACTGTGTGTAGGGTATGAGGAGGACTAACTTGTGCCTGGCTGGAGCCTTTTCTAACGCTCCCCATCTGCTCTGCTTGGCTGTTCATTACAGTGATGTGTCTGTAACCCTGGCCCTGTACAGTCCTTCCACCCTATTCAGACTTTTTAGGCTTATTGAATGCAATACCTGGCAAACCTTTCTGATTTGTCTTGGATGTCATCCAATGCAAGCCATAAAAGCTGCTGAGGTAGCAGCTGCCCTGCTAAAGCAAGACTTCTTCACCTGGTAACAATGAGAGCCCTTGCAACATTTTGGTGTTGGATTCTCCTTGCATTGTCAAGCCCAAGAGCTCAGGACTCCTGCATGGTGTAGCTGGTGGTTGTCAGCCTTTAGTTTGTGCTGCTGACTTGGAGCAGGGTTGTGTCTGTCAGGTTATGCATGGAGTGAGCTCAGGGCTTTGCAGGGTGAGTTTGCCTTCTTTCCTGAGAGGCTGGCTCTGATTTAGTCACAAGCAAGACCTGTGAGAATGCAGCATGTATACTTGTACTGCGACCTGGAATAATTTTGTCATTCATTCCCCTGCCCCTTTTTGTTCCCTCAGATAAATGGCTCATTTAAACTGGGAGTTACTGAAATACTCTCTGGCTGGCAAATGCAGTGCCTAGCAGCAGTCATCAAGGACGAACCAAACATGAGTGGTGGAGGGGAACAGGTCGACATTCTCCCGACCAACTACGTGGTCAAAGATCGCTGGAAAGTGGTGAGTAGCTCTGGTTTTAATGGCCCAAACAAACCTCCTCCTCCTCCTGCAGTGCTACAGCAGCTTCCCTGCTTAATCCTGGCCTCTGGCAAGCAACACTGGAGTGGTAGGGTTTGACATGTCAGCAAGATACTGCAGGGAGAAGGGTTTTTGAGTGGTATTTTCAGAAGGCTAAATCTGCCAAGGATTTTTATGTAGGATTGAACTGTTGCAGCAGACTGAATAGTGTTCTAGTAGAAAATTAGATTTCAAATTACTGTGGCAAAGAATACTACAGACATGACTATAAATAAATTGCATTGCAATAAGATGATGTAAAACCAAATGTTTTGGGTTGGAACATCAGCTACTTCAAGAGCCAGAAAGTCCATGACTAACTAGCTGGTTCAACTTCTGTGTAAATTTATTGAGATACTTCTTAAAATTATACCATCATATGTTAAGAGTTTTAGTTCTTATCTCCCATGTTGTGCAAGCTGGACAGGCTTTGCTTTTAAAATGCTGAAAAAACATATAAATCCCATGTATAGCATTGTCTCAATTTTTAACTGGGATTACCAGCACTCTCTAAGTTGTTAAACTCCCAGCAGAAGCCTCACTAGTTTGAACTACAAGTGATTTGCAGTGATAGCACTGAGTTGTTCTTTATGCTGACTGGCTGTGGTACAGTGGCCCTGTGAGTTTTGCAGTGGAGTGTGGAGAGCAGAGGACTAAAAAAGCTTGGGACTCTGAATTCACTTCGGTTCCAGGCTGTGGATAGGTTATTTTTCAATAGCCCACTTCAGACAAAATATTATGCTTTCATCAGACCCAGCCCTGTTCTTGTTGCTCCCCATTGCCTCTCTCCACTTTGTTCCAGCATTCTCCTCAGCCTTCACTTTTCTGTCTGGCCAATTGCTGAGCAGCCTATTTATATTTAAGGAATTCAAACTGTTCTTCATTCTCCTGGCTTCTTGAGAGCAGATGGAGAAGCTCAGTTTTTTCTGTGATTAGACACCAAAATGGAGACAGCCCCTTTGCCCCTCCCAAAGCTTTCTGTCACAGCTGAAGGAAAGCTTTGCTGAGCTCCTGCAGCTCTGGACTGGAGCTGTACTTGTTTTGGAGGGATGATCCATGGGTTGACTGACATAGGGGACTTGAAACATGCCCTGTGCTTACCAGTGTCTCAGAAAATAATGATTGCAGCTTTTAGCTGTCTCTCCCTGCACAAACAGAAATTTCCCCAGAGCCTGAATTTGGTCAGATTGGTGCTTTTCTTTGCCAAGCTGAATTAAAGCACTCTCCTGATGCCTTTGCTTCAGGTGCATGATTGCTAATACTGATTCCTCCTTAACATGAGGAAGAACTTGTTCACATTGAGGGTGGCAGAGGATTGGAACAGGCTGCCCAGGGAGACTGTGGAGTCTCCATCTCTGGAGACATTCCAAACCCACCTGGATGGGTTCTTGTGTCACCAGCTCCAGGTGACCCTGTCGAGGCAGAGGGGTTGGGCTGGGTGATCTGCAGAGGTCTCTTCCAGCCTGAACAGTTCTGTGATTCTGGGATTCTCTGTTCTCCTTTACCTTGGCTAACTTTAGCTTGTACCATTCCCTATTCATCAATCCTGGAGTTGCTTCTTCATAGAGACGAGTGCTAAAACTTCTGTAAATGATGGGAGTATTTTTGTAACAAGGTCTAAACAAAGTAACTTCGTTCTTGGCAACAGCAGAACTCTTACAAGCACCAAAACCTCCAAATAAAGTCTAAAATAAGCTCGGTGATGCTTACAGGGAACATTTCAAACCAATTTTTAAGTTGGTAGTGGCACTAAGTGTGGGATTTGGTGCTTCATTGTTGCATGAATCTGTGACTGGGGCCCACTAGAAGCTCTGCCTACTAACTCTGCCTTGGAAAAGATAGAAATGTGCAGCTGTATTGTCAACAACAACTACCTCTAATTAGAGGAATAACCTTTTATGTTTTATAATGTCTCACAGTAGCCTTAAATACTGCAGTGAGGTCATTGCCCCACTTGAAGGCTCTGAGAAATGACATGACTTGCTAAAGGCTGTAAATAGCAATGAGAAATCCTTTCTTCCCAGCTCTGAGTAGAGCTGGGAATTTGACCATGTGCTAGCTGACTTGTGCACTGTGAGCCTTCATTGAACAGTCATTCCCCCACACCCCCAAAAAAAAAGAGTGAAGTGCAGACCCTTTCCTTTTAGGCAGCCCTTCTGTGCCTTTCCCTTTCTTTAAGCTGGTGTGGGACCATTCAGAACCACAAGCTGTGGGGGGCTTGGAGTAATCTGGAAAAGCTCTGAAAATACTTCTGGTGGCCCAAGGAAATGGACAGCATAGGATCAAGTGACCAAGGAAAAAGGGACTGTACCTTAAAGTGAGCATACAGCTGTAGTATCAGGAGTAGCATTTTTTCCTTTTGTCACAGATCTTCCTGAATCTAGCCCAGAATGTGCCAGCTGTATGGTCCAATCTTTGCTGTGGGTGATGGATCCTGCTCAAGCAGGTGTGTGGCATATTTATGTGATGCTGGGGTGCCACTGCCAGAAGGTCTTTTGTGTAATTTGTCCTCCCAGTGTCTCTGACTGTCTCTGGCTGGGCATCTGCTTGAACCTTGTAGCTCTTAGTGCTGGCATACTTCCATTATTGAGCCGATTTCTAATTTTAGATTGGTGTAATGTATTCCTTGAATTCCTTTCCTTCTTTCCTCCTTTCTGCTGGCTGACAAACTTTGACAAATGAAGATGCTAGTTCTCTGCAGTTAGCCTCTTGGTCGTTCATTTTCCTGTCACTTGAAGTCAGTAAATTTGGCTGTCTGACAGCAGTAACATTTTTGTTCTTATTTATGAAAAAGACATGGACAGGGTGTGCTTATGGTTTTTATCAAAACTTGTAGATTTAGAAGTATTCTTTATAGTCATCATTCTTTACTTGCAGATACTTTTGATGAAATTTAGGCAGTACTGGAGCCACATTTTTCTGAGTCCCCAGAGGGTCTTGATCCACGTGTGCTCTGAATGATGTGAACAGTTTTGTTCAGGGGAGGGAACAAAGTGAAATGTAACTTGTACTTGCTTTGAACTAGGTATGGATGTTAAAGCTGAATTTTGATGTATCTCTTTATTTCACATGAATGCCTTTTACTGGGGATTCACAACTGACACTTATTAGCAAGACAGAGTTGGCAGCTCCTGCACTGAGCTTTGAACACAAGTGATGACTCCTGTACATGTGTATGTTCTTTCCCTAGGTGCAATCCATGTTTTGTTTTCTTTCAGGTTTCTGAGCTTCTTGATCTGAAGCTCTCCAGTTTATTTTGAAAACCTTCCCAGAAACCTCACAAAACTTTAGTGGATTCTTTACGTTGTCTTGTTTCGAAAGGCAATTTATTATTCCAAGATGGAACCTGGGACAAGGAAGGTTCTTTGTCAGACTTAGGGCCTGTTTTGGTCTCACTCTGAATTGCTTTAAGTGGGCTTTGACAGGTCTTCAGATGATTTAGAATGTGGCTGGCTGAGTTCTTGATTGGCTTCTCAGTTCATACCTGTTGTACATGAGTTCATTTCCCTTGAGATCAGATCCGGTCAACTTAAGCAAGTGGAGTGGACTCCGGAGAGTTTGGTGAACAAGGGTTAACTCTTCCTGAGCTCTTAAGTCAGATGAGGCCTATTGGCCTTTTCTGGATCAAGTAGCCCATTGAGTTGGGCTGCAGGAGTTGCAGGCTTGGCTGTACAAGTGCTCCTAGGAGACAGCCACAGTGGTCATTGTTTGACCTTGTCAAATCTCTGAAGCCTGTGGATGACAGCCTTGACCCTGGCTGAGTTCACTAAGGGTTGCTGACTTCCCATTTGGTCCTTTGCACTGGATTTAGAGTGCACATTTCTTTACATTTCCACCAATTCTGACACCAAACCATTCCTGCCCTGGTCCTGGAATGTCATCCTGGGAAGGTCTAGTCCTTATATGATATCCTTGGAAGGCAGACTTTGTTCAGAGCAGTGGTATCGTTAATGCTTCTGGAATAAAAGATGAAATTTGTATTCAAGCTTATTTTTGGCTGGAGTTGTGTGTTGCCTTGGTTTTTTGAACTGTGTCTGAAAGTACTGATTTTTGCTTAGTGAGAAGGCTGTGTGTTGCTGTTGTTGTTTTGGGGTTTTTTTTAGTAAGCTTTGGAAGATTGTGCTACAAGAGTCTTTTTCAGGATAAATCAAAAATAATTCAGGATATTTAAAGGAGACTTCAAAGGGAGCCATTTGTGTGCTGTGTAACTCCTGATTGTCTGTGTCCAAGTGCAAATACCTACCTGTTTGATCAGATGAACTATTCACTTGATTCCACAGCCTGGAATAGACACCTGGACACCCAGCTCACACAGGGGCTCGTGCATTAGGTGGGATGAATCCTGCTGGTGTTGGCAGCCTGTATCCCAGTCAGAACTGTAAGTGGGCTGTGGCAGGACCAGAAGAGAATATCCCCAAGGCAGTGAGGCTTAACATGGGTGATGACTCATGATTACCACTTAGGTAATTCTAGTTAGATGCTTCATTCTCTTCCTTGACTTTATGTTTGCAGTTTCATTACTGGTTTGGGCTTTTTTGAGTGGTATGTGCCCATCTCTCCTTTGTGTCCAAGGCTAATAAAAGGCTATTCCAAGTTTACCTAAGAAAGTGAACTCCCATGGAGCACCCAGACACTGAGGCAATGGATGTGACATAAGCTCCTGACCTCAGCCAAGACCTTGACTTACATCAGCTTGCTCTGGACCAAAGCAAAGGAAATGGCTCCTGACAGCCTCATTGTTGCTGAAAAACCAAGAAGTATGGCAGTGCTAGTGGTGATGTTGAATGGATGGTACCATCTGGTGTGCTGGGAAAAGTATGCCAGAGCATAATTTCCATAAGAGTGTGAGCAAGGATGCAAGGAAACAAAGGCAGCTTTGACAGCCTTCCATTGGCTGGAATGTGTGTATAAAATCAGTTTTCTGATTCAGCAGAAGCTTTGATCTTGATCTTGTGTGATCTCCCATTTGTTTCTCTGTAGACCTTTATGTGTCCTCCAGTTTGGCTGTTTTGCCGGGTGTGCAGTCTCAATATTGTCCCTCCAGTTCCCAGTTTACCTTTTTGCCTTCTGTAGCTTCTACTGTCCCTTTCCCTTTCTCATTAATATATCAGACAACAGAAGATCTTGTCTGCTGAATCCTGAGGTATTAGCTGACGTGTTGTTGCTATGCTGAATGTAGCACTGTTTTGAAAGAAAGATTTTTAATAGCCAGCTCACTTAGTGTGAATTTCCAAGTGGAAGTAGGGCTGCACTGTAATAATTTATGAATAATCTGTGGTGACCTAGTTATTGGCTGTTTACTGCATAAATGTGCCTGTTTAGCCCCGTGGAAGGTCATGAGGAAAAATGACAAGAAGTTGCTCTGGACAGCAGCTTTCAAAGGGTTATCAAGTTAGAGCTTCAGAGACGAGGCTGGCTGTCAAGCTGTTAATATGGAAAACACTTCCTTCTTCAAGTGGAACTGTTCTTCTTGACCTGGAAGCCAGAAAAGCAAATTATTTTGGTCACCTTTGAGGGGAAAGAACCCTGCTCTTGGTAGGCAGGGCCCTTTGTTCAACAAACTGGACAGATGCACAGGACAGGCCTTTGGTGGTACAGAAGACACTAAAATATCATCTAAACCTGATTAAACATTGTGTAAGATCCATGTTTGACTGTCTGTCTGACTGAAACTTCTTTTCCTCTCTTAAGTGTTCAGTGTTATTCAGTGTAAACCTGAATTGCCTCCTGGGCAGCACAGTAGGCTTTAAATATATCTAAGAGAAACAAATATAAAATTATTTTCCTGGCATAGACATTGACTCTTGCAGCACATGAGGAGTCTGTATTATACATGATTATATATAACTATGTGCACATATGCTGTCAAGTCTCAGCAGAAGGAGGATCAAGGAATCACCTTCCAGGAAAGGCAGAGGATCCTGACTTGCTCTCTGAATGGGAGGCTACTCTAGAACAGGCAGACAATCTGTCTCTAGAAGGTGCATATCAAATATGCTGAAACTTAGACGTCTTTAGCTTTGAGTTTATGTCAGCTGAAGTCATGGATTCCTATTGTGGAACGGTCTTTAATTTTGCTCAGAGACACAAAAAGCGTAATTTGGTTGGCTTTCAAACTAAAGAGAAAAAGAGGCTGAGAAAGAATGGAGTTGTACTGGTGGCTTGTACCCAACTGTTTTGAGGTAATCCTGTTAGCAGTTCTTTGAAATGTGACACTGAAGTAACTCCAGGTAAAGAATCTTGTAAAAGATTCCAGTGGATGTTTTATTCTGTTTTTAAAGTCTTTGAATGAGATGTAAACTTCATTTAACTTATTTCTTGAAAGATTTGTTTTTACCACAGAGATGTATTTGTTGGGGGGGAATGACAGTGGTTCTGCTATCTCCTTGAAGGGTCTTTCCTTGAATTTTGGCAAAAACGTCATGGAGGCCATAGGCATTATCATTTGCTTTTAAAAAAATATCACCTGTCATTGCTTGCTAGGCTTGTTCTTTGTTGTTAGAGCAAAGAATTTATACATAGCACTGTCAAGTGGGTAGCTGGACTTTTGCCAAGCTGTGCAGTGAAGGGATTCAGGCACAGCACAGATTGGGAGCTGAGCTTGCTCTCCTTACACAGTCGAGGAGCTGGCACTGTGAGAGGCAGCTTGCTGATCCCTCTGTGCACATTGTAGCAAACCCTTTTGTACTTTTGCAGCTGAAGAAGATCGGTGGAGGTGGCTTTGGGGAGATCTACGAGGCAATGGATTTGCTGACCCGTGAGAATGTGGCCTTGAAGGTGGAATCAGCTCAGCAGCCCAAGCAAGTTCTCAAGATGGAAGTGGCTGTCCTGAAAAAGCTGCAAGGTAAGGCAAAAAGCCATTTGGAAGTACTAAAAGTGCATGTTAACTATTAGAATCCAAAGTTGCAAATGGTTTTTATAGTTTTCTCTTCAGCTTCCATCTATATGTGATGTCCTGTTAAGTCATCCAGCTCAGAAAGTTGTTACATTCTGCAACTCAAGTGAGATCCAACAACAGGGACTATTTTGTCTGCCAGGATATAAGGACAATGAGGAGATTTAGACTGAACTATTGGTCCACTGGTCTGTGCAATCTAGTGATACTGATTAGAAAATAAGGAATAGAGGGAGCAGCATCTGACTAAAAAATGAGGTTGCCTCCCAGAGGACATGGAGCACTAAAGCATGACAGAGTCTCCAAGTAAAATGGTTGACTAGTAGAGAAATGCAAAAAGTGGACAACAGGAGGTATAGGGAAACTGACTATTAACTAATTTTTCATGTACCTCACTGTCCTGAAGGCAAAGAGTGAAGTGATGTGCCTGTTCTTAATGAGGGTGGAAAGGAGCTGTCTTCATGCAGTTGTTCCTGGCTGAAGGAGGGGGGCTTCTACTAAAAAGATTGTCATGGAGGGATGTAAACAAGGAATTTCTAAAACTGCCTTTGAGGAACTGAGAACTGCTGTTGCCTGAAGGGCATTGTGCATGGATTTCCTTTTTAAGGCAAAGCCAGCTATTGCCAGGTACAGTTTATGTGTTATAGTATAATACACATTTTTAGAGATGTTCCTTTCTGCAGGATTCCCACTTGGGCTGAGGAAACACCTGCTGAAGCACTGAGTAGGGTCCTTATCACCAGGGCTCATGCTTCAGAGATAATGTTGTGGCCCTATGAATCTGTACCATTGCCTCTGTACAAAATCTCCAGAGATTGAACTGAATTCAAGGGTGAGACTGTTGCAGGCCTTGTGAAATGAGTTACTCAATGTTTGTGACAGATTGCCTCTAGGTAAAAGCCAGTGAATTATTTTTGAAGGTCAAATAGTTTTCCACATTTCAGCTCTCCCAAGAGGAGGACTGATAAGGCCTCTTTTGAATACTCTGGATTGTAAAAGATGCAGCTGAGCTGTGTAAAGGAGAAATCAGCCCAGGTCATTATGAGGACTTGTTGATCTGTGAAAGGCCTGGGATACACAAGCTCCCAGAGAGGAGCAGAGTGGGTGTCTGAGGTCTGGACACACTGCCATGAGGGCAAGTAAGGCTGTGATTGAGATTTTTTTTGTTTGGATGTACACTTCAAACTGCTCTGAATTGAGTGAGGGCAGGACTGTGTGGAATGATGGATTTTAGAGTACCACAAACAATGCTGTCATGCTGGCCACTGCCAATAGGTGCTGCATCCAGGGTAGGGAATGCTTGAAAAGCATGAGCTGAAATCACTAAAGCAGGACTAGCATCAGAAGATGTTGACTAATACTTGTGTTTATTTCTGGAAGATTTTTGAGAAAACCAAATGCTTGAAAAAACACCCACATTTGTGTACAGAATGATGCTGGTAACTGGGGAGAGGGAGTGGTGGTATATGGAACTAGGAAAAGCCCCTTGGCAAAGCAGTTAGTAAATATTCAAGAAAAGGACAGAAAAGACAGAAGAAGCAGAATTGGCTGTGCATCAGCTATCCTGTGTAAGAATGACACATTACTTCAGCCATGTTTTTACAAATCAAGCTGTTCTGTGAGGAATTTAGCTTTTTTTGGTTAAAGGTTAATCCCCAAATGCTTTACTGAAATAAATGATAAAGTTAAAATAAGAAATTGGGTTGAGAGCATGGGGAATCACGTATTGTGTATGTTTTCACTGTGAGTGTTGCAAAGAGGTGAGAAACATTTCAGGGAGGGAGATACTGCCTTTTTCCAACAGTTGGTGGGTAGAGTAAGTTTTTGGTATTGTCATAGGTGATACAGTCAGTTCATGGATATCCAGAAGAAAAACAAGGGAACAATATTGTCTAAAATTCCTCTGTACTTTTCTGGTAGAATTGAAAATCACAATCCCTCTTAAACAGTGCAACTTTATGGTTTTCTATTTAGGTGTCACACCAACCTTAAGGGACTTATGAATGAGCTGCTGCTCTTTCCAGAAGTTGTGATGAGAATCTTACAAGTTACTAGAGCTCAGCAGAGTTTGGGATAGGGAAGGTTGGCCATTGGCCCATACTGCAGACTGGTTTGGGTACAGCCTGACCTCTGAGTGCAGTAGCTCCTGGCTGGTGTGGACTGCAGGCTGTTGCCAACAGTTAGGATTTCTGGGACAGTTTCTGGAATAGTCACATAGGGAAACACAGCTCCAGGTAGGTCCCTCACAATGTCCTGCACTAGCAATCCACACAGAGCAGCTGGGGAGCCAGTCAGGGAATAACTCTTCTAGAGGGTCTCTGAACCTTCAGATAAACACCATGTGTAGTTTTCTGCTGTGAGGGTGGTCATGTGCTGGAACAGAGAGATGGCTGGAGATACTGAAAACCCAGCTGGATGTGACCATGGACAACCTGCTCTAGCTGTCTCTGCTTGAGCACGGCCATGGACTGGATGATATCAACAGGTCCCTTCCAACACAAATGGCTCTGAGATACTGGAGCTTGGCTGTGTGAGATCACTGCCATGTCAGTATCTCTAACCTGCTCTGTAGAGTCATTTTGTTCTGCTCATACTTGATTTGAATTTTCTGGATGTATAGTGGATGTATAGGATGCAGAGTTTTCTGCATCTTTTAGATGTATTAATATGTTTCCCAAAGGCAAAATTCTTTCTAACTTGCATTGTTACTTGCAAGGATCATAAGTTGTCTTCTGACCAAACTTCCAAATCTGTTCACTGTCTTGGGTCTGTGAAACACCAGCAATGGTGCACTTTTATGCTTTGGATGAAACACAATTGAGAAGTGAGCTTATGGAGTTTCTTGTTCCAGCAGGTGATAAGCTGAAGCTCTCCGTTTCCTGTTGTTGCACCTTTACCCAAGAAGTTTTTAGCAGCATTTGTGTCTTTTTCTTGCCTTCCATAGACCTTATTAGTCAAAATCAAAACCTGATCCCACAAAGCTGCTGTAGAATATTTCCTTGTCCAGGCTGGACTTGCAGGGCTCAGGATATTCTGTCTGGTGCTACTCTATCTGACCACTTCTAATCAGAGCACCACAAGATAGCTTTTTATTTTAATCCTTGTGGAGCAGTGTTTGCCTTACATCGTCTTGTTGCTCCTAGAGAAGCTAGTAGAGAATTACACTACTAGGGTTGAAAATCTTACCAATAACAAATTCAGAAACTGTTTCAGGGACAGTTAGGGCACATCTGCACAGTGAATTTGTGCATGAATACAGCTTCTCTGTCAGAATACTATTTTTGTGCCAAGCCCTCATTTTATTCCCTTAACCACTACTGCAAAACTAGCTTTAAGTGAGGGGTGTGTGTGTGTGATTGTACCATTTGCACACAATCTTAACATAATGGGATTTTCTACTTTGCAGTCAAGCACTTTGAAACCAAGCCTAAGCTGCAGTGACAAAACCCTTCCTGCAGATTGTCTCCAGCAGGGAAAGTTGCTGGTGCAGTTGGACCTGCCAGTGTTTTGCTGTGCAGACAAGCCTTTGGATCATATACATTAAAAAGTAAATGGAAATAAGATCTGTGTGGCTAAGTGAAGGAGTAACTTGAATACCCAGAGAGCAAGAACAGCTTTGGCTGGGTTTTCTGTGTTTCAGCCTCTGAAGCAATGTCTCCATTAGTGAGCAGTGCAGTACCTGCAGGTCAGTGGGGAGCAGCAGTTGCTCATGCCTGTACATCTCCAGCAGATATGGCTTGGGGGTTTTACACTGTAAACTTCATGGCTTTATTGGGATTTTGATTTGGGTTAGTTCTAATCTGCCCTCCTGTCTGAGGGTGCATTTGTTGGTTTGGCCTCTCATTTAGGATTTTGGGACTACTTGGTATGCTCCTGAAATAGAACTTCATGGTCTGTTTGCTCAGAGAAAACCTTACATGACCCAAAGCCACTCTGGGAGCACTGACACATGGTAGTTGGGATGATTTAAGGTAGTATGGGGGCTTTCTTTAAAACCTCATTGCTTCTGTAAACCAGGACTCTGAGGCTCCTGTTTTTTTTGAATCATGAGGAGAAAAAATGTGATGGTTTCCTATCATTGAACATATGGAAGGGAGAGTACTATCACATCTGAATGAGCAGATGTTTTTCCATCTCCTCAATGATTTTCTAACCCTTTGAAATACAAATGGACAGTGATCTGCCTGCTCTCCCTGTGATTTTTTTCCCAGTGCTGGATTTACTGCGGAGCAATATTCAGGTGGCAAAGGAGCATCAGTACTACCTGGACTCAGTTTCCTGTCTCTGAGATCTTTGAGGTTAATCAAAATGCCACATCTCTGTGAGACCAGCTCTGGCATAGCTTTTGGGGTGCTTGGCTTGGGCTGTCCCTATCAGTCTGCCTTTCTGACAGAAGCCTTAATTGCAGAAATTGTAAACCAGTATCTCTGATTAAATCCAGTGGGCTGCTGCAGAGAGAGGTTTGGAAAGTATCTTAGGAGCCAAACCAGGAATTGTGTTCTCTCTAGATGCTCAGCTGGGGCTGTGTGAGGCTCAGAAGCAGATGCTTTGAATTGAAAGGCATTCTCCCTGTCCTTACCCACTTCTTGGTAGGTGTCTCTGGGAGCACCCTGGGGACCTGTGAGACCAAAACAGTGCTGCACAAGGATCTGTCACAAGGAGTGCAGTTTGTATATCTCCTAGTCCATAGGCTCTCTAAATATGGCCACAACATTCAGTCCCCTATGCTGAGATTCTCTTTGGAGCAGCCTAGCAGGTTGTAATTTAAAATGGCCAGATTATTTTTGTGCTGAGCAATGTTTTCTGTTCATCTGCAGTGGCAATGTTGCCCTGGTGTGAGGTTACAAGGCCTTGAGTATTTGCTTTTGATCTCTCTTGGCTGCCAGATATTGCTAAGCTCTCTTCAGTGTGTTGTTTTCTTTGTAAATGCCTTCTTTTCAGTGTAACCAGTTCCATTGTGTAGGACTCTGATTAATATTATTCTGCAGTGCAGAGATCTTCTGCATATTGAGTAGTTGTGCAAGATGCAGCCTGGTCACAGGCAGTGTAGTTTTTGAGTACCTGAATTTGTTACAGCAGATCCTGTACTGCTTGTTCCCTCTTTAAGAGTTTCCTAGCAAAATAATGGAAGAAGAGGAACCTTGCTTTTCTTACTTGCTGGTCCTAGGGGTTTTTGTTCTTATTACAGGTGAGTTTTTTTGTGTTAAAGTGGTGCCTTAGTGCACCTTAATGCTCTATGATTCAGTTTCTTTTACTTTTGTAGACACAGTTTATATGTTTCTACAATATTTTTCTAGGTGGATGTAAGCAAGCTCTCTGCAAAGACTAGAAAACAGAGTAAATTGCCCTTGTCAGGCTTTTAGGCCATCACAGGGTGGCAGATTCACAGACTTGCTGTAACTTCAGCCTCTCTACCCATCACTGCATTTTTCCATGTGGAAGTGTTTGAATGAGCTGGCATTTGTTACACATGATTTTTATGCTATGGTGCCATTGGGTGGGGGAAGGTCATGGCAGGGCTGAAAAAGGATTTAAACCACATTTTTTTGAGATTGTGTTGAATTTTTGCTCCAGTAGTATTGTGTCTTGACCTGTGTGGGATCTATTATCAGTACTCCTCTTCAAGTAATGATAATTTAGTTTAGGGAAACAACTAGAGGAAATTATGCTGTGCAAGGTCAGGTAGTTTTAACTTTAATTGATTAGGGGACAATGACCAACCTTTTGGGTTTGTGCCTATTAGTTCACTGATTTTTTGCAGAAGCAATAGCAAGCTTAATCCAGTTGGTTAAATCCTAGCTGATTACTGTTGAGTAGTGTAGTTATTTAAGCCTTACTTCCAGCAGAGAATTTGTCTTCTTTCATGTTCAAAACTTTGTTCAGCTGAGTTGACAAGTCCCTGAAGTCTGGCTGGTTTGTCTGGCCAGAGATGAAACTTGGTAACTGCAGAGGAAAGAAATCTATGTGAGCCAGCTCTGCCAAGCTAAAGGCAGCATTTTCAAGTAAAGTTAGATGATGAAAATAACTCTCATTTCATTTTCTAGTCCTGATGAATCCTCCATTTCTTTACAATATTTGCACAGAAGTTAATTCAATATCCCCACCATACAAAACCTGTGATAAGCTGATAAACCTGACACTGACAGGCAAATAAAGAAGAGTCTGGGTGTAAAATGTACACTATAATGTAGAGCATTGAGAAACAACTGCAGCTTTCCAAATACCAGTGAGAGCAGTTGTACAGCTACATGTCCATTGCTGTTCATATCATTGAGACCCCAGCAGTGCCAAGTGCTCAAACAAGTTATGTTATGTTTAGTGACCTAAGCACTTGGGCTTTTCCCAGTGTGTGACACAGATCCAGAAGAAAATTTAGGCTCTCAGGGAAGACCTCTGGAGGTCTCTAGTACAACCTCATGCTCCAGGCAGAAAAGAAATAGATCTGGTTGCTCTGGCCTTTTGTCAGTGAAGTTTTGAATCCCACAGCCTCTTTGGGCCCCTGTTCCAGGGTTTCACCATGCTCATGGAGGAATAAAGAAATAGCATCTAATAGGAACTTCCCATATTGCAGCTCATGCCCAGTGCCTCTCTGTGCCTCTGTCATGGGTGGCTGGCACTAAGTGCCACACAGCTGTTCACTCAGCACCCCTGCCCCCATGGGATGGGGAGGAGGGCAAAAATATAAAAGCCATGGGCTGAGATAAGAACAGTTTATTAATTGAAATAAGAACAATAACAGTAGTAATGAAAAGGGAGATAAGAAAATGGAAGGGGGGAATAAAACCCAAGAAGTACAAGTGATGCACCACCCTCTGAGCAATGCCCAGCACATTCCCAAGCAGTGGCTCCTGGTGAATCAGCCCCAGTTTTTATACCCAGGATGACATCCCATAGTAAGCAGGATCCTTTTGGCCCATTCAGGTCAGCTGTTCCAGCTGTGCTCCTGCAAGGCCCCAAAAAACTCTCTCAATGAAGCTTTTAACAGAGCTCATGGTTGTTCATTTAGACACACAGGAGAAACACCAACAAGATCTTCTCAAGAGATTTGAACAACAAAATAGCTTTACTGGTAGCTTTAGAAAATCAGAGAACTTTGGCAAAAGGCTAGGAGCAGCATTCAATCAACACAAAACACTTCTCAAAGCATTGACTTAGCTCACTCAACTTCACAAACTCGAAGCCCATTTGATTTTAAGTTACTGAGAAAGAGGGAATTAGAAGAAGGAGAAGGACAGAAATGATACAGAGAAGGACACATACAGCTACCAGCTCCTGGGTTCCACCAATGTTCATCTGATAGAAACTCCAAGAGGAGGTGGGGTCAAGATGTGCTTTGGCCTTAAATAGCTCTTGGCCTTCCTGGGCCCTTCTCCCAGGTGTGACTTCTGGTCACTTGGCCACTCAGGAGCTGGGTTAGGGGCTCCAGGGATGGGGTGTGGGGCATTTCCTCCAGTGTGACAATTGGCAGCTCTGTCAGGCTGGTATGCTGGCTCTAGGGGTGCACTGCCAGGCCAAGGCCCAACCTGCCCTGCCCCACACACGTGCGCCCTAAAATATCTCGAGACATCAACCTTTGCAGTGTCTCACAGCTCCCTCCTGGCTTCTTGTGCAGCTCCTGACTGGCAGAGCAGGGGAACACTGAAAAGTCCTTGACTTAGGGTAGGAACTAAGCAACAGCCTAAAAAACACTCATATGTTATCAACACTGTTCTCATCCTAAATACAACACACAGCACTGTAACAGCTACTAGGAGTAAAATGAACTCCGGCCCAGATGAAACCAGGACAAGCTCTGAGGAAATTCAGGCTTCATCTTCTTGGCATTCTTGGACCAGCAGAGTTTCCCTTCTGCTGCCTTCCTAAAGGCTGAACAAACCCAGTTCTCTGGCACTTTCTGTTAATGTTACATTTTCCTTTCCTTGCCACCATCCTGGTGGCCCTGCTGAACTCGTGATGTTGGTATTGTGCAGGAGAAAATGCAAGAATTGGTAAGGTAACAGTAAAAAGAGTAACAATTGCTATGAGATTTATGATAATTCATGCAGCAGAAGTTACTTCAGTGTTTTGGGTGAACTGATAGGAATGAGACAGCTACTCCATGGAGGTGAATCACAGAATTTTAGCATAAAATTAAAAGATTACATTTTTAAACTTCTTTGTGGAGAAGAGTGGTTACTGATTTTCTGGTGAAAACACAGGAAATATGGAGTCTCTTACAAAAAAAACCAACTTCAAGTTGCAACAATAATGTCACATATTTCCTTCTTAGTATTTATTTGATTCGTTTCATTGCTGCATTGAAAATACATTAGGGATATTTAAGAACTTAAATGAGTAGAAGATTGGAATGAATATTGGTGTCCACCAGTTTGAAATTGATCCTTGTGAAAAAATAGACTCAAAAAAGGATCATAATTTAGGTTCTTTTAGGGCCTGTGTAATGAAAGCTTTTCATGTAATGAAAATTTTAAAGTATTCAAATGGGGACTTTAATCATATCTCTACAAGGTGATGAATATCTCTCCAAGGGTTGAAGGGGTTCTTATACATGAGAACATAATTATTAACTGTCATTTTTAAGTTTCTTCAGAAAAGGAATGGTGAAGACCATTTCAGTGACTGAAATCTTTCTTACCCCATATTATATGGGACATTATTATATTCATTGTAGTTAAAAGACTGCAGTAGAAAGAATATTTTTCTATGGCTGAACATTAAAATTTTGCCTTAACTAAATGCTTGTCAACAAAATAAAACACTTTGAAACTTTTCTCAAGTCAGTGCTTATGAACATTGGGCTGATGTATTCCTCTAGTGTAAGGTAATTAACTGGCCAAAACTCTTTATAATCTATTGCCCTGTTTTTTGCTTTGTTTTAGTACCAAACAAAAGCAGATACAGAGCATATTTTCTATGGTATAACTTGTGACCCTCTGGAATATCTGGGTGATTGTTGAGCAGAGCAGTCTAGCAAAGGAGCAAGTGTCATCTGGCAGTTGGTGCAGTCAAAGGGTCGTGATGCTTCCCATACCAAGTACACCTTGGGAAAAAAAATACATTCCCCCCCTCCCTTCTTTCTTTTCTGGGTTCAAATATGCTTTGCTGCTCTCTTCTATGATCTCCATGCTCGAGGAGGGCATGTGTGAGAAGAGAGGCTATTTCCTGCTGCCTTAAAGGGAATTCATGGATGGAATGACAATTCCAGCATCCTGTCTGCACAGGAGGTAATTAACACGATTGTTCTTGTGTGCTTCATAATTCTGATCAGCCTCAGGACTGAGCTGCAGGAATCCCAAAATCACACCTGACTGTCAGCCTCCATCTGCTACTTCAGCATGGCATGAACTGCTCCAGGAGAGCAAACAGTTGTAATCTGGTGCCTCCTTTAGATGACTAATGAGTGAAAGCCTCTGGAACCCAGAGGCTTTGGTGCTGCAGGCATTCATCCATCCTGTAGGACTGGCTGGCTGTGCATGCAGCACTTCTAAATGTGGCCTGCCTTTCCTACACTCTCTTATATTCTTTTTGTTTCATGCAGAAATGGGCATAGTTTTCCTTCACCTCCTTTCTTCTATTTTCCTGGTGTTGCTTGTGTTGCAAGATAGTGCATGGCAGAGCTGTTCCAGGCAGAGCCTAAATTCCCAAGACCAACTGGTTTGAGCCTGTTTTAGACTGGAAAGGAGGATTCAGTATAAAATCATGTCAGTTTGGGGATGCAGGTAATCAAGAATTGTCAGTCCATTCATCATTTTCAAAAATTGTAGTAAGCAGAAACACGTTATTATCCTAAACAAGCAAAAAATTCTTAATAATAATAAAAATTAAAATGCTTTTTCTTTCTGTAAAATGTTGTGATCCAGAAAGTAGTGGTGTTATGGAGGAAACTGATTTAAAAGAATTTTTAGAAATTAGCAAGGATATTTCTTAAGTCATACTGCTGGACACTACCTCTCTGGTTTCACTGAAATTAGTGATTTAGGTGGGCAGATTCTCCCTGGCAGAGGGTTGGTTTTTAATGCTTATCTGTAGTTTTGCAGCAGCAAAAAGCACGTGGTGTCCGTGCTTTGCAATTATTTAAAAAAATAAAAGCAAGTAAAAAAAAAAAAAAGAGTAATTTACCCTTTTCACCACACAATAGCTCTCATTGTCACTAGAAACAGTCACTGTGTTTTGGCTTGTGCCTCAATATCCATCCCCTGGTGCTCTGAAAGGCGAACAAAGCAAGTGGGACTCAGTGTAAATCTGTGAATCATGGCTGGGATGAGTGTGGGCTTGCTCCTGTCCATCCTCTCTGCCACCTGTGTGGGTGGCCAGTTTGCTGAAGCGCAGAAGTGTCATGAGATCCTAAAGAAACAGAACTGATTCTTTCTGAGGTTGACTTTGTAGTGACAGCTCTGGCTCTGAGGGTCCCTTCACACTGGCAGGCAGCACGGCCAGCCCTACTGGGACATGTGGCACAAAGGTGGGTGGGACAGCTGAGGCTTCCTGGTCGTTCCTTCTTGGCAATACCCACACCAGGATGCGTTCTAGATCCACACAGTATCTCAAGGGGTTTCCTCAGGAAACCAAAAACCTGTCAAAATCAACACTGAATTTGCAATGAGCTTGTCAACAGCAGAAAACCAGTGGCACCCAGTATCTGTAGCCACCCTCAGGCTGGTATGTGAGAAACAGGGTCAAGGAAGAGCATGTGCCCAGTAGGAGCAAGGCCAGGTGACATGGGGAAAATACAGACATGCTGCTTGCCACTGCAGGGAGAAAATTCATGCAGCCAAAGCTCAGCTGGAGTTAAAGCTGGCCAGAATTGCCGGGGACAATGAAAAGGATTTTTTTTCAAATATCTTCATGGAAATAGGCAGTGTAGAAATAACATCAGCCCCTTGCAGGATGGGGATGGTCACCTCACAGAGACAGGGACAAGGCAGAGGTGTTTAACACATTCTTTGCCTCTGTCTTCAACACGGCTGATGGACTAAGGGGGTCTCAGTGCCCTGAGCTTGGAGGATCTTGACTGTGAGAATGATCAATTCCCAGTTGACCCTGAAATTGTGCAGAGTCTGCTGCTCCAGCTGGGTCCCTACAAATCTGTGAAGGAATTCAGCCAAGAATCCTCAAAGACCTGGCTGATGTCATTGCAAACCCTCTCTCAATGATTTTTGAGTGGTCTTGGGAGTCCAGAGAGGTCCCAGCTGACTGGAAGCTGGTGAATGCTGTCCTGTATTTCAGGAAGGGAAAGAAGGAGGACCCCAGAAACTACAGGCCTGTCAGTCTCAGTTCAGTGCCTGGTGAAGTTACTGAGAAGGTGATTCCAGGAGGCACTGAAAAACAGCTGGGGCAACCCTGGATGCTCAGACTGGGGAATGAAATGCTGGAAAGCAGTGCCATGGAAAGGGGCCTGGGGATCCTGGTCCATGGCAAGTTGAACATGGGTCAGCAGTGCCCTGGCAGCCAGGAGGGACAACCTGTCCTGGGGGCATCAGGCGCAGCATGGTGTCTTAGTTTGGAAAGACAGGTGTCTACTAAGAAAGGCAGGAGCCTCCCCTGAAATGGAAAATCTAAACCCCCTCCCTTTGAATTGCTATAAATTTTAAATGAAGGGGGCTCTCTGGCAAAAATATGGGAGCAGGAATAACAGCTCTTTATTAGGGAAGAAAATAAAAAGATAAAATAAACAATGCAGTAAACCAAACCAAAACTGACAGAGTCAGAATATGACCTGACACCCTGTGGGTCAGGGTGTTGGTAGCAGTCCCATTGGAATTGTGGCTGCAGCCCTCCTGCAGTGTCAGGGGTGGTTCTGCTGGAGCAGGGATCCTGTAGCAAAGGTGTAGTCTTCCTCTGAAGATCCAGTGGAAGAAGAGGCAGCTGGTCCTCTGGGAAATCCAGTGGAGAAGCCGTGCTGGTGTTCCAGAATCTCCAGAATCCCCAGATTATATCCAGGTAGGAACACTTGGCTCCTCCCTCTGGGCAGAGCATCTCCCAATGTGATGCTGTAGTTCTTATCAGTCATGTAGTGACATTCAATAGCTGTTATCAGCATATGTCTCCCGGACAGAGGAGGAATTGAGAATCTGACTCCATGTTCTCAGAAGGCTAATTTATTATTTTATGGAATATATTAAAGAATGCTATACTAAGCTATACTAAGGAATAGAGAAAGGATACTTACAAAAGGCTTAACAAGATACTAATGAAAAAATCATGACTCTCTCCAGAGCCTCGACACAGCCTGACTGTGATTGGTCATTTAAGTTAAAACAATTCACATGTTGGATAAACAATCTCCAACCATATTCCAAAGCAGCAAAACACAGGAGAAGCAAATGTGATAATATTGTTTTTGTTTCTCTCTGAGGCTTCTCAGCTTCCCAGGGGAAGAATCCTGGGCAAGGGGATTTTTCAGAAAAATATGATGGTGACCAGGGAATTCATGCCTCATCCTTCCCCTTCCGAGAATCCAGAGAGCAAACCATCCCAAATCCATTACAGGTCAGGGTCTGAAACCACAGCCTCTGCTCCCCCCCGAGGACCAGCTGAGTAATGTGGGCTGGCTGAGTTAGTTTGATTTTGCCTGCATAGGTGTAGTTTGTACTAACATCATGCCAGAACTTGACACTGAATGGCCCCAATTTTTTTCTTTCTGTTGTTTTATGAAATTGCTTTTATGTTTCAGTGGAGTATTTCCATAAACATCTTTGTTTTTCAGTTGTCTCTGACTATAAAAATCAGGGTTTGCTCATGTTGAGGTAGCATTAGATTAGCTGTTTCAGGGTAAGCAGTGCTAGTAGGTAAATGTGGTGGTGGTGGTGTGTACAAGTCAGCTTGTACTGAGTAAAGTTGGTGTAATGAACTGAGCTCAGTTTTTTATGCATAACTCCTTACCTGATACCATTTTATGGGTACCAGCCCTGAATCAGAAACCATTTCTCTAAACATCATGATCACAGGGTTGTTATCTTGTGTTCTATTCTGTTCATTTCTGTTTCTTTTCAGGGAAGGATCATGTTTGCAGATTTATTGGCTGTGGAAGAAATGAAAAGTTTAATTATGTGGTCATGCAGCTTCAGGTGAGTTCTGTCCTTTGCCTCTCCTGTCTGTCCAATAGAGATGGCATCACTGGGAAGGATTTACACTGAGGGAATAAGGGCAAGCACTGGTGTAAAGACTTGGTTGTACACAGAAAGAGGGTGGAATGGAAGAGGGTGAGAAGGGCTGGTGCTGCTCTTGATATCCCTTGGGATGGCTCCAGTCGTCAAGATGTGCTAAAATATTTCATAGCTCTGCTTTTCTGTTTAAGATGGCTTTCTGTCAATTTTCTGGGGAAAGCACTCAATTCAGAATGCTCACAGGAGCAACCCACAGCATTGTGCAGCAGTGGCAGCTCTTTGGAATACCTCCTGCTGAGCTGTGATGCTGCATTCAAAATATGCCTGGTATCAGAGCTCAGAGTGAGCCGTGGTGTCACAGCAGCAGCACAGTTTCTCTGTGAAAGGCCGTGATCTCTGGCTCCCCTCTCTCTCCCAAGCTCAGCAGTAACTCTGCTTCTGCTGTGGAAGTGTTTACTCCTGTTTGAACACTGCTGATATCAAGTCAATAAGGACAAATACTTGGGTAGCTACCACATGGTGACTGCACTGCTAGGCAGTAGGTGAAGCAAAACAGGTACCAGCAAATCCCAGTATTTCTTTAAAATAATCTTCTGATTCTTTTGTTGTTCTGCTTTGCAAGGCAGTTGTATAAAACCAGTAAACTCCTGGTGCTTGATTTTGCCTTTTAGGCACCATTGGCATCCCAACTGCTGTTATGGATAGAAAAAACCCTTTACTTTCTAAACAACCCTGGCTACTGCTGCTGCTGCAGTGTGAACATGAATATGATTCATGAAAGGGCTAGCCTGGAGCTCATGGAAGAACAAGGCTTCTACCCTCCCAATCCTGTCCTTACCAAGCCTGATAAAAGAGACTTTATCTTGGAAAGAAATTTCTCTGCATGGATTCTCTTACTTTCTAATTTGTTCTTGACTATGTAACCGAGCTCGTAGAGTAGGCAGAGCTAAAAATAATTTCATTATTTGCAGATGAAGATGTTGATACATAAGGCACTAGCTAGTTCTGCACCATCACTGTTCAGGCTAAAATTCTCCTTCAACTTCAAGACCTGCTGAGACATGGTTTATCACGTGTCACTCTGAATGTTGTGTACTGCAGTTCTCCCTTCAGTCACCAGGACTGAGGCTTCCACTCCCAAGTTTTGCAACTCGTTGCATCTGCACTGGTCCATAATCAGCCTGAGTGTTTATTTGGAAAATAATGCTCATTTTGTGTCTTTTCCTGGTAGCAATAGCAGGTGGGGAAACTTACAGCACATTTCAGTGTGCAGCGCTGAAAAAATGAGCCTTGCTTTCCATATTATCATTGGATAAGAGAGCTGGTGTTCAAGGAGCAGCTTTACAGTGGAAAGCAAGATCTGCTGTCAGTTCAATAACTTGGATGTTTCAGAATAGCAGTGACAAAGCTGTGCTGCCTCTAGTAAAGTGTCACAGAAATTCAAGAAGATAACCACTAGAGAGGTGGTTTAGTTTGATTTTCTTCATGATAAGGAGCAAACCTGGGTGGTGTGCCATGGCTTGGCTGTATCTATGAGCTGGCCTGTGTCAGGTGTGATTCTTCAAGGGTCCAGAGCCTGAAGTGAAACATGGCTCAAAACAATTTGAGAGACTTGTCATATGCTACATGAGCCAGCTAGCACCATGATTGTGTCTGTACATAACTTCAGAACTGCAAATAAGTGGATGAAGAGATGGCATTTGGAGAGCAATCTCTCTTTTCTTCTCAGCTGTTTGGATTTTTTTATATATTTGCTGTTGGGAATTATGCTTGAATTCATGTGGACTTGTATTACAAGCATATGTCTTCTATTGATGCTAGATGTCTTCTGTATATGTCTTTACAGAAGCAGAATCAAGAGATTCTAAAGCATAGCAATGAACAGCATGTCCCTATAGCTTTTATTCCTTGTGAATGTTCTCTGAAACAGCAGGCTCCTGTTCTAGTGTTTTTAATGAGTTGGTAAATGCATTAGTTCTGTGGGTTACAAGAGCACTCTGCCATGGAATACAGTCATTTTAGTAGCTTCTCTTTACAAAGCTAAAGAGGTACAGACAAAACTGAGATGACAGACAGGAAATAACACTGGGATTTTTTCTTGCATTTACTCTGTCATTTTTTCCTTTTTCTTTCCTAAATTGTCTTGATTTTCATGCATAGCTGGTAGCCCTTTTGTTTTTCCTCAGAGATTTAATTAACTGGAGGTAAATTAGCAATTTGTTTTGATAAGTATTAAGTCAGTGGAAAAATCCTCCTCTCCTGATTTTGGGTATGATTTTCTTGATAGACAACTTTCCCCATTGTGGTGTTGCCACAACAATGCTGGCTTGAGCTTGAACCAGACAATGTGTGCTAGGAAGTTTCTGATGAAACTGCAGCACCATGACCTGCTGATGGAATTTTTACTGCTTTAATCTTTAGAAGGCTCAGAGAGCAGTCAGAGGTTGTGCTAAATTCAGCTTCTGTATGGTCTGGGTTTAACAGTGAGGAGATGCTGGTCTCTCCAGTCTGAGGCACTGCTGTCCATGCCATGCCTAATGTACAAACAGTGACCTGCTGACTTCTCAAGATAACAATCTGGTATCCTCTCATCAGCAAATGCATCACTTAAAAACTAAAATGAACAACTGCAAGATCTTACAAGAAATAAAGCAGAGCTTTATTTGGCACGAGCTCCTCTCTGGGTAGCATGTCTGCTTTTTTGGTGTTGCATGTTAGAACACACAGCTGTGAAAGGCTCTGCTTTCCTGTGGTGGTTTAAGTGTTCTATTGACTGTTTCAGGGCCGAAATCTTGCAGATCTCAGAAGGAGTCAGCCTCGAGGGACTTTCACCCTGAGCACAACGCTGCGATTGGGCAAACAGATTCTGGAATCAATAGAAGCCATTCACTCTGTGGGATTCCTGCATCGGGACATCAAGCCTGTATGTTGTTTTGGAAATTTTCCTTTGGTTTTATGTCTGTCTGTTCTGCTTGAGTCAGTAAAGACAGTGTGAGTATGGACAGGTCTCAGCAGATACATTTAGGCTTCCTTGCACAGTTCCACTGTCTGACATGTTTGGTGTTTTTTATAGGTACAGAATAGTAATATTGTATTGTCCTTCCTTTAAGTGCAAAGCAAACCAGCTTTTATTGGCAGAGGCTGCTCCATGGTGGGTTGGTAGCTGTCAGTCATACTTGCACCAGTCAAGATCCCAGATTGAAGCAGTCTAGTTCTGAATGGCCCTTTGGAGCCCAGTCAATTATCACTGTAAAAGTTGTTCAGAAAGGAAGTCTTGTTCTGTGACGCATCACTTGAATAAATCTTAATTCATGTATTTGACTTAGCTAAATCATGCTCTTAATCCTATATGAGTGATTGCCAAAAGAATTGGAGCACAGTTTCCAGTGTCAGAAACACAGTCACATTGTTGGTCATCTGCTTAGGCAAAGCACAGTAATTCCAAGTCTCATTGTAGAAGCCAGTCTTTTTCCTACAGCTCTTCACTATTTGAACTGAACACTTGTTGCTGTGCCATACCTGTGACCAATTTCTTTCTAGCAAACTCATTTGCTCCTTTTAAAATCAGCTGCTTTTGGCTGACTGGATTCAGCTGAAAACCAGTCATTGATGTAATTGGCTATAAATCCTTTAGCAGCCACCCATTATGGTAAAAGATGGAACTTTAGGATTGAGGTTAAAAAAAGGAGTTGCTCCATTTGCTTGTTATTGGTTTATTTACTGAGAATCGAGCCTGGTGTTTTCTATATGCCTCGGTGTTCAGATAGATCTTGGCAGTGCAATGCAGTAAGTGGAGATCCTGGGAGTTAGGGCAGAATAATTCATGCTAGCAGCTGAACTATGAACAGAAGCATTTGCCTACAAGAACTCCAGCCTGTTATGCAAATCATGGAGTTCTCACTGCAGAACTGGTGGTGTTAAATGTAGCTCTTTGTCAGAGCAGCAGAAATTTAGCTAACCTAGTGTGAATTTTAGCAATTTTGAGACTCCTCAGTCTCTCATCTGCAAAGTGAACTTCTTATCAAGGCAGTGATTCTCTAATCATGATGTTTAAGGTGCCTCTTAAAATGAATCTCTTTGACTTGTTTCCACCAGAAGCATGTGGACCTACATGATGAAATTTTGCTAACAAATGGCCACTCTTACCCAAGCTGCTGGCATCAGTTTGACTTTTCTTTCCTTCTTTGTCCAGTCCAACTTTGCCATGGGCCGGTTACCTTCAACGTACAGGAAGTGCTACATGTTAGACTTTGGGTTGGCCCGCCAGTACACCAACACTACTGGGGAAGTTCGACCAGTAAGTACATTTCAGGCAGTATTTTTGTATTTTTCCATTTCTGCAACTGATTGGGAATGGAAAGGTTTTGTGGTTCTGTTTGTTTTGTTGCTGTTGTGCGTGGTCGTTATATTGCACTGCATTTTCTGCAAGGTGAGAAGCAGCAAGTGACTGCAGCTGAGTTGGGGATTAAGAAGGGATGATAGATCTTGTCTTAAAAGATGTGTGGCTTTTTTTTTGTTTGGTTGGTTTTTTTTGATTTTTTTGTTTCATTTCCTTCAGGATAATCATGTTTTCCACAGGCTTGCAATACTTACTGAGTACAATATGGACTAACAAAGAGGGTGAGCCCAGTGCTGGCCATGTAACTTTTGTAGCCCCAGGGGACTGGTCTAGTTCAGTTCTCTGTGGTCTGGGGAAACAGGTTGGTGTATTCTTAAAGCTTTTGATGAAAAAGTGTGCTAGATGTTAAAAGCTGACCTGATCTCTGGGGCTGAGCTTACTGTGAGCTGCAGCCTGTAATGCTGTTCTCACCCTTCCTGGCTTTGGTTTTATGTCTACTGCCCCTATCCAGATTTCCTAGCAGGGATATTTCAGTGTGCCTGCCTGGAGGGGAGGTAAGGGCAGGGGGCATGACTTGTGCTATGTAATATGGGTTTTATCTTCAGTTCTTTTACCAGCATGGTGTTATCTGGGGTCACTCATAAGGATGTGTAAAGCTTCAGATATTCTAGGATCTGTCAGAGAATTCCTAGATTTATTTCAGAACACAGTGCAAGCAAAGAGTGCTGATACAATATCTCTGTTTATCATCCTAGGCTTGCAGCTTTGGATCTGCACACTTTTTCCACCTGCAAGATAATTGTTGTTCTGGAAAGTGTTGATAATGTGCTAGCTAAATACAGAGACTCTGTAGTGCAGGGTATGTTTGGGGAGTGGGAAGAAAGCAAAGGCCAGTGAGCAAATTTTGTGTCTTTAGCAGATGAATATAGCTGGGGAGTTTTTTTTTTTTTTCTTTTTTTTGTTTTTTTTTTTTCTTCTTTCATAAATCTTTTCAGTTTTCTTTTTCTCTGTAGTTGGGAGCAGCTTCAAAGGTTATGCCTGCCTCTTATTCTTAGAGAGACACACATTACATACTACTGGACTTCCTTGTCAAAGCTTTTTAGTTTGGGGATAACCCTTCTCCATATTGCCCTTCACAAAATATAGTCCCACTCCTTTCCTCTTTCTGGAGTCAGAATTCAAGTCCATTACAGCTTGAAACTGGTATTTGATTTTCTGCAAAATTCCTTCTTTTCTTAATGAAATCATTCTTTATGTCTATTTCAAGTCCCATTATTTGAACACTGTTCTTTCTTTACAATTAAAGAAATTAATTTTTCCATATGTCTCTTCTTTTGAATCCCCTATTTTGTTCCTTTCTCACCGTAACTTAAAATTATTTCACTTTTAGTTTGCTCCTAGGCCCTGTTTTTAGAAACAGCTCTACATCCAGCCTTTTCCAGGGAAAAGATTGTTCAGCTGTGTCTTGCAAGCTGTGTCCTGCTTGGGTTGGTGTGGATGAGGGGGTCTTTGTCAGAGTGCAGGACTCTGAGGTTTGTCTTCATTCTGCTCAATGGTGGTTCATTGCACAGCTGGGTCTCATAGAAGGATGAATGAGACATGATCTGTTCCTAAAAAGATACATGCCATCCCCTGAGGGGTGGGAGTGTGCTTTCCTGAAAGTGGTGAAAAGTCTCCACTCATTTGGGATATAGGAGGATGATACAGGGTGTAGTCTCATATACCTAATGTACCTGTTCTCCTACGCCACACTTCAGGGGGTCAGGCTTTTTGACAGAAATGATACAGCAAAAAAAAAACCACATAAATAGTCACTTCAGTGCTTCTAATGTTATGCAATAGTCACTGGGCCCTTTGGTCCTTTTGTGTCCCTGATACCACTTTGAGTCCCACTTATCAGACCAAGGCATTTTTCTGGAGAAGCACAGAGTGATTGCTGCCCAAGTAATGCACTGAGGATTAGGAAGGAGATGGAGAGGAAGGGTGGTATGAAGGCAAGAGAGATGAAACATTTTGTGGTGTTTTTGCATTGGGTTTTTTTTAATAAGAACTTTATCACTTGTTTCACTGAAGAGATTATTTCAACCCAGTAAGGTAAATTCTTTTTTCTCCATTCTCTTTCCATTGATTTATCCATGGAGAAGATATTTTTCAGATTTATCTGAAAAATCCTGAGCCTAGTATTTCTGTGGTTTGGTTCTGAGGTACAATACACAAGACAGGTGAGGGAAGGGGCTCACTCCCTTTTTTTGGAAGCATGTCTGGATTTTGCTTTCAGTCATATTCAATTTGTTAACAGAAATTTTCTGCTCATGTAAGTTCTCTGCAGTTTCCTACAGTTTCAGAAGCATTGTCATACTTTATGAATAATACCATAAAAGTATCAGCTGTTTTCATATCCTCTGAAATTCAGAGCCACAATCTTATTATCACCTTTTCAAAAAAACTCTGAATGACTTTCTAATAATACAGATAATGATCCAGGTCTTTAGGATACTGTGGATTTGTTGAGTTTTGGGTTTTTTTTTTAACTTACCTCTTGCCTTCTTACTTTCTAGAGACTGTTTAAAGCTTTGAAGTGGGATCATTTCAAGGGCTGTCCCAGCAGCTTTTACACAGGGAGCTGTTACTCTCCTGAGCCTTTGATGAGTGTTATGGATTTGATCTCTATATCTCTACAGAAGATGGATATTTGACACTTCAACTTGATAGATCAACATTTGTGAAGTTATGGCCCACTTGACGTAACTAAATCCAGGTTTATTCTGAATCTGAATTTATCCTGTGCTTCTAGGAAAACAAAACTGATCTCCCTTGTGTGGCATGCTAATATTAGCACAAATGCTAGTCCTTGGAGAAGAGCTGTTGTGGCACAGATTTGCTTTCATAGGAGTGGTCTCACCCCTCTACTCCTTGCCCATTGCCACGTGTTACAAAGTCTGCTGGGCAACAGTCTGCAGGAACTTACATTGCTCCATAAAACAGAAGATGGTCGAGACCAGAAGGTGTGTAAGGAAGCATCCTGGGCTCTCTCACACTCTTGCTTTAAGTGCTGTCACAGCTGCTGCAGCTCTGTTAGTTATCAGTTTACTGTGCTGCTTATAAATGCCATAAAGAGAGGGGGAAAATTAAAACAAAATTTTCATGCTTTTCATGCCAAAGTTTTTGTTAAACATTAGGAACCAGCCTCACAGTTAAACTTTGATATAATGGAAATCATGTTCTGAATTTGGCTGATTTCAAAACTGCTTGTTTATTTCCTCTTTAGAGGACAGCTATAGTTGATACCACTCGAATGAGAGAGAAATGTGTTTTGCAGTGCAATTTCTTGTAGTGTGGACCTTTTGAGAGGCTGATGTTTTTGAAAACTCAGCTGTACTGTATGGACTAGCTTGCCCTTGCCTATATGCACAAATGCTGCAGAGAAAACTGTTGGTGATGTGCTACTTTCCCTTAGAAAAGCTGTGTAGACCTTTCCTAATTAGAAAGGTAGCTATCCCAGCTAGTTATATTTCTGCTGATTTTGTTCTTCAGGAGAGTGTCAAATTTTCATTCTGAACCATCATTATGCTTTTTAAAAATCAGTATTTTACATGCCAGATGAAACAGAATACATCTGCCCAGCTCCCTGTGACCTTACCTGTAGGAAATCCAGAAGCATCTCCTTTAGGACTGGAGGCAGGTTACCTGAGTGCTGCAATTGTTATGGTCCATATGGAATAGGCTGATGAAAACTACACCACCTTTTTAGTGCCTTTGTACAAATCTAGACGAGGTAACAGTTGCTGATGCATGGGATACCACCTGTCCAGTTTCAAAGAAGGTGTTGCAGATCTAAGCAGTGTTGAGAAGACAGTAATGACAAACTTGCATGAAGTGGGATTGAAAAGACTGTGATTATAACATGCACAAGAAGATGAATTAAAGGAATTTTATTAAAGTTTGTAAAATACTAGTTAGTAAGTGCTTGCAGTTGCTGAGGATACTCTTCTGAGAAATGAGAACAGTTTTTTCTTCCTGATTTTCTCCCCTTCCTTTATTCCCTCCTACCTAAAAAGTCTATTTTGTGGAGAATCCCAAGACCTTTCATAACCAATTTTATATTACAGGATGCAGTGATCTATTTTAAGGATTTAACTGTTATTTCTCCTAGATGCAACCTTCTGCTGTGGTTCAGATAGAGACAGGAGCAGTTTTATTCACCGTGACATCCTGGTTGTACAACCTGCCTTTGCCATGCAGCAGTATCAGTAGTCAGTGCTAAGACAACAGAACTAAGCAACTGGAGAATGAACTGAGAAAATTTTGGGTTTTTTAAATATGTAGAATTCTCTTCTTTAGAATGTGCACAAGTCAAATTTTTCATCTTGCATTAATTTTTATAGCAGAGAGCTGGACGAGCAGAATCTGTTTGATATGGAGAGCTAAGGCTGAGAAGAAAATGTGAACTTGAAGGGGGAAATGAACATAAACATTGTTATGCAGAAGATGAACAACATATGCTTATGTAATGGAGGTGTTCTGAGTCATGAAGGTCTTCTGTGCTAATGTAGGTCAGGTTTTGGACAAGAACTCCTTGATCCTTGCTTGGCTCTGCCTGTTTTGTCACGTGCAGTGCAGAAGGCATTGTGCCTTTGCTCTGTCTGTGATACCCTGACTTCAGAAACACATTCCCTGTGGCTCCACAAATACGAATTGCAAGCATTCAAGGCTTTAGCAGCTTGATCTTAATTATTTATTTGAAAATAAAGGCTATGTTTTCCCTGAAGCCTCTCTCCCGTTGCAGGATATGACAGTGGACTGTTCTGCTCAGCAAGCATTTCATTTTAGCTTAGTCAGCTGCAGCCCATTGATTAGATCTCCATCTCCTTGTGGCTCAGACTGCACTGCAGTAGTTTGCAGTGCCTTGCTGGAGAGACTGCACATGCACGAGGGAGTCAGTGGGCACAGGGATGATGGTGTAGGCAGGACAGTGCACAGCCTGTGCAGAAGAGCGTGAGGAAGGCTGAAGAAATGTGTCAGCTAATTGAGAAAAAGGTATTTATTTTCCAAATGTCTGGGCATAGTGTTAAAAATAAACTTTGCTGCAGTGAGTAAGGTATTAGAAGAGGAGATGATGGCATGTTTTTCTACTAAGTAGTTTCCCCCCCCCCGACTGGAAAATGAGCTATAAAATAACACAGAGGACAGGAACTTCTACATCCTAATACCCCAGATACTCAGACAGAGAAGCCCAGTAGCTTTGTACCTGCTTTGTACTTGAAATACATGTAAATCTGTAGTATTACGTAAGAAATGAACATTTTGGAGTAGAATAACAGATTTGTGGAGCTGTATTACTATATTAGCTTGGGTGGGAACATAATCTTTGTCTCAAATATTTTGTATTGTAAAAAGGTAATCACAGAATAGGCTGAAAACACAGCACAGTCACATTTGTTCAGAGATGAGGGAAAGGAAAAAGAATGGACCTAAGTCTTAAAAACACTGCACATTTAATATATAGTAGAAATGCAATTTCACTGGGAGCAGGTTAGTTATAAAACAAATCATCACAAAAATTATGTTATGGTTCTCATTGTGACTTTAATTGCTGGAGTAGCAAGTTTGGACTTGAGAAGTGAGATTATGTTCTGATTTAAAATGCCACAGTTACAGGAATCCAATGCTGTTGAAATTACATGTATGGAAAGCAGACTAGGTGATGGATTTGAAACTCTCTTAGCAAGCAGGGAATCTGCTATCTTGCTACATGTGGCTGTTTCTCTGCTCTCCTCATTGTAAAGCCCAGGGTCAGCCAGGGTGACCTCAGATCATCTACATCAGGTTGGTGTTGGTTTTATTTTACACAGCAGCTGCTAAGGGGGTGAGGGAAAAGGAAGGACAACTCAGGCTCAAATTTTATGTATACCTGCAGGGGACTGAGATCCCATTTTCCATCTCTGAGTGCTTTTACTACCAAGCTGCAGGGGGGTATACATTACATCTGAATGTGTCATTTCCTTCTGGCTGATGCTATTCCACTTGAAGCTCTGATTATTCTTCCCACTGGAAAATGGAGGGAGGAATATAAAACTCTTACTGTGGCCAGTGATGAGGGAGCAGAGGCTTTGCTCCCTAGGCGAGTGAATATTGGATTTGAGTTGGATTGCAGGTCAGATTTCCCCTCAGTCAGGTAAGTGCATTTGCTGCCAGGTCATACTCTTCCTCCCTCTTGGTAATAGTTATTCATGTATTCCATGCAAAAGATATCATTTCCAACCTGTGTGTTTTTAACTTGCATCTCAAAGCACCCTGTGGCTTAGGGATGAGAGTGTACACTGGAAGGAAGGAGATGGGGTTTACATGTAGGGAGGTTTGAACTTCAGTGTGCTGCATCTCAGTGATTGCCACAGCTACCTTTTGTCTTCTTCCTTTTGATAGAAAGGAGTCATCATCTCCATCTGGTTCCAGGAAAGCATTTTGAGCTCTAAATCCCAAAGGAGATGTGACTTCAAAACATTTCCTTTTCAGTAGTTCCCTTGGTCTGTTTCAGTGGATGAAAATCTTCTCTTTCTTACTTAGCACTCTGTTCTTTCTGTGGGGATATTTTGTGCTGCTTTTTGTCTTATGGGACCTTGCATGTAAGAAACAAGTGCAGCTCTGAGGCCAAAGCTCTCTTGTTAAAAATCATGATAACTGAATAATAGGATTACAACTGAAATAAGCGTTTGACTAAAAAAAATACTCGTTCTTTGTTTTTACTGTGAGAAAGACATTCTCGTCTTCAGCACAAGTTCAAGTGCTGTAATCATGTGATGCATGCTATTTAAAAAGACAAAATACCTTGTTCTTTAATGATGTTGAATTCATTGGAAGTTTTGAACTCTCCTAAAGTAAAGTAGGATTGATGGCATTTTAACTCAACTGCTTTGTGTCTTTTGATTTGGAAAGAATAGCAGGAGACTTAAATAGCTTTCTCAAAACTAAATTTCATGCAAAATTTATGGAATTCTTAGGATTTGCACTAATAATTGTTAGGAAAAGGGAATAGTGAGACTTGAATAAGAAACTCCATTGTGTGGATTGCTTTTGATTACTTAATTTCTATTGGAATAAGTATCTCTCAGTCAAGGTCTTTCCTCAGGTCACTGAAGTAAGCTTTAAGGTTATATAATATATTATAATATTAATTTTTGCCTCTGATGAGGATGTCCCTCAGTTTTCTCTGCTGTGCCATTCACAGATACTATGACTGCTCATGTGACCTAAAAGCAGCACCTGAGTTTCATCCTGCTCTCTCCCAAACCACCATTCTGCATCCCCCCACGGACAGTGGAGCACAGCAGCAGTCACCAGGGAAAGGGAACATGCCTGAAGTTGGCAGCTGAGAAACCTGTAAAGTTGGCAAGCCACTGTTTGTATGGAGATTGATTGTGAGAAAGCAAGGTAGTGGTTGCAGAAAAAAAACCAAATATCTTGGGTGAGAACCCGTAACAATTCAAATAGGAAAGGGGACATTGCTGTTGATTTTTAGAAACTTATGTGCTATGTTAGAACTTGCTCTGGATGCAAAGGGCAAGAGATGAGGGAGCAAATCCCCTTGTGGGCTATTAGATCAGTTTGGTTAGGGGAGGAAGGGATGAGCACACATCAGATAATTGTAGGAAGGAAAAGCACAGTAGAAGTATATAAGTGACCTCTGTGGTAAGGCTGTCTGCATGGCTGCTCTCAGCTTTGTTTTTCCAGTTATTAGGTGTGATATGCAGGCAGGGGAAGGTTTTCCCTAGAGGGCCCCCTCTCACCACTTACAGAGCACTCACAAATCACACAGGCTCACGAAAGGCTTGATGTGTTTCCTGTCTAAATGAAACTCAGCACAGGATGGGCCAACAGCCCTGGGAAGGGTGATGGGAGATGGCAACAGCTAAACAAGACACAGGTTTCTGTTGGGATACAATATTGAATGTTTTTTAATTTATTTCTGTTTAATTTTTTCTCATTTTGTTGGTTTTTTTTATCATGTTTTTCTTTGGGTTTCTCTCTGTTTTACAGTTCTTTTGGGCTCTTCTTTTGAGGCTGTGTTTGATGCGTTGGCTTCCCATCCGCTGCTCGTAACCATCTCTGCTATGAGTTGTGAGTGAGCCATCACCATGCTTCTGGGTTTTCATTTTGGTTTGTGCTTTTGTTATATATGGAAGTCCAAATTACACCTGGTTTTCTTTTTTCCCCTCATGATCTGTTTGTTTTTCAGCAGGATTGTGACAGCTACCTAAATGTGATGCAAAGGCCTAGAACACTTGGGGTTCTCTCTGAGGAGCTGGCAGATATTTGGGTGGTGCCAGACTGATTTTGTCAATTCTGTGGTTTCACAGACAAAGGGAGGGGAGTTTTCTCATCTTACTTTTCTGTCTCCAGCTTCCTCTAGTCATTTCTGACTCCCTGTGGACATAAAATATAATGCAGTCATTAATGATTCCACAAAATTCTGCTGTTTAAATTAAGAAGTCAAAATGCATAAAAGAGGTGTGGATTTTCTCCCCACCAGAAGAGGTGGAGAGGCATCTCCTTCATGAACCTGTCTGAAGAAGCAGGAGGTTCCTAGAGGTCACAGGAATGCTTCCTTTTAGTTCAGCTAAGCTTTCTTTCACTTTTCCTTCTTACCACAACCTTTCAACACAAGTCATTTCTATCCAAGAAATATCTCCAAATGCTTTCCATGATCTGTGGCATCTCCTCTCTCATTACCACCTTCTCTTCAAACTGTGCTAACTTTTTTTTCACATTCTTATTGCTGAAAGTCCTTTTCCTGATTCCAGGAGAAATGGGTTAATATCCTAGATGACAGCAGGCCTGCCAGGGGCAAATGTTGTGCATCTCATGAGGTGTCTGCACAGGCTTCCAGAAAGCTGGGGAGGAACCAATGCTCATGGTCATGAGAGCACCACAGTCACAAGAAACAGCAGGAGGAAAGTACTGGCATCCAAATACAAGTTTTTAGGAAGGCACATTCAAAATATCCAGTTTCCTTTTGCTGATGAGGCAAAAAAGGAATAATTTTAGTCTCTATGAATGAACATAGTGTGAGGAGCAGGGATTCACATTAATGAGAAAATATGAGCACTCCTCAAATAAAAGGGGAGTGTGCAGGAAAGACAGACTTCATGTGAGTCATGAGGGGGACACTGTTGGCACTTGAAATACAAATGATCCTGAGTGTTTAACCTGGAGAATGATGGGTGTATAAGAACACAGTTTGGAAAACACTTCCACTTCATACAGGATTTTGTTACCTACTTCTGTCTCTGTCTGTGAGGTGGTCTACATTGCTAATGCAGTGAAAGGAACACAGAGTATAGGTTTTGCTCTGTGGTGGTGTTCTAACACATTGTCCTGAGCTGAAACTCATTTTAAACCAAGTTTCTTACACAGTGCAGCACTGTGTAGTAAAGTACTTTAGCTTTGTGGTACACACAATCTCAGTGAGAGAAGAGATATGCTTTATAACGTTTTTTTATATTAACACTTATGTGGTAAAAAAGAATCACCTATGGTTTGAAGTTATATTTCACTTTGCTAGCTTATTATATATTTATAATTTTGGGGATTCAAATCACTTGGATTATATATGTCTCCATTGTCTGAAGCTCCTAAGTGTTTCAATTCTGTCTCAACTCTGGACTGGTCTGGACAAAAAGGATGCTGTATCCAGGCTCTTTCCCACTGCTGACCAGTGCAGTGGTGGGATGAAGTTTATTAACTGGAAGAAATGGAGTGTGTAAAGAAATCATCTGGAAAATTAATGTTTGTGAATTCCGAAGAAAAGTCAATAATAGTTGGGTCTGCAGCATGTGCCACAACAAATGCTCAGGGAAGAGTTGTTTGTTTGAATGGAAAACAAGGTATCTCTACAGCCTGGGAAATACTTGATTGCAGTGACAATTCCTTGTGACTGGCAGGACAGGCAGATATGGTTAAAAGAAGTGCAACCTTTATGAGCAAAAGACACTGTTACACAGTTAGCATCTGTTTTGTTCAAAGGACTCTAAAGGTCCTGTCAAAGCAACTGCAAAGTTTTGCCCAGTTGCAGTACTCTCCCTTCCCCGAGGTCCCACGAGAGAGAGGAGTGGAGGAAAAACCCTCTGGGTTCAGGTGTGGGACTGCTGGGGAGCAGCAGGTCATGTTGGGACAGATGCAAGGTTAAAGACCTGCACCAAAAGCCAGGATTTGCTTTGCTTTGCTTTGCTTCTGAGAGAGGAGAGGTTTGCTACCAATGCTTGCAAACTGCCTGGCATTGGTTTCAGAACAGATCTAAATAAAGACTGCATAGATAGCCTGTCTGCCAGAAATAGTAAGTATTGATCTAAAACAATTTTTAGAGATGTTGCTGGCTGACTGAAGCCAGCACACGAGCTACTTGGTTCAGCACTTGCATGGACTGCAAAAATGGAATAATTTTTGTTCTGAAAACATTACAGGTTACATGTTAGAATTGTTCCCCATATAACCTTATGGCTCATGAAAAGTATCCAAACACACTATCTTCCATTCATAATGGAAAAGAGGAATATCTTCTTTCTTTTGAAAATGTAGAGCAAATTTATGGTGATGGCTATATTCCAGTGGCCAATATTCTGCTTTTCAGGAACTCACATCAGTGAATCCTGTGGAATTCTATTTTGCAGT
The DNA here is from genome assembly GCF_023055355.1 of Agelaius tricolor. Classification (NCBI taxonomy): domain Eukaryota; kingdom Metazoa; phylum Chordata; class Aves; order Passeriformes; family Icteridae; genus Agelaius; species Agelaius tricolor. Next base: position 5,773,436 of record NW_027269261.1, read on the forward strand.
TGTTTGTCAGTGAGAATCCTGAATTGCATAGTTCTGAGAGCAAATGAGGTACATGATCACAAATATAATATCTCTGCTATTACTGCTGCTAAATAAGTATTTTATAGCTCAAGCTGCTGTAGTGCAAGATTAAATGCTGGATTAAGTGCATGGGATGTGCATATGGGGTATCTTTGGGGAGTATTTGATTAGCACACAGGTTGTAATATAGACTTACAGCTTTTTTTTTGCTTAGAGTCATTATAACTTAAGAGCTGCATTGTATGCTGTACAGGTGTGGATATGTTACATGGTGTTGGTGAACTTGTTAAAAAAATATTTGAAATTTTATTCTTTCTGAGAATATTCAAATTCAGAGCAACTTCCCTGTACCCCAAAGGAAGCAACTGAATTGTACATATTTAAAGTGACAGAAGGGTGCCCTAGAATAAAAGTACAGAGTTTTAGGCCTAGTTCTGGAAGTACAGGCACAGCTGAAAGAACAAACCTGAATCCACTGATCTCTGTGAGACAAGTTACTCAATTAACTTGTTATAATATGCCCACTTTCTGCTGGAGTAGGAACTTCATTTTGAATATGTTTACCTGTTTGCTCAAGCTTAGCCTTATGATGGAAGAAGTCTGAACCTGGTTGACTGCAAGAATTTTGAAAGCACTGCTGTTAAGTCTTGTTAACTCTGGCGCCTCTAGTTCAACTAAGAGAATTTGGTGGATGTCATTATTTAAATGCAAGTGTTTTCAGAATGACATCTGCATAAGTGAACTCACATGGTCTAATGTTCTTGTGGAGGCAGCAGTAGAAAGAGTTGGAACAGTTGCTCAGCCCCCAAAGCAGAGAAAGCCTCCAGATGGGACAAATAAGTCACAGGAGGACTGTCTTTCCACACCCACTGTATCAAGCCTTTAATTCCCAAGGACATGAAAAAGAGAATCAGGGAAAGAGAAAATAAAGATAGGCTACACTGGGAAGAATCTGGAAAAAAGCAAGAACTCTGAAAGTCAGAGGTTCACAATTTGTTGAAGTCTTACAGAAGATGCTTACAGCAGTGGTCATCTGTCAGAGTAGGTGATCCCCATTTCCATCCTGACCAGGCCATCTTCGGCCTCTACTTAGCTCATGTTACTCATGACTCAGTTTTGCACTTCTTTACTAGTTTTTCCCTTGACCTGCAGTTTAAAAAGGAAAATCTGACCCTGGTTAGTGTTCTTCTCTCTATGCCTGGACTGTTACTGTTCTAACACAGCACTGTAACCACCTTGCCTTCTCTGTAGGGTGAGCTTTCCTCGATATGCAGAATCAGACAACGCTCTCTGTGTAGCTGCTAGAGCACAAGGAGGCATTAAGAGCCTCCTATTCCTTGGGTGCACCCAAAATAGCAATTTAGACAAGAAGTTCTCAGCAGCTGGCTGCACAGGGGATTCAGTCATCCACTCTGTTTCTGAGATATTTCTCTTGCCTCCCTCCAGCCTCGCAACGTTGCCGGTTTCCGAGGAACCGTCCGCTATGCCTCCGTGAATGCACACAAAAACAGGGTGAGTATTTTGGAGTTATAAGGAGTTACCAGTAAGATAATTCCCCCTCTGAGACCTGTTTTCAGGAGTAAAGGAGCAAGAGGTGAGAGTTCTGCTTTGTTATCTGTGGAAGTCAGTATATCTGGAGATTTCCATTAGGTAGTTAAGGGCGTTGACTGTAAAATCAAAATTATGCTTCACTTACTGGGTCCTCTATAGTTGGCAGACTTTAAAATTGTAATTATTGTATTACCAGACACTTTTTGAGGGCAGTAAGCCATACTGAAGGGGAAATCTGGTTAAGTTCCAGGCTGCTTGCTGCTAGTTTCTAGCAGAACTTGGCCAGGAATTACCAAGTGCCAGGTCCCCAAATCCATTCTTGATCTGTAATTTTTAATATTACCATCATACCATCAGGAGAAGAGCTACCTGGTGAAAGCTGGGGTTTTTTTTTCCTGAACCATTATTTAGATAGTGTCTGGCCTGTTTTATTATGAATGCTTCTAGAGGCTCATCTCACATTCTTCTCAAAACACTCCTCTCTCCTATTTCAGTAGTGTTCCTTTGCAGACAATAAACAGTAAGTTTGGACAATACTCTCAGGCATAGGGTGTGGTTCTTGGGGTGTCCTGCACAGGGCCAGGAGTTGGACTGATGGTCCTGATGGATCACTTCCAACTCAGCATCTTCTATGGTTCTAAGTTCTGCATTTCTGCTGCCAGATGGAAACTGTCAGCCCTCCTGCATTACCTCCAGGTTTCTGGCCTTACTTGGAATGAAATTGTAGGATTATCTGTGACATACAAAGAAATGTCAGGTTTTTTTAGGGAAGGAGCAAGTTATTGTCTACAAAAGGTGGAAAGTGTGATGTGGGGAGGGCAGCTGAATGCCATCATAAATTCTTTCTCTTTCTTAAGAGACACAGAGAAACCTGAGGTATAATTTTTGCAAGAGCTGAGTAGGCCCAGCTGTAGCTGGCATCAGCTGAATGTATATTTAGACACAAAAATTGCTGTATAATGCAGGCTATTTTGAGAAATCATATCCTAGACATTGGAAGTTGAGCACCAAAAATGAGTTCATGTGCTTTGACAATTTCAGCCTTTATCCCCATGTTTCCATTTCCCATTCACTAACCCAGGAGGAGAGTTGTATGTGGAAATGTTATAAATCTGTAAATTGTTGTGGTGCATGATGGTGAGTCTTTTGCAAAAACTCTTGAATGGATTTGAATTATATTTAGGCTTAAAAATAATAATAATAAATGTGTTGTATATACAGTTTGGGTTTTTTTTTTAATCTAGGTTATTGCATGTCCCGTTAGTAAATATGAATCTTTAGCCTTTAATTTGGCTTTTTAAATCATTGACTGGGAAGTATGACTTCTCTTCCTGCCCTTTAAAATGAGGTAGCTCATCTGGAGAGTACACCTGGACCCTTCAGCCATGGGGAACTTTGCTCCTCAGTCTTGGTCTCTCTTTTCTCCAGGAGATGGGCAGACACGATGATCTGTGGTCCCTCTTTTACATGTTGGTGGAGTTTGCTGTTGGTCAGCTTCCATGGAGAAAGATCAAAGATAAGGTAGGAAAACTGGTGTCTGTGCTTAAAAGAGGGTGCTACATTTTAATTATTATGACTCTTTATTATTCCTCCTGCAGCTCAGTGCAGCTTTTTTTCTGGAGTCAAGCCAGAATCTCCTTTTCATCAGGTCTTGCTGCAAGCTGCCAACCTGCTTTTGTGTGTTCTGATACACAGGGTGGGCTTCTCTTATTTTGAGTAATCAGACATTTTTTGATGAATATTGTTAATCACATTTGATCACATGGTTTTTACTTTTTTTCTTGCAAAGTAAACAATACAAGTGCAAAGACTGAGCTGTCCTTTTGACAAATAAAAAGAGCCTTTAGAAAGACAGGAGGGAAATGCCTTGCTGTGCCAAACAAGCCAAATGGGATTTGAAATTAGAAAGTTAAACAGGTGTTCATGTTGTCTTGGAAATACTTTGTGCTAAAGAATAAAATCCCTGGAAAGAAATAGGTCACCTGTGTGGCAAGCTTCTGACTCAAGATTCCCCTTTCACCTCTGCCTGCAGTGCTCAAGATCCTTGTGCCTTGAACAGCAAACAGGAGGAGTGTGTAGACACTGTGCAGGGTCTAGGAAGAGTCTGTATTCCAGGAATAATAAGTCTTTATAAATGTGAAGCAATGGAAGAGATTCTTGGCTCTGAAATGTTTTTGTTTGTTTGTTTGTATTGGTTTTTTTCCAGGAGCAGGTTGGCATGATAAAAGAAAAGTATGAACACCGAATGCTGCTAAAACACATGCCTTCAGAGTTCCACCTTTTCCTGGATCACATTGCAAGCCTAGACTACTTCACCAAGCCAGACTATCAGGTGGGAGCCTGTTACTTTGTGATGCATGGCACTATAGATTGGCATTTAGATTTTTTAACATTTCCATGAATGTGTTTATATCTGTCTGAGTATTGGTGAGGGAGAGAGATAGGCAAGACTGACTGGTGATCAGAATCCAAATTTATTGTGGACTACATATGCTTATATACTGTTCTAGGAAGGCTAGTAATTTTTTACTACAATGACTGGGTTAATCATCACAGAACAAACTTACACATTTTGCAACATCTCTTGCTTGTAGAAGTTGATTCAATCTTTTTTCCTGTCAGCCAGTCTTGATTCAATCTTCAAAACTCTGTTCTTGACAAGGTATCCTGATTATCACATCTCTTGTGTTAATCAGGTCTAAAGTACTCTCTGTCTTGTGTGCCCAACAGCTGAGGAATGCCTTTCCTAGAACCAGGAAAAAGAGGCTGGACTGTACAGTTCTTCAAAAGCTCAAGAGTTCCTTCATCTCCTTCCACCATCCTGTCCAAAATAATCCTGAACTCCACACCAGATAGTTCCTCCCAAACAACACAGTACTTTGGGCTTTCATTAAGACACAAAAATTTTGAGGTACTCCAAATGTGGCAGAATTTTGGCACAGCATGCCAAGGTCTAAGAGCCTACACAGATAGTTCAGTGGTGTACACCAACCCCTTTGATTTCTTGCAGACTTAAATGGCCTTGCCCATTATTATCTCTTTCTTTAATATTCATCTAACATAGGGTTCTTCCTCCCATTCAGTGTTTGCTGTCAGCCTGTATGTGAGTAACTCAGACTAACACAACAGAACTGAAGCAACTTGATTCTGTGTTGCTTTTTTTTTATCACAGTGGTTTTCTCTGTACATTAAAGACAGTTATGGAAGCAACATTTTATAAGCAGATCTGTGCAGTCTTATCTGAGTGCCTGGTCCTGTTGATAGTGCATCAAATGAGTGGGAAAGTGGTAGGAGGTTGTTCCAACAAACTCTCTCCAGCAGTGCCTTTGTGGTTTAGCCATGTACATGTTGTAACATAGCAACCACACATTTTTTAAAAATTAAAAGGAAAAGGCGAATACTTTCTACATAGTGCAGTGGAAAAATAACATTTGCCACTAAGAAGGAGAGCTACAGAGGTATGGAAGTGGACTGATGACATGCAGAGGGAGCTGGATTTGTTTGTCCTAGAGTAGAGAAGTCAAAGAGGGGATCTGATTGCTCTTTCACTGCCTCAAGGGACAGTTGTGGGGAGAATAGAGGCAGCAAGGGAAATTGTGACTAAATCCAGCAGGGGGATGGAAAATTCAGAGTGTGGGTTCTTATATAAAAAACAGGTACTTAGAAAAGCTGTGGAATTTCCATCCTTGGAGATTTCCAAAGACTGGCTGAATGACAAATATGATTTGCCTTTTAATTAGCTCTGCTTTGAGCAGATGGTTGGATTAGAGATTTCCAAAGCTGCCTTTGAACCTACATGCTCCTATATTCTATTCCAGCTTAAAAGAATTGTGTCCTAATGATACCAAAAAGCCATCCTTGAGACTGAAATGGAAGATGTTTCCAGACAGAATTCAAGCAGTACAAACCACAAACAGCTCTTTCACAGTGAATTCCCTTTTTGCCTTCAGTTTCTTGCAGGTACAGCTTGGACAAGAAGCCTCCAAAAGGGAACTCCCCACAAAAGTCTGGCATCTGAAGCTTGCCACTTCTAGCTTGACTTGGAGGCCTATTCCAGACAGCAAATTCTCCAAGCATCTCAGCTTCAGAGAAGTCTATATGTTGATTTATCTGGATGTATTACTCTGAAATATTAAGAACTATACCAAAGGCCATTTGAATTTGTCACCAGTATCAGACCCACAGAGAAATAAAGGAAATGTCATGCTGAGTGGCAATTTAATTACAGCTTAGAGTCCTTGAGATGATGTCTCCAAGAGACATGTACCAAGCTGTAACAGGACACTAAGTGTGACCAGAGATCACTACTCTCTGATGGATAGATGACACAAGTTTGCCTAAGCAGGAGAAAGGAAAATGATGGTAGAATAAAATAGACTTGAGCTGTCAAGTGATGGATCTTATACCCTGTGTTTTTGTACTTCTTGGGCTCGTGTCCTCAGATGTCAGGTCTGTCCCTTTAATGGATCGCTTCAGTGTTGGTTCATGGTTAGGATCAACCTTTCAGCACTTTCACAGCAGGAGGATGTGGGTGTTAGAGCAGCATTTTGGGGTTTTCTGACTCATTTGACAGCAAGAGGCATGCCTCTTCCCTAGAAAAGTGCAGATAGGATGTAGTAGAAAATATTTTGTACTACACTTGCATATAGTCCAGCTGGTAGAAGAGCAGTTTCAGGTGTGGCTGGCTTTTCTCTCCAAAGATCTTTTTGCAATGAGTATCAGCAAAGTAATAGTGACCTTTTCTCCTGGAAGATTACAGAACTTTAAAGAGCAAAGACAAGTGCCTTTGCCTGGGAATCCATCCTATTCCCTCAGCTAGGGCATTGTGAATTGCATTTCAGTCAAGGAAAAATGATCACATCAGCTGTTGTTGTCTGACAGAATGGCTGTCCTGTACACATCCTGAGCAGGCGTGGAAAGGTGAGTTTCCTATATGGACATCCTCCTTTAGATTCAGTCAATACCAGATATTGTCAGAGCAATTGGGAGAGGCTCCCTGTGAACAACCAGTGCTGGTGTGAGTTCTCTCATGCTGACCAAGTCTGGTGGTTTAGCTCCAGCTGGCAGCTGTGTACCAGGCAGCTGCTCACTCACTGTACCCCCTGCACAGTGGGATGGAGAGGAGAATCAGAAAAAAAAAAGAAAAAAAGAAAGAAAAAAACACAGGTTCAGACAAGGACCGTGCATTAGTTGAAACAAATAGAATATAATAATCAAAATTGTAATTAAGAAAAAAGAAAAAAATAAAAGTAATAGAAAATCAAGTAAAATACAATTGCTTGATGCCCAACCAGTCCCCAGACAGCAATTGGTCCCTTCCAGCCAACTTCCCCAGTTTATATACTGGGCATGACACTCTATGGCATGGAATATCCCTTTGGCCAGTTTGGGTCACAGCTGTCCCAGCTGTGCTCCCTCTCAGCTTCTTGTGCAGCTCTCCACCAGCAGAGCATGGGACACTGAAAAGTCCTTGAATGAGGGTAGGCACAACTGAGCAATGGCCAAAACATCAGTGTGTTATCAACACTATTCTCATCCTAAATGCAAAACACAGTACTGCTCCAGCCATTGGGAATAAAATGAACTCTATTCCAGTTGAAAACACGACAGCAAGTAACTAGATATCTTCCATCATAGTCCTAGTGTTTTCCCCCTGGAAATTCTTGTAGGACTTACAAACACAAATCAGGAGCATTCCCTTATCAAAAAGGGACCTCTGCCACCAAAGAGGTATGCCTGATATTTATTTTTAAATACTGTGTTGTAGATTACAGTGCAGATTGGAAACTTGATCAAGAGCAATTTGCTATGCCCAAAGTTTCTGCTGAAAGAGTCCATCTTCTTAGATAAACCCCAAAGAATTCAAGGCTTGAGCACCTGGACAATCCATAACTGGTTTGGTACATTTTATATGTGATATTTCAGTATTGATTGTGATTCCTTTCCTGAGCCTTGGCCAGGAGAAGCCATTTGACAAGATGTATCATGACAGCTTAGTGGGTAATTTGTGCCCCATTGGCTGCTTCCCTCTCATTCTCTGGGCCATCAGCCCAAAACATGGCATGCTACTACATAATGTGCAATTAAGCTTTATGTCCTCATGGACAGTAACATCTTTAATAGAGAAACATACTGGACCTCTTCTTTATCAAAAGAAGTCTTAATCAAAACTAGTGGGTTTGATACTCAGAGTTGGAATTGCACATTGTCTTGTCCAGCAGAAGGAAACTCAACATGGGAGGCTTGCAGTGACTATGGAAACTTTTCTGATTCTTAATATTCTGTCTGTAGGCAGATGATCCCTGGACAGGATCCAGTGACTTTTTACATGGCTTTCCAGGAGCAGTGGCTGTTGCTGGGACTGTTCTGTGCAGTTTTCCACTCCACTTCTCTCCTTGTAAAGCTTTGACCTTTCATCAGGAGTATAAAGGTTTCAGAGAAAGCTGAGAAGACTCAGTAAGTCCATTAAATAGCTTTAGAATAATGGCAGGTGAAGGTACCTGTATCCTTCAGCCATGGAAAAGGATCCTACAGGGAGTACAGTAAAGGGCTGTAAAATCCCTAATGGCCTGCAGAGTCAAGTGCAAGACTTACAGAATAAGTTATAGCAGAAGGTAACAAAAGTTGTTTCAACTGAGTGAGTCCTTAAAGGGATGCTAAGAATAAGGCAGCTGAACATTTAATTTTATCATGTGGTTTCTTACTTCAGACTGCTTCAGTGTCAAAGGAATGGAAGGTGGCAGAAGCAGTACCAATTTTTAAATAACTTCACAAGATACCACTCCCTGATACTGACATGTCCATCACAAAGAATCAAAAGCTGTGATAAGACTGGCAGTAGTGGACAGATGGGTGAGGATGATCTAATGAACAGAAGCCAGTATGGCTTTTATAGAGGCATCTGTCTACAAATGTGTGGAGCTCTTGCAAGGCATCTTTGAGTTTGTGAGGATAATAATTTCTAAAAGATATTTGGCAGTAATCATTTCCAAAGTAGCAGTCAGAAAACAAATACAATCCTTAGAATTTCCTGTGCCTTGGTCTGATTGACACCCAACTCTGGAAATTCTGTTAATCAAATGCAGTATTACCACAGGAGTGTGCACCTGATTCTAAGATTCTGGGTCACAGAAAGGAGGAAAAAGTTGGCTCATCTGAAAGCTGCAAAAAACTGCATTTTTCTGCAGTTTGGTGGAAAGTAGTGGGAAATAGCAGGCTTTCCTGTCCTTCTGATCATGCTGATAAACAGAACTGGAATATAATTGCAAATAGGATGTTTGCTCATGCTAAATTTTATTCATAACTTAGTGTTGATTCTACACCATAAGCTGAATGTTTTTGCCATCGCACTGTCTCTCCCTGCAGAGGGAAACTGACAGGCTGAATCTTGTCAGTTCTGCATTATTTAGCTAAATAATTTTATTAGAAATGTAGGACCTCACAGCTCTGTTAGCCTACAGCATCCAGTTTCCTCTTGACAGCAGAACATCAGATTTCTCTGCTAATGCATTGGTGCATGGAGAACTATTGACAGTAGTTTCATTCTCTCCTAGAGGATACCAGTTCTTAGAAAAGGAACAAGCATGGAGCACATCAGCCACGAGCATTTGTACCTGCCATCTTATAAAGAGAATTGTATTATTCTTTTTAGAGTTTTATTTCCTTAGGCAGCCAAGTGTGTCAGGCCACATTGTGCACATTAAACACAACGTAGGGCTCCTGACTAAGCCATATTTCAGCCAGACACTGCAATGAGTCTGCATCCTAGGGCTGCCTTTCCCTGTTCTGTTTATGTCTTCTGGCAGCCCCTGAACTCTGCATATCAAATGTACTGTTCTGCATAATGTACTGTCTAATCTAGAGGAAGGCTGAATTGAAGTTATGGATTTAGAATTGGAGTAACAAGCTAACTGCAAGATTTTATTGAATCAGTGTCAAAATGTTGCATGCATTTCTTTTGTAGGTTTGAAGAAATGAAGCCAAAACCAACCTGAGAAACAACTGTTGCAATTTCATAAGTTTTCCTTTCATTTTTTAGCACTTTTCATGGGCAAACTGGAGATGATAAGATGCACTTGATCCTCGTGCACATACTCCAGATTTTTGGTGAGAGCCACTCTCACCTACTTACCAGAAATTGTTCTTGCAAATCTATTCCAGCTAATCATGTCGGTTTTCGAGAACAGCATGAAGGAAAGGGGCATCACTGAAAATGAAGCCTTTGACTGGGAGAAGGCTGGTACAGATATCTTGTTGTCCACTAGCACCTCAACTCCACCACAGCAGAACACCAGGCAAACAGCAGCCATGTTTGGGTGAGTGTTGTAGTTGTACCAGTCAGACAGTGCACAACAAGCTCAGTTCTTTTTTTAAAGATTTCAAGGCCATTATGATTCTGGGAAGGTGGAACAGCATAGAAGGCATCACTTGATCTGACTTTTTTGATATTAATTTATGTCTGTGGTGGTGGATAGTGAGTTGAGTACAGCTGAGTGCATGCTCTGCTCACACCTCCAGCACAGCTCCTCAGCCTGTTCACAATGTCTTTCATGTGCTGCTGCAAAGGTACACAGAGACTGATGCTCAGAGGTACAGATGAGTCCAAATAGAAAAGACTTGATTAGAACTGGTTTTCACTGGTCTGTCTTGGTGCTTTTGGGGGGCTGACATTAGGGGATAAAAATAATCCCTAGTAATGTTATGGAAGATAAAAACTGTAGGGCCTAGTAAGCCTCATTTGCTCGTGCAGAAGGAGAGGTTTCTTCACAGCTCAATATGGTGTGGTGGGCACTTGTGAAGGAGTTTTCAGCCTGTGTATCAAGGGTCCCAAGATGCTTTCACTGATCCATCCTACTGTCTTTGTAATTTTCATTACATGGAATCCTCCTGTTCTGATTCAGGATGTCACATCTGGGACTGCCTGTTTTTCAACTAAGTAATACCCTAAAATCTGCTGAGGAATTCCTGTGGGGTGATGTAATAAGCTGCCTTCTTTATAGGCTGATAATTTTACCTTTCTTTTTGTCTCTTTTTTAGGGTGGTTAATGTCACTCCGGTACCCGGGGACCTGCTCCGTGAGAACACTGAGGATGTCCTGCAGGGGGAACATTTGAGTGATCAAGAGAATGCTCCTCCCATCCTGTCAGGTCGGCCAGTGGAAGGCCTTGGGCAGGCTCCAAACACGGCTTTCAACGAGGGTGAAGTTTGGGAAGAGACAGATGTGAATCGCAACAAACTCAGGATCAGCATCAGCAAAGTAAAGAACATTTCCTTGTCTCCTGTGACTCTTGGATGTAGGGCAGTGGTTTCACAGACTGCTAGAAGCCACTCAGATCCACTGATGTAGCATGCTATGTAGTAAGCCCAAAAAGCCTTGAAGAATTCTCCTGTGGCAAGGGGAATTACAAGGAATTTTTTCACAGAGTAAAAGCCATTGGGATTAATTTCGATCTTTATGCAAGTAAGATTTTGGGGGCCAGTAATGCTAAAGTGAATCTTTTCTGCCATCATATCATTATCTAGGTTTTTGATACTTCAAGCAAGGAAATTCTAGTCCTTGCATAGCTGATATAAGAAATGTCCCAGGCATGGAAATCAAAAACCAAAACGTTATTGTGTCCCAAGCTCTTGTGTTACTATAGGACATGAAACAACACAATGCACACACACTGCTGTTCTTAAGGTGAAAAAAGGGAAGTTTCTTTGCTGACTCTAACATTTATAGATTTTAAAAGTGACAGTGGATTGGAGGGTGAAAGTGCTACTTTTCTAATAACACTGGACAAACCAACAGTCTATCAAATTTTGCTTCTTCTATAAAAGAATGCAAAACAATAAGTTATTTACAGAAAGTGTGTGAGAAAGTTTGTTACAAGAATGTAAACATCAGAAGGCTTAGAAAATCTTAAAAAATCAGGGTGACACTCTTGGGTAAATAAATGTAATCAGAGATGTCTTCATAAGCTATATTTTTCTGTATGTAATGTAATCAGAGTTGTCTTCATAAGCTGTATTTTCTTTTTTGAATCATCACTCATTTTTCTCTTCCTTTTTTTAAATTTCTTTTTTAAGGCTAGGAAAATCTATAGGGAGCATCTAACTATGGTTTCCCCCCTATCAAGAGTGAGAGAAACCATTACTTAATATTCTTATATTTCTGCGTTCCAAGGTCATATTAAGCTTTTTTAGCTCACATAAAATGTATACTTCAATTAATTTTCCTCATAATCACTAAGGTATTTCTCAGTCCTTTCTTGTAAATGTTATCTCATTTCTTGAAGGTATCCCCAGTGAAGGTTGATTCCATGTTAAATGTCAAGTATAAGAACCTGACAGTTAGTTTATTAATAAGGTTAATTTACATACTGCAAGTAAATTCAGATTAGTGGCAGGTCATCAGATACATACGGATTCTGTTAGCAGAGAAACATTCATCAGACTTAAAATGTTGTCAGGGCTTATCAGATTCACATCACAAACCTGTTTTTAATGGACATTTGTAGACTGGCATGTTAAGTGTGTTAGTCTTCTGAAGCTGACCAGAATTCACTTCAGTCTCTACTAGTACAAAGTTAGTCCTTATTTCAGCAATATAGGTATCTCCACTATCCTTAGTCTTCTTAGAAATGCATGGACAAGAAATAATCTAATTTACTTAAAATTCTCCAGTGCAAATAATTCAGATCAATGTGTTATCTGTATGAAACATTAGCAGAGAATTCCCCAACACTGAGAAATTATGAATGAAGTTAAAATTACTTCTTCATCTCTCACTGGTAACTCTGCATTCCCAGAAGTTTTCATTTTAGGGTATATGAAATAAGAAAAGCCTGATAGAGAGGGATAGTTCTGTTCACACAACATATATTAAAAAAAAAAAAGAGAGAATATTACAGAAAAATCCTAGCAACTTTTGTGTGTTTTTCTTTGCATTTCTACCACCAGGTGCTTTGATGCTCTTCAGTCAGACTTTTCACAGGGGAGTCCTTTCTGCGTGCTAGTTGTGTGTTCTCTCTTAGGTTCCTCATTCACAAGTCCTGTCATAACAGCAGCTAAAGGCAAGAGAGGTTTCTAGAAGCTCCACAGCACAGCCAGGTGACTCTCGTGCCAGGCACTGTGCTATTTGTTGTCAAGCTGCTGCCAAAGGAGCTTTGGGAGTTTCTCAGCATGGCAGGGAGCACTTCAGCTCTGACAGGTTCTGTAGCTACACAGCAGCCTGTGCAGCAAAGCCCACAGCCCAGGGCAGCAAGCTCTCCAGGCCTGAAGTCCTTTCTTTGAGGGTTTTTATCTTTAGTTTGACTCTTGCCTGTCCTTTTGCTTTGCTAGACTTACTGTCTTCAGTCTGACTGTTCTCTGAGAGAGGATTGGTTTAGATTTAAGTAACAGTCACTACATGGAGAAAAGAAGGATGCTTCCAATTTGATACCTAAGGACACAGCTCTACCTCTGCTTGTAATCTGATGCATCAGAACCACAAGGGCACTGGTGTGTTTAAACACCCTTCTGCTATTCACAGCATCACATCCTTCATCTTCCAGCCTTGTAGCAGTAGAATAAACTGGCTCTCCCTGTCTTGCTCTTTGTGTTTAGGAGATGAGTGGAGCTTGCCATGTTTTTTCTCCCTAATAACTGTCTAAGATGATCCTTACTTCTCTGTGCAGACAATTCGGATCTCCTTCTGTCCCACTTCTCCCATTTTTGTGTTAAGGACAGAACTACTCTCACTGTTGTCCCCCACCATCCCCCAGTTCTCTGCTCTTGAGTCTTACCAAGTTGATGCTACCCAACAGTTACATCAGCACTTTGCTCCCTTCACAAACACATTTGACCTTTGTTTGTTGCTAACCTTCTCTTGGCCATGACTGGATTACAGATTAAATCATTATCATCTATTCTGCTTTTCCTCTAATGCTTGAAAGTTCTCCTCCACTCTCCTTAGCAGCAAAAGCTCTTTAGTTATGCATTCCAACTCCAGCTTGGGTGGTTTAGGTCTGCTAATTTATGGGCACTGACTGACTTATGGGCACTGCCACGTACACATTGCATGCACAAGGCAGCTGTCTGGATCAGAAGTGTTTCACTGAGATGCTGCTTGCGTTCAGACCCTCTGGCATTAATGGGGGACAAGGGGAAGTAGGGCAGGGAAGGGTAAGCATTCTCCATACAAACCCCCACACATAGGCAGTGTGTAGCAGCTGATGCTGCATGACTGGCAACACAGCAGTGTTGAATGCAAATCCTGTGCTGCTGCTGTGCTTTTGCCCCTCTCTTCCAAGGAAAATCAGCACTATGGAAGGCAGAGGGCAGCTGTGTTGGTCACCTATTTTTGCTCCTTTGTTTGCTGCTAAATTTAAAAAAATGAAATCTAATAAGGCAATATGAAAGAGGAAATATGGAATGATATAATGTCCATGAGTGTGTTCAGCTCCCTGCATGACCTTGGCTCTGTGGAAAGCTCTTACAGATGTTGTGGTTGAATGGATATTGTGGAAGACTTTGTTTAAAGGACCAAAATTAAAACAAACAAACAAACAGAAATAGAAGCAAAACCCCAAACCACTCTGCTAATTAGTAGATGCCTTAGTCAGACCAGATATAAAAGTGTGTACATTGCAATGTAATGCATGGCCCCTGATAAAATGAATGTTGACAAACAAGGCTCTTAGGCATCTTGGATAAGCAATTAGGGTTTGTGTATGCAGTAGGTTGATCCATGAGAACTCCTTTGGATCAGCACTCAGGGTAATTGAAATGCACAGACCACCTTGTAAAGATGTTAAATATTTAGAATGGATTTTAAATCCATACCTTATTTTAATGCCAGCTGATTGCCAGGGCAGAGGGACTCTGCCTCCCTTCAGACATTGCTTGTGTAGATTGTGAACTTGCAGCTAAAAGTGTATCCTGGGAGAAAGTCCAGAGCAACAGTGAAGGATGGAAATCAATGTCTTTGGCCAGATCTTGAAGTTCTTTGTGTTTACCCCCTCCAGACTCAGTGCATGGTGGAAGAGGAGCAGAGAAACGGGGTGTGCCCCAGTTCCCCTGTCCGAGTGCCTCCGGAGTCCCCGACCGCACAAGTGCGCTCCCTCCGCTACCGCCGCGTCAACAGCCCCGAGTCAGAGCGGCTCTCCACAGCTGATGGAAAAGCAGATCCACATGAAAGAAGGTTTGTTCACCCTCTGTAGCCTCCTACTGCTTTCAGCAGAGTCTTGAGGATTCACTCTTGAGACCAACCTAATCATTAGACCAGCAGCCAATGCTTGCAATTTTATCTACATTGCCTTTCGGTTCACCTCCTTCTCTAGTTCCCCTTTCTTTGTCAAAAATGTTGATGTTTCACACATGGAAGGCTTTCCCCAGAAGAGTCTGTAAGGCTTCTGGATGATCCTTGTTGAAAACACACTGCAGTTGTTCTAAGATCTGGGCAGCAGATGCTCTGGCATTGTGCAAAGCAAGCAGCAGATACAGGCCAAATGAGAAACATTGATCAGAACGTGGTTTGAAGGTTTTTTTCACAAGCCAGTCGAACTTAACAAAGGGGAAAGGTGTTGTTGGGTGGAAATGGTTTTCATCCTGTCTACAGGGGAGAAAGATGCTGAATTGGCTGTCATACTGAAGCGCTTCTTCACACCATTGTAGGTTCTAAAGAAATATTTTTGTTTAAGCCTGTCTTTCTGAACTGTACCAAGAACTGAGTGAGAAGGGCCTATACAGACTTCTTTTATGGTCGCTGTCGTTGCCTGTAGCCATGATATTTTCTGAAAAATCCTTTCCTTAGGATTTTTTTCTCCTGAGAAGCCGAGAGGCCTCAGGAACAAAATGTAAACAGTAATTATCTGCTGCTGTGGAATGCAGCAGGTGCATCTGTGATTTGTCTCAGGTGGTTGTTTCTAATTAATGGCCAATCACAGTCAGCGGGCTCAGACTCCCTGTCCAAGACACAAGCTTTTGTTATTCATTCCATTCTTTTTCTATTCTTAGCTAGCCTTCTGATGAAATCCTTTCTTCTATTTTTTAGTATAGTTTTAATATAATATATATAATAAAATAATAAATCAAGGCTTCTGAAACATGGAGTCAACATTCTCGTCTCTTCCCTCATCCTGGGACCCCTGTGAACACCGTCACAGTTGCCCACAAACCCGATGTGTTTTGAATGGCTTCTTGTTGTGTCCCCAGGTCTCGAATGGACATCCCTGGCTCTCCATCCCGGCTCGTGTGCTCCTCGCAGCCAGCCCAGATGCTGTCCATCGACACGGGCCAGGCTGACCGGCAGGCCAGCGGCAGGATGGACGTGTCGGCCTCCGTGGAACACGAAGCCCTCAGCAACGCCTTCCGCTCCGTGCCGCTGGCGGAGGAGGAGGACTTTGACAGCAAGGAGTGGGTTATCATTGATAAGGAGACAGAGCTGAAGGACTTCCACCCCGGTGCTGAGCCAAGCACCTCTGGAACCACGGATGAGGAGCCCGAGGAACTGAGGCCTATTGAAGATGGGGAAGAGAGAAGGCGCCTGGGGGCAGATGCTGCAGTGAGGCCGAAGACTCATGATGGGCGAAGTCGGGGTATGCTGCCTGTGACTGAGGAGGACAGTTCCCATAGACATGAAGGACCTTCTCAAACAGTGTCTGACAGTAGACACGAACAGCAGACAGGAAGTCCAGCCCACTCCCCCTTACATTCAGCACCAGCCCTCCGACAAAGGAGACGAGAATCTGAACCTACTGGTCCTCAGAGACAGGTAAGAGCCCTGGGTCTGTACCTTGTTGCCTATCATAGCATCATCTTAGGAAACCTCAACTGTGCTGGAGAAGTCTTTGATTCCAAGCATGGATGCTCCTGTAAAACTCTTCTGACAGTGCTGGCAAATGTTGTGAACACCTTAGAAGTGCTCCCAAAAGCCAGTGATGTCCTTCTGAGGACACACTGTTAAGAAGATCTTCCAGCCATTTCGGTTCAGGGACAAGAGGAGAGCGCAGTTGTGATTTGGGTATCTCTAGTCACTCCTTTTATGCTCTCCCACAGAGTTTTGTTAGTAACTGCTTAGCTGCATGGAGGTGTTGCTAGCAAATCTTCTCCACATAGTTTCTCAGCAACAATAGGAGTGTATTGCAAGAGAATGACCTCTAATCTAATCACACATCAGCACTGCACAGACCCAGAGCAATGCAAATCATAAAATAACTCCCTAAAATTAATCTTTCTTCTAAATACATAACAAAAAGCTCAGAGTAGCCAGCACATACATCTCATCAACCTTATTTCAGTGAGAGACATTGCTGTTACCATGTATTTACTCACAGAAATGTTCTTTACCTATTGTGTTTTTTCCATATAGTTGTAGAGGGCTTTTTTCCTTTCAGTTTTGCTTTTTTTCCTGTGGTCTTCTGATGCTATAAAGTAGTTCAGTTTTTAGTAGGAGGTGATTTATTAGATTAGCTGAAAAAATATGATACACTAGGCACAGAGTTCCTGTCATAGCTAATCTTCTTGTTTAAGAAGAAGGCTGTCCCAGAGTGTTCAGTGCAAGAGGCAATCAATTTGTTCCCCTAAGAGTTTTTTGCTTTTTGTATTTATATGTTGATGAAGATCTCTCATGCACATGGGATCCATAAGCAAAGCAAAGAGCAGGCAAGTTTTGAGTCATGTACACAGGGATACCCTCCTATGACAGTGCAGTCTGCCTGTTCCTGTCTGGAAGATGATAATTTCGTTTCTGCTTCCCTCTTGAGCTTATTCTCCAAGGAAGTGTTCACTGGACTGGAGCATGTTAAAAGAACATCCTTCTGTTCAGGTCTTGCCCAGAATCTTATCTTCTCTGGATCCCCAAGAGATACAAGAAGAAAACCATGAATGAGACAAGAATTTATGTAAAAGAAATCAAAGCAAATCTTTGCAAATCACCAGGCAAGGTGTCCCCTGTTAAGGTGTATGAGCATTTACAGGAAGGATAGAAATGCTGACAGTAGGCATGAGGGCTGTCCTGCTGAGCATGGAACAGAAGCAGCACATGCTTCTCTTAGACACTGCATTCCAGTTGCAGGGTTCCTAGGTTGAAGTGTTTGCTGTAGAAAGCCAACATGTTGAATGCCCCAGATATCTAGAAATTACACAAGGCAAGCTTGGCAGAGTTGGAAGGGTCTGTGTCTGAATTTGCTGTGGTCTGTACACTTTGGGGGTTGGTCAGTGCAAGATCTGCAACATGCAATGAACATGGTAAGAGCCAGCTGATAAGAACCAGCTGTAAACAACAGCAGGGACACTTCACTGACATATTTAGTGTGGCTAAAGGAGCCTGGAGAGGCCTTCTTGGCCATAGCACGTGCACCCCTATGTGAAATGACTGGGAGAGTTGGATATGATGCAGCACAAAGACTTCTTATCACTGCACAGGGATATTTAAAGAGCAGGCAAAAAAGGTAAAATAATGGGATTGGGAGTGATTACTGCTAATATATTAGGCAGCCTTTGTTCTTCAGCAAACTGCATTTTTTTTGTTCCTGTGTTCTGAAATACCCTCTATTAACTCTGTGGTCTAGCTTTGTACACACAGACCAACACTGGACTTCTTTAGCTGACTGGGATTTAGTGGTTCTTCCTTTGATGTCTGAATCCTTCAGTTGCCACTGCAGCTGTGCAGTGATACTCATATTTTTCCACTTGCTATCACAAAACCAGCTATTAACTCTCAAAAGGACTTGGTGCCTAAAGGGAAGTAGAAACCTCTTTTCCTTAGATGCAGCAAATATGAAGGGATGGATGGTGGGACACTAATAAGAAGTTGACCGAGGACTTAACTAATGAAAATACTGAAGGCCTCATTAGCAATGACAGATGTTTCCTGTAGCTCATGCTCGTGCTTCTCTGGGTTTGATTGAAACTGTGATTGTGTGTGTGTGTGTGTGTGTGTGTGTGTGTGTGTGTAAAGGTAGGTGAATAATGTAAATGTAGGTGAGTTACATCTTCCTTATCTTTAAATATGAACTGAGCCTGTAAGATAGGTAAAAATGTCACTAAATGCTGAAATACCATGACTGAAGTCATAGGCTTTGTTGCACCCATCTGTGACCTCATTCTGGTGTCCCAAAAGCTGGTGATCATCCCTTGGTGTCAGTAGCATACTCACTGAAAGCAAATGGGGAATTCCTGCTCTAAGGGCTTCCTTCTGTTTCTCCATTCTCTGGCTCCAGCCTATGAGCCATCACTTGTAACTGGCAGAAAGACAGTGACTTCTGGATTGTCATAGAATCACAGCATGCCTGAGGTTGGAAGGGACCTCTAGAGATCATCTAGTTCTACCCTCTGCTCCAGGATGGATCATCTAGAGCAGGTTGCTAAGGACAGTGTCCAGTCAAAGTATCTCTGAGGATGGAGACTCCACAACCTCTTTGGGCAGCCTGTTCCAGTGTACAATTACTGTTACGGTAAAAAACTTATAAAAATGTTTAAATGGAATTTCCTGTATTTCAATTTCTGTTCCTTTCTTCTTTTACTTTCGCTGGACATCACTAAGAAGAGTCTGGATCCATCTTCCCATCAGGTATTTATAAATGTTGTTAAGGATCCCTCTGAGCCTTCTCTTCTCCAGTCTAAACAGTCCCAGCTCTCTCAGCCTCTCCTCAAATGAAAGGTCTTCCAGTCCCTTCATCATTTTTGTGACCCTTGTTTGGACTACCTCCAGCATGTCCACGTGTCTCTTGTACTGGGCAGCTCAGAACTGGAGCACAGCACTGCAGGTGTGACTCACAGTGCTGAGGGCAAGGAGCATTTCCCTCAGCCTGCTGGCTGCACTCCTGACACATCCTGAGGGGCTCTTGGCCCTTTTTGCCACAAAGGCACCTTACTGCCTTGTGTTCAGCTTAGAGTCCACCAGGACCTCCAGGTACTTTTCTGTCAAACTGCTTCCAAAACAGGTGGCCCACAGTGTGTTCTGTTCCTCCCCACTTCCCTTTGCTGAACTTAGTGAAATTCCTTTTTCCCATTTCACCAGCCTATCCAGGCACCTCTGAATGTGAGCAAAACCTTCTGGTGTGTCAGCTGCTCCTCCCAGTATTATGTGATCTGTGAATCTGCACAAGGTACACTCTGTCCCATCATCCACATCACTGATTAAGTTGTTAAGTAGTAGTGGCTGCATTATCAGCCTCTGGCTGCACCATTAATGACTGGACATTTTTTCCTCCAAACATGGTATTTTATGACCAGGAACCCACAGATTTCAGTCTAATTCACTATCTACTTATCTAGCCTGTATTTCATTGTTTTGTCTATGAAGATTTTATGGAGACAGTGTCAGAAACCTTACTAAAGTCAAGACCAGCAACCTCCCACCCTCTCAGCACAGAAAGCTCTTGGGTTCGTTCATCAGACATGACTTCCCTTCATATATCCATGTTGACTGCACCTTCTTTATATGTCTGGAAATGCCTTCTTCCAGGAGGATTTGCTCCATGTCCTTTCAAGCCTGACCAGCCTTTAATTCCCTGAGTTATCCTCATTTGGAACTCAGATGTTTCTTCAAATATGTCAGTCTTTGGGAAGACAGATACTGTAGCTCAAATGTGAGAGATGGTGCTGTCCTCGTTAAAACTCTGTGGGTGTAGGAGGGAGCACAGAATGATCTGATGCTGCTGTGAGGAAAGTCAAGTACAGAGGAAGCTCTGAATAGCCTGGGGGAGTTTTTGACCCAAATATTCTCACACATTAGGAATCTCCCAGTTTCAGATGACAAGAAAATGGCTGCAGTGGAGCACAGATCTCATGGGAAGACCTGGTATAAAGGGAGAACAGAAGCTGTGTCATGTTCAAGCCCTTCTCTCTGTGCACCACTCAATACATCTGTTTAACAGAGCTCTAAGGGTTTACTTTAATGTATGCATTTCAGGGATGACCTAATAAGACTCAGGGGTTTTTTTTAGGCACTAGTGTGCAGATAAAGCTTTAGAAATAGATAAAGAATGACTGGAAGAAAAGATTGAAGCTGCACTTCTGTTTACCTATTAATCCTGGCATAGGGTTGCTGTTACTGCTGGAAATAATTTACACCCATACCTCGCAATAGAATTTAAAAATCTGTCAAGTTCTTAAGTATGCTGAATAAATTCACTGATATTTGACAGGGATGGCAACTTACTGCTGCCTTCTGCAGTGAAAAGACAAGTGTTCATACATGTATGAATTTTAGAAACTATTTCTGATTATGCTCAGGTCTGTGCTCATAGGTATATCTTGACTCAGTCTCCCCTGTTGCTAGTGCAATTGGCATTTTACAAAATGTTTGGGGATTCACCTGCCTAAAACATGCCTGTCCAAATGATGTCACATCTAAAAAACCCACAAGAGAAGTGAAAAATTAAAGTGGGAGATGATATTTACTCTGCTTTACCTATCCTTGAATATATTCTGCAGGGTTCAGAGAGCATTTTGCTTTGGCTGATTCTTACAGGCCTAGAGTTCATCTGCTAGAGAAGGTCCCAGTGTGAAGAGGCACTACTATATTTTTCCTTACCAACTCAGCTGTGTAGTTAAAATCACTCTTTAAAATCATCTTGATGCTATCTTTGACATCTTTTCTCACAGAGCCAGGAGAGTGCCATAAGAGGACTTGCTTAAAATTGTCCATGTCTTGAGCCTGCAAGGGCAGCAGGGGAAGAGGTGCTGTGTGTCTTGGTTTCCTTTGCCTTCTGCAGCATCCTCTGTGGGCTGCTCTGAGGCAACCTGAGGGACCATTTCTCAGTGGTGAGAAATGGGCATTGGCAGAGGGGAAAACTCATTGCTCCTCACCCAGTGTAATTCCCACTGGTCTGTGTCTGATGCCTGTTGAGAAGAGAAACTTGTCAGCTGATGGAGAAGGATGAGTGTAGAGTTGGCCTCTTACACTCTTTAGATTCAGGGTCCCTGTCCATCCATATGTTAGAAATAAAGGATCAGGAAAAGGGTGGTAGTGGAAGTAATATTCACATATGTTCTTTAAATATAAATATATATATCTATCAGGTAATAGCAATCAAAACCTTAAGCTCAGTAGACATTCCTAATTACATTTTATATCTGTAACATATATTGAGTTCTGTCAACATCACATTCTCCTGGGTCTTCACATACAAAGTGTCCTACTGACCCTGTCCAAAGAGAGCAGGATAGGCCTGATGGAAGGTGGTACAGCCTGATTGCTGCCAAGGGGTAAAGGGGGGCAGCACCTTCAGGATTGATTGAGTAATTTAAGCATTAGAGCATCAGTGAGAAAAGGTGGCATGTCTGTAAGCTCAGCTTCATCCTGGAGGCAGCAACACCAAAATGCACTTGCTGATGGGGTGTTGTAATTGCTTCTTCATGGCCTGGGCAAGTTCCTTGCTCCTGTGCTGTAGAGGAGGTCTCTCTGGGTAGCTGGAGTGATCCTTTGAGATCTGAGAAGTCTTTACCATATTGAGATGATATACACCTTGGAAGTCATACAATATGCTGAACCCAAACATGGAACAAAAATTAGGAATAAAAATTCCAGTAATGCTTAGTTGTGCAACTTGCAAATAGCCCACCCAGGGCTGAATTTCTACACTGTCTATGCAAAGAGAAGATGGCTGTCTTTTTGAGAAATTAGAGCTGCTGTCTAGATTTTATTTGTCTCTCTCAAGTACTCTGTATGACAGCATTACATTATTATTATCTGAGACTCTGATCTGTGCAGTGACATGCAGTACATTTAGGACTGTGAATAATTGCTTTTCACATTCAATGCCAACCACGAACTGAGTAGCTCTGAGGCTCTTCTGAAGATAAGATATCTGCCTCAAAGCACTGCAGAGATATTGAAGGTGACAGGAAAGAGATGACACTGGATGACATTGAGCTCTTTTTCTAGTGCAAGGGCAACATCTCCAGTAAGGTAAGGAGAGCAGTTTAAAGAAAATCCAATACTGCCTTTCTGCATTTCACCTGCAGAGACTTCCTGAAAAGAAATGCAGCATAAGGAAGGGAATGCATTTCCATTTTCCCTTCTTTCCCTTGAAGGGAAAAAAGCGATTCCAGGAAAAAAGGTCTGGTTCTGGAGATTGAGACTGCTGACCCTTGTGAAAGTGCTAGTTTCATAAAAGAGGTAGAAAGGGAAGGAAGGGCTTAGCACCTCCAGGGTGAAGGATCTGAAGTCATTCCCTTAATGCCTCTCTCTTCCATTCAGAGCATAAAGGGAAGGTAGGGACTGCAATCTCATCCTGGCACAAGTGGGTGTACTTCCTCCCTCTCCTGGCTATCCCAGGATCACAGAAGCAGAAAAGGAACCTAAGAGTGCATCTTCTCCTCATGTCCTCCTATGGTTCAGTGTTTTGAATTTCTCACTGAAAGGAGAATTATACTCTGCCTGCCTGTCCAGCTGCTGTCTATCCACTGCTTACCAAAACTGGAAGCATTAACACTCCCCCTGCAGGTACTCAATATAAAAATGTATCAGGAGGCCAGCAATGTAAGTGTGAGAAAAGAAAAATCTACTAACAGCTCCCAAACTTGCTTTTTTAAATCCCTGGAGTGAGTTTTAATAAGAGTCATTGAAAGAGCCCCTGAGGATCCCTCACTTTCAAGTACACATAATCATTTTAGCACTGTTTCGCCTTCTATCATCCATGTGGTTTCCAAATGTGTTCAGAGTTTGACTCTTGCCTATATGCAAGATGTATGAATAGCTTAGTGACATGCCAAGATGAGCACTGCCAGTGGAACAGAGAGGTGAGGCATGTGGCCTGAAGAGCCAGAGGAGGGGACAGAGTAGCAGAGCCTGGCACTGCTGGAGTCACTCTGGTCTCTCTATGGCTGGGGAGAGCGTGGCAGGCCTCCATGGTGCCCATAGCATCCCTGGGAGCTGATAGCCATAGAGAGCAGTAAGTAAGGCCCTGTGTAGAGCAAAAGCATTTTTCATCCGCCAGCGAAGATGTCCGCAGCATGCGCATCACAAACCAGGGGCGAGTCAACTCTTTGCCTGACACCTTTTCCTCCACTCTTCTTGGTCTTTTTCAGTTGGAGGAGGACAGGCCTTCTCAGCACTCCCTCCCGAGGTACAGCCCCCTGAGAAGACTGGCGTCCTCCGTTTTCTCCTCCTCAACCCTGGAGACAGAACACTACCCTCACGTTGGTGGCACTTTCATACAGCGCAGCCGTTCGGCGGAGAGCAGCCCCGTGCGCATGCCCCACCGCAGGCACATGCCCCTCACGGCAGGAAACCACAGACTCATGCCTTCCGTCCTCCGCATTTCCAGGTCCCAGCTCCAGCAGGTGTGGGCCCGCTTCACACACAAAACATAGCCTGTTCAGGGAAGCAGCAGCCTCCATAATGCAATAATAGATCCCACCCACCCACAATGTGTCACCACTTTAATGCAATATTGAATCCCAGACAACACTGGCCTAAGGTACTGTAACTTCCAAAGCCCCCCCCGCGAGCAGACCCCACAGAGACTGGAAACATCTGCCTTTCTAAACCTGCCAGCAGCCCGAGCGAGGGGCGGCGGCGAGGCCGAAGATGAGAACGCAGATGGTGAAGGTGGTGCTGTGTGAAAGAGGCCAGGGCTCCTCTGGAAAACCCGCTCGGGCCTCGGGGTAGGAAGTGCAGGGCTGCCTCACTGAACAGGAGCAATCGAGCGACAAAACGTTGTCAAGTTCTGACTGGGATGGAGAGACTGTGGAGGTATCAGCAAGCGTTACCTTCCTCAGCAAATGGGCTCAAGCATCTCTGCTGGTGTCTTACACTGGGCTGAATCTGTAGGCGGTTTTACTCCATCTAGATGTAGGCAGACTCCCACTCAAAGCTCACCTGAGGCAGGACCTCAGGTTTGTCCCTCTTGTGGAGTTACAATCATGTATCTCTTTGTTGCTTTGGCTTTGGAAATCCCCTTGCTTTTGTTGCAGTTTGGTTTCCATACAGTGACCACACATTTCTGTCTCTCTGGCTGTGCCTCTGTTACATGACAGTGGGACTGTTTGTCTGCTCTCCACTCCTAAGCTGCTCCAAATTTTCCTACCTGCCCCCAGAGGCACTGACTGTCAAGTTGGATAGCAAAAATTTTCTTACTGATCCAGCTGTAAATTATGCTGGTTTTAAATTCCAGAAATTTTAGGCAACTGCAGCTTTTCAATGGCAGAGCAGTCCTGCTTCTTGGCCTTGCTTGGAAATGCCTGTGATAACAGATCTCATTTGAGAAATAAAGTGGCCTCAGCTCCTGGTATACAGAGCCCATGAAGCCCTTTGCTAAAACTGTGAATCTCAAAAGAAAAGGGAGATCAAAGTTGATTTAAATTGTCACAAGTATCCTTATTTCCTGTGTTTGCACAAATATATTGCCCTTCTCAGCAGAGTTGCAGTGTAAAACACCAGACTGTATGAAGACTTTCTGTAGTCAAGTGAATGTGGTAACTATCTTCTATTGCCATGAGCCTTTGGTCTCATCTTCTGGGAGAACAGGCAGTATGGATGTTAAGGTGAAGGAAGAAGGGGTCATTGCTGGTGCTCAGGGCTTTAGGGAAGTGCAAGTCCAAAGTAAAATACTGTGCAGAAAATATACAAGCAAAGGATACAGGCAAGAAAACGTGCAGAAAGCTCAGGCAGATGTGAAAATGGGTTGGAGTAAGTGTGGGTGTTGGAAGGAAGCTGTGGCATGGAGGTATCACTGCATGGGTGGAGTGTTTCCAGTGGGTTTTCAAGGAACAATTCCTCCCAAGCAGTGCTTTCTGTAGGTACATCTGCCCTACCTGAAGCTCCCTTAGTATTAGATTCACCCTCCCATAAGCAGGAGCAGATAGTGCAGCCCCAGACAGGGTGAGTGGTGCTTTCTGAAGTCCCTAGCACCTGGCCCAGTGTTACTGCATGCTGTAGGACATGGTCTGACAGGCTGACATCCTGACAGAGCATCCTGGGGGGTGCAGGGATGGAGATGGGGGGGCAACACACCCTCCTTGAGAAGATTCAGCACAGGTATGACCTGCCTCTTCCCACAGTCATTCTTGTATCAGTGGCATCAATTTCTTTTGATTTGCCCCAAGAACATGTGTGAACAGGACAGTTTACTGATCAGACAAAATTTTTATCTGCCATTTTTTCATGAGCTTTATTTTTTAAAAAGGTACTGGCATTGCCAAAAATACTTGGGTTGAATTAACCACTAGCCTAATCCTATTTGGCAGTTCCCTTGTCAAGGACAGATACCAGAAAGAGCAAGGATTTGCTCTTCTCAAAGTGACATGAGATGGGATGATTTCCTTAAGTAGACTCTGCTCTGATGTTATTTTTTTTCCATCTTCACTAGAGACTTTGGTGAAAGAACAGATTCCAGAAAAAATAGAATTTGTGAAAGCACTAGACTTAAATCAGTAACTCTTAATAATTTTTGTTCATAGCGTCCAAAACACTCATGTTCCCTTTTCAAGGTCAATTTTAGGAATTAAAATTACTCTTGTTCTATTTTTAAAGAAAAATAAAGCAGTTTTTAGTTTTGCCAGTCAGAAAAGGGAACAAACTGGATAACTGGGTATTTATAAACTCTAAGCCTTTTGTTCAGACAAAAACAATGCCAAGCCAATAAGTAGCTCCATACATAAATTTCAAAGGTCAGTAATCTGTCTAATGCTGCTCATCATAATGCTACTCACATAATCTTGATACTGCTTTTCTATGTTCAAAAATCTGATTTCTAAAATGGTTGATTTATACAGACTTCAGTAAGACTTTCTTCCAGTTAAAATTATTAATAAATTGAAAGCCAACTAGACAAACAAAATACGTTTATATGTTGCTATCTCTTACAAGAGGGGCTGTTTCTCATTAGGACTCCTGACCTCCTACCCTTAACTCAGCACTATTCCATGCCTTTAGTGGCTGTCAAGAAGAACAAAGAAATCACTGAGGAGAAGGTTTGCAGTGACAGAAGGTGGGTGGTTTGATAAAACACTACTGACAGATCAGCTCTGCAGAAAGATCTGAATTGCTTGATAAATTGCTTGTGTTCAAAGTGATGATTGCATCCACACAGGGACAAGGTCATGTTTGGAGTATGAAAGATGTAAGTCACATGTACAGAATGAGAGAAACTGTGCCCTGGGAGGTGCTGTCTCCCAAAATGAGGTGGCAGTTAGGTGAAGTAATTAGCTGCATCTAAGTTCTCACTATGCTGCAGCAGCAGCAAAAAAAAAAAAAAAGAAAAAAAAGAATAAATAAATTCTTCTTCGGTATATCAGCAGGAAAACAGAAAAAATAGAAGAACAGAGGGAGATCTTTTGTGGTGGTGAGATCACTACCAGACATATCCAAGTCTTGTATGGAAATTTCTGTAAAAGATTTTCAAAACCTAAAAGAGAAGAAGTGATACAAGAATGCTTCTGTAAAAGCTGCCTTGTAGAATAAGCTGGAAGAAATGCAGTCTGTCATTAAATACAAAACTAAAAAGTGACATGATTGCTGTTAGGTGTCTCTGCCTGAATAGAGCAAGAGTGGTTTTAACCTGCCAGGCAAGGATATGAGTCTAAGTGCTGGAAGATAAAATAGCAAAGGTAAACCTAGAAGCAAGATGCTCATTTTAAAGACATAGGTATGTGGTAAACCACTGAAATACATTAGTTAAAGACACTGAGTTCTTTGCTGTTCAGTCTCTGTAATTGGTTTCTAAATATTGGTTTCTAAACCAGTCCTGTTAAACCATCAAATTTGGGCTCTATACCAGAATAATTGGACATGTTGCTGTCACCTGGGCTTTATGGGAAGTCTTATTTCATGATCAATATGTCTTTTACAATTTAATTCTGAACAAATTAATTGGTGCTAATGGCTGGAATCCTGATGTTAAAGTATTATGCAAAAAGTATTAAAAATAGTCAATTTAAAGGGGTTTTTTAACATCTTCATCTAATGCTGTATTAATTACTATGGAATCTACATATTGTTGAGGAACAGTTGGCAAATTAAAGAAATGTGAAAAGAGGTCTTTTTTATATATATGGAAATGTAATAAATTAATATTGAAACTAGTTGCAGTGCAATTCTAAAAAAAATCTTATGTAGATTACATTTATATTGCATTTATTTATTGTGTTTAATTTATAATGACTGCAATTATAAATGTAAATATATCCAAAATCAGTTGGCAAAAAACCCAGCTGATGGAAGGCTGTTGACATGAAAATTGATCATGGGGCTGTGGGCTGAAAAGTTAGTTGCCCTACTTATTTGTCCTTTTATGTTTGGTAGGGTTTTTTTAGTTCTTCAGATGGAAAAAGCCAATGGGAATCAACACTAGTGAAATAAAATTCCCTTTCAGCATCAGACTCTTAGGCAAATTGAGTTCATCAGAAGGGTCCAAGAATGGGATTTGCATCCTGAGGGAGATACTCTTCTTTTACTTCCCATTGTACATAGCACCTGTTCTCCTCAGAATCCAAATTGGAAATGAGCATTTGCCACTCCCTCACAGAGATCATTGGCATCAGGACAGGAAGCTGTCACTGGGATCTCATGATCTACTTCAAGTGAGCAAATGTTCATCACTTGTATATACATATAAAAGCCATCTTTTTATATCTTGGCCTCTTGGCTCCTTTCACTTTCTTTCTATGCAGAATGGGAGATATTTCCAATTTATTGCTCTCTCCTCAGCCTCCTTCCCTCAGGAAGGAGCTAATGAGATATGATTTCTGTGAAAATGTTACAGTAAAAGCTTGGGTTAAGCTAGCACTGGGTAAATGTTGTTATGTCAGCACGCATTCACTTTCAGGGGAGACAGTTCTGGTGGGAGGGGGTTGACTGAAAATAAATTGCACTGGCACAGGTGCAGTTCTGCAGGTGCCAGTTTTCATTAGGAGTATCCTCTTGATACCCCCATGATGATGAAGTCCCTGGTGTGAGCCTGACCTTGTCTACCATTCCCATTATTTTTTACTACTGTTGGGGGGCAGGCATCTGAAAGAGTTACAGTGCATCACCTCTTTCACTATTTAAAGTCTCTGGCAGAAAGTAATATAGAAATGCCCTGTAAAACAGCCATATGGGTGGTATAACCCCATCCTTACACTACCTCTTCATGATGAAGTCACCCCTGTCCTACCACTCCTTCTCTTTGTAGTGTGTCTGAACCTGGGCATTGTGGTGGTCAAGGCTGCTGCAGGACTGTTGTTCTTGAAAGGGCAAGCTTGTTCAGAAGTTGTGTTTGTTGGGCTGAATGGCAGCTGACACCCCCCCACCCAGGATGGAGAAGCTGTCCTTGGACAGTGGCCTCCAGGCTGGATTGAGATAAGGCAGCTGATGTTCTCCTCTGGGATCTTCTCATTGCTCTGTAAGCAGAGACATTGCTCAGCAGCTGCCACCCAGCTTCTGCTCAAATCTGAATCTGGGTGCAAGCACAGCAGCAGTTGGCTATAGCCCCAAGCTGCTGGTAGACTTCACATGCAGAACCCCCTCACGTCCACCTCACTGAGAAGTTCTCTGAGATCTGGTTGCCTCTTTGTTCCAATTTGCCTCTCCCATCTCTTCTCCATATGACAAAGTCTTTTTGCTCTGCCTTGGTTTCCTGCATGTCCCACTCCACACATTGGTAAACCCCTGGTTTACCTCCATCCCATTCATGGAATCTCATCCCTTGCATCCTTATTGCATCCCTGGATACCTGCACTCCCTTCTGCCTTTGCCATTCCCAAGAACCTGCAGAGCACGTCTCCTGCACCCGTCTCTTATGCATTGCATAGCTCATGGTGCCCCATACAATCCCTATAGCATTTTGAGCAGCCAAGAGGCCTTCCCTCCCTCTGCCTTCCTTGGAGGAAATTGCAAAAGAATGGCACGTTTTGGCAACTGGAGCAGTCTCAGCTCTACATGGAATCTGTGTGAGATCAAACTGTTTAAAGGCAGTTTGATTTCAAAAATGAGTGTGGAGGATACCTTCCATTTTCAGGGCAGTTGCATGAGTTTCAAGTCCTGGAATCCTTAGGACTTAGCAGGCTCCCCCCAGTTATTGTCTGCCTCAGCAGCTAAATTTAGACAGCTGGCAATGGTTTTTCCCTTAAGACATGGGTACCATCTGCATTTTCAAACCATGTAAATAGCTGGCTGAACACCACTTCTGGTGTTGTGAGCACGTCTCCCAAGTTCCACTTAAATCAGTGCCTGGTGTCTGTGAGTGAGAAAATGTCGCAGCTCCAGTTGCAAACTCTTCAAGTTCTTCAAAATGAATGCTTTTCTGTGCTGGCAAATTGACTGTCCCCATTCTCCAGCCTAGGAGCTGGGAGAGTCAGGAGGTTTCAAATCAAATTGGGTGTTTCAAGCAGCCAGGAGAGGGCAATTATAAATGCAACAGAGCTGACACTCTTCATTAAATATAAACTTTAACACAGCAGTGTTTCCTCCTGCTCCTGTCTTAAACTGGAGATATCACAGACTGGTGGATTCTTTCTTGGGGATTGGTGTTCTTTACTTTGCCACATATAATGACTGTTCTTCCCTTATGAAGCCTGTGCCACTGCCATTAGGCCACCAAAGTATCTTGTTGTTTGAAACAAGCTCTTTGTTTCTTCTGCCATTTCATTTGATGCCCAGCTCTCCTCAGCTGTGAAACACCAAACCCCAGTGTTACACAAGAAGGCAGCATGCCTTTGAGAACCAGTCAACAATCTTTTTTTCCTTTTTGCTATGTTTTTTTGATACAGGACCTCTGGAAAGGGGCCTGTTGCTTGAACTGATCAGCCATAATAAGCAGAGGTGTTCTCAGCACCTTCCCCAGCCCATTCAGGGGCACAGAGGTTGAGTGGCTCTTCAGTAGCTGGGCTGTTTCTTTTCCAAAAGTGGCTCTAAAGCCAGTGAACACACACACTGTTCTTCTAACTCGCCTAGGCTGTGAGCACTTGAGACTAGAAACAAAACAAGTGTCATTTGGGGCACTTCTCTGCTCTGTGCTTCAAACATTTCTTCCAAAGATTTCACTTTGGAGTGGTTATCTACCTCATTTGTCTTTTATTTCAGTAGCATTGCCAGGCTTTGATACCATCTTTGCCTCTGACCACTTTGCCCCAAAGTGTGCAGCCTCTTTTGAGAATCTTGGTGATTTGTTTTGTGGTAGAAGCCTTCTGCAGTCAGAAAGACCCTTCTGCAGTCTGGGAAACCAGAGCAAACACCTCAGTTTACCCTTTCCCAAGTTTATTCTGAAACAACACTTGTTGTATTCATACCTTCCTATGGGCTCTTAAACTCTAAAGATCCCCAAGTGCTTTATTTTTCTCATGAGTCACTTCCCTGCTGTTTTACATGGGGGAGTCAGCAACAAAAAAAGCCTTTTCAGATCATGTCAGGATAAAACCAGATGTTTGGTTGCACAAAAGGGAATTTCAGGAGGCTGAATATCTTTTCATAATCTGCAAATTGTCAGGACAGTGGGTGGGACCTATATACCAAATACAATAAATATCACTGAGGCATTTCTTTGACTGCAAATCACCAGGAACTTCCCTTGCTCTATTGTGGAAAAAATGCACTATTTGAATCTGGTGCTGTGATCCTTTGTAAATAAATCAAGGCAAGAAAATACAACCATTGCTAGTTCACTCCTCTCTTGTAAAATAGCTCAATAGGATGCACTGTGAGACTGAAGGTCAGAAAGCATGGAAAGATGTGTTCAGTCCTTTTCCTGTTTTCTAGCATCCTTCCCTCTCACACCACCATCAATCTTTCATGATATGTATACGTGGAGCTTTTAAGAGCTTGACAGCAGCACAAGATTATTCTTGAAAAGAGAAGATTTTCTACTGCTTATCTGGGGGGATTGGTGACAGATACCAACCATGTTTGTCCAGTGGGTCTGGCATCCCTTCCTTAGGCTACATGGAGTCTCTGTGGTATCCAGTTACATTTGTATTACAGCCACATAGTAACTGACGCAGTTCTGCGTCAATGGCTGAATTTATTTGTATTGTCAACTGCTGGGTGGTATGAATGACACATTTTATTAATGGTTGTCATTAAAGATTTATTCATGACACTCTCAGAACTTTACCTGAAGCTGAGACCATTTTGCTACTTTCACATTGCATAAGAAAGGGCTCTTTTATCCCAATCTATTCAAAAGAGAAGCGTTTGTTTTTATTTTTGCTTTTCTTGTTTCCCTTTGGTAAAAATGGGAAAGAACAATTCGGAGATAGCTATCGTATATTTGTCTAGCTCTGCTTGGCAGTAACAGATGGGCTGCAAGAGGCTAGCTGAAAAAAACAAAATTGCATTTCCTAGCACACAAGGTCTGAAGCCTTTAAAATCATGGATAATTTGCAAACCCCTAAAATCCTGTTAGTGTTTATTGTGAAAAAATTGCCTCAGCTATTTCTCAGCTGGAGAACATGGAGTACCTTTTTCTTGACCTGCTTCCCTGTTGAGACTTTCCAGCTCTCCCCAGAGTGACTGGAAGAGAAAATAATTTCTGGAGAGGCTGACCAAAGTAAGCCAGATGTGCTTCCTGATGTCACTGTTGTCCCCAGGATGGTGTTGGGATGCTTTGTGCTGGAGCTTCCGTTTCTGCTTGTCTGTGTGTTTGTGTGTGTGCGTGACCCACGCGTGGCGTGCAAACTGTCACACGTGCTCCTGCCTTACAGAAGAGTTTCTGTGCCAGTAGTGGGCCACTTTGCACACCCCCAAATGCTGAAAAGGATGCTGCAAAGAGCAAATCTCCGCCACTTACAGAAAGTACCTTTATGGCATCTGGTTCAGGGGGTGCACCTGGCCTCCTCTGCATGCTGCAGGTCTGATTTCAGCAACCTGGCCCAGCCCAGGTCTCTTCATTCAGCATGTTGTGCATAAATACACAACAAAAAAAATCTCTCCTTTTGCTGTCAGCCAGTGGCAGAGTATTCTGGTGATGGGAACAGTGCTGGCACTTGGGACATAATTTATAGTATGCAAACACCTATTTTGGGTACTATTAAAAGATGAAATAAAACACACAAAGGCTGATCATTGTGGCACTACCTTGCTTTTTGTTGCATTTTTATGCCACGTGTTTTGTGTTTGGGTCACTATAACACAAACCTGCATTGGCAGTTCCAGGGGACAGTGCGAAGATTAATTTCTGGGAAATGTTTCTAAGTGTTATTTGCTGTATTGCAACTTCTTTATATCACACCTGCCATTGAAAAAAAATGATGTTACGATGAATGTACATTTTGAACAAGCTGCTAACCGTGTAACCTGGGGGTTGGAAGCAATCCCCATTTTACATTCACTTGCATGTCTTCTAGTGTTCAAAAAGAAAATTGCTTTATGTTTGGAGGTTTTATTTTTTCATATGCAAAGTGGTTCAATGAGTTACCTCATCTAGTGCACTTGCCTCGTAAAAATCCCCAGGGTTTCCTCCAACAACTCCAACAAGTTTCTCAGTTTAATTATGAGTGCAATTAATTATCTGGCAACATGAAACACAGTAATGGCAAATTTCCTCTGAACAAGTCAGATAAGGAGGATTTCCGTGGGACTCTTGCCCCTTCAGCTTGGTCCTTCCTAGAAAACCCCTACCAGATCAGGTTCTTACTCAGCACTGCTGACTTCTGGTTATTTTTATGACGTAGGAAGATGTTTAGCTTTCAGAATATTCTTCTTCTTCTTCTTCTTTCTTGCTGCTATTAAGTTGCCTTTACAGTTAGGGACTAGAGGAATTTTTGGATTATCATTTCCTTCCACTTTGCTCACTATTTCCCAAGTCTCCAGTGAGTGATACAAATGAAGTGTTCTCCGTGTCTGCTCAGACAGGGAGCTCTGCATTGGCTCTCACTGGAGACACTGGTGGGTACAGAGTTGGGAAGCTGAGTGGCAGGCATCCCACATTTACAGAGCTTTTGCTTCCATCCAAGACGCTAGGAAAACTGGCACAAACCCAACACATGAAAGCACAAACAGGGAGGAGCAGAGCACTTATCCAGCACAGGACTGGATTGTCCTATTCACCTTGGTAAAAAGAATGAAGAAAAAGGCTGTGGAGCATTGATGGTAAGGTGCTGGATAGAAGAACATCTCTAACATTTATGGTGCTGATTCTTGGAACGTGGAGATCCTGCAAGTAAGCATGGCAGCTCTAAGACCCCTGCTACTTTTACCTCATCTGATGCTGGTTTGAAGAAAGAGCTGCTGCTTCAGAAACTCAGATTCTAGGTTTTTTCCACACACTGTTGTCAATCCTGCCAGATCTCCCAGTCCCGATCAAGCTTAGTCTATGTTGGCAGAGGATAATGTCACTTCCAGGATATGCTAAGGTCCTGATAGTATCCAAATAAAAGCTGTTATAGGGAAGACTGGATTACAGCTCTTGCTGTCTGTGTGCCATCTGCATCTCTCAGGACTAAGGCCTCTTCCCATTCCGAGTGGAACAATTAATGTCGTGTTGAGAACTTGATTTTTGCTTCTCAGACCTTTCAGCTCCCATAAAGAATCTCAGGGACCAGCATATCCTTCCTTTGCATTACCTTGTGTCACCTGTTAGACTTCTGTTGCTGCTAAGCAGGAGAGTTTATTCATGGTTAAATAAACCATATTTAACCAACTGCTACTTGAGTAGGAGGTGAATGTGGGTTTCTGTGGTCGTTGCTACTGAGAGGAGACAAAAGCTGTAGGGAACCTGTTGTGCTTCCTGGTTTACTTGAGAAACTCCATCTGCTGGGACTTGAGTTTGCTTGAAGCAGTGGATCTCAGTGCAGTCCCCTTCAAGCAGGTCTCCAGGATTAAGAGGTCCAGCAGAAAGGATTCCTCAGGCTGCCAGGAGTCCTCATGGACTGCTAGGGACAGGAGGTTTGCAGAAGCTGTGGAAGTTTGTCTCAGGGGGAAGGCAGCAGGGAGAGGGAGGGGACTCAGCCTGCTGTAGCTTTAAAGGCAGTACTGTGTAGGGATCCATTTGGAAGGACATCGTTGACTAAAGGGATCCAAAGCTTGTTTTCCTCGAGTCTTTTTATTCTTCCTTATCTAATCCCTTTAGAGCCTAAGGTCAACCCCTTTTTGTACTGCAATAACACTGTAATATATGCTTGCACTAATTCTTCTGGTATACCAAGCATGCAAGACCAATTTAAAGCTTTTTTTTCAGAAGAAAAAGACTGTATTATTGTGTATATAGAAATACTGAGAGAGAATTTGAATTCTGTCTCCTGTATAAAAGCATGCATTGATTACCTGTATGTAGATCATGCTGTAAATGCTGCAGAGTACTGTAAAATCCTACACTTGAAACCACAATGAACAGGCAATGTCATCAAAAACAAATGAAACAGAAGCTGTGCAATGGATTTTGTGCCTTTTTTAAATCCATGTATGTTAATCCAGACAATCGGGAAAAAAAAAGAAAGAAAAAAAAAGAAAAAACGAACAAACAAAAAAAAAAAAAGCTTGTATACTACCAAAACCTTATTAAAGAATCAAAGGCAGCATCTTGTTGATGGCTGGGTTTTTTATTTGCTTTATTTCTTTGTTTTTCTACTTCATTGGCTCTGGGAAGGTGTTTCCTGCTCATCCTTGGGTAGGTGGGAGCACTGCACAGGGAGTTGAAGGAGATCTGGTAGAACAGTGAGAGTTCCACTATTGCTTACACGTGTGAGCACTAAAAACTTGCACTTAAGACACATCTGGGAATAGAAACAAAGTTATGTGACTGTTAGAGATGTGATTTATGTACTTTGGGAAGGCCACAATGTGGTTTCAATTCAAGGCATGTGAAGGCTGTGGTACCTCTGGAAAGTGTGGTGGAAATTTCCCTCATGCAGAAGAATCACAAGACTCCAGCTGCTCAAAAGCAGAGAGCAGTTTGTGCAGGCAGGTGATGGTCTGGAAGAAGGAGCCTGGATAAGGCTGTGGTCTCAGAGGGTTGTACAGTGTGTGAGTCCCCTTTCCTCCTGGGAATTCTGTGGAGGCTCAGGCAGGATTCTTCTGAGTCTGCCTTTAGCAAGGTCCAAAGCTTTTCTTCCCCATGCTTCACAGTAGGTTTTAGCTTGCCCCTGAGAGGCTGCTGGTGTGTGGCAGATCCCTAGTTACATTTGATATGTGAATGTCTGTCAGGCTCTGCAGAAGGATCCAGTGGTGCCATGGTTTATAGCATGGTCTGAAACAGAACAGTGGGTAGAAGAAGTGCATCATTTCCTGAATTTACGTGAGATAAACATTGTGAGGGGTTTTGGGTTTTTTTCCTGTACCTGGTTGATTTTTCTTTACAAGAGATGGGAGAGAAAAAAATCCCAAATTTTAAAGTAAAAGGGAACATTTATTAGGCTTATATGGGAAACTGTTCCCTTTGCCCACATCAGTGCAGAGCTGCCTAGGAGAGCAGGCTTTTCTGGAGGACACAGAGCCCACTCTGTGACATGTGCTGCATTAGGGGTGTAGAAATTTTGACAGAAAATAAACCCACTTGTTCTTGTCACAGACATGTTTTATGAAAAATCCTTTCCTTAGGATTTTTCCTCCTGAGAAGCTGAGAGACCTCAAGAACAAAATGTAAACAAGGATTATCTGCTGCTGTGGAATGCAACAGGTGCATCTGTGATTGGTCTCATGTGGTTGTTTCTAATTAATGGCAAATCACAGTCCAGTCATAGTCCAGCTGGCTCGGACTCTCTGAGAGTCAGGAGCTTTAGTTATCATTCTTCTTCTTGCTTGCTAGTCTTCTGATGAAACCCTTTCTTCTCTTCTTTTAGTATAATTTTAATAATATAGATATCATAAAATAATAATTCAGCCTTCTGAAACATGGAGTCAACATTCTTGTCTCTTCCCTCATCCTGGGACCCCTGCAAAAACCACCACAGTTCTCAGGTCCAGCAGGTCCTCAGAGATCAGGGGGCCTGGGTGTGGCTGGATAAATAGAGTAGAATAAATAAAATAAATTTCTATTTATTCCCAGCACAGCACTGTGAGTCCAGCTGAGCTCAAGAAGAACTTTCACAGGCACAGATTCACAGAGAATGTGGTCTTGACTCTGAGTCTGATTGTGTTCAGTAAGAACTTGATCACAAATTCAGAGATCACAGATTCACAAATAATGCAATTTATCAATACTATAGATCTGGCCAAGTTAAGTAAGAACTTCTACAATTCAGACTCATGGATGGTGTCCCAGGCTCACACATGCACACACTGCACTTTCAGGCCATAATAAAAGTCTGATTTTAGTCTGTTTTGCAAAGCCTTTTTTGATGTTGCCTGCAATTGGACCTTTGCTTCCTCCAGTGCCACATGAGTTTCATTAGTCAATGCTTTGATTTGTTCAGCAAGGTTATATAACATCATTTGATCTGGAATGCCATCAGTTGGGGTGTGAAAATAGCTCCCTCTCCCCCACAACACCACAAGTCCACTTGTCACAAGTACCTTGTTGCTAAAGACAAGCTGGTGGAGAAGCCCCTACTGCTGCTCACATGGCCAAGAGAGAGGACAAAGAAAAGAAAAAACACAACACAGCAACTGAGCCTTCGCAGTTACACAGCTCCCTCTCCCCCTAAAAAACAACCAGTGGGGAACAGGGACAAAACCAAAAAACAGGAAAGTACCATTTCTTATTGTCCAAAACCAAAAGCCAGTGCTGCTGGGTTGTTTGCTCTACACCAGCCAACAGAGGCTCTCCTGGCAGTGGCAGTTCCATCAGCCGTGGTGACTGGAACTGGGGCAATGGCTGGAACTTGTGGAGGGAGAAGGGGCTCTGGATTTCTGGGCAGCAGCAGTGAAAAGATCCAAGGGAAACATCCTCCCCAGCTCCAGAAACAGGGATTGCTTCCAGCAAGAGCAGCCAAAATGGTGCCAGGAAATTCTCTAAAGCCCAGGGAGAAAAGGATAATCTTGGGAAGGTTGGCATAGGAAAGATACAGAGTACAAGGCACATTTTTTGGATTACCCAGGACATGCATATTGCTGTTGGTCTTGTGACTCCCTTTTGATTCATCCACACACACCGCTGTTGTAAGAGGCTGCTTCCTCCAAAGGTGTCAAAATGTCAGTAATCCCAGTGTGTGCTGGCATCACCATCCCTCTGCAGACCATATTCCATCACTGTGCCCCAGAAGTGTGTGCAAGCTCTGAACAAATGTCAGACCTGGTGTCATTGTTAGTCAAAAAGACCAGACACTGCATTGTGACATTCCCCACACCCTTGGAATATGCATTCCTCGTGGTATATTAGTACACATGTCCTGTGGATGATGATAAATCATAGAAATAATTTCCCTATAAGTCACAAATATTAACGGTGGCTCAGGGATGTTGCAGTTCCATGTGGTTGTATTAGTCTTGTGCCACTTCAAACCACATTTTCCTTAGTGCCTCAAGTCAGATTTGTGTGGTTTTTTTCACATGATCTCCCAAGTTTTGGTCAAATCCATAGTTAATATTTCCCAAGAACTGGTGAGCTGGGATACTGAGGGAGATGAACACACAGGACTTTGAGGAATATTGTGTGTCCATCCAAAAGCTTGGATTAACTGCAGCATAAGATTTGAAGTGAGACCTGAACTTCCATCTAGTAACTCAACCTCTTGAAGCATTTGACAGGACCATTAGCTTGGGGATATTATGGAATGTGAAATATCCATCAGATTTCTTCCTCTTTGGACCAGTCTTGAACCATCATGGCTGTGAAACATGAGCCATTGCCACTCTCAGTTTCCAATGGGAAGGGGAATGTGCTGAACCATTCTTTCATAATTCCACTGACACCTCCCAGATGGACAGACCACTGTAGGTTCCTGGGCAGTGCCTGCAGGTGACACTGTACCCTCATGAACTACATCTGGGAGGTGGGAAGGTCCCCTCATGATCACACTCTATCCTCTCTTTATCTGTTCTGCCTGTTTCACGGGGAGACCAGCCCTTTTCAAGATCAGAGCACCTCATTTTGGTGGCACTGAAAGAGTGGGAGCCCAACTCCAGTGGTGTCTCCACCCCTCCTGGCCCCTTTTGCCATAGATTGCAATGAGGCCCATGCCCACTGAATCCCCATTCCATGTGTATAAGGTCAGTTGGGCGTATGGAGTTGTTGGAACAATCTCAGTTCACTTACTTACAATTCTAATACATTCATGTGCATTTACATCATTCCCATGATTTTCCTTTCCTCAGCAGTTCATAAAGAGATCAAGCAATAATGAAAAGAAAACATGGTCAAGGAGGGGAGTTATGAAAAGCATGTCCTCCACATCTAGGGAAGTCAGCCAAGAATGAGCAGACCCCGTGGCAAGTGTCACCATCTCGACAATGTTTGGAACTGCAGCAGTTGAAGTTGCAGTATTAGCAAAAAACTGTTGGCAATCCATGATGAAATACCACTGTTGGTTTGTTTACTGGCCACGCTGGTGAATTATAAGGCAAGTGGTGCCTCTTCTTTCCAAATCTGTCACCACCCAGTCCTCATGAGTGCTACTGTTGGTAGGGGGCATTCCTTGACATTCATGAAATTGGAAGAGGGCAGTGGTATTGATGTTTTTAATAGGTTGGTAAGTTTTGCAGACCCTGAACTCTCCCACATTTTTTCAGATTTTATTTCTATCTCTGGCAACCCAGTTGCCTTCTGTTAAGCAACTCTGCAGAGTTCTACCTGGCAGTTTCTAGGTTTGACCAGAAAGTAGGTAGAGTCCTAAAATATTTGTTTGGGCAACAC
This sequence comes from Agelaius tricolor, assembly GCF_023055355.1. Taxonomy (NCBI): domain Eukaryota; kingdom Metazoa; phylum Chordata; class Aves; order Passeriformes; family Icteridae; genus Agelaius; species Agelaius tricolor. The sequence continues at coordinate 5,812,627 of NW_027269261.1, forward strand.
TCACAAGCACTTCAACCTTAGTGAATAATCTAAGACAAGTTTTATTTAGAGACAGAGAGTTAAAGAGGTGAAACATGCAGACTTGGTGGTAAACACATGCTCAGACCCATGGAATGCCACAGGCATTCCTGGACAAGTGACCAACAAGTCAAGAGAGAGTCAGGAGTGGAAATCTGAGGTCAAACAGGCAGGAAAATGTGGCTGCCTTACCTCATGGCCTAGTTCCTGCTTACAGAAGGGTGAACCTGACAGAGGGCTGCCAGGATGACCAGGAACTAGAAACATCTGACATGAGGAGAGGCTGAGAGATCTGGGTGTGTTCTGCCTAAAAACAGGATTGGTTGTGGCATCCTTTTTCTTCATCGAATTGCCTGATGGAGGGAGATTCCATACTCTTCTCAGAGGTACACAATGGAAGGATGAGATGCTATGGACAAAAGTTTCATGAAAGGAAGGTTAGATATAGGAATTAGATCCTAAGCCCCCCAACTTTTTCACTATGAAGAGCCTCAAACTCTAGGAGAGGGTCCCAAAGAGGTTGTGAGATTTCCATCCTTGAAGTACTAAAAACTCAGCTGGATGTGGCCCAGCACAGGCAGCTCTAAGCTGGTCCTGCTTTGAGGGCTGGTTGGAGCAGAGATCTCCAGAGATTCCTCATATAATTTTTATTCCACAGTTTTCAGATACAGGCTAAGCCTCTCCACTTCTGATCTTGTGACACCTTCCCTCAGTTCTTCTCTGGCCTTTGGGGAATAGCCCTAAAGCTAGCTGAGTGTGATGTAGTACAAAAGACTGTCAAGACAGGACCCAAGTTTCTCTGGTGAGGGGTTCAAACTGGGAACACCTTGTTCAGCAGAGTTTCTTGTAGTTGGATGTTTGTGTTCTTCGGACTTTCTCCACGGTGCATTTACAAGTGGCAGAGCAGCGACTGTCTCGGGCTGCTTTAAGGAATGTGTTCTGCAGTTTTGGGGTAGTGCATGCAGCAGGTGAAGCAGTCCAAGTCTCCCAAAGGTAGGTACAATCAAAGCAGTCACTGTTGTCCTCAGGGTGCAGTGTCCATACAGGAAAGTAGAACATACATGGAGAAATTGAAAAGACAGACAGAAACACAGTCCATTTCCTAAATACTGCAAGGAATTTGTAGAGGTGGAAGTACATGAGGGTTAGAAGGTTATCTACAGCATGACTCTATGGTAGCAGAGGGGCACCAGAGCACAAGAAATAAAGAAATAAAGAACTACCATTTTTCTTACAGCAACATCCTGCTGTCCAGCTCCATGTCATACATTATTGCTTAGTGCAACCTCATCTCAGAAGAACTTTTGATGTCTTGCAAGGGAAAAGTTATTGAGGAAAGAGGGCTTGCTGGAGACAGGGCTGCTGGTGATGCAGACTGCAGGGCACAGAAATCATATCTCTGGCCTATACAGGATGTGCTCTGCAGGGCTGGATTCAGCTCACCTTGACCACAAAGCAGAAGAGATGACACAAGCCAAGGGCTGGGAAGAGATCTGAAGATCTACACAGGTGCATATTTCACAATGCAAAGAAAAACAGCAATTTTCCATCTGCATAATGAAACACAGCATCTGGAAAATGGCATGAGGTAGAGCAGCAAAGGAACTGTTGTTGGGGTTGTGGAACTCTTTCCAACGGGGGGCTCAGCACAAGGCAAGCTGCTGGTCAGGACCCATTCCCACTGGGGAAGTGCATCCTGATTCCAGGAATGGCACTGTGGATGTATTTCTTGGGAAAAACAAACCCAGCCAAGGTGCATCATCCAGTCCTAGGCTGTTGAACGAACTAATTTCCAAGAAATGCCTGAGGGAAGAGGCCACGTGGGTAATTTCCTTTGCAAAGGGCAGTAAGTGCCTCTTACCAATCCAAGTTCCACGTCGGCCATCCTGATACAAAAGGTAGAGTGGGTCAGTGAAGGCCCAAACCAGGCTAATACAGAGCCATCTTCAGGGCCAGGCTTCAGCTTTAATGAAAGAAGAGAAGCAGCTTTGGATTCCAGAGGTATTGCCAAAACCAGCCTGTGTTTTAATTTATAAGATATAAAAAGAAATATTAACTGGATAACAACTTACCACCACGCAGAACATCTTGGTGCTGCCCACTAACCTATTTGAAATGCCTCTGTTGTACAGGAGCATAAAAACAGTACATTTTTCAGCACCATTTTTAATTGTGCCATTGGACTGAAAAGCCACTGAGGGCTTTTTCTCCCCAGCAGAGACAAAAAGATCCATTCCCACGGCCAGGTGAATGTGGTAGCTGTGAGCAGCTCTGGAGCTCACATGGTTAAGTGGGTGCATATTTAGTTGTGTAGCCTAAATATCCTCCGGCGGTGTCGAATGCCACTGGAAAACACAGATGTTTGGAGCCCTGCTGTTCGTGGTCAGGACTTTTCAAGGGTAATATGTGATGCATTATTGACCAGTTGATTTTATGGAGAGGTTACACGTTTGCAAGCCCTAACAGAAGTGTGCTGTAAATGATTTGGTTTAAAATCCATTCTGCAGAGTGGTGCTGATGGGATTTTCATTTGCAACTGATTGTTAATTAGGCCATGCTTGACAGGCATTTCCTATTTATTTTGGCCTTGTTTGGTCAAGTGTGTGCATGTGTGTGTGAGCTACTGTTTTTCTGTAGGATCATTTGCAATCATTTCACAGCCTGCTACTGCCACAGGCTGCTGCTGGAGAAACAGTGCCCCCAACCACCACCTGTCCTGTGTGCCCTTCACTTCTCCTGGTTGGACACCCCAGGGTCTTATAATGGCACTTTGTGTGCCAGCTTTCATGACTTGCTGATGATTGCAGTGGAAGCAGAAGCCTGTGGGAGACAGAATGAGGAGTTGCTACAGGGATGTGGGAGCAGAAGGGGGCATGGATGGTGCAGGGGCAATGGTGGATGCTAATGGAAAGTGATCAGGAAATTTATCTAGCCCAGAGGTGCCCCTTCAGTTCACTGGGCATAAAAGCAAGTTGCTAAGTGGTTCCAGTAAGGAAGGAGTGACTATGTAAATATATAAATACTGAAATAAATACATAAACACTGAAGAAGATTGGGAAATGTGAAAAAATCCTGGGGAATTGCTTGAAAATGGTTCTTTTAGGTCCAGGTTAAAGACTGCTGACAAAGGAACTTCTTTGCCATGTTTCATTTCCTTCACTGATAAGTACCTGTGAACCTCCCTAAGGTTTGTATGAATCAAATGATGGAGTGATGACTGCTCAGGCATGTATTTTGGAAGCATGAGATGGATTAGATGCTTTCCATAGATTCTTCCCGCTGCTGTTGGTCCTGATGTGTTCTGTGTCAATGCAGTTGTCTGAATGCTAACTCACCCTCTTCTTTTGTCACACTTGTCTTCCTGCAGGCATACCTGCTGAAGTCATTTGAAATAAATGGCCTGCCCAAGGCGGTCCCTTTAAGTTTGCCTTACCAAGACTTCAGAAAAGATATGTGCAACTACTGGGAAAAGCCTAAGTTATCCCAGCGGATAAAGAAAGTTGATTTTTCAAATATTGTCTTGACTGCTCCTTGCAAACCTCTGGAACCTTATCAGGAAATGAATGGAAAAGAGGAGGAGGAGGAGGAGGAGGAAGAAGAGGAGGAAGACTATGAGGAGGAGGAAGATGAGCAGGATGAGGGAGAGGAGGAGGAGGAGGGCAATGAGATTGACATGCACAGTGATTCCAGCAGTGACCTGAGTCAGAAGAGCACGGAGCGCAGCCAGGAGTGCGCACCGTCCACGCTCCTGGCTGATGACCAGAAGGGCTCCAAGGGTCGAGCATCCACTGCTGATGGGGACCTGGAGCTGGAGGAAGGCTCAAAAACATTAGTGCTGTTTTCACCAGGTGATCTGAAAAAATCCCCAGTGGCTGCAGAGTTACCTCCAGAAGTCGATCTGGGCACTCTTGCTGCACTGACACCTCAGAGCGAGCGGCCGCAGCCCATGGGGAGCCAGCTGGATGTGTCTGAGCCAGGGACCCTGTCCTCAGTCCTTAAATCAGAACCAAAGCCTCCTGTGGCAGTGGCTACAGCCTCCTCCCCGTTCACCAAAGTGGAGCGCACGTTTGTTCACATCGCTGAGAAGACCCACCTAAACGTGATGTCTTCCAGCGGGCAGCTGATGCGGCACGAGGAGCACGGGCCCCCGGGGCAGTTCGAGGAGGTCATCGTCGAGGAGGAGCTGGAGGATAACCTGGTGCTGGTGGAGAATGGCAGCATTCATTCCGGGCTGGAAGGGGCAGAGACGGAGAGCTGCGCGCTGTCGGCCAATCACATGGAAACCACCTCAGAGACCGTGGGCGAGCAGCCGGCCCTTCCCAACGGCATGCCAAAGCTTCCCGAGGAAAAGCCAGAGCCCTCTGGCAAAGCGGCGCTCTCGCTGGATTTGGAAGAGCCTGCCAAGGTGGCTACAAGGGAGCCTGGCCTGGAGAAGGCAGCACCAGCGACAGAGCACCTGAAGCGAGCAGAGACCATCCTCGAGACGCCACAGCTGGGCCCCAGGAGGCCGCTGGGCTCCCGGTACAGGAGTCGGATACCCATTTTGTTCTCTGAGGAGGACACTGGCTCAGACCTTTCAACTTCACTCTCAGCCAAAGAAAGGCTTTATAAGAGGGCAAAGCAGCCCGACCTGGCTCGCCTGGTGATGGAGAAGAGACAGAGCCGCCTCCTGCGGCTGGCCTCAGGTGCCTCCTCCTCGGCCTCCTCCAGCGACGAGCGGCGGCGAGCCTCCGAAACCCTGTCAGCCACCGGCTCCGAGGAGGACACCCACGACTCTGATGACTCCATCCCCCGGAAGGGAGAGAGGAAGGCTGCGCTCCTGGGGAGAGAAGAGAGACCCATAAGCACAAGGAGCAGAATTCCTCGCCCCATCGTGCCGGTGAAAACGCCGCTGGAGAGCTCCGTGGCTGCTGCGGTGGCAGGGCTGGGCAGCTCCCCACAGGATGCAGCTGCTGCCTGCAGGTAAGACCAAAATGGTGAGAAATGCAAAGAACTGGGCTTGTTGAGGAGACACAGCCAGGGCTTTGCTCACCTCCCATGACTTCATCCTTTACTCAGCTTGAATGCATAGTCCATCCTTGTTTCCTACAGTCATTTCAGCCCACAGGTGTGTGAAATACTCACCTGTCTTCTTTTTTTGAAGCCTCTCTTTGCTTGCCCTGGCTTTGAGACCTTTCCTTTTACAAGCCCTTTCACTTGGTCTGATAATAGTAGATGCCCCTAGTGTTGAGCTCTCCATTTGGCAGCATGGCCATGACTCTGCAGGGAGACCTGGCCTCCTGGCCCTACTGTTGTAATTAGAGCTGCAAGGGCAGTGAGGCTGCCAGCTGGGATTGCCTCAGTTGGTTTATCTTCCATCACAGTTACCATGAGAGGCCAACTGGTGCAATCCAACTCATGCCCACATTCCCAAATTGTATGTCCTGCCTTGAAAAAGGTTGCTGCATCCATTCTGCATGTTAAGAGAAGTCCCACATACCATGCCTGCGTGTTGACTCAGAGAATGCTGGAGCATCAAGGCAAACACATAGCAGTTAACTACACTGGGTTACAGGATGGTGTTCAAACCGGTGCCCCATCTTGTTCACAGCATAGGTTCTCCCACCCTGGTGCTGGAGACTCCTTGTAATTGCCTGGCAACATTCATGCCAATCCTGCCAGGAGCCCAAGAGTCCCTTGCAAAATTCCCCTTCATCCTCCCTCTTCTCTCTCTTTTCTTCTCTGCAGGCTTCAGACACAGAGACCAGCTGGCAGTGTCCCATCCGAGGGCCGAACAACACAGGTACAAAGTCGGCTTCCTTCGTCACCGAGCTCCACTTCTCTTCCTCCACGGAGCAGCTCGCAGAGGTCCAGTGGTGCATCCCCTCGGAGCCCCATCCTTCCTTCCAGGAACCCCAGTACTTCCCCCAGAAGCCAGCTGCTGCCTCGGAGGGAAAGTCCTTCTCCCTGCCGACAGCACAAACCAGGGACTGCTCCTCAGCGAGTTCCTCCTTCCCCCCGACCTCAGCCCTCAGCTCAGGCCCCGGGGCCTACAGGAGATTCCCTGCCATCTCCTGGCATGGCCAAAAAACGACAAAGAGGAAAAACCCAGACTCAAAGTCCAGCAACCAAAGGAAAGCAGGTGTCCCTGGAAAGTAAGGCAGCTGCCAGATAATGACCTTCCTCTGCGAGCCCAGCAGACTGGGTCACTTCTGCATATAGTATACACTTGAGATGCTGCAGCACAGCCTTCCATGCTGGACCCACGAGTGTATAGCAGTAGCTGTACTTGAATGCTTCTCTCACTCTCACCCCACACTGCAATCAGCTCCCACGGGCCTGGCAGCCTCTGAGCCACGGAGCCTTTCCAAGGGAGACCCCCCCAGCCCGCAGCTCACGCTTGCTAACGCACAGCACCCAGCCTGCCCAGTGCCTGACCTGCCTCCCTCCCCAGGGATTCTCCTCCCCATTAGCAATACCAGTCCTCAACACCGACTCCAGCTGTGGAAGGAGGAGCAGAGGTGACAAGAGCAAGGCCTGCTAAAGAGGAAGGCTCCTGTCCTTCAGGCAGCTCCTTCCTTTCTCCTTGCTGGGAGAACACCAGCCTTGGTCTCTGCCATCTCCCTGAGTGTTGGCTCACCTCCCACCACCTGTGTTAGCAAGGGATTGCCACTAGCTCATTCAAGAAGGATGAATGCGTCCATGTTTGATGAGTTAAGAGAAGGGGTAAGGAGGGGAGGACTCTTCTCTCCTTTTCAGAGGTGCCTCTACAGGTGGGAACTGGGAGATAGGCAGGTCTTGCTGGATGCTCCCACCTGCTCCAGTATGTCCCACAGAGGAGGCTGTCTGGCATTGCTTCTAGACACTGCTGCTGTTTCAGCAGATGCCTGTGTGGTGGGTACTTAGGTGGAAGTAGAGATGTGTTGGCAGCTTGCTGGGAAATCAGGAGCTCTTGCTAATTAATGTAGAAGGGAGCGCACTGCAGCCACATCTGTCACAAATACCAAACTGTGATCTGTGGACATCACATCCCCCAGCAAGGGTGGTTCCTCTCAGCCTGGGCGTGGTTGGTGCCACAGACCTGCAGTGCACCAAACACAGCTCCATTGTGAGGATGTGAATAGTCACTGGATGCCTTTAGCCTGGGTGCCCCTTGCACCTGAATTCCTTGTGTTTTATTGTCATGCTCTTGGTGTTTGTGAATTTTGGCACTGTGGTTGAAAGTTCCCCTACACGGCAGGGTGGGAAATTATTATCCTGTAGTGTACCCAAAACCTGCTGCTTTGCAGTGAGAGGTTTGCTGGCATGCCATGGCCATGTGCATTTCTATCTGAGGGGACAGTGGGTTGAGTGGCAGAGGTGGGGTTTGTGTCTTTTCCTTGGTGCTCACCTCTGCCATGCATTGAGGATGAACAATGTGAATGTAAAAGCAAGGGCTGTGCTCTTCAAGTAATATTATCTGAACATAAGCTAACGCTCAGCTAGAGCTAAATCAACCAACTGTTTAGCCCCCAGACAATTAGGAAGGCTTGAAAGTGAAAGCAAGGAGGAGTGGTACCTGTCTGATCTTGATGAGATCTTGAAGTAGACAAAATTCTCCCCACACCTCACAGAAGAAAACACTCCAGACCCAAATTCTTTGTGCTTCACACCATTGTCATGCCTAAAAGAGGCACTGCATGAGACAGAACAAAAATACAGCTGCTCTGTACACCTATTCCTGCAGTTGCAACTACCTGCAAATTTACTATTTGCAGACAACAAAGCTTGACAGAGGAACCTGAACAGTAATGACCTTGATTCATTTGAACATGAATGCAAACAGTCACACACTGATGGCCATCAAGTCCAAGGAATCCTGAAGCTGCTCATATCTACAGGAGTCCTGGAAAGGAGTGTGAGAGCTGTGACAGGGTGTCAGGGAGAAACTCCTTGCACACCTGAACAGGGAAATGTGTAGGAACAGGAGACAGGAATTACCCCTTCATGTAACAGTCTCAGTGTTGCTAACACTAAGAATTAATTTCACCCAGCTCAAAGTGTTTTCCATTGGTTTCCAAACATGCCCTCATCTTTGCAGAGCAGCACTGGGAACTCAGAGGGAGCTCAGGCTGTGGTCTGATGGACTGAGCTGATGTTGCCATCAAAAGCAACATCCCTCCAAGTTCCAGCTGTTTAGTTGCACAGTTCCACCACATCTGCAGTGCAGCAGCTATTTGATAAATGGCTGGAAATGCTGATCCAGCGTGACACGAACTGCTCTGATTTGCCAGTTTATTTTTCATCTGGTTCATTTCATCACTCTGGTTCACCATTTGGTCCCACAACAGAAGAAGGACACACAGAGACTGTGACCACTTCTTCTGGTGGCACTAAAACTTTCTCTGAGTTTGAAGAGTGGGTCAGACTAGAACCTAAGTATGTGCTGCAGGTTTAGAAACTAGAAAACAGAATAAACTCAAAGACAGATTCTTTCCAGAAATATAAATCATAATGGGACTCCTATTAATTTATTAAATCTATTAATTTTAGAGTGCTCAGATGATAAGACTTGGTTGTGAAGCTTTTACCAGTTGGTCCATCCATGTCTTAATGCACATGCCAAAAATGACATTGAAAGAGCTTTGAAAGAGGACTACAGGATTATTAACAGGGTTAGCAAACCTGCCTCATCATGGGAAGCCAATAAAGCACAATCAGTGTATTTATTTGTTCAGGAAAAAGTTTAAGGAACAGTTTTCTGTGGCCCAATGTCAGAAAGGAAGCTCCAGGGCAGACACAAGGCTGGGTTGGACAGGGCCCTGAGCATCCTGGTCTAGTGGAAGGTGTCCTTGCCCACAGCAAGGGGCTGAAACTGGATGATCTTAAGGGTCCCTTCCAACCCATACCATTCTATGGTTCTGTGGTCTTCCTCTGGCACATGAAAGCAGGGAAATCAGAACAGCCAAGAACAGCAGATGAAGAAATCAGGCAGGCTCTTAATTGTGAAGCAACCATCCAGTGAAGTCTTTCACAGGACTAGGGGGACTTTCTTATTAAAAGGTTTCTGTGAAACTGAGCTGTCTTCTAAGAGGTCTATCTACCATGACCCAACCACAAGAAGCAGGCAGGATTCTGGTGGCACCAAGGTATCATCTCCCTCTGTGGTGCAGCAGATTCCTGGTCCCACCAGGATACATGCCAAAGCTGGTATAAACTGGAGAGCCACCTGGCAGGTCCCACAGGTTTCAGAAAGCAAGGGAAAGATGGCCAGCACAGCTGGACATCAGGCACAGGTCTATGCTGAACTGAGCAGGAGTGATAGATCTGAATGGCTCCAAACCCACTGGTTTATTATGCTTTTTTGCCCCTGAAATTTTTGCCTGAGACAATTTTTTTTATAATAATTTTTCTTTTGTTCTAATCTGGTTGCAAGAAAATTAAAAATATAAGTAAATAGATATTCCATGTTACAGAAATTAAAGAAAAGTTTACATTGAAAGGAACCCTTGGAAATCACCTTGTCCAATTTTCTATTGAAAATGAGATCCTGGATTAGATTATGTAGGGCTGTGTCAAGATGAGCCTTCAGTGTCTCCAGCAAGGAAGATTCCACCACTTCCATGATTTAGTGAATCAAAGAATGGTTGAGGCAAGATGGGACTTGTGGAGGTCATCAACAAAGCTGTTCACAGTGTTGTCTGACAGGGCTGGGCTGAAGGTGCATCTGGGTCTGTGGAGATCTGAGACCAGCATGGGCCATCTCTCCTCGTGGTTGTGCTGCCAGACTCCCTGCTCCTGCACAGCCCTGCTTCCCAGCTGTCCCTGGCATGAAGGGCAGCAGGAAAGTGCATGGTGTGCCCCAGGCCGTGTCCCCCTGGATGGGGGTGCTCCCATCTGGGGGAGCAGCACACACAGAATTTCCTCTGGGTCCTCTCTTCTTCTGCTGCCGTGCAGGAAAGGTGGAAGGGCACCTGCCATAGCTGGAGCAAACAGGAGAACATGTCTGGGGACAAGAAGGGATGAGGCCTGTGATGTTGGGGACAAGTTAGGTGGTTGAGGAATGCCAGAGGGTCTAGTGTGGCATCACGGGACATGGTGGGCTGTCACATCCCAGAAAGGTGGGAGAGGCAAGGCCCTGTTGCTCTCTGCTGTGAGTCTTGTGCAAGCTCTGCCAAGCTCAAGGGCACAGGGGGCTGCTCAAGCACTGCTGGGGTGTGTGGCTGTGTCCTTGCAGGTGATTTTGCCCATGTGTGTGTTTTGGGGGAACTCCTGGGACAGCCCACCACTGTTCCTTCATCAGTGTGTCCATCTGCATGGGTAGGGAGAGACACATCTTGCTCATCTGTGTTGGGACCGCAAAAGCCTCTGGGACTGCCCTGAGCCCTCACTTGCAGGGGCCTTGCCCAGCAGCTGAGATGCCTCCCTGGCTGGTGGGAAGGAGCCAGTGGCTGCTGGCTGGCCAGGAGCTGCCTGCAAAGAAGCACGGATACAGGGGGGATGTGCCACGTGGGGAATCTGAAAGGCAGCTCTCAGCACTAAACCAGTGTGGCAATGGATTGTATGAGCAGAGGGAGAAAAGGACAGATGGCACCAGACAGACTGATACTGTGGAGAGGCTCAAACACATGCATGGATGAAGCTGCTTAGCTGATTTGTCTGGTTGGCAGCACAGGCACTTCTGTTTGCCTTGGTGCAAAAGGTGTTTTGGTAGCAAATATCTCTGGGTCAGTTGTGCTTGGAATCAGTGAGAGGCAGGAGACTTTGCTTGCCCTTTTTTAAGTAAAGAATATTATAAAATATATATATATATAATTACAACAATATAAGTAGTGACCATTATATATAGTGACTAAAGGTTAAAAAGGGTCCTGCTGCCTTCAGAGAAGTCTCATCCGTGACTTCAGATGTGTGCAGGGCTCACTGCTGTGTGCAGTGAAAGTGCATGGGGGAACAGGATACCACTCTACCAAAGAGCATGTCAGCTGTGAGGCTGCACCTGCCTGAGCACAAACCAGGGCTGAAACACGCCAGCCTGGGTGGCTGACAGCTGTCCTGCTTGCCACCAGACCTGCAGCAGCTGCTGGACTGACACACAGCTCTGTGGGCATGGAGCAGGATCTGGAGCATCACTGTTCACGTGGCTGCTCCTGGCTAACACAAGCACTGAGAGTTTGGTGGTGAAACGTGTAGATCCAAAGCAGGTTGTGTTGGGGCAAGAGAATCTTTCACATTTCTCCTTTCCCACACAGAGGTGTATTCTCACTGTAGATCCTCTGTTAGAAGATGATCACTGATAGCCTGGGCAGCTCCAGTAGCATCCCAGTGGTCCCTCAGCACACTGCTTTTTTCTCTGTACAGTTTATTGACCCACAGCTATTCCACGTGCACTGACACCGATGCCACCTAAGGCCTTGCCCCACACATCACTCACCTGCAGTTAAATTTATCCTGTGAACACAGTAAAAGTCCCATTGTGGACATAATGAGTTTGGTATCAAATGAGCTTCTTCTGGCTGAACTGAAACATGGCCGTGCTCCAGCAGAGCCAGGCTGGTTTGACAAAGTCCACAGGGACCACTGAGGTTTTGCAAACACCTTTGGTTCCATCTGTTTGCCAGCTACTCCTGCACCTCCCCATGAGCAGGAGAGCTTGGGCTGCTGTTCAGGCCCTTTCCTCATGTGGCATGTGCCTGTAACTGGGCTGCTGGGTGGGCTCAGTGTGTGCTGGCTCCCCAGGGCCTGTGCAGGTGCTGCGTTCCAAGGGGCTGGGACTGTGCTGGCAGTGGCAGCAGAGCCAGCTGATGTTAAGACCTCCATGAGCATTGGGGTTGGTAGTTTTGCAAGGCCAGGGAATAGCTCTGCCTGCAGGCTGGGGTGAGCTGTGATCCCCAGGACAGCCAGAATCCCAGGAAATGACAGTGATTTATACACCATCACTCTCCTGTCACTTCATTCCTACTGTAGCTCCTCCAGCAAATCTTGCCTTCAAAGTAACTGTATGTTCCCTCCAGGTCAGTCCCTTTTTTGCCTGGGGGGTTGAAGCCCTCCTGGATTCTGCAGAGCCTGAGGCAGACTTGGCCATCAGCCTGTGGAACCCATACAGGCCATACGCTGGGTCACAAGGAGGAACATTATCCCTTTTATTTCTGGAGCTGCAAATGGCTGGAAAGCAGGTTTAAAGTAAACACTGATGCCCTCTGTGCTGAAAGGAGGAAGGGAGCTACCAAAGCAAATCCAGAGCTGGGTTCCTTGTAGGGACCAAGATAATAATTTCTCCTGCTCTTAGCTCCTGAACCAGAGGGGCCTCAGGGGTGAGAGCTCTGCTTTGGTGAAGACCCTGCAGGACTGGTGCCAGCACGGTGCTCCTCAGTGGCTGCCCTGCCTCTGGCTTGGCCCTTGTTGCCCTGCCTGGAGCTCAGGGAGCTCTGGCACAGGTTCCCTGGAGGAGGCTGGGGCTGACGTTTCCTCGGGAGTGCACGGCACAGGCTCGGGACCATCCCTGCGGAGGGTGGGATGAGCTCTGCAGGACGTGGGGGTACCCCTGGCTGTGAAACCAGGACTGCTGTGCTATGGGACCTGCTGCTTCTTCTCCAGACAGGAATTGGAGCTGGGAACACAGATGATTTTATAGATCTCCTTTTACCACGATAGCATGTGACTCTACACTCAGACGTTGTACCTGGCGCACCGACGTTTTCCTTCGCCTCCGGCACACTCTGGAGACAGGACTTCTGCTCCTTCTGCCTGGAAATGTGACTGAATCCCAAGGCTAAATCTCTCTCTACATATCTTCTTTGCATTCTTTAGGAAAGCAGCTGGAGAATGTTTACACACTGCAAACAGAATGTAGGACTCCGACTGAGGAACCACAATCTGGTTCAACTGCATGGCAAATTTCTTGGCCATAAAATCTGGCATGCATCACAGAAGCCCTGTCTGTGTACAGACCCACCTGGCATTTGTCTTAATTTCAGATCACATCTTAAAAAAAAAATAAACAATTATGCCATTTCTTGTTCATATCAGACACAGTTGTCATTAGATTTGTTATTAAAAGGGGATTCTGGATCATGCCATTAAAAGCCTGTCTACCTTTTCATTGGTGTCTTCTCCCATTTATTGGTGTTGCAAGACATGTTCCTTCACCATGAACCTTGTTTACAACCACACTGCAGGCAGCAGGCTCAGCCATCCACTCCCAAAACAGCACTTGTCAGAGAGAAAAGCCTGCTTTTTTAACAACAATAAAACAAAAAAAATATGCTTTGCACAGTCAAGATGCCACAGTTAAGATGCCACATTTGGAAACATGTTGGGTCTGCACATTAATATGTGGGAAGCAGAGCAAAAGCAAACCAGTAACTTGGCATGGTTTGACTTTTAACACTATCTGACCATCTGATGTTTAAGCTGAGGACAGTTTTTACAACATTCCTTTTACCATGCTCAAATTACCTTATGCCTATGATGTGCAGACCACATCCAGGGGTGTGTGATGAGAGTTTAGTACCCAGCTTTAGGAGAAGGTGCTGGAAGAGGGAACAGAAAAGAATAAAAGACCCTACTCCCTTGGAAAGTAATGACAGATTTTATTCTTTCTCCTACAGCCAAAAGAAAACACATTTGACTCCAGTGTAGAATCCAAAATGATAAAAATAAACACTGGGACATAAAAGCTCCTAAAAGTCTATGGCAGGGAGAGGCAGATGAAAGTTAAAGCTAAGCACCATAAACTGGGGAATTGAGAAGTATTTCAGAACTGCAGCAGGGGGTTTGCCAGAGGGGCTTCATCACCACCCCTGGATGGCAAAATGAGAGTTTCTCTGGAGGCAGGTTTGTCAGCAACAATGTGCTGGGTTCAGCCTCTGCCTTTGTCAAGTGAGAAGACAAGTAGAGGTAGAAGCTAAACCAGGCTGCTCATGTTGGAACAGCCTCACAAAATAGGAAAGGACAGGTTTGCAGGAGGAGGCAGAATCTTTACTTGGAGCAGCTTTTATTATATCTGAGAAAGCCAAAGAAACTGTTGGGCTCAGTGATCTTCCTTCTACAATCACCTTGAGGTATTTCAAGACAAGAAAAGCCCCAGTGCAGACAAAGCAAGCCACAGTAGTGCCCTAACATTGCAGTGGAAGCCTGCACTGCAAGGAAACGCTTGTTATTCCCAACCTTGTGTTCATCTCCTCTCTAATGTCAGAGGGAGGCTGCCATGGAGCAGCCATGGGGCTCTGGAGTCAGCTGCACACAAGGATCCTTCCTCATGCCAGTGAGAAAAAGTCCTTCAAGCCTGTAGCTTCAAGGAAGCTGTCAAAACTTCCTTGAAGGTGCAGAGAGTACCTGGAGACCGTAAGAGACTAACAGCATCCACACAGGTTTCATCATGCACAAAAAATGCCAAAAGAAAATAACACAATTGAGTCCAGCTGTTTAAATTCACTAATTAATGCTTGAAACAGAGGTAAAGCTTCAGATTTAAAATAAGAGGTTAAACAAGCCCAAAGCTTTGTGGTGTAATGTCCATAGGCTCATAGGATAATTCAGGCTGGAAGAGACCTCTAATGTTACATTGGAATTTTAACCTCAAACCATAAATGTAAATTGAAAATTGTCAATAAGCAACCAGTTTGGGACAGTGCATCTCATAGGACTAGTCACAAAAACTGCATCCTCAAACAAGGAATGGGTTGGAGGCAAGAAGACCATCTGGAAAGTCTTATACCAGATGCCCTACTCTCTTTGCCATGTGTCTTGCTAATGTTGAAGATGGAGTATTGAGTTTCTTTTGATTCAGGGGAGGACAGAGTCAGCTCCTGTATTGATGAAACTGCAAAATGCATTCAAACACTGGGCAGAAAAGTCAAAACCGAAGTCTTGGTCACCCAAGATAGGAGCTAGGAGATGCTTAGATTAAATGAGAAACATAATGGAACAAAATAATTAGTAGAGGAAGGTGATCAGTCCTTCACTCCTTGCACCATCCAGGCTATTGCAGCTCCATAGAAGGTGTTAGGAAATTACTGCTGGAAACAGAAAAGCTAACACCTTAGTGACCTAGTAATTTAATAATCCACCCCTCTCAACAAGTAGTTGGCATCCTGAAAAGGAGCAGAAAGACTGCAGAAGAAAGTGTTAGATGTGTGAAGTAAAAAGTAAACTCTTCCTTTCAGCATTATGTGTGACAGCAGCAGCAGCACAGGAGTCTGGCTGCTCTCACCAGGCATGGCCAAGCAGTTTGAGCCAGGTCTAATTAACCAAGTTGTTAATTCAGTCAAGTCAGTCACAGACCTTGCACATGTGTTGGCCATTAACTAAAGCTGGTGAGTGGTTAAAGGAGCACATTTGGGTCCAAGAAATAGAGCAATGTACATTTCAAGGAATGCAGTAGGAGCAGCAGAGCCCCAGGAGTTGCAGAACAGTGATCCATAATCTCACTTCTGACTGGGGAGGCTGGATCTGTCTGCAGTTTAAATATTCAGCAGCACATCTATTAGAGTTTCTCTCCCTTGCTCTTAGAAGACTGGTGATGAAAAAAATAATTTGTCCTTTAGTTCAACTTCAGTTTAAACTGTAACCCTGGAGGCACAGCATTGACAGGTGTCCCTGCTTCACTCCTGTGGGCCTGTCCTGGGATGAACACTGAAATGGCTCATACCATGGCACTGGGGCAGCACATTAGTGAAACATGGGTGGCCCAGGTATGCTGCTGAAAGGGGAAAATGTCTCCTAAGGTCACAGATCGTGGTGTTATTCTGCTCTGTGCCCTCGCAGCACTTCATGTCTGGGCAACACACAGTCTGGGCCATCAGCCACAGCAGGAGCCCTTTTGGAAAAGCTCTTTTGGATCTCCTCATCCCTACCTGCTGCTCTACAGCCCTTGGCTGCAGGGCAAGGCAGTGCAGACAGGCAGCTCCTGGCAGTCAGCACCACTTGCAGCATTCCCTGAGCCCAGACCCTTGCTGTGCCTGCATCCCAACACCAAACAAGCCCGTTCTCATGTGAATGGCCAAACTGGAGCTGCTTTAAAGCAGAGCATGTCCTGGGGAAACAGCTTGGAGAAAGGCTGGAGATGATGCATCAGCACCTACCAGCACTCAGGAGTGCAGGGCTGGTGGAGGAGGGAGGGCAGAGACAGCAAGGAGAGAGGTACAGAGGGTGAAAATGCAGTGGGAGATAACTCAGAGCGAGCTCTCAGCAGCTCCACTGCTCTGCTTCATCATCTGTAGCCTTTGCAGGGTGCTGCCCCTGCTTGCTGTGTGATGCTCTGCCCCCTGAGCTTAGGACACAGCCTTCTGGGATGTGCTGTCCCCATGGGCCCAGCCTGCCTGGAGCACCTGCTGCAAGGAAAGCAGGCTCATGTCTTGTCCCACGTGTGAAGGCACTTGCAGGAGGAGGTCCCCAGGCAGAGTCAGCCCTTTCTCCCACTGCTTTGAGTTCAGCTACCCCAATCTCATCCCCAGTCTGTGCAGCAGAGGCAGCAGCACCTGGCAGGTGCTGCACATTCACTCCTTTGGCTGTCACCTCTGTCCCCAGAGCCCACCAGCACAGGACTGGACCCTGCAGAGTGTGTCATGGCCCCCAGCAGGAGAGGTGCAGCCTCTCTGCCTGCCAGCACTGCAGCTCTCACCAACTCCTTGCCTTTGTCCTGGCAAAACACCTTTCCAGGCATCCAGGAGAAAAGGACTTTTCACTTTTTCCATTCTTTACAGGGCACAGGTGAGCAGGTGACCCTCACCCACCCAAAGGGCACACACACCTCCCTGCTTGCACCCACCCTGAGACACATCTCCCCTCCAGGCAGCCGCTCTACCCTCCCTGCTCCAAGGGCATGGCTTGACACAAAGCACACCCAAACACACTTGGCTGCTGCTCAGCAGCCAGGCTTGCTGTCCTTGGATGCCCTGACCCAGTGGGACACCCCTGCTCCTCCCAAGGCCTCTGTCACAGTCCAGCAGGTCTGGCTGGTGACCAGCTCACAGCAGGCAGAGTTTGCTGCAGGACCTTCACATGAGAAATAAGAGTGTCCCCACAGCCTCCCTTCCTAATGCAGATGTCCCTCTCCAAAACCACAGCAGGAGGAAAGGACTCCAAAAGGATCAGGTGCCCTGTGCTGGGTCCGTTTGCAAGGGATGTCTTGTAGGCACACAGGATCATTTCTTTGGCTATGCCCTAAATGGAGAGCTCCACTGTGACTTTTGACACCTTTCAGCAAGGTCTCAAAGTCCAAAGAGGTGCCTGTATGAAAAGCCATGGGAAGTTGAGCTCCAAGAGCAGAGGCTGCTTTTCAAGCTCATGTTGCTGCTCCTTGGTACCTAGCTGCTCTGAATGAGCAAACTCCACAGGAAAAAAAAAGATGAAATTTGAGGATCTCCTGCTGGAAATTGGGGGCTTTGGCAGATTCCAGATTTTGATTTTGGCTATCCTCTGCCTCGCAAGAATCAACCTTCCCATGCATTTCCTGCTGCACAATTTTCTTGCTGCCACCCCCTCTCATCACTGTGCAATTCCACACCAAGAGGCATTTGTGAATCTCACCATGGAGGAAGTTCTGCTCATCAGCATCCCTCAGAAGCCCGACGGCACTTTCAGCTCCTGTGAGATGTTCTCACAGCCCCAGTTCCACCTGCTGCTCAACTCCTCTCTGCAGCCAGAGAACAAATCCATCATCCAGCACTGCCAGCACGGATGGGTCTATGACCACTCTCAGTTCACCTCCACCATCTCCACCCAGGTAATTCCTGGCCTGGGATCCAGCCAAAATTGAAATTAGCTCTGTGCTTTGAGGAGGAGATGGAGAGGTGCTTGCTGAGTGCACAGAATGAGAGGGGAATCTGTGCATTGCAGCCAGTGGACATGACCTGCTCAGAGAAGATGTCCTGGGAGGGGGAAGCTCTCTGAAGCTCAGTATAGGAGCTAACATTCATTAATATTATTTTTGTGAGCATCTCCTCTTGCTTAGATTGATGCCAATATTTCTCATAATAATCTTCCAAATTTCTCCAGATGATTGAGAGATTTGGGAGGGGGTCAGAAGGTAGTGGAAAGACACAGATATAGGATTTTCTCTGTG
Organism: Agelaius tricolor; assembly: GCF_023055355.1. NCBI lineage: Eukaryota > Metazoa > Chordata > Aves > Passeriformes > Icteridae > Agelaius > Agelaius tricolor. Next base: position 5,830,670 of record NW_027269261.1, read on the forward strand.
TGGCATTTGCACAAGATTGCATCCTGTCAGGGTTTCACATGAGCTCTTGATTTCCTTTCTTGGCTTTCCAAACACTTTATAACTCCTATTCCCTTGGCCACCCCTCCTCACTGGTGTTCTCCTTTTCTCTTCTCTTCTCTTCTCTTCTCTTCTCTTCTCTTCTCTTCTCTTCTCTTCTCTTCTCTTCTCTTCTCTTCTCTTCTCTTCTCTTCTCTTCTCTTCTCTTCCTCTTCTCTTTTCTCCCCAGGGTTGTGCTGCCTCTCTTCTCTTACCATCAATATCTCTCTCCCAAATCCAATGTTCTCTCTAAGGCTCTTCCACTGAGCTCATAGCCAGCCTTAACCTTGAGCCTGCAAAAGGTCCCTGCCCATCAAATATTAACCACCCACCTTCTGAAACAGTTTTCCAGCGCTAGCAGTGATACCTCTGGGTGTTAATGCTTTACTTTCCTTGGGAAGCAGTCCAAATCACCCAAGGTCTCAGGGAAGGGGAAGTTTGGTCAGGCAAAAGGGGCACAGCTGGGTTAGAAGGATAGTGCTGGGTGTTTCAGTGGGAGCAGGGACAAATCTTAGCCTGGAGCTGGTGCTTCCTCCCCACCACCCAAACCCTGCTCCTCACAGGGGTGAGGGTTGTGTGTGCCCTGGGTTTGCACCTCATTTCTGCGCTGAAGATGTGAAGCAGTGCTGAGGGAGAGGGTAGAAGGAGGAGCTCTGCAGCATGGAGCCTCGTGATGCTGCTCCTATGGCCAGAGGCCTTGGGACCCCAGCAAGGGACGAGGCCTTTCTCTGGAATTCTGCTCTTGTAGCAAGAAAGGTTGCTCGAGGCCTAGCTGGCCTCATCAGAGAGGCTGCAAGTCTGAGTTGATGATTAAATTTTGCCACATTTGCACACAGAGAAAATTACCTCTGCATTCTGTAGAGATCTGTGATATTTGCACTTCCAACAAAGTAAAATTATGCTCATTAACTTAATTAGGATGGATGTCCAAACCAACTCCTCAGTAAGAAATCAATGGGTTAGTATTAAGAGCAAGTATTTGACCTTACCTCCCCTCTGTCCTCCTTCTTCCCTGCACAGACAACTTCGAAGGAAACTGGTCAGTTTGAAGTTGTCTGTACATCCAGTTATCCTCTGCCAGTTCCTCCTGCCTGTTTGGCAGCATCCTGCCTATTCCATTAGGATTTTTCATCCATGTGAGGAGTAAAGACTGAGGGAAGTGAGGGAAGCGAGGGAAGGAGTGGAGCAGGAGGGGAAATGAGATGGGGAAGAGGAAAAAGCAGAGACAACAATGGAGTGGGAAAGCAATGGAAAGATTTTCCTTCTTCCCTGCACAGAAAAGGAAACTGGTCAGGGCAAGAGGAACTGGTTATCATCACAGCTGTGCCCAGTGCTCACTGAGGGCTGTGACAGCTCACTGCACCCTGCCAATGCCCAGCTCACCAGGACACTCTCAGGGCACAACAGAGGCAGCTGGGAGAGAGACTTGCACCTGGGCAGGTCTGGCAGAGGTCAGGAGAAGAAAATGGGGAACTCTCCGTGTGTGGTCCACAGGAAAGTTTTCTGATGCCCAACCCTGTCCTGGGGTGCATCAGGCACAGCATCACCAACGAGTCAAAGGAGGGGATTGTCCTGATCTGCTCTGCTCTGCACTGGGCCAGGCTCACCTCGAGTCCTGGGGGCAGTTTTGGGTACCATAATATAAAATATTCAATTTTCAGCTACTGGAGAACATTCAAAGGAGAGCCACGAGGATGGTGAAGGGTCTGGAGAGGAAACCATACGAGGAGTGGCTGAGGGCACTTGGTCTGTCCAGCCTGGAGGAGACTGAGGGGAGATTCATTGGGGTCTCCAACATCCCCACAAGGGGAAGTGGAGGAGCAGACACTGCTCTTTTCCCTGTGGTGACCAGTGACAGGATCCACGGGAATGGCCTGAAGTTGAGTCAGGGGAGGTTTAGTTTGGATATCAGAGAAAAGTTTTTCACCCAGAGGGTGGTTGGGCACTGGAGCAGGCTCCCCAGGGCGGTGGTCACAGCACTAGAATGACAGAGCTCCAGAAGCATTTGGACAAAAATCTCAGGCACTTGGGGTGACTTTTGGAGCGTCCTGTGCAGGGCCAGGAGTTGGACTCGATGACCCTGATGGGTCCCTTCCAACTCAGCATCTTCTACAGTTCTGTGATTCCATGAAGGGTTCACAGAGAGGCTGTCACAGCGGGGATGGATAACTGGGACTTGTGTAAGATGCACCTTTCCATTTCCCAGGACTCTGGCACTGTCTGATGTGCACTTTAGTGCAGGATCCCACTGGTCCATCAGACTCAGCAGATACAAACTGCACGACACAACAGAATGAAAGAGCACTGGAATGAAGGAGTGTGAGAAGGCAGCAGGGACTGGGCTGGGCACTAAAGTGTCATTTTGGCCTTGTGTTTCAGTGGGACCTCGTGTGTGAGCAGCGGGGGCTGAACCAGGCAACAGCAACCTTCTTCTTCATCGGCGTCACCGTGGGGGCCATGGTGTTCGGGGACCTCTCCGACAGGTTTGAGCCCTCCCAGGCTGCTCCTCCAGGGCCTCAGCTTCACAGAAAGAATGCCACAAACATGTCACCTCCAACAGGCAGTCAGAGGGGTGGGGAAAGGACAAAAGGCGACTGCAAAGGGAGATCCAGCCTCTCACTGGGAAATTGGATTCGAGGGAGTAAATGCTTCCTGGAGCAGTGAGACACTAAATGCTTCCTGGATCAGAGAAGCAGCTCTGGCCTTGGGCAGGAGTCAGATGCAATGCTGACTCTGGTCAGAAGTGCTGCAGGAGCAATAAAAAACCAACAAAAAAAAATTCAGTCTGCCAGACCAGTTTCAGTCTAAAAATAGAGTGAGCTGATTGATACAAAGCTGGACAAAAGGGCTAAAAGAGTGAACTCCTTGCAAATTATACACAAATTAACTCCTTGCAAATTATACCCAAATTGGCTAATAACACACAAGTGAGGAGCTCAGAGGAATTTCTTGCCATAGCTCAAAAGAGTTTCTGTGATGGTGTTCACAGGGGTCTTAGGATGAGGGAAGAGACGAGGATCTGACTCCATGTTTCAGAAGGCTTGATTTATTATTTTATGATATATATTATATTAAAACTATACTAAAAGAATAGATGAAAGGATTTCATCAGAAGGCCAGCTAAGAATAGAAAAGGAAAGAATGATAACAAAGGCTTGTGGCTCGGACTCTCTGTCCAAGCCAGCTGGGCTGTGATTGGCCATTAATTAGAATCAACCAACATGGGCCAATCACAGATGCACCTGTTTCATTCCACAGCAGCAGATAATCCTTGTTTACATTTTGTTCCTGAGGCCTCTCAGCTTCTCAGGAGGGAAAAATCTTAAGGAAAGGATTTTTCATAAAAGATGTCTGTGACAAGTTTCCAGCAAGCAAAATCTGACTCTGTCATTCCTAGAGAATCAGGGTAAAGGATATTTTTTTCAAGCAGGGAGGTATTTATTCCTTAAGGAAGAGGTGAAGCAATGAAGGAAACAGAAACAAAGCTGCTCTCTCTGGTTAAATGTTAGGATGTGACAATATAAACCTGAAAAATAAATCCAAGTAATAATCTAGAAAGGGCATCAGATAAGAAACTAAATATTTTTGCAAGCAGCAAAACCAGGAAACCCATCAGAGGACAGAGAGTCCAGGCACGCAGTTGGGATGTGCTGTTCCCTTACATTATTCATTATTGGGAAACTGCTTCCTGATTTCCTTCCTCTGGGAGGAATTAGAGTACAGCAAGCTGCAGAATCACTGCAGAGGGGAGCCTGAGGTGTGAGGGACCCAGAGACTTTAGTGCTGCAGATGGGAATTTTTATATCCATGTCTTTTCCCATGGGTACATGGCTATGCTTGTGCAAGGACCCAAGGCACCTGCATGATTTTCAAACTGTGTGCCTTGGCTTTGTACCTACAATAGTTTTATTGCACAGCTGGAGGGGGAGAATTTCAGAACTGAGAAAAGGAGCAGGACAAAATATGGCAGAAAATAAGATAGCACAAGGTAGCACAAAATGAAAAGTAATTTGTTTCACAAATGGACTGTGAGAGGGGAAGAGCCAGCAGAGGATCAAGGCATAAAATGAGCATCTGGGAATAAAAAGTCTGTAGTGTGAGACATAAATGAGCCTGTGCTCACAGTGGGAGAATGTGTAGAGGCAGGTGCTGGAGCTGGAGCTTTGAAATGAGCTGACAGAAGAAGGCAGAGAGGAAGACACCAGAGGAATGCCAGTTGAATTCCAGGAGTAAGGAGACATTGTCCTGGAGCCCTGCAGCACCTTGGGGACAGAAAAGCTTTTAGCTGGTGTCCAAATGAGATCTCAGGAGTGCCAGGCGGCCTGACCTCTGTCTGCACCAGGCAAATTGGCAGAAACTCCTCTGAAAGGTGGAGCCAGAGCCCCAGGGGGAGGTAGGACACAGCAGGAGTTTTCCAAAAGATCCGAGCCTTAAAATTGTGCAGGAATTCTTTGCATGGATCAACAGGCATGTCAGCAGGGGAGACACCACCTCAGCCTCCTTATCAAACACTCCTTCAGACACTGAGCTGCCCCAGAGTAAGAAGGAAGGTCTCAGCATGACTAAAGTAGTAAAAGCCAGGAAGAAGAGAGGAAATGCAAGTGCTCCATTATGACAGGGGAGCGGCCTGTGCTTGGAATTTTGTGCTTTTAAGTGCATTCATAAATAATCTGGGAAGGGAGCAAGTGGGGAGGGGATGCTGAGTCTGGCAGAGATGAGGCCAGAGGCTGGAGACTTTGCAGAAGGGGTTAGAGGACTCTGTGACTGGATGAGACAATCAGGGCAGATCAATCTAAAATAGAGAAACCATTTAAACCTCTCATTTAAAATGGAGGCTCTGAGCTGACCACAGCTACTCAGTAGGAAGATTTTGGCATTATACAGCAAAACACAATTCTGCTCTGGGCAAACATCCACACAGCAGTGAGTAGTGGTTAGGGAAGCAAGGGGAAAATTAAGGATCATTAGGTTAAACCTCAGATATCACCCCCCACATCTCCCCTATCATCTCTTTAAATCTGACCTCCCATTAGCAACCCTTCTTTTCTCTGACAGAGATGAGATCCCACTTCTTTGTGCTAACAGTGAGGCAGAGGTTTCATCTCTGGTGCTCCAGGGGGAAAATCATCTGGCATTTTGCTACTGTTCAGGTTCAGGTGTTTTCTAAGCCATTATAGGTATTTGGATTTGAGATCTACTCCACTGACAAATTTGACCCAGATAAACCCTCCAAAAACCTTCACTGTGAACAAATGTATGAAAAAAAAAATACATATACACAATATGTGTAACAGAAATAATAACAGAAGCAATATATATATAACATATATATTGTTTCTGTTATTGTCTGCTCTTCTCCAAAGACTCCTTTTGTACCTTGTCCTTGTACTGAATTGGTTCAATAATGCTTTGGCAGACTTCCAGATTGTTGGGGTTTTTCTTTATGAAAATGGCTTTTTTATTAATTTTTATGTTTCTGCAGTCTGCTCCTTTTTATTGTCTTTTCTACAGTCTTTCAGAAGTTGTGCTTTCCTACCACTCTCTTTGAGGACAATTTTAATGGCATTATTTCTAGCAGCCTCCCTCTATCCTGCAGTTCAATCCTGGCATCTCACTCCTGGTTTTCCTAGCAAGTAGTGTGCATTTGCTGAGAGTGTAGTAATGGTTCCTTAAATAGCTGCCTTGACTCCTACAGGGAATATCATGGTTTTATACCCTCCTTACTGTATTTTCAAGGAAAATCTTCATTTACAAAATGTATCTTCTTTCTTGGGCAGTTACACATTGGAAACTGGATCCAGCTCTGGGGGGTTTCTGGTGCTTTCTGTTCTCACCCAGGGGCATCAAGGTGTCTTTTACAAACTGTCCCAGCTTAAATTTCAAAGCAGACCCAGCAAACTTCCCGTAGCCAAGCCACAAGTTGGGGAGTTTGACAGTAGGTTCATTTATCACCTGCTGAATGAAGTAATTTTTTATTATTTTTGGGAATGTTACTGTGGCATTATGTCCCCTGGCATGCTACTTTTTCCCCCGGAGCAATTGTTCCTGCCACCATCCTTCTCAGGGGGACACTGGGAGAGCCCTAATGCCAGGATCAGAGCAGGATTTCAGTCCTTGTGGACTGAACATCACCTGCAGGAAGGCTTAATCCACTACTGCTGCTTGAGCCTCAGCTTTCCTAACATGCAGTGCTGATGTTCATCAGGAGACTGACACCTTGTGCCCCATTTTGATTTTTAGATTTTCGTAGGTTGTGTAGAAATACATGCAGACATATTTCTCTGTCTGTGAGAGTGTCTGTCTGTGTGTATATGTACATTTATTTTGCATTTGTGTGCATTTGATGTTTTGTAGTTCTCCACATTCTCCGCACAGGACTCTGGACAAGGGGGTAAGGAAACCCCAGGGGAGCAACACCCTGGCAGATTCCTCAGAAACCCCTTAGGATTTCAGGGCTATTTGCACTTGTGGGCAGACAATTGGATTCCTTCCTTTTCCTTCCAAGGAGCAGGGTGAAAGTGTCACGGCTCTGTCACCTCCTTGAGAGTGGTGGCAGTGGCCAGTCCTGAGTAAGCCATGGGAGAAGGACACGGACACTGGAGGGAGCAGGGTGTGACAGCAACACGGGATTTCAAGCTGGCATCACTGCTTTTGGTGGTGGTGTGGGCCAGGAGAGCCAGATTTGTTGTTCTGAGCAGCACTGCTCTTTCCACTGGAGATTCCCAAAGTTTATGGGGTGGAATCTGCATGGGATTGCACCAGCTTGATCCAGAACAATTTTTTTCCTCTCCAGCATGCTGCATCCTTTAATTTTCCTCAAAAATCTCTGGTTTGCCCATTTCAAACCCTGCTCCCATGACAGGTTTCCAGCCACTGTAACCCAGCCTGTGCTCGTGGCAGGTTTGGAAGGAAGACCATGCTGCAGCTGTCCCTGGTGTGCTCCCTGGTTTTTGGGATGCTGAGCGCCGCCTCCGTGTCCTACACGATGCTGGCCGTCACACGGACCCTCACCGGGGTGGCCCTGAGTGGCCTGTCCCTGATTGTCCTGCCTCTGGGTGAGTGTGGGGGGCTGTGGCTGTCAGGGGGGCTCCTGGCAGACAGTGGGTGGCAAGGGAATCCTCTGCCAGGCAGGACAGGCTTGGTAGGAACAGGGGTCTGGGAATCGCCGCGCGTGCGATTTCCCTCTTGCAAGGAGCCCAGAATTACAATTTGCTGTTGGTCTAATTAATATTTAACAGTCTATTCAAAATACAGCAACCACTTGTCAGTACTTCTGTTGCAACAAGCCACCCAATTCCTGTCAAGTGTCATCAACACAATCAAAGCCACACTCCAAAGTCTCTGCCCTTTTTCCACTCGTACAAAGTTCTCACCTTTCAAGCACTGTTTGGGCAATCCAGCATTGCCCTGTCCTCAGCACGAGAGGATGGTGGGTCATTGGCAGGGTGTTTCTGCTTCCCCAGATTCGAGTTTGCTCACAAGCTGCCAATCTGTATTCTACAATGAGAAGAACTACCAAAATTTTTTTTACAAATCATGCAGAGCTAGGCAAAAACTGAAGCTGAAGAATTTGGGTGATTACATAATAAAAACAAGCTCCAGATTTCAGGATATCCAGTAAACCACTGGATAATTTTGTAGATACAGTTGGGACATACTGGGCAGAAAGTGTTGTACCCAAGAACAATTAACAGTTGCAGCAGAAATTTCCAGGATTTTTGCAGATCTAGTCAAAATCAAGCTATAATGGCTTCAGCATTGGAAAAGCCCACACAAGACCTGACAAATCCCAAGGGCTGCTGTGTTTGTTTATTGCTATAAAGGTTGATTCCTGCAAGTCATAGTAGAGCTTGGGAGGGGCATTTCTGATTGTTAGAGGTTGTAGCAAGATGTCCAAAACTTTGGAGGAAAACTGGCTTTTAGTTCACACACACAAACAAGGAGACCCCCACTGGTTTTACACTTTTGCTGCTGTCTGCTCTGGGTGGGCTCCATGTGAACAACAATTCTTCCCAATATATTTCTTCAATCTGAAATAATGAGTGGAAATGGGAATAATGAGAAAGAAATGGGAAACTTTGCAAGCAAGATGGCTAGGGGAAAAAAAAATCTGGTTGATGAAGAAGACCAAGTGAATGCTATTGAATGGGATAAAAAAAATATCACCAAGAGTGGTTTTAGCACTGTTCCTTAACACATGTCCAATATTTCTTTTCCTGAAGTTTTATTTTAGTGGCTGACAGCTTTGCAACAGCCTAAGTACTGCGGCTGAATATTTTAATATTCCAAATATCAGCCAAACAGTGGAACTTTGTGAAGGAGCAGGGCAGGGATGTTCCCTTGCTTTGCCCTTGTTAGAAAGCCCTGCAGGCCCTCCCTGCCTGGAGAAGTCCTGCATGTCCCAGCTGGATGCTGCCTCCCTCTTGCAGGGATGGAGTGGGTGGACGTCCAGCACCGCACCTTCACCGGGATCCTGAGCAGCATCTTCTGGAGCATTGGGAACATGCTGCTGGCCCTGGCAGCCTACTTGGTGAGGGAGTGGCACTGGCTGCTGGTGGCTGTGACAGCACCTTGCCTCCTGAGCATCGTCTGCCTGTGGTGAGTGCAGCCAGCAGAAAGGAAGCACACTGGGATTGGCCTCCTCTGTGGATTCCAGGAGTCGTTCAGTAGCCTCAGGATGAGCAGGATTCATCTGTGTCTTGTACTTGGATTGCCCAAGTGTGGCACCTCTGGAAAACTGGAGTGGTGTAAGAGTTTAAATGAGGGATGTGGGACTCCAGGGGCTCTCCAAAATGCAGTTTATTCCATCCAAGAGGTTACAGCAGCCCAGGGTGGTGGGTGACAGAGCCTGTGCCTACAGCTGTCAGCTCCAGCTGCAGGCAGGCCTGGAGACCCTGAGTTTAGGTTACAATGCATTATATACTTTTCTTTGCTGAGCATCTTCATACAGTAGAACCAATCTATACCTTAAGTTTTATCTATAGCCTATCATAATCACTATAATTACCATATTCATGCTACTATTCTCCAATCACTAAAAGTTAGTACATTACAGTTTAAGCTAGAAGTTGTTTTTCAGTTTTCTTGCAGTAGAAAATTCTGAGACCTTTTTTCTACTTGCCACATTTGCTGACTTGTTTGCCTGTGCTATCTTTCTGCTTGGTAAAAACATCTTCTTGTTTGAAGCTTATCCTTTACTCTAAATCATTAAAAACCTTTCTAACTAACACAGCCTTTGCCTCCTTGGTTATCCAGTAAGACTGGCTCAGCAGTTCTTTTCTTTTATATCAAAACTTGCTTCCACCTCTATTCCTTCATCACACTCTACATTTAAAAATCTTTCTGCTAAGCATACATATCTGTGAGACTTTCTTGTCAAACTCTCATCCTTCCCAACAGAGTGGCCTGGGTTTTGTCTCTCCCAAGGTTACATCACAGTTTTGGGGACAAGGAGGAGGCAGGAATGAGGCTGAGGCATTAGGATGACAGGTGGAAGCAGGATTTGGTGCTGCCAGCTCTGTCAGACGTGGCTCAGAGTAAAGAAAAGAGATTCCAATAAAGGAACACTCAACCAGATCCAGGCTTTAATCCTTAGTAAACTCAAGATAAAACATTTATCCATTCTCTGTCCCCACCTCCCTGGGAAAGATACCAAATTTTCCATGAAAGCCACTGACGCCTTCAGGCTAGGTGAAGTTCATTTATCTCTGTGCTTCCCAAGGCTTTTCTCAGGTGTGCAACCATCCTGATGGGCCAAATACACCTGCTTTCTCTGGGCAATTTCCTCCCTGTAGCCTTATTTAAGAATACCTGACATCTCCTAAGCCTTAAAATGGGATATGGTTCATTTAATCAAAGAAACTTTAATTTTTCCATCTTCTTTTTTAATTTCCCTGTGTAGTAATATGAATTAGAATACAGAGCTGATTCATTGACAGTCTAAAGAGTAACTTCTGGTATTTCACTGATCAACTCCAACACAACTAAAATATGTGTCCTGCTGACTTTTTTAGTTCAAGTTGTTTTGCTCTCTTTCTAAGACAACCAGCCATAAAGAAATGAGTCCTTGGAAGTGCTGAAATTCACAGATGCATTTGGACCCCCCCCCCCCCTTTTCATCATAACCATTTAATTTTTCTTCTTATGTTACTATCTTTTATGGACATTAGTTCTCCAACAAATTATACTCCAGTCTTCAAGCACCCATAAGGTCAGTGATTGCAGAAAATTGAAAGTTTCTGAAGTATGGAATTAAAATCTAATTTAGCACTCTGTAGATATTATTGACACAATGTCAGAACTCAGTGGAGACATTAGACAAGCAAAAGACATGGTATTACTCTCTAGAGACAGTGGCAATGAGTGCAAAATGCCATCTTTCCTTCTTTATATTTCCCAAAGTTGTAAGCTGTGGGAAGTAGATGAAAACTTTCAACAAGACCAATTCTCCAAACATTTTTGCTCTACACATCATTTTCAATTCCTGCTTGAATAGTGACAACAGTTGCTCATTAGTTTTTCTGTAATCTGATTTAGGGCACATGAATCACAAACACTGGATTGTAGGGATCTGGTCTAGGACCATTCTAGTGGAAGACTCCAGTGTGCAGAAGGCTTTGATTATTGTGAAAACCAAATCATTTTAGCAACTAACAAAGTATGTATAGAGCTCACTGAATCCTTTCTATATTGTGGTTTTTAACATCTGACAATTTCAAAGCTAAAAGAGTTCCAGAAAGCACAAATATGTAAATAAAAACTCCCTGGGGCCAGTTTTAATTGGTAAGAGTTTGAAACTTCAGCCCAGCTCAGCCTTTAGAGGTAGAAGAGCCTGTACCTGTCAAAAGGGTGCCCCACTACTCTTCCCATGCACCACAGTTGTTATGTTTAGGTGGAAGTCTCATGGAGAAGATGCCAGAGAGATGCCTCCATGGATATGAGGTGGAAAACAGGCAGCTCCAAGAGGAACAGTCTCCTCTCCTTGCACCTGCAGGTGGGTCCCAGAGTCTGCCAGGTGGCTCATAGCCAAGGGCAAAGTGAAGCAAGCCCACAGGCACCTGCTCAGATGTGCAAGAATGAATGGAAGGAAAGACTTTGCCGTCTCACCAGAGGTAAGGAACTGGAGATCCAGACACACGTTCTTGTTTTCCCACTTTGTCTCTCTGGGTTTTACTTCTGTCTGATACCTGGAGCAATGCTTATCCTGCAGTGTGGTCTGTGGGGCACTGTGGGCATTTTCCTCTAGAAAGCAGAAATTCACTCCTAAAGATAAAACTCCAGCTCAGCTCCCATGAGGCCAGAAGTCCCATCCATTGGGGGGAGTGTCTTTCCACTTGTTTTTGCCATGGCAAGAGGCCTCAGTGGACTGGACACTGGAGTAAATACACAGTGAGTACAACTTATTAACTCTGAGGGTACTTACTCCTCAATCAATTGCCAAAAAGCCTTTTGGACAAGCAGTCTCTTCTTCTTCACAGGCACTGAAGAAGAACTTCTTCTCAGTGCTTGACTTTTAAGGTTTTCTGTACTTATATAAGTGGATGGATAAATAATTACCCTTTAAATGAATGCACTCCTAAGAACAAAGCACGAAGCTTGCTGCTAGCTTTTCATACAACAGCAGGCAGCCACATGGGGAAGAGGATGGAACTGGCCAACGCTGACTTTTCCATCTGCCATTTCTCTACAGACCCCTCTGCTACATGGGGCATGTAGGTGAGAGGGAAGAAGAAACCATGAGAAGAAAAAGAGGTCTAAAATAGCAAGCAGCCTGTAAAGTTGTAGGAAAACGTGACTCTGAAAATGTATGCTCAGAGAATGGCTCCGCAAAGGGAACGTATGGAAAATCTGAAGCTGGGAAGGGCAAAGTCCCCAGCCTGTCTGGGGTTTCATGCATCCGAACAGAACAGCAGCTGAGCTATTTCCTTCTTTCCATCTCTGCCAGGCCCTCACAAGGATGGCAACAGACAAAAACATGGGAGGGAGTTACTCCTACATCAGCTTGTTCAGGACCCCAGTCCTGAGGAGGATCTCTGTGTGTTCTGGTGTGGTGTGGTAAGCAGTGTCACTTCCCAGGGGGGATTCATCCTGCAGGGGGAATTCATCCTGCAGCTCCCAGAGGGATTTCCCTCGGTCCCATCTCCACCCACTCCTTGCAGGTTTGGTGTTGCCTTCTCTTATTACGGCTTGAGCATGAACCTGACTGGCTTTGGGCTCAGCATCTACCTCTCCCAGTTTGTCTTTGGTGCCATTGAGATTCCAGCCAAGATGGTCATGTACGTGCTGGTGAACCGAATCGGCCGGCGGCAGAGCCAGGCGTGGACACTCATCCTGGCCGGGGTCTCCATAGGAGCCAACATCATCATTCCCAAGTGTGAGAGGCCCTTCTGCTCTACACAGGACTTGCTAAAGGGGGAGGGAGTCCATTTGGTGCAGTGCTGGAGAGGGAGAGCCGTGGATTTGGCCACAGGCAATTCTTTGTAGACAAGTCCTCCACCTGAAGGGTGTCCACGAGACAAGGTCACTGATGTGGGCTAACCCCAATGTCTGGTCACAGCAGGTGGTTTTGTGACTGCCAAAGGGTCCAGCAATGGCAAGACACAGTGCCTATCTTAATTAGAGACTTTATCCAATGGGAACTGTCAGGACCTATCCTGTCATCAGTTCAGCTCCCACTTGGGCCAACACTTACTTGTGATGGTGTTCACAGGGGTTTTCGGATTGGGGAAGAGACAAGGATCTGACTCCATGTTTCAGAAGGCTTGATTTATTATTTTATTATATAAATTACATTGAAACTATACTAAAAGAATAGAAGAAAAGGTTTCATCAGAAGGCTAGCTAAGAATAGAAAAGAAAAGAATGATAACAAAGGTTTGTGGCTTGGCTCTCTGTCTGAGCCAGGTCACTGTGATTGGCCATTACATAGAAACAACCAACATGGGCCAATCACAGATGCATCTGTTGCATTCCACAGCAGCAGATAACCATTGGTTACATTTTGTTCCTGAGGCCTCTCAGCTTCTCAGGAGGAAAAATCCTAAGGAAAGGATTTTTCATAAAAGATGTCTGCAACACTTACTAAACCTGCAGACCCAGCCTTTGGAGGCAGCAGCTCCAGGGCTATGAAGCTCCCTGTTTTGTCTGTGGGAGCACTGAACCTTCTCCCTTCTTAGACGTGGAAGCTCCTTCCCAGAGGCAGCTCACTGCCATAAATGCCTTTCCTTCCTCCCAGCCTTCAGCTCCCTGCGTTCAGTAGTGGCCATCTTGGGCAAGGGTTGCTCAGAAGCTGCCTTCACCACCGTCTTCCTGTACACCTCAGAGCTCTACCCCACCATTCTGAGGTAAGAGATGCCACCCAGCTGAGCACACCCCCAGGGCCTGGCTGGGGTGCTCAGGCCATCAGCACAGCAGGATGCGCTGGTGACAACCCTGCAGCACTGGCCCCTTGCCTCTGGAACTAGCAGGTTCTAGGGATTTCATATACTCACAAGAGAGAGGCAGAAAGCCACCCTTTTTTTCACCTGGGTTGTGGGTGGTTAGGTTGTGCTGACAGGAAGATGAATGGAAAGGTGAGGAGTATTCTGTGTGGGAATATCTTTGCACTCCATAAAGCACCTGTGCTTAGTATAGTCTTTGTTCCCTGTTATAATCTGTCAGGGACTGTTAAAAGAACCTGATAATAATAATTTGAAATACAAAATTTTACAAGAGACAAATACTATCATATGTTTGAGAATCTTTTGGACATTGAATGATATTAAAGCAGGCATTAGCCAGCCTTTCAGGAGCAAAAACAGAGCTTATTTGACATACCTGGGGAATGATAACATAACACCAGATTTAGCATTTGCATAGGTGGGGATATAGCTAAGTCTGGTGGAGGGCATCACCTCACTGATTTCTTTGTGGAAGTCTGAAAAAAAACCTCATGAATGACAGCAGGCCTTGTGGGCTACTTCACTTCTGTCCCTTCCTGCCCAGAGTACCCTCCTCTGCCATTTAGTCCTTCAGCTTTCAAAGGTCGATTGCATATGGGGAAAGATGCACATTTAAACCAAAGCAGTCACACTGGTCTGCTATTTCTTATCCCAGATCAGTTTGTATCTTTCATGCTCAAAGACATTGGCAAAGACAAAATTGTTCATTCCTTCTGGAGTACTTGTTCTGTATATGCACAAGCAGGTCCTGGGATCCTTGTCATGAGTGTGAAATGCCACCCATCCCCTCAAAATTAGGTCTTAATTTCTGGTCTCCTCTCCAAGAGCTCCTTCCTTGGACCAAAAATGCTCACAGGTATCTCTAGTGTATGCCACCTGCCTAGAAATACCTGGGAGAAGGAGGAACTTGTATTTGCTCTAAGCAGGTTGGAAGACTCACTAGTCTTACTATTAGAAAATGCTCTCAGGGTTTTAGACATTTAAAGTGGAAACAGCTTTAGAGCAGGTATTCTTAGTGTGGAACTGCAGCTTGTTTCTCACAATAGACATAAATCTGTTTCTCACAGCAGCTACAGTTGATCTCTGGGATAGATGATGATGATTTTAGGAAGATATGAAGAAAGAAAATAAAAAAATGGCAGAGGGAAAATGGCAGAGGGGAAAATGGCAGAGGGGAAAAGGGGCAGAGGTCCGCCATGACACAAGTAGGCCTCTGTTTCCCGTGGTGGTGTGCACCTTTCCAGGCAGAACGGGATGGGGTACACCTCGTTCCTGGCGCGCCTGGGAGGGGCGCTGGCCCCGCTGGTGTTCCTGCTGGACGAGGTGTGGCGGTCCCTGCCCGAGGTGACATACTGCACCGTGGCCGTGTGCAGCGGCGCCGCGGCCTTCCTGCTCCCGGAGACGCTCAACGCGCGCCTTCCCGAGGGCATCGAGGACGTGGAGAAGCCACGGTGAGTCACCTCCGTCCTGCCCTGCCCCTGGAGGCTGATGAGGAATGGGGACATCCCTCTCTGCTGCCTGCAATTCCCCGTCTGTGGGCGGCAGGGGAAGAAGGGACAGCCCAGTTGTGTTGTTGGCCTGTGGGCCTGTTGGCCTTCCCGCTTTTCTGCCCATCAGCCCAAACGTGATTTTTTTTTTTCTTGCAGGGTAAAAGTGCCACCAGAAGCCAGCACTCCCGAGGGCGTGCCACTGCAGGCTCTCCTGAAGTGAGGAACCCCGTGGGACAGCCAGCATGGAGGACTGCACAAACTGAGCCATGCTCTGATCTGCCAGGGGAAGAGCCTTTGCTGCCCACCGATCTCAATCCCAAGGGACGTGGAACTGAGGACACGGGAGGAAGGAGGCAGATCAGGACACCAGCAGGCAGGAGCCAACCCACTCTGTGGTGTGGCCAGCAGCAAGGATGCCCAGGTCCAACAGGGTGTGGAAATAAAGGCACCTTGCGCTAAGCTCTTCCAGTCTTTGGCCTTGTTGGACTTGGACCTTGCAGATCCGTGCACAGCCTTCCAGAAACTACAGTGCATTGGTTCCTACACCTGGAGAAACAATGCAGCCAGAAAAATACTGAGTGAGAATCACACAAACCCAAATAAGCTCTAATAAATCCAGCTGGGTGGTAATTTATGGTTCATTTTAAACCATAAACTGTAGCTACAAATATTTCTTGCGTTTAGAAGAGGTCTGGACGGTTTTCACACTGAAAGCCAGAAAAAAGCCCATGCAGGAGTCCCACTGAGGATGGGTTAACTGCAAGCATTTTTCCTACATACACGAAGAAGAAAAAAGGTTTTGCATTTAAATCTAGTGTGTATGCAATAATTATACTTTAAGCTATAGAAAAAAACAAAAACACAAAAAACCCAACCCAAACCAAAAAATAAACAAACAAACAAAAACAAAAACAAACAAAAAACAAAACAAACAAAAAACCCCACAAATCCTAAACCCAAAATCCACCTGGCTACAGGGAATTTTGCATGGAATATTGGGCAGTCCATTATTGGACTTCATTCTGCTTACTGGTCTAACACATTGATCTTAACTCTGTGGAATATCTTTGCCTCTTGTGCTTCATTATGCAACCAACAGAGATGAGCCATCAAATTATCTATCAGTTGGAATTACCTATAATTTTGGAATCCTGATAAACAGCACATACCCAAACTGGGAAGAGGGAATGGCTTCAGGATCTGAGTCCCAGGTGCTCTGTGATTCCCTGGGCTGTGAGGTATTTTAACTCACAACACTGTGAAGAGAACACACACTGAGGATGCATCTGAAAACAGATCCAGAGGCCCATCCAATCCCAGGTCCAAGAGCACCTCCTAGTAGAAATAAGCTGCCTGGAGAATTTTTTTTAGCTGCTATGACAGCAGCTATTTTTTAAATTAATTATTTCCATCCATGAATCACTTAACACTTTACCTTGCACTGTCAAAAAAAAGAAAAGTCAATGTGCAGGTGATGACCTATCTGTGTTTCCTTCAGCAAAATGTTCTTTATTTCTTGGAAATATATGATTTATAGAGTATGCCAGCTGATGTATGCAGTGCTGATGTCATTACTCATACAGTATCTGTAGGAAAAACAGGACATTAACCAACTCAAAACCTCAGAATTTTCATTATTGATAGGTTCATTAAGGCAAACCTGATCTGTTCTGGGGAGGAAATCTGACTTCCAGGTTTTGAATTTGTGAGATACCTTTGGTCTGCTGCAGGTTTGTTCGTGAGGAAGACAGAAGTGATGGTTACAAAAAATAAGACCTTTCCATAACCAGAAGGATCAAATTAGGTAGTACTGTAGGAGAAGATAAGGAGTGATTGGAAGAGTCAAATGGGTTAGGAAGGAGGAGATCTGGCTCAGAGCTGGGCACCGACACCCACGGCTGGGGCTGAGCATCCCCCAGGGGCCCTGAGCACCGGAGGGCAGCGGAGCCTGCAGGCACCAAGCCTGTGTGACAGGGGACACCCCGGGCGGAGTCACACCGGGGAGCGGCGGGGCCGGTGACAGATCCCGGACAGTGTCAGATCCCGGCCGGTGTGAGATCCCGGGCAGTGACAGATCCCGGGAGGTGACAGATCCCGGGCAGTGACAGATCCCGGCCGGTATCAGATCCCGGCCGGTGTCACGGGGCCGGTGTCAGATCCCGGGCAGTGACAGATCCTGGGCACTGACAGATCCCGGCCGGTGTCAGACCCCGGGCAGTGACAGATCCCGGGCAGTGACAGATCCCGGCCGGTGTCAGATCCCGGGCAGTGTCAGATCCCGGGCAGTGACAGATCCCGGCCGGTGTCATATCCCGGGCAGTGACAGATCCCGGCCGGTGTCACACGGCGGAGACGCTGGCCCGGCCCCCAGCGGGCGCACGGCCCCGCCCCGGCGGCTGCACGGCGTAACGGGGCGGGGAGGAGCAGGAGCAGGAGTCGGGCTCAGGATCGGGCTCGGGAGGGCGGTTCTGGTTCCGGGTCAGTCCCCGCCTGGGCAGGCTCTCGGGGGCGGCGGCCCCGGCCATGCGGAGCCGGGCCGGGCGGCGGCGGCCGCGCAGGGCCCTGCCTGGGCTGCGGCGGGGCCCCATGAGCCGCCGGGGGTAGGGCGGGGAGCCCCTTCCCCCCCGCCCCGCCGCCATGTACACCTTCGTGGTGCGGGACGAGGGCAGCAGCGTGTACACCGAGGTGAGCCGGCTGCTGCTGGCCAGCGGGCAGTGGCGGCGCCTCCGCAGGGACAACCCCCGCTTCAACCTGATGCTGGGCGAGAGAAACCGGCTCCCCTTCGGCAGGCTGGGTAAGGCTCCTCCCCGCGCCCGCCCCGCCGCCGGCAGCGGCGCCGGCGCTCCCTGCTCCCCCTCGTTCCGTGGCTGCGGCTGTGCCCGCCCGTCCCCGGTGTCCCCCGCCGCAGGGCAGCGTCCCCGCGGGTCGCCGCAGCCTCGCGGAGCCCCCGCGGTTCGGGAGGCGGTGCCCGCCGGCCCCGCTCCCCGCCCCGTCCCTGTCGCTGTCCCCGCGGCTCGGCGGCCGCCCCGGTCTCCGGCGCCCAAACAAAGCTCAGGCCCCGCGGGTCTCCGCGCAGCCGGCACTCTGCGGGCCCTGCTGCCGCCAGCCAGGGCTCGAAGGATCCTCTTCCTAAGCTCCCGGAGAGTGATTTCACCGGGGTCCCCCCAAACACCCGCCCGGCTTGAGGCCTGTGATGTAGTGAAGCAGTGGGAAGGGCGGGGGAAAGGGTGACACGAGGGTCACCCGGAGACCCCCCCCCATGAGATGCGGCAGAGCTCGGGATCCCGGCCCCCCTCTGGTGCAGCCCAGGAGTGCCCTCCTTGCCCTGCAGCAGTGCCCTTGGGGCTGTTCGCAGCGCTGCGGGCGATTCAGACAAGCGGTGGTGCCTTTGTGGGGTCGCGGTGGCTCCGGTGTCATCCCCTGCCTGCTGCTGGGCAGGGGCACTGCGGTGCTGAGCTTCCGTGGTGTGGGGCTTAGACCTGTTCTGCCTCCTGTCTCAGGCAGCAGAAACACGTCTAAGCCAGACACGTTCAAACCTTCACTCCAGAGCCGAGGCTGGTGGGGATGCGCCTCTGCAGGGCTCGGTGAGGGTGACAGCACTATCCCTGTTTGGAGCAGGGTGTGGGTAATTCCAGAGGCTCTGTGTGTGTAGGGCCCCCTACAAGCCCTGCCCCACCACCTTTTCCCCTGCTGCCTGACCCCCGCTGTCACCCTGCCACCGCGCAGGGCTCTGAGAGCTGCCCTGTGTAGGTTTGTGCCCTGCCTGCCATGCTCTTTTCTGCCCCTTGGCACAGGCACCCTGGCCCTCTGCCCCGCTGGATGGTGCAGAGCCCAGGAGCAGGGAGGGAGAGTGCCCACGAGCAGGAGAGCCAAGCCAGGCTCTGGCAGTGTTGCAGGGCGTGGCAGGGAGTGGGGCTGCACTGTCATCTTGGCCCTGGTTTCTTTCTTCCTGGGGTGATTTTGCAGCACTGCTTCTGGCTGCAGAAACATCAGAAGAGGCAGAGCCCCCTCACTCCAGCAGCTCTGGTGCAAGATGGCTTTGCAGCCCCTTTCTTGCAGCAGAGACCCATCTCTGGCTGCTCTTAACAATTTGCAAGTCACCAGTTCCAGCACCTCTCCCTTATCTCCTCCACGTTTGTGAGTGGAAAGTCCCCATCACATGGCAGTGCCATCTGGTCACTCCCAGTGTCTGCAGTGGGCAGGGAGACACCGGGAGAGGCTCAGGCAGTGAGGATGCTCACATGTGCTTGCAGCAGGCACAGCAGGCAGACCTGTGCTTTAACTTGCTCAGCATGGAAGACCTGTGAGCGTCAGGCCTCATTGCAGAACAAGTGCAGTTCCTTGAGAGTGGGCATGCACGGCACATCCAGCTGTGGTGGGCTTGTGGCCATCTCTAACTAACCCCTTCCATCCTCTAAAAGTGTCCTGGAGTGATGGAAGAGCTTCCCTGAGCCCTTCAGCATGTGTTGCCATGGGATGCACAAAAACTCAAACCATTTCTCACAGCCAAGCCATGTCTATAACCCATGGAGAGGGGCCATGCTTTGGCACTGGCATCTTTAAACCATCCTCCTGTAGCAGGAAACTGGTTGCCTGAAATCAGTAGAGTCAGACCAAAAATAACATGGTTATTTTGGTGCATTTTCCAAAAAGCTCTGTCTTCTTTGATTCGTCTTCCTGAGCAACTGTTGCATCAAAGCTGGGATTCAGGGAACTGTAGGGATTTGTATTACTCAGGGCCTAAGCTGGATCATGGAGAGAAGTGGGGACTCAGCATGCACCACTGCTTCTGCCCAGCTGCAGGGACCTCTGTAGCTCTCACTGATAACCTAATTCCTGGGGGATTGTACCCTTAAGCTGTTCCCTCATCTAGGAGAAAAGCAGTTTTGTGCTGAGGGGATGGAAAGGCTGCGGAGGCCTCATGTAGCAGGGGATGCTGGGCTCTGTGCTCTGCTGGCCAGGAGAGGATTGCCACTTTGGTCAGTGCCTTGGCAGCTTTTTAATCCCACTAAATGCATGCTGCAGACCTCACAACGTGCTCCAGAAGTTTCCCTTCCTGCCTTGTGGGCCCTCTTTGCTGGCCACCCAAGTCTATGTTGCAGCCCACTGCTCCATGGCAATGCTCAGGAGCCCAGTGAAGATGCATCTCCCCAGGATAAACTGGAAACAGAAGAAAATTTGAAGGGTTTTATTATTTTCTTTTCAGTAAAAAAAACACCAAAAACTGCCTGTGCTGGATGCACTTTGAAGTGCCTGAAGCTACAAATCTTTTCTGCAGGATGGTTTTCAGCTATCTTGTACTTAAAGATTTGTGAATAAAAGTGGCCCAGGTCAGGGAAGTGACTTTCAGGCTGAAAATAGATATCCACTCTCTGTGATCTTGCAGCTGCCTGGTGTTTAAGGTAATGTTTGCTCCAGGCCTTTTTTCCCAGGCAAGCACCAAGGAGGATAAGTAAAACCCTAAATCCTTTTTCAGGATTCTGGTCCCTCTCAGAGAGCTTCCAGCTGAGCACGAGTGTTTCTGTCCTGTGAAAAGGTGAAGGCAGGCAGGCTGTGGTGTGGAGCCCAGTGTTGGTAAGGAGATGCCCCTCTGCTTACCCCTCTGTCAGTGCTGGGGCCACAGCTGGATACTGGGGCCAGTTTGGGACTTTCCAGTGCAAGAAAGGCTTAAACATCTGGAGTTACTATAGGAAGGGCCACCAGTATAGTCAAGGGGACACAGGTTGGCAGCCAAGCCCTGGGACAAGGACTTAAAGTCAGTATCTGTCTTTAGAGGTACTCAGACTTTGGACAAGAGGTTGGAGCAGAGACTCACAGAGGTTCCTTCTCACCTCAGGTATCCAACAGGTCTTGTTGCAAACTGCTAGAAAGAAGCAAGACTCCAAGTCTTTCAGTGTTTCCCAGTGTTTTGTGGTATCAGGCCCAAGAGGGAGTCGTGCTGTACATGACAAAGAAAACAGGCCCTTTGCTGAGCTGTGATCTTTGTGTCAGAGTGTGCTTCCCTGCATCCTCCACCTGTACTTAAGAGTAACTGAAATCTTGGTTCTTACAAGCTTACACCAGCAGATGGAGAGCACCTGCCAGTTCCCAGTGTGAATTAGGAAAAAATTCTTTTCCTTTGCAAGATGGATGTGTCAGATTAAAAACAAGTGGGTAACTGAATGGCTTTTTTGTAACTAAATGAAAAAAAACACAGGGACCAGTACCAGTTCACAACCTGTTTCTGTAATGCAGGGCAAGGAAACAGCCTCCATTTTTTCCCCTACTGCACAGGTCCTTTGCACCAAGCAGCTGCTTTGCCTTTGTTCATTGAGGAGTTTGTCTGACCTCTGTTTCCCCTTCTTAGGCCATGAACCTGGACTTGTGCAGCTGGTGAATTACTACAGGGGAGCAGACAAGCTGTGCCGCAAAGCATCTCTGGTGAAGTAAGAAATTCACTGAAATGTTAGATGGGCTTGGCAGGAGCTTCTCTTCTAACCCTTGTTTGAGTGTTGAACCTGTTTGGAGGGTATTTCACACAACAGCTGCCCTGTGCATGTGCTGTCTTCAGACTCCTGGGCTGGTCTCTGGAGCTGTTTGTGTGCACAAAGGCCTCTCTGTAACCTCAGGGGAAATGCCATTTCCACTGAGTTGTATCTACTTGAAACCATAGAGTGTATTGAATCAGATTAGAGCCAAATCAAAAGGGAAAAAGAAACCCAAACGAATCTGCTCTTTTTCCTTGTAGACATTTAATTAAAACCTTCTCCTTTTATTCTCTGTTTCATACAGAGAAGAGACACTAATGTGCCTTTAGCTAATCAGATTTGTTGGTCAAACAAATGCTTGGAGACATCTCCAGGAAGAGCTCTGGGAGTTATTTCTGCATGACCTGCCATACCAGGGTCTCCTGGGGAAATGTGGATGAACTTCCATGGTAAATAACCCTGTCCCTGTGCAAACTCTGTATCTTTATGTCAGAGCTCTTGGTTTCCTTCAGCAGTTTGATTGCCCATTACAGTCTGTGCTGCTCTCACTAATGCAGTCCTGCAGACTGGGTGTGCAGGATCCAAGGCCTCTCCTTCCTGTGCAAAGAGCCTCTTCCCAGTTACTTTCCTGGCAGTGATGATGGTGTTTGTCAGAAAGTGGCAGAGTATTTTTAAACAAGCACTTAGAGCACTCCTCAGATGAATTCCTCTTTAGCCTGTTACCTGGAGTGCTGAAAGCACTTGCACACCTGTTTTTATATCCTACAGCTTGGCTGACCTTTTTAACTGTAGGGTAAAGCATGCATCAAGCTACTTAGGAACCCATAGGACAACAAATGACATTCCTCAGGGCTCCCAAAGTGCCACTGACTCACTGCCATCTCAGCAGAGAGGCACAAATGCACAGAGAGGCAGCACCTCTTGAGCTCTACTTTTGGCTTTAAGCAAAGCACAGGCATTTGGAGAGGCAGGCAGCTCCCTTGACTTTGAAAGAAAACAGGCCTGAGCTCTGCTAACAGGAATTTGCTGCTGTCTCCAGACATTACTGGTAGGAGAGATGTGCCTGAGGGATTCCAGACACCTTGGGATGTGGAACATGTAGCTGTGCCCTTGCTTTCTGTGGCTTCCCAAAGGTCTTCATACACAGCTGGGACACCTGGTCCTATCTCAGTGGGAATGGGATCAAGGGCTAAGCTCCAGCACAGACAGCATTACTGCTCTGGCTTTCCTTTTTCCAGCTGTGATCCTTCCTGCCCTGAGCCATGTCAGCAAAAATACCTCCTCAGTTCCCTTGTGCAGAGATGATGCAGGGAATGCAGCACCAGCTTTAGTTATGGGGAAACTTCTCAGCTGTTAGTTTCATGTTAGTTTCATGTCAGTAAAATGTTTAATGAAAGCATGCAGGTTCTGCTTCAAAGAGTAGTGCTTTGCTGAGGGCTGGGGTTGCCATGATATCTTTAGGAAAACCTAATTTGAAGGCTTTAAGGAAAACAGGATAATTTAGCACTGACTATCCATAAGCTGCCATTCATCATCAAGCAAAAGAGCCCAGTTAATGATGATTTTTCTTTATGAAAAAGGCCCCATGCGGGTGGGGACGCTCTGGAGATTAACAGCCTGTCTCTCTTCACCCAGGCTCATCAAGACAAGCCCTGAGCTGTCAGAGTCCTGCACGTGGTTCCCTGAGTCATATGTGATTTACCCAACAAACCTGAAGACCCCGGTGGCTCCAGCCCAGAATGGGATTCGCCATCTCATAAACAACTCAAGGACAGATGAGCGGGAAGTGTTCCTGGCAGCCTACAACAGGCGGCGGGAAGGCAAAGAGGGCAACGTCTGGATAGCCAAGTCCTCTGCTGGTGCCAAAGGTTCATTCTCCAGCACCAGGAGCTGCTTCTCATCATTCCTCACTCTTTGCATGATCTGTAGGGTCACAGGGTTTGGCTGAGCCGAGCTGATGTGTCTGTGAAGGGCTCCACTGACCATGCCAGACAAGCAGTGTGGTGTGCATGTGCTGCCTAGGACATGCACGTGCACCTCAAAATGTGGGAATGTGCTGTGGGGAGGAGGCAGCAAGCACCAGCAAGTGAGGGGAATGTGGAGAGCGGGTTAGAGGGAGCAGAACAGGATACAGGGAGGCAATCAGCAGGCAGGACAGTAGCCTTCAAGGGCAAGGAGCCCAACTCTCCGTGCTGTAGCTTAACTTGCCTTCTCCTGGGTGGAAATCCTGCTTGTCTTTCAGCCAGACTCCCGTTCCTGGTGCCAGTGGCCTGCCCATGGTCACACTGAGCAGCCACGAGCTCAGTACGTCACAATTGCATCCAAGCCTCAGGGGAAGGTACCAGAGCAAAGACAATCAATGCAGTGTCTGTCTGTCCATTTAATCTGAATAGGACAAACAGATACCCGAGTGATAATGTGTCCTTCCTTGTTCCAGGGTCATTCCATCACTCACTCTGCAGAAATAAGGAGCTGTGAGGTGGCTGGACACAGCTCTAAATGCAGTGCTTTGGTAACTGTGTGCTCTCTGTCCACTATGGTGTTATCATGGGCACATTGTTAGAATGGCTGTGTTTAAAAACTTACCTTGCCATGTGTGCAGCAGAACCCAGCCTCACGAAGGACCTGGTCTTTTCAGAGAGAACAAGCCCATTACTCCTGTTTGCAGAGTCACTTTGCATGCAGCCTTGCAGAAAAGAGAATGTGAAAGCCAGAGCTGGCTGCAGGGAGGCTGCACCATAAAACTGTCCTTTACACCAGCTTCCCTCTCTGTTCTGCTCTCTTGGCTGTGTCACCAAGAAGAATTGGAAGAGTATCCTTGTTTTCATCAGGAATGAAGGGGAGATGAGTCCTTTTGTTATGCCAGTGCTAGAATGTGTTTCTGTGAGGTAAACTGGCAAAAAAATCCATCTGGGCATTTGGAAAGGCAGTTGCTGTGGTCTGCTGCAGGCTGAGCAGGTTCAGACTCTTCAGATACTTCATGCACATGTGATCCCATCTTTTCTGCACTAAAGCAGAGTAGCCTTTTGTATTCATCACTGTGCTGCTGCAAATTGAAGTGGAAAGCAGAGTCTCATGGTAATCTTCTAGAGGGAAGTTTTATACGTCTGGGGATTACTTCTGATGAAGAAGAAAGCTTGTTCATGCTAATTAGCAAGAAAGATACAGCTCTTGTCTTGGGACAGGTGTAACAGCAGCTTAGTCACCCATCAGTAATGGGAAAATTCAAGGTGTAGGATGCCCTGAGTCAAACGTTTGAAGGGTTTGCAGCTGTGCCTGGAGGTTTTGGTGTTTTCTTTGACAGCTGCCCCACATAAGCTGCTTTGCTGCCTCACTGGGTTGCTGCCTGGGTGCACAGTCAAGCTGACCCTCCCCTTGGTTTGCCATCTGTCCAGTGTGGAGCAGGTGCCTGCTGATCTCCCCACTGCAGCAGCTTTGCTGGCTTAGGGATGTTGTTTCCCTCCTTTCCCCAGCGCACAGCCTGAAGTTGTGCCAGTGCAAGGTTCTGCCTTGCTCTGCTGTGATCAGGAAACTAAAAAAGTCTTGCCCTCTGAAAACTTTAATTTCAGGCTTCCTTTCGGTGGAGGGTGCTGGCATGAATGAGAGGACAGTAGGGCTGGAAAGCTGAGCAGAGGATGCAGCAGTGAGAGTACCTGCAGGGCTGTGCTGACTGCAACTTTCAGAAATCACAGTTAGGAGCATTTTTTGTGGGATGATCCTGTCAAACCCTGTCTGTGCTTCAAACCTCTATTACCCCTTTGATGCCCCCTTGAAGAGTGGGGGGTTTTTTTGCACAGTATTTCCTCAAAAACACTCAGCACAAAATTAAGACAAAGTAATCAGGTTTATTCCAGAAAACTTAATACCTCAAAAATGGACATAGTGCCAGAGGAGGGTTTGATAACTTCACCTGAGCTGGCTTATCCCTCCTGGCACCATGCCATTCCTTTATGAAATCCCAGAAGGAAAATGGGCTCTCTTCAGTGCTCTGCAACAGAAGTTTGCTCTTTGGACTCTTGCAAGAGATGAACAGTGACAGCTTCAGCCAAAATGTGGGAGTGTTTAAATGGCACAGTTCATTTTTTTAATGAAGAGCTTCCACAGCAGGAACACTGAGTACATGGATGAGCAATTTAAAATAGTACTTTTCCTTATTCAGTAGTGATTTTAATAATAACTTAAATGAATTCAGTGAGCAGGGCAACACTGCACAAGTGTGCATGTGTGACTGCCTCTGGCAGCCAGAGATGCCAGACAGGGAAAGAAAGTCTTGAGTCTGGGATAAAAAACCCCACAAATCTTCCTCCCCAAATAAAAAGGGCAAAAATCGAAAATGTGCCAAACTCCCTGTTCTCTCTAAACTGCTGAAAACCAGGGAAAAACAAAACCAAATTTGTCAAGTACCAAATGCAAGCACCACCACATCCTCCTACCCCTGCCAAGCCTAGATAGGAAGAAAAAAAAAAAAGACATAAAAGAAACCAGAATGCCCCCAAGCCAAGCAGCTGCCTCACTGCTTGCCCAGGTCCCTGTCTGCTGTGCATCTCCTCACACCTCAGCAGCCACCCCCCTGCAGACATGCCCTGGGCAGGCTGTGCCCTCTCAGATCCCCTTGATTCCCATTTGCAGCAGGCCTGGTTTGAGGGGATGGCAAGCAAGAGGTCCCTCTACAGATTCATTCCCATGGAGTGACTGTGCCATTGCTTGGGCACCGGCTGACCCTGGGGCCACGGGTTCTTGCATGTTGCTTTTTGGGCTAATGAGCCACTTGGGGCCTGAAAAAGCTCCAACAAAGGTAGAAGGATCCTCTACCTAATTTTGTCTTCAACTTTCTGTGCCAGGGGAGGGGATCCTGATTTCTTCAGAGGCTTCAGAGCTCCTGGACTTCATCGATGAGCAGGGACAGGTGCACGTGATTCAGAAGTACCTGGAGAATCCTCTACTTTTAGAGCCAGGGCATCGCAAGTTTGACATCAGGTAACCTTCCCTGCCTTTGTAACGCCAGTTTTCTTGTTCATGCTGTTTCTTTGGGAGCCACTGAGATTAGAATTTGTTCTCTTGTCCCCCAGGAGCTGGGTTCTCGTGGATCATCAATATAATATCTACCTCTACAGAGAGGGTGTCCTGCGGACCTCTTCAGAACCATATAACAGTGCTAACTTCCAGGACAAAACCTGCCACTTGACCAATCACTGCATTCAGAAGGAATATTCCAAAAACTACGGGCGCTATGAGGAAGGGAATGAAATGTTCTTCGAGGAGTTCAACCAGTATCTGATGGATGCCCTGAACACAACGCTTGAGAATAGCATCTTACTGCAAATCAAACACATAATAAGGTAGCCAGCTGCCTGCTGCTGAGGAGAGCAAAACCCTTCAGGGACAGGGAGTGTGTATGGACACAGCTGGGGAAGCAGTGCAAGAAGGACAGGGTTTCAATTGCAGAAATTTAGGATGAAGCCATAAATACCCCCATGTCACTACTCAGTGAGAAGGCACCTCTGTAAGTGCTGTTGCCTCAGTGGTGTGTGTCCACATCTCTGTGATTTGCCAGCTGTGGCTGGAGAAGGATAGAGTGAAAAGGGAAGAGAGCAGCTCAAAAGACAGGGCTGGGAGAAGCTGAGATTAAGAAAGGCATAAAGGTGATAGAGGGGAGGTGAAGGTGAACTCAAGTGTGCCGACTCTGGATGCTTCCCCCACCATCAGCCAGCACAGCACATGGCTGTTGCCTAGGTCATCTTACTCAGTCCACAAGAGTCAGTTCCTGCCTGGGCACTCTCTGCCTGGAGAGAGATGTTGGTGCTGCAGAGAATCCAGGTCTTGGCAAAGCAGTCCTTCATGGAGGGATTTACTTTGCCAGTACCCCATTGCTGTTGATCGCACTAAAAAAGATGTGGCATAATCTTGGAGGGACTTGAAGGCAAATGAGCATCCAGTGGCAGTTCCCTGGGGACCTGCTGCAGCCCTTTGTGGCATTGCACATCATGTTTTTCAGCTTGCCTGACCCAGTGGTGAGGGAGGATGCTCTCCAGCTCTTTGTGAGTTAACCCAGGGGTGTCCCCACATGGATTTTCACGGGATCTCACTTGCATGGACCTGGTTACCATGGCATGTGTTGGACATAACTTGTAATTTGGGAGAGTTCCAGGGCAACCCCTCCTACTTAACATGTCCACAGCAGCCTTAACCCTGAGTTCCTGTTTCTCCCTTCACAGAAGCTGCCTTATGTGTATAGAGCCTGCAATCAGCACGAAGCATCTTCACTACCAGAGCTTCCAGCTCTTTGGCTTTGACTTCATGGTGGATGAGGAGCTGAAGGTCTGGCTAATAGAAGTCAATGGGGCCCCAGCATGTGCCCAGTGAGTAAATCAGTTTCTGGAACACCCTTGTGATGCCACTGTTCACATGCCTCACCCAAAACATGGCTGTGTCCCAGCTCCAAGTGAAAAAGGTGAAAGAAAATGAATGGTGAGGGCGTTTTCCAGGCTAACACTGGACACTGCTCCAAGTGCCAGTCAGTTTGGGTTCATTACTCTTGTCTCTGTGTTTGGTGTCCCCCAGCTTCTTTCCCATGTGGGATGGGGCACCAACCTGGGTTTTTGAACAAATGGGTTTGGATATCACTTGGGTCATTTTTATTACTCTTGGGTTGAAGTTATGTTTGCAGATTTAATGTTTTGGGAGTCAGATTGTTTCTCAGTCTGTGTTGTGGCACCACTGATGACTGCTCTTTATATGAGCACATGTTAAATGAGGAGCATTAAGGGCAGCAGCTGGAAGTGAGTGACTAAATTTGCAGGCAGCAGGACCACAGAGCACACTGTGGATGCTGCAGATGTCACCAAATCTCTGAAAACCTAAGGAATAAAGACTCAACACCAATTTAGTGTTAAGAAGAGCATCATTTATTCAAATCACAAGGGGGATAACTCCTGACTTTATGTGTCCATGTGATTTTACAAGTGTCTTGCTTATATTCCGTCACTACATGCATGTTACAATTTGCCCATTACCAAAAACCCTCCCCAGGTTCCCAAATTAAGTCCTTGTTTTGGCTGTGCCTGCATTCCTGAGCCAGATGTCTTCTTACCTTCCAGCCATCCTTGCTGGGAAAGCAGATTTTGCATGCCTTGTTTCTCTGCTAAGAGTTCACAGGCACAGTAAAAATTGAATTAACCCTTTTGGTATCACAGAGATCAGGTTGTAGCTTCTTCCAGCAGCCACAGGGAGGCTGGAACAGCCAAACAGCCCTGGCCATGAACATCTCTGTGTAAGCACAGCAGGAGGTGCTGTATTACATGACTGAGACAGCTGCAGGAGACCAGAAATTTTTGCTAACTGAGCATCTGTATCATATTAAAAAAAAAAAACCCAGCAAAACAGAACAGGCTGTACATCGCTGCATTAGAATTTTATGAGATTAGATATTGATTAAATTAGGTTAGATCATCACTAACAGTAGACAAAAAATGCAGGTCAAACCTACCAGACAGCCTGTTGAGGAGCTTTTTCAGGGCTAGAGCTTGGGGAGCTTTCTGTGTCCAGGACTGCCCATGTGCATCATGGTGCAATTATTTCCTTGCACCTCCTTGTCTTGCTGTAAGGGTAGAATTTGGCTGTTGCTGGGTGGATTTGGATTGCAGCAGTGCCCTGTTTGGTTTGTGCCTCTTGGAAGAGCAAGGGCTTTGTTGGGCACTGGGAAGATTGAAAGCAGCTGAGGTAGGTTTTGGCTATTTGTGACTTCTCCTCTTCAGGGTTATTTTTATTTGTAGCTCTTGTATCACACAGCTCCCATTTAAAGAGGAAAAAAAATGGCATTCCCAGGAGCTGAAAAAAAAATCTCACTGTCACATAGCCCCAGTGACATGGAGTAAAAGACATTGTTAATCCTGGGAAAAACAGGTTTGGTACTAAATATGTGCCAGATGCCAGCACATTCAGGGAGATTACACATGCATTTCCTCCAGCAGAAAATGAAGCTGTTGTTAACTCAAACACCTTGTCTCTCTTCTCCCTAATCCTGCTTTCATCAAACCAGGAATGCATCAGAGCAGCCCCTCTGGGGCACACTCCAGTGTGAACAGTGTCTGGTGCAGTAAACCCCAGCTCCCTGAGTTGGAAGGCTGGTACAGGGAGCCCTGAGATGTTTTCTGCCCCTTTGCATCTTGTGGAGACTCAAGTCTGGGGCCTGAGGGTCCAGAGCCTCTGACTGTAAACATAGATAATGGGTTTTGTGGTTCTTTGTGAAAGGGAGCAATACTGGGAATTATCACCCTGGAGAAAGAAGATATTTGTTGGTGTAAACAAGGAGGAGGTGGAAGAGATACTGCTCTCCCCTATTTGCCACCCTAAAACTCCTTGTGATGGGAGTAGGATCTTGTAGGTTTTGCTGGGAAAACGCATTTCTACATAAAAACATAAAAATTGGCCAGGTGTCTGCTGGTTTGCCCTGCCTGGGTATCTGATTCTCTCTCTCTCTCTCTCATCTCTTAGGAAGCTGTATGCAGAGCTCTGCCAAGGAATTGTGGATGTAGCCATCTCCAGCGTTTTCCCCCTCAGTGACACTGGGCAGAAGATGAGCCAGTCATCCTCGATCTTCATCAAGCTGTGATGATGACACAGCTGCCACCTCTGTGAACAGGGAGAGACTGCACCCCTCGGGTCAGCACACTCTGGTGGCTTATCTCAGTAACATGCCAAAAAGTGATAGAGACAGGCTTCATATTTTCTGGGAGACCACAGGGAAAAGCAACAAAACAGGCATCCTCACAGAGCTGTGATGAGCCAGAGCTGCTCAGATAACTCTGCCTGCATTCACCAAAATCCACTTTAGAAACAGCTCCTGTGACTTTGATACCTGAAACAAATCTCTCTGGGAGTACAACAGAACAACCTTAAAATGAAACCCCAGCAGGGATACTGTAATGCTGTATTAGCTCCTCCTTTTCTATAGAGATAACATTGGGTTTTTTAAGGGAATTGAGTGGAGAGAACGATGGAGTTGTCCTCCTCCTGCTGTGTTTATCCTTTCCTCACCTACTGCATCATTAGTGCCTTAGCTCAGCTCCAAATAGGTGACTCCTTTCCTTTGTTCCTGCTCTGTTACATAGAAAGGAGCAAGCTCTCCTGGTGCCTAAAACCAGGAAAACCAAGAAATCAGTTTCCTTAGGTCATTTTCCAGTCTGGTTGGCTGAACACCCAGGCAATGGCTGGTAAAGGGTGCTGAACTGCAGGTGGTGAATTAACCCAAGCAAGGAAGGCGATTTTCTTTATTTATAGCTATCCCTTTTCCTGTTGAGATTTGGATCAGTGATTGTCCCAGTCTGAGGCAGTTGGATTCTGCTTAAAAGAGGTAGAGAGACCCCCCCTCGGAGCTCAGCAGCAGGCTGTAGGATTTTGAGCATCACTTTTGTGCTGAGTGTTTCAAGGAGCAGAAACCTGATCCCAGTTTCTTCTGAGGCACTGCAACGAATTTAGGCTCTTCTCTCAGATTTCCCCTTCATTATTTACTTGAGGCTTGGACCTGAAATCTTTCTACCCAAATCCCATTTCTTCCAGCCAGCTTTATTCTCATCTGTTTGACAAATACTGTTATCTTCTGCCCTGAACACAGTCCACAACTTGATCTTAGCTAGGGGCAAGGTGGGTGTGGTTTTGTAGACCAGAGAGAGAGACATTCCTGTTTGCCACACATCTGGGAAATCAGGTACTTTGGGGGGAAGGAGAGGTTAGATTCTTTGAGGTCTCTGTATTTCAGAGCTAACATCTGCTTCAAGTATGACCTAAACCCCTGTCATGTGTCCCACCTCGTGAAGTGTATCTGAATTTGGAGTGTGAGCCCAGCACATCCTTCTGGCAGGGAGAGATGGTCATGGACAGAAACCAGTTCCTGTTCCCCATAACAAACAAAGAAACAAACAGGAAGATGTTGTGGAGATTACAAGCTGCCTGTGTGTAATGGGAGGTGAAGCAGCCATGGAATTTCTACCCTCCTCAGAAGATCCTAGCATTTTGGTGTACTCACCTCTGTTTGTGATGGAGATTTCGGAGTTCTTCGTGGAGCAGGCAATTCTGATGGGAAGGGGATGAGTGATAAGGAGGGAGAAGGATGTTGGGGGAAGGATTGGTTGAGTTTTCTAACCTTATGATAGCACAGAGGTGTCAGAATTTCACTGCAGTCCAGGTGAAGTGTGGTGGTAACTCACCAAGGTAAAATGTGGGCTGTTAAGGGTTGTTACTCAAACTGCAAAGTTCACCACATCTCCGTTGACATTTTCATGTTAGCTTAGCTGGGCTTTTAAACGGCATGGTTTTTGTCCAGCAGTGGGAAGATCTCACAGCAATTGCCCTCATCCAGGGTGTGTCTGAGCTCTCATAAACACTAGGGCAGACGAGAACAGAAAATTTTCCCCATCACAATGAACCAAGAAATGCTCAAATTCTGGGGGCTAGACCCATCCTTCTCCTCAGAAGGAGAGTTTAGATAATGCTTGGTGGCAGAGCCACAACTACAGATGATGCAGCTATTCATACCCTGCCTTTCCAGCTGGGCTTGGGGGAGGTAGTGTTTCAGGGACACTTGAATCCTCTGCTGAATTTTTCAGGAATAAGCAACATCCTCTGGAGTAAAATGTGTATTTTCCACCTTCTCTCAAAGTGTCCCCCAAAGTAAAGCACAGAAGGTAAATGATAAAGGACAGAGAGCACAGTGCCTAAAGTTTTGCCCAAAATACTAGCTAGCTATGAGGTGGAGTAGAGGATGTGTGTGTGGCTGAGGCCTGGGCATTGCAGCCTTGGGTGCACCTTGCAAGTGATGCTCACAATCCCCTGTGAGACTTGTTTGTTTCTTTTTTTAGGAATATACAACAATAAATGTTTTCTAGTTTATTTCAGCTAAAAGGTCAATAGAAAAGGTCTTACTCTCTTTCCTGAGCTTTCACCCAGGATACTGCTGGGTTTCCAGAAGACACCTACCATACCACAGAATGTCTCTAGTCTTAGTTGTATCCCTTCATGTCATCCATGAAGAATTTCTGGCCCAGGTGTTCCAGCTGCGTTGTCCAGCAGGGTCTGGTCCCACTGGACTCTGGGTTTCAGGTGACTCCCATGTGGCTTCTTCCATACGAGTTAGTCATGTTGTGCTTCTGCTGAAATCTGGTGGCCGCCCACAGTCCGCGGAGAACGCCGGAGAAGTCTAAGAAAGGCTCAAACGCCGATTTCATCCAGGTGACTGTGACCAGTGCCCTTCAGGACTGCTTGCATGTCCCTGCTCCCAGCATTTCTTGTTCTCCACACGGAGCTCTCTCCCGGGAGAGCAACGCTGTGCCGTTCATAATCGTGCTCCATGACCGTGTCTGCTGTGGCAGCCCTTGGGAAACCCTGGTGTTGAGAGGACGTGGGGTACACGGGGCGCTGCCGAGGATCAGCCTCGGGGTCGTGTGCCCGGCTGCTCTCACGCCAGCCTGTGCATGTGGGGCTGGGAATGCCTGAGCTCCCGGCTCTGCGGTGAGCTCACATCTATCCACATCTCTCTAAACCATCATTAAAACATGCGAACCCCACGGCCTGCGGTGTTTCCTTGGCGCAGCGGGTCCCTGGGCTGCCAAGTCCCCAGGAGCCCGGGAATTGCCCCCACGCCCTGGGCTGTCCCGGCAGCGCTGGGAGCTGGGGAGCAGCGGGGCTGTTCGGGATTCCCGGCGTGCGGAATTCCCGGAAGTGGCGGCGCAGATTGACGGGCATGGGTGGATGTCCCGGCTCCTGTTCGGGGAGTGCATGTGGCTGGGCCGAGGGAGGGACACGGGTGACACGGATGTACAGGGGGACCGGGAGCTGGGAACGCGCGTCGGGAGGAGCGCAGCCCGGCGGGACGGAGCTGCGGGGCGGGCTCTGGGGACCGGAGGGGCCGCAGGGACGGACGCGCTCCCTGTCCCCGGAGCGGCCGCAGGGACGGACGCGCCCCTGGAGCGGCCGGGAAGCGGCGCGCGCGGGAGGGGCGGGCCCGGGTGCGAGGCGCACGCGCCGACCGCGGCGGGAGGCGGCGCGAGCTCCGCACGCGGCGGTCCCGGCGCGCGCTGCTTCCCGTGAGGAGGAGCGCGCGGCATGGCGGGCGCCGGGACGGGGCCGCGCCCGGACCGGCACCGGCTGCGGCCGCCGCGGCGCGGCACCACCCAGCGCGACCTCACCGGCGCCCACATCGAGTCCTTCAACTACGCCGTCAGCGAGGGCGTCTATCGCGCCGTGCAGGTGAGGGGGACGCGGGGCGGGGGGCGCGGCGCCCGGGCCTCCCCCGGCCCCGCCGCGCTGACCCGGTGCCGTTGCAGGATGTGCCCTCGGTGGAGTTCGCGCTGAAGGACACCCGGCTGGCGCTGACGCTGGTCGGGGTGTCCATCGCCCCTCCCGCCGTGCCGGCCGGGACGGTGTGCCAGGAGAGGAGGGTGTTCCCGGCTGAGTGCCGCGGGCTCCGCAGCACCTACCGCGGCAGGATCACCGTAAGTGCCCGCGCCCCGCACACGCCTGTCCCTGTCCCGGCCCCGCACACGCCTGTCCCTGTCCCGGCCCCGCACACGTCTGTCCCTGTCCCGGCCGGATCCCGCACACGCCTGTCCCTGTCCCGGCCGGATCCCGCACACGCCTGTCCCTGTCCCGGCCCCGCACACGCCTGTCCCTGTCCCGGCCCCGCACACGCCTGTCCCTGTCCCGGCCCCGCACACGCCTGTCCCTGTCCCGGCCCCGCACACGCCTGTCCCTGTCCCGGCCGGATCCCGCACACGTCTGTCTCTGTCCCAGCCCCGCACACGTCTGTCCCTGTCCCGGCCGGATCCCGCACACGCCTGTCCCTGTCCCGGCCCCGTGCTGTATTTTTAAAGGCCCCTTCCCGGCTCACCGATGTCCCGGGGGGTTCAGGGAGCGCTCCCCCCGCGGGCTCTGGGGTGTCGATGATGTGTGGCCTCGCTGTTTTTCTCCGCACATCAAGCTTGTTGTGGTCCCGGCCCCGCTGTCCTTCTTTCCCGTTTCTCCCTGCAAACAGCCAGCCGGCTTGGAAGAGCTTGGAGGGAGACCCGTGTCATCCCAGAGAGCAGCATAGTCCAGATCTTGTTTCTGCAGGAATCCAGGTTTCAAAAGTAGCGTTGCTCCCATGCACAAGTCCACAGCTATAAATCTCTCCTGTTGACAGGTTCATGGTTTTTGTGAAGTGCTTTGAAATTTGCCTAGAGAGGAAGCATCCCCAGCAAATATTTTCCTTTGCAGTGTGAAAGGATTGCACATTGCTGTTTTCTATTACAATGATGTAGTTGTGTCTGAGCTGATTGTTTATGTGAGGCACCTGGTGCAAGGGAGTGCTTGCTCAGAATTTCAGGGGTTTTGTTTGTTTTCTTTTTTTGTTGTTTTTTTTTTTAATTATAATTTCTCTGAAGCTGTACACCGCGCCACGATGAAAGCCACTCTAAGTGCAGTACCTTATCTGAAAATAAAAGTGGGGCAGTGCAGATTGTTCATAGCTGTATTCCCAGTGGATCTTAGATTTTCCTGAGCTACGGCTGATTTTGTTTTTCTTACCTGAATTAGTTCCCATCTCTTTTTTTTTCCCATTATCTGTTTAATTATTTTTTGAACGCTTGAAGCAGTTAGAACAGTTTGCTGTGCCATGTGTGAAAAGGCATTGCCTTGTGCTGGGACAGGTTAACCTCTCCCCTTCCCTGCCCATGCACAGCAGAAAACAGTCAGTAATCACTCCCTGTTTCCACCGTGCTGCTTTAGCTCCATGTTCCCCCCTCAGTTCCCACTGGCCCAGGGTGGGATGTGAGCCCCAGTCTGCTGAGCAGCTGTAGACCCTTTATAATCACTTCAGGTGTAGACCAGGCTGCAGCAGTCCCCGTGTAAGGCTGCCCCGTGGATTTAAAGGGGCACAGTAGCATTTCCTTTCCCTTTTCCAGTAATTTCTAAGACTCGGTTTACTCATTTTTGCTGCTGCCAGATGTTAAACCCATGTTCCTGTATTGCAGTGCCAGCATTTCTCTCCTGCAGGAGAGCAGCTCTTCCAATGCCCATCATTCTGCATGTGAAGTTGGGATTCTTTGCTCCCACAGTTTTCCTTCACACACACTGCCAGAACTTGTTAATAAATTTTCTTTCCTGCATGCTTTGCTTTCTTGGTTTTCAGATCACTCATGAACGTGCTGAGTGAAGAAAGGAAAGATTTTGTCAGGCTTGTAGTGTGGATGTCTTTTCAGTGGACACTTGCCGTCTTCTTCTGCTTTTAAGTGTTATCTTCTGAAGTTTCCTCTCCTGTCCTGTGGCTGCCTTTTTTTATTTATGCTGCTCTGTTGAAGGGTCTGGAAGGCAAAGGAAGCCAGACCAACCTTGTTCACTCAGCCAGCAGCTTCTTTACCTGACTCCACACTTGTATGATTTTCTTCTGTAAACCCACATTGACTGTTCCCCAGAGTGTAATCTTTATGCATGTATCTACTGGCTTTTTTTAATTATTGCTACCATTTTACAGTGATACAAGTCTGTCCAACTGCTTGTGGTTGTATGAAAGGTACAGTTGGTATAGCAGGAAACATTAAAAGGGCAGCTTAACTTGCTTACTGTTGGTGTTGTGTTGTTTTAGGCTGACATCAGCTGGTCAGTGAATGACATGCCACAAGGGACTATCAAACAGCCCTTAGGGTATATTCCAATCATGGTCAGGTCCAAATTGTGCAACCTCTGTGGTTTTTCTCCGCAAGACCTTCTGCAGCACCATGAGGAGGAAGAGGTAACGGGGATTTTGAGGGTCAGGAAGGTCTGTGATTTTTACCTGAGCCATTTGTCAGGTCACCTTCTCTTTGCAGGGCTTGAATATTGATACTTTGTTTCAAGTTTGACTTCCCATTTTCTCTTGAAAGCAGATTGCTTATGGGGCCTCCATGAAGCAGCTTGAGAAGTTTGCAGCCGTGGCTGTTCTTGAGCACAGGGATCTGTTTGGTGTCAATACCTACAGATTTGATATAGAACCTCTCAGCTGCTGCACAGCAACTGAGAGTGCTGTGAAGGGGACTCTGTGGAGAGAAAGATATGGAGAACAGGCATTGAAAGAGACAATTCCATTCCCAGTTGTCTTCTGCAGCTTTTTCCCTGTCCCCCCAGTAGCATATTAGCTGTCTATAATTGAATACAGACTTACTTAGCACTGCATTTTCAACTCACAAAAAAAGACAGAGAAAACTACAAAAGAAAATCAGAAAAGTAAGCTTGTATGTGACTAGACAGAGATCTTTTGCTCTGAAAATCCTTCTGGTTTATAAACTCAGGGTGAGAACTTCAGGGCTTTTTTAACTACTTTAAAAAGTTAATGTCAGCTATTCAGATATGTTCCATTGATCACAAAGGTTTTTTCTTCCTCTAAATTGTGGAACATGCATCCTTTTTCTTGCACTCTGCTACATTTAGACTTCATAAGTCTAAGGAGTGCAGCCTTTCCAAAAGCAGTGCTGAATCATGTCTTGCTATTTCCCATTAAATGTTTGGGTTTTGTTTATAATACAGGCACTTTTTTTCTTTTACTCACAATGCCGATTCTGAGTTTCTGAGTGTGTTAAAACGACTTCTCTTCTCCTTCCAGGAAATGGGAGGCTACTTTATAATCAATGGCTTAGAAAAAGTAATCAGGATGCTGATTATGCCCAGGCGAAACTTCCCTCTCGCAATGACAAGACACAAGTGGAAAAACAGAGGCCCTGGTTTCACAGAGTATGGTAAGCTCAGCAGTTTCCTGCAGCATCCTAGTAACAACTCCTTGAGGGCAAACTGCAGTGACCCTCTGTAGCTGAATTTTGGTAGTTTTGTTACAGTTCTTGTGTAATGTTAATATTTTTTGCTGCACGTAA
This sequence comes from Agelaius tricolor, assembly GCF_023055355.1. Lineage (NCBI taxonomy): Eukaryota > Metazoa > Chordata > Aves > Passeriformes > Icteridae > Agelaius > Agelaius tricolor. The sequence continues at coordinate 5,867,995 of NW_027269261.1, forward strand.
GAATAAAGGGTAAACACACCACAAGCAAGAAGCAGGGACTTGCCTCGTGGGAGCTGTCTGAGCTACCCCTGGGGAGCAAGATTTTATTCCAGGTTTTGCAGTACTTGCCACCTTTTGTTGTGTGGAAGGTGATCACCTAAAACATCACCTTCAGTACAAGTGAGTGTAATCCACTGAAATAATTTCACTGATTTTGTCCATACTTCATGGTGGCAGATTTAATATCCGTGAAGCAGAGTAAACTACGTTCATGGCTGCACTTTCCCTTTGTCATGTATATTCAGTAAAACCAGTTTAAAATTTAATTAAGCCAGCAAATGTTAAATAGCATTTTAAACTCAGGTGTTGCCAGTTGCTGATTTGACTGGACCATGGTGCTTGAGCACACACTGTAGTTCCATGCTGGTGTATTTCAAGGCAGTGCCAGATTAGATGGTCCTTTTTTGTTTTATTTTTCTTTGTCCTGCAGATGAACGTATAGAGCTGAACCAGGAAACACTGCTGCTGCACTGCCACCCAAACAAAGATACAAGAGTGCCATTAGAAACAGTAATTGTTTGTTACTCTGTCCTACAACCAAAGGTTACAAACAGGATAGTTGAGGCCTGGGTTTTCCTTAAAAGTTTTTTTTTTTCCTTAAAAACTTCGTGCATCTTCCAAGCCTCTTGGCACATGTGCTGACTGTCCCGAGACACAGCCCTCTTTAGCTAAGAGCTGATTTGTTTATTTGAAGTGGCTACTGACAGTGAAGTGTGATCTGCCCCATGTTCTCAGCCATCAAGTACCAAAGTTTCTCTCATGAATTGTCTCACACCTCCTTGGACATGACACAGCGATGCAGCCGCTTGGTTTTGTGCAGCTCATGCTGATGTTGTGATTTTTGCAGGGGTGGTGATGCACTGTGTCAAGGATGAGCATACTGCAATAAATATGAACCTTCACTACTTGGAAAATGGCTGTGTCATGTTGAATTTCATTTTTCGCAAAGAGTTGTTTTTCCTCCCCTTGGGATTTGCTCTGAAGGTAAGCAATGAATGCTTGTCATTTTTGTATTGAATAAATGCAGAAGTTTTGCAAAGCATTTTTATTTTAAGTAACGAGAAGAAGCTAATTCCACTTGGAGTGTTTTCAGTGATTGGAGAAAGGTCATCCAAACTGTGCAACACTAATCAAACACTCAGTCTGCAGCAGAGGAAGTGTCTGTAGGGACAAGAGATGAGGAGAGAGTCACACACTCATGGTTTTGTGGGGTTTTTCTAATGAATAGTCTGGATGGAGATCATTATCAGTGTATGAATATCCCCTGCATTACTCTCTAAGCATCTCAACCCCACAGCATTTTGCAGTTTTCATTGTGGAAGGGCATTTCTAGAGCACTGAAAACCTAAATCATGGGTTAGTATACAGCCTTAGTTCTTTAGCTGTATTTTGTAGACAGATCTTATGACCTTATTTTTCTGATCTGATAAACTTCTGTCTCTCAGGCATTGGTTAATTTCCCAGACTACCAGATTTTTGAAGAGTTGGTGAAAGGAAGGGAAGATGACACCTTTTTTGCAAACTGTGTCACTGAGATGTTGAGAGCAGTGGTGGATGCCGGCTGTTTGACACAGCAAAACGTCCTGGACTACCTGGGAAAGAGCTTCAGAGTGAAACTCAACCTGCCTGAGTGGTATAGCAATGAACAGGCTGCAGATTTCATTCTGAGGTCTGTATGTGGCTGTGATCCAGTGTCATTGTGTTGAATTTATAGGCATGTGTGAGAGTATTATGATGATATTTATTTTAATGGATTGACACAAGTATTCCCAAAACAGTTTCACAAGAGGGTGGCAGTTTTTATTTAGATGGCATTTTTGTGATATCATTGATGAAAGACACAAAGGTTGAGGAAGAGAAGGTTAAAGCTAGCTCTGTGACTGCTTGAGGATCCATTTGGTGAACAGAAGTACTGCAGTTTATTATGGGATTCACACAATCTCTGTCAACCAAATAATTTTTTATCTTTTAAAATGGCAAAAAAGAAATGCTTTAAAATCTTATTTCATGTAAGAAGTTAGAAAGCAGTGGAAGAATTTGCTTTGAGACTGTCAGTGTGGCAGGCATTCAACTAAAAAATTCATAAGTTAAAGTAGGTGTTTGCTCTTCCTCCAGCTTCAGGAATTAGATGTGGTTTTCCTTTTTTGTTTGTGCTAGACTGTTGCTCAGCCCACAGTTTTCCATACATGGCTTGATAGCAGTGGAGATTTGGAGTTTCTGTGACAGGACACTGATAGAGCTAACAGAAATATTTTGTAGTTTACATCTACTTGCCTTGTTAGGCTTTTATTAAAAAAAAATACTTAAGATAGACTTGAAGAACATGAAGCTAGCATGAAGAGATCATGGTAGTTGTCCTTCTTCTTTCTCTTCCTTCAGCAATTGTATCTGCATTCACCTGACCAATAGAACTGAAAAGTTCTACCTGCTCTGTATGATGACCCAGAAGCTCTATGCTTTTGCCAAAGGGGAATGCATGGAAGATAATCCAGACAGTCTCATGAATCACGAGGTGCTTACCCCAGGACAGCTTTTCCTTATGTTCTTAAAGGTAAGGTCATGGCTCCCACATCTTTACATCTCTTTACACATCAGAAAGTTGGTAACATGCTTCTGACTTAGACGGGTAAGTTACTACTAATCTACTCCAATTCAATTTATAGGGATACCTCATTTTAGGATGCTGGGAGTAGAGAAGCTTAACTGTCCCATGAAGTTCACTGTGGAATAGTAGTTCTCATCCCCAAATAAGATACCTCCCTGTGTTATTACATATTTCTATAATCTTTCTTTTCCCCTTTAGCCAGAATTTTCTTTAGTGTTGTTTTGTTGAAAGCCTGCAAAAAATTCTCTCCTACTTGAGTGGTTTGAAAGTGAACTTGGGGAAGCATTTTAGTGCTATGAAAAACAGCTACCAGGAACCAGAAAAAGTTGTTTTCCTGCCTAGCCCTTGCTGTCAGATTAGCAGGGGAGTGAGTTAACAGCCCCTTTTTTTTTTTGAATCCTAAGATCCTAAATAGTCTAAAGCAGACAGTAGGCACAGTGTACACTGTATACAGAGTTATCCTTGTGGTCAGATGGTAGGTACAGTTTCTTCTTTATGAAATTCTCTTATTGTACTTCATTTGCCAGACTCATCACCAGTCTGGGTGAAAGTGATTGCCAAGCTGTTGGGTGGGTGTTTTCCTTTTAGTTCTGTGTTGACATATATCATCAGCATCTTGATAGAATGAAGTCAGTGTTGGAAATAAGTCTGGAAAACTGTCAGTTCCTTAAAAGTTGTCCATCTTGCTAATTTCAGAGGAGTTTCTGTGATATGTGCAACTGATGTTCTAATTCAAGCCTTTCCTGTCCTGTTTTAATTTTAATCTCTCCCTTTTAAACCATAGGAGAGGCTTGAAACCTGGCTGCAATCTGTAAGGTTTGTTTTGGAGAAAAGAGCAGAAAAGACAGATATCAACCTAAATACAGACAGCCTGGTGAAGGCATTCAGCCTGGCACCAGACTTCACCAAGCCATTTGAGTATCTCCTTGCAACTGGTAACCTGAGGTCTAAAACAGGTAAATCTGCAGGCTTAAGGTGACCTTTTATTTTTCCTTTTTTCCTGTAAAACAAAATGAGGGACAACGTAAAATTGAGCTCTTAACTGGAAACAACTGCTTGTAGGCAGACATTGTACACTGTAACTGGATTGCTAAAAGGGGTTTAAAGAAAGGGATAGTTGAGGAAAAAAGGCAAGATTTATGCACAAGCATAGGCATTATGCATGGTATAGAACAGGTTAATTATGAAAGCAAAGCCTTTACCCAGATGAATAGTTGAAATAGAATTTAGCATTGTCCAAAATGGTGACCATAAATCAATTTGCTTTCCCAAATATTATTTCTTCTTAGAAGGTGCAATGCAGAGAAGGGGCATTTTTTAAATCCCAACTTCCCCATTAGTCACGTGAGGTTAAATGGAGAGAAACTGGTTTGCTGATGTAGATTCAGATTTATCTGATGCTTCCCTGAAGTGCCCAGTATGCCAGTGTTGTAATGGAGTGCCCACTAGGAAACAGATTAAAAACCTGTAGAATTTTGGTAAAACATAATAGCGCAAATTCCTATTCACTTCACTGGCAATTACTATCACATGTTTGTGAAAGGACCTAGGTTTTAAGAAGCAGCTTGGAATTTAAAGTCTCTAGATCTCTTACAGGGCACTGAGTTGCCCGTGCACATGCACCTGCCTTGTTGGGATCCAGTGTGAGCATCTTTAGGGGTTGTCAGTGAAAAATAAGAAACCACCTTGTAACAACATCCTGTGTTTCTTAAAGTTGGATGAGCTCCTGCCATAAATCTCCCCTTTGTTCCCTAGGGCTGGGCATGTTGCAGGCCAGTGGTCTCTGTGTGGTGGGGGACAAGCTGAACTTCATCCGCTACCTCTCCCACTTCCGCTGCATCCACAGAGGGGCAGCGTTCTCCCAGATGAGAACCACGACTGTGCGCAAGCTGCTGCCCGAATCCTGGGGCTTCCTGTGCCCCGTGGACACCCCAGATGGAGAGCCCTGTGGGCTGATGAACCACATGACAGCTCTGTGTGAAATTGTCACAGAGATGGTGCCCGTGACAGACATCCCACCTTTGTTATGTTCCCTGGGTATGTTTCAGTGGCCTGATGGTTTAGCGAAGTGCCCCGTGCCTGGGAAGGGTTCTTCCCAGCATCACAGCACACTGCTCAGTTGAGAAGTAAAATCAAGTTTGACTTACTGGGCTTCTGCTTAGTGGTAAATAACACATTGCTTGTACAGGCACATCAGCCTGTAAAATTCAAGGTCAGTGTCTCTCAGCTGTGTGCTGTAGTGTGAGGATGTTCACTGAAGCACAAAGAATTGCACAAGGAATTTCTCACAGCTCTGAGAAACTGGACTAAGCAGTAACTTTGTAATGACTTGAATTGAACTGCAATTCACCTGTGATTACCTTCAATAATGAAGGTAATCAGAGAATAATGAGAATGAGAGAATAGTAATGAGAACCTTTATTTCAGTCAGAAAAATGGGGAGGGGAATGACATTCTAAGTTGTAAATGTTTTTCATTTTCCATTGAACCTGCCTATGGCTTTGCTGAGAATTTTTTGATGTCTCAGAAAATTTCTAGGTGTGAACTGAGAAATGCAGAAATAACTCCTGTGTCTTGTTTGCTTTTTTTTTTTGGCTGTTCTGTCCATCAACCCCCTGTTGCCACAGGTGTCACCCCCATTGATGCAACTCCAAGCCAGCCTTACTCTGAGTGCTACAGGGTCGTGCTGGATGGCTCCATGGTGGGCTGGGTGGAGCGGGAGCTGGCTCCCGAGATTGCACAAACTCTCCGCCGTTTCAAGGTTTGTTGTCTTGTTTGGGATGTTTCTTAGATAAACATCTTCAACGTGCAGTGGTCAAAAATAGGAATGTTTGGAACTTCTTAGGCTTCCTTTTTTTTTTTTTTTAATCTAACCCAGTAATTTATCTTTGGCTGTATATTAGTATTGCAGTGTGCTGTTCTGTTACCTTTTTTATTAATCCATATGTTTCATCTGTTGGTTTATGAAGTTACAGTTTTTGAAAGAACATTTTCTTGGAAAAGGCAAGATAAGACATATTCTGTCTTTTTTTTTTTTTTGGTGGAGGGTTTTCTAAAAGTATTTCTAAGAACTCTTCTCCATAGCTTTTTAATTAGTGGCTACACCAGTGGTTGACATTATCGTGTGACCAGGTGGATGCAGTTTAGTTAAACTTGGTTTGTGTTTCTAGATTGTTATTTCTTTGCACCAACAGATAACACAAGAGAAGAGATTTCCTGCACGGGCAGAAGTGGTCCTTATCCCAATGACAGGAAAACCCAGCCTGTATCCTGGGCTCTTCATTTTCACCAGCCCTTGCCGGATGGTGCGGCCTGTCAGAAACCTGTCCTATGGAAGGAATGAATGGATTGGGACTCTGGAACAGGTGGGGTTTGCATATTCCCATGAGACAGAGGTATCTGGCATCAAAAATGGGTTTGGTAAATATTTATGAAAGGAGCTGAGGATGAGGCTTGTGTTGAAGAGCTGGAATAGGTGACAGAAGGGGGTTTTTCACTCCTGCAAATTGATTTCTGGTAAATGTCATAGCTGGATTGTAGAGATCTTTTTGAGATCTTCAGACCTGCACTTGGTATTAACTTTGTGAAGATTTGAAGTGAAGGATTGCTGTGCTGTGTGTACCATGTCATCTTGTGTTACATCATGTTTGCCAGATAGCTCCTGGGTAGCCAAGCAGTGGATTGCTGGGGAGCTTGGAACTATTAAAGTGGGAGATAGAAAGGAGGACGCATTACTGCAGTTCTGTATTTCAGGATTCCTTCCATGCAGCTAATCTGTGATAGGTGGTTTACCAGCTGTCTGATTTCTCTTGCTAATACACTACAGTGCAGGCAACAACCACAGCTAAAACTGAAATGGACAGAAAGCCATCGGAGACAGCTTTGTTTTGTTTCCTTCCCTTTAAAAGAAGGAAGTGTACAAGCATTATCCAATTTGATGTTTGCAGATCTTCATGAACGTGGCCACACTGGAGTCAGAGGTGGTGCCTGGAGTGACCACTCACCAGGAACTCTTCCCTCACAGCATTTTGAGCGTGGTGGCCAATCTCATTCCCTTCTCCGACCACAACCAAAGTCCACGGAACATGTACCAGTGCCAGATGGGTAAGTGCTGAAGTACCCAGTGCTGCAAGACCCTGGGCAGAGGGATTAACACCTCATTAACACCTCTAGTATATTGAATATATATATATTCTATATATATATATAGGATTAAATATATAGTATATATTATATATATATTATACAAAAAATATATATAAAATATATGTATATAAAATATATGTATTAAAAATGTACATATAGGTTTTATACCTCTAGTATATTGAATTTCTGACAGTATTTTCAGAAAGATGTCCTTAAAACACCTACTTCTTTCTCATATTTTTCTGTAAGTAGCAATATGACTGTTCAAAACTCCATTCCCTTGCCAGGATATTTATGCTGCAGAAGCAAATGCTTTTTGGCCTGGAAATACATAACATGGGCCTTAGTCTGGGAAACACTGGGGGGAAGACACACATACATCCCCCCCAAAAATGACAAAACAAGTAAACACACAAAAAAAATCTCCAAGTAAGCAAAACCGGAAACACCACACCAAACATAGTGGGGATTTTGAAATTGCAGAAAAGAAAACAAAATTAGATGTAGTCCTTATGAAATGCTGGGAGAGGCATTTAGTATTGTGGTTCATAGAAAAATTAGAGCTGGGTTTAGGAAAATTATTAAATTCCAAGGGAGTTAAGATTGATAATCCCTCTTAATTTGTAAGTATTTCCAGCTTTTTTCTTAACAAGATACACGGAGGAATAAATCCAAGTTTCCCTCCTTCCCTGCAGGAAAGCAGACCATGGGGTTTCCTGTTTACAACTACAAGGATCGCTCAGATAACAAGCTGTACCACCTGCACACCCCCCAGAGCCCTCTGGTGAGGCCCAGCATGTATGACTATTATGGGATGGACAGCTATCCCGTTGGCACCAATTCCATTGTGGCTGTCATCTCCTACAGTGGCTATGACATGGAAGATGCAATGGTAAGCCACCAGAAGGAAAAAAATCCTGCTGTCCTGTGAATGAATTTGATGTGGAGCACTGGGAGTAGGGGTGATACTCAGCTGAGAGGACTCTACTTTCTGTCTGTGCTGGTGCTCACACCTTTTGGGCAGATTCAGCAGCACAGTGGTTGTGCTGTCACAGCAGGCAATGCTGGGAGTAGAGCAGAGCTTTGTTTGTCCAAGGCCGTGGCCTTCCAGCTTTGAAAAATACTGGGGTTATGTGAGGCTTGAGCTTTTTGGAGTGGTGACTTACTGGGAGACTTTAAAAAGGCAGTGTTCCCATTTTGGTCTGATGCTTACCTTTGTAAATCTTTTCTTCTTTGAAGTTATCAGCAAGTCTTTAACAGCCTTTTGTTTCTCCTTTTTAGATCGTAAATAAATCTTCCTGGCAGAGAGGATTTGCCTATGGAAGTGTTATCAAGGCAGAGAGCATTGACCTTTCCCTTAAAGCCAGCAGGGCAGGAGATAATTTAGTATTTGGCATCAGGCCTGGCGATCCAAACATCGGGGAGAAGCTGGATGCTGATGGACTGCCTTTTGTAGGGTCTATCCTGCAGCCTGGGGACCCTTTCTACAGTTTCATGAACCTCAACACAGGGGAGACCTTCACTGTGTACTATCCGTAAGTACAGCTTGTCACCCTGGCTCTGCTCACCCCGTGGGGAGGGCAGTTGGCCCTTTCCCTGCAGATGTTCCCTTTTCTCCTCACATGATAGTGTCCATAGCATGACAGAGAGCTGTAGGTGACTCCCAGGCATGTGTCATATCTTTTCTCTAAGCCAGTGTGTGCTGCAGAGATGGCTTTTCCCAGGAGGATGTTTTTGTGGTGATTTGCCTGTGCTGGTTGTATGTGGACATGATAACAGTTAAGCCTGCAGCAGACCCCTGGCACATGGAATATCAGGCTGAGGGCTCATCTATAGGAGCACAGCCCTGAACAAGATGCTTGTCAAAGCTCACATGTTGCCTTCCCTTTCTGCTCTGAACTTCCCTCTCAACTGAAGAACTGAATTGGGTTCTTTATTTTGGGATCCCATCAGTATGGTGTGAATTTATTGGTGGTAGGGAGAGGGGCTGCTGCCTTAACACAGTGGAAATGGCAGTGGGATACAGTTTATCTGATACAAAGTGTGATCCAGATGAACCAGGTTGAAATGATCCTTATTTTAAATCATGGGTGGCACATTACCCAATCACCTGAAAGTGGTACCTGAATGACACTTGGAAGATGCCTTTGTATTGCTTCCTTGCCCTAATTCTTACACAGTCTGAGTTCCCTCGCTGCTGAGTAATTCTTTGAAAAATGGTGGTGTTTCTCAGCCGTCCAAAGGCATTTTATAAGTGGTTTAAGTTTTCTGCTTCATTTTCCTTTTGAAACTAAAAATTATTATCAAACCTGACACCTTTGCTATGATTGTTCCTCCACCTACACAGGAGTAAGGAAGTGGGCATTGTGGACAACGTTAGGTTGTGCAGCAACGACCGTGGCACCGGGAAGTTCAAGAAGGCTTGCATCACTGTGAGGGTTCCCCGAAATCCCACTATTGGGGACAAATTTGCCAGCCGCCACGGACAGAAAGGCATCCTGAGCCAGCTGTGGCCCGTCGAGGACATGCCCTTCACAGAGAACGGCATGGTTCCAGACATCCTCTTCAACCCTCACGGCTTTCCCTCCCGCATGACCATCGGGATGTTAATTGAGAGCATGGCAGGGAAGTCAGCAGCCCTGCACGGGGTGTCCTACGATGCCACTCCCTTCACCTTCACCGAGAAGAAATCCGCTCTGAAATACTTCGGTGAGACTTTGGCCAGCGCGGGTTACAACTTCTTTGGCACGGAGAAGATGTACAGCGGCATCAGCGGGGTGGAGCTGGAGGCAGACATCTTCGTGGGGGTGGTGTACTACCAGCGCCTGCGCCACATGGTCTCCGACAAGTTCCAGGTGAGGACCACGGGGCCCCGAGACGCTGTCACCAACCAGCCCGTCAAGGGCAGGAACGTGGAAGGTGGGATCCGCTTCGGCGAGATGGAGCGGGATGCTCTGCTGGCCCACGGCACGTCCTTCCTGCTGCAGGACCGCCTCTTCAACTGCTCCGACGGCTCCGTGGCCTACGTGTGCACGAGCTGCGGCAGCATGACGTCCCCTGTGCTGGAGAAACTGTCCCAGTCCTCCGTGACCAGCAGCAGGAGGTACTCCTGCTCCGTCTGCAGCGAGGTGGATGCCATCGAGGTTGTCCCTGTGCCCCATGTCTTCCGCTACTTCGTGGCTGAGCTGGCAGCCATGAACATAAAAACAAAGCTCAATGTGGAGTAGCTTGGTCCTTGGCATGGTGATGGTTGGAGGGAGGAGGCACGTGTCAAGTCTTGTCCTTGTCCCTGAGTTTCAGGTATTAAGTCAGTTCTCAGGTTCTTCCAAAGAATTCAAGATTAATTTGATGTTTGTATTGCGACAGGGTGCTTGCCAAGCTGTAGGTAGGGCAAGGAAAGATGGCTCTGTTGGTTTGTTTGGACTTCCTAAAGGATCACCAGCTATTGAGATGTGTATGAAAATCAGGCAATATTTCTCCACCCAAGCTCCTGGGTTGAGAGTGATGAGGTTCTTTGAATTCGGGCTGAAACTGTAGGTATGAAGAGGTCATAAAACAGCATGAGGTGAATGCTGGAAATCACAAAAAAAAAAAATTTTGTTGTTTTTTCAAGAAAAAACTTTGAAAAATGTATGCCTTAATGATGGGGTTGTGTACAAGTTGAACATTGTACATGTTTTGGTTTTTTTTATTTCAATACATGTGCCTTGAGTCATAAAGAAGGTGGCACAAGGTTTTGCTGTGTGAAGCCACAGCCTTGACTGTAAGTAACCAAGGTTGCCCTGCCAGGTGTGTCCTGGAAGTGTTTGGTGTCACCAAGCCGAGCAGTGCTGGGCTTTGGGGTTTGTTTTGGTGCATTTGCCTGAAGAAGAATAAAGCAGAGGCATTCCCAGCCTGGCTCGTGCATGTGCATGTGCTTGTAGGAGCTCGTCCTCCTTAAGTCCACAGCAGCTGCCACCCACCCCACCCTGTCCCAGGTGTCACCTGCCCTGGTCACCGCGGGGCCGAGCGTGTGTCCCGGGCGCAGCCGTACCCTGCTGGGTGCAGCCCAGAGTTCTTGTGTAGTTTCCTCTTCACCTGCCGGCAGCGCCCTGCTGGGCCGGGGGTGCTCCCGGGGCTCGGCGGGCGGGAGGCGGCGGGGGTGTCCCGGGGGGCGACGTCCCGATGTGCAGCACCCCCGGGGCCGGGACTCGCTCCGTGGCGCGACCGGGAAGCGGAGCAGCGGCTCCGGGGCGGAGCGGGGCTGTACCACCGGCGAGGGGGCGCCGCAGCCCCGGCCCCGCTGCTCCCGGTGGGCGGCGCAGCTGGAGCTGCGGGCGGGGGCTGAGCCCTTGGTGGCCCCAAGCGCTGCAGCTGCCATGGAGCTGCTCCGGGTGCTGCTGGCTGCCGCTCTGCTCCCGCTCCTGCCCCGTGAGTACCCCCGGGACAAACCCAGGAGGCGGAAAGGCCGGGTGCCACCCAGCCTGCATGTAAAGGCTGAGCTGTGCCGAGCAGGCAGCCGCGCTGGGTGGGATGTGTGAGGGAAGCAGTGCCCCTAAACCTTGTCTCCCTCAGTTGGCAGGGCGGCTGTGCCACTGCCTACGCTGACCCGGCCACTGAGCATGGTGCTGGCCGGGCAGCGCCGGCAGCTGGTGGTGTGCGTGGTGAGCGACCTGGCCCCCAGCTCTGGCCATGCCGTCTGGATCTCCGGGGGGAACGGTAGCATCCTGCAGTCCTTTGCCTATGGCGCCTCCCAGGAGGATGGTGGATCCGTCTGCTCCGTCTCCCTCCTTTCCAGTGACCCCCCGCGCGAGAGGGAACTCGCCTGCCATGTGGGGGCCAACAGGACCTCCCCGTCCCACAGCTCCCGCCCCATCCGCATCACGGGTATGGCCCTGCTGCCACCCCCTCTGCCTGCCTTGGCCGCTGCTGCCCAGCTCAGCGGGTGCAATGCTGACCCCCGAGGAGGGAGGTCGGCAGGGCCTCTGGGGCCAGCAGGGAGCAGGTGTGAGGCCCTAGGGGCAAACACTGCTGTCCCGATCACAGGAAGGGGTTTGTGGCTAGCCCTGCCATGCACCTGGTGCTGAGCTGCCACTGCCTCCCCAGCTGCTCTTTCATCTCGCAGGCAACGAGGAGGCAGCAGAGCTCTGTAGCACAGCTGGTGAGTCTCTGGCCCCTGCCTGGTGGGAATGTCAGTTGCCAGGGAGAAAGCCTTGGCAGTGGCTTGGCTGGGAATATGTGGTGGTTGGGATGGGTTTTCTCAGTGTTGTGGGACTGGGGAAGAGGGAGGGAAGCTTCACCTTGGTGGAAAGAATGGGGGAACTGGATCAGAGCTAGCCTGCCCTCAGGAACAGCATGAGGGTGACATCAGGTGTCTCTGGAATGTGTAAAGATCCCAAACATGGCCCCATGGCAGGCCTGGGAAGGACGTGGGTGCAGGGGGGTGTCTGTGGCAGGCATCACCGCACCTTCCATTGCAGTGTCACCGGCCCCTGCCTTGGCAGCACTGCTTATGGCTGTCCGTGTGGTGCTGCTGAAGGTCTTGCTCTCTGATGCTGTCCTCACCTCCATCCTCCTCGCCCAGAGCTGAGGGCATGAAGGGTAAGTCACCCTGGTTTGGTGTAGGGGTGTGGAAGTCACTGGGAATATTCTGGAGACTAGAGAGGGGACCCCCAAGTGGAGGAGGGAGAAGACCCAGTGGTGGTTGGGGGAGGTACAGGATGGGAATCTTGGCTTGAGGAGACGAGAGAGAGGAGCTGACACGTTTCTGTGGGTGGCAGGGCCGTGGAATTTCCTGGAGGATGGGAAGGGACCCCAAGGTACCTCGGGGGGGAAAGTTTCCAGAATTCCAGAGGCAGGGAAGGCCCCGGAGGGTTGTGTGGGGTACCCCGACGTTCCCCCGCGGCCACGTGCGCGCCCCTTCCCACGTGGGCGCCCGGCGGGACCGCCCGGGGGCGGTGCCACGGGGGCCGCGCGCCGTCGGGATTGGCTGGCGGCGGCCGGCGGGGATTGGTCACGCGAGTCACCCGCGCCTCTGCCATTGGCGGGCGCGACGGGGTCGCCATGGTAACCGGGCGTGGCGGGGCGGGAGCGCGCCCCGGAAGCGGAGTCATGGCGGCGGCGGCGGGGGCAGCGTTGCTGATGCTGCTGATGGCGGCGGCGCTGGCGGGGAGCGACGACTCGGACTGGGTGCGACTGCCCAGCAAGTGCGAGGGTAAGCGGGGCCTCGGGGGGGGCCGGGCTGATCGGCAGCCGCCCGCTGCCTGCTCGGGCCGCGGGTTGCTGGTGCGGGGCTGCGCCCCCGCGGGCTGCTCCTCTGCCCGCCTCCTGCCCGCGGGCATCGCTGTTCCCGGCAGCCGCTTGATCGCCTGCCGGTTCGTAGCTGGGACTGGTCGCTGGGACTGGTCGTGCGTGCTGCTTACAGTTTGCTCTCCGTGATGTTTCCTGTCTAAGTATCCCTTTGGTTCGCAGGCAGTCCAGGGTAGGTCATGACGGGCATTTGCTGTCTGGTGCGGTTTCCTCTGTCTTTGTTGTGCAGGCACATGTGGAGCTGGACAGCAAAGAGAAAATTTAAAAAAAATAGGGAGTTCTTTACAAAACTTTCCCTGCCGAGGAAGCAGCTCTGGAGATGCTGATGTCCGAGTTCTGCTGTGGCACCAGCGTAACCTCAGAGCAAGCACTGACCACACTTTGCTCCTGTTCCTGCCCAGGCTTCGAACCTATGTCAGTGCACAGCCAAAGCTGCAGGGAGCATCTGGATAACTGGACTCAGCACTGAGCACTCCTGGCATGTGTGGGGACACTGCAGCAGGTGTGGTGTGGAGGGGGACATCCTTGAGATCTGAGCTCCAAGGGTCTGCAGGAAGGAGGGATCATCCCACCGGAGAAATGGCCACAGTTGCCTCCAGCCCCTTGTGCCAGCAGAGAAAGGATTGTGCAGGAGGTGCACACAGGGCTTCTCAACACTTGCATGGGAGCTCTGAAGAAGCCACCTCGCTCTCTTCCTGCCTGGGGCATCTCTCAACTCACATAATTGCCTGGGAGAAGACACTGGCTCATTGCTGTCAGACCATTCCTGCTGAAGCTTGGCACTTCTAAAGTGGAGCTCAAAGAAGAGGTGGCTCCTGACAAACAGGACCCCACAGCACTGGACAAAGCTTTCTCCAGCCTCCTGAGACCCTGTTTTTGGAGGAGGAATAGCCGCACCACGCCTGGCTTCCATTCCTCTCCATTCCCACTTGTAAACCCCTGAGATATTTCTCCTGCTGTCTGTTTCTATAGCTCTATTGGGCTCTTTTTACAGAAGAAATAAAGCCTTTTTTTTAGCTTTATAAAAATAACCCTGCACTGTGTTCTAAATCTGTTGATGATGTGGTCTCTGCTGCAGGCAGAGCCCCAGGTTGTTCTGCTGGAGGCCACGGTCAGCACTTTGTGCTGTCACCCAGCCCAGCGAGCCCTGCCAGCTGCTCAGTCCCCAGTGTCCCCAGAGCACTGAGAGCACAGAACCAGGACCAGGTGGGACATGCTGCCATCACAAGAAGGAGCTCTGAGCCACACTGGGACTTGCATTGCTAAAAGACCCCGTGCTCTTCCAAAAGGAGGAGAGCAGCTTGTGGCAGGGAGGTGGAGGCTTTTGGGGGGGAAAGCTGAGCCTGTGTGACTTCCAGCTGTGCCACAGCAGCTGGTTTACACTGAAACGTTGGTTTGAGTGCTCCTGCTTCAAGCATTCTCCAGTGGAAGCAGCTGAGCCATTACTGATTATCTCTTTGGATGGCCAAAATGTGTTTTGTGCTCACAGCAGCTTTGGCCTGCCTGGTTCCTGGGCTGGTTCTTGCTGCTGTCCCAGACAGCTGCTTGTCACAACAGTGACACCTTCTAAAGCCCTTGTGCTCTCTCCTTCCCACAGTGTGCAAGTACGTGGCAGTGGAGCTGAAATCCGCCTTCGAGGAGACTGGCAAGACCAAGGAGGTGATCGACACCAAGTATGGCTTCCTGGACGGGAAGGGCTCTGCTGTCAAGTACACACAGTCGTAAGTGGCAGTGGGACAGAAGGCTCCTGCTGCTGTCACTGCCTCTGGAGCTGGGGCTCTGGGAGGCTCACCCTGTGCCCTGGCTATTGCTGGGGGCCCACACCAAGCCTGAGCCTTTTTCTCCATGCAGGGACATCCGGTTAATTGAGGTGACAGAGAACATCTGCAAGCGCCTGTTGGATTACAACCTGCACAAGGAGAGGAGTGGCAGTAACAGATTCGCAAAGGTGAGGGCCGTTCCTCCAGTTCCTGCTCCCAAATGTGCCTCACCCATCCATCCCTTCACTGCCAGAGTGACAATCCAGGGTCATTCTTCCCATCCACTGGACCCCCTGATAGTGCCTGGCAGACGAGGCCACGCTGCCCCCCAAGTCAGATGTGGGGTGCTGTCTTTGGTGGCGGTGGGCAGGCATGGAGGGAACTTGGGGCTGTCTTCCTCTGGGGTTTGGGACCAGGTTTGCAGAGGGGAGCTTCCTGCCACCTGAACTCCCCCTGGTAACGCTGATGTCCCCAGAGATCTGGTTTGCATGTTCTGCATGGCTGGGCAGGGTTGTGTGGCTGACAGTGGGAGGAGAGAGTGGGAGCCCTGCAGGAGCAGCCCCACCTCACCAGGCAGTGCTGCTCCCTCCCTCACAGGGTATGTCAGAGACATTCGAGACCCTGCACAATCTGGTGCACAAGGGTGTCAAGGTGGTGATGGACATCCCCTACGAGCTGTGGAATGAGACCTCCGCTGAGGTGGCTGACCTCAAAAAGCAGGTACCCTGCCCCATGGGATTGGCTCTCAGTGGCTGCTGTGACCTTGTAGGCTGGAGTGGAAGGAGGGGGGAGAGCATCCAGGGGTGCACTGCTGGGAGCAGGATGTTGGCAGGACCTGTGGCAGGAGCCTGGCCCTGGTCCTGCCACACAGCACGTGTCTGGAGCTGGGCTCTCCTCTCTGCCCTAGTGCGATGTGCTGGTAGAGGAGTATGAAGATGTGATCGAAGATTGGTACAGGCACCACCAGACGGAGGATCTCTCCCAGTTTCTCTGTGCCAACCACGTGCTAAAAGGAAAGGACACAAGTAAGTCCTGGCTGCTGCCAGGGGCTAAAATAATGCCAGAATGCTCAGGAGGGCAGGGGGCCTTGCTAAAGCATGGAGAGTCCTGCCTCTCCAGCAGAGCCCACTCTGCCCCTCTCTTCTCTTTTCCCTAGGCTGCCTGGCAGAGAAGTGGACTGGCAAGAAGGGTGATTTGGCAAGCGTGGGGGAGAAGCAGAGCAAAAAAAAGAGCGGGAAGAAGAAGAAAAAGGGCCAGAAGGATGAGCGCGAGGGAGCTGCCAGCCTTCCGGACACAGGGGAGGCCCTGGAGGGGGTCCAGGAGCAGGCTCCGCTCACCCACAGCCCAGCCGATGAGCTGTAGGCACGCAGCCCCTGCCCCCGGGGCCGCCCGCTCCGGGGTTTCACCCCGCTGTGCCTATGGGTACCAAAGGAAAAGGGACATGTGACCCGGGGGAGACCGGAGCGCCTGGCCCTGCCTGGCCAGCCTGGGTGCTATCCCGTGATTCGGTGTCACGGAGCCGCCGCGGACCCAGCCCTGCCGCATCCCTGCCGGGGGCTCCAGCTCCGGGAGGCCGCGAGCGCTGCTGCCCCGCCGCCGGCTCTTCGCACGCCGCCGGGACTGTAAATAAAGACGTTTTCCCCAGAGTCGCCGCCGCCGCTGCCGGCCCTGCTTCTGCTGCTGCTACTGGGTGCGGGATCGGCGCTGCTGCTGCGGCCCGGGGAGGCCGGTGAGGGGCGGGCGGGCCCCGCTGGCCGGGCCGGGCCGGTCCCTGACCCGGCCGAGGCAAAGGTCGGGGCCGTAAGGGGGCGCGGCGCGAGGCTGCCGGGCGGTGCTCATTGGTGGGGGCGCGGCCAGGGGGCGTGGCCTGGCCGGGGGCGGGAGGGGCGCGGCGCGAGCGGTGATTGGCGGGCGCGCGGGGGCGGACGCGGCGGGGATTGGCGGGCGCGCGGGGGCGGGGCGCGGCCAGGGGGGCGCGGCGCAGCCAGGCTGAGGGGCCGCGGCCGTGTCGGTGTCCGGCTCTGGGTCCGTGGCGGCGGCGGCGGCGGGATGGTGGACAGCGTGTACCGGACGCGCTCGCTGGGAGTGGCGGCGGAAGGGCTGCCGGACCAGTACGCGGACGGGCGGGCGGCCCGCGTGTGGCAGCTGTACATCGGGGACACGCGGGGCCGCACGGCCGAGTACCGCAGCTGGCTCCTGGCGCTGCTCCGCCAGCACCGTTGCCGCTCCGTCCTGGACGTGGCCTGCGGCACCGGGTGAGGCCCCGCTCCCGCCCAGCTCCCAGGTGTCCCTTCCCCCTGCTTCCCGGGGCCTCGCTGCCCGCGGCCATCCCCAGAGCCCCCCTCCCCGGGCCCCCGTGCTGCCCCGGCCCCACTGACAGCCGTGTCCCCAGGGTGGACTCCATCATGCTGCTCGAGGAGGGCTTCCAGGTGACCAGCGTCGATGCCAGCGACAAGATGCTCAAGTACGCGCTGAAGGAGCGCTGGGAGCGGCGCAAGGAGGAGCCCTTCGACCGATGGGGTGCGGGGGCTGTGGGGGCCGGGAGGGGCTGCGGACACTGACACTCCCCCCTAGCGCTCCTTCAGGGCCCATGGCCCCTTGCAGTGCTCGGGCCACTCGTCTGGGACTGCCGCCGGCCGGGTGGCCTTGCTGCGGGGACCTGACAGTGCCAGCTGCTCGGCAAAAACAAACCATGGTCCTTGCTTGGCTGGCCGCTGGCCAGAGGCCAGAGCAAGCAGCCACACGGGCCTGGGGAGGTCTGGGTGATGCTGAGATGGGGTCTTGCAGGCAGGGGAGGCTGTTGGGTGTCCCTAGCCTCATCCATTTCCCTGTGCTACAGTCATCGAGGAGGCCAACTGGCTCACACTGGAGAAGGACCTGGAGAAGCCAGGGGATGGGTTTGATGCAGTCATCTGCCTGGGGAACTCCTTTGCACACCTGCCTGATTTCAAAGGTGAGTTGGGGCAGGGAAGAAGAGGGGGAGCACCTGTGCATGCATGGTGTCTTCCAGCAAGCTGAGAACGTGTCCTAAGTTATGGCATTGTTGGGATGGGATTACACACAGTGGAGCTGCTGTTTCATGGTGCATCTCCAGGGAGGGTGGAGCTGAGGCCCCACTGCCCCAGTCTGTGACATGAGTGGGCCCACTGGGTTCCATGGTCATGGCGGAGGTTTGTGCATCAATGTCACTGCTGTGACAAGGCTGGAGGCACACCCAGATTTGTGCCACAAAGGCGGGTGGTGGGTTTCCCACGTGGCACACTCTGCTCCAGTGAGGCTGAGAACATGCCTGAGCTCATGCCACGGGTGGGGCTGTGGGTTCTCCAAGCTGAGATCTGGGGGAAGATGGTAGGGGCAGGTATTTGTGTGTGCATGTGTACGTGTGTACGGGTAAGATGAGGGCACACGGGCTGTGCCACAGGGTACAGCCAGTGCTTGGAGACGCCACAGTTTCCTCTCCAGGGGACCAGAGTGACCACAAGCTGGCCCTGAGGAACATTGCCAGCATGGTGAGGCCCGGGGGTGTCCTGGTCATCGACCACCGCAACTACGATCACATCCTGGCCACGGGCTGCGCGCCGCCCGGCAAGAACATCTACTACAAGGTCAGTGGCTGGCAGGCCCTGCCCCATCCCAATCCCCTTTGCCCCAGCCCCATGGCCTCAAGGGGGCCAGGCAGCAGGACTTTCCCCAGGCTGGGGGCCACCGAGTCCCCACAGGACACAGACGTCCTCCTGTGGTCTCCCAGAGCGACTTGACCAAGGACATCACCACCTCGGTGCTGCTGGTGAACAACAAGGCACACATGGTGACCCTGGACTACACAGTGCAGGTCCCCCCCACTGAGGCAGGGGCAGACCCGGAGCTGAGGTGAGAAGAGCTGGCAGAGGTGGTGGCTCCCGGCCTGGGGGGGTGGCTGGCACTGTCCCCTGCTGTCCCCTGCCTCACCAGCACTGCCTCCTTGCAGCAAGTTTCGCCTCTCGTACTACCCGCACCGGCTGGAGGCCTTCACAGCCCTGCTGAAGGGAGCCTTCCAGGGAAAGTGCCAGCACAGTGTCCTGGGTGACTTCCAGCCCTACACGCCGGGCCAAGCCCACGTGCCCTGCTACTTCATCCACGTCGTGAAGAAGACAGGCTGAGGGGGCTACGGAGATGGGACTGTGGTGCCTGAGAGCTCCAAGCAGCTGTGGGTCCAAGCAGGGGGTGGGGACATGGCTGAGAGCCACCTGGGAGACCCCTCCCCTTAATTAAGAACAGTTGTGAGAGCTACCTTGGATCATGGTCCGTGTGTCCCTGTATGGGCAGGGTATGGGGCAAGGGGGACAGCCACTGCCTCCTCAGGACTCTGTGGAAGGAGGTGCTCAGCCTGGGGGGGCACAGGATGGGTGCAGGCACAGCTGCCCCACCAAGGCCCCAGCTGCAGGTGGGGCTTGGGGCTCCCCTTGAAGAGGGCAGGAGGGGTGAGCTGGCTCCCAGGTGGTTGCACGCCCCAGCTGAGTCCCTGTAGCACCGCACACAGCAGTGTGCTGGAACCTGTTATCTCACATGCACCTCCCAAACAGGTGCTGACTCCTGTTCTTGACACTCCTCAGCCCCATAGAGAGATACCCACTCCCCCACTGGAGCTCCCAGAGTGGGGAGGCTCCACGCTGGAGCCTCCAGCAGTGCTTCTGCTGTGGCTGCAGTTCCCTCCCTCCCACCCAGGGGAAGATGTGGTGCCCTGATCCAGCAGCACGGAGCAGTGCGGTCAGGGACAGCCCTGCCTGAACACGCTCAGGCACCAGAGCCAGAGGGCTCCAGGCAAGCACCAGCTGCAAACTCACCCATGGAATGCCACAAGCTGCTGTGGAAGCAGCCCTTAGCAGAGGAGCTCCAGGGGGAGCAGGCCCTCACAGCCACACTTGGCCCAGGGATCCAGCTGTCAGCAGGCTCAGTGCCTACAGCAGCTGGGGCAAAACCTGGCACCAGCAACTCCCTGGGCTGCAGAAAGCTGAGAGCAGCTGCAGGCACCTGGCCACAGTAGCTGCCACACACAGCTCCAGTGCCATTTGTTGGGAAGCAGGGGATGTGCAATGCCACCAGCAGCTGCTGTGAGGCTGCACAGGGAGGTGAGACAGCACCTCAGGGGCTCTGGGCCAAGTGGTGCTCAGCACAAATGAGTGCAGACTGGGCAGCTCCGGCTGTTCTAGACAAGGTTTGAGTCTTTCAAAGGCTGAAGCTCCCCCTCTCGCTGTGACAAGTTTTTCCTCTCGTCCAACGGGAATTTCTTTGCTGCCACTTGCTCCCATTGCCTCCTGTCCTGTCACCCAGTGTCTCCAGCAAGAACTGGGCTCCTTCTGCAAAGGGAGCTCAGCTCACAGCCAGGCAAGTGCCTCTCCCTCAGGCCTTCCTCAGCCACCACAGGCTCCAGCCATCCTGGCAGGGTGAGAGTGGCCCCACTCTAGTTCACAGGTGTGCTGCCCTCTCTACCTGCAGGACAATGATTTCTCTCTACTAGCCAGCCCACCCAAAAATTTGCAGGGACCTTCCTGAGCCTACAGACACCAACAGAAGCAACAACTTGAGGTCAGGCAGTGAGCACCTAGTGCTAAAAAAACCTGTATTTATTCAGAGACTATGTCAAGTCGAGGCCAGCTGGAGCAGCAGTGCCCTGTGTCCTGCTGCCCCTCTGGCCAGCACCTCTCACTGGGGGCTGACAGCCCAACAGCAGCTGCCTCGAGCCCTGCAGGTGCAGTTTGAGCCTTGCTCCCCCACCAAAGAATGGCCTGTCAGCCATGGAGACAGCACTACATTGCCCACAGCTTTGTCCCTGCAAGGAAATCACCCTGCTACATTCCCAGCAGCCACAATGCACCGCTGACATGTGAGGGACCCTCACAGAGCCCACCACCCTCCTGGATGAGCAGAGCAGCACTTCCACCAGGCCTTGGCTTGGGAAACTGCACAGACACCATTTCCACCCAAGCTCAAAAGAAGGGGGCCCGGGAGGCATCAGAGAAGAGCGGCAGTGCCTGTTTGTGCCTGTTCTGCAGTCCCAGCTCTGCTGAGCTTTAGGAGGCTGCAAACTTCTGCTGGATGAGTCTGTACCTGAGCAGCTCCTGCTCAGAGACTGATGGCTGCAACCTAGCAGCAGCCTGCAGAAAGTCTTCCATGGTCAGGATCAGAGCAGACTTCTCAGTATCCAGCCCTGCATGAGAGAAACAACATGGAAGGGCTGAGAACAGGAGCAGCTGGTAGGATCCAAAAGCCCACTCTCCAGCCATCAAAGGAAAAGCTGGGTCTCCCTCCTTCCCCCTGGGGCCAAGCACTGGAGGTGGAGATGACCACATCTGCAGAACCTGCCTGCCTGGCAATAACCCAGAGCCCAGCACTGTGGTCCCAAAGCTGCTGAGGATCTTCTCACACAGCCCAGCTACCAGCACTGCTGACTCTCCTCTCTGCCCCTGTGCTGGGCTGCTCCAACAGCTGGGACAGGTAAGGGCAGGGCTCCTACCTTCCTCAATCCACTCCACCTTGCGTTTGACAGCACACATCATGGCATCTGAACATAGGGCATAGATGTCTGCTCCTGTCAGCTGAGCTGGGCATTTTTCTAGGATGGTGGTGAGATTCACAGAAGGATCCAGTTTAAACCTGCCAAGAGAGAAAAACAGAGGTGTAAAGGCCAAGAAAAACCAGACCAGTGTGACTGGGCAGGAACAAGCAGAGTACCCATGCTTAGCCACCTCCAGAATGTGCCTTGCATGCTCAACAAAAAAAAAAAAAAAAAAAAAAAAAAAAAAAAAAAAAAAAAAAAAGGTTTGCTTTACTCTTTTTTTCAACAGTCACTTTTCTTTGAAACATCCCTGCAGCAAGGTCCTCTCTCCTGCTAAGCAGGATCAAAGGAAACTTTGAATCACAGCACCACAGCACAGCATGGCCTAAGTTGGAAGGGATCTTAAAGATCATCCAGTTCCAACTCCCCTGCCATAGGCAGGGACACCTTCCACTAGACAAGGGTGCTCCAAGCCCCATCCATCCTGGGCTTGAACACATCCAGGGATGGGGCATCCACAGCTTCTCTGGGCCTCTCTGGTTCCAGGCTAGGAAGCACAAAGGATGCAGAGAGTAGTCTTGGAGCCGTGGTGCAGGATGAACTCTCTAGAACACCATCTGTTTATGCCACTGGTGTTTGACTTCTCACCTAGATAAATTCAGTGCTCCACGTGCCTGGGAATAACTTACAGTCATGGCTGGATGAGAACATGCTTAATGACAGAGTACAAACCACTGTAACACCAAACCACCCCCTGAGAGCCATGCTGCAGACAGTGAGCCTCCTTCAGCATGACCAGCAGCTGCTGGAGGGCATGGTGGCCAAGACACAGGGTGTGACAAGCTGCTTGCAGCCAGCCCACATTTTCATCTCTCCTACTGACTTACGGTGACAGGCAGAGGTGATCACAGCTTTCCAGGACAGAGTCCCTGCAGAGGCAGTCACAGCCACTCACCCAGCTGTGGTGGGGGGTACCTCTGCACCCCAATTGCAGGGCTTGCTTCTGTCCCTCCAGAGATGCTCTCAGGAGCTCAGAGCAGCTGGAAAAGCAGCCAAACCCTGCTGCTCAGCAATCCCTGATTCACACAATCAGTGACTGGGGAAGACACACAGATCACAGTCTGAACACCCCTGAGCACCACAGGAAGAGAGGCAAGGAGCTGAATGGAGCTGCCTTCACACTTGGATTGGCAAACAGCAGGGGAAATTCTCTTGCAGGAATCAAATGGGAGCTTCCTGTCCTGCAGCTGCACTGCACCATCAGGATCTGGCTGAGCTCCTTAAGAAGAGCACAGTGGCTGGAAATCTCTACCAACCCCTCCACTTGGACAGGCAGGCTGAGCTCCACCCATCCTGTAGAAAAACCAGTCCCAGCTCAACTTCTGGAAATCACTCCGTCCTCCTGCCCTACCCAGTGGCTGTGGCTCAGTGACCTCAGGTGCTCCCCAGGGCTCAGACATGAATCCAAGATGGAGCACACTATGCATCAGCCCCAGGAGGGCTGTGACCTCCTGGAAGGTGGTGGCAGGAGGCTGCAGGAGCACAGGGTCACTCACCTCCTGGTGACAGCACTCAGCACCTGCAGCTGCGACTCCCGGTCCTCGCTGATGCCCACGTAGACCAGCTTGTCAAACCTGTCAGCACAGAGAAGGCAGCTGGGCACAGGCCAAAGCAAACCTGCCACAAGGGCTCAGCCCTGTGCACCAGGAGCTGCAGGACAGCTCATTTTGCTGTCCAGTTTGTGGGTGATACAGAGCCTGAAGCAGCCCACGTGCTGGAGGGCAGAGCTGCTCGCAGGGACAGCGGGGAAATGGACAGACAGGAACCATCCAGGGTCCAACAACAGCAGATACAAAGTGCTGCCCCAGGACAAGCAGGTCACAGGCTTGAGGACTGGCTTTGGGGCAGCTGTGCAGAAAGGGCCCTGGGGCACCAATTCCTGCCATTGTTTGGTGCAACAGCAGGTCCCTCATTGCCCTGCTGTGCTGCTGGGGCAGTAACCAGAGCGATGGGGGCAACAAGCTGTGGTATCTTACACTGCTGCTACAGCCACAGGCACCAGCCCCCTCCTGGCTTCCTGTGAGCCAGGGGCCTTCACAAACAATCTCTGCAGAGGGAACATGGTGGGGACACAGTCCTGCTCACCAGGGCCTGAGGAGCTCTGGGGAACCCCCCTGGAGTGAGGCAGGGCAGGATGTGACATACCTGCCAGGCCGTAGCAGAGCTGGGTCCAGGAGGTCAGGCCTGTTGGTGGCTCCAATGACAAACACCTCTCTGCTAGAATGAAGGCCATCAAGCTCTGCAAGGAGCTGTGAGACAACTCTGCAGGGAGCAAGACAGGATACTTAGACCTTGGCAAGTCACCCAGTGTCTCTCTCAATGAAAAAGGAAGAAGTGAGGCCAGTGGCAGGTCCATTTCTTGGACTTCAGCTCCCATTTCTCTTATTTCTCTTCCCTGAAGAACCCTTACACAGCCATCCAGACTTCTCCATCAGCACAGCCAGCAAGCACATGGGCACATTTCAAAGTGGTCCAGATCTCAGACAGTCCTTCAGAACAGGAAGACTGGATGGGGACTGCCAGCTTAGCAGAAGAGCAGAGGAGGC
The DNA here is from genome assembly GCF_023055355.1 of Agelaius tricolor. NCBI lineage: Eukaryota > Metazoa > Chordata > Aves > Passeriformes > Icteridae > Agelaius > Agelaius tricolor. The sequence continues at coordinate 5,891,974 of NW_027269261.1, forward strand.
CTAGGGAAAATAACCCTGTTTCTGGGTATCTCTAAGCTGTACACACTTTGGTTCTACCAGAAGCACCTGAAAGGTTTCCCACCACAGGGGAACAGCAGCTAATAGGAGGACAGAACAGCAGGGGTGTGAAGGATGACCTTGGAGAGGCCAAAGGGAGCACTTGGCAGCCACAGAAGCAGATGGAGGAGACTGTCTTAACCAAATGTTTGCACAACTAGCTTGGGCAATCGTGAACCTGAGGCAATGCAAACAGCAGTACTAACGCTCAGAGAGAAGAGACAGGCCATGCTGAGAGCTGAAGAGAGCAGAGAGGGGCAAAAACAGAGAAAGAGAGGTGGAATGGACTATGCCTTTCAGGCAATCTCATGCACTGCCTGCAGCTGAGGCAGGAATCCTGCTCTCCCAAGGACACCTGATGCTCACTCACCTGTCCATGACACCTCCTGAATCTCCACTTCGCCCACGACTGGGGGCCAGGGAATCCAGCTCATCAAAGAAGATAATGCAGGGAGCAGCTGCCCTGGCTCTGGCAAACACTGTGAGGAGACAGCACAAAAGGTGAAAAAGACATGGAAGAGCAGTCAACAGCAACAGGACCTGCTACATTCCCAGCAGGGAAGAGGTGTGGATGGAAACCAGATGCCCACTGTATCACCACCACCAACTGCTCCTGCCTGTCTCAAGAGAATGGAGACAGGCAGCACCGAGCAGGATGGGCCCTGAGGCTCAGCTGTGTCTCTGAGGAGCTGATGTCCAAGCAGGATGGGCCCTGAGGCTCAGCTGTGTCTCTGAGGAGCTGCTGTCCCATCAGGAACACCAGGGACACGAGCAACAGGAGCAGAGAGAGCGGGAGGGGAAGCTGCAGGCAGCGGGGAACAGACTGTAGGAGACAGCTGGGTCCAAGCCCTTGCTGAGAGCTGTGGGTGGGAGTTGGGAAGGGGGGTTTAAGCCCTGCCTCCTTCCCTGCAGCACTACAGAAAAGCCCCATCTGCCCACGTGCAGGAGCAGGATGCACGTCCTCACCATTGCGCACGTTTTCCTCGCTTTGCCCAACGTACATGTTGATGAGCTCTGGTCCTTTCACACTGTGGGGCAGGGAGAGGAGGAAGCCAGTTAGAGACAGCCATCCCCTGCCAGCAGGAAGGCAGATCCATTGTGTGAACCCCCCTCACATTTCTCCTCACCTAAGGAATGTCATGGTGCATGTTGTTGCCACAGCTTTTGCCAGCAAGGTCTTCCCTGTCCCTGGAGGCCCGTACAGCAGCAGCCCAGAGCGGCACAGGCCCAGTGAGAGCAGCTCTGGGTGCTCCAAGGGCAGCTGGATAGTGTCCAGGATCTCCTTCTTCACCTCCTGCAGCCCTCCAACATCCTGCCAGGACACTGAGGGGATCTGCCAAGAGAGGGAGAATCCTTGTCAGCACTTACTCCTGAGCCCCGCGCGTGCCTGGGCAGCTCCGGTATCCAGAATCCACTGGATTTCCCCTCTTCTGAGCTTTGCAAGGGAGAACCAAACTGTACAAACACGTCCCCAGGCACGCTGCACTCACAGAGTGCACTTCATCTCCAATCCTCCACTGGGAGGAGGATCCCAATGGAAGGAGGACTCCAGTCCTGCCCCTGGGATCCTATGTCAGCAAAAATACCCCAGGGAAAGTATCTGCCAGGGTTGCCTGCAGCTTTGAGGGGAGAGAGTCTTGCTGCAGGCAGCCTTTGGGATGAGTGAAGAAGAAGGTAAAAATAAGAATAAAAATTAAAAATTACATGTGCAAGGGCTTCACACCTTGCAGAGGGACAGAACCTGGGCTGCCAGGAGCTCTGTGATGGCAAGGGGGATGTGAGGGAGAGACATCCTGCAGGACAGTGTATGGAACACTCACTGCTCTTGAAAGGGGGATGCAAGAACAAAGTCCATGTATGCTCATGAGAAATTGATAGGGAGGGGGTCAGCTACAGACATGTGAGGGGTCAGGGAGAACAGAGAGAAGACACCAAACCTCAGATGCGTGAGCCAATGACTCTTGGGTTATTTTGTGCTGAGCAAAACTATCCCAGAGCATGCTGCTGCTCTGCTCTCCTCTTTAGGAATAGGTGGAATGCCACAGCATGCATGACATCCTCCTGAGAGTCAGAGCAGCTCTCCTGGGAAAGCCCCACACTTCCCCCCCACCTGCTGGCTGTTGGTGCCAGCACAAGTGGGGAGTACAAAAATAGCTTAGGGCAAAATTCTTCCCCCCTCAGCCAATTTGCATCTCCTTCCTTCACTACTGGAAACGATGTTATTTCTTTAGCTGTCCACCAGCAAAATTAGGTCAAACAAAACAAGGATTTTCAGAAAAAAAACCCCAACTTTTAAAGCAAAAGGTCACAGGCCCTTCTTCTGCAGCGACAAGGAATGGAAGAGCTGCCCTCTCCTCTGCACTTTTGCTCATCATGCCTTGCTAGAGAGAGCTCTACAGACATGAGCACAGGAAAACTGCAGCAAGGCTGTTTTCAGGGAAGCACAGTGTAAGTCTAAGACAGGGTGCAGACACTGTTAACAAGTGGAGGTTTGGAATCAGTTCTCTCCAGAAGGTTCAGGCTGTAAGTGCAGACAAATGTGTGACTAACTAGAAAGTGCAAGCAGGGAACTGAAAGCAATGTTGAGAGTATCCAGGTCTGCTAATGGGCTTCCTGACCACAACCAATTACTAAGAAAATCAATAAAGGAATGTAAAATACAAACAAAATTAACTCCCATTCACACAGCTCACTGCTGAGCATGCTCTGTGGTTATTTGTCTTACAGAAAACCTGGCAAACACCATAAAACAGAGCTCACTGCATGAATTAAGTGGGCAGCTGGGGAAGGTGCCAGAGGAACTGCTCCAAGGCCAAGGCTTCCTGTCCTGTGCTGAACTCAGTTGTTGGCACTCATGGGCATGGAAAAGAGGTTCTGATCCCTTTGCTTGGTCCTAACACCACATTACCCAGCCAAACCAGTCACCTCAAATGCTGCTTCCCTGGGGGCCAAGCTGACAGAGGCAGATCACAACCCTTCTGAGCACCTGACTGCTGGTTTTCTCAGACTCTCCAGGTCACTTTCCCTGAAGAAACCCCAAGTTCTTCAAACTGCCTGTCTGTCAGAAAAGTCCATCCCAGCTCAAGCAGCATCCAAGGCCAGAGATCAAGTCTAAAACTTATCACACCTGTGGAGAAGCTCCCCCACCAGCCTGTGCCACAGCCTCTGAGTTCCCTCAGGCCAGGTGGCTGGGGACATCTCAGGGAGGCAGCCTCTGCCCCCCAAGAGGCTGAGCTGCACAGCTGGCACCCCTCCAGCACCACTGGTCTGCATTTAGCACTGCATGAGCTTCCCTGACAAATTCCAAGCCAAGAGGGAGAAAATTGATGGGGGAAAGTCCAGAGGACTGTTTCCCACTGAAAGCTGAGGGAACACAGGGAAGGACAGAGCAGGAAACAACGTGTCAGAACACAGCCCTGCAAGATCTGTGAGGGCATCTTGAGCCAAGAGCTCTGCAGAACCCAGCCCCTCCTTGTGCCCCAACATCTCACCTTTGGGGCTCCCACTGCCTGTGAGTGGGCATCATGCAGCTGCTCCAGTGCAGCACTAAAATCCTCCTCGAGCACCGGGAACCCTGCAGTGCAAAAATCCCTCTCCACTTCTTCGCTCAGCCCACCTGGAAAACTGGTGAGGAAAGAAAGGGAAAGGAGTCAGACTCTGCCCCACTAGTGGCTGCAGCCCCTGCCCTCCCCACCCTGCTGCCTGTGCTACCTCAAGGCCTGGATGCGGGTGCAAGCAGCCCGGCTGCTGTGGGACAACAAGGCACAGAAATCTCCCAGCACAAATCCCTGTGAATGTGGAAACAAAGAGCATCAGTTCAGTCCCTCACCACAGCTACACCTAGGCCACAAAAAGTATAGGGAAAAATTCCTTGCAGAGCTGTCCCTTGAGCAAGCTGTTCCTGCTTAAAGGCTCGAGCTTCATTGTTTTTTTATTAGCAGAGCTGAACATCAGCCAACACCTCTGCAAAAGATGTGGACTAGAAATCAACATTTACAAGCTGATGTTTGAGCACCAGGATTAACCACTGAAGAAGCTGTCTGGGCTGTGGGAATTTCCCCTTTCTCCAAGGCCAGCTAGGGGAGATGGGCCCAGCACTGCCAGCCTGGCCATCCCCACGTGCTGCTGTGGCTTTACTCACTGCAGTCCTGCGGGCCAGCTTGGACAGGCTCACTTCTTTGCCCAGAGGCAGGCTGGCAGTCAGCATGCTCAGCATCAACCTTCTCTGCTCCTCTGAAGGGGCTTCAATCTTCACCTCATGAAGGAAAGCAGTCTGCACATCTGTGGGAACATTCTGGAGCTTGCAGGTTGTGCCAATCACCAGCACGGGGTGGCTGTGGGGAGAAAGGGGACAGTGCATGGTCTCAGCTCTGTGGAAGCACCCTCTTACACTGCCATCACATGTGGCAACTCACTCTCCCCTGGCAGAAGCGAGCAATTACCTTGAACACCCACAGCAAACATGCAGGGTCCATACCTCAGTGCTGGGTCTGTGTCCAGGAGCAGCTGCCTGAGGGTAGCAATGACCCTGGCGTCCTCTCCGAGCCCGTCCCGCTCTCTGCCAAGCACCTCGATGTCTTTCAGCAGGAGCACACAGGGCTGGTACTGCTGGGCCTGGCTGAAGGCCACCTGCACTTTCTCCTCTGTGGCTGCACTGGTGTCACTGCACAAACTGACACAATCGACCTGCCAGACACAAAACACAAGGCAGTTGCAACATGCATGGCTGGGGGGGCATAGGACAACATTCCACAAAGCTCTGCACGGGCAATTCATGGCTCAGAGGAGATCAAACTTGGTATTTCCCAATATTTCCTGAATATGACGTTCAGGTCATATTCAAAATAGGCACGTTCTGGATGCCTTAGCATGGGTAAATGGCTGTCTCTTGCTTCTCTGCAAGAGGTGAGGTAGGCAGGAGGGTCTTATCTGAAAAAGGTGAGGCAAAGGGACCAGAGAAATCAATACAGTGGATATCACAGCTCATCAACCTCAGCTGGAAGGGAGGTGAGAGCTGTGGAAGACAGGGAGAACAAAGTATCTTGCAGAACAGTGCAGTAAGTAGAGGAGGAGGCCCAGAAAACTGCTCAACCAGTGCCAGACAGGCTCAAAGTGCAGGAGGAAGGTAAAGGTGATGGGTGTTTGGGGGGAAGTTAGAGACGGCAAGAGGCCCAGACACTGTTTACAAAGCAAACACTTGCTGAAGTCATCCAAGGGAGGAGGTGACTGGTGAGCCTTGAACAGCAGCCTGGGAACAGGCAGTGCTGCCTCCTGGTGCTGTGAGGTTGTCCAGGGAGACTCAAACCATCTCTGGGATTCCCTGTGTTTCATCCTCAGAAAAGGCAGCCTGAAGCAGGGAGAACAGCTCCCTAGAGGGCAAGGACAGGGACACAGTGCAGAGCAACTCCTGTGCTCCATGTACAACATAAAAAACAGGAGTTAGGGTTGTGGCAGGCCTAGTGGTAGCAGTATCTGTATGCAAGCACTGAAAGGCAGAGAGAAAGGACATAAAATTGTTTATCAAGTGGTGGATATTAGAGCAGGGAAGAATTACTGTGTCCTGGTGGGATGGCAGACACAGCAGTGAGAGGAAGGGAAGAGCAAGTGGAATGGCAGTGTAAGCACTGCAGTCAGTGAGAAACAGGGGGGAGAGTGTAAAAACTGGGGTAGGAGAATAAAATGGACAGAAAGCATCTCTGTCTTCAACAGTAAGTGTGTAAGCCTTTAAAAGCAGCACAGAACCCTGAAACCAGAGCTGTAGCCTTGCACACACACCCCACTAGAACCTGAGGCCACCTGACAGCACAGGACAGCGACAAAGTGCTTCCAAGGAGATCCTAAACATGGATCTGAGGGTCCTGTGAAATCCCTGCAATCTTGCACTGATCCCAAGAGCTGTGGCACATCTTCAGAAAAGTCAGAGCTCAGCACCACAAAGGATCGTGTCCAGATGAGCTGCACAGCAGCAGGCCAAGGCACTATCTACCTGCTCCACTGAACCAGTCTTACAGCTTTACTTGGAGAGAAAAGAACAGGAAAAGAGTTTACTCCCAAAATATCCACCAAAAGAAGGAGCAAGCCCACAATTTCCTTCCACAAAAAGAGGAATCTTCCAGCCCTATTCTTTCCATTTTTCTTCTTCTTCTTCCATGTCCTTGCAGAATTTCAGAAAGTCTCCTAGAAAAGTCACCACGTGACTTCCTCTCACTTTTGCAAACATATCTCTACAGATTCAAGTAGATGAAAGCATTTGTGGGATTATCCCAGACTGTCAGAATGAACAAAAGAGGTATGCTGGAAGAAAATAGCAATTTTATCAAGTCACTGAAGACTCTGTTGGTTCCCAGAACCTTTTGTGCTGGACAGAGACAGGTGCTAGACCTCATTTTGGCCACCCAGGCACATAACATTGCCATCAAAAGGGCTTTTCCTGGTCAGATGTGGTTTTGTAACAGTAGATTTCTCATCCAAATACTCTCACCTACACAGAGAAACATCTCCTTTAGCTTGCCTGCTCCCACCAGCTTCATCTGACAGTCAAGAGGCCTCATGCTGGCACAGGGAAAAGTAAACACCTTCCATGCTCTGCTGACCTCTCGAGCTCTTGTGAAGAATCTCTTTCAAAAAGATCTTGTAAAAATTTGTATCAGACTCTCCCTTAATTGTTTATTCTTCAACCTGAAGAATTTATTCAGCTTTTCCCCACACAGAAACTGGTCTAGACCCCTGATCTCACCCAGTGTCCTTCTCTGAATTTTTCCAGTTCAGTTTTATGCTTTTGTGATGGGGAGACCAGAACTGTGCATGATGTTCAAGCTGTGTCAAGAAATGGATTTGCACAGCAACAGCACCCGCTCTCAGGTTTGTTTCATAAAATGTGATCTGAGTTTTTACACATACAGAGAGCAGAGCACAAGTTTTCAGGAGGCCATTGACATAAAACCAAATTCTTAATACTGACAGTCAGCTGGAACTACATCATATTCCACGTTAAACCAACTCCAGTGCATTTCACCTGACACTTCACTGCTCTTGGCAGGGGGATGCTGGTGAATGTGAACACAGTTACAGGGCAGCTCTTTTACATGCCAAGAGATTATGAGCCAGGTCTGGTACACGTGCTAGTGTGAAAACCAAGGTCTGCTTTTCTTTTCCCTCTCAGCTAAAGAAGATCTCAGCATCATTTGTGCCTCACTTGTCTGCATCTGCACATGGAAGCAGCTCCTGGACAGGCTCGTGTCATGGCTGCGGCAGGGCCGACTTAAAAAACATTTCCATAATCCTCTGTCTGCTGTAAATCCACCAACCCACTGGCTCCAGGAGGAATTACCTTGAAGAGGTGGAGGTTGAGGCAGCTGCACGCAGCTCTGACAGCCATCAGCTTCCCGCTGCCGCTGGGCCCCGAGAGGAGAACGCTGCCCACGCCACTCAGCGCGCTGGCCCTGCAACAGACAGGGAGGGGAGCTCTCCCTGCGGCCCCACCTCCTCGGGGCTCTCTCCAAGGAATTTTCACTCACCGACGGCGCAGGTGAGGCCGGAGAGCGTCGCAGAGCTGCTTCACCACGTCAGAAAGGCCCGCAGGAGACAAACTGCTCCAGAACTCATTGCTGTTGTTATGGGCTGGGGCAGATGGGACAGTGCTGTTTGTTGAACCCACCTGCGAGGAAGCAAAAACACCACCCAATAAAGACCGGTGCCAAGTGACAACATCTGTCCTGAAATGTCATTTTCCAATGGCAGGAGGCACAAGCCTCCACAGGTACATTTGTCATCCACAGTGCAAGCTCAGCCTCAGATCTCCCCTCTCTGCTCTCCACCAACATCTCACCAGATAGAGAGACGTGTTCTGGGTGTCCACCAGGTAACCCTCAGACTGCTCGCCTTCCACCATGCCTACGATCTTCTTCACCTTGAAATAAAGCTCTGGCCACCTAAAGGGAAAACAAACAAGCACTCTGAAGTGCTTAGCCAAGATCTTGAAGGAAGAAACAATATAAATGTCAACAAGAAGACAGCTGATAAGCACAGGTAAGCAGAGAAACTCTTGTCCTCTTGCAGTATGCACAAGGATCAGCCAATGTGAATGCTGGGAATGCCACTGGGAGCACCCTTATCCTGATACAAAGGGGATGTTCTCCCATTTAGCACAACTGTTTCAAAGCCACACGAGCAAAACCAAGAAGGGCAGAACTGGTGGCCAAACAGAATGTTAATCTAACATGAACTCCTAGGGCTTATGTGAACATTTTGTTTGTCACAAGTCGAGAAGCCCAGCTCCGACTTTGCTTTGTTTATGTGGCTCTGAGGCCCTCAAACCACCCTTTCCTCTTCACTCTTTATCCCCATCAGTTGCTCTACCTCTTTTTTTCCTTTCTTCCCTTCCTGACTATTCAAATGAGCTAACAGTGGCCTCCCTCTTAGCTTCAGCCCTCCATAATCCAGCAAAAACATTTCCCTCTTCCCACCATATTAACAGACAGATAAAACACTAAAATCCAGGGACAGATGAGAATGGAATAAACTGATTTCAAGAGAGTCAGTCATGGTGAAGCATCTTTGCTCTTCCAGTACCAAGTGATAAAGCCACAGTGTGTTGACCTACCTTAGGAACTTGTCTGCATTTAGTTCTATAAATTCAGCATTTCCAAATGTTGGAACACACAGGATGTCTCCCTCTTGGACCAGCCTACAAAAAACCCAGAGAGTTTCACCAGTGAAAGAGAGTAAATCCTTGTGGTTGTGTGGCTCCCTGCCCCGCATCACTTGTGCTTTTACAGAAAACACAGAGACCTGAAGATGACTTCTGAAGGACAGCACAAGAAGTGTTGTGTCCAAGCAGAGCATACTCCTGACAGGACAACGCAAGGGCGTATTCTAAAACTACACAGCACCCGCACTGGGGGCGTGGACGCGCACATCCCCAGCGTGTGGCACAGACGGACAGCGCATCTGCCCCGAGTGCCCACCCCGCACAGCTCACCGCGGCGTTTCGAAGTGCCTGTAGAGCACGCCGTCGTAGCTTCCCCGGGTGCTGTACGCCGGCGAGCACACGATCTCCAGGTGCAGCTCCTTGGCGAACGGCGGCACAGACAGCACGGACCGGCTGCCCTTCCCATCCGCGGCGCCGCTCCTTTCGTACCTCTGCGGAGGGCACGGGGCGCACCGTGAGCCGCGGCTGCCGCCGCCCCGCTCCCCGGGCTGCCCGGCCGTGGCTCACCTGCAGCCGGAGCTGTGCGGCGGCGGCGGGGTCGCAGCCCAGGTTGAAGGCCAGGGCCGGGGCCAGCAGCGCGGTGCCGTCGGCCGGGCCGCGGCGGGCGGCCCGCGGGTACTCCCAGGGCGGCGGCCGCGCCAGCAGCGCCGCCAGGTGCTCCCGGGCCGCCCCCTCGGCGCCCACCCGCACCCACTCGCCCTGGAACAGCCCCAGCGCCAGCAGCCCGCGCCGGCTCACCCACACCTCCGCCCCGCCGCTGCCGCTCGCCCCGCCGGGCACCGCCCGCAGCCGCGGCCCGGCGGCGGCGGCGGCGAAGCGGGAGACGAGGGGCGGCGCGGCGGCGGACGGGGGGCGGCCGCGGGCGGTGCCCGGCGGGGCGGGCGGCGGGGGGGCGAGGGCGGTGCGCGTCCCGCTGCCCAGCAACCCCTGCAGCGCCGGGCGCGCCTCCAGCACCAGCGGGCCCGGCCCGGGGCCCGGCCCCGGCAGCGCCTCGCCCCGCCGCGCCAGCACCGCGCCGCCCGCCAGCCTCCCCGCCCGCCCCGCCGCCCCCAGCAGCACCCAGGCCAGCGCCGGCGGGCGCCGCACGGGCCACACGGCCACCCTGCGGCCGGCCGCCAGCCCCAGGCGCCGCAGCAGCGCCCCGCGCAGCCACAGCTCCGCACCGCGCCGCCCGCCCGCCTCCAGCGCCACGGCGCTCAGCAGCACCGGCTGCGCCCCGCCGCGCCCCGCCGGCCGCACCGCCAGCACCAGCGCGCCGCCCCGGCCGCGCAGCGCCGCGCACAGCCCCGCCGGCGCCAGCAGCAGCGCCGTGGCCGGCCACAGCTCGGCCGGCGGCGCGTCCAGCGGCCGCAGCACGGCCACCGCCATCGCGCCGGCGGAACTGGCAGCGGGGCCGCGCCGGGGCGGAGCGCGGTGCCCTCCACACCCCGCCCAGGCCGCAGAGTGGGAGGTGCGCTCCGGGATAGGGAGGTGCGCTCCGGCATGGGGAGGTGCGCTCCGGCGCTCGTAACGAGCCGTGCGGGCGGCAGCGACGCCCGGTGACGGCGGGCCCGTCCTCCCCGGCTCCGGCAGGCTGCAGCCAGCACCTGCGGATTCCCCCTCCCAGAGGGGGAAGGTGGCCGAAAAGGCGGGCGGGGATTTTGCTGTTCCGCGCCCCCCGCGAGGCTCACGGCCGCACAGTGTGGGATCGAGGGAAAGGGCACTCGGTGCCCTCGCCTGTGGCAGATGAGGAGATTTTGCGGGCTGGACACGCGCACCTGGTTTAAAAGAATGGACTTGTATTGGTGTTAGTGCTGAATTAACCTAGGAAAACATAGAATAGTCTGAGTTGGAAGGGACACATAGAATCATTAAAGCACGGCTTCTGTCCCTGCACAGGACAACTCCAATAATCACAGAGAATGCCCGAGAGTGTTGTTCAAACACCCACTGAACTCTGTCGGGCTTGGTGCTGTGACCACTTGCCTGGGGAGCCTGTTCCAGTGCCCAACCACCCTCTGGGTGAAGAAACTTTTCCTAATGTCGAACCTAAACCTCCCTTGATACAGTGTTAGAGCCATTCTCTCGGGTCCTGTCACTGGTCACCACAGACAAAAGATGAGCGAATGTCCTACTGCTTTAATCGTGAGGAAGCTGCAGACTGCAGTGGGGTCTCTCCTCAGTCTCCTCCAGGCTGAACAGACCAAGTCACCTCAGCTGCTCCTCACAAGGATGGCCGTGTCCCATCGCCCCGCTCCACACGAGGGAGCGCTTACAAAGCGTTCGGACTCGCTCTCTGAGCTCCCAGCCTGAAAATCCAACCTGCGGCTTGGGAGGATTGGCCAAAGCAAAGTGACACAGATATTAACACTGCTAAAGCTGTACGGAAATGGCACCGTGAAGATGCTTCTGCAAATGCAGCCTTCTCTGCTCTGGGCCCATCACTGGGACGTAAGACAATTCTGACCACCAGTGGTTGGGTCATTTTATCTCTGCTTTAAAATTAGGGAAATCAAGCAAAGAGAGTGGGACACCCCCACCACTCCCCCAGGGTGCCTGGCACTCGCTTCCAGTCAGTGAAGAGATCTGCATGTGCTGAACACTGGCTTTGAATTTACTGACTTCTCTTGCCTGGGCCACATGGAAGGGATCTTCTGTGGCAATGTTCCTCACTCGGGGCTCACCAAATGTGGTGGTGTTCACAGGGGTCCCAGGACAAGGGAAGAGACAAGAATCTCAATTCCATGTTTCAGAAGGCTGATTTATTATTTTATGATATATATTATATTAAAACTATACTAAAAGAATAGAAGAAAGGATTTCATCAGAAGGCTAGCAAGGAAAGAAAAGGAATGATAATAAAATCTTGTGACTGCTCACAGCCTCAACACAGGTGGCTGTCATTGGCCATCAAGTAAAAATAATTTTCACATGCTGGGGAAACAGTTCTCCAGATCACATTCCAAAGCAGAAAAACACGGAGAAGCTGGAGCTTCTCAGCTTCTCAGGAGAAAAGATCCTGGCAAAAGGATTTTTCATAAAATATGTCTGCGACAATCTTCTGCTTGAGCAAGCACAGCACTTGCGGCTGAGGGATGCCCGGGGCTCCTTACAAAGGGAAGCTCACGGCACCAGGCCCTGATGTGGTCACCAGGACGGCTGTGGGGTCTCACATGGAGCAGTGGAGATGTGTGCAAGTGGCAGCCATTGCCTTACACCAGGGTCACACTCTTGTCACTGAACCAGCACTGGCTGAGCCATGGCTGGGTCTGGCTGCCACTGATCCCAGGATGGGTCAAACCTGAAGCAACAACAAGAATGTGCTGCCCTACTGCTATTGCTGCTCCAAGCAGTGACCTTGGAGGACAGTGGACACTTCCCTGCCAGGGTCAGTGCAGGCAGTGAGCATCTGAGTGACTCCCTGCTCCGAGGAGGGCAGCAGACCCTGTCACCAGGAGGTGAGTCTGGGCAGTCACTGCCATCCACCAGCATCTGTACCCCACAGCCACTTCCCAGCACATGAAAAGTGCCTCGGGCCAGTCGCCCTCCTCTTGGCTCCTCCTTCCCAGCTTGTGGTGAGCGCTGGGATCCCACCAGGCACTACCAGGAGCGTTCCCTGTGCACGCTGGAACTACAGTGTCTCCCCTTGTCGCGCTGGTGGTGGTGACGTGCCTGCTCTCACAGCCCTGCAGCCAGCACAAGGCAAGGAGCCAGGCCATCTGCACGCAGGCAGACCAAAGGGGGAAAAAAAAAATAAATAAAAAGGATTGCAAGCATCCAGTGCCAGCGTGGCACAGCCCAAATAAAAGGTTTGCAGATGCTGCTCAGGCAGGATTAGGCCTCCAATGTGCTAAGTCTCGGCTCTCAGTGAGCCTAATTGCTGCTGCAATAAGCCCTGGCTGGTCCTTTCCTGAACCGTGCTCCCCACAGCCCCCCCAGCAAACTTTTTTTTTTTTTTTTTTCCCCTGCAAAGCTTGTATTTGCCATGCATATGTTACCCCTCCCCCCGGCAGCCTGGAGGGGTCTGGCCAAGCAAAGGAGGGGAAAAGCAGGAAATCTGCACGTGCCACTTACTGCTCTGCTCTTCCCAGGAACTGTCCCCCCTCTCTCCCCCTGTCCAGCCTGGAGCTGCATCTGTGAGAGCAGCCAGGCCCAGCAGCAGAGGCAGGAGCAGGGACAGCATCAGTACCTGGCCCACACACCCCCTGAGCTGTGTCGAGACACTTTCCAAATTGGAATTACTCAGATTTTAATAAAACCTTTTGATAATTTTCCGTTATGTTTTGGCTGGTAGATTAAACTGGAGGTGTTCCAGGAGAGCTGTCAAGGCATGTGCATGGGCCAGTTCAGCAACTGCCATGAGATGTGTCAAAGGAAGGTATAAATTGCAATACAGAGCATGAAAACCAAAGATACACCACAATTTTATTTATGGATGCGTAATAAATAAATGGTGGACAATACAGGAAGAGCCACATTCAAAAATCCAGATTACTAAAGTGCTTTTAGACATAAATATAGGGTGACCAAGAAACAGCTCTGACATTAACACTTTTTACAGACAATTACAAAATATCTTCTTATGTCACTTCACAAAATTGTTTAATTGCTCCAGGGTACTATGGCTTGCTTTTCAAAAAGGTTTGTTCTATCATGCATAGTGTGGCAAGTGACATTCAAGAGTGTACAAAATCATTGCATAAACAAAAAACCTCCTTACCCCCTTCTCCCAAATACGAGTTAAGGAAGATACACAGTGTAAATCCAGTGATAAGGCTGCATTGGCAGGCTAGATCCTCAGGGAATATAAACCTGCCTGGCTGTCAGGTTACACCAGCTTGAGGATGAACCCTACCATGTTTAAAAACCCTGCTGCTCCTCGAGGTGGAAGATTTGTGTGCTCGGCGTGGAAGGACTCGCACACGGGCTCCGCACCAGGGTGGAAGCGCTTGGAGAAGGCGTCTGTAAACTCCTGCACCATCCTTGCCCCTGCGTGCTGGAGGAGGGAGCAACTCCCAGCGTGTTGCTCCTCTTTGTGCTTCTGGCTAGCTGGGGGAGTGGTCCCAGCACGGAGGGGAAGGAAGGGGGCTCCTCCCCAGCAGCAGTCAGCGCTGACCACAGTGCGCTCCCGTCCTCGCACTGCCCCCGTCCCCTCTGCCACCCTCCACCCTGGCTCTGCTGAGAAGTGAACAGCTTGAAAGTGAGGGGACGAGGGGGTGTGTGTGCCCAGTTTTAAAATGCCCTGAATTCGGATAAAAGTTCCGTTATTTAAGGAAAAAATATATATATATATCAATAAATCAATAAATATTATGGTCTCGCCAGGACGCTGTGAGGTCTGGCCTCCTCCGGGGCAGCCCAGGCTCAGTGGTCCCTGTCCTTCTGCTCTGTGGGGGGGTCCCCGTTGATGTACTGCCTCAGCACACCCCTCTTCTCGTGCTTGGCTGTCCTGGAGAGGTCGATGGCTGTGTCCTCCGAGTCTTTTGCAGGCCCAAGCTTGTCAGAGCCCTTCTGGGAGCTGGCCTGCGTCCCTTTGAGTTCCTCCTCCTCCTCCTCCTGCTCCACTCGCCAGCCATCTGCCAGCTTCTCTTGGCTCTCTGCCTTCCTGCTTACCTCCATGGACTTTTTGTGCATACCTTGCAGAGGGGAAAGAGAAAAACCAAGGGCACTGGTTGCTTATCTCTGCTTGGGATGGCTCAGAATCACCTCCTGAATTACTGCTGCTTCCCACAGCTCTTGCCTACATCCCAAGGAAAGCTCTCTCTAACTACCAGCCTTTCCCAACCCAGAGCCCTGCCACCTGCTCTCTGCAGCCCGAGGGGATGGCTTGTGGCAAAATTAGTCTGTAGCTTCCCTGTAGCAGGGAAGGCTTACAGGGAGAGGTGTGCTGTAATGGCCCATTCCAGCCTGGAATGAGCAGAGGGTAGCTCTGACATAGCTCTGAGGTATCTTCAGTTTAGGGGCAGGTGGTGGTGACTTCTTAGATGCCTTGCAACTCCCATGCTGCCTGAGTGATACCCACCCACATGCAGGCACCTGTCTGACACAGCAGTAAAAGGTTTTCCTTTCCCTAGCTGCTCTTTGCAAGGAGGAAGCGGAAAACCGAGGGCACTTGGCAGCCTGCGTACAGCTCAGGACCAGGGAGGCCCCATTCCTTTCTGGAAAAGGGCGAGGGCAGCCGTATGAAAGAAGAATCTGAGCCCTGATCCCCCCAGGTTGCCACTCACCCAGCAGCCACGGGGCGCAGGATCCCACCAGGCCGCTCTTGGCGGAGTTGAGGATGGACTCGGGCAGGGGGATGGAGTGCCGCACCATGGCGCCGTACAGGCCGTACTCGGCCATCACGCTGCTCCGGCCCCAGCACTTCTCCCGCTTCCGCCACTTGGCTCTTCGGTTCTGAAACCAAACCTTCAGGGGTAACAGCCAGGAGAGCACGGAGGGGTGGGGTTGGGGAGGAGACAGCCCCCGAGGAGGCCGGGTGTGCAGGGCCCATGGGGAATGAGGGAATGTCCATCCAGGGCGAGGTCAGCCGTGGGGGTGCGTGCAGGGTTGGGTGTGCAGACACCGTGTGGGGAGGGGTGTGAGGGAGGGCACACACGTGGGTGTCAGAGAGGGGAGGAAGGGGGGGAGAGGGAGCACATGTTAATTAACATCAGGCTGGTCGTGACACAGGAGGGTGATCCCAGCCAAAGTCACCCGACGCTGCTCCGCCTGCCCGCAGGGCCTCCCTGCCTGATCCACAAAGCACCAACCTCTCCAGAAAAAGGGCTCCATAATGCAGCGACCAATGATGACAGAAGGTGCTCGGGTCCCTCTTCCCACCCCACTCCTCTATTTGAAGGTTCAAGGCAGTAGATATAACCAGGCTGCTGCCCAGATCACCACCTCATTATTAAGCTACTGAGCTGTTCCATAGGGGAGCAGGATCAGGCCCTAAAATGCCACATGTCCCGCAAAGGGGCAAGCTAGTGAGCAAGCTCCTGTGTCACAGCTTGGCCCAGCAGCTCCAAATTGCTCCCAGCTCCTGCCTGAGTGGGAGGACAGAGCCAAGTTGCCAGCAAAGAGCAACTGCTGGGGCCAGCTCAGTGCCCTGGTTCTGCATGTCCATTGGGAGGCTGTTCGATGCCAGCAGGCAGAAGCCGAGCCTCCCCCCAGGCGCCCTGCAGCGTTTCGGCGCCACCACGTTCCCACCACCTGCATCCACTGCCACAGAGCACAGGAGACGGCCCCGGGTGCTGGCGGCCCGCAAACTCCTCGGGAGAGAGAGGATCGCTGCAGCCACCTACCTGTATCCTGTCCTCCGGCAGCTCCGTCTTCACAGCCAGCATCTCCCGGGCGTACACGTCGGGGTAGTGCGCTTCATTGAAAGCCTTCTCCAGCTCCTCCAGCTGGTGAGCTGTGAATACAGTCCTGCCGAGAGGAGAGAGCATCCTGTCACACCGTCCGGACCCTTGGGCAAACAGCGAGGCTGGCAGCACCCCCACGCTGAGGTTTTCCTCCGGAAAATCCTCCCCCCACCCCAGCTGCAGCCCTCCTCTTTCCTCTTTTTCCTCCCTTTATCCCCCCTGGGGATACCGACCGCGCCAGCCTGGGGAGAAGAGGAACAGCGAGAGGATGGTGGCAGCAGGAGGAGGTGAGAACGGGGACACAGCCAGACTCCGGGGCGCTACCTGTGCCGGCGCTTCTTCCTCTTGATCTGGGAGCTGGACATCTTCAGCTCGCTGGCGTCCCCAGACAGGCTGTCCTCATCTGGCAGCAGCAAGCGGGAGGGGAAGAGTCACGTTCCCGTCGAGAGCGGGGCACCCGAACGCAGCTCCCCGAGCACGGTTCAGCCGCCCGCGGGGAGCGGGCCCGGGGCTCGGAGGGGTTCCCTCCCCCAGCTGAGCCCGCGGTGCCGCACCGCTGATGCCATCCCGGGGCAGGGGGTGGGAGCCCGCATTGCCGGAGCGTGAAAGGTGAAAGGCTCGGCATCCCGGCGGGCCGGGCGGCACGGGAGCCGCACCGGCGGGACGATGGTGCGGGGCAGCCCCGGCAGCGGCTCGGGACGGGGATCCCCGTGCGCGGCCACCCTCGACCCCGACCCCGCTCACCGGAGATGTTCTCCTTGTGGCGGCGGGCGGCGGGCGGCGGCCCCGGCGGCGGGCGGGGGCCGCGGGCGGGCAGGAGCGGCAGCGGGGCGGGCAGCAGGCACGGCGCTCCCGGCCCGCCCAGGCTGCACAGCAGCCCCAGCCCCAGCCCCAGCGCCCCGCCGCCCTCGTAGCCACCGGCGGTGGCGGCCGGGGGGGGCCCGGGGGGCGGCTGCAGCTCGGCTTCCAGCCCCAGCAGGTCGGTGATGGCGAAGCCCTTGGCCCGCAGCCCCGCGCCTCCCGGTCGCGCCGCCGAGCCCGGTGTCACCGGCACGGGCACCGCCACCGGCCCCGCCGCCGCGCGTCCCCCCGACGGCTCCGCCCGGCCCGGCATCGCCGCCGCCGCCGCCGCCGCCTGGCCCGGCCACCACCGCCCGCCGCCCTTTTTATCGTCCCGCCGCCGGTCCCGGCTCCAATCACACTCCAGACCGGCGGGGGGGCGCTCCCAATCCCGGGATTAACAGCCTCGGTCCCCCCTCCCGCCCGCACAGGTCCCGCGCCCCTCCCCCGGCGCTCCCGGGCCACCGCCCGGCCCCCCGCCGCCCCCTCTCGCCGTCCCTCCCTCCGCTCCCCTCGGCCCCCGCCCCTCGGTCCGTACCACGCCCGCCGGCCCCCTGCGGTTGCGCTCGGACCCTCTCCAGGACCCCCTCTCGGTGCCCGTCCCGCCCCGGCCCTGTCACCCTGTTCCACTCCATGCCCCATAAATCCGTCTCACATCCCGCTGGGTTCCCTCTCCGGGTTTCCTCCCAGGAACTCCCTGCTGTGTCCCTGTGTCCCCACATCCCCTCTTCCATTGCGCAGCAGTACACTTCCCGGTACCCCCATTCCAGCCCAGGACTCTTCAGCCCCACATCCCAGATGGGACATCCCACTGGGCTCAGCAGCCTAGAGACAGGGATGGGAACAGGCAGGGGCTGCTGGGCAGGAGCCTCCCCTGACCCCAGGTGTCTTGTCACCCCGGCCAGGGCCACCCCGAGGTGCCTGGCCTCTGTGCTCCCTTTTGCTCCCAGATTCTTGCACCTGGGCTGTAATTTTTTTCCCTCTTCCCTTCATCTGTTGATGGAAATGATTTACAACCGGCTTACATGGGCCGCCTGATCCAGGCCTTCATTGGACGGTCAGATTAACCGAGGGTCCTTCTGATAAAGATAATTACAAGGGGACTCCGCATTAACTTTGCATTATTAAAGAAAGACCCAAATCTCCCATCGCAAGCTGTTCCCAGGATTAGCAGAACAATAACTTTCATTTAGGATAATTGCCGTGGCCGGCACTGGGGGCTGGTGGGGGGGACCCTCTGGACCGTCGTGCTTCTCACCAAGAAAGGCAAATGGGTGTGAGGGGACCGGGAGGTGTGGAAGTGTGACCACCAATTTGGGGTGCTCATGTGCGTGGGATGAAGGGATGCTCGGGGCATCCCCACCCAGAGCTGCCCCCTGCCCGGACACAGAGCACCCCGGGATCCCCTTGGGCATCTTCGCTTCTCCAGAGTGGTTTTGCTGCAGTTTTGCTGGAATAGGAGACTTTCACTGCTAGGCAGGGAGGATCTGCCACAGTAATTAGAAGTCATAATCCGGCCACCACCCACAACAAATTTCCTGTTCGAGCAGATATTAGTGGTTAAAACCCTAATTTTTGATGTTGTCCCAGAATCAGCTTGATTTCAGCAGTTTACATTGAGGCTGAGCTGTTGGGAGAGATGATGAAGCCTTAAATATGCATATGGCCTAGGCATTTGGAAAGTTTGGGGATAAAGCACGTATAATTGCTCCTAATCAGTTTATGAAACATAAAAGCTCAAACCCAAGAGAAAGCCGATAGATGCAGAAATGGAAATAGCGATTAAATCTCCCCATGCTGGCAAGGTGGCCTGGATATGGCGCTGCCTCCCAGGGCCAGGGTGAGCGAGGCCGTGCCCTGGGGGACGGGGACACACCCGCTCCCGGGACAGGACACTGGGATGGGCTGTGGGGACACTCCTGCTGCACCCCCAGCTCCCCCAGCCACGGTGGAGATGGGCACCTCCACCAGTCCTTTGGACAATAAATCAGTTAAAGGATATCTTGATATATGCTCATCAGATAGGATTAGCTGGGATTAGACTAATCAGTAAATGTTTCTCTGCTCATTATTTTCTAAGGAAGATTTTCCGCTGATTCTCCGACGCCGAAAGATTATTAATCGCTTAAAGAGCAGAACATCAAACATCGCCCCTTGCTCTAATTTCCCTGGGGTTTGCCCCCCCTCTCCATGGGCAGGGTGCCTGTGCCAGCCGGCCCAGCAGCCTCAAGGTGCCCCAGCAGCCAGAACCTCCATGGGGCTCTACCAGAGCAGCCCAAGGCCACAGGACCCCGGCCTCGGTGCAGCCCCATGTCCCAGGGGGTGAGCGCTGCCTGCAGCTGATGCTGGAGCACCCCCGTCCCTGCTGCACTTTGCAGGACTAGGGACACAGCCAGGTGGGACAGTCCCCAGATTGTCCCCTCGTCCCCATGGCTGCTCCAGCACCGTGTAAAACACCTGCCATGACCTACAGGATGGAGGGCACGCGTGGTGGGATGGATACCTGGAGCTGTCCCTCTCAGAGCGCAGAAACAAGCCTTGGAAGTCCTTAGAGGATTACAGACACATACAGCATTTTGTCAGATCCTCCTCAGCTGATGATAACTCCAGAGCCAGCATTTGGTGGGTTTTTGGAGTCCCTGTCTTCTCTGTGGGCTCAGGGAAAGCCCCAAAGGATGTGCACTCATCCTGCAACCACCTGCTGTAGCAACGAGGAGGGGGCAGCAAGGAGAAGGTATTGAAGGGCCTGGTTTAGGGGATTAGTAATGGGATAAGACAGCTTTCACCTCCCTGGTTTAGATATGAATCAGGTCAATAATAAAGGACCATCTGACAGTTTCAGGCAGCTCGGGGTGGAAGAGGCTCCTGTGCCCCAGGCTGGATGGAGAACCCATCTCCAAAAGCGCAGCTCTTACTGCACACCCACCCGTGGTACCTGCACCAGCAGTCACTGCCCAGTCCTCCTCCCCAGCTCCACACCCCTACACCTGCTGTGTAGGGCAAGCTCAGCCAGCCTGTTGGTGGCCATGGTGGGCTTTGCACAGGTACAGGGTGACCCAGAGGTGGGGTGCAGCAGGGTGAGCAGCCAGCTGATGGCAACACAGGCAGTGTGGCAAGGGTGGGAACCTCAACAAGCATGGACAGAAGAAAAAGGGCTTTTCTTCTGCCTCCTCCACATCCTGCTGGGAACATGGGGAAGTGCTGGCTGTTGTGAAAGCATTGTGTCTGACACGTGGGTGAAAAGGAACTGAGAAACAGGCCATAGCTAGGGGAGAAGGCAGCAAACAGGGGGGTGTTGCAGCCAGTCCCATTTGCCTTTTGCAAGGCTAAATCCCCACCTCTAAGTTACAGACAAGCCTCCTCCTTGAAATGCAGGCAATGAGACTTTCCTCAGGCTGCAGCAGGGCTCAGTGGTGGATTGTGTGCACACTCCTGTCCAGGCAGGAATGGATATCTGTAGTGGCCAAGTACCAACCATTTTGGGGTGATGGATTTGCAGAGGCAGGCAGCATGAACAGGTTAAAAGAATCAGGGAACCTGTGCTCCCTGCACTGTCAGGCTGTGGGAAGTGCTTTGTTGGCAGCTCCACAGGATATGGGTGAAGCAGAGGGTTTGCAGGCTGAGCACAGCCACAGCTGGCCACGCACCACCTGCTCAGTGCTGTAGCATAACCAGCCCAGCTGACTGCAAGTGTTGTCAGCCCTAATTTGGCACGGGAGGGTCCCTTTCCTTGTCCACACACCCCAGAGACATCCCTACTAATTCCTCTGCACAGATTTCTGTCTTAAGGCATTTGCCTTTGATTAAAACCAGAAGAGCAGTCACGGTTTAAGTGGAGTTTAAGAGCAAACCATGTGCTGCTGCACAGGGCGCTCACATCTGGAGTGTCACAGATTTAATCAAACTGCTGGGAAGTGCCACATGCAGACAGCTGTCACAGCAGCCTGGAGCCCATCTCCTAATTAATTCCCAGCCAACAAAGGGCAAACAAATGGCCAGCAAGGTGCTGCACCTACAACATCAACTGTGAGCATGGCTGGCAGTTGGTGAGCGAGCAGAGCTCACCCTGTGCATCTCCAAGGAGCTGTAGGTGATGTAGCCCATGGCAAGTGCTGTTCCTGCTCCCAGGGAGGAGCCTGGGGCTTGTTCCAGAGGTGTATGTATGGGAACAGGAGGGACAGAGTGCTCAGGAAGGAACCCAGATGGAGCAGGCATGACAGCGGTAGCTCCGATTTCTGGTTGCTCCTTCAGCTGCTGCTTTTTACTTCCCCTCCTTCTTGCTTCTGCCAAACTTGTTGCTTTCTAGTGCCATTTATCTGCCCATCTCACATCCCCATGGGCAACCCCCTCTTGTCCCATGCAGGATGTGTGAGCTGGAACACACAGCCCTCCTCAGAGATGCTCTGCCTGGTGCTACCCAGGGCCCGGCACCTGATGCAGGCTCTGGGCGAACTCTGCTGCCACAGCCTTAAGCAAGATCTGGGCAATGGCAAAACAGGTCAGGCCCAGACTCGGTTCTCCTTGGCGCTCATTCACAGCTCATTAAAGCTAATTGAAATGACTACCAAAGCTGGGTCTATGTGGGTGTTTGGAAGCTCTGGGCACAAGGCACAACTAGGCTGGGAATATCCAACTGTGAGGAGCCCCAAACTAGCCGATGGACTGTCCACTCCAATTAGCCCCACAAAAGAGCTATTATTCCTTTGCACTATGCTTGTCTGATTAATTTATCTTATTATTTTTTGATCATTCCTCCAAAATGTGCTAATTAAACAGAAATCATCAAGTCAATTAGAGAAACTCTCATTAAAGCCGAAAAGAAAAGAAAGTATCGGCAGAAGAAAAACGGCTGTGAGGGTCCCAAACACACACAATAGCTGCCACATTCATTAAATCAGCAACTCCCAAAAGAGGGGTAGACACTGTCCCACTCTGGTCTGTGCCCTGGAAATGAAACTTCCCAAGAGACAGAGTCAGATTCTCCTCTCCCTCTCCCTCTCCCTCTCCCTCTCCTCTCCTCTCCTCTCTTTCCCAGCTCCCAGCTCAGGAGTTAAGTGAGCCCCCAGGCAGCACCTTCTCCATGTTCACACCCAGCACCTCACCCAGCAGAAGCCTTCCAGAAAAATGCTTCCCTTTGCACCTCCCTCCCCTGGCCAGGAAGCAAGACACAGGAAAATCCAGGCGAACGTGCTAAACAATGATTTCAGCAAGTAAAGAAAGGGAGATCACAGTTTGTTCTGACCCCAGAGTGGCAGAGTGTCCAGCTCAGCTCTGGTGCTGCCCAGCCTTTGCATTTGCAAACCAGTTCAGCCATGCCTAATCACAGGCACTGTGCTCTGAGACCTAACAGAAGCACTTCTCCTTTAATTAATCTCCAAGTTTGCTATCTGAGTGCTGTGCCATATGGTATTGATTTTTCAGCTTGGTATGACAGCACTTGCCATGAAAGAAACTAACCTAATTAAAGCAGGGGACACCAGCACGCAGGCAGCTACTCTCACTCTTACCCACAATACGGCTTTCTAGATCAGCTCTCCTGAGTGCTGCCAGGTGCTGAAGTGGGGCACCTGTCCTTGCAGGTGAATTCAGAGCTTTTGGCTGGGCAAAGAGGTCCAGGTCCCTTTCTCAGCACTGGCCTGGGCTTGCTGTGACAAGTGGCACCTGGGCTTTCCCAGCTATCTCCACTCTGCAGCTGAGCAGGGAGGTTTTCAAGCATGGTTTCCCAACACAAGCCATTTATTTTCAGACAGACCAGGAAAGTCATTAATGAGTTTCACAGTGTCCTCCCTCTCCCCATTAACAACTGGACTCCTAAGAGACCTAAGCTGGGGTCTTTTGGCTGAAGACTGATGTGGCAGTCTCACAAATCCCATCAGACATTACATGAGCAAATGACCCTTTACCCAAGCTATGTTGTCCCAAACAGACCATCTAAAGGACCTACAGAAATAAGAGAAAAATAACATAAATATATTTATGTGCATGGATCCTCCTTCCCAGAAGAGTGAAGGCACACATGCTTGCCTGTCTCATCTTTGTAAACAACCACATTATTTGGTGTGAGAAATACAGATAGCGTTCCTGTAGCTCGCTTCACCCATTTTACTTGACCCTGCAGGAAAGCTGCTCCTGCCCAGCTTTCCTCCACATACCCAGGATGTGTTTGCTGTGCTCTGACACTGCATTCTGCAATTTTCTTTTTGGATGCAGAAAGGGCATCTTTTAACACATGGGGACCTCCCCTTCCTGGTTCTCCTTTTTATAGCTCAGCCCTGCTCTCACCAATGCCACTCCTACACCATCCTCTCCTCTATTCTCTTACACTGGCAGCATTGGGTTGTAAAACTTGTAAAATTTTCTTGTGGGATTAACTTTTTTCTACAATAAAGGACAGATTTTAGCACAGAGGACTTTCCAGCTTTTCTACCAGCTCCTGGGTTTTGCTTCGACAGGATTCCTCTAACATAGTCAAGGTGGGCCTTGATGCCAAAAGGGAACATACTGTACAAAATGGATAGATCAAATCTTGCTGACAATGAATAATTATTTATTCATCTCAAACAGGACTTATATTATTGGTATTGTCACGCTCTGGGAAAAAGAGGAGGAAGAAAAGTAATAAGAGAAAGAGAACTTCTCCTTTGTGGGATTATTGTCTGCACTCTTGCCTTTTGGCTTGAGGTTATGATGGATTTTGAAAGTAGAACAAATGTATTTTCTTCCTATTTGGAAATTGCAGCGAATTGCAGTAAAATTGCTCTTAGTTCCTGTTGTTTGATACCTAGAAAGTTTCCAGTTTCTACAGGGAAAAGATGCCTGGTCACCAGTTTCCTTCAACATCCCCCAGCTCAGCCTCCTTTGCATCTCCTGCAGAGCTCTCCCAGCCAAAGCACTCCCAGACTCCTGAACACACAGCAGTGACAGCAGAAACCCTGAAGGGCAATTCCCTTCCCTCTGCTCTTGTCTGCCCAGGGTAGGAAATCTGTGCCTCAGTCCCATTTTGGGGGCCATCCCAGCAGGATGCACAGACAAGCAGGTTACCTGCATCTCCCCTCCTGGCTCGAGCCCATCATCCATCCTTCCCTCTCTTTTTAAGTGATTCCCCCTCTGTTTCTTTAGCTCACAGGAGGAGATGTAACAAAGAGGCCCATGGTCCTGAACAATGTCTGAGTGTTCATTTGTTTGGCAAAGCAGCCCCTTTGGCTGGGGGAAGCCCTGAGAGTGCAGCTGAGATGTGTGGCAGGCCGTGGGGCAGCCATCCCCAGGGGCAACCTGAGAAAAGAGGCAATTAGCCAGCCCCTCAGCAGCACAGCAGGGGCGGTTCAAGGGGAAAGAAAAGCCGAGCCCTGGTGGTAATGACATTTTTCCACATGGGTAAATGCATTGATCTGTGACAAACAATACCAGGCTGTGCCTCTGGCTGCGGTGCAGAGGGGGAAAGGATGGGAGAGCTTCCCCGTGCCAGATGTTCAAGACAGAAGTTTCCTAGCTTCCCTGCACGAAGCTGAACGTCTGTGGAACCACAGCAGCCCAGGTCTTGCCCAGGGCCACACTTCCCAGCAGGTGCCAGGAGCTTCTCCTTAAAGGCAAGCAGGTGATGCAGGTGAGCCTCATCCACAGTCCTACCCCACATCCTCAGAGAGTCCTGCAGGGCAGGCAAGCAGGGTACGGACCACTCAAGTAAAATTTCATAACAGGGCTACCCTGGGTAAACTACCCATAAATGGAGGCTAAGACAGTGACAAATCTGCTCCTGTGCCTGAGACCCTAACTCACCACGCTGGTTCCCTTTTACCCACTCCCAGCAGGCCAGTGACAGCAGGCTGATCCCATGCTTGTAGAGCACCTGAGGTAACACAGCATTTCTGTAATGCCCCAACCCATGCCTGGGTTAGGACATCTCTCCCAGGGCAATTCCTCTAGGAAAAACCTAATCCATAAAGGATGAGCCCTGGCAGACGTGGACCTCTGCTTTGCTTGGAGCAGCTCCTTCTGCTTTCCTGCTTCCAAAATGTCCAGGTGACAACATATA
This sequence comes from Agelaius tricolor, assembly GCF_023055355.1. Lineage (NCBI taxonomy): Eukaryota > Metazoa > Chordata > Aves > Passeriformes > Icteridae > Agelaius > Agelaius tricolor. The sequence continues at coordinate 5,916,938 of NW_027269261.1, forward strand.
AGTACCACTACTCAGACAGAAGTGGTGGGATGTCCCAGGCACATCATACATGCTCTGGAGTGGGCATCATGAGTGTCTGAGAAGAAACATACAGGAGTGTGTTATTAGTGTCTTGTCATGGAATGGACAAAGTGGTTTAGGAGAGCACAGGGCAAGGCACACATCCTGTCAGAAGAGCTTAACTTCTAAGCTTTAATCAGAAGAATTAGGGCTTTACTTTGGCTCGAATTTAATCAGAATGAATAGCAGAGATGGTCGTGCCATTTCGTAGGCAGGGTGCTATCTGCTCAGGACATTCCCTCCTGCCTCACATCAGCCAGGCTGCACCCCTGGGTGAGCAGGGGTGACAGGCACTGTCCCAATGGCCACAGCTAACCTTGGATAACATGAAAGCCCTGTTGGCTCTGGGGGTGCTTCCCAGGCTGGCTTTGCCCTCCTGCTGGAGGTTTAACTCCAGGTGAGCCTCCATGGGGCTGTCTGAGGTCTCAGCCACCTGGGTACACCTGCGCACATCCAACGGCAGCTCCAGCAATTCCCCTCCATCTCTGCTCACTCAGCACTCTCCTTTGGGCCAGAGCCATCAGGGAACAGCCCTGGATGGTGGCTGGGCTGCCAGCTGGACTGGAGCCTGGGACCTGCTTTAGCCCAGCTCCCGGCGCGCGTGCGGCCGCACGGCTGGGCCGTGGGTGGAGCAGGCTTGCAGCAGATATCCCGGCAGCCAGGGCGAGCATAAAGGAACGAGATTTGTTCTGTTCCTGGCAGGCCTCTCCACTCATCACACACAGCTTGCAGATGCTTTGGCAGGGCAGGACGTGTGCACAGGGAAAGGACCTGGGGCTAAATGCAGGGTGGGCATTGCTCTTCCCCCCAGCTCAGCACCTGCCTCACCCACCGCATCACCATGGGATCACTCCTCCTTCATCTTTAGCTGCAAAATAGCACTTTTGACTGGCATTTCACCTGGCAAGCTCAAAGAGCACCAAATTGCAGCTAGTTAAAGCAAACCACACCATCCTCTGCTGGGAGCTGCCATGGTCAGACCACTTTTGTTGCTTACCTTTTTCCACTCTGCTTTTTTTGACACTCTCTTCTTTTCTCTTTTGCAAGCACATCCCTCATTGGAAAGCCAAAGCCCAGCTGCCCTGGGCACAGTGCAACCCCTCCACTCTCTTCCCTGGATGAATCAAATTCCTGACCATGGCAGCAGGCAAATATCAGGCACACATACTGGATGTAACCCTCATCCTAGATCCTCTCACTCCTTGCTGCATTTCCAGCTCACAGAAGTGGCTTGGATCTTCCTGAGCAAAATCTAATCAGGTCTGTGTAAAAAAAAAAAAAAAAAAAATAGAGTGGGAAAGAAAAGCCCTGACCATATTTTTAAATAATACCAAAAAGCTGTAAGTATGTGGTCGGCCTGCTTGTTCTTACTGCATGGGATCAGCCTGATTATTCAGGGATTCATTTTTATTTCTGAGTTTTATTTTTTTCTCATTCAACAGCTGCACATTAATAAAAACTCCATTTATTGGAGGATTTGGCTGGGATTGCTATAATAAAATAGAAGGATTTGTGCCGGGCACTAAAAGAACTCTCTGCAAAAAAAGTAGTGTTTTTCCTGTGATTAGGAGCACCAGAACATATTGTTTTGCTGTGTAGCACCATCACTGCCAAGGGTGGTGACAGATGTCTTGTGTTAATGTTGAATGATTAAATGCCATTTCTGAAGCCACTCCCTATCTGTGTAGCACGGTGCTACTTCACCCTCGCAATCTGCCTTCAATCTGTTCCCTTTGCTGAGAGCATCCCGCCCTGCTGGCTGCCATGGAACCCCCATCACCACCCTGCTGCACACTGTGCCCCAGAGCCAGCTGTGCCCAGCCTGGACATCAGCCTTCCAGTGCCCTGCCCCGCCAGGGCAGCTCAGAAACAGAGGATGCAGCCAGGGGAAACAGAGAGATAAGCACAGCTCTTGGGCTTCTTACCCTGCCGTGGTGGTCCTCACCCACATCAACAATGAGGGCAAGTTTGGTGGGAAATATGAGACCAGCCTCAGAGGTTGCTATATGCAGCTCTAACTCTGCTAAAAGAGGTGATCCATTCCTGCACTCTTGTCTCTTCTCTATATAAAGAGCACTGTTTGTCATCTGTGACCAGTGCCCTTTGAGCAAGGCAGAGAGCATCCCGCCTGTGGGTGGCTGCAGAGGCCTCCACAAGCCCCCTGGCACTGGCTTTCTTGCTTTCCACTGTCCTCAACCCACCTCCCTTTACCCTCTTTCTCTCATAAACCACTACAGCCCACAGACTGCATCCCACTCTGCCCAAAACCAGGTAAGGAACTCAGCTCTGGGAAGAAAGAGCCTCTGCCCAGAAGAAGATGGGCAGTGAGGTGGAAGTGTTGGCTCACTGCTGTCCACCTGAAATTAAGTGATGTTCCTCTCCTAAAAGCCTGCTCTGGCCTCAGCAAACACACACAGAGACACTCTGAGGGAATCATGCACACGTGCACTCACACAGATCCTTGATCAGGACATCTGTATCCTCTGGAAGAATGCTGTCTTCACAAAACCATCATCTGTTTGGCATCTTGTTGCAATGACAAGTTGTGCACACCACTTCCAACCTCCCCCCACACACACATCTGAGTCCCAGCCCCGCACAGACCACAAATAAGGTGTTTTCCCAAACAGAGCTGATGTGGTGAGGGGAAGGGAGGAGCTGGCAGAGGAAAATCTGGCTGCTCACATGCATTCCCACATGTTGCTACAAGTCCTGTCAGTCAAGGAAGGAAGCACGGTAAGGAGGCACTTTGGCAAGCTGGGAGTTGCATGAAGATGTTAAAGAGGGGGATGCCCCTGGAGGAAGCCCAGCCGAGATGATGCTGCTGCACCTGCTCACACCACCTACCAGCAGCACCTTCCCCTTCCTCTGTTCACCTCTCTCCTTGCATCCCGTGGATCTGGGGGTGATGCTCCCCTGCCTTGTCCCAGCACCAAGTGCCACTGAAGATGTCATCCCTCTGGCTGCAGAAGGAAGCTCTTCTGCAAAGCTTGAGGAAGCAGGAGGGCAAGGTGGTGCCAAACAGCAAGAAGCCCAAATTGACTTATTTCTACCACCTCTCCTCTAAAAAAATATGAAGCCCTGCTGTCACTTGTTAATCCATCAGCCTGACAGGTCAAGTAAAAGCAGGTTGCCCACTCGCTTTCACTTCTCCCCCAGCTTAATCTCTGTGCTAAATTACAGGTTGATAATGGGTTACCATTAATTATTGATTTTCCAGATAATACTTGTTAAAGTAGAATTAACGCTATTGTTTCTGAACAAATACTGCCCAAATACTGTGTTTAGTGGGCTTGTAATCAGCTTTACCCACTTCTCCTCTAATCTGATTGAAACAGATTTCCTACCAAATCTTTTTTATCATTTCGTTGATATTAAAAGGTCACATATTTATGCCCGCCCAAAAGTTTAATTTAAGTTCCTGCAATTGATTATCATGACATACTCATGCTCAAACAGCAGAGTGCTGATGGAGGTACTTTAATTTAGAGTGGGGATGAAGAAGCAGAGAGAAACTGTGAGGAGGAACACTTTCTGTGGCATTCAGTGAGTGATGTTAGGCATTGTACATTTTAGCTTATTTTCCCAAGCCCTATATTATGATTCTGTTCATCATAATGCCTTTTGACCTGCTGCATTTACTCCATCATAATTATCCTTTAATACTCTTATAAATGAACTTTTAGCTTATCTTCTGTTAATTCTCAGAACAAGCAAAGCACACACGTAACAAACAAAGCCATCTAAATAAAGTGTTTAACCCTTGTGGTGGCTTTCCCTGATTTTTCAAAGGTGGGCAGTGTGTTTAAGAGGTAGGTGGCTTAATTACAGTTCCTGTCATAAGGTACAGAATGTGTGATGGCATTTCACTCCCTCTTCAAGGCAAGCCCCACTGAACAAGTCTCTGAAAAGAAGAAGTAATGAATTTAAAGCAAAACAAAACTAGCTGGCAGGAGTTACACAGATCAGCCTGGGACTTCTCCAGTGTTGGGCAGCTCCCTAAGCTGAATGGCACACAGGACCTGAGATGAGCTACTTAGAAAGAGAAGGTGGAGGTGACTGGCCTCAAGCTCCTGAGAGGTTTTGATTTAATTTCCAGCTTATCCATGAGTTCTCAGTGATCTCTTGGACAACTGGCTCTCTAGGACAAGGAGGACACGGAGACAAGTCTGTGCTGTGTTCCTGTGCATTGGAACAGAGAGGGTTTATTCACAATACTGCCACAGTACTAAACACTATAACATCTCCCACCTGGCTTCTCCTCCATGCTCAAGCCATGGAGGGAAATGGGAATGCACCAGCTTGTTCCATCTCTGTGTTGCAGAATTTGGCACACGATGACATCTCAGCAACGGTCTCCACAAAGGTTTCTATACACACAAACATTTCAGCAGTACAAAATCTGGACAGCACACGACCAACACTGGTTTGCAGCTGTAGCTGGGTGCAGGCAAGACCTGACTGGAGACATCATCTGCCAGCAAAATTCTTCTTGCCTTTCATAACCCAGTAGGGACAAGACTCTCCAATATTCCCAGTGCCTTGGACACCTGCCACTTACCCAGCAGGTCAAACTCCCACAAACTCCTCTGCAGATGGCAAAACTGCAACCCCTCTCTGCTGTGACCTGATTTCCCTGCTCCACCTTGTGAGGAGCGTGAGAGCTGGCTCTGGTCAGCTCCTGCCTCCCAAGGCAGAGGGCAGGCACCTGGACACTCACCCCTGGTACAGCCCTGCTGCCTGTGCATTCCCAGACATCCCAGATGAGGACAAGATCAGTGAAGCATCTGTGGCACAAGAAGGGGTGACACAGCGATGCAATCACAGCTCCTCTTGCAGTTCTCACTCCAGTCTCTGCGCTGTGGTTGTTCATTATTGACATGACAAGCAAAGCAAGAGAAGGTCCCTTTCTTGGAGAGTTTGCTAACCTGGACATGGAAGGGCAGGGAAACTAAGCATTACTTTCCCCACAGGAGCTGAGATCCAATACAGGCTGTGGCTGCCTGGGGCTCAGACTTTAGGTGTCTACATGCAACCCTGGAAACCTTAAACACCTTCTGAGCAGCTGGTCAGTGGTAAGGCCAAGGAGCTGCACATTTTACCAGGACACATGGCAACGAGGTCCTGCAGGCAGAGGAAGGAACAGAAATGGATGGATGCTTCAACCACCAGGCTGTTGTCCTGAAATGACTCCACATACAGCAGGGACTCATCTGCTTGCAGCGTTTCCTTCCCCACGCACATCCTGCATCTGCCTGTTCCGAAAACAAACTGCTTTCACTTTCCAGCAGTCCATCAGACAGTATCTCACCTGACTAATGCAGAGGTGGGTAAAGGATAAATCAGTAGAAAATTCTGAAGATTTTTTTTTACAGACTAGGTAAACTGCAACTTGCCAGAGTAACTCAGATTTTCATGGAAATTGAGTGATATTCAGCGAAAAGCTACTGGCACGCATAATGAGAAAATACCTAATTCTCCCAAAGAAGGTTTTATGCCCATAAGTGCATCGACAATAACCTGGAAGGGTTAGATTACAGCTAGTAATGTCATGCAGACCTCTAGAGGAGATTAACTCAGGAGTTTTGTTATTAAAGGTGTATCATTCATGAGCCTAACTCCACTACAGTGGTAGACACTAAACTGTACTAAAAGAGGTTAACAGCCCTCAGCGGTTCCACGAGACAACTTGTACCTGTTGGTGCATATTCCAATTAAAAAAAAAGAAATCTTGAGAAATGACAAATGAAACCATCATCCTGTTTGGTCCCCAGCCCATCTTATTTGCTCTGTAATATTATTTGTCCTCACAAAATCCTGTTACAGTCTTTTCCCTTGTTTTGCCAGCAAGATGAGGATTCTTTCAGTCACGGGGCTGGATCCTCAGCTGCTGTGGACTGACCCAGCTTTCCCAGCAAATGGGACTATGTTGACTTATATCAGCTGGGAATCTGTTTGCTCTCCTGCTTCACATGGAATGGACTCACAAAGATTATCAGTTAGCTTTAAGACTATCATGTTTTTATTGTAAAGAAATCACTCTAAAAGCATTTTTCTCTATCCAGTTTTTAAGAATCCAATCCTCTGCCATAGCTTAAGGACAAACAATTTCATGATTACCACCAGCGGAGCCAAGGCCAACTTGACAAAATTTTATTTATTTCCTGATAACATAATCCATATCCCACTGAATTGCCATGTGAAATATACTCCTGTGTAATACCAAAGTGTTAATGGCACAGAGTAAAACCACAAGCTGGTTTGAAATGCAGAGATTTTGAAGGAAAAGATATGAAATCACATAATGCAGCTCCATAATCGTTTGACAATAAATGATCCTTTTATCCGATTATTATTTCAGTTGCATGCCTTTAATAAAATGCTGCAGTCACCCACTCCCCAAAGCATTTGGACCACAGCTATGATCGAAGAGCAGTGGCCTGTAGCAGGAAACTGCACCCTAATCCTTTTTTACCTCATGCACTGCCCAAGCTCCTCAAATCTCTGAACCATCAGGGGGTGAGGCTTAGGATCACAGGCACCATTTCTTTATGCTGCAGCAGCTCCAGGGAAATCACCACACTAATGGGTACCAACCAGGAGGCAGGAATTGGCAAGGACAGACACTGAAATAAAAAGACAGCCCTGAAATAGACCGTGACTAATAGAATCAAAGAAAGTAAGAAAGAAGTTCCTACTTTTACCAAGAGCAAACTTATCTCCTCTTTGTTAGCTGGCCTTTCCACGAGATGCTGATTGTTGAGCTGCCATTCACAGTTCAGAACAGTTTTCTTTAAGCCAATAAACTTCTGTAGTTTCAAACAAGGAAAGAAGCAGTGGTCACATCTTTTGGAGAAAGCTGCAGGTGACTACCTGCTCCTTTCCTTTACAAGGAGGAAAAGTGGGTAACCCAATGTGTAAAGAATTTGAGACAGCTAACACAGCATCAGGAAGTCCTGCTTTTTATGGTTTCAGAACAGACAAATGACCCTTTTCCATGAGATTGTAAGTTGGCTCAAAGATTGCAAACATGCTGTTAAAATACTACTACAGCTTCTCAAAGGAATTTTATTTCATTCTGGTTTAAATAGAAATGAGCGTAATACAAAATTGGCTGTGCCCATATTGGCAAGTTTTCAATCCATTTGACTGCTAAATCCTCAAATCAACATCAGCCTTTTCTCAGCCCAGAGGAGTTTGGTCAACCACTGAGCTGTAAAGAAACATTAAATGTTACAGATTTTCCATCCCATTTGCAAAGGTGATAAATCAACACTAAATAGCACAGGTCAGATGTGCAAGCAAATTGAACCACTTGCAGAAATAGATTTTTACTTTCAAAAAAACACATCTACCTCTCCATGGAAAAGATGGTGACTGGAGACAGTCCTTTGGGATGGCACCTAAAATAGCTAAGAAAATGTTGAATAAAATGCCTTCATTGGAAAACATTGTCTCTCAGAAGCAAGATGAATTTGGGTAAAAAAAAAGAAGGGGCATATCTTTTTCAGCATGGATTCCCCAATTTTTTTTGCAACATCCAAAACAATGTGCTGTTCTTAACTGTGCCAACTATGAACTTGACTGTCCATACACAGTGTCATGTGCACATGGGGTAGAGTGACACTATTCATCCTCAGAAAAGACATTGTCAGAACCTACAGCATAAAGATATGAGGCAGACAGGGATTTCCTTTTATTATTTTTATTTTTGTGGGGCACTGCTGTTATGTGGCCTCTGGTGACTTGAAGTTAAAAACTTTAATGCCACAGAGTACCTACCACATCAGCTTCTGAGATTTCCCCGAAGAAAAGCAGATGTCCATGCAGGACATTCACATTGATCACCTGATCCCAACTTGCTTCTCTATAACTTTTCTCACCCTTGGCAGTAGCCACTGGATCACCAAGGCTCTGGATATCTGGCAGGAATGAAGTGGTCCAAAAGGTGATCACATAGCAGCACCTGAATACAATTGTATTAGAACCTGCAAACTGAGCTAAAACCCAGTTCAGGACAGTGAGAGGATGGTGGAGAAACATCAGCATGTTCAAAGCTGGGCAGCAGAACCCTTAGACACCTGCACAAATGAACAAAGCTGGTGAGAGCAGGCACAGATTTAATTGGAGTGTCTGACCAAAATGCCCACGTATGTCAGATACAGTCACCCCTCACCTATAGTGTCCTTCTGCTGATTGGGTTGCAGGGATCTGCAGTTTGGGTTTTTGAACTGCAGAACTAAATGTGGTGTGAACACTGAGAAGGACTGTCCATTCAGTCAGATTCCTTTCCTTCCAATGTCACTCTCCACCAGCTCCAGCAAATTCAGACCAGAATAAAACTAATGCCACTAAACCAGTGAGGATATATTGGTAGCTCTGCTGTTTATTTGGCTGCTAAAATCCCACTGTGGGACTTCTCCTGAAAAGAAGGAGCAGCTCAGTTACAGGACTGGGGCCACCTCTCCAAGCACAGAGAAATTGCACCAGGAATGGCAGTACAAGCTGACAGCTGTCATGTGTTCTCTTTAACAAAAAAAAAAAAAAAAAAAAAGCTATGAAATGAGCAAAAAACTTTGCACAACCCACTACACCAGCAATGTGAAAAACGCCAATCACTTGTTTTTAAAATTTTAAAAGTTTAATAGTAGCAAAATGATTATTAAAAATAGTAATACAATTAGAGTAATAATAATTTGGACAAATTGAATTAGGACAATATGAGACAATAAATACAAAGAGTTACAGACGTCCGGGTACCTTTTTCAGGGCAGCACGAGCCTGAAAAAGGACCCACGTTAACAGAGGATTAACCCTTAAAAGCAACAGCCTGTTGCATATTCATACATAATGCATAAATTCCGTTCAAACACAGGATTCTGTCTGGTCAGTGTCAGCTTCTTCCTCCGAATCCTAACAGTGCCTTCGAGGCAAGAAGAAGTTGGTTTCTTCTGATAATGGAGCAATAAATTCTTTTTCTGTGAAAGATTGAGGTGTCCTGGGGCTGCTATCTCACTGTGAGTCCTTTCTTTAAAAAAAGTATCCTACATAGCATAGTTTCTATTTTAACATTTTTTTATAACCTAAAACTATATTTAACACAGTACTTAAGAGAATTAATACAGCATTACTTTCTAACACAACACATATAATATTCATTTGAATACTTGCGAAAAGCCGATCATCAAATACATGCATTTTTCCCAAGCATCAACCCAGAGAATTAGAAACACGAAGTGGCAACACCCCGCAGAATCCCCCTTTTCCTGCTGAGGGACTCCACCCTCTCTGCCTGTCCTCGCCGAGGAAGAGGCTGGTGGGGAGAAAGTCGTTCATCCAAATTACCTTTTTTTTTTTATTTATTCATGGGCCTTCCTTAACAGCAATGATAAGAATAACAAATCCTGTGGGAGCAATGTAACTAATTCATGCGCGGACGTGCAAATGGGCAATTTGCAAACTAATTGCTCCTGCACAATGCTCTGTGCAGACAGGTTGTCCAAACACTGGCTCTGCGGCACTATTCGCCTGGTAAGAGGCGGTTGAAATACTTTCTGGGCAGACAATGGGCTTGCTCAAGTGTGCAACTATTTCGGAGGGAAGCTATCCCGCCCACCCTGTGTGGCGAAGGTTTGTTCTGCCTCCGTCCAGCTGCCGCGTTGTGCCAGGAAAATACAGGGGCCATGTGCGGGACAAAACAGTTTTTTGCCTTATTGCCTCTGCCAGCTTGGGAGGACGCAGGGAGTATCAGCAGCATATGGACCCCGGGGGATTTCGGCAATTTAACAAACATTATATGCTCCATAACAAAACAACAATATTTTGGTACTTAGATCGACCAAATAACTAAATGAGACTCCCTAGACGGTGAGGGCTGGTATGCTAATTGGCTCGCCTTGTGGATTTTCTCTATGTGGCCCCCCAAGAAACAGATTGGCCCATTTTTCAGGCAACTGATTGTTAATTGGAGTAATGAATAGCAGGCTGGAGGGTCCATCACTTGGCTTGGTAAATTCAAACCCCTGTTATTCATGAGGATAAGCGAGTGGTTTTCATGGGTGGTGGGCAAACGGCTGGCCCCAGATCAACTCCAATGCGTTTCCCTTTACTCCAGGAGCACAAGGGGAAATTTAGCACTTGATTCCACCATCCCTCGGGGCTGAATTGTCCCCAGGAAGGGCTGGCCCCTCTGGCTGCAGAAGGCCAGCCAGTGCATTTACTGAGCAGGTTTCTGCTGAGCTCCTCTGGCAGTGGTCCCTAACACAAGCAAGCTCTGCTGCTTCTGGGAAAGTCCTCGGTTTGGCTGTGCTCTGCTTCCCTGGTAGCTCTGATGTGACCCAGACCTCAAGCCCACACCAGCAGGGATGAAGGCCTTGTTTCCCACCCTACCCTCTCCAGTGTCTGGCTTTGGTTACAAACAGAGTGTGGAAATGATGAGCTCTCTCTGTTCTCACAAACTTTGCTGTAAGCCAGCCTCTCCCATCTCCCTGGGGCTGAGCAGTCCCCTCCAGGCCAGCTCTGTGGTTGCACACAGGACACCTGCCTGCTCTGCTGGGCCATCTTCCCTGCCACTGCTTTCTGAAGCAGGGCTCAGCAGGCAGACTGCCTGAAAACCAGCCATTCACCAAAAACAATGCTGTGAATATTTCAGAAATGGGTCCCTCTAGGGCATTTCAACTACTATTTCACTACTGATGAGATTTACAATTTGTTAGCTGAACCAAAAAATATCTTTTACAAATTTACAGAGATATGCAACTAAAATATTTTAACTTGTTAAAGCATCACCTTTCCAGACAACTGTGGTTATACACTCTACTAAAAAGTAGAGATTGTTTCAGTTATTCATTTTCCAAAAAATGCACAGTTTCTGCTTCATGTTGAGCCTGAAGGTGGCTCAAACCAGCACACAGGTGACTGACATCAAAGTCTTTTCCTTCTGGAAAGAAATGGAAATCTTGCAGCATCATTTTTCTGCATCACAGTATCAAAGTAACTGAGCTCATCAGGGAGACTGAGATAACATTTTGCAAGAAGAGACTTATTTTGATAAGTTATGATAGAAGACAGATAGGTTGTTACTTTAGGACATGAAATAACATGACACGGACATGCCGCTCTTTTTAAGGTAAAAGGGACTTTGTAATTTTTGAATCTAACATTTATAAATTTCCAAAAGTGACAGTGGATTGGAGGGTGAAAGTGCCAGCTCTCCAATGACACTGGACAAACTAACAGTTCATTAAATTTATTTTCTTTCATAAAAGAATGCAAAACAATAAGTTATTTACATAAAGTGTGTGAGTAAATTTGTTATAAGAATGTAAACATCAGAAGGCTTAGAAAATCTTAAAAAAACAGGGCAACAATAGGTGACACTATTTACTGAGAAAACAAATGTAGCACAATGAACTGCACTTTATATTCAAAAGCAATCAATGGATTTTGGTGTCTGCATTTCTGAGTGGACAGGGTGGGTGCTCCTAAAAGTGCAGTAAACATTTCCAATGTTTACTTCTCTGAGCATCATCACTGCTGCTTTAGTGAATTTATCACTGGAGCACTGGAAAATACATGCATTTACAGGAACTGAACTACTGAAAATTAGTTTGATTCTTCAAGGAAGCTTAGAAATACTGGAGAGCAGTCCTGCAGCTCCTGAAGCATGGATGATTGAAGGGGCTATCACTAATATTTATTTGTCAGTAGTTGGTGCAAGACATGGAAAAACTAACAGAGAATAGGTGTACAATGATTATTTCACATACAGAACTTTAGACACCTCCTAACAAATGACAGGTACATATCTTTCTAGAGCAAAAAGCAACTTTTAGGATCATTGTCCCTTATGAGATTCTAAGCATCTATTGTTAATATACAATGCAATTCCAAATGGAGGACTGAGACAAGTAAACTCATCCTCAAGGGGCAGTGGGACAGCCAAGCACCCCCAAAAATGTCTCAAGGCAGGAGACTCACCTTCAAAATTGTTTTTTAGGACACAAGAAGCAACACTCAACGAAGAAGAAAATGGATTATATACATAGGAGAGAATTGGCAGCCAGCTGTATTTCCCTATTTCGATTTCTACACGTATCAAGCAATGGAATATTATGAATATTAAGGAAAGACAGACACTTTCAGTTTTCTGTTTTTCATAATGACTTTAAATTGCTTCTGACATGCTTTACATAATAGTCATTGAAAATATCACAAGACTCACACAGAAAATTCATCATGAAACTAAACAGTGTGAAAACAAGTAATCATCTGAAGATGCAAATCATTTCCAAAATCCCAGGACTAGTGTCTGTAGTCATAATATAACTGGCAGCTGAATAATAAGGGAGGCTTTTCCCAGAGATCTTTAGTGACAGCATGAGAAGTGAAGGTCCCAAACTAGAACATGGCAAGTTCCTGTTAGGTATCACACAACATATTTCACACTATGGGTGGCTTAGTCCTGGGACAGGGCCCCAGGAGTCTCCATCCTTGGAGGTACTCAGCTGGACAAGGCTTTGAGCAACCCAATCAAACATGAAATATGGCCCTCTTTGGAGCATGGGAACCTTAAGAAGTCAACTCAAAGCTAAATTATTCTAGGTTTCAAATATCATGTTCAAAAAGTTTTGTTTTGTTTTGTTTTTTTAAATCAGAGCATTTTTATCAAAAGCTGAACCTTAGCATAATACATAAGCCAGTAATAGCTTTTAAAAGCTCTGTAGAAGAGGTTGGGATCAATCTTCTGCAGAGGAAGCAGAATGATAAGGAAAGAAATTACTTCCTTCTCCCTCAGAATATTCACAATTGACTCCAAGATTATGACAAGATCATTAAAATCTTTTTGTTCAAGCCATGTCTATTCCAACAGACAGACCTGTGCCACTCAACAACCACCCTACCAAATTAATAATAAGTATATTTCAACAAACACTTTGCCCACCAACCCACTGGTAAAACATATATTTTTGACTGCCTGGAAATTCATCCCCAACATGAAACACGAGTTTCTGAAATTGCAAACAGTTAAAAATGGCAGCAATTTATTTTCACTTTTTTCATCCTCCCCACCTAATTTTTTCCTCCAAAACCAGCTCCTTGCAGTCAGTGCTATGTGACAGCCCACAGATGGGTGCATTTATGGTGAATTTGGAGAAGTTAAAACCACAGTGATAGCAGACACAAAACAAAAATCTGGGGAATTCTCCTTAATTAGATTACACTCAGCGCACCCTGTCTGTCTGAATGAGGACACGGCAGTGGAAACCGCCTGACAGCGTCGCTAACACAAGCGAGGGGGTCTGTGGCAGCAGACATCTGCTTGAAAACCCTGATCCAAATCTGCCCCTAGAGGCAAATCAGCCAGGCTTCGGATGTCGGTCTGAAACGTTAAAAGCAAAATTCATCCTCGCTGGGAGCAGGTGCAGTTGCACTAAACTCACCACATTTCAACGGCACCCTGGGTTTCAATCAGCTCCAGCAGCCTGCAAGTGAGGCACAAGCCCAAGGAGAAATGGACCCATTCATTATAAAACACTCAGCTGTCAGCAAGGTGTAGTAATGCTGCTTCCCAGCCTAGAAAGGTCTCCAAAAAGTGACCAAAGTGCAAAGCACACTCAGCCCCTACCCACTGCCCTACAAATCAAGGGCTTGAAAATTTTGCTGTGTTGTGTTTTCTCCCTCATTAATAATCTTCTTGCATACAGACCTGTTGGAGTATCTTGCATACATCCCCTTACTTAGAAAAGCAATAAAAACAATTTTCCTTTTTTTTCCCCTCTGAAAGCAGAATCTATTCAAGGCTTATTACCACAGTCCATAGTGCATGTCAAATATGGAGAGGCCAAGGAGGAAAATCTGGCAATGATCCTCCTGTACATCATTTCAGACAGCAGGCACACACCTCAGAATAAATAACTAACTGCTAAGCCATCCCCATTCATGTTTATAATTAGTGCAATCTATTTAACAAACAGACGCATAATATAGGTCAATTATGTAGGTCATGATAAATTTATGAGGAACTTCAGCCTGTAGGGCACCAAAAAGACCACGTTGAGGCAGCATTTCCAAAGTTACAGTTCATTTCTGCACATGGTTTGTGAGCAGCAGTAAGGAACAGCAGAGACCTCCTCCTCAGTTTTTCTGGTTTGTGGCACTATAGCCACAACCATCAAGGAAAACATCAGCAGCATCCCCTGGGAGACACCCCCTATGATACAAGCACAGAACTGCCCCTCCAAAATATTGGACCAGTTACTACTTTCAGCCAAAATTGCCAGAAGCATAAATGTCTCAAAGGTATTTCATTTCTATGACTATGTCAAAAACTGATGGGTATCCAGAGAGGAGGTAGAGAAATATGTTATTTATGCTTCCTCCATAGGAAAGGAAACGGTAACTCAGCATTTGTCTGGTATGTTTGATCATGACCCTCTTGGCCAGGGACAGATGCAGCTGCAGAGAAGTTGCAGTACATGCCAAGTCCTGCCTTGCTAGGAGTTTTGGGAAGGAATGATGAAAGAACCACAGTGGAGGGCATCAGAGAGCAGCAGGTGCTGTGTGGGGTTTCAGGTAGGTGACAGCACCTCAGAACTACCTGTCCTTCTCTGGAGGATGGGGAGGATGTGGTGATAGATGGCCACAGAAAAAGCTACACATGAAAGGTTTGCAGCAAGAAGACAAATTTAATGTTCAGGGTTCAATGAGCATCACACTTTTCTGCTACAGGTCAGCACGAGGATAATTTGTCCTTTGAGATGAAGGGAGAAGATGGAACCTGAATGGAAATTTGAGCTACGTGTTTAGTTGTTGTTCCTTCTCCTTAGTATTTCCAAGTACTGCAGGAGACCAACTCTCTTGCTGGGTACACATCAGCTGGTTGAACACCCCTGTGCCTCTCTGAGGATGTAGGGACATGGATCATTCAGTGGGATTTGGCTTGCACAACCTGCCAACCACATGCAGTTCATGGGCACACTGTGCCAAAAACACTGACCTTGTACTTACAGTACAGCATAATCTTGTTACTGTTCACAAGAGTCGTGACCAAATTGGTGAGACAACCTTTTAATTATACAGATTCTTCTATCTATACAATTTGTCTTTCATCCCTGTTTATTAATTCTCATTCAGACTTCCAAAACAATTATTCTTATAACATGGGAGTGACAGAGATAATATCCCAAATGGTTCCCAAACTCCTTCCCAATAATCTGCATTCTACCTCAGGTTTGATATATATAATACACCAAGCTATGAATCTAAATGTACAAGTATAAAGAATGTGTACAAAATGTAGATATCATACTTAAAAATTTGTTACAAATCTCAGACTGTGTGGCTTAATTCTAACAATGACCACAGTACTGTGTGTGACACAGTTTCAGGAATGGTTCCAAAACTGTTTAAATCACCTACACTTCATCCCAGGTCCACAGCTGAGGGAAAAGGGTTTCCACAAATAGCCTGAGAATTGTTCCCATGCACATAAGTAATGTTTCTCACAGGAGGATGGAAAAAAAAAACCCTCAGTATTACATTCCCATTTTTTTTGGAATCTCTAATCCTAACTGCAGCACTCTTTATGAACATATATGCAAGATATTTCAATTTCAACTAAGAGAAATAAATACTGTACTATTTTGCCCCTGTCCCTGGGGAAATGGCGTTCCTGACAAAATGCTGCTCTCTGCTGGCCTTGACCTGCTTTTCCTCAAGGGCCTCACCTCCCGAGATCTGCCTTCCCTCGTGAAAAGGGAAAAAAACCCCTCTTTTGCTGACCTAGCAATCGGTGACAGGACCATTTCTTTATTTAGGATTGAAAAAAAAAATATTTTGCTAAGGAAAACGATACTGGTATCACTGGAATCTTCTGTCTTGAAGGAAAAAAAGGCAAGTAGTCCTTCACCCTGAGTAATAACCCTCCAGAAGTATTCCTGTTTTCTTGCAACCTGGAAGAAGAAACAGGCTGTTGATGTAGCAGGCTCTCTGTTGTGATGAGTTCAGATGACTGTGTGTTTCTAAACAGAAAGGCCTCAAGTCCTGCTCTAGGTTTCAGGAAACTTGCTTCTGGGTGGGTTTTCACAGCAGCCCAAAATCCCAGTGACACCCACAGAATTTGAGATGGGCCTCCCTAGTCTTTTACTTTGAAGGACAACTCCAAACCTGAGTAGCTCCCTAGCCCAAAACTTGTAGTATCTTTACTTTCTATCCCCATTTTTTTGCTGTTTACCAAAAGACCACCACTCAGAACAAAGCTAACTGAAAACCAGCTTATTTGCATTGAATTTACCTTCACACTGCCACTAGATATCACTGAGCTACACCTGCCATGAACCATTAAAAAAAGAACCATAAAAAATCGTTTATAATCTGTCAACATTTTATATTTTGGGGCAGAACAAGGTGATGATGCCATGCTACAGACACACCAAGACCAGCGACCATGCCCAGCTGTGACTGTGATCATCCTCCCCTCAGTCTGGGAGATAAAGGGCATTCACCCAGCAGTCAAGCCTCATCTTTCCTGAGGTTCTCCTGTCTGTCTTCTCCCTGATGGGTTTGCAGCTCCTGAGATGCTGTGACTGGCAGGAATGCCACAACAGCAATCTTGGGACTGACACCTATGGGAATTAGCAGAGCATTCTCAGATGTCTTTTTTTCTCCAGCAGCTGGCAGACTCATGTTTCTGTGGTGAAACCACACCAGCAGGGTCTTGCTTATAAACCACCAGAGAAACTTAACATAGATTCTGTTGCAATCACATCATGGAAGAGCCACAAATCTTTAAAAAAAAAAATTAATTCTTTGTACATGAGGTATGGAGAAAGGTACGAAGCAACTACTCAAGGGCATCCTTTGCTCACATCTACCCACACTCCCTGCCTCAGACCCAGCCCAAACTTGCAGGACAAGAGCTCCTGGGAGGGCTGGTTCTCACTGGGGTGCAGAGGATGCCCAGCAGCCCTGCCAGCCATCTCCTGGTGGCATTATCCCTGGGCCATGGGGCCTCTGCCACCATCCACAGAGGCCTCACTCTGCTCTGTCCCCCCTCACCTTGAGCACCAATTCTGTTACTGTCCACAAAAATCAGATTTATCACCCAGTGACAAGCCAACAGTTACACACTGAGGACACACACCTGATTATTTGTTTCAGAGGTGCACAAGTGCAGATGATTGGTGGTGTTCTACAAACCAAGGATGCCCCTCAGGAATTTCCAGGCTGGGAATATTTCTCTGTCTGCTCTGGGGTGCCCTGACCCCCAGGGGAGCACTGACTTTGACCCTCATTCATGGAGAAAGTTTCCTAGACTTCAAGATAGACTGGAATCCACAAAAGTGTGAAATAGATTATAGAGAGCAGTGTGGGTATATCACTTGGGTGAGGAATTTAGGTCTTGGGGTTTTTAGTATGTTGTGGATGGAAGCAAGATGGAGGGCACAGGGTGTCATCCTGGGTTTCTTCTTCATGATTCTTCTTCCTTCTTCTTCATGGGCTTGGGTGATGTTTTGTAATTGGGCAGAAAAGTCCTCATTGTGGGCCTCCAAGGATCAGTTATTGGGTTAAAAGGGAAAATAATCCAGATGTCAGCTCTTAATTGGATAGTTTAGTCTTAAAAGACCTTGGAACAAGAGATTGTTTGCCATTTTGTGCCTTGCTAACGAAAAGCTGCCGAACTCATGGTTGTGAGACTGTTTTACTGATAATAAATAATAAACACCTGAGTCTGAACATGAACTACTGTCTCCAGTGCCTTCAATCCAGACCCAGAGAAACCAATACCAGGCCATTATTTATACACAGATATTTAGTACTAGTAACCTCCCCAAGTACATGTTTAGGGCAACCCAAAATTTTACTGTATTCCATATCTTTCTGTGCCCCCCAAATTGTTATTGTGTCTAAGACCCTGCAACCAGAGAAGAGAATCAAGGTGGGAAGTGCCACGGGCCCTTTTAAAGTCTTTGTTCATGAGGGGTTAGTGAGATTTAGCAATTCTGTTTCCAGTGGTTATTTACTGGTTTGTTTGGGTCTTTTTTTTTTATTTTTGCCTGTTCTGTTTCACTTGTTGGTAAACTCATTTTTTTTTCACTTACATCTATTTGTATTCATTCCTTATTGGTGGAAGAGCATCAACTAAAACTAAAGGGAGATAACTCATTTAGAGCATCCACCTCTTAAATTGTCTTAAACTAAGGCAGTACTGCCCCTTTATTAGGACTGGTTAGTAATAATCATACAAACTATGTGACCTACATAATTTCCATACATGCTCAGGGGAAGGGTTTTCACCTGGCCAACATTTTTGACCCACAGGCATGCTTTTTTAGTACTATGTGAAAAATGTGTGTTTTATTATTGGCTTTTTGCAAATATTAAAATGAATATTATGTGTTGTCAGAAAGTAATGCTGCATTAATTTTCTTAAGTAGTGTGTTAAATATAGTTTTAAGTTATAACAAAATGTTAAAATAGAAACTATGCTATGTAAGATACTTTTTTTCTAAAAAAAGGATTTGCACTGAGATAGCAGTCACAAGACACTTAAATCTTTCAGAGAAAGAGAATTTATTGCTCCATTATCAGGAGAAACGAACTTCTTCTCGCTTTGCTTGGGCAGAACGACGTTGTTAAGATTATGAAGAAGTTGACAATTATGAAGAAGCTGACGATGACCAGACAGAATCCTGTATTTGAATAGAATTTATGCATCATGTATGAGATGTGTGAATATGCAACAGGCTGTTGTTTTTAGAGGTTAATCCTCTGTTAACATGTGTCCTTTTTTGGGCTTATGCTACCCAGAAAGAGGTACCTGGACCGTCCGTAACTCTTTGTTTCTGTTGTCTCATATTGTCCTAATTCATATTGTCCAAATTATTATTACTCTAATTGTATTACTATTTTTATAACCATTTCATTACTATTAAACTTTTAAAATTTTAAAAACAAGTGATTAGCGTTTCTCACAACTATAACGAACACATTTCACCTATAGGATAGGTGGACCTTGCGTGTTTCACCAAGTTGGCAATGGATACATCAACATCTTAATGATGTACCTCATCCTTAAAGCTTTTTAGCTCCACAGTGTCCTTGACCAAGTGACGTTAACTACTGTCACAGACATCTTTTATGAAAAATCCTTTCCATAGGATTTTTCCTCCTGAGAAGCTGAGAGGCCTCAGGAACAAGATGTAAACATTGATTATCTGCTGCTGTAGAATGCAACAGGTGGATCTTTGATTTGCCCATGTTGGTTGTTTCTATGTAATCGTCAATCACAGCCCAGCTGGCTCGGACAGAGTGTCTGAGCCACAAACCTTTGTTATCATTCCTTCTTATTCTATTCTTAGCTGGCCTTCTGATGAAATCCTTTCGTCTATTCTTTTAGTATAGTTTTAATGTAATATATAGCATAAAATAATAAATCAAGCCTTCTGAAACATGGGAGTCAGATCGTCGTCTCTTCCCTCAACCTAAGATCCCCGCGAACACGGTCACAAACTACCACCTGATTCGAGACACTCCTGACACATTCTACATTTTCCGACATTGTTTCTCCACACCTTTCTGACCTTGCGGCATTTCACCTTTTTTTATTTATTTCGTTTGTTTTTTTAAGGGCGTTTCCGCGGAGCCCTCGGCACCGAGGGGCTCGGCCGCTCGTGGGGCCGCCCCCTCACGGGGGCCGCGCGCCGGCCTCGCGCCTGCGCCGTGCGGGCGGGGCCGCCCGCGAGCCGGGCGGCGGCGGCGCCATGGCGGGGCCGGCGGGGGCGGCGTGAGTTTGGGAAGGAGGGAGGGACGGAAGAGGGAGCCGGGAGGAAGAAGGAAGTGCGGGCGGCGGGACAGTGGGACAGAGGGACAGAGGTCTGTGTGTCAGCGAGGGGCACCCCGCGGGGTGGGTTGGGCCGGGCTCCCGGCTGCATTCCCGGCTCCGGGGCGCCAGCGGGAAGCTTCTCCCTCGCAGCAAATCGTGGCGTCCCCTGACAAAGGCGGGGAAGGGACGGTCGCGGTTCTCTCCAGGCAAGCGGGGTTGGCGCTTCCAGGCTGCTGAGCCTCCTCATTTTCCAGCCTCTCTCGTGTCTCCTGGAAGGATCCGCCGGTCCCTGCTGCTTTTCTCCCCCTTGTGACATTTAGCTCTGCTGTGGCTGCAGCCGAGGCCTTCCCGGCACCGATCGCCCCACAGAGCCGCAGCGATTGGCATCTGCCTGCTGGTAGAAGCCAGGAAGATTTTTAATTTACCTGCAATTAATTTTTTTTTTTAACTGCAATTTGATTTTTTAATTTTCTTGCAATGCCGTCTTCCTGATTTCTGTGTCATGATAATCTACAGTTCCCTTTCCCTTAAGCTGATCCATTCTTTATGTGTATATGTGCCTGTGATTTTGTTTTCCTCCATTTTTAGGAAATGTTGTCTTACCTGTTTTTGGAAATACTCTGTAATCACTTTGATTTTAAGTTCCTCCCCTTCACACCTTCCTGAATTCTCATCAAGAGGTTACATATGTGTAAAAAACCTTGTTTAACTCACCTTCATCAATTGTTTTCCTTTCTCTTCATTACTCTGTCAAAAAAGGAAAAACTGTATGTAATTTTTCTCCCCATAAATTACCACTGAACTGCTTTTTAATCATCTGAATGATGCTGTGTGAGGGCTTGTAGATTTTGTGGGTTGTGCTTTGCTGTGGTTTCTTTCCTGGTGTTGGTGATTGGGGAGGAGGGCACTCAATTCCCTGGATCTTTGCATCTTGCCATTCAAAGTTGATTTTAAGTTGTCCTTGTCCAGTCTTCTGGGGCCTCCCTCACCATCCAGGAACTAACAAAGATAACTGCCCAGAGAAGCTGTGGAATATTCATCCTCAGAGGTTTTCAGAATGCTCTTGGATATGGAGGGTCCCTGCCGTGAGCAGGATGTTGGATGAGGTTCCCTCCCACCTTAGTCACTGTACATAGCTTCTCTGAACCCTCCTTATTTTGTGCCTTATTTGGCCTCTGTAGAAATGGGGGAAAAGCAGATTTGTGCTGCTCCATGCCTTAAAGTGAGCTGTGGGGCTGGAAGAGGTGCTGAAGGAGGTTGCTTTCCTTCTGTTCATTGGGAAAGTAGGGTCCAGTGTCGTGGGCATCATACTTTTAGATCCCTCTCTCAGGTTGGTGAAATAAAACAGATCCTTTCTCTTCTGTTGGATGTAGGAGTGATGTGGGAACCAGCTGTTCTGCATGAAGGACAAGGAACAGACCACTTGATAAAGGGAAGAAACAAAACATCCCATTAAATGGAAGCCATGAAGATATCAAAGCGCTTCTTCGCTTTTGGGATTTTGACATGCATAGCTGTTTATGTTGCATATGTAAAATGGCACTTGGGCTCCAAACCGTTTGTGGGAGCCACAGAAGGAGTTGCTGAAAGCAGAGGAGATAAACTGACCCATCAGGCAGTGACCACAGACCTCTCTGTCTTTTATGGAATTATGTTTGACGCGGGAAGCACGGGAACTCGCATCCATATATTTAAATTTGCTCAGCAGCCAAGAGGTATGTCCTGCTCATTGCATGACAGATTAAGTCTTCCATAAATTGTGGAGGAGATTATTGATGACAGTTTTCTAGGGTCTACTTGAATATACATGCTTCAGGTCTTTCCAGAGAGCCGTCAGGAGGTATGAAATGATTCAGTAATGTGTATTTGGATGAAATTATGAAAATGTTCAACAAGGAGAAAATGCTGTAATGTCAGAATATGAAGTAAATAGCAGCTGTACTTTTAGAGTACTGTCTTGAAGAAAGGCAGTTTTTCATCACACTGGTGGAAGAGACAATTATAAATTCAAACTGCCTAATTTCCCCAAAATTTTAGGTTGTTTGGTGTCTCCAGTTCCTGGCAGTGAGCTGCTTCTCTCTACAGTGTCTGGTTTAGTGCATCCTTGGCTTCAGTGTTGGGTTTAAACTGCAAAACAAAGCAAAAATTGCGAATAGTTCTATTAAAATTGCTGTATGTTGCATCAGGACTGCTTTGGAGAACTGAGACAAAGTGTACAAGAAAGCTCCAGCTTTCCTCTGCAGTACTAAGCTCCATTTTTTGTATGTTGTCAGCTCCCCTTTGTGAAACTCTTGAAGATCAGAGCCTGTGTGGGTGCTGTTAGTGGGTGATTTAAAGGCTGTGTTGAGGATTAGCAGTGTGGTGTATGGTGGGATTGGCCCCTTAGGTTAAACAACAGTCCATGGATTTCCTTCTTTCCCTGTATCTCCAAGTTTTTGCTTCTTCCTTGCCTGCTTCATTTGAAACACAATTTCAGAATGTATCAATGGAGTGTAAGTGTTGCCTGGACTGCTGGTTTATACAAGGTACTGCAGTTTTCCAAAGTACTGAAGTCTGCATCCCTCTGCTGCCATTGAAAATAGGAGAAAAGCTTCCATTAGGTTTCACTGGAATCAAGTTTAGCCAGAGCAGGGTAGGCTGAAACAAGAAGTCTTTTTTGCAGGTGCAGTTTGAAAAGCTGCACATGGCAGGTGTAAGGCCTCAAAGAGAGCTTGCACCCATCTGGTGACTGATGTGCATAGTGGACAGCAGCACCTGACAACCAGTCATGGCTTTAAAAGTGCTTTTCTCAGGTTCTAATTCCACATCCAGGGCTGTATTTAAAGGTCAGGTGGCTGATAATAGTTCATTAGACAGAGGCTTCAATTGACTTCTATTAGCACATAATAATGGAATTTTTTAATGGTTTTCTTTTTCTGCATGCAAATTTATTTGTACCATTACTTATTTTGGAATACTGCTTTTGAACAGAGACTCCCAGATTAACCCATGAGACGTTTAAAGCACTGAAACCAGGTCTGTCTGCATATGCTGATGATGTTGAAAAGGTAATTTCAGTTACTTCTTTCCTGTCTCCCTTACCTTCTGGTTTGCAGGGATTTAGGGACTCCTAAGAGCCAGATGTAGACCCAGCTCATAGTGTTTTACGAAAGCCTTTGCTTTTTGAGAATTTGTCATACTGCCTTTTGAGCTTTTTGTAGCCAAAAAAATTGTGGCAGAGTTCTGTTTCCCTGTTTGAAATAGTGACTTTGTTTTGGACCAGTTGCTCAGTATTTCCCATTATATCCACTAGGCTTTATGCTGGTGAGATAGTGAGTCCTGCACCTTCTCTTGACCCCTTTTGATATTAATTTGTCTCTGTTTGACATTTACAGTGAATCATAGCTCTGATCACCCTTTTGATCCTTCAAAAGAGTTTTTAGCATGTCTTTTATTCTTTCCTCACAGAGTGGCCAGGGAATAAAAGAGCTCCTGGAGGTGGCAAAGAAGGAGGTTCCTATGGAGCTGTGGAAGTTTACTCCTCTGGTCCTGAAAGCCACAGCTGGCCTACGGTTGCTGCCAGGAGAGAAAGCTCAGAAGTTGCTGGAAAAGGTATTATCTCTTGGCTTTCCATTTGCTTTCCAAAAAAACATGCTCCTGTTAAAAATGCAGCACCCTGGGACATTCCTGCAAGCTAGGGTGTCCATCTCCTGCCTTTCCCATGTTATCTATGATACCAATTCCAACAAAGCAAATGGGGTTCCCTTCCCTACCCATGTCCATCCCTTGTTAATGGCATTTCTGAGCAGTCTTCAAGCTTGAAAACCCCTCACATCCATCCCTGTTTCTGCACCAAACTGCAGGGCCAGCACATAAAGGCTGCTGCTTGTTGGACTCTTGAACTTCAAACAAAGTGGTGAGCAGCAGTCAGGATCTGGCCTAAGCAGAGGAGTAGTAGTGTAAAACTGGGGTTTTAAAAAGCTTGAAAAAGTATTTCTCTGAATGTAGCTTTTATTTGAACTACAGGTGAAAGAGATTTTTCAGGCCTCGCCCTTCTTTGTAAGGGACAATTGCGTGTCGATAATGAATGGAACTGATGAAGGTAAGCAACTTTAGGGAGACTCTTTCTGCAGTCCTGGAAATTCCTCTGCACTGTGACAAGTCCCTGCCTGCTCTAGTGGGAACCCATAAGCAGCAGGTTTGACAGAAGCAGAGTTTTTAAGCAGCCACAGGCAGTGCCTGCCAAAAAAAATCTTGTGTACTGTTTTCCAATTTGAAGTCCTGAGCTCTGTCCTGATCTTGAAAGCTCTTAGTGTTGAGGAGTTCCTGTAGGATCATCAGAAAGCCACTGTGCAGTCAGCACTTTTGGAGAAATTTCTGAATATCTGCTTGTTGAAATGGTCTTCAACAATTGGGTTACCCCACTCTGCTCTTGACAATGCTTATCAGAGCTTTCTGGATGTACTTGATGATCATAATGTTAATTATAACTCATCTAACAAGTGGGAATGTGAGTTCAATCTGAAAAAAAAATGTTATATAGGGAAGAAAATACATGCTGAAGTAAGTTCATGTTGATCCAAAAATGTTGAGGACAGAATGTCAAAATTTTAAGTAACTGAGTGTTGAAATGTGTTTTAATCTGCTCAGAAACCAAGCTTCAAAATAGCTGAAGCTGTTCATGAGTTTCTGTTCTTGCTGCTTAATGGAGGAAATATATTCTTTTTCTTTTGTTTTAAAATCAGTAATAGCAGTGATAGCCTGGGTTCAGCTAAGGATTGAAGTAGGCCATGCTCTCTGGCATGCCTTGAGTTTTAACCACATGAATAAATATTTGAATTTGTTAACATAAGGTCACTGGTTCACCTAATTTATGGGGACCAGTTTCTAAAACAAGAAGAGGACAAAAACAGCATAGCTCACAAAATTGCTTAGAGGAAAGCAGGCAAAATTAGAACACTGAAAGATGAAAATTCTTAGTATTCATAAAGATAAGTGGAGTGCCTGACATCAAACAAAAGCCAACCGTGGATGTTTTCCTAGAAAATGAACAATGTGAGTTTCAGTCATCTTTTTGTCTTTTAGCTAAGGACTGAAGCCTTTGTGACTTCCTGCCTAGGTTTTTGACCTGTGAAATACAGAGTTCTCCAGGCATTTCAT
Organism: Agelaius tricolor; assembly: GCF_023055355.1. Lineage (NCBI taxonomy): Eukaryota > Metazoa > Chordata > Aves > Passeriformes > Icteridae > Agelaius > Agelaius tricolor. Next base: position 5,941,962 of record NW_027269261.1, read on the forward strand.
GCATGGGGTTTCTCTCCCAAATATCACATAAGCTCTGATAGAGAAGGTCATTGTCTTTGTTCAAATAGCCTAATCTTGAGTTTGTCAGCCATTGACAGTTCTGGAAACCTTCTAATATGGCTTGACTTACTTGTTGCTGCTGTTAGATAAAATTAAATGTTATGATCTAAGCATGTGTCTTCTGAATCTTTTCCTTATTAGGTATTTCAGCCTGGATCACAATAAATTTTTTAACAGGTATGTGTACATGAGCATGTGTATAAAGATATGACCAATGCTGTGAAATTCCTGCTCTTTTCTGCCCCTGTGTGGAATTTGCTCATTCATTGGGGTGGAATGGGAGAAAGAAGGCTCTGAGAATAAGTCAGCAGTTTGCTTTTGGCTTGGCCTATTTAAGTCATTAGGATTTTGTCCATTTACTTGATGGAGTGAGGAGTTTAATCCTTTTTCCTAGATGTTTAATGTAGCTTTTCTTTCAGTTCCCTCTAGGGTACCAGAGCATTTTATTCCTTTTTAGAGCCTGCTGTGACTCGGGCTAAATTTTTTGTATGAGTATTCTAGATGTGCTTGGCAGCTGCAGAGAGTAAAAGAAAGTGCTGTGGTACTTCCTTACAGATTTATAACACAGAAATGCCACGGGTGTTTACACTGCTGAGTGAGAAAAGGGTAGCTGAAGAGTAGAGAGAAAACTGAGCTGAAGACCTCTCTGACAATACATAAAGCACTCTGCCATCCAAGTGCTCTGATCAGCACACAGCATGTGGGGCAGTGTGCTCTGGAGCTTTTTGTGCTCCCAGGAAATACCAGAAAGGTCAGGGATCTTCAAACATCAGCTATCATGAGGTAGACTCAGGTACTTGGCACAAATTGTCCTTGTCAGAAGGGTGCATTTGAAGGATCTAACTGAAAAGAACTAGATCTAAATGAGACCAGAGGTCTTGGCTGGCAGCAGGAAGAATTCCAAGAGAGCTGAGTCTCTCAGGCCAGCTCTTTTCACTCTGTCATCCCTTTGGCCATAGGAATCTGCAAAATATTGCCAAGGGATCAGGGAGAGGTGGCCAAGACAACCACATTCCTCTGTGTTACAAAGTGGTTACCAGAGCAGAGTTTGCAAAAGGTCTTTGCATCCAAAGTGTTTAGGAAAGCAATAACTAAAGCTGCTGTGATTAGGGCAGGAACAGCCAGTGAAGAAGTAAGAGACTCTTGTCACTTTAAGATTTTCAGGTCTGATAAAGCCAAAATCAGTGCCCAGTAGAAAACAGTGTAATTTAGTGCTGTGTGAAAGCTGAGAGTAGAGTTAGATTGTTCTCTTTCCTTACCACTGTACTTCTGGTTTTGTTCCTAGCCAGTTTTTTTCCCAGTGCCCACCATGGCTTTCTCTGTTCTGTCACACATTTCAGGCAGGCTAGATGACCCACAGAGGAGAAGTGTAGGGATGCTGGATTTGGGTGGTGGATCAACACAGATCACCTTCCTTCCACGTACCAAGGTAACGTGAGCATGCACACTGTTGGGAAATGCTGCTGCAGGAATCTGTAACTGCTCAGGTTTCTTTCCCTTGGAAACAGAGCAAGAGTTTTGTCAGTGTGACGTGAAGCCACACTTGTGACTTGGTCATATGTGCCTTTTTATAGTCAGCCCCAGAGGCATTCACAACTCTTTGCCCATCCTCTTCATCCAGCTCCATGGGTCAGTGGTGCTTGTGGTGAGTCTGCCAGGGCTGCTTTATCTCGTGGAGGACACCATGTTCTGAATGTCTGAATCCTTGACTTTCAGTTTGCACAGCTTATAACAAAGAGCACAAAAACCAAGGCTCTTAATGAATTCAAGTCCAGCATATGGCCTGCACTGGGGTTTAAGAACACAGTGAGGTGCCTTCTCAATCCTTGTTTCTGATTGTCCTGAGTTCACTCAGTTGCAAATGAATGCCATTTTAGCTTCCTGGCATATTTACAGCTGTTCTCTGAAGCTCTGTGGTTCTGTTATTGTAAGGCTCTGGCCTGAGCAGAGATAGCACTCATAGTAAAGCTGCACAAAAGCAGAGGGAGTGTCCCAGGCTGGGCTAATCAAGACATTGCACTGTTTCAGCAGAATGACAAGGGATGTGAAGGGTCCAGGATGTGGAAATTCTGGAGATAGAGAAGGAGTTAAGATATGAGCAGCACTGTGGCCAGAGCTTTGCTCCCCACAAACACCCTACTGAGCTGATGCACTTGGGGAACAGGCTACCCTTTCATTCCTTCAGACCACAGGCTGATCCTTGCTCTGTTCCTTGGCAAGCACAAGGATGTGCTTTTCCTCTGGCTTGTGCAAGTTCACAGATGAATTCACTGGAGTAGGAAGTTAATGCGTGCCTGGCCTGCCTATTAGTTTGCACACAGTTCCTGTAGTAGGGATCATGTGAAGAGGCAGTTGCTGGAGCTCTGGACAAAAGCAGTTAAGAGCTGGAGTAAGGATTCCTTTTTAATGAAAGTAACTGTTTTATACAGCATATTGGTGTGGACACAAATATAACCAGTTTGAACCCTGTCATGTGAAGACACTCTTAGCTCCAGGTTTTGTGGCTGTCTTGTGCATCAGCAGTCAAATTGAAATCCTTGCAAATTCATCATTTCTCTCTGAATCATGCTAGGATTGTTTCACTTTTTTCCTAATGTGTTGGAAGATTACCTTGTTGATGTTTGCTGCTGGCTGGTAAACAACTAGAAACCTGCCAGTGACATCTTTTTCTCCCTCCAGGCAACTCTCCAGACATCACCATCTGGCCACACAACTTCATTTCAGATGTTTAACCACACCTACAAACTGTATTCATACAGGTTAGTTGTGGAAAAGAGGGCACAGTGCTCAGATGGAAGCTTTCTGTGAAGCCAGGGAGACTGAGGTGTTTTTCTGGAGTGGGGTCCTTGCAAATGAATACCATGAAGAAGCAGAGAAACTTGAGCCATGTGATTTTGGTGGATTAACCTTGGCTGCCCACCATGTGCCCACCAAGTCCTTCTATCACTTCCATTCTATTAACAGGACAGGGGAAGAAAATAGGACAAAAAGTTCATGGGTGAAGATAGCCAGGGAGGTCACCAGTTATTGTCATGGGTGAAACAGAGTTGACTTTAGTCTAATTTTTTAGTATTTAATTTATTGCCAATTAAACAGTAAGATAATGAGAAATAAGAACAAAATCAAAGATGCTTTCCCTCCACCTCTCCCTCCTTCCCAGGCTCAGCTTCACTTCCAACTTTTATACCTTCTGACCACTGAGCAGCACAGGAAGATGGAGAATGGGGGTTGCAGTCAGTTCATAATGCTTTGTCTCTGTTATTTCTTCTTCCTCACTGTCTTCTCTGCTCCCAGTGTTTTGGGCCAGCAGCTTCCTCCCACCCCTGTTTGCCGTGGGGTGTGGTTGGGCTCAGAAAATCAGTTCTATATGTAAGTGTCTGTGCTGCCTTTGAGGAGGGTAGGAGCACCCAGTGAGGTACTAGGGGTGGAGTTAGAGAAATGCCATTGCCAGTTCTCCAAGAACCAGATTACAACTGACAGCTATTGCCTGAGCTTTTTCAAAGATAAATTATCCTTCTGGATAAGGTAATATGAGAACAGGCTGTCACACTGTTCCACTCATGTGCATGAGCTGCTGACTTGAGCCACTTTAATTACCATGGCTGTCAAGAGGAGACTGGCATGTCCCAGCTAGGTTGTCAGTGGAGTATCAGAGGAAGGAAGGATGTCTGTTGCTCACAGAGGCTTTTCTCCCTTTGCAGTTACCTGGGACTTGGGCTGATGTCAGCAAGGCTTGCCATTTTGGGAGGAGTTGAGGGAAAACCCTGTAAGTTATGGGCAGTCTTCAGATCCTGGTTCTGAGCTCAGGGTGTGTAGTCCTGTGGTGGGGGGAGGAGCTGTGTATCCCCTTCCCACTGGGCTTGAGGTTCCTGAGTGGCATGTGGGCTCCTGTCACCATGGCTGGGTGCATTTGAGATGAATGCAGGAGGTGACACTGACAGCTCCCAGGAGACCTGGCTTCTTGCCAGCCCTAGGTTGGGGGTGGCATGGGACATCCAAACCGTGACTGGGCTGTGGAGGGACCTTGCTGAAGCTGCAGGACAGTATGGAGAAGGGCTGGGGATGAAGGATCTGAATTTACTCTTTATGTTTTTACCTAATGTGGCTTTGTTTTACTTCTGCAGTAGGAGAAGGGGAGGAATTGATCAGCCCTTGTTTACCACCTGGCTTCAAATCCGAATGGCAACACGCTGAGATAGTGTACAAAATTAAAGGACAGAAGGCAGGTATAGTGATTTATCACTCTTGCTATCTAGGTTAGCTGCTATTAGCACAGTAAATACACACTCATCCTCTTTCAAAGACACCAGACTCTGTTTACTGCTCTGTCTGGCTTCTCTTGATGTGCTGTCAAAGAGATCCTGCAGTTCCTTTGTCTTGTGCCATGATGTGTCTGTCCAGTCAGTAAAGCTGCTAGACATGATGCAGATGGAGTTGAGCAGCCCTTGAATAGGTCTTTCAAAACCCTTCTGCTTCAAATGATGTTGTTCATCTCTGATCTATCACATAGTCCCAACATGAGGATGGTAGGTGTCTGCCTCTAGAAGAAGATTCAGATTTCAGTTCTCTGTGAAGAGTTTTGCTATTTTGCAAAAAGGTGCCTGTTTCCTGGCAGATCCTAAATAAAGTCTATATATATATTTAACTCTCAGCCTGTAATATGATTTTTTTGTCTTCTTTCAGGTGAGCCTCTGTATGAGTCTTGTTCTAATAAAGTGGCAAAGATGCTCTACAAGAAAGTTCATAGAGCTGGGGAAGTGAAGGACCTGGACTTTTACATTTTCTCCTACTACTATGACTGTGCAGCAGAGGCTGGTCTCATAGGTATGTCTGCTTCTGAGTTAATTTCATTTTAAATGGCAAGTTATGGAAGCAGTGGGAACACTTACACACATCACAATGCTTTGCTAAGCTGTCATGGAAATTAGTCTGTTAACACTGCTGTGCAGCATTGACTTGATATTATTGTCTACAATATAGACAATATTATTGTCTATAATATAGAAGTTTCTTCTGTGAAAGAAGATATGGGCCTGTGAAATAGGACCTACAGCCTCTGATAATAGTTTTTAAACAGCTTGAATTTCAGAAATGGTTGTTACCCAATTAGCTCTACAGTCTGAAATAGAAAAAACTTCATGATGATAAACAAATTTCTTGAGCAGTAAAGCAGTAAAAATTATTTGGGCTGTGTGTTTGCTCCACTGACCTTTTGATGGAATGAAGATTTTCAGATATTTCCACATGCATTCAGAATGCATCACATCTCTTTTCCAGTGGTGTGCTTGTGTACAAAAGGCTGTCATACTCAATGGTAAAAAGCAGATAATGAGATCTCAAGTTAGTTTGGACAAACACACCTTCCATCTCAGCTACTCTCTTTTTACAAATAATTTCAGATTGAATGTGTTGCAGAGCACCACTGCCCTGTCAGATCTGGTCACAGGTGTTCACTGGACAGGGCAGTGGAGAAATGGGGATCAGGTGAGATGGTCTGTAAGCTCTGTTTCTGCAGGAAACAAGGCTAAAGGTTCCTTATAAACCAAGGCTTTTGAATCTATATTGAGAATCTTTTAAATGTTCTTTTACTTTAAAACCAGCCTGAATTTTGACATTGATTTCAGTGGCTCAAGGTTTAATTTCTAAACAACTTTTATGATTTGAGTCTACAATTGCCTTTATACAAAGACCGTAAAAAACTGTTTGTTTTTTTTTCTTTTAGATAAAGAAAAAGGAGGAAGCTTAACTGTCAGTGACTTTGAAATTGCAGCTAAATATGGTGAGTAAAATACAAACACACACTAGTAATTGTGTGTAAATTCATTCCAGGTGGCAAATGTGAGACACACTAAGAAGCCTGATGCTTTTAAGTAAATATTCAGTCCCTCTAAATAGCATCTAACCAACATTTCTGCTTATTTCTGAAAATCTCACCTATTTTTATATTCACTTCTGCTTTTGCAGTGGGTTTTATTTTGAGTTTTTCTTTTTCTTTTATATTGTTGGGCTTTTTTTAATTTGGTTTTGTCAACATTTGTTAAGTGCTGGTGCTCAAGAAAGATAACACACCTGTGGTTGCTCAGATATTCAAAGAATTGAAGTAGATTGAAGAAAGGCTCTTTTCCTGGAGAGATACAAGAAACTGCTGTTAGGGGAGAGACAGAATGTCTTGACTTCCTTACAAAGTTTATGTGCTTATCCTAATGTGTGTATGTCATTTCAGCCCCTTGTAACAGGTTCCATCACTGACAAGTGCTGTTTTGTGGATTCATTTGAGATGTTTCACAGTGGGGCTGTTGTTAGACCTGAGCCCACATGTGCATTCAGACACTGTTTTCTTTCTTCTCAGTTTGTAAGACCATGGAAATCAGCCCTGGAAACAACCCTTTTCTCTGCATGGACCTCACATACATCACCTTCCTGCTGCAGGAACTGGGCTTCCCAAAGAGCCAAAGCTTTAAGGTGAAGCTCAAAGAGGGTTTCTGGGGGGAGTGGGCAGGAGGGTGCCAAGGCAGGAGTCATCCTGCCAGGAGCTTGGTTCTTGATTTACCTTCTTGCTACAACACATGGTGGGTGCAGCAACACTCTCCCCGCAATGCTGGTAACTGTGTGTCATAATCTTCAGCACTGTATCAGCACTTGCATGCTTCAGATTCTCCCAAAAAAAAATGTGGTTTAACTTTTCTGCTTGTGTTTTTGGTTTTTTTTTTTTGTCCAGCTTGCCCGGAAAATTGACAATGTTGAAACGAGCTGGGCATTGGGAGCCACTTTCCATTACATTGACTCACTGAACAGACTGCAGTACTAGCACTCCTAGAAGGTGACTTTTTGGAATTTCCTTTTTTTGGAAGCCCAGCATGGGAGACCCTGTTGAAGGGTGTGCTTTTGGCTTCCAGAGTCCTTTGGAAGATCACCATGAACTACACTACTTTCCTCCCAGCCCCTGCCAAGCCCCCACCATCGCTAGCTCTTTTTTACAGTGCAGAGTGTAAAGGAAAAGCCTTGATTTGACAGCATGTGCCATCAGCTTAATGTAAAACTTGATCCTTTTGGAAGGAGAACCAGGACTCTGCAGGACATCTATGATCTCTATGAGAAAAACACACCTTTTTTGGAATATGCCTGTACTATGTGCTCACCGTGTGCTGAAGTTGCTGAACGGTCACTCCAGAAGGAACTCTTTACTGTCCTGATTTCAGGGTGTTTTTTTTCCTGTTTGTCAGCAGTTTTCAGTGATGATTTTTATTTTACTACTCCTGTGTTCGAAGGTAAACTTGTGTGTGTGCAAAAATGGTGCATTTACACATTATGCTGCTGACAGGCAGCAGCTTTGAAATGCAGCATGGAAGTCACAGCTCTGTGTTCCAGTTGCCAAAGGAGAAAAGCTCAGGAAGACTCTAGAACTGGATATAGGCTTGGAGGCATGAGTTGGAGCCTGTGTACCTGTAGGGTCAAAGCCTAATGTTGATTCCCTGGCTGTTGGGAGGTGGATGATGGAAGGCAACATCAGATTTGCTGAATGAGCAAGGCCTGGAAGCTGGGTACAAGGATAATGATGGATTTGACACTTCTAGAGCTGATCAGAGGAAGATAGAGCAACAAGATGCAGCCACAAAAATAAACCCTGAGCATGGCTTACTGGACATTGCAGACTTTTGTGCCCTGGCAAGGTTGATGCAGGGCTGGGGATTAATGCATTTGCATGGTATTTTGGGTGAGTTTTCCTGCAGACACATCTGTGCTACATGGATGTATTGTGATCGCAATGAGCCAGGGCAGGGTAGCCGATGTGCTCCACTCCTACAGTGCCTGGTATGCAGGCAGGGAGTGATCACAGGGGCAGGAGGAGATATGCTGTGTTATTTGTAATCTAACTGTGAATTTGTGATGTATTTAATGAATGTATAGAGAAGGCCCAAGTGGTCTTTTGGGGGTGCAGAAGAGTCCAGCTTCCCCGAGAGCCCTGACTCATGGGCTCAGGGCAGCAGTACATGACACAGTGACCTGCTGTGTGGGGACACTTGAACCTCGCGGTGCCGACAATAAACCCCCAATTTGAAATCAGAACGTGGTGGTGAGGAGCCTTTTACCGCCAGAGCCCGCACGGGGGTGGGATGGAAGTCACTCCGCCATCCAAGCGCTCCGGTGCCGCCCCAGCCCCTCAGCCCCTGCGGTCCCCAGTGGCCCTCCCGGTGCCCCTCGGCCCGCCCCGGCAGCGTTGCCGGCCCCGCCTCGCCGCGGGCGGAGGAGGCGCAGGCGCGGCGGCCCCGGCCCTGCCCCAGCCCGGCTGCGGCGGAGGCAGCGGCGGCGCGGGCGGGGCGGCGGCGGCGGCAGCGGCGGGATGGCGGCGCCGCTGAGCGATGGGGACCGTCGGAAGCAGATCAGCGTGCGGGGCATCGCGGGGCTGGGGGATGTGGCCGAGGTGCGCAAGAGCTTCAATCGCCACCTCCACTTCACCCTCGTCAAGGACCGCAACGTCGCCACCCCCCGCGACTACTACTTCGCGCTGGCCCACACGGTGCGCGACCACCTGGTGGGCCGCTGGATCCGCACCCAGCAGCACTACTACGAGCGGGACCCCAAGGTGAGCCCCGGCGGGACGAGGGACGGGGGCTGGGCGGCTGTGCCTTCACCAAGGGTGTTTCCGTGTCTACCTGCCAGGTGTCACTGTGGGTGTGACCCCTGGGACTTGTCCCTTGCGTGCACCTGCCTGTGGGGCGCCTTGCCATGGCCGTGCCCTTCATACATCCCACAGTGATTTCTTCCCTGCGGGCATCATGACACCTGTATCCCTCACACACACCCCGCTGTTGCTGTGTCCCCGTGGCAGTGTCCCTTGTACACACCTCGGTATGGCTGTGTCCCCATGAGCCTTGCCTCATCTGTGTCCCTCATGCACATCTTGCCATGCCTATGTCCCCACAGACATCACCACAGCCATGTCCCTTGTGCAGTTTGCCGTGACTGTGTCTCCACAAACTCTTCTGCAGTCGTGTTCCACTGAACCCTGCTGCAGCACTGTCCCCCCTCAGACACCCCCATAACTGCGTCCCCCTGCACCTTGTCACAGCCAGGTCCCCTGTGGTCCCACTCTGAGCAGGTCCTTGCATGGGCCTTGCTGCTGCCAGCTCCTCTGCATGCTCCACCACGGTCACGTCCTGCACTCACACTGCTGCGGTGTGTCCCTGTGGGCATCATCACCTCCATGGCTCAGCACAGCTGTGTCCTGACTTCACTCCTGCAGGGCATGCAGGCAGCTCAGCTTTGAGGCTGGAGAGGAGTTTCTTGCCTTGTGAAAACCAGATAAGCTCTCCCAGGTCACCAAACCCAGGGGTTCCTCGTCACTTGCCAAGTCAGAACAGTGATGCTGGAGGTATTGGGGGGTGCAAGACATAATTCAGACTTAATCCTTTTGAATTAAGACCTAATCCAGCACTTGACTGGAGAGCCACAGAGAGCAGGTGTGTACAGAGAAAGACAGATACCCTCCCAGGGTGCAGGCAGGCAGCCACCTCCCTGAGTCAGCTCTTTTCCCAAGATGATGAATATTGCCTTGACACAAGAAACAAAGTGCACTTTCACGACAGAATGGCTGCATGTGCACTGAGAGTTACACTGGTGCATGGGACTCTCCCTTTTTTCCCAGCTCACACAAATGTGCCCTGATCTGTATTGCAGCACCAACAGAAGGAGTTGCACAGATCCCATAAAGGCTCAGAGGAGACTGGAGTGAGTTTGCTTACTGTCCTCTACACTTAGATTTTCATTAGAGATGGGAGACTGAAAGGAGCAGATCATTTGTGTGCGATGATTCCTGTCTTTCTGATGAGCCCTGGGGAACAGACTGACCCTTTCAGACTCCCAGCAGAGGTGGCAGAGTGGGGAATGCTGCTGCTTAGCAGGAAAAATTCCACACTACAGTGGGAAGAGATTCAAAGGAAAGCGCAGTTTGAAGTCAGGTAATTGCTCCATTAAGAATTCTGGTTTATTTATAGAAATATCCATAGGGATGAATCTGAGTGAGGGCAAAAGTTTGCACAGCCTGCTTCTCATCCCACAGAGAGGCTTTCGTTAGCATTTGCAGCACAGACACGGCTCCTCTCAAACTTGGAAGGTCACTGCACAGTTGTGCCAGGAACCCTGCCACCTATGGGACAATTTACTTGTTCAACAGGGTGAAACGGGAGTGAAACTCAGTGTGGGGTGAGCAGGAGGACCCATGAGATGGGAGTGCTGGAAAATTACTCACAGGAAGGTGCTGGCCCTCAGCCCAGCCAGCCTGCAGGGGCAGGGGGCTTGCTCTGGCTTTTGGGAGACTGGATCAGCTCAGCCTAGTAAAACTTTAAAAGCCCAACGTAAACATCACCTCAGCTGAGCCTGACAGTGTATAAATATATCATTCAGCATCCTAGATAATAGTTGCCCTGAGTTAATTAGGGAAACACTTAACAGGCAGCGAGATTTTTCTATAGAAGGCTGTTGGCAGGGAGATGCATGGTGGAGGCTTGGCCGGCGTCCCGCATGAAATTCTTCTGACAAACAACTCTGGTGCGTGGTGTTCAGGAGCAGGCGCCAGAAGCCAGTCTGGGAAGACATCCCTGCTCTGGAAAATGCTTGGGTCTGCTCTTGATTTGAAGCAGCTTCAGTGAAAGCAAAGTGCTGTGCTGTGTGTAAGCGTCTCGCTTTGCCTCCCCAGCGCATTTACTACCTGTCCCTGGAGTTCTACATGGGCCGCACTCTGCAGAACACCATGGTGAACCTGGGCCTGCAGAATGCTTGTGATGAAGCCATTTACCAGGTAAAGTCTTGGGGATACCAGGGTCCCCCTGAGGCTAAACTTTTCCATACACAGATGGCTGAGTATCTTTATTTCTCAGGTCTTCGCCTGAGAAGGTTGTTATTTGGACTACACAAAATGGAACTTGGCTCTTTCTTAGTGTTTTTCATTCTCTAGAGAAGACAATAGGGGGGCCTTGGGGTTCCTTGGAGTTGGAGTACATTTTTCCAAACTGCCATTGGAGTTGGAGTACATTTTCCAAACCACCCTGTAGTGAATGGGAGAACCCAAAAGTGTGTACTGAAAACAACACCCAGTATCCTAAATGACATGAGAGTCACAGGCTGCAAAGAGCTTTCCATTAGTAGGAGAGATGATGGTTTATCACAGGAGATATAGTCTAATGGGAGAGACTGGGACTCGAGCAGCAAAACACCAAATTGCAGTTCATACATTGAGGTACACAAGGCATAGCAGCCATGCTGGCAGGTAGAAGTTAATTGGTGGGAAAGGAGAAAGGAGGGAAATAATTTGCTGGAAATAAAATGTCCTCAGATGATTTCCATCTTGAAAAAAACATAGCTGGATATCACCAAGGCAATCACTAATGTGAGGCCATTGTTACTTACTTATATGGTTATTTGCAGGCACCTCTGCAACAGCACAAGTGACCTTTTCTGACAGAATGAGGTTTTTGGCTTTCTCACCCAAACCCTTTATTTCTCCCAGCTTCCCCTCTGCCCTACCAGATTGATCCATGGTTCACTTTGTAGCAGAAGTTGGGCACTTCACTGTCTCTCTACGTGAGGTGCTACAGTTGCTGCTGAAACATCCTGGCATGCACTTTCCCTGCCAAGAGATCGGAAGGGATTTCCAGGAAGGCACCTGTTTCCTCTCTGAGGTATTGTGCCTCAGAGAGCAGGCTGGCTTTTTCCAGGAACCTCCTCTAAGTTCCTTTGCAAGACATTTTCCAAGTGCAGATTTGGCCCGACAGGCCAAGGCTTCCCTTGCTGTAGCCTCCAGCCTGTGGAGCTCATCATGGCCCGTGGCCAGGTTGCTTCAAAGGTCTCACATCCAGCATGGCTCTGTCACTGAGAGAATTTGTCTCAGTGTTTGTGTCCCCATCACTCTGCACATGAGGCTTTCCCATCTTGTGGTTGCAGACCGTTGAAGTGCTGGGAAAACAATTTGGGGAGCAGCTGTATTGACTTGACACCGTGCTGTCCCCCCTGGCACCGGGGTGAGCTGCTGCTGCCCCCTGAGAGTCTGCACCCCTGGACTCCTGAAGAGTCCTTGCTGCTGGCAGCCTTAGCCTGCCTCTGGCAGGGGCCCCCAGACCACAGAACAAATGGCTCAAGAGATGCAGGCAACCACTTCCAGCCACAGACTGCAGCCAAGGAGCTCGGTGGCAGGCTGGGCAGGATGTGGGAAGCACAGAGAGTGATGGTGAATGCTGCAGTCACTGCTGCCAGCCTGGCCATGCCCTTCCTCAAGGACTCAGTGCACAAGCAGAGGGATGACCTCCCCTGCCCAGGCAGTACTCAGGGGTCCCTTGCACACTGGCTTGACCATTCCCCCCATATTGTCACCAATGCCAGGTTTGGTCAAAGGGCATCCTCACCTGAGGGGCTGCTAGGGCATCAGAGTTTTGTCTGAATTCTCTAAGGAAACCTTCTTCATGGGAAAGCAACATCTGGTGATGGGCTAAATTGTTTTCCAATTAGTTGGGCTGCCCAAGGACTAGGTGCTGGTGAGATGCTTTGTGGGGAGGGAATCAGAGACCTTGTGGGTTTAATTTCCTTCAGTGTGGGTGGTTTTGGGATGTGTTTGTGCTCCTTGGAGAGCAGCTCAGGACATGGGGTTTGTTTGGTGACGTGTTCTGCTGTGGTTTTCTCCAATAGCTGGGTTTGGACTTGGAGGAGCTGGAAGAAATTGAAGAAGATGCTGGTCTGGGAAATGGAGGCCTGGGCCGCCTGGCAGGTAATACAGGGGGAGGGGAGTTCCCTCCTCATGCAGAGTGCACAGGGACCGAGGGTGGTGTGGCTGTCACACCCTCACCACTGGCATCTGCTAGTGGGACCCTCCTGCCTGCTCCTGGCTGGCCAGAAACACCTTCTCCCCAGGGAGAGCAGCCCAGAGCTGTAGGTGTATGTTCTGCAGTGCAGCAGGCAGGGCTGTGGCTGGAAGAGGCTGTCTGGAGCCTTTCTCCTCACCTCCCTGTGAAACCTCTCACTTCTCAGAGGCACTCAACAGCTCTCACACAGGCAGATTGCTGGCTGCTATTTTAGTCTGCCTGTCCCATGGGACAGCTGGAGATGAGAGCTCCCCAGCACAGAGTAAATGCTGGGGCTGATCTTTACCAGAACTGCCTGGATTGAGGGCTGGAAAGGCTTCCTTTGGAAGCAATAATAGTTAAGGAGCTGGTGGTGCAGCAGGTTGGGGTCAGAAGCTCTGCTGTACTGGGCAGACAGGCTTAGAGCAAGGCAAGTTTAGAAGAGCTCTCACTGCAACAAAGCTGGATTTGGGGTTTTGGTGATCTGTCCTTGTCACCAGCAATTTTGGGTATTTGTGGTTGCTCAGCAGGACATGCATAGAGTCCTGCTGCAGACTGCCTCCTTGTCTCCCTTTTGCACATGGGTTTCCTCTGAGTAATGAACATTTCCAGCAGCACTGTTGTGGCAGCTCCTCATCTCCATGCACAGCAGTCTGTAGCACGTGCAGCAAGCAAGGAGTGAGGTTCCTTGCAGAGTGCCCATGCTCTGCTCCTACAGCCTGTTTCCTTCACCCTTTCAGCCTGTTTCCTTCACCCTTTCAGCCTGTTTCCTGGACTCCATGGCCACACTGGGGCTGGCAGCGTATGGTTACGGCATCCGCTACGAGTTTGGGATCTTCAACCAGAAGATTGTCGATGGCTGGCAGGTACTTGGAAAACTCAGGTCCCTCTTTCTCCCTCTCTTTCATGCTGTGGACAAGGCCTGGATGTAAAAGGCACTGCAGTGCCTTGAGCTGCTCTTAAACTGGGCATTTGAGTCCATCACTGGGCAAGATGATGTGGGAGTTGAGCCACAGGGTACGGCTGAGACCAGAGGTTTGCCTGCCTGGGTCTCCACAGTGCAGCTGCAACAGCCCCAGAGACCCATCCAGACTGGCTGTGAGTCAGCAAAGCAGTCAGGCTAAGGATGGAGATGTGCCTAAGTACCTCAGGAAGGTGTCTGGCAAAGGATGTGTTTGATCAGTATGGAACATAGGCAAGTGTCTGGGGTGATTGCTGCTCCTGTGGGTTCCCTGGTCAGTGGCAGACAGGGATTAAACAGGAATTTTCCTGTAGCATTAGTGATCATTCTATTTTCCAGTGAAAATAGGCTAAAAAAACTGCCTCAGCTGGCAGTTTTCCTTTAGTGTGTGTCTGGAAATGGTTTTCATTAGAAGACTCACCTTGCTTTGGGGTATAAAGTATCGTTTTCTCCTTAAAATACCACTCTGTAGGTCAGGGACCATGAGAGGTTTGAAAGTTGTTTTTTCCTGCTTCTCCACAAAGAAGCTGCAATGCCAGGCCCCATAAATGGTGAAAACAGGGAGGGGAAAGCTTCCCCTGTATTTGACTTCATGTTTCTTAAAAAAGACCAGGGGTGGTGGCATGCTGGGCTGTGGCCCTCCCCCCTGCCTTGCCCCTCCTTGTCCCACTATCTCCCCCTTCCTTTAAGTCCCTCCCCGCACAGCAGAGAAATGCGTGGAGGCACAAAGCATCTCTGGATAACACCAGCCTGGGTGGCTCCGATGGATTCACTTCGCTCCCATTGCCACAGTTGTGAGCTGAGGGGAGAATCCCCCTCTGGCAGAGGGCAGAGCAGTTAACAAGGCCTGGCTTACCAGGTGTGGCTTGTGGCCAGGAACATCACCACTGGCTGCCACATCCGACATATTCCACAGCATCCACAGTCAAACTGGATGTGAAGGCCTGGAGACAGACCGAGAGCAGGGGTCTGTGCAGTTTGCATGGCTTAAACCTTAACAAAGATCTGTAGAGGCTGATTTATTTATACCAGCTGGGATGCATCATCCAAGCTTTGGAAAGCCTGGTGTGAAAAACGCCAATCACTTGTTTTTAAAATTTTAAAAGTTTAATAGTAATAAAATGGTTATAAAAATAGTAATACAATTAGAGTAATAATAATTTGGACAATTTGAATTACGACATTATAAGACAATAGAAACAAAGAGTTACAGACGTCCGGGTACCTTTTTCTGGGCAGCATGAGCCCGAAAAAGGACCCACGTTAACAGAGGATTAACCCTTAAAAGCAGCAGCCTGTTGCATATTCATACACTTCATACATGATGCAGAAATTCTATTCAAATACAGGATTCTGTCTGGTCATCATCAACTTCTTCCTCTGAATCCTAAC
This sequence comes from Agelaius tricolor, assembly GCF_023055355.1. Taxonomy (NCBI): domain Eukaryota; kingdom Metazoa; phylum Chordata; class Aves; order Passeriformes; family Icteridae; genus Agelaius; species Agelaius tricolor. The sequence goes on from NW_027269261.1 coordinate 5,957,205, forward strand.
AGCGCCTTCGAGGCAGGAAGAAGTTGGTTTCTCCTGATAATGGAGCAATAAATTCTTTTTCTCTGAAAGATTGAGGTGTCCTGTGGCTGCTATCTCGCTGCAAGTCCTCTCTTTAAAAAAAGTATCCTACATAACATAGTTTCTATTTTAAAAATTTTTATAACCTAAAACTATATTTAACACAGTACTTAAGAGAATTAATACAGCATTACTTTCTAACACAACACATATAATATTCATTTGAATATTTGCGAAAAGCCAATCATCAAATACATGCATTTTTCACACCCGGCTATCCTCTAGAGGCCTCTGCACATCCATTTTTAAAGGCAGCTTGCTGAAGCTTTGCTTTTAAACCGGTCTCCCAGTGAAGAGCCACGTTCAGCCTTCTCCTGGAGCCACAAGCTTTCCTTGATCCCGTGTGCCCCTTGCAGGTGGAGGAGGCGGACGACTGGCTGCGCTACGGGAACCCCTGGGAGAAGGCCCGCCCCGAGTACATGCTCCCGGTGCACTTCTACGGCCGCGTGGAGCACACTGCCGAGGGCGTGAAGTGGATCGACACCCAGGTACCACCGTCAGTCTCCCCCTGCTGGGCTGGGGAAGGCCGGACAGGGTAACCCTGGGGCTGCCTGAGGTCTTCAGGCTCTGCTTCTCTCCCGGACTAGCCAAACTTCAGTTTACAAAGGTGACTTCATAGCCTATGGGGTTTGAGGAGATAAAAGCTTTTGTTGAATTGTTGCAGCAGGATTTGAGAAAAAAGAGAGATCTGTTGATCTCCAGGGCAAAGCTGCACAGTCTTACATGGATTTATGTTGGAGGAGAATTGTAGGCTCCTTCCATGCTGCTGGCCATTCACACTGTGGATTTTCAGCTGGTTCTGATGCTGCTGCTGTGCAGAGGCATGGAGCAACGCTGTGGGTGTTTAACTCTTGTTGTGAGAGCAAGTTCCTTTTTCCCAGAGCAGCCCAATGGGCAGGGTGCTGTCAGGGGAGGCTAGAGGTGTGGATTCCAGTCTCCAGGATGCCTGGAGGCCTTGTTTTGTGGCATCATGGAGCACCACCACTCCTTCAGCCTGTCCCACAGCTGAGGAGGTAATGCTGTACTTCAGGAGCTCGTGCTTGTTCAGGCTACTGCATCATGGGGGTGCATTCCCATTTTGCTGCTATCAAAGACACAGGTGAATCTAAAATGCTTCAGCCTCTCCTCTGTAAGCACTACTCAGGCTGGAGGAAGGAAGGACAATTAATTTCTCTGTGATTCAGGGAGATGACCTAGCCTTGTTCCCATAATGTTCAGCGGTCTCTCAGCCTGATGAACCAGCTCAGTTAATCCGAGGAGCTCACAGCCACAGAGCTCAGCCATTCTCTTCAGCACCAAGAGCTGAAGCTGTTACAGAGTCACCTGGGCCTGCTCAGAGGAGAAATAAACCATTTTGTCTCTGGTTGTCAGAGGCTGTGAAGTGACCCAGGTCATTGCCACGTTAACAGTGCAGGGGTTCGACACCACATCCCCAGCACAGTGAACCTCTTGGGAGCACTGTGCCAGAGCTCTCTGGCCCCCAAGTGCAGCAGGCATCCATCTGGGGACCAAGTGCCATTGCAGTTCAACATGTCTCTCTTCTGATCCTGGTGGTAGTCTGGGGTTTCAGGGATCCCAAACACTGCTTCCTACAAGGAGGTGACTTTTCAGATAGTGCTGTTAAAGGAACAAGTTGGAAAGGTTCAAAAAAGCCAAAGATGCAGTCTCCAAATATAGCATGGCTGAGTTCATGTGATGTGTGCCCCAGTCCCTGGCCAGGCTCCCTGCCTGCTTCCATGTTCGGAGCTGGTAACAGCAGCTTGGAGAGCCTGAGCTCTTGCTGGCTGTCCCCAGAGGGGAGCTGCTGCCCATGCCAGCACAAAGAGGCTGTTGTTCATGACCCACATGCTGATCTGCCCAGGTTTTCCCTGCTGTGTGAACTGGGAGGTCCAGGGTTACTCCCTGTAGCCTCCTGAAGCTTAAGCATCATCTGCAAACTGCACAAGGAGTTTCACACTCATGCTCAGTTCAGGTGCTGGAGATCTCAGTGGAGTTATCCAGGCAGGTTCAACAAACTCTGAATATTGGGTGGATGGCTCTGGAAATGGAGCTGCAGTTGTAGGGTTTGGTCCTGGCAGGTTGCAGAAGGCTAATGGGCAGGATTCAGGCTGTGGAGTTAATTCCAGATGGAAACACAAAAGTCCAACCTGCCCTGGCTTTTTCCCAGCACAAACAGAATCCCAGTGGGCAGCTGAGGGTGTTTTCAGTGCTTTGATAGGTACTCCAGTTAATACAGGAAGGTCAGCAGGTTTCCTGCAAGTCTCTTTTGCATGTCATTGATGGGGTTGAAAGTCAAGTTGGTCAGTAAAGCTCCAGACAGCTCTGGTTCTCCTGTGAATGTTTCCCATTAGGTGGTGGAAGTGCCCATCATAGCAGGGAAGTCTGTGAAGCTCAGCACATGTATTTTAGTGAGGTGAGATTCCTTCCACAGCCAGGACTTGTCTTTGTCCTCTGGATTCTTCTTGCAGAGGTTTCAGCCACTGTCCCACATTCTCCAGATCACTGTGCTGTAACCAGGGGGGGACACTGTCCTTTTCAGGTTGTTCTTACTGTCCTTTTCAGGTTGTCCTTGCCATGCCTTACGACACCCCAGTGCCTGGATACAAGAACAACACTGTGAACACCATGAGACTCTGGTCTGCCAAGGCTCCAAACGACTTCAACCTCCAGGAGTGTAAGTGCTGTCCCTCCACTGCCTCTCCTCTGGCCAGGCTGGGACACATCTGTCCCTTTGTGCATGGCACCTGCATGGTGCAGCACTTCACATCTGCCCTGCTTTGTGTTTATTTCATAGCTATCTCCAAACCACAGCACTGTGTGCACATCCATGGATCACACTACTTCCCAGCTGCTTCCAGAGCCCTCATACACCAGGATACCCACCCATCTCCTCCTGTCACTCTAGTGCCTTTCACACATGTACATTCCCATCCTGTTCCATTAGTACCAGCCTGAATATTCCTGTTACAAAACCTCTCTGCAAGAGAAGAGGGAAAAGTGTGGTGTCAGGGATCTGCCTGAATCTCTACAGCTGCTGCAATGCTGTGTGTGTTTCTCTCCCTGCAGTCAACATGGGTGACTACATCGAGGCTGTGTTGGACAGAAACCTGGCAGAAAACATATCCAGAGTGCTGTACCCAAATGATAACGTGAGTGACTTGCTTGCCTCTTTCCCTGTTGCTCAGAATCTTCCTTCTTGCAGTTGTATCTCCTTGTTTGCCAACACTGGAAGGTCATGGCCATCTGATGCTTGTTGCTCTGCTTTAATACAGAATAGGTTGTCCCTATAATTGCCAGTGAACAGGAGTGGCTCTGCTGGCTCCAGAGGGTCTTTGCTGGCTGATTAGCAGCTGAGAGTCTGGCCCATATGGCTACACCTGTCTGGTGTAGCTGCTTTGTTCCATACTGTATGGAGAGGAAGACATTACTCCTTCAATTTCAAGGCAGTTGCCAGTTTACACAGTGGGGACTCATTTCCATCCCCAGTTCAAGGGATTTCTCACTGCAAGTGCTGTCCCAGGCCAAGCACTCACTGGGCCCTGGGTCCAAAAGGGAAGAGCCCTCATATCTAGTCATGGATTGGCATCTGGAAAAGCAAATCCCCTGCACTTTGCCTCACACCCTATCAAACCTGCTGGTGTTTTAAAATAGACCAGCAGAAAGCATAGTGTGTGTGAGGCAGCTGCTGTGTCCAGAGACACTCCTGGCTATTGCAGAAAGCCCAAAATCCTTTGCCAAAAAACCCTGCAAAGGATTTTGCCACGAGGGAGGGATCTATGCTGGCTCTGTAGGAGTAGCATGGATGGGGCAGGCTCTCTCTCTCAGTTGCTCTCTCTGGAAGCAGCTGTTTGGGATGCCAAGCCCCTTTGTGAGTCCCTACAGCTGCTGTCCACATCAGAGACAGATGAGAAACACCCACATTTGCCCTGGTGAGGAGCCAAACGTGTGAAGCCTGTTGGGAAGCCCCTCGGGGTGGAGAGGAGCATCTCCAGGGCTTTGGCTGCCAGGTGGGGATGGCAGCTGCAGCTCTGATGGATGTGGTGCCCCCTCTTGCAGTTCTTTGAAGGCAAGGAGCTGCGGCTGAAGCAGGAGTACTTCGTGGTGGCTGCCACCCTCCAGGACATCATCCGCCGCTTCAAGTCCTCCAAGTTTGGCTGCCGAGACCCTGTGAGAACATGCTTTGAAACCTTCCCAGACAAGGTGAGTCAGTGGGCAGAGGCACTGGGGAAATTTCAGCCAGACCTGCCTCTCTCGAGGGAGAGCAGGATGCTCAGGACTAAATGGGGGCATTTATACAAACACCCTGGCAATTTGGGTTGTAAAACAGATGATCTCCAGGCCTGTTTTCCCAGGGAAAAAAATTGCAATTTGGAGCAAAACTTGTGAAGTTTGAATAGCTCCATTACTGAGAGGTCTGTCTGTTTCTGGGTTGTGAGTCATGAGAAGAGCCTTGGGGCTGACCCTTAGCCAACCCCATGCATGCAGGGCACTGTCACAGTCCTGTCACTGCCAGAACTGAGACCAGCAAGTCTGTGTTACAGGTGGCTATTCAGCTAAATGACACCCACCCTGCCCTGTCCATACCAGAGCTCATGAGAATCCTGGTGGATGTGGAGAAGGTGGACTGGGACAAGGTGAGCAGAGCTGGGAGCTCTGGGGAGCTCACAGGGGAAGGACCTGTGGGATTTCCTTTTCCTGCCTGGCCTGGGTGCACGTGCACTAAGCTGCTGTCTGCAACACAGGCCTGGGAGATCACAAAAAGGACCTGTGCCTACACCAACCACACCGTGCTGCCCGAAGCCCTGGAGCGCTGGCCGGTCTCCATGTTTGAGAAGCTGCTGCCGCGGCACCTGGAGATCATTTACGCCCTCAACCAAATGCACCTGGATGTAAGGGGCCGGCGCCAGGCTGCGGGGACTCTGGGGACCTTGGTGTGACCGCCTTTAGGATGGGAGTGCTCCCAGGTGCTGTGGCTGTGTCACCCATGTCCCTCTCCCTGCCTGCAGCGCGTGGCAGCTCTGTACCCGGGGGACATCGACCGGCTGCGGAGGATGTCGGTGATCGAGGAGGGGGACTGCAAGAGGATCAACATGGCTCATCTCTGCGTCATCGGCTCCCACGCCGTCAACGGCGTGGCCCGCATCCACTCCGACATCGTGAAGAACTCGGTGTGAGTTGGGACACAGCCAGCAGCACACCCCCTCCCCTCACTGGGCTTTGCCTGCCGGCTGGGAAGGGTTAGCTGGGGCAGCTGGGTGTCCCAGCTCTGCTTTAGTTGCCTTGCTGGGGAGACTCTCTCCCTTTGGAGCTGGTGAAACTCTTGGCAGTACAGCTGAGGAAGCAAAGAGTGATAGAGCCTGCCCTAAGTCAGGAGCACACACTGGGGGGGCTCAGCTGTAGCTCGGGTGGTGGTGGGTGGCTCAGAGCTCCGTGGTGTTCCAGGTTCAAGGATTTCTATGAACTGGAGCCAGAAAAGTTTCAGAACAAGACCAATGGGATCACGCCGAGGCGCTGGCTCCTGCTGTGCAACCCAGGATTGGCTGACATTATTGCTGAGGTGAGTGGTGATCATGTGAAGTGAGGAGCTGAGTGTGATCCCTTTGGTCACCTCTTCCTGTGGTCTGGTCAGCCCTGAAGGTGACTGTGGTGGTCCCAGGAGAGGGAAGAGATGAGAATCTTGACTCCATGTTTCAGAAGGCTGATTTATTATTTTATTATATATATTATATTAAAGAAAATTATATACTAAAACTATACTAAAGAATAGAAGAAAGGATTTCATCAGAAGGCTTGAAAGGAATAGAAAAGAATGATAATAAAATCTTGTGACTGCTCACAGCCTCAACACAGGGGGCTGTCATTGGTCATCAAGTAAAAAACAGCTCACATGGACCAATCCCAGATGCACCTGTTACATTCCACAGCAGCAGATAATTATTGTTTTTCTTTTCCTCTGAGGCTTCTCAGCTTCTCAGGAGAAAAAGCCTAGCAGAAGTATTTTTCAGAAAATATGTCCATGACATGTGACACCTGGCAGCTCTGTGGGGACAGCCTGGGAGGACCATGCTGTGGCACGTGTAGGTGTGAGATTGGCAGGGCTCTAAAGCTGATGATGAAGAGTTGGCCAAAAAAAGCGGCAGAAATCTGGATCTGGTCCCTGCCCTTGTGGGACACGTGCACACAGGCACAACCATAGGGTGTCTGGACAAGTGTTCAGCTTCATAGGCACAAAGGAGCTCCTCTCATGGAGGCCCAGCTCCAGTTCTGTCCCTTTTATTTCCCAGGCCCTTTAGGGCAGGTTTTTACATCACACTGCAACATGCCATGACTGAATATCATCCAGTAGTTAAATGAATCTTCATGTCCTGCCCATTGGTTTCTCCAGCTGCCAGGAGGCCATGGCACATGTGCACACATCTCCTTCTTCCTGCTAAAACTCCTTGAGGGGGGGGGTTTGTCTGAATTTTTGCAAGTGCCCTGTTTCCATTGGGCTTCTTTGTGATGCAGAGAAATAATCTCATAATAAGAAACTGTGCCTCTTTTCCTATGTGCCCCTTTTCCAATGTGGCACACTGCCTCTTCCAGTTCCCAAGGGGGACTGTGGCACCTCTGCTGGGAAAGGGCAGTTGTGGACTGGGTGAAGTGTCTCATGACATTCCTGATTTGTTGTTTTAGAAAATTGGGGAAGGCTTTATCACAGATCTGAGCCAGCTGAAGAAGCTACTGGAGTTCATCGATAATGAGACTTTTATCAGGGATGTGGCAAAAGTCAAGCAGGTAATGTGCACTGGGGGAGGAAGGCTAAAAGCACCATGCTGCCAGGAACATCCCAGCAGCAAATGCTCACTTCTGATGCAAGCCCTGGCAACTCATGCCTGTTCCTCAAATTTTTCTGCCAGGAGAACAAGCTGAAGTTTGCAGCCTACCTGGAGGAGCATTACAAGGTGAAGATCAACCCTATGTCCATGTTTGATGTCCAGGTGAAGCGAATCCATGAGTACAAGCGGCAGCTGCTGAACTGCCTGCACGCCATCACCCTCTACAACCGTAAGTCCCCCAGCCTCTCACTGCCAGGGCTTCTCTCCAGGAGGGAAGACAGAGTGGCTGAAGGCTCATACAGAGCTCTGGGGAAAAGCTCACAGCCCAAATCTCCAGCCCAGGTAACCTCCACACCTGTTCTACAGGTCGAGACTGACCTGGTACAAGTTAAGGCCCCATTTCCCATTGTATACTTGGGGCCCCTGCCCATTCCCAAAGGGCGGCAAGTCACTGGAGCTCTGCATTGTTCTGGCTTGAGGAGTTCTCCAAGGATCTGAATCCCCAAGGATTCTGTGGCCTTTTTTTGCCCACCACAGCTCCAGCAGATGTCTGGTTGGGCGTCAGGGTCCTACAAGGTTGATGGGTCCTTGTGACATGGGCTGAGAACCCAGCCCACCTCTGATCAGGCAGTAAACTCTGCCCAGCTTATCTTCAGTTCTGAAGATTTTTAATTTTTTGGGGGTTTTTTTAAGATCAAATTTGAGCTTTCAAATTTGAAAAAATTTTGAAGAAAGATCCCTGCTCTTTCAGGCATCAGATGTAATCCATCCAAATCCTTTGTGCCCAGGACCATTATGATTGGAGGAAAGGTAACCTGCATTCCAGACTCCATGCATGCGTGGCTCGGGGGGTGGATGGGGAAGGTCCTGTCCCCTTTCTGTGGCTTTGCTGGGCCTGCTGTAGATTAGCCAGCAGCAGGGAACACCTCCATGAACTAACTGGACTGAGCAAGGCTCCATCACTATTACCCCATGGCTCAGGACTTCTCCTCCCAATAGGGTGTTCTTCCTAATTCATGGCTGGGAGAATTAGAATTGTTCAGGCTCTGGGGAGACTTTATTGTAGCCTTTAAGGGCTTGAAGTGGGCCTTTTAAGAAAGATGGGGGAAAATGTTTTAGCAGGACCTGTTGTGCTAGGACAAGGGATAGTGGTTTTAAATTGAAGAAGAGTTAATTTAGATTAGATCTAAGGTGGAAATTTTTTCAATCAGTGTGGTGACCCACTGGAACAGGTTGCCCTGAGGTGATACATGCTCCATCTCTGGAAACATTCAAGATAGGTTGGATGGGGCTGTCAGCAACCTGGTCTAGTTGAAGATGTCCCTGCTTATTGCAGGGGGGTTGGACTAGATATCTTTCAAAGGTCCTTTCCAACCCAAACCATGCTGTGATTCCATGTGAACAGCAGAAGTGAGACTCAGACTCACTGCAGTGAGAACCCCACACTGTTATCTCTTATGCTCTCCCTTCCTTAAAAGCCTTCCCCATTTCTGGACTGCTCTTCCTCAGGCAGCCCCTGGCTACCACATGGCCAAGATGATCATCAAACTCATCACATCCATTGGTGAGGTCATCAACAACGACCCCTACGTGGGGGACAAGCTCAAGGTCATCTTCCTGGAGAACTACCGGGTGTCCTTGGCTGAGAAGGGTATGTCTAATCTTCTCACAGTTGTGCTGTTTGGGCTGAGGGCGAGGTCAGAAGGGCCAGTCCTGGTTGTGGGGAGCTGCAATTTGCCAAGGATTAACTCCCACTTCTCTTGCACCTGGCAGTGATCCCAGCAGCGGATCTCTCCCAGCAGATCTCCACAGCTGGCACGGAGGCCTCGGGTACTGGCAACATGAAGTTCATGGTGAACGGGGCCCTCACCATTGGTACCATGGACGGGGCCAACGTGGAGATGGCTGAGGAGGCGGGCGAGGAAAATCTCTTCATATTTGGCATGCGGGTGGAGGATGTGGAGGCCCTGGATCAGAAAGGGTTGGTGAACGCCAGGGCTTGTCAGATGGGGATGCAGGGCTCAGCTCTGGTGGGAAGAGCCGTGTTCTCTGGGAGGGACACCTTCCTCTCTGGGCAGCTCTGGAGCAGGAAAAAGCAGGGGGCTGGAGGCAGTCTTTGCCTTGGGCTGCAAGGAGTCAGCAGTGGGACATGACACGAAGTATCAGAAATTGCTGCTGGTCTGAGCCACGAGCTCTGATGGGCACAGCCCTGGGAGCATGGCCCCTCACTCAGGAGCTGTCCCACATCCCTGCCTGCCCTCCCTGCCCAGACACAAGGAGGAGCAGCAGCAGTGCCTGAGGCTGTCTCTGCTGGCACAGGTACAATGCCCGGGAGTACTACGAGCGCCTGCCCGAGCTGCGCCAGGCCATCGACCAGATCACCAGCGGCTTCTTCTCCCCTCGGGACCCCGGCTGCTTCAAGGATGTGGTGAACATGCTCATGTACCACGACAGGTGAGTCCTGGGAGCATCCCTGTGCAGGGGGGAGCACTGCCTGCTCATGGGAGGGAAGATGTCTGTCCTGCCTAGAAGGCAAACCCCAGCCGGACTCTGCTTTGGGTTTCAGGTTTAAGGTGTTTGCAGACTATGAGGCCTACATCAAGTGCCAAGGGCAAGTGGACCAGCTGTTCATGGTAAGATTTGCCCACTGCTGAGTGGGAGCACTGGGGGTAACTGGGATGAGTGTGCTCCAGTGGAGCCCTTCTCATGGACACCGCTGCATGTGGGTGCCCTGGGGCAGGGTGAGGCAGGTTTGGCTGCTTCAGCAGCCCCACACTAAGGGGTTTTAAACTAGCCAGTGCCCTGCAAGCCAGGACGGAGCTGAGTGAGCAGCTGAGTACTGACACTGCCTCTCCTCTTCCCAGGATCCCCGTGAATGGACGAGGAAAGTGATCAGGAACATTGCGTGCTCGGGCAAGTTCTCCAGTGACAGAACCATCACGGAGTATGCCCGTGAGATCTGGGGGGTGGAGCCTTCTGCCACAGCAATCCCCCCGCCCAACCTGCCCCGAAACTGATGCAAGCACCAAGGGAAGGAAGGAGGGATATGCTCCCATCGCAGGAGGCCTCACCTGCATTTCACTACCAGTCAGATGGGCTCAGCTCTGCAGAAACAAGGCCTTTCCCTCAGAGGGATAGAAGGATGCTCTGAGGAGGAGCCCTGACCAAGGAACAAGAGCTGGAGGGCAGGAGAAAGGACCTTGTGTTTGCACCTATCTAGCCTGCATGTGCTGCATAGTGCTTTTAGTGAGATGACCATGGATAAGTCTTCCACGGCTGTGCTCCATGCTTAACAAGGGCTTTCCAAGTAAACCTTCCCCTGCACCTGTGTGCAAGTGCCTGGCCTCCTTGACCCTGCCACACAAGTAGGATTAGCCAACACAGAGTGTGTCTTTCTCCTGCAGGGGTCTGCCAGGCCCAAAGCTGGGCGAGGGAGAGGCCAATCCCTGCCCATCCCCTTCCCCAGTATCACCTAAAGAAGGGGGGGCTGACTGTGGAAGCAGCTGGCCCCAGGGCAGGCACAAACACTGTGCCAGAAGCAGGAGAGCCTGGGATCAGCCACTTCCTTGCCACAGAGCTTACTGTAGCCTCCTACCACACCTCTTCCCTAACTAAAGGCCCAGTAACCAAGCCACTCCAGGGATTTTTAGCCTCCATCTCTGCACAGGGAGGGCTGTACCTGCCACTGCCAGCTGGGCAGCTGAGCCTGCTGGCTCTTGGCTCTGCAGATACAGCTGTGTGTGTGTGCTACTCGGGGTGAACATGGATCACATCCCTAGTACTCTTCCTTAGCAGGGTCATGCTGCTCCACATGTCCCTCCCAGTGCTGGGGTCACAGTTTAACACCCATAATGCTGTATAGTGCACCAGTACTGCCCTGTTTGACACCAACTCATTAAAACAACCCAAACACCTGCTGGTTTGACTTTGGACTGACTTGTGACTACTCCATGCCTCTGGGTTCAGGTTGCAACAAGTTCAGGCCACAATGCCTGAACAATGCCAAGTTCAGGTCACAGCAATCACTGCTGTCCTTGCCCAGCTGTGGCTTTGTGGTTTGTAGTCCCTTGCAGCTGGCAGGGTGCTGGCCCCACCATGGGGGGATAACGTGCCCATGACAGCTGACTCTATGCACTGGGCTGGGGGTTAGTGTTGGGTTTGCCCTGCAAATGGCACACAGAGCTCCTGAACTAGAAGTCACACAAGCAATTCCCATCTCCCCCATTCCCAGAGGAGAAGCATAGTCTCAGCCAAAATAGCATAACTGCAGCCAAAAGAAAGGCACAGAGCCTCTGGGCTCCAGGTGAGTTGCTCCTCTAGAGCTGACAGCAGCCACAACGATTTGCCCACTCCCAGCTGCAAGCTCACCTCCCACACACAGCCCTACTGCAGCCCAGCCCCACACCCAGCTGACCTGCTCAGTGTGGGGAAAATGTCCCAAAAACTGCCAGGTAAGACTGGTAAAGCTAAAGTGATCAGCAGTCAATGCCTTTATTAAAACTACACCACTTTTAGATAAACATTTCAGTTCAAATTTCCAAGCGTATCACTGGGCTGCTAACAGGAAGGGTGGTGGTGGGACCACCAAGAGCAGCAGTTCTCGTGCTGGACTCCCAGCTCTGTCCCAGCAGGAGGAAGGCAGCCAGGCAGGCCTCAGCTCAGGCTGCACTTTGCCCCAAGCCAGCTGCCAGCAGCAGCACTGACTGGAATGTGTGTGTTACTCTCCAGAGCCAGGTAAGTATTTCTGTCTGTCAGTGCGATAAATGAAGGTTGCCGCACTCGTATCGTAGTGGCACAGCTACGTCGTGAGTATCAGGGGTCAGAAACCTCAGGGACAGCTGCACTAATGGCAGAAGAATCTTGGTACAAGAACAAGCTACTGTCTCTTTTGCAGCTAGTATGAGCCTGCAGCTATAATTCTGATGCATGCTGAGCAGTTTATTACTATGCTGTACACCCCTGACCGGATCCTTGGGGCAGCACAATTCCCTTTGAGCACTAGTGACTAAACCTACAGCACCTGGTACTGTCTGTGTGGACTGACAAGGGGCAGGACCCCAGCAAGGCAGTGTGTCACTGACTCCTCTTTCAGTGCAGAGCTCTTCAGTGGCATAAACCAGCCCCACTTTTAGCCCCAAGCAGGGCAAGGACACCCCCAGAACCTCTTCCTGTGGGAAAGGCTCATTTCCACCTCTGCCTCCTGAACAATGGGTGTCGGAGGGGCTAAGATGTGCTACTGGAAGTGCACAGAAGGCAGGGGGGGAGAGATGGGGAATGGCACCCCAGACTTATTTGTGCATCAAAAACTCTATCACTGCCTGCTTTTAACTACAGTGGAACAGCACTGCCGTCAGGAACAGGAAAACCTAACCTAAGGAGTTAAAAAGTAGTTGAGGAAAAAAACCCTTGCCCTTCTCACCTAAAAGCAGCACATGGCTGTCTGGGTTTGTACAGGGGTAATGGAAGACATCCATTCCAGCAGCCTGGGCACACACTGTCCATGGAAGAGGAGATCAAGCAAAAAAGTAATCTCACAGTTTCTGGCTTAAACGCCCACATCTGCAGTTTATATACATGTGTCATTCCAATCCTAATAGGAATACTTGTGAAGAAGGGGAGGAGGTCCACAGAGAATAGCAGGGATGAGAGCAAAAAATAATGTTCAGAAGGAAAAAGGTACAGGAAAGATGAAAGGGCACTAGCCTTGCCCATTACATAGATGTTTCAAAAGGAAGAACAAAAAAAAAAAAATCTTTCATTTTATTTCCAAATGTGTGCAATTACCCCAACATTTGCAGCACATCGTCACTGAAGAGCTAAATAAAAATACCTCTCACTACCTGGATCCTCCGTGTATTTGCAATTACAGCCACTGATCAAAGAGGAAAGGCAAAACATGTATTTTCTAGAAAGAGAACACCTCAAACTCAAGCAAGACACCTGTGGTAAGGAGACGTGGCAAAAGCCTTTTGCCTACAAATGTATCTCTACATGATCCAGAAACAGCAGCAGTGTTTAAAAGTGAAAGAAACATCCTTGGTCATGACACAGTGTCCTAGGAACATCTGTCCTCAGCAGTACCACGAGGGACGGGCGAGGCTTTGCTGCGCTTACATTTTTCACTTGGTTTGGTACTGGCTCCTGGGCTGTTACCACCCCTCTGTCCAAGTCCAAAAAGAAGCCAAGAACTTCTTCCTTCTGCCGTCACAGATGCTGATGCCAGAAGCTGGAGTTGCCAAGGGTACACATCAGGACTGGAATGGGAATCCCTGGCCTCCTCTAGGGCCAGGGATGGAAGAACGGCAGACTGACCCACAGGGAGCGGGGAGGAAAAAGAGAGAGGAAGGAAATGAAAATCTCTGTGCTGACAAGCAGTCTTCAGTGATGATGCTCATGTTCAGATTTTCCCAGGAATTCCCTAGAAAAGGAAATTACAAAGCAGTGACTCTCCTGTACTCTGGTGCATGCTACAGCCTGCAGGTCTTCCCATTGCCCTGGCAAGCACTTGAGCATTTGCAGCTACAGGGAACAGCACTGAGCTTTGCTCTCATACCCATCAGAGGCTCCCACTGAAAGAGCCAAACTGAAGCAACCACTCTGCAAACAGCTCCTCCACAGCATCCAGCTCACAGCAGAGATGAGCCAGAAAGTGCTCCCAGATTTCTGTGGCTCCCCTTCCCAAAACCTGCTTTGCAAGGAGGTGGAGAGCTCTGACTCCTGTGCTAAGCCAGCCCCGGTGTAGCAAGCACAGGGTGTGCAAGGCCTCCCTGGCAGTCAGGTGCCTAAGATAACAAATGCCTAGTCATGATGACTGGAACTAAGAAACCCCTCTCCTGCACTCAGACCCTTGTTACCTCTCTGTAAGACAATAAGTCACTTTTCACCTCCACCCTTACTATTAGGGTGTTTCCCAAAACTCCTGTAACCCTATATGAACCTCTACTTCTGCCCAGTTCAGGAGAAGAGCTGTCACTGAGACCCCTTCCAGAAGCTGCCAATAAAGCCATCTCTGTAGAACCTCATACAATGCTTCTCCTCTCTCTCCCTGCATCTGCTGCTGAGTCACTTAGCAAGCAAAGAGCTGAAAATCACTAATAAGCTGAGAATCACTTGAGAGCTGAGCTTGCTAAGATTGCCTGTGGCTCTAGAGCCTGCCTAAGGGGCCCAGACAAGTTGTGCTTTACTAAACTTCGCTGTTTGGGACACCCACAGCAGCCATTTTTGGGGGGATCCCGAAAACCCCAGAGCCACATCAGCCCAGTATGGAGAGCACAGGGTGCCCAGCGCGGCCCCGGGGGCGCGGTTACCGCAGTATCCGAGGTAGCTCTGGACTCCTGTAGATGTACTTGTGCCGGTAGCCCAGGTCTGTGTGGAAGGGCACAAACTGCACCTTGTAGTCCCGGAAGCTCCGCGACGTCGCTGCGATGTTGTAAAGCTGGACCCAAGGGGAGGCAGGTGAGGGATTTGTGTCACTCCGAGCCAGCTCCCCCTGCCAAACCCACCGCGCCCTCAGGCATGGCTTTGGTAGCTTCAGCCTCGTTGCACCACTGATTTGCCACACTACAGAATCTGCAGTCCCTCTGGGCTATGCTTTACCCCTGTCCATTACTGACTTCTTGCCTGGCTGAGGTGTTCTATCCACACCAGCTCCTCCCACCAGATCAGTTTGCAGAGCCACGTGTGTACCTTTTTTCCTAGATGAAATGGTACCACTGGATCATCCTCAGCATGAAGGATGAGCAGGGAGCAAGAAATGTATTTCACACTGTAAAACAGAAAACAATGTCACAAAGGCTCAGAGCAATCCTATCATTCTCCAACACCAACACGTGTGCATTTTAAAGAAAATTGTAATGACAAGCATGTCCTGTGGGTTATTAACTACAATTTAAAACCTTATCTGGGCACCATTCATTTGGTCTGTAGAAAATTTTTTAGTGAAAGTCATGCTTATAAAATTTTCTTGCTGCTTAGACCAGAGAAATGTGGCTCATTCCACTGTAAATCATCACCCCCCCTGCCCCCAGGTCTGGCTTGGTTTCAATACTGGAAGCTCACAAATGCTCTGGCCCTTCAATGAAAGACTCAGTAAAAGGAGACAATGTGATTACAGGCAAGGTGGCTTAGGCAAATACACAGCAAAGAAATCTTCCCAAACCTTCCTTCCATGTTCCAATGCTACTGTTTAAAATGTAAGGTACACTTGAAAAGCATAAATGGCATGAACCCAATCAGGATATCCCTGAGTAGTCTCTGTTCTCTCTGTTGCATCTGTCCTTACTATGAACAACTTAAAAAGACAGAGCTCCACTGTGCTGCTCTCAGGGCTGTGAGAGTAATTGAAATCACTCCAGTAAGAGCAATGCAGCAACAAAAAAAAAAAGCCAGAGTGCAGTGTCATGTCTATCCTCATTGATGCTTGCCATGGCTCACTGCAGCCACAACTGAAACCCCAGCAAAGAGGGAACTCACTTCTCATCGTTTGCAAATTTAATTCCACTTGTTGTGATGGGGTCAAGGAAGAACCAGTCAAATCCAGGGAAGTATCTGTATATCTGAGAGGAAAGATGTGCATTAGTGGCAGGCACCAGCTCTTTGTCCATTGGTACAAAGAGCACTAACAGGGCAGGCCACTGCCATCCCATAACATCCCCTGGCTGCTGACCATGCTCTTTGCAGTAAGACTGCCCCTGTTTCCACCAGCATTATTTTTCCTCCCCTGTTTCAGGCCTATCTTACCAGCCTGCTCAGGAGCAGGCCCTGTGGGTGCTGGCATGGTCAAAGTCCCCAGGTACCATGCAGGACTGTTGGCAGTCCTTCCTGGAAGAGCTTTATTCCAGGGCACCTCACCAGCTTGGCTGTACGCGAGGCCGGGGCTGGGTGTGTGCTCAGTTCAGAGCCAGCTCATTCCCATGCTGGACACACGGCTCTGGCATTGCCCATTGTGTGCTCCCAGCAGCTGTCTCAAGTGCAGCTCTTTACCCCCAATGTTTACAGATACCACAAGTTGTGCAGTTAGCTCAGCTCCAGCACTTCTGAAGGTTCATTTCCATGCCCACAATTCCATGCCAGCAGTGTGAGTGTCCCTGTGTACTTGCCACAGAAAAGGGATGACTCCGTGCCTCCTCCCGTATGTTGGTGAATGGAGATTCCAGGATCAGGGCATCCGGGGGCGTTTCTGAAAAGCCAAAGGCAATGTGCTGAAATGCAGGGCTGCAGACAGCCAGCAAGGTCAGGCTCTGCCTCGTGAGAGCAGCTGCCACCACGGTGCACCAAGGACAGCTCTGCCAGCTCCCCAAATGTCTGTGGGAATCTGGGACAGCAGCAGCAGGAGGCTGCTGGGAAGTGCATCCACGTGTCACACTCACCTCTCTCGCAGAGGCGCCGCACCAGGTTTGTTGCAACTCTGGAAAGAAGAAGGAACATTGAGTTGGCACAGGCCCTCTGCAGCAGAGCAGCAGCTCCAGAGGTGGCACAGGTACAACTCTGTAGCCCCACATTTCTCTTCACAGAGAAAATCAAGGCACAATTCTTCCCAAGAATATTCTTATCTCATTTGCTGTGCCTGTGTTTGTGCAAAAGGAGAATGCAATATGGAGACTGTTTACCCAAAGTGATGGTGTTTTGTTTCCTTGTGTGTGTTGGGACTGTCAGCTGACAGTCATGAGATTCTGTGCAGTTGAATGCTTGGCAGATTCAGTTGAGATGCAATGTAATATAAGATAGAATAATGTAGTATAATAAAGTAATTAATTAGCCTTCTGATAAGATGGAGTCAGATGCATCATTCTCTCCCCTGGTAGGGGGATCCCTGTGAATTCCCTACAACTCCACAGCCACAAGGTCGATCCTGCACACTGCTCAAGGTCTGGCAGCTGGCCCACAGTGACCTGTGACCTCACATACCCAACTGCCCCAAGTGACATCAGGGGCCTGTGTTTAAGTGAACAAGTGCAAGGAAGAAACAGACCAGGCAGCCCCTTGGACAGCCTCCTTTCAGGCGGCTCTCAGCACATCCACAGCAGGTTGACACAGCCTCCTTCCTCCAGACCACAAGGGCTGAGCAAGCAAGAGGGGAGTAGGCAGAGGGGTGCTGTGTTCCAGGCAGCTGGAGTGCAGCATCCCAGGGCTACACTGCAAGGAGCTTCCCCAACTGGGACAGAAAGCAGCAAGGTCTCTCCTACGCATCACCCTAATGGGACAGGGATATTTCCAAAGTTGCCAAGTTCTCCAAGCACAGAGCATTTCACAAACCTTGAACTCCAGACTGGCTGTGGTCACTAGAGAGCTCAGCTGGGGACCAGTCTCAGGACACTCTGACTGCAGTGCTGAGAAACACCACAATCATGCTCTGAACAAGAAAGGGATTCTGAACAGCACAAAAAATATAGAGGACGAACCAAGAAAAAGTCTTTGTCTTCTGTCAAACCAAGCAAGGTGTTTAGTGTCACAGCAATGAAGAGCCACTTCCCTGAAATACCTCCCTGTCCCAGCATGTGTTTCACAGCCTTTGTGGTCTCACAGTTTATCTGTACACAGCTCAACTCAAAGGTAACTCTTGTGTTTGCCCTCTGCTCCTCCACAATCACAAGGGTAAGAGCGTGTGGTGCTGAACCTGACTTGCCTCCAGACAACCATGGAAAGGGAGGATGCAGGAAATGAAAGTTAAAAGCATGAAGGCAAAGGCACTTGACACCTTGAACTTCCCTGTGCCATGGTCATGCAAATGTCAGAAGTGGCCAGGAGCATAGTCATGCAAGCATCTGCCCAAGCACTGATTACACACAGCATGTTCATCAGGACAGGAGGAAAACCTTTTGAAAGAACAAGGCACACACAGGCGTGGCTGGTCTGAGACACTTTCAGAATATCAGATAAGTCTGATGCTCTGCTCTGAAAGACAATCTGCAATCTATTATTCTAAGTGTCTTTCTAGTGTGAACCCTGTGGACAATGAAGGTTCAAGATCCATTGCTGCAGTCATTCACTGTAGCCCTTCTCACTCTGTACAGTGCAAAGGGGGAAGCCACCCTCCAGAAATTATGCCACAGATGCCAAGCCAAGCCAGCCCAGGGATTATTGCAAAACAGCACCTTCATCCAAGGTCAGTGCTTAATGTTCTTTAGAAGCTGCTTCTTTAGAAGTGCCACTAAGATTAGATGCTTACCCTGTGCCCAGGGAGTGTCCCCAAATATAGACGGGGTTGTCTCCGCTCCGGGCTTTTATCCAGTCGAAGACATGAAGGGCGTCGTAGGTCATTCCCCTCTCTGAAGGGCTGCCTATTGAGTCACCCCAGCCTGGAACACAAAGAGTCCTGCTGAGAATCGCTCCAACTGCTCAGCAGAACCAGCCAGCTCCTCCCATGCAGCCCATCTGCAACTGCAAAGGGGCCTGGGACATGGGTACTTGCTGTTCACATCACTGTGCACCTCTACAATTTGGGGCTGAAAGCTCTGGTTGACTCACAGTCATTTAATCCAGGTGACTGCTGTCTGCCAAGGAGGTTTTGTGGATTTAGTCAACAACAAAACCAAAGATTGGATCTCAAACACTGCTACAACAGCATTCTTGCATGTACCCACCTGCAACAGCTCAGCTCCCAAACCTTCCCTGCTTCTCCATGCATGTCACCAATTTTTAAGTGCAGTCTCTGACAGCACAGGATTGGATGCTTACGGCCAAAACCCAATCGTGCCTCACAGAGCTGTTGCAACATCAGTTTGTCAGTTTGTCTGTGCTGTTCAATCAGTGCCCTCCAGCAACTTTCCATCCTCCTGACTGTTCTGGCTCCATCACCATTGCAGCACATCCACACATTGTATGCCCTTAGCAGCCAGCCCCCCACATCCCTTCTGATTCCCAATAAGCAGCCAGAGAAGCAGCTGCCAGCAGGACTGAAAAACAGGGCAGGCTCCTACAAATAAACTTCTCCCAGGTGTCTTCTTGATAAAAATGCAATGGATTAATTTCTTTCTGGTATCTGCAGTGGCATTACACTGCAGCCATGGCTTAAATACTAAGAAGGTTAAAAAGGAGCAGCAGATGCCTGACTGCTGGTGCAGAGGTGCAAAGCAGTCGTGGCTTCTGCCAAGTATTGTTAGCAAATCATTTACTCTGTCTTATCTCACCTATGAGCTTTTAGAAGGAAGTGCAAATTCAGTTCCCTGTGTGACCTTAGGAAAGTCAACTAGATCTTATCCAGAAGGATTGCACCTAGGCAAGCCCCTAGCTCTCATGTGTGCACCTGGGGAGTGCCTGAAGTGGATGCTGTGACAGCCTGGCTCACTCTCTGCTCCTCAGCTCCCAAACCAACAAGCCCTGTGCATGAGGACAGACAGGAGCCACAGCCCACCCAGCTGGACATCAGCAAAAGGAAATTTCTGGAAATTCTCTAGATAGCCATGAGGGGGAAAAAGAGAAGCAATAAGCACAGCTAATGAGCTGGCAGCAAGGGTTGGCAGAAGCAGCCCACATACCTCGATAGTCAAACGTCACCACGTGGTACCCCAGGGAGCTGAGGACCTGCAAGGCAGAGAAACACTCAGAGCCCATTGCAGAGTCTTGCACACCAGCCATGCTCCTGCATCAGGACAAGGTGCAGGCATTCATTTTATAAAATTACTGACATGCTAAATGGTCCATTTACAGCTTTTCAAGGTAGCAGGCACAGAGCTTTCCAAACACTAATCTCAGCCCACTGGTTCTACTCTGTTTGTTTCCTGGACCTCATATCAGCCTACCTAAGATGTTGATTATTCCTTTAACAGCTTTGACCTTAAGATCTGCAAATATCCTACTGTTTCCCCTACAAAGACTTTCATGTTTTCCAGTGAAGGAGTACAACTGTTTCAATTACATTACTCAAATTGGCATAAATGTAAGAATAACATACAGGAGCCTGTGGCTGAAGGCTTAAATGTATAGCACAAAAATGTGCTTTTGCTCTATTATAAATATTCATGTTATAGCCAATGGTAATCCTAACAAAATCTGTTAAAAGTAAGTAAAACCACTCAATGTTAGACCAACTTGCTTGGAAAAAGTGCCTTGGTAAAAACAATACAAGCATTCCAAGCTACCATTGCTTGATATGAACCTAAAAGCTCTGTGGTAGACAAAAAAAAAAAAAAATCAACAGAAAGTTACAAAATGATTAAAATGTTTCTCTTTTGGTCTATGTATGATACATGATTTTTAAAAAAAGCAACATTAGTATTATTCTATACTCTAAAGAGGAAATATAAAACCAACACCCTTTCTAGTGGTACTGGGACTATTGTAGTCTACAAATGAAATTAGTTGTAGTCCACAAATGAAATTACACCTGTCAAGTGAGCATTACTTAGAGCACAGTTTTAAGAGATTACATGTATTGGGTAGATTTATGAACAATTAAACATTTCACAACCACTTTGAGGCACACAGTATCAAGTGGAGCTCACAATGACAACTGACTGGAAAGGGAGAGAACACTTCCATTGTCCCACCAGACAAATTAGATCCTTCAGGACAGCTGTTTCCAATGGAATCACTATATGACATTTTTATAAGTTCACTCACACATTGAATTCTCTGACTAGACATGCAGAGGATGAAGTTTCTTCCTGAAAAGTTTGGTTTTTAGCTTTACAATGTGATTTTACAGCTAAGATATCATATACAATCTCACCTTTTCCAGGCCATTAAAAATTATTTAATCTGTTGAGAGTTCACCTGTCTTCTATACATGTTTTATGTGTTGGCTGCATTGAAGGCCTATTCAAAGCACCAGCAAAAAGGACAGCATCCCAAACTGGTTCATTCTGCTGGAATAAACACAAACCTGGAGTTTCTGGAGTGGTTCTGCTAAGCCCATGTGTGTGTTCACTGACTGAAAAAGGCAAACTAAGCAGCTTGTCTGGATGTTCTCAGAAGCAAAGAATACCAGAGCCAGGAACAGAAACCTGGGGGTTTGGTAAACTGTGTTCTCTGTATATGTACACAGAAACACACCAAGTCTGTATATTCTGAAGTACTCCTACTCTTGTCCATCAAAATCAAAACCAACTCCTCTGCTTGTCTTGGCCAGCACAAAATGCATCACAGCACAGGCTGGTTCCAAGAAAAATGACAAAATAAATCATACATGACAGTCTCCTCAACCAATTTTCTGCAAATTAGCTAATCTTTTTTTTTTTTTTCCTCAAAGGAAATGAAGTATCACCTGCCTTCTTGGGGTTGCTAAACACTATTTTCTAAGCAATCTGAATTTAAAAGATTTTGCAGCAGGGGATCTTGCATTGAATTGCAATAAAGCTTTATGAGTGCCAACATTGACACAAATAAAGAGAAGAACAGACTCAGACCTCTCTGAAATGAGCCAGCAAAAACAATTATGTCTCTCTTAGAAACATGTGATATGAGACCAAGAAACTGTGGGTGGGAATTTCAGCCAAAAGAGAGTTTAATAAAGTAAATTACCCCAAAAATCATTAAACAAAACACTCAAAGCAGCTGTGTTCTCATATAACTCACATCATAGTGCTACACCTGGGGAATTCATTGGGTTTTCTACAAAACCTTCTGCACTTGAGATGGCACCACTCATACAAATGCACTGTGCCTTGAGGAAAGGGGAAATCCAGGCTCAATGCTCTTAAATGGTACCTTAAATTAGTACACTAATCAATTAAATTGGGGCTATAATTAAATAATACTCTTGATTTTTCCCAGAAACTGTCTTGGTTAGCCCAGCTGGGGCTGGGAGTTAACAACAGCAAATGAAAGACCTTTCAAAGATCTTTGAAGATGGGAGAAGTGTGCTTGCTCACAGCTTACAGAGCCTTTTCCCTTACAGGCTTCCTCTTGGAAGGACCCTGAGAGCCCCAAGGGCTGTGGCAGTGGGGCTGTTTGAGCAGTCTCCTCAGCTCTGTGCACACCTGAGGTGTTAATGCAGCTGTCACCCATTCCCCAAGCTCTTTGGAAAGCTGTTTTCAATGCAGCTGTTTGGACAATCTCCTTTTACAAGGCAGCCTCTTACCTTGTAAAGCTCCACCCGGTGATCCCCTCCTCTGGCAAGAGCCATAGATGAAGAAAAAAAGGAAAGAGGAAAAAAAAAAAAAAAAGAAAAACATTAAACAACCAAACAAAAAAACCAAACACATTAAAAAAACCCCAAACCAACCACATTTAAGTTTCCAGAAACACACTTCCCAATTGCCTTAGGTAATCTAACAAAAACATGCCAAACATAAGAAACACCATAAATGCTTTGTCACAGGCTTCAAGGAGACAGCCAGGCTTTGCTGAGCTATGCAGGACCCAATTTTGAAGTCAACTTCTCCACGTAAATCTTGCCTCACAGCAGGTAAAAATGAACTTTTCAACCCACCCTGCTGTCTGCCTTTTCCAAAGCCTGTAATACATCCAGAACAGCCTGTCCCTTTTTGCTCTGCCTACCCTGATCTCCTGCCACAAGTGCTGCCCCAGTCAGTAGCCCTGCCTCTCAAAACTTTGATGCTCCCAGCAGAAATAATGACATTTAGCCAAGCAGGTGGCCCTTAGATTTCCTCACCTGGCTCCAAGCACAGGGAAAGAAAGGACATGTGCAAAAACATGAGCAGAGAAAAGCAGAACTGAAAACTGTAAAGTCCAGGGGAAGAATCTGCTTTCATTTATAAATATAAACTGAAACCTAGATGACAGAAAGGAATATGAGTGTGCCATTACATACCTTAAAATACATGCACAACATGATATGGCTAACCCATACTCAAACTTCAGTCTAGTATTGGTATTATAGTAAATGTACTCTTGCACTTATGAAAACTCTAGAAATTTCATACTATGACTGGCTTGGTCAGTGTAGACTCTAAACCAAAATGCCAGATGTCCCTCTAAGAACACATGCACTTGCCTACCTACCAAAAGCTGTCAGCTCCAACCATGCTTGAAAACACCTAATCCAGTCAAAAACACTCAGGGCAAAATGCAAGGGGTTGCTTGTAAGACATTTTGAATCATACAAGCCTGAAGATGATGATCCACTTGCTTGAAAAGTCACCATTCACATGCACACCTTTATGCTTTTTCATGCTTTCCTTGAAGTGTTACCGAGGGGATTTTCTATTTTCTAAGGGGATTGAGTACACAACATTTTTGCCTCAGCCCCAGATCACTCAAGCCAAACCAGGAAGCCAAGGCAGTGTATTTCACTCCTGGTTAATGCAGCCTGCAGCAGTAAAGCAGCCCTGGGACAAGGAACTGAATGTGCAGCACAGAAAACAAACATACAGCAACACACATTGAATCTGAAATGACAAAGCCAAGACACCTCCAGCTCCTCCAGAGCACAGAGTGAAATGGGAAATATGCAACTGATCCCTAGCTCAGTCCTTCATCCCAGCAGCACTTGGGGGAGCTGAGAAGGAAATCTAATCAATACACAAAAAGCAGGGATACTGGCCCCAAACAGCCACCATTAAGCTGCAGGAAGTTTCCCTTAAGCTTCCCTTAGTATCATTTGCTATACCCAATCAAGGCAAAAAAAAAAAAAAAAAAGTGAAGAAGTGTTTGAAAAACAATGCAACAATTTGATTAAACCTTGCAATGCATCAGCACAAGAAGGCAAGGGCAGTTTGCAAAAAACCCATCTGTTCATGCATTTCCTGGGTTGCAGCACACACCTTCCACACTGTGCCCTTGTACCAAGAAAAGCACAGTGCTGAGACAAGAATTGGTGTGAAAAATGTTCCTGTGATGTAGAGGTTAGCAAACCTTCACTACCAGCACAGCTAAAACTGTTTCTTTACTTTACATCATGGAACTTGTTTTCCTGCAATGCTGCTGCTCTTGCAAAGTATCTATGGGCAGACATCAGCTTCAAAAGAAGATGCAACCAAGAAAAAACATCCCAAGAACTGGCACTCAAAATCCAGCAGGGGATTAATACTCTTTTGTAAAATGCATATTTTTAGGAAAAAAGACCACGTTCTAAGAAACAAACAAAAGCACTGTAACATGTGGAGAGGTGGCAGGAAGAACATGATCCTGAGAAATATCTTCACACTGCATTAATGGTTTTTATCATCCAGCAACAAAGTACAGAGAACTGATCTACTACTTTAGCCAATAAACAGTCAACTATAAAATTACAAGTTTTAGAAGTGCTCCTGGTCCAGACAAATGTCCTGGACAGATGCAATAATGAAACAAGATCAGCACATAACCTTCCTCTTTCCTTCTGATTTTCCTTCCTCAGAATGTGTTAATTACTAAAATAAACTCACAAAAGGAACTGGAAGGTTTATTTAATGTCTGTGAGCCACATATACAGAAGCACTAATACCATCCCCTGTCTCAATTCAGAAAATTTCATTACTATACAGAAAATAAGTACTTCCCAACTCCTGATTCAGGAAAGGTCACACCCTCCTGGCTTCCAGCAAAGGATACAAGGTAATTTATAATATCTGATATCTCTGATAACTGCAATAAATCCATTTCCACATTCAATAATGGAGAGGGATCATTCCATAAAATGTATGTGCCTTCTTTTAAAAAGGAGAAGCACCAAATTAATTTTAGCTTTTATTTTGGTTTTAATTATAGAATAGTTTGGGCTGGAAGAGACCTCCAAAGGCCATCTAGTCCAAATCCCCTGCAACAAGCAGGGACATCTTCAACCAGATCAGTTTGCTCAGATCTCCATCCAGCCTGACCTTGAATGTTTCCATGGCCTCTGCCACCTCTCTGGACAACCTGTTCCAGTGTTTGACCACCACCCTCACTGTGAGCAACTTCTGCCCTGTCTCTGATCTAAACCAACCCTCTTGTAGTTTAAAACCATCATCCCTTGTCCTGTCACTACAGCCCCTAAGGAGTTTTTCTTGTCTTTCTGAAGGTGCTGAAGCTGTGACAAGCCAGGAAAACACCTCCTGAAACAGAGCCATCAGTGTTTTGTGCCTCACCTTGTCCCTGCATTGCCGTGCAGGTAAAGGATTACAGGGTGGCTGGAGCCCAAAGCCTCTTCAAACCATGGCTGGTCCTTCCCTCGGGCATTCTTCCATAAGGCTGCAGGGACTGTGTGCCTGTGAACAGAAGGGAAATCTGCCCTGTCCTGCTGCTCCTCAACACTCAAGTGTCTGCCACTTGAACTCTGAGATTTTCTGTTCAACTCCTTCACTCAGGATTGCATACCTCACACACAATGTTTATAAAACTGTCCTGATCAGCTGAGAAATGGTCAAATTGAAAAGGCAGTGGCTACACTTATTTCTACATTTTCACCTCCATCACCACTGCCTTCAAGATGTAGAACTGTCTGTGCAAGGCATCAAACTTCAAAGGCACAATTACTGAACTTCCTGCTGCTCTGGCAAAATAATCACAGTTCCTCAGCTTTTATGGCACTTAATTACTTCAATTAACATAACTTATATGCCATAAACAAGATTCACTGCTAGGTCAGCAGATGTACAGAGTAATCAAAGCCAGTTGGGCTTGGAAAGAATGTTCAGTGATTAAGAGGCATATCTGACTTTACAGCCAATCTGAGGAAAAGGAGGAGCCCGGGCTCTGAGGAGAAGATAAAATGTTTTGTTTTCAGGCACAAGGTTCTTGAAGTTGTAACATTTTAGCTGCAAAGGTTACAATCTACAAGAGGCAGGAATTTTTAACTCGCAGCACTTCTTCTGCAGATAATGTACCTATGTGGCCTGTGAGAAAGAATTCAACACTGGTGGAACAGTAAGAGGAATGACAGACTGAACAGAAGGCAGGTAATTAAAGTGGATAATTAAAATACAGACACAAAGCAAGGACATGCCCACAGCCATCTGAGTTGTTGAGAAGGGGGCTGGCTTAGAGCCATCAGAAGTAATTTAGGCACTCACATGGCTTTTTACCTGAAAGGCAGACAAGCTTGCACCTACCACAGCAATCCTCCCCAGATGTATAGCTCAGAGCACACAGGGGAAAACTATGTAAAAAGTCAATTTGCTTGCATGCAGCCAGCACACACCAAGCTCTTGAAGAGGCAAAAAGCCTCAGTAACTGTGAGACTCAAAAATTCAACTGTTCTGTGAGGATTTTGTTTCACAAATGTACCAAACACAAGACTTTGCAGTGGCTTTTAAAAGCAAGGCTCCAAACTTTTGTGAAAATCTTCCATAAATATTCAGATAAATGACAGCCTCTGAATTGCCACCACAAGCTGGAAGTTCTGTTTTAGCAAAGATAGACAGTACACTTGCAAGAGAAACAAAATACAAATCTCAGGACTGCAATAAAAACTTATTTAACAGCTTAACAGGTAGAATTTTAATTGTGCTAGTGAAGAATCAAACCACTATTTATCAGCCTATCTTGGAAAGACTGAAGTTTTCAAGTTTCTAAACATATCTTTCACTAAAATTTACTTAAAGGAAAGAAAATGTCCTAATGACAATGATAAGAATATCTCTATCCCATTTAAAGGTTATGCACCCAGTGAAGAGAAAATCTCTACTGCATTGAAGGACCCATCTAAGTTACACACACAACTGAAAACCCCAAACCCTGCACTTCACAGACTGAACATCACTGTCTGTATTAAGGGAATACCCCCTTCCCTCCATACCTGACACAATCCAGGGTAATAAGGAGCTAAAATGAATTGTCCTTACCTGGGACCAGAAAATCATCACTGAGAGAAAGAAATGACAAATGAGCTCTGACACTGTCACTTGTTTTGTGAAGAGTGTAAACTGTGTGTTCTGTTTTCACCCACTCTCCCAATCTTACATATGTTTTATGAACAGAATTTTCTTCCTCCCACTCTGAACACTTTGATCTGTTTTCCTATCTTCCCCCACATGTATTTTGCAAAACAAAACACGAATCAGAGTTGAATGACAAAATATCTAACTCCATGGGTCTGGTCTGATCTGGAGGCAGGATCTTTGTAGTGATGCAGACCTGTAACCTTTATAATTCCAAATTTTGATGTTTCTCTGAATGCACAGGTTGTCTGACTGTGTTTTGTGCATTACTGATCCTAGCTCAGATGAGCCCCAGAGATTTGCATACTTTTCAACATGAACTCGGTCACTTGGCAGAGGAAAATACAAACATCCACAAATGAGAGCATGCACAGCAAAAAGACTGAATAGGCAACATCTAGAACAAAGAGAAGGATAAAGATGCATGGCACATACTGCACAGAACTGGATTCCTTACCAGACTCCAATGGTTACATCCTCCTCTGGCTGCAAATAATAATTACAGGTGTGGTTTAAACCTTGATCCTGTGGTCTTTTCAAGTCAATGAAATATGGGACCCTCACTGAAATGAAAAGAGAGAAAGGAAAAAAAAGAAAAAGAATCATTTTAATTTTAATTTATTTTCTCACAAAACTGCTTAACCAAAGCACTGGAGGGTTGTATTAGCTGGTCTGCTGTGCTGGGAAGACCTTTTTGTGTAAAAGGATGAATTTGCTACAGCTGTGATTTAAAACATGAACAGCAAAGAGAGCAAGGTAAGAAGACACAGGCAACCACCAAAAAAACAGGGAACAGGCTAAAATTAAGAGAAGGTGGGGAAGACAAAGCTTCCTTTGACAAACATTTAACCATCTCTGTGCAGTCTGCTTTATAGATCTCTGCTGCATCAGTGGCATGGGTTAGCTGATTTGGATTCAGTCTTTTCCCATAAAATGGAGCTCCACTACAGCAGAACCAGGAAAGAATCTGTCTCCTTGAGATTTAGTGCTACAGCAATTAACACACCAAAGCTTTTGTGCTATTGACACAAAAAGAAATACTGCTAATGGTGACAGCCAAATCTCACTTCACTTGCCCTCTCAAAAACTCTTAAACTTCACACAGACATAAAAACCAATGCAGAAAACAGCCAATGTTAACTGGACAGATGTGGGCCCTCAGACTGCAAATCTTTATCTGTGCAAGTGTCTGCTGTCATGCCAAAGCATATGGGATTTGAGCTACTTCATGGGCAGTCTCCTGTTTGATCTGTTCAAAGACTTGCTGTTGTTCAGGGCCCCACTTGGAACCCTTCTTCTTCCATGTCACAAGACAGAGAGAGCTTAGAGTCTGGCTGTCCTCTGGGATCTACATCTCCCAAAAACCCAGAGCTCCTAGGAAAGCTGTGTTTCCTTCTTGCTGGTTGGTGGGAACATGGCTGCTATTCTGTTGACCACCTCCAATCTGATGATGTCCACTTTACCTCCTAAAAACTGAATTTCCTGGGCAGGTCCCCTGACCTTACTTTGTTTTGTGGTAAAGCTGGCCTTCAGGAGGATCTGGATTATCTGCTCCCTTTTGTCAAAAACTTCCTCTGCTGTACTGTCCCAAATGATCACCCAAAAGTCATCAATGCACTGCAAGTGTTCTGGAACCTCATCCTTTTCCAGGGCAGTCTGGATCAGTCCATGATCACTCCAAACAGTAAGACTGTGTTTTCACCCCTGGGGCAGTCAATTCCAGATGTACACCTCTCCAGCTAAAGGCAAACTGTGGCCTGTATTCTGGTCCTGAAGGAATGAAGAAAATTGCATTATGGTGGCATCACTGATATTTCACCACCATGGCAGGTCAAACCACAGTGTGCCTCAAGTGTGAAACCTCTCTCCCAGGCAGGGAAGTGCCTGCTCCCAACAGCAGAGACTCTGGTCTGGAACATGGGACATTTCCTCCTTGAATTGCTGGTGGTCCTCTTTAATTTGGTCCTCTTAAATTTCTTCTTTAATTTAAAC
This sequence comes from Agelaius tricolor, assembly GCF_023055355.1. Taxonomy (NCBI): domain Eukaryota; kingdom Metazoa; phylum Chordata; class Aves; order Passeriformes; family Icteridae; genus Agelaius; species Agelaius tricolor. The sequence goes on from NW_027269261.1 coordinate 5,985,832, forward strand.
TTTTAATTTCTTGGATAGTCTTTTCACAGATGAGACTCAGGCCCATACCAGGGAGGAGATGGTTTCTTCATACAGTAGGAGCTTGGGAAACAAATTGTCCACTTTTTGGTCTCCTCTTTTCCTCAACATCAGCGCCAGTGAGCTGACACATGATCCTGGTGTGCTCCCAAGACATGGTTTGTGTACACTGGATGTCATCTGGGTTTACAAGGAACTGCTCCTTCTTTGAACCCCTACAGATCACCCCCAGCACAGCTGATTCTCTCAGGTACTGGATACCTTGCTCCATGGTGTCCCACTTGTCTCAGTGCACTCAAAGGTCATCCTTGCAAAGATATCTTTCCCTCATGCTTGACAGGAGCCACTTCCAGAGGCTGAGAGTTTCTGGTCTTTTCCCAATCCCCAGCCAATGCCTGCATCCTGGGACAGGAACCCAAATGGCTTGGGTTCCTTGGAGCAGCCAGGTAACCAGGGACTCACCTCACAGCTCACCTGGGGGTAGGGATCAGGAGATGATCTCTGGCCCTGCCTCTTCCTCTGGTTGTGAGGGCCCTGCTTCCTCTTCATCACTCACTACACAAATTGATTTATATTGGATTTCTTGTTCTGTGCAGGGCTGACTGCTCCTGGCACAGGTTCAGCTGCAGTTTGAGTGGCCACAGTGCTTGTGCCCTGCTTTCCTTCCCCTGCCCCTGAGGGTGCTGCCCAGTAATGAGCAGTGTCCAATAATCAGCAGCCAGGGCCCAACTCATTGCAGCAGATTCCCCCTCTTTGGAACTGCCATGGTGATTTTCTTCCAAATATTCTGCCACTTTACCAAGGTCTTGTATTAGTTCAGGGGTGAGCTTCCAAAACCACTAGAGCAGAATGCTCCTTCAAAATCTGGCCCATTTTCTCCCACTCTCCATGCTGCTCATGACTATCCACCTCCAGGGCAGGTTTCTGGACAATTTCCCCAGAAATTTCTGTTCTGACTCCAAACACATTGTAGACTATACTGAGGAAACCTGGCAAATACAGCAACAAGAACATGCTACAGGACAATTATTTTGGTCACTTGTCAATGAGCAAAGGCAGGAACTTCAGTGAGACCTAACAAAGCTCTGTAAAAGCAAAATCACTGAAGCCTGCACTGTTCAGGTTATGTGGCTGTCACTTCTGACAATCAAAGCATAAGAGCTGCCCTGCACATGTGCACACTTCACAGCAACCACAGTCCAAGGTGTGAGAACATGCAAAGCATGCAGTCAAAATTAGACAAGTTATGTAAAAAACAATGTATCCATAGTTGGTCCTTCTAGCTTTGACAGAGAGGAAGATATTTTTCAAAATTTCATTGTAAAATACAAGTAAGGTTTAAATGCAAATTTAGATTGCTGGGTTTAATTTCACTTGCTTGCTGTCTACTCATGCAACTGTGTGGAACCCCTCAGAAAAACACAGGTGACATATTGCACAGTTTTCCTGAAGGAAAAACTCTTTTGGCTGAAAATTGGCTTCAGTTTGGTCACTCTATTTATATAAAGACATGCTACACCAACCACACAGAATGCTTTCCAAACCACAGTCTGGGGAAGTCTACAACCTGTGAAAGTTCATGTCCTTCACATGCAGGGTGAAAGTGAAGGCAAACAAACTCCCCTTGTCCCCTCTCCACCCAGCCACTGAGTCACTTACCAAAGTTTAGGAAGACCAGCTTTGCCTGAATAGCAGGGCAAAGCTTCACTAGAAATGGGATGGCTATGTACACTCCCAGCAACCAGAGTATTAACTTCCTCAATCGAAACCATAATCCGTATCGCCTGCATAAAAGAAAAAAAAAAATAAAAAATAGAAAGACAGAGCTGAATACAGCAGAATATTTATGGAGCAATTTTCACAATGATCTCTGCCTGCTTGGTGGTTTTGAAAATCTGGTCATTTACACTTTAAACAAAAGCTAATTTCAAACAGTTTGTGTGGCCTCAGTTGTTTGAGAGAAGCAGAAGTAACCAAAATACCAGCTGATGACATATAGCTTAGAAAAAGGGAATAGAAACTCCCTACTGATTACATTTTAAAAGACTCTGTAACAAGAGCTTTTCTTCCTGCTAACTTAACAGATTTCAGAATCTCTAGAATGCATATCACATGTTCATCTCCAAAAAGTAGCCCAATCATACTTCCATTTAGATCACTATCAGATTTTGTTCAGTTCTATTTTCACATATTTTGAGGAACTATATGTAATGAGACTGATAAAGTTACACATTATCTCATGAACAGACTGGAGCAGACATTCTGCTTTGTCCAGCTAAATGGATTACCTCTCAATGCCCTAAAAAGCAAACCCTTTTAAATTCTAAAATATAATAAATTTCATAAACTGCAGCATTATTCTCTAAGATTTGCCCCAACACTGTATCTCAATTTTCTCTTTTCTACTTAATTAGGACGAATAAGCTACCAAAAAAAAAAAAAAAAAAAAAAGAGAAGAAAATCCTAATCAACAACAAAAAAACCAACCAAAAAAAATCAAGTAACACACAGCAGCTAGTCAAGTGATATATCTCAAAATTCCCTTTATTGTATCAGAATAACTACCAAATACACATTCATATATGTGTGTTTATATATGCACATGTGCTTACATAAAGGCTTATGTGTAATGATTTAGTTGACCAACATTTCACGTGCACTGAGGTTTCTCAACCAGCCCTGCAATCAAGAACTAAAATCCATGGGAAGCCTTCAGGCAACACAATTGCTGCTCCTTTTCAGCAGACAGTCTTGAGCAAGAATCATGTTCCATGCCAGTGAGCAAACAGTTCTCAGTGTTGGGAACTGTAGGCTACTAAAATCAGAGAACACTCTTTCCAAAAGGCATGAAATTATTAATCTGCCATTTGGCAATTCTTGGAGCTGACAAGCTAAACTTGCTCTAGACTCGAGCTAAGAGGGTTTAGCCACTGTCATCTAGGTGAAATTGTCAAATAGAGAGCCTAAAGACCTGGTTTTTACACATTTGTACAAGAAAAATGAGTGTACAGATAGAACTGGGTTGGAAAGAGTTTAATGATGTACCAAAATTTTCAAAATCTCAATAGCTTTTGGGAACCAAAAGCCAAGACTTTCAGGAACACTTTTTCAGCACAGCAGAAGTGGAGACATTCCAATCTCCCCTGCTCCCCCTAAGTTTTTGGCATGACTGCTAAGGTGCTCACAGGGAAAAGGATATCCTGTTATTCATCCAAACCCTGCCTTCAGCACACTGCTACACACCTACAAGTGCCTGTCTGCCTCCTGTCACCCTGGAACCACATTCTGGACTTCAGAAACACGTGCTACCAAAATTAAAGCCCTTTTCTTCACAAGCCAAAACAGCTGTCATTTTTCAAAAGGGGGAAAAATAGATTACTAAGTCACTGTCACCCAGCTGTGGCTGCAACAAGCCCACGTTGAAAGGTTCAACAGATTTTTATACTTCCCACAGCAAATTTGATGATTGAAGAGGTAAAGAACTCCATCAAGGCTTCCAGTGACATTTCCACACCTCAAGCCCAGTTTTCTAAAGTAAGAAAAGCAAAACCAGCAAAGGACTAGCAGAGGAAATGATACAAAATGGGATTTAGAAGAACAGAAGTGAGTACCAAAGCCTCAGGCCAACCCACCTTATGCCCACAACTTTGGGAAAAAAAGCCACACAACATTTTGTTTGGGCTAATCACTGAGCTGATCATTGCTCCCTACTCTCAGATTAAACCCAGCTTTCCACTACATCAGCACCTACCACCTATTTTCATAGCTGGAATGGATTTGTGGAAGACAAAGGGAGATCACTAAAGGATAGCTGCCATTTAACTGCTGAGCAACTGAAATGTAACTTAGCTCTCTTCAATGAGAAAAGTGTGTGGTTTTGTTAAAACACTTTGTCTAGTTATTTTTTCACTTAGATCTAACTCCCATTCATCTCTCCTTATTGGCAAAAAGGGGAGTGGTTAAAGCTAAAAGGGGAGGTAACTCATTTTGGGGTGTCCATGCCTTCAAATGCCTTAAGCCAAGACACTCTGTCCTCACCACCTTCCCAGTAAGAACCAGAGTCCAGGTGAGCAGCCAGGCAGGATGGGGCTTCCCAGCAAGTTTTCCTGCCTGGGGCTTAGATCCTGCAGCAGCCAAAAAGAGCTCTGCCAGGGGAATTTTGCATATGCCAGAATAAAACCCCCACTCGCTTAGGAGGACAACAGAGTCAGGTCTTAATTCCTCCAGGCACAACCAGAGCACATCAAAACAGGGGCTCCTCAGAGATGTGGGTGGCAAAGCACTTCCCAGAGCCCAGCCACAAGCTGGAACCAGGAACAGAAAACACACAGGAGGACATTTATCCAGGTAGCACTGTCAGAGCTCAGGAATGATTCCAGTTTCTGCTTTTTGGAGACTGAACTGAGGCATCCCTTTCTTTGCTCCCATGCCCCATGTCAGATGCTAATCAGCAATGTGACATTTACACCTCATCTCCAGGGAGATGTCTACTTACAATGTAACCAGGGCAAAGCTTCTATCCACCAGACAGCTTTTCCCCTGATAAATCCAAGAATATATGCTGAAATACAGACATTATGAAGTTATCAGGTAAACCTTCAGTGAGTAATTTAGCTAAATTAAACTCCTATTGCTTGGTAGAAAAGCTATTTCAGGAAATATATGCCCTGCAAAAGGAAATTTTGGTGTGCTCAGGCAAAAGCAACATACTTGTCTTCACCTTTTCACCAGAAAACTCAGCAGGTCTTAGCTGGAAAATACAAGTGATGTAGAAAATAAGAAGCTGCAAACTGAAGGTATTTAAGAATATCAGAAACTGATTTCCTGGAACAATAAAAACAATGTGTAAAAAAAGCCTCAAAACAACAAAACATCTCGTGCAACACAGAACACCCAACCCCAAGTCAGCCCAAAATAAAACAAAATCCCCAGCATCACATTCCCCCCTGCATTTACCAAAGGCTTTTTCCCAACATCTGGATTCTGCCCAAACACAGGCAAAACATGAAGTGGTTTTTGCTTCATGCACTTTCCACAAGTGAACATAGAAAAGTACATTCCCTCTCCAGACATACTTCAGTCTGACAGAAGGAATTCTTTCCTGGAAGTGTGACATCAGAAACAGAAGGTTTTCCTCGTAGCTTCCACCTGGATGAAGGTGCCACACTCACCCAGAACAAGCACATTCTGCATTTGGGCACAGTGGGAGTGTCTGGCTGGCAAGGAGAAGCTGGGGGTCCTCTTGTGACAGCATCCCCTGAGTGCAGCCCCCTCCTCTCCAGCAAACTTGGGAGGTTTCATGAACAATGTCCAATCACCAGAGTCCTGTGCCATGCTCTGGCATCCAGATTCAGATGAAAATAATTTCTCCTGCAGATCATCTGAATCATTTCTACACCGGGAGTGCTTCCATTAGCATCTCCTGATCAGATGTGCTAGCAGGGTGAAAGGGCAGGCCAAGGGTGAAACAAGAGACTAAAACTGATCCTGTCAGAGCTGCAGCAGAGCAAGGACAACATTTACCAGAAACACACACAGGCTGTGCTTGCAGTGCCTAAAGGATCTACAGACAAAGGCACCCACAGCCCACCGTGCCCCTTGTGATCTGCCTGGGGCAGGAGTGAATCAGAACTCCCGCAGACACCAGAGCACGAGGCTCTGTTTGTTCAATAGTGACAGGGAATGCTGTCACCCTGCCCTGCTCTGCAGCCCCTCATGTCCCCAGCTCTCCAAACTGCAAACAGCAGAGCTCTCCCAGCAGGAACTCAGAGCACAGGGTTTGGAAAGCAAAGACCTTGATCACACAAGTGACAGAAGTGACTTTATGGGTGGTAGAGGAAAAAACCAAAATACATGGCATAACAAGGACTGTTGCAGACAACTTTTATGAAAAATCTTTTCTTTCAAATTTTTCCTCCTGAGAAGCTAAGAAGCCTCAGGAACAAAATGTAAACAATGGTTATCTGCTGCTGTGGAATGCAACAGGTGCATCTGTGATTGGTCTCATGTGGTTGTTTCTAATTAATGGCCAATCACAGGGAACTGGCTTGGACTCTCTGTCCCAGACAGAAGCTTTTGTTATCATTCTTTGCTATTCTATTCTTAGCTAGCCTTCTGATGAAACCTTTTCTTCTATTCTTTTAGTATAGTTTTAATGTAATATATATCATAAAATAATAAATCAGCCTTCTGAAACATGGAGTCAGATCCTCATCTCTTCCCCAATCTGAAAACCCCTGTGAACACCGTGACAAAGAACATATCCTCCCACTCTCCTAACACAAAACATATTTTAAAAAATACATTTATTCCCCCAGACAGGGATCAAGAGCATAAAATCAGGAGTTAGATAAAGACATGAGCAAAAGATTGAAAAGAATGAGGGCTAAAGGAAGTTTAAAGGACTGGGATGATTTTTTGGGGGGTAAACAGAGTTGTATCCAAAACAACCTATTCTACAACTTGGAAACTGCAACAGAGTCCCAAGATATACAGGGGCAAAGAAACAATACAGCAGCCATGCAAAAGGCAGGACAGCCCACACATCAGGTCCCTGGCAATCCTTCCAGCTTTCCTTGTTTTGAACAAGAGATTATTTCTAGCCCAGGTAGGATCATTAAGAGCACTCATTTTCCTTTTCTGCACACCTGGACAGTGGTGCTGCACAGGGCCCCTTGCAGGTCCTGAAGGAGCATCCAATTTTTTTTTTCCTCCACCACCTGAGCCACCCAATCCAATTAAGCTTTCATTTTATTCCACTTGTTCCTTCTCAAAAAAGTTAAAAAAAAGAAAAAGGAAGAAACCTATCAGCCTTTCAGCTGCACACAGAAACAGCCTCTCAGCTCCTGAATTTGAGTTCACAGGCAGTGTCTCCCCTCTCCATCTGGACTTGGTACCAGCAGCTTTTGGACAGCTCGAGCAGCAACACTCAACAATGTAATGTTCCACTACAAGATTAATATGAATTCTTTCCCCTACGGGTTTCCTGCAAAAGCTGCTTTATGTGGAGCTCAATGCAAAGTGAAAAGATGCTCATGTGCAGGGCTTTACCCTCTCCTGGTTTCTGTGCACAGTGAATAAACCTGCATGGGCAAACAGGCAATCACATGACTCATTTTGGGCACTGCTATAGAATTCCCAATGAAAGCTGCAACCAGCAGCTTCACTGTAGGTACTGTATAGAGAAAAGGGAGCTTAAATTATAGAAAATTCATCCAATCCTGAAAACAGATCTTCCCTGAATCCATGAAAGCCATTGGTAACAGCAGTATTTGCCAGAACTCTAAGGATCTGAGTGACTGATCCCTCCCTCTGGCACTAAGATCCCTTTAACAGGATGAGTTCTCTGCAAAACAACACAAAGAGAAAAATCAAATCCTCCAAATGCATCTTCCTATTCTAGGGATTAAGCAAACATTAAAAAAAAAAAAAAAAAAAAAAAAAAAAAGTCAAACCCCAATCCTGGAAACAAGACACAAATGTAAAGGCTTTGCTCTGCTCTTTCCCCCCCACCCCCAACTTATTTCATAAAACAACTAAAATATCATGTACAAAACCTGCATGGCAAACTACAGTCCCAGAGAATTTTAGTTTCCACCAGTTCCTGAAAACTTTTGCTCTCAGAAAGATCTGGAAAATAAAAACAAAATTAGCTCTACTAGATTCCTTTGCCATCTCTTACAAGAAGTTCCTTAAAATCTTTGCTCTTTCTGAAGAAATATTCTAGTCTCCCCTTCACAAACTACACTGCAGAATAGCACTACCCCACCAGAAAGGAGGCTATGGGTGGGATGGGAGGGGACACAGCTGGAACAGCTGACCCCAACTGACCAAAGGGATATTCCAGCCCATATGGCATCATGGATCAGCACACACAGCTGGGGAAAGAAGTAGGAAAGGAGGGATATTCAAAGTGATGGTGCTTGTTTTCCTAAATAATCACTGGATTACTTAGGAAGACAACTACTAGACTTAAAATGTGATTATTCCAAGCAGCTGTGTGGTGCTGAGTCGACAGCTGGGGCTAAAACACAAGTATCACTTATTCAAAATAATGAAGGTAGTCTATTGCACAGAGCCATACAGAACATATTTTAATAAGGATAAAGGACTCTGAGATTTTTCAGGCATCCAGCAGTGGAATAAATTGTTACTGACACATGTCATGTCTTTGAAAGACATGATTTGCTTTAATGTTTCAAAAGACAAACTGATCTTTCAGCTATTGGGATGAGGTAGGAAAGTCCAGGTACCTTATTTGTTCTTTGACAACTTCTATAATTCAAGTACAAATCCACCTGCCTGTAAACCCAAGCCTTAAGAGCAGTTGGATCTGTTGTGTGGAAGTATCAGTCAATTAATACAAGGTACACTATTATTCTATGCCATCAAAGGTACAGAAAATGCAACAGGAAAGTTTATACCTGATCCTACTGCCCTCATCACTGTAGCATCCAAAATGTTCATCACTTAACTTAAAATAAGCATTTTAAATCAGAGACTGTTTTAGTCACATCACAGATACATGAAGAGCAAAGAGGCTACAGAAGATCCCAAGAAGTCACCCAGTCCCTTCTCCTCCTCATCCCAGAAAAGACAGACTACCTTACACAGCTGTCCACTTAATTCCTCCCACAAACACTTGGCAAACTGTGACAGCCCACGCTTCACAAACTCCCTCTGGTGACCCAGAGCTGAGCTGAATGGGCTAAAATTTGCCAGGTTCAAGCAACAAATCAGACTGGCTGCATTCTCACTGAACAGTGATTTTTCACAGGAAATAAGAAGGCTCCCAGAATACAAAGAAAGCTGAATAATTTGCCCACTAGGCAGAAACAGAAAAAGCTACCCAAACCTCAAGATCTGGCTAAAGCTGCTAAATGCTCCTATTTGGATCAATGGAAAAGTGGGAGAGAGAGGTGAATAAAACACTAAACGAACCTTCTTAAATATTTGCCTTAAAAACTAGGATGAAGCCAGGTATTTAAGCCTCCATCAGGAGAGTCCCAGAAAAGCTATAGCACTCCATAGTCTGACTGTACCCAGAAGCAAAGATTTGGGATGTTCTGCTATTTCTCTTTAAATAAAAAGACAAATTAACAGGAATAATCAGCTTAATAAGGTAGGGGGAAGGCAACAACTTTAAAGCCTAAGGGTTTTCATTAAAAAATAACCAAAAAGACAAAAGAAAAGCAAGCTGAGCTTTTTGATAATATCTTTAAACATGCAAGCTCTACTTCCAAGTTTCTCACAATATTGTGACAACTTATTTTGTCAACAGACACACCACCATCAGTGATGGAAAGTAAAGGTGTCCCAACAGAGGAAAAACTTCAAAACTGAGAAATTACAAGATGTCAATACACTCATAAAACTTTGAATTTCCTGTCAAATGATAACAAACAATTCTAACAATAAAAAACACTACTGGCTACTGAAATTTATTCTTCTTTGCTACTATTATAGAATTTTTTCTTTTTTTTTTCTTTTTTTTTTTTTTTGCTGATTAGGATGTTGTACATCTAAAGCACAACAGAAAGTTATAAGCACTAACTTATTTCTCTGTTTCTAGCAGTATCACAGACAGACCATGAAAGCTTCAGACAACACAGCTCCAGAGAAGTGCTGCATGTCAGCAAACAGAACCACAATGCTTTGTCTGTATGCTAACCAGCACTTTTAGCACCTCACCCCTTATTTTCCATTAGAAACACCCCATCTAACATCAATCACATGACTACTGATGCTGCTTTCAGTTAGGCCCTCTGGAACTTCTATCACCTTTAAAAATCCCCCCACATCACCTGCAGTCAGAGAAGTTACCTCAGTTCATTTGACAAGCTCTCCATGAGTAAACTATGCAGTTTATCCCATCTTCCATTCACTCCCAGCCCTATGCAGCCTGAAGCTGGCACTGGTTAGTGGGGCCACAAAAAGAAGTTCATTGTAGAAAAGACCCAACCCTGCATCTGCATTGTAACAGATAAATGCAAACGCACATAAAATCAGCCTTTCAAATACCTAAGTTTGTGGAGATGGTTTAGTACCTGTGGTAGAAACACCTAAGAAGGTTCCAAAGAAGGAGCCTCCAGGACTTTTTGTTTTGGTCATGGCATCAGCTTACAGAGATTGTACAACTGCTGCCTTGGACACATTCCTTTCCCTCCTTTATTGCAAACTCTCTATTCCCACAAAGCCTACAAACCATCTTTTGGCTGGGCTAAGAGCTTCAGGGTTGTCCCACCCACCTGAATGCAGTTGAGGTTTGAAACTTTAAGCTCCCAAATTCCCTCACTTCACTACTTCATCCCCCTCTTACAACCCAGATTATCACACACTGCTTCTGTGCCTCCTTCTGATTAATATCAAGTGGTTAAGCATTAACTTAAAACACTAAACAGCAAGAAGGAAGCCATCTAGCCAGTCAAGGATTTAGCTCTGTTCCTCCAAGAGATATAATTGCAAAGTAAAGGAGAGCATCTCAATTAATTTTTTCAGGAGGGGCCATCAAGCTCCAGCTATTGAGACCCTCACAACCACATTTCAGCTTAGAGAAGAAGGAATGCTCAGGGTAGGACCTGAAAGAATCAAGATCCTGATGCATCAAGTGGGGGCAATGTGGCATCAGCACTCAGGGTGAGAGGAAAGCACTGCTGAGCAGGTCGATAGCACTGAAATGCCAGCAAAGGTTATGCCAGGACTCAGAGCGCTGCAGGAAAAAAGAAAAACAAAAACAAGCCTGTGAAGGGAGGGAAAGGCAAGAGTACAGCATTAATGAGCAGAAATAACAGAGGAGCTTGCAGGTAATGTACAGGTCTTTGTCCATGGAACACACTTGCAAAAAGCAGAATCAATTAAGCAAGGGAGGGAAAGGCTCTCACAAGCATTTAACAGGACAGGGACATGGAACATCTAATTTTTCCCCCATCAGCACCCCATCCCTTCCCAAGGTCATGGCTTGGGCTCTCCTCTCCACAACCACTGTCTAAGCTGACTACCCTAAATGCAGTAATAACACAGCTTGTCTGATTAAATCACTATGCATTGGCACATCCTTTGAAGTACAGGAGATTGGAACAGCAGTCTTGATTACTTTACATTCCAGTTGCATGAAATGTACATGTTTCACAGAGCAGGAGACAAGAATGGGCTGAACATTTGGCAATACAGCACCAATTTATTTTAAATGTATGCTGACAGCATGGCCCAAGCAGCAACTATGTTATTTCTCAATGCTTGGGTACACTGGTATTACCATTAGTGTGAACTGCATGTGACAAGATTAACCTGAAAGCAACATTTTAAAAAGGAAGGGGCAGATGCTTCTGTCATTTTAAGTATGTAGCAAACAACGAATAATTAAACCCTCAGCAACAGAACAACTGACTTTTGGGACAGAAGAGCAGGCTTGGGGATTCTGGTTTTAAGGTTGTTGACTTTTCCTGAATGCATTTTCTGCAACAGCCACTTAGTCTGTGCCCAAACCTTTCTGGTATGAGCCCTTGTTTAAATTCTAAGGACATACTTTCTCCAGAGCTCACCAGCAATGCTGCTGACACTAATCAAATCTGAAGTCATCCACATTAGATTTTAGTCGAGCTTGGCATTGAGATACAACAAGTACACTCCTTCCACGGTGTTTACCGAATTCTTAAGTTTTTTACTCATTTCACAGCTGACAGCTGGTTTATATTAAAGGCACAGCCTTCCCACTACTCTGTGAGCTGGGGAACACATTAGCTGTCTGCTAATGAAAGAGAAAAAACCAGAACATAAACACCAAAAGACAGAAACAGAACTGGAAGTGCAAAACAGAAGCTTGAGACCAGCCAAGTCTGGAAATTCTCATTTCTCCCAACCACACTCAGCTCTCATGGGGAGGAGTATCAAGGTGCACAAGCAGAGGTTCAAGAGCACAACTAGTTCAGACACATAATGCTCCACCACAGCTCCCAACCTGCATTTAAAGCCATTTGCCTGCTGAATGCATATAATAATTGAGGCAGCACAGAGTACAGCCAAGCCAATTCCCCCACCACCATTTACCCCTTGTTAACGTGCTGTAAACCCCACAGACCTTCATGAGTGCGTTGACCTTGCAGCAAGAACAAGAATCCAGGTTCACTCTTTGCTCTTGTGGATGCATGTGAGGGAACAGATCTGTATTTCCAAGCAGCACAACTTTGTAAGCATGAAATCACTTTTTCACACAGCAGTTCATGTGAGGCAGCCACACAGCCTGAGAATTGCCACTAGCAGCAGGCTCTGTGGCTCTGGCTCTCATCTAAATCACCTGAGCAAAAGATTCATTTGTGTATTGTAGACATTTTTCCTTCCAAACACATGAAAATGGTCATCTTATACTTTCCAGCTGAAAAAAAGCTCTACTTTTGCTGGCAGAGATCAGAAGCCATTCCTTCTGAGAAGCCTGAAGAAAAAGAATGTTTTTGTGTTAGCAGTGATTCTGCCACCTTTTAGATTCAGAACACATCGTTAGCAATACATTTTGATTACAATAGACCAACTGTTCCCCGTTGGAAGCATACAAGCAAACAAGAACATTAAACAATGCCAAAACATTACATATGCTGACTGTCAGCCCAGCACAGTTACATTCAGCTGGCAGTCACAGTGTCCTCTGTAATTGTGACCCGTTTAAAAAGGGAGGCTTAACAAACAGTGCATGGCCATGAAACAACAGCCAGAGTTAAAGAACAGATGTATGAGCAGATATAGAACTGCTGTTGGCCCTGACATGCTTTGAACAGGGGGTCATTTTGCATATAGGCAGGCAGATAAATCTGTGTTCATCTATGCTCTATTCAGGGATTCCAGCTCTAGCTATCATCTCGTGGAGGAAAGAACTCCAAAATGACAAAGGCTTAAAAAATTAAGGACAATTAAAACCAAATCCATTGCTAACACTACAAAATCTTCAAGAGCCAACCCAGAAAGCACAAACTCCAAGGTGAAAACCAGGTGTTGGAGTTTTTACTTAACTGCAGGGAAACGAAACAGATGCACAGAATATTCCCAGTTGCAAGGGACCCACAAGGATCATCAAGTCCAACTCCTGAGCAAATGGCCCACAGAGGGACTGAACCCACAACCTTGGTGTCATTAGCACCATGCTCTGACCAGCTGTGCTAAGCAACACTTGTACATCAGCCTGCCAAAGTTTAAAATGAAATGTGGTCCCCTACTCTGGTAATGAAAGGGGAAAATAATGTTTTATAAGAGCCAGCACAAGGCTATCGGAAACTGAAAGCAAAGGTCAGTCACTGCATTTCTGCTGGACTTGCAAGAACAAGAGAATGGGCTATTTCCAATGACTGTGTGCAATTCACAGTTTTCACATTCAGCAGTATAAAACTTGTATTGTCAGCTTTATTCCTGCTTCCTGAAGCTGCTCTGAAACTAATCAAAACTTGACAAAAAGTGAAATCAGACTGCTTTAAGGGAGAAAAGAGTGCCAGGCTTCCCTTCCTGAGCATTGTAAGAAGTTTTAACATCTATTCAGTTCTTAAAGCACCTTGAACACACTTTGCTCCACAAGCAAGGATGCTGCAGCCTGGGAGCCCTGACTCCAAGTTTCCAGTTTACATCATCCTCATTAGTGTAGGCTCCTCTGTCTCAGAATAGTCACCCCAGGGGAAGCTTTACTGCCAGGGGAAGAGAAACCAGGCTCTGGAGAGGGTAAATGCATTTTCTGTACTCTGCTCTGAGCTTGCACAATGCCACTGAAGAGTACCAAAGAAGAAAAAGGGTTTCTTCAGTTATTCACATATTCTTCATTTTATTCATTTCTTCAGCTATGCCACATGAAATCCTTTATTCTGCACACTTTTAGTAAAAAGGGAGATGAGACTTCACATGACCTTATGGCCCTTATTACTCAACACTAATCTCTTTTTCAAGAGGAATTAACAACCATTTTAAGTGGGTACAAATTGGACAGATAGTTTTGAACAAGGGCAGCCGTGGGACTTATCTCGAATGTTTTCAAGTGTTTGTTAGACTAGAAGATTAACTTCTAAAACACAATCTTTTCTATTGCTCCATTTCTCAGTAAGAGTTACAATCTTGATATAAATCTGAGTTAAATAAACACTTTGATTTGGAAAGTAAATAGTCATGATTCCTGTTAGCTCAGTGAACGATCAAGGCACGTGATAGAGTCTAAAATTAGGAAATTCCGTTTGAAAGTTTGAATTGCCTTCAATAAGAAAGAGGCAGATTTCTGAAGCCAAGTGTTGCACTAGTTTCACCAGCTGCTTAGAGAGAGAGAGAGAGAGAAGGAAGGAGATGTGTGCCAGCAAGGCAAAAGTCCACAGCCTAGGTGGCAGCCTCCCTGTCTGGATAAGGGATATTCAGGGACACATGACAGCTTACAGAGGTGACTTACCTAGGACAGCCTCACCCTCTGTCACCATTCCTATCCCTGTTACAACCCCTGCCCTCTCTCCCCCACCATCCTGCCAGCTTTACTTGTGTCCTGGTGACCTTTTCACTATTTGGCCATCTGCTCTGAACTGCTGACTTCCCCATCCATCAACCCTTATCAATCCTCTCCTCCTCCTCCTCCCACGTTTATCAATAGTGACTGATAACCAACTCATCCTTGGGATGATTGATATACAAAATTACACACCTTTGAACTCAAGGATCAATCCCACTCCAATTTCCCAGTTGTTTCTCTCTCCATTGAGCCTATTTTCAATAGAGATATCACGCTTTCCATTAGCAGTGTAAGCAATGTCAATAAAACTACAGTACAAAGTCAAGTGCTTTGGAGAAACAATTTTATTGCTGATACTTGGATCAACCAGCCTGTAATCTTGACAAACCTGTTGCATTTTACAGTGTCCTTCCACAGGACAGATCTACTTTCATTAGTATATATATATTTAGCTGTTAAATCTTCTTCCACTGAATTTCAAATTAACTCTTGCAATTTAAATTGCACTGACTCCACCTCAGGCTAATGGCTTTAGAGTCTCCTAGGTCTCCTGTTACCCTTTTAATACAGCTGAAGCACTTTCTTTTAATCTTCTTGTGGTACTGATTCAGTCACGGCTACATTAACATAGTGCTCTCACATTACATCCTTAGTAAACTTCCCTTGCTTGCAGTCACTCACTCCCTCCCCATGCCAGAAGCCAGCTGCTGCTGGAGATCCAACAGGACACAGCACAGCTACCCAATGAGCTCACAAAACCCCAGGTTTTATAGGGGAATTGCTGTGGAATTCACTAATTTCACATCCTGACATGATTACCAAAATAATCTGCCCTGCCCTTCAGGCCTAGGAGGATAAAGTAACTTGGCTGCAGCCTCCTAAGCAGGCACTGCTCCTTTCAAAGGAGCCCACACTCAGCTGGCAGCGCTCTTCAAATACAGCAGAAGCCCTGCTGGGGTACACCAGGCTCTTGAATATAGAGCAGAAAGGGGATTCTGGAGAGGAAATGATGTCACCATCATCAGTTTTAATAAAAACACCCCAACATTGTTTTCACCAAAAAGAAACGCGTCTACGTTGCACCCTGGAGAAAACCTACAGATTCACTGCAGTGACCTGTGACTGCCTCTGCAGAGAACTTGATTTCTGGCTCAGCAACCACATGCCAGAAAGGACAGAAGAGAAGGTGACAATGCTGAGCAGACCCTGATCTGCACAGGCACCCTCCCTCCAGAGATGACAGGGAAGCCCTGTTGGTGCCAGGAGTTACCAAACCCAAGGGGAGTTTAGGTATGCTCAAACAAGCAGAGGCAATTCATACAGCTCCCAAGTAGAAAGTACTGTAAAGCAGTAGCAATTAGCAATACCATGGTAATTATTAATTCAGACATAAGCCATCAAAGCAGAGCAACTGAACCCAGGGGCAAGAATGATGTCAGAAATATGGCACTGCAAGGAAATCAAGAGTTTAAGGAGACCAGCACCAAACCAGAGGGCAAATTCTCTTCAGCCTGAACACACCTGCTTGAGCAGAGGTCTCTGTGAGAAATAGGGGGACCTGAGGAAACTGCTCAGAGAGTAAAAGACGCAACAGAGCAGATGCAGCAGAAAAAATGCTGTGCTCTGTTACAGAAAATCCAGAGAGGCTCATGGGTACACTGGATCCAAAGAAAGAAATTTTAGGTCATGCAGAGAGACCTGCAGGAGGATGCTATGAGTCTCAAGGGATGTTAAAGAGAATAAACCACACCTGCTTAACACCAAAAAACCCCAAAGTCAGTGATGAAAATGGTGAAAAAAGATAGGCTGTAACAGTAACACACTGAGGCACAGAACTGCTACATGTCAACATTATAGCTTCAAAAATCTTTAAATTAAAAAAAAAAAAGATTTAAAACAATCCACAATAATAAAACAAATAATTCCCCACATTGCAGGGAATAGTGCTATTTTTGCCAAATGACTAATGTGTCATTGAGAAAGAGTGGGGAGAAGATGAGCACAAGGAAAGAGAATTATAATGGCTGGAAAAGATGAGCAAACTGGGAAGATGCTGCAGAGAACGCATACCTAATGCCCCAAACTGGTAACCTGGGAGAAATTCAGAGGCATTCCCCAGCCATAAGCTGCCAAAATGGCTGACAATGCACAGGAAAAAACAGGAGGCAGAGCTACTGTGATACCCTTCAAATAAATAATTAAAGAAAAAAAAAAAAAAGGAAAACATACAGGTGGAAAAAGTTAGACAATCCTGTTTTTGACATATCTGAGCAAAATATTAATGTGCATGCTCTTCAAGAGAACTGCAACAACAAAAAAAAAAAAAAAAAACAAAAAAAAAACAAAAAAAACCACACCAAAAAAAAACCCAACACAACCAAAACCAAAAAGGAGCCCCACACACTAAAAAAAATCCTCACACAAAGGAAACTGTTTTTTCATATTTTACCCATTGGAGGGACTGTGATTCAACCTGTATTTACTATGAAAGAAAGAACAGGCAAGCAACTGGAAACCATTTCACAGCTCTTTTGTGAACTCTGCTCAAGAAAAACTGAAATAGAGGCAGTTACCCAGTAGGAAGGTGGAATTGGTGAAAAAGCAGCATGATTGATGAAATATCTCTATGCAGGCAGCCTCCTTCCTCTTTTGAAAGCCCTGACAAGTGACTGGTTTAACCTGAACACAGTAATTAAGAGAGACAATAGCATAAAATTCACTTGAGGAAAAAAAACCCTTAAATATATTGATGAAAACTTGCAGGAGAACAATTCAAGTATTTGTCATCTGTGCTACAATGGAACAGACTGGAATAATCATAAAAGACTCTGCAAATGCTTCTAAAAAAGTAACATCAGAAGAAAGGGGGCTAGGTCTAGAGATAGAAGGATGGGGCACTGAGAGGACAGAGGGGCAGATAGTGGAGATGGCCAAGTTTTCTGTCAGAGGGAAGATACCACTGGTTAAATCCAAAGGGACATGGGAAGGCTTGAAGCACTTCAGCTGCTGGGGCAGGATGGCACCAAGGGTCACCACACATCGCATTTGTCACACTTGAGCACGCTCACTGTTCCAGGGAAATTCAGCTGCATCAGAGGGGAAGACAAGAGCAGCCTGCTGCACCCTCTTCCCTTCAGCATGTTCATAAAACACCCAGGAAATGCTCTAAAAGCAACCTGCTGCCTCCCAAGAGAAAGCTGCACCACAACAGACAAGAACAGGGCTGACTACAGGGGAACTGAAACTACATCAAATTGTAGAGTCAGCCCAAAAACTTGTGGGGTGCACATGCTGGACAGGCACTGGAAGGGTCCCAAAACTTCCCCTTGCAGGACTTATACCAGCAGCAGGAGGTCTCCAGGAGCAAAGGAACCAGGGACAGCTGAAGGGACAGCAGCAAGGCAGAGCACAGAAGTACCAAGGAACAAAGCTCACACACATGGGATTTGAAGCACTTCACTGCTCCACAGCATGGAGAGAGACAGCTACAAGTTCTAGCATTTGTAGCAACCGAGTGTTTGTAAAAGAATTGGAGAATGGCAAAATTCACACCCCAAGTCTATAGTCTGACTATTGATTGGGATTAAATGAGGATCAGATAACCATGAGGTCACAGAAGTGAAGGGTAACATGCATGTGACCTTTTATCACCAGGATCAGGGTTCAGCAGAAATGAGATAGGAGAATTTGCTCTGGTATCTAATGTCAGTATTAAGCTCGTTTGATTTTCTCTATTCTCTGTACTCCCACATAAAGGTTTTCCACATCTATGGCTGCTCAAACACATTTCCTCAGAACAGCCACCAACCACAAAAATGAGTCACAGCCAGTACCCAAAACACAATGCTACCCTAATATCCATCTAGCACTTCCAACACTGGCACCTGGAAAATGCCTCACAACAGAAATATTAGAGGAATGGCCATCCACACAAAACTTACATACCAGGAAAAGTAAGCACTGCCTATTATTTCTTTATTTACTGCATTATTGCTTTTAATAATTTCAGACAAAACAGCTCCTTTAAAAAAATAATTATGCACTTTAAAGGCACAACTTGTAAAGTGCTTAGGTAAACATCATAGTAGATATTATTGCTATCTATGGAAGAAAATGGAAATACCTATATTTGTTGATTTCTGGTTGTAAACCACTTAAGGAAAGCCACACTGATTGCACTATGCACTAGCCAAAGCCACATAAATCTTATTTATCAGATATCCATCTCCATTACACTCTGAAGCCCATGCACACACTTTCTGTAACAGAGTAGTTGCCAGTCAAAATGCACAGCCACCTCTTTAGAATGAGTTTCAGCTCCTGGATGAATGAGCACATTGTGATGCTATGACTGAACAAAAACTGAGGGGCAAACGCAGTGCTGGTAAAAATTCAAAAATACTGCTGTAAGAACAAACTGCTGCTGGTACAAAGCCAGCACTGTATCCCATAAACATCACCTAGGGTGCTGTTTAGCCTTTGCTGAGGAGCTGGATGTGAGCAGGAAAAGCTGTGCTGGAGAAGGGCACACAGCAGCCTCCTGGTCACTGCTGCAGTTGCAGACACAGCTGCCTCTGCAGCTCCCTCTCCCCTTGCTCCTGACCCATGGAATATGCCACATGATCAGCCCTTGGCTGCACAACGACACAGCCACTCCACACCACTGGGGATTGGTTTGCCTTCCCAGCCAGGGGCTTGTATTGTTTACAAATAAGAGGTGGAAACCCACAGATTGAAGCCAAACATATGTGCTGCTTCCCCAAGCCTGCAGAGGGTAAAGAACAGCAGCACGAAATGCAGAGAGCCCAACTTCCCCTTTAACACAGCATTCATGAGTTGATTTTAACTCTTTCACCAAGGAGCAAGCTAAGAACAGTCTGGTACAAATCTCCAATTTCAGATATTATGCCACCTCCACCACCTCAGAAACCTTGCAGCTGAATTTTCACCTTACAGCTTTGGCAAGCTGGGGAGTAAAGCTGCTGTAACCCATTGGAAACAACAATCAAGCACTACTTTTATTTCCAGCAGTATAAGGCATGCTGCAATAACAGCATGACCTTGCATATTAAAATATGATGATCTAGATGGTGTAACAGCAACTTGTTGGCCACATAACTGAACACAACTGCCCTGGGGAGGTCACTGCATGCATTGCCCCGTGTTCTTCCTTAAACACTCCCTGCTGTCCACCAAGGGTGGGATATGGAGCTAGAGGGCTGTCTGACCTGACTCAGGGTGATTGCTCTGGACAAGAACCTTATCTCTTGGCCTCACACCTTCTTCTGCCTGGACCTCCCCTTCCTGCATGCTCAGATTCACCAGTGCATTTGTTGTCCCATAAAAAAACACTGATGGAAGGTACTGGCAGACAGAGACACTTTGCCTGCAAACCGCTGTCTGAAGGCTCACAAGGTGAGGAAGTCAGAGAAGGTCCACTGAAAGTCAGTAAGAAAGGTAGACAACACAGGACATCATGAAAGAAAAAAAAACCATCACAGATATTTCAAAACGTGGAAAAGGAAAAGCCAGCTTCAAACAAGATTCTCCTACAATGTCACGAGTTTGAGAAACACTGCTGTGTTGACCTGACCCAAAAAGGACAGGGGGAGGTGGGAAGCAGGGAGGAAGGGCCAGAATCCATGTAGGACTTCAGGAATTTCTGAAACAGGCTTCAAAAGTGGAAAACGGAGAAAACCGAGGAAAGCTTGACTGCTGACCGTTTTCAAACGTGTAAATGGAGAAATAAATGCAAGAGTATTTCTCACAGACAGGATGTGCTTTCCCTATTTTTAGCTTGGCCCTCCCAATACAGCTGTGCTGTGTCTGGGATCCACAAAGCACCTGCCTGCTTGCCAGACCAAGCCAACAGCCTGCACTCGGAGCTCTTAGGGCTTGCTCACCACCACCGACAGAGCATTTCCATCTGAGTAAAAGGTGCTTGAGTGCCATTCACAACGCTGAAGAGCCAGCAAGCCATCACTCAAGTGCCACCGGTCTAGAAGACATCCACTTGGGCAAAGAGAATAGATGTGCCAAATTTCAAAATGTTCTAAAAGCAGAGCACTGTCGCAGTTTGATCCACTGCACAGTCATGGAAACTGAGAGATCAACTCAGCGCCATTTTCAATTACCAAAAGCTTGTCATAACATGTACAGAGCAGTGACAGCATCCCAAAGGTTTACCTCCAGGGCACAAAATTAAATAGCTATTACCCAATATGAGAAATCACATTTTAAAGCCTCTGTCTTTGAACATGACAAGTATCCACAGCTCTTTTCAAATGCTAATTTTGTCTATGAGAACAGAAAAAAATCTCAGAAAATTTAGCAGAGAAACATCCACAATAGCTCATTTACTAGAAATGCACTGATAAGCACCTTTAAAAAAAAAAAATTGGCTGATGTATTGCTGAAGCACAGCAATTTGGTTTCAGCTACCCAAACCACATAGCTATTCTACACATTCTTCACACTTCCAAAACACAAAGAACACCACCATACTGGTTTAGAGGAAACTAAAAGCTTGTATCTTGACTCGCAGCTGCAGAGGGCCAGGGAGGCAAGTCCTGATCGCGTATTGCATCCCCCCAAAAACCTTGCACGATGAAGGGTGCAGGTGATAAGCACCTTCTATTGTTACAGTCTTTTTAGAAAGGCACACAAACATTTCCCCACTATAAATACGCACAAAACGTTTAAAACGTTCGCGTACCTGGCAAAAAGCCACGGCTAAACTCCTTCCAACAGTCACGCATGTCAGCTTCTCCCAGTGACCCCTAAATCTGATTCATTTACGGCAAAGAGATCACTTTGACAGCCACCGGCTTCTCCCAAAAACGCGGACATCCTACCTGCAGGGCCCTGCTGCTCCACATACGCTCTCTGACGGAATGATTCCATGCTAGCCATTTTTTCCATTTTTTATTTTGGGAGAACGCCTGCCTGCTCCAAAGGGGGATGGAGGCGGCAGCGCCCAGGTACGAGCACCAAACCCCTCCCATCCTTGGCTGGCTCCGCCGGTCCCGTTACCGCCCCGCTCTCCGACCGCTCCTTTGCCCCGAGAACGGAAGGCACCGCGGGGCCGGTACCTGCCCTCCTGGCACACCGGGAAACCACGGAAAGCCAGCGAAACCGGGGAAGCGGGGCTGAGCTGGGCACCATCCCGGGCCCGCGTACCTGTCCGTCCCGCCGGCTCCTCGGCCCTTCCCCTCTGCTCGCCAAAGCCAGCCCCGCTGCCGTCCCGCTCCCCGGCAGGCTCCCGGTGCCCCCGAGACGGTGACACGGGGATAACAAAGCCCGGCGGAGCGACGGCGGCGCTCACCTGCCCAGCGGTCGCTTCATGCCCTCGGCGGCGGCGGCGGAGGAAGGCAGGCGCAGGCTTCGCCTCAGGCTGCAGCCCTTGTCGAGGGGCCCGGGCACGGCGGCAGCGGCGGCGGCGCGCTCATGCTCCACCGTGACCGACTCGTTGCGTTTCCTCATGCCGGGGCGGGGGCGGCAGCGGCGGCGGCGGAGACGGCGGCAGCGGAGCGGGGCCGCGCTCACTCGCCGCGCGCCCTGCCCGGCACTGCCCGGCCCCGCCCCCTCGGCGCGCCCGCCAATCCCCGCCCCCGACCGCGCCCCTTGCCACGCCCCTCCACCGCCCCCGCCAATCCCCGCCTCGGAGAGGCCGCGGCGCCATCTCTACTGCGGGCACGAGCCCGGCCGCCATTTCGCTGTGGGCCGGGGCGGCGCTGCTGAGGGCGGGAGCTGTGCGGGCCCGTGAAAGAGCCCCTTGTGAAAAACGCCAGTCACTTGTTTGTAAAATTTTAAAAGTTTAATAGTAATAAAATGGTTATAAAAATAGTAATACAATTAGAGTAATCATAATTTGGACAATTTGAATTAGGACAATATGAGACAACAGAAACAAAGAGTTACGGACGGTCCGGGTACCTTTTTCTGGGCAACATAAGCCCGAAAAGGACCCACGTTAACAGAGGATTAACCATTAAAAACAACAGCCTGTTGCATATTCCTACACCTCATACATGATGCATAAATTCCATTCAAACATAGGATTCTGTCTGGTCAGTGTCAACTTCTTCCTCTGAATCCTGACGGCGTCTTCAGGGCTGAGCGAGGCAGGAAGAAGTTCGTTTCTCCTGATAATGGAGCAATAAATTCTCTTTCTCTGAAAGATTTAGGTGTCCTGGGGCTGGTATCTGGTGCGAGTACCTCATTCCTTTCTTAAAAAAATATCTCACATACATGGTTTCTATTTTAACATTATGTTATAACCTAAAAGTATATTTAACACACTACCTAAAAAAATTAATACAACATTACTTTCTAACATAACACATATAATATTCATTTTAATATTTGCAAAAAGCCAATCATAAAATACCCATTTTTCACACGGCACAGCTGGTTCAGGGATGTGAGGAGAGTCAGAGCCAAGCTACTGATGGAATTGGCATTGGGAACAGGGACAGGGAAAAAGCTCTTTGATGGCACAGAAGTGTTATGATACCACACTGGAAAGTAGGTCCTCATTTGACTTATGCCTGAAGAGGCACCACATAGGCAAGGCAAGGAAGTTACAGAGCTTCCCTGGCTCTGTGTTGTGAAAAATGCATATTTGATGATTGGCTTTTTGCAAATATTAAAATGAACATTATATGTGTTGTGTTAGAAAGTAATGTTGTATTAATTCTCTTAGGTAGTGTGTTAAATATAGTCTTAGGTTATAACAAAATGTTAAAATAGAAACTATGCTATGTAGGATACTTTTTTTCTATAGAAAGGACTTGCACTGAGACAGCAGCCGGAGTGTGAGGAATGGACACCTAAATCTTTCAGAGAAAGAGAATTTATTGCTCCATTATCAGGAGAAACGAACTTCCCGCCTGGCTTGGGTAGGATGATGCTGTTAGGATTAAGAGGAAGAAGTTGACAAACAGAATCCTATGTTTGAATGGAATTTATGCATCCTGTATGAGGTGTATGAATATGCAACAGGCTGCTGCTTTTAAGGGCTAATCCTCTGTTAACGTGTGTCCTTTTTCGAGCTTATTTTGCCCAGAAAGAGGTACCCGGATCGTCCGTAACTCTTTGTTTCTATTGTCTCATATTGTCCTAATTCAAATTGTCCAAATTATTATTACTCTAATTGTATTACTATTTTTATAACCATTTTATTACTATTAAACTTTTAAAATATTAAAAACAAGTGATTGGCATTTATCAAAGTGTGGATGCTGCAAAGTGTGGAATATGTCAAATTTTTCTTAAGAGAGGAAGTTCTTAGATGTTTGATCTTTGTATACTTTTAAGCCTAGTCAGCAAGTAAGCTGGTTTTCCATGTGTTAGAAAAACAAACTAACTGCCTTGTTAAAATTTAGGTCTTGAGGTGCTTCAGTGATCTCAGATCTAGGGAGACATTGACAAACATTTGGAAAAAGGACACTCGCTGATAGTGGACACAATTTATGGGCCACAAAGACACCTGGTGGAACTCCCAAAGGAAGCAAGAAAGAAATTAATAAAGCCAACTTAGCAATTGTCCTGTAATCAACTGCAACTGGATAAAATGTAATTCTGTCAGGGAATTACATCTGCGGCCACCACGAGACCAAGAAAGACACAGATCCAGAAGAAGAGAAAGAGTGGGTGTGCAAACTAATTAGCGTGAGAAGCATTTCTTCTGAATTGTTGCCGAGTGATCCTGTACCCCAGATTCCAGAGAAATACATAAATGAAATAATCCCAGGAGGTACTGAACCAAGAGGGAGGAAGTAATTCTTAAAATACCAGCCCGTACTACCAGGCAGTTACAGATAACTAGCAGAAAACAATGTGTAATGAACTGATACGTGTTTTATCTTGCTTCTACCAGCTTCTAACATTTGAGATTTTCAGAAATTTTCTCTTGATAAGATCATAATTGCAAAAATTTCCAGCCAGGCTTTCATAAAGACTGGTTGTACTTTTGCATGCTTTGAGCAGCAAAAGTTCTTGTCCATTTGATTTTGTTCCATTTTCTAGGTCTCATTGGGAAGACTGAGTTCTGCAATTGAGCATTGTCAGGAGCTTTGTCTGGTGACAACATCACGAGCGGTGGTCACTCCAAAAGCAAAGGCTGTGTATGGGGCTTGGGAGTGGCAGTGTAGTGCTGTGAGGAGGGAATTGCAAGCTGCTCCACAGGCTTTGAAGCAAGGGGAACAGACTCAGCTGTCATAAAAAATGCCTCAGAGTGAGATTTTTTTGTGGAGCCCTTAAGCTGATCTCAACATTTCTAAATGCTTCCCTTCCTTAACTACATAGGTGTATAAACAGGTGCTTGCTTGGTCTCTCCTATCATAGAAGATATTTAAGATTAAGGAATCACCACTTTTTTTTTTCTTTTTTTCTTTTTTTTTTTTTTTTTTTAGTGTCATGTCCTCTGTGCTGCTGGTAGCCAGAATATTGAATTGTAGATCCATACAATCATTAGGGTTGGAAAAGACCCTCAGGATCATTGAGTCCAACAATTGAGTCCAACAGTTAGCTCAGCATCACCGTGTTCATCACTAAACCATGTCCCCAGATGCCACATTTAGACATTTTTTGAACACTTCCAGGATAGTGACTCCACCCTGGGCAGCCCGTTCCAGAGCCTGACCCTTTCAGGGACGAATTTTTCCTACTCTAAACCTCCCCTAGGAAAATGGCACTTGAGGCTCTTACCTGTTGTCCTGTCACTTGTGACCTGGGAGAAGATGCCAACCCCCACCTCACTATAATCTCCTTTCAGGAATATGTAGAGAGCAGCAAGATCTTCCCAGAGCCTCCTTTTCTCCAGGCTGAAGAGTTTATAGGCACCCCTTGCAGCACTCCAGCTGGGTGAGTCATCCCACCAGTGTGAAGAAGTTCTTTCATTTGGGACCAGTACTTGCCCTTCTGACCTATTGAAAGAGAGTGGTAGGCCTTCCTGTGAGTTATCCTCAGAAATTACCACACACACCCCAGAAATCAATGCACAAGATCCATTCTGAATTCCAAGTTAACCCCCATGGTGGATTTCTGGCCGACTTGAGAGATTGTTGAGGCCATAGTCCACTACAAACCTTACTTCTGCTGCTGTTATAAGCAACCCAGGGTAAAATTCTGCCATCTGTGGTCAACAAATACTGTATCTGAACAATGCAAAACAGCTGAGGAAATGTGCTGACACAGGATTTCTTACCAGCCAGTAACTTCATGTAGTTCTACAAAACATGTACAGGAAGAACAGGAAAATCAAGTCAGAGTAAAGAATTTGGGATTTCTTAGCTCAAGGCATGAACAAAGATTACAATAGAGCAATAGTAGAAACTATTGCTATGGGCAAGGGCACATTCCAGAGAGTTTCTGTATGTGTGGAGTGATCCCAAAGGGGTCTGGAGACAGACCATGGGGCAAGGATACAGCCTGCTGGACTACACCAGTGTCAGCCTCCTTCCCATCCTGTATTCTTCAGAGGCAGTTGCACCTGGATTTACCAGCCTGATCTGGAGATGAGGAAGACTGATGGAAAACAAACGACAGCAAATGAGCACTGATCTTTAGTAACACTCTCAAGAGAAGGAATGAGAGCTGTGTTTGGCTGTGGATGAGCTCAAACAAATCTCCTCAAAAGACAGAACCCAGAGCAGGAGATACCGAAGGGACCTGGAAAGACCAGGGGAAAGTTCTGGTTAGGAAACCACTGTGAGAAAAGTCTCTGGAGAGCACAAAGATATTCAATGCAGCAGAGAAATCAGAAAAGGGGCTGAGCCATCTTGAGATGGTACTTGAAAAGGGAATGAAAGGCAAGGAGAGGTGAATTGAGGCAGAGCAGACACTGCAACATCCTGCTCAAGGCAGCCTCTGGAAATGCAGCGAGACCTGCTAGGAGGACAGATTTCTGCTCCTCAGCACCAGCGGCTTCTTCATCTGCTTGCCCAACTGTCTCCTAGCTGGACCATGTAGAGCTCAGATGGAATGTGGAGCCATCCTTTCATGCTGAATTTATCCTTCCGGAAGGCAGGAGAATCTGCTGGCCCCCCCTAACCCAAGCTGCTCCCAGCCCCCCACCCTGCAGTCCTAGGTCAGGTGCTGACTTTGTGGCAAGACAGGACTGCTGGGTCTGGCACAGCAGGTGCTGCAGGTTGGTGGCATAACAAGACTTGTAGCCCCAGAGCAGGGTGCAGAAGATGAACTCAGGATTCCATATGTTTGCCAGGAGGAGTCACAGGGCTTCTCCTGCTGGATATCAGTACATGCAGAAGCACAGGACTGGCAGAAGCTCTGGCTCAGTGATGCCTTGGTGGGCAGTCCCTGATGTTTGAGACCCCACAGGACTCCCCACTGACATCCTGCAGTACCACCCTTCTCCAAAAAAAATTTGGAGATGGGGACCCTCATGTTTTCCTTGCTGTCCAGGAAAATGTTTTCCAGCTTTAACCCTCTACAGGGTGCTGTGGGCAGGCAGGTGCAGAATGAAGGTCTGGGGCTGGGAAGGTCAGGAGGCAAGGAAGGAGCTGTGGGTAAATGAGGGGCCAGGGCAGGGAGGAGAGCTTGGACTGGTAAGCAGTGGTGTGGAGGGAGAATAGCTAAGGGTGCAGTGCAGCAGTCAGAGATGTGGAGATGGAGAGAGGCTTCAGGAAGTCCTTCACTCCCTGGGCTGGGGAACATGACTCCCCAGCTGGGAGCATCCCTGCTCTAGGATGCTCCCTGAGGAGAAAAAAAGCTGTCTCCATGCCTTGGCTCAGCGGGATGAGCCCTTCGGGATCCGTGGACACATGTGCTTGGCATGGGACGGCCCTGCCCCCCGCTGGCTCCCCTTTGCCTTGCACCCCCATCCCCTTTGCCCACCGCTGCTCCCCTGACCCTCGTCAGTCACCCACCAAGTGCCCACCACGCCTCCATCCTCCCGAAGCTCCCAAGAACTCCCTGCCCCTCGGAATCCCTGCCCTTTGCCTCGCAGTGCCCCCAGTGCCCAGGACTCCCTCAACCACTCCCTGCTCCTTTGAACCTCAAACACCCCTGCCCCATTGAGCCATCCGGTAGCACTGCTGCCCATGAAGCTCCCCACAGGATGCTCCCATATCCCCCTTAGCCCCTGGAGACTCTCACATGTGCCTCCTGCGCTGCAGAACTCCATGATGTTCAGGGGCTTCTCCTGCTGTCCCCTGACAATGCCACCTTCTCACCCTGCCTGCATCCAGTGGGGCAGGCATTTTCCAAGGTTTTCTTCCAGTGCCTTCTTTTTGGAGATGACCTTGATGGCCACCTTGTGCCACAGTGTTAGACAGAAGTTAGGCACAATCAGTCACTTGACACTGGGACAAAGTCAGGGGCCAAATACCAGTTTGGTGAAGCTGAGTTTCACCAACCTCCAGGACCAAGGAAAGCCAATCCAGAATTCCACATGAGAGCTTTTGACAAGGAATGTTGATAACTACAAACTCTCCAAGCAAGTGCCTTTTGCCTGCTCACACTGGCACAGTTTCCTGCTCACAAGCACACAGATAGTTGTGCTGGGGCTGTGGCCATTTGTGCATGACATAGAGCAAGAACAACAGAAACCAGGACCTTGCTCTTCTCCTGGGGATCCTGTGGAGTGCCAGGGACTGTCAGGTCAATGAAGATTATAAGATTGATAAGCTGATGCACTCATCTTTCAAAACATTCTTAGGGAACTTCTTCCCCACATGCCATGCCAGGTCAGTTCACCCAATGCCTGAAAAGACTGTGAAGCACCTCTGATACTACCCAGTGCTTTTTGCCCACCTGCACCACCAGCTTGAAGGTGACACGTGCAGGCTGTTGGACACCATCCTCCCCTATGAGGATGCAGAACCGCCTGCCAATGAGCTAACAGGGCAGCTCCATATGAGCAGGGCAGTGTCCTGACCCCCTGTCCCAGGAACAGCCTTCTCCGTATCAGCAGCCACAAAGCTCCGGCTGTGCTGGGCCTCGCAGTGCTCACAGGCACATTGTCACCCTTGGATCCACCAGCTTCACTCGCCCCCTTATTCCCACCGGCAATCACCCCAGAACTGTGCATGAGAGCACTGACAAGCGCCCGCCCCGCACAGGTGGGGTGCAGACCCTGGGGCCAGCTCAGGCTATTAGGGCTCCTCCTTCTCGAGCGATGCAGGGCAGGACAAGGAGCCCAGACACTTTTCCTCCCGCTCTCCAGAAGCCCCCTGCAGGCGTTTGCCGTGTCCCGGGGAGCCCCATAGGCCCCGGCTCCCTCCCGCGGGAAGGAGCCGATCCCGAACCCGCGCCGGGGCCGCTGCCCCGGAAGAGCCGCTCCCGCAGCCCCGCCCCCCAGGGCGTGCCCGGCGCCCGCGCGCCCCGTGGCCAATCAGAAAAATCGGCCGCCCTGCGTCAGCGGCACGCGGCGGCGGCGGAGGCTGTTGCTAGGCAGGCCGGCGCGCCTGGCCCAATGGGAGCGGGGCGCTGCAGCCGGGCCCGGGCGCAGGCGGCGGCGGCGGCGGCGGGCACGGAGCGGTTGGGGGCCGGCGCTCACCATGCCCTACAAGCTGAAGAAGGAGAAGGTGCGGCCCCGGGGGCGGCGGCGGCGCCGGGGGAGCTCCCGCGCGCGGCGCGGCGGCCGACGGCTCGCTCCCGCCGCCCCTCCCCGGCGCGGCCTTGCCTGGGCTCAGCCCTCGGGCGGGGGCGCGCACGGGGCTGTGGCCGGCAGGGGGCGGGGGCGCGGGCGCGCGCCCGCGGCGGGCGGGTCGGGTGGCGCAGGAGGGCGGCGGGGGCGCGCGCGGGCCCGGGGGAGGCGGGCGGGAGGGTGCGAGGGTGCGAGGGGCGGCCGGCGGTGCCTCCGTGCGAGCCCGGCCCGGCCCGGCCCGCCCTGCGCGCTCCGCCGGCCGCGGGGATGCTCCCGGTGGGTGAGGTACGGCCGCACCCACGCCGCGGCCCCGCTGCTCCCTCCGCCGGCGGGGTGAGGGCCCGGATCCGCCTCTGCCACCGCCGAGGGCGGCTGGGTCGGGGCTGAGCGTGCCCTGGCACCGCATATCTCCGATGAGGCCGCGCCCCGGGGAAGGGCTGGGTGGGCACCGGGCCCTGTCACCCGCCGGGGTCAGCCCGCGGTGACCGGGACGGGAGATGCCAGCATCGCTCCTGGCTGGGAGGTTGGCCTCGCCCTGGGCGTCAGCGCCGCGGGAGCCGTTCGGAATGGCTTTCCCAGGGAGAAAGGGCTGGGAGTGGATGTCCGGAGCAGGGCGTGCTGCAGGAGTGCTCTGTGGCTGCTCACACCTGAGCTCTGCAGAGAGATGCTGAAATTCTGAGCAAGGTGGAGTTTTCTCTGATTGTGTTCTCATCCTTTCAGGAGTCTCCAAAGTCTACCAAAAGCACCACAAAGCCTGGCAGCGGCAGCAGCAGCAGCAGCAGTAGCGGGAAGGATGGTGGGGCAGAGAATTCAGAAGAGGTAAGGCTTTCACCTTGGGTACAGCAGTGTGCATGTGCAAACTTTGGGGAGGAATAAAATCTTTCATTTTAGCTGCTTCAAGGTGTTCCACCAGATAACACATTTCACCAGGATCTTAAGGAGTCAGAGAAGGAAAATTGGCCCAAAGGGAACAATGACTATGGATGAGACCAGCTGATGAGTCTCATACCCTACAGACCTGCAAAAAGACATTTGGCGCAAAGCTGAGGGCAAGTGGTGCTCACAGAGGTGGGCAGGGCATGGCAAAGTTGGCTGCACAAAGGGACATGCCATGATTATCAAGGAGGTGGAAGCCTGGCAGATGGGAGCAGCCTCCTTGCTCCTGTCAGAGCAAAGTGCCATCAACTCTGTTGTCACTTTGTGTCAGAGTGGGAGAGTAGTGAGAAGCAATGGGAAAAGATCTGTTCTTCTGAGGCGTTTTCTGGAGGAGTGAGATGAGGAAGTAATGGATAGGAGCACTTGAAAGAATGAACTACTAGAGATTAAATGGCTCTCCTTTGGTATAACAGCCTTGTTGCTGAATGCAGCATTCCTCACAAGAAGGCACAGTCTGTATTCCCAGATGTGCAGTCTCACTCTGAGTTTGGATGTTGCCAGGGTAGATACATTAGAATGGCCTCAGCAGAATATGATAGTATGATAAGCTGTCCTTAGAATTAGCACAAAGTTGTGTTAATTGGAACTTTTCTGGTAGTTCTGAGTTTGTCTGGCATTCAGGCAGTGGTTGTGGAATTTGAGAATCGTCTCAGAAGAATGTTACACACATCTGAGGAAGCATGCACGTATGTGTGGTTTATTTATTTCAAAGCTGCAGTTTGGCAAACAAGCTGTGCCACTTCTACATCCATAGAAGCTTGTGTGCTCTAGTCTTGTCTGGGACATGTTGCACTTGTCATTTGGAGGGTTGGGCATAGGAGAGATGTAGGGCTAATCAAGTCTAGGAAGAAATGTGTAGTACAGTGGCATGGCTGTAGTCAATGTTATTTTAGAGTCCACTCCAAAGCACAGATCTGCATTGCAGAGCCTCAGAAAATAAACCCACTACAAGCCACTCAGTTTTGTGCTCATGCCTGACCTGCCATGTGGCCAGCAAGGAATCACTCTTACTTTGTGTGCCTTGGAGCAGGCTGCAGTTTTGTAGATCCTCCATCCTGGCCTTTGCCTCTATCTGTATTATTCTGTGTATGCAGCTGAAAGCAGCTTGGTGGGAGAGCTGCCTGCAGACTCCAAGGAAGTGAGAGAACTCCTGTGTTGGCATTATGGGGTCAGACTTACCTTTTATTTATGTGGAACTCTTTGCTGAGTTCACAGCTCTGGAAAGGTGTAGGAAAGTCTGGGATTTGCAATGGATAGCCAGCAAAGCAGGTCACTCTGATGTGCCCATCCAAATCAGGCTGTTGTGGCACTGCTCTCCTGGTTACAAGTGGTGCAGTAAGAAGGGAAGAATGTCACAGGTGACAGGCTTCCTTTTGTGACCTGAAATGGCATGTAATATTTGCCTGGGTGCAGGAGAAACTTAGGAGTGATGTGTCTAAAATTCCCTCCCACAAAACATACCTAGCCACTTCCTCATACTCCAGACAAAATCCAGCCCTCCTTTAAGATGGAAAGCTGTGTCTCCTTTGATCATAGGAACAGAGAGCAGAGCAGAAAGGAGACACCTCTGCAGTGTGTACTGCCACAGGTCTCTTCTTCCTTTCTCTGTTGAGTCTGCAGTGAAGTTTGTTCCCTCTTGGTGCTTTCCTATCTCTGGAGTACTCTGCTGCAGAATGGAAGAGAGCTCTTTGCTTGATAAGAAGAAATGTATGCCAGTTTGAATGCGATTTTCTTGCTCTTCAGGAAACACAGAAAGGTATTTTGACTTTCACAATGGGTGAAGAATTAGGTAATGTGTGCTGGGAGCAAAACTCCTTCCTTATGTCAGAAGCAAGAGGTGGTTTGACTTGTGAAACGCTGGGAGTGGTGTTGTCTGGTGGGGTTGATGGGCTGAGCCCAACCTGGATACCTCTGCTGCCATTGTGAGAGTTTCATGCCCTGTGAATTCCCTTGTGGAGCTATGGTTGGTTGGTTGCCTGTTCTAGGGTGAAAATTGGGTGCACTAAAAAAAAAATCTTTCCTTTTTCTTCATATCTCAGTAGATGTTTAATGGGCTTGCAGCAGGGGAGCAGCCATGTGGGCAGCCCTCTTCCAGTGCTTTTTTCTCTCACACCATGCTCCATGGAGCAGGGAAAAGAATCAACTTTAATTTTTTCTGGTACCAGAAAGTTATGATTTGTTTTGCAGGCAACTTGTCTAGCTGGTGGGATGAGTAAAGCTTGTTACAGAGCAGCTCTGTTTTGATGGATCTGGGCAAATGCAGTGGACAAAGAGCTCCTATGGGGATCTCTGTGGAGGGAGGTGAAGAGGGTAGGAGCCAGTCCAGAACCCCCTAAGCAAAGTGCTTTGTTCTGTGCAGCAAAGGAGCTTGTAGTGGAGCTGATGTGGAAGGGCAGATATGTTGAAAAGCAGGCACATCCACAAGGGAGGGCAAGTGTTGGATTCTCTCTTAAGTCCAGGGGTAGTGCAGTGCTCTCAGTTTTACTCCAAGATGAGCATCTCTCTGATGTGAATAGCCAGCAGAGCTTGGCCAGCCCCTGGCTTTGTGGGGGCAGTTTGCTGTGGAAGAGACAAGGAGCAGTGGAGTAAAACATGAGAGCAGGGAGTGGGAAATGAAAGGTATGTTTAATTCAGTCCCTCTGGAATATGATGAGTATGTGAATGCAGAGAATTTCTGGGTAGCTATTTAAGGAGAAAAATAAAAAAAATAATGTCAGAGACCAAGGCAGCATTGAATGAGAGGATGAGAAAGAGTTACTCCTCCTGGCCAGAAAGACTGGGAGAGGCAGCTGGGTGGGGAAAAGAGTTAATGACCTGGAAGTGGGAGCAGGCATTAGCAGCAGCAAAGATGGGAGTTGCTCTGCAGCCTCAAGGGCAGCTTGGAGCCTTGCTGATGAGATTTGCAGCTCTGGGAGAGGGTGTACCTTTTCAGTGAGCGGCTGTATTTTCATGTTTTGCACATATCTCCATGGGGCTTGTTACTGCAGTACCTGGAGTTCATTATTCAGAGACAGGCATTACAGTGTTCGTGCTACTTCTGAGGCAGAGAGCCTCATTTTAATAGGGAAGCTGTGTAACAGCAGACAAAGAGAGCAGGTACTGACTTGAGGGATGGGAAGGGAACAGTCATCTGAGGAGGAGGAGGAGGAGCTGAGAGCAGATCTGGGCTGGGAAGCTTAGCAAGCAGGGGATGCTCAAGGGACCAGTGAGGCAGAAAGGGCTTCCCGAGTGGCGATGCACCCAGCTGCAGTAGGAGTGCCTGCAGAGGTGAGGTCATGCACGGCTAGGGGAGAGCAGGAGGAGCCAGCACAGCTCAGGGGGGCTGGGGGAAGAGGATCTCTGCTCTCTGGGGTGAAGAGGAATGGCACAGAGCAAGCTCAGGGCCTGGGGCTCATTGACTTGTGCAGGCAAGTTCCTAACTAGGAGGAGAGGTGGTGGGAACCAGTGGGGAGGGAGTGCTCTGGAGGCAGGGAGCCTGTGTGCAGGAGTTGTAATTCAGTTTCATTTAAGGGTGGCCTGTCCTGTTGGCACAAGGAGCTGCTTCACTGCAGTGGGGGAAGTGGGGCTACCCCACTGTGCTTGGTGCAAACACCTTGTGCTGTTCTCTGGTTACTTCAGCATGTTCAGTGTAACAGGCACAGCAAACAGTGTCCCCCAAGCTGTTGGCTTTGTCACGGTGTGTGAGCCCTGCTTGTCAGGAGGGGCTGGGCCTGCTCAGGGAGGGAGGTGCCTGCAGCCATGGAGCTGGTGTTGGTATCAGGGAAAGAGTCTGTACATAAAGAGAAAAGCTTTCAGGTTCAGTAGTCTGCTGTGTTTTCAGGGATGGAAACTTCAGGGAAGAAAGTGTTAGGAAACTTAAAATAAGCCTCTACTGATTCATGTGGCCAAGGTAGGAGGTGTTGAAGGCAGCAGGACAGCAGGCCTGCCACAGGAAGCACCTCCTGAAAGCAGGGATTCAATTTGATCCCAGAAAGTGCCTGTACAAGCAGCCCATCATAAACCCTCTGAGCCCTGCAGCATATGAGTATATCTGACCACTCCAGCCATCAGGTTTTCCCTAGCAATCTCAGCTGTGAGACTTCTCTATGTGCATGGCTGTTTCTTAAATAGCTGGCAGCTAAACCTGAAACTATGTTTTGTCTCTCTTCGTGCAAGATGTTGAAGACTGTGGACTGTTGAAGACTGGTGGACTTCTCCAGCCCCCTGTTCACAAACAGTAAACACACCATGCTCTGAACATTTGCCTGTGGGGTTTTTGGGTGGATGAGGAGTCCACAGGCATGTCCCATCAGCTAGGAGGGCCCATGTGTCCTGCTTCCTTCAGTGTTACCTGGGAGGCCACCAGTGCATCTTCTGTTTCTCTCTCTACCATCTTTGCTCTGTGGTGGCTCAGCATTCAGATTTTTTCCCTGCTTCCCTGTGGAAGGAGAGTGATGCAGAGGTGAGGATTCCCAAAGGCATCTGGACAATATTTTGGGTGGCTCACACTGCCCTGACACCCACATATTCAGGGTGAGAAATGAACTTTACAGTCTTGGAGGCTCGCCAGCAAGGCTTTGTCCTGGCTTAACTGAGCAGAGACTGAGACTCTTTAGGATAAGTTGCCTTCAGTTTGTAGTCTGGGCCTGCTTTGTTTGGCAGACACTGCAGCTTTTATCACAAGCTCATCTGGCTCCCTCCTCTCATCATGGGACAACGCTGCTCTGTGAAGGGAATTGAAACAAATGTAAACTGTAGAGAGTTCAAATCCTGTTGTCTTCCCCCCACCTTGACTTGGAGCTGAGCTTGAAACAGAACCACTCAAGATTTCCTTCAAACAGAGCCAGATCAGAACCAAATTTTTTGATTTCTCATTCAAAGTAATGGCTTGGCAAAAAAATTGATGTTTTGCCTTGGGCCCTGTTGTCCATGAGGAGTCTTTACACTTGCTCTACAGATCCCAATCTGTAGAGCAGCATCTCCTTGTAGACAGCTTTCCCTGTTCCTACCTACATGCTGCAGGTACAGTAACTCTTGCTCTTGTACTGCAGTGCTGTGCTGCACCTCTTTGGAAACCAGGGAAAGGACTGTGCAGAGTAGCTGCAGCTCAGCCAGGAAGAGACTGGCCATCTGGAGGGTGGCAAGCTCTGCTGAGCTCCTGCACTCCCTTAAAACACTGCTGGTCACTGTTCTGGTGAGGCCTGCATTCCTGCCACTGTGCTCTCTGTGGCAGCAGAGAATTATGGGGAAAGAAGGAGGTGATGTCCACGAGTTTCACTCACCTCTGCTCCCCATCCATTGTGCTGTTCTTGCTGTGTCCTAAACAGGTTCATGCTGCAGCTCCTTGGCTTCATGTACCAGCAGGAAGGAGGTGGCTCATGCAGCACAGCCAGGGTAGGCTGGGTGCTGGTTCCAGCTAATGCCTCTGCTTCCTGGCAGGATGTTGCCCTCTTTTGTCTGAGTTTTCCATAGGTTGGGTCAGTGTGAAATTAAAGGGTCAGTTATTGAGTCATTATGGTCCAAGTGGGACTTGAACCAAGAGAGCTTCAGCAAGGTCAGAAGAGAGCTGAGCTGAGCAAACACTGGCTTGAGTTTCTGGTCACATGCTAAACATGAGAAAGTGCCTCTGTTAGTGCAGTGGGAGAGGAGAATGCAGGCAGAGAGTTTGTGTGGCTAAAAGGAGTGATGTGGGAAAAGCCCATCTACAGAAGTCCAGACAGCAGTGAGGCAGAGATGGGAGAGAGCAACCAGGATGGGCTGGGAGAGCCCACAGCCTGGGATCTAAGGTTCTATATGTTTGTGTGTATGATCCATGTGGGTTACAGGTGCTAATGGACCATGAGTGCAGCAATGATTGTCGTGGTCTCCACTATTGCCTTTCCAAGGCCTTTATGTCTGCTCTGTACTACATGCTTTGCTTTTTCACAAGTGATTCCCTGCACAGGGACAAGGAAGCAAATTGCTGGTTTTCTAAACTTGTTTGTTGTGTGTTGTACAGAGTGCTGCAGGGACAGCAGCACGCTGAGATTTCTGTTTGGAGCACAGAAAGTTCTTATTTCTGCTCCATGTAATTTGTCACAAGATGTGACTTTGCTTTCCACACCCATAGCACTGGCTGTGCTGAGAGGCTCCACTGTCTTTGTGGTACCTTGCAGACATGAGTAAAACTGATGTTTACTTTGCAGGTATGCTGCATAGGCAACCAGCAGCTCTAGAGCTGGTGAGATGCACTCAACTGCAAGTGCAACAGTGAAAAACCTGCCAGGTTTCTTCATTCCAAGAAGATGCTGATGGGCATCTGCTTATGAGGCTTGTAAGTAAAAGCTTCTGAGTTGTTTTTTTCTCCCTCCCCAGGCCCAGCAGCCTCAGCAGCAGCCTCAGCAGGCACAGCAGCAGCCACAGCAGCAGCCAACTTCAAACAAGCGGCCCAGCAACAGCGCTCCCCCCCCAACCCAGCTGAACAAAATCAAGTACTCAGGGGGACCCCAGATTGTGAAGAAGGAGCGCCGGCACAGCTCTTCCCGTTTCAATCTGAGCAAAAACCGGGAGCTGCAAAAACTCCCAGCCCTCAAAGGTAAAGAGGCAGTGGGGTGGAAGTGACCTGCATGGCAAGCTGCAGTTTCTCCAGCTAGTTACATGGAAAGGTGCTTGGCTTGTTAGCACAGAGAGAGTTGATGGATGGTCTGAAATAATCAGAGTATTCTCAATGCAAACTTCATACTTACCTTCCCAGTTGAGGTATTTAAACCTGCTTCTGTGTACTGAGGATTGCCTCAGATTCTTCAGCAGGTTGTGCAGGAAGGTGGTAAAGTGCAGAGACCTTGGTGCAGACTGTCCTTGGTTCCTACATCCACCCATTCCTGGGGAAGGACCAGGCTTTCTCCTCATTGTGTTTCCATTGCAAATTATGGTAGTGCAATTGAACCTGTCCACATTAGGGCAGCTTGGTGTTAGCACTTAGTGTACATTATGTTGCAATTAAACATGAGTATGGACAAGGAGAAAGCATTTTCAGCAGTGATTGAGGCAGAGCCATTTCTTGGTGCTGCTCACAGACACAGACAAGCCTTTGGGGAAGGCTGAGGCAGTGTGTAGTTTCCAGTTGTATCAAAAAGAGAATCTGTTAATGTACAGCTCCTGCCAGCCTGGCCCTGTTCTCTGGCAGGAGGGTTAGGCTATAGCGTGTGCTGCCCAGCTCCCTTTGTGTCTCTGGGGTGCAGGACATGGCTGCCACTGCTCTGTGATGGGAGCTGGTTGAGCTCCTTTTTTAGTGTACTCTGTACACAGAAGAGACCAGTGCTTATCAGGTTAGAAACTGCTACCACATTTGAAATCCCCTCTTGGGATAGCTGCTTCAGAGGCCTGACATCCTCTCTGCCTCCCTTGTCCCATGTCCATAGCAGGGATAACACTGCCTCTCCCTCTTCCCTCCAACAGTTGAAGGGCAATGTGACAGGGGAGGGGGAAGCCACAGGGAGCAAACCACGGTGCTACCTGGGTAAAGCAGGAAGATGATGTGCCTGTCTCCAAGGACAGATGTCCCTGCTTTCTCTGACAGATGCTCCTCCCCACGAACGAGAAGAGCTTTTCATCCAGAAGCTGCGGCAGTGCTGTGTTCTTTTTGACTTCATCTCTGACCCCCTCAGTGACCTGAAGTTCAAGGAGGTGAAGCGAGCAGGTCTCAATGAGATGGTGGAATACATCACACACAACCGGGATGTTGTCACCGAGGCCATCTATCCTGAAGCTGTTATCATGGTAGGGCACGGAGCCAGTGTTTGTGTGGCTTCTGTGTGCCAAAGAAACAGGGAAGTGTGGGAGGAGGAGGGGATGGGGATTTGTCAGAGAGGAGTGTGACCCCAGTCCTACCCATTCCTTATCTCCCCACCTCCAGAAAGAGAAGTGTGTGTGGGGGTGGTGGTAGTGATATTGCCTGCTGTGGGGAGAGGTGGAAGCTCTTGTCTCTGGCACAGGCTGCACTTGGGGAGGTCCTGTGCAGACTGTAGCCCTGCAGCCTGCAGGAAGGGATCAGCCTGTGGGCACAGCTGTGACAAATGACACTGCAGTGAAGGATTTGCTGTATGGAGGACCATCATGAGGTGTCACAATGTCATTCATGCAACTTTTTCACTCACCTCAGTTTTCAGTGAACCTCTTCCGGACACTCCCACCATCGTCCAATCCCACAGGAGCAGAATTTGACCCTGAAGAAGATGAGCCTACATTAGAGGCTGCCTGGCCACACCTTCAGGTGAGGAGCAGTGGAGGATATAAATCTGGTGAATTTATCTCCCAGAAGTTAAGAGTCCGTGTAGAGGCGGCCAGCCCTGCCATTGCTGCTTCACCAGCCTGCAAGGGTTGCTGGGGAAAGACCAGGCCTGCTACCCTGGGGTCAGAGGTGACTCTTAGGTAGTGCAGGAAGCAAGGGTGTCCTGGGAACTGGCTGATGCCTCTATGCAACATTCTCCTGCAGATGGCTTTAGACAGACTAGATGAAAAGGGTTAGGAAAGTGACAAGTGAGTGTGGTTTAGCAGAGCTCAGCAGTGGAAGTCAGGAGGAAAGCTCGAGGCACTGGCACAGGGATGTGTTGTCAAGCAGACAAAGGCAGAAAAAGAGGCAGGTACTGCAGAATGAAGCAGAAAATACAGAGAAGAAATAAGGTGTCATTCTGCAGCAGTGGTTAATCACTTCTCACTGCTGCAGTTGACATAGGGATGTGAGCATTGATAGAAATAGCGTGTCTTCAGTACCAGAATGCTGTGAATGCTAGGCAGCATTTGTTTCTCAGAATTGAGTCAGCAGCAGCCAGCATGGATTGATTTCTGGCAACTGAATGCTGAACTTTTTGGTCAGCACCTCAGTTTTTTCTTTACTGCTGTCCTTGGCAGCCAGGCCCTACCTGTAGATGCACGGTCCTATCATTCCTTCAATTCCAAAGTCAGACCTTTCAAATGCATTGATCTTGTTTGGCCTAGTGCCCCCTCAGGACCGCTAGGAGAAATGAGAGTGGACTCAGTCCTCTCAGAGAACAGCAGGACCAGAATTTGATGTTTCAGCACTGACAGCCTTCTTAAAGCAAGCTGCCCTTTGTTTTCCAAGTGGGACACAGCATGCAGCTCTCCTGGCTTAGTGAGGCCAAGCCAACCTTGAGTCAGTACCCAGGAGGCAGAGGACACTGCGTGTTTTTCTGGGGTCTGTTTAATTTCTCTGCTCTTCTGTTATTCCTTGGATGTCTCAAGGGCATCCACATGAGTCTGAGCCTTTGCCATCTCTGGAGGTTTCTGATCTCTGTAGGGATGTGTGCTGAAGATGGGAGAAGAGTTTCCCAGGCCTAATGTCTTAATCTGAGTAGGTGGGTGTTATCTTTGGGAGACCTGATGTGTTGAGATCTCAGGCAGATTTGGGCAGTTATGTGCCACCAGAGACTCCTGCCCATTAAAGCAAGGGCAGCTGAGTTGATCCCACTGGGTAAGGAAACACTGGCTTTTATGCTCCTGTTTGGGCTTTCCAGCCTTTCCCTGAATCCTTAAGGAGAAGGAAGACATAAAATCTGAAGTAAACACTGGTGAGAGGACAGGGAGATTTCTAAGTAGTCTCTCCTTTTCCCCTGACAGCTGGTGTACGAGTTCTTCCTCAGGTTCCTGGAGTCGCCTGACTTTCAACCAAATGTAGCCAAGAAATACATTGACCAGAAGTTTGTGCTATCTGTAAGTAATTGCTGCCCTGCCACTGTGCACCACCTTTAGGAAGGACCTGCAGCAGATTTTGGTGCTTGATTATGTGACTTTTCTTTATTTGTCCTGAATGAGCAGACAGAATTTTCTGTGCAGGGCAAGGCTGTGTGTGAGCTGTAGTCACTGGAACCCATAACTCATTGTACAGATGAAAAGAGGCACGGGGGCCTTGCAGGGGAAATCTGGGGATGTGCAGCTGTGTAGAATGTGCAGGCCATCACTGTGCCTCTGAAGGTGAAAGGAATGATGATGGTTCCAGCTTGTGACTAGGAGGTCACATGTTTCAGGGAAATGACCACTGTGCTCCGGGTGCTGAAGGCATCACTCAGCTGAAAGAGCTGTTTTTGCCAAACAGGAGCAGTGCCCTGTGTTGCTGGTAGCTTTGCCCAGAGAGGCAGTGTGCAGGCACTGACTGAATTTCTCTCCCCACAGCTGCTGGATCTCTTTGACAGTGAAGACCCCAGAGAACGAGACTTCCTAAAAACTATTCTGCACAGGATCTATGGGAAGTTCCTGGGTCTGAGAGCATATGTGAGGAGGCAGATCAATAATATATTTTACAGGTGAGCTCTTTCTTACTACCATGTAGACTCCCTGTCTCCAGCATTTTTCCTTCCAGCATTTGGCAATGACTTCTCATCCTTCTCTTTAGGTTCATCTATGAAACAGAACACCACAATGGGATTGCAGAGCTACTGGAGATCCTGGGAAGGTAAGGCCACTTTTGGGAGTCCCAGAGGGCCCATAGTGAGAGTGGCCTCCCAGCCCAGTGTGCTGTGTGAAAAGGCAGTGCCTTCCTTCAGCAGTCCTTGCAGGACTACGGTGTCTTGTGAGGTGAGAGGCACTGTATTTCTGCTGGGTCAAAATTTTAACAAGACTCTTGTTTCTTCTCAGCATAATCAATGGGTTTGCTTTGCCTCTGAAGGAAGAGCACAAGATGTTCCTCATCAGAGTCTTGTTACCACTGCACAAAGTGAAGTCTCTCAGTGTGTACCATCCACAGGTGAGAAGTGCTTCAAGTTCAAGGGCAGATTGGGATTTTGCAAGAGTTTATAGCTGTTAAAAGCTCTCTATATTTATATTAGTTTATAAGCTAATTGTTTATAGCTATCCACCAGGCCACATTGTACAAGTTCTTGCTGTGAAGTGTTCTGGGCTCTGCACTAGTCCCATACTATAGTGGTTATTCCATTCTTGTGCTGTCTGGGCCTGTGCCACTGGATTATAGGGGAGTATCCTGACATTTCCCAGTGTCTTAATGCTGTGGCTTGCTTTGTCTTTCTGTGCTGGAAGCTTGTGAAATATTAGGGGCCTGCTGAAACCAGAGAGGTAAATTTCCTAGCTGCAGTCATCAGCCTGTGCATGTGGTGTATCAGCTATTAGTCACCACTGAGATATGTGGAGAAGTTGGCTTGCTAGTCTGCTAGATTGGCTTAGAGATTAATTTCTTCCAATTCTGAGTACATAACAGAAGAATAGAGAAGATGAGAACTTGGGATAGGAAGTGAAAAAATATGGGTACTAAGTAGAGATGTCTGTTGTCTCAGCCCTATTTCTGTGGGGCAGGGCTTTGTGTCAGTCAGGTTTGTTCTTCCCCATTGTGTGCAGCTGTGCTTTCATCTGAATGTATTGGCTGTGGACTGCTCTGGGTGACTGAAGTTTTGTCCTTAAAATTGCACAAATGTCTGAGCTCAGGCCCTGCCTGCTTGGTCTTAAAGTCTTCTCTTGCCATGAGTAAACTGGATTTGTTTAGAGCTGCAGCATAATGAGCATGGTGTTACTTCCAGCCTAGGAGGTGGTAGCACTGGGGTACACTTGAAGAAGCTCTAATCTTGCCATGTTTTTTTCCTACAGTTGGCATACTGTGTTGTACAGTTCTTGGAGAAAGACAGCAGCTTGACAGAGCCAGTGAGTAATCTTGCTTCACTTCTGTGTGACAGTCAAGTCCCAAAAAGCTTCACAGCTTCCTTAGAGCAGCCCTTTTTTCACCCTTGCTGTAAGGAGGCTGGGATTCACTGGTATTGTTTACTGGGTTTGCCTGGCTCCCTGGGGTAGAAGGGGCTGTACTGCTCATGTGCAAGCCTTTAGCATTTTCTCCTGCAAGCTTCAGGAAGGTGGGCTGTAATCTTCCTCTATGCTTCAGATCTTGGTGTAGCAGAAGGAATAGGATACCAAGCTGTTCTTCCAGGGCAGAGCTTCTGGCTAATGAGGGATACTGCAGAGACAAAATACATGACCATCTGATGGAACCAAAGCCTGTGGGGGCCCTGAAATAGTAAGAGTTCCTCCAGACTGCTGGAGTTGGCTGCAGAATTGTGGGGATGAAGTTAGGAACCTGGGACACAACATCTACTTAGGCATGCCACTGTTCCTTCATGAAAGTATTCTCCTTCCAGCTTTAGCATCAGTTTGCTACTTTTGTAGAGGTAAGTGACATTGTAGACACATTTGCCTTCAGGACATGGTGCTGGGAAACAGCAGGTTCTAAAATGTGAGCAGTGTAAGTGGTGACCTCACATATTCTAGTTACTGTCTGCACAAACCTGCAGTGTTAACCAGGCTAAATGCCAGTTTGGCAGAGGGTGCAAGAAGGAGACAAGTGTTTCTCCACCCACTGCAGGCCAGGAAATGTCTTCTACAGAGCTGAGCTTCACAGGCTCAAAACAGCAGATGGGCAGAGAACACACACTTCTGTCACTGTAGCAGGGAGCACCACAAGTGTGAGTGTTTTAATGAGTAATGCTGGCTGAGGTCGTTCTGTTCCCTGCCTCAAATGTGTGTGCTCATGGTGGGCCTGCCTGTGCTGGGTAGAAGCTGGTCAGCTGTTGTCAGCTTTCTGGCTCCACAGCTCTGACACCAGCAGTGCTGAAGCAGACCTCCTAGCTTTTCCTTTAAACCTGGCTCCTCCATTTCCTATGTTCCCAGAAGCCTGCTCTGAAACAAACCACTTAAAGTAGCTTCCTGATCATGCTGAGTACTTCCTGTGGCTGACATCCAGTCCTACAGCCTCCTGCCAAAGCACCTCAAAGGTTGAGGGAGGAGAGAGAAATAAAAATCTGTCAATATTTCACTTTGTAGCTTATTCAGACAGTAAAGCTCTGTAGTTCATCACATTTTTGGATAACTCTTTAGTGGCCCCTGGATTACAGACCCAGGTCTGGCTTGGTGCTTGTGGAAAGCAGTGGAATGACCCAATTTCACTACCTTCAGTGCATGTTGTGTTGTGTTTCAACCTGGCATACC
Organism: Agelaius tricolor; assembly: GCF_023055355.1. Lineage (NCBI taxonomy): Eukaryota > Metazoa > Chordata > Aves > Passeriformes > Icteridae > Agelaius > Agelaius tricolor. Next base: position 6,028,812 of record NW_027269261.1, read on the forward strand.
AAGACCATACTGCCACAGCTTGGGTTCTGTTGAAGCATCTTGCTTGTGAAGGTTTTGAATAGACCCCCAAGATGCCTGGTGTTACTGAAGTCTGGAAGAATTACAGGGCTTGTGCATCAGCAAGAGTCTGAATGCACAGGGAGATGTTACCAGCAGTGCTGGAAGGAGGCCAGGTTACTCCCTGGGTCCACACTTGCCTCAGATGGCCCCCCAGAAGCTTGCTCAGCAAGGCTTGACGTGGTAGCTCTTGTCTCAACAACAGTCTGAAAGACTGTCAGGTGAGCAAGGCCTCAGATGTGCTCAGTAATAGCAAATACAGACTCCAGACACCTCATGCCACCTTAGTTTGTAGGTGAAATGGCTTCTGAGTCATTGAAGCTAACTCTTGCCTGAATGGCAGACATGAATAATGACAAACATTGAGAATAATGGACTGCTGGTTTCTGAAGCCTTGAGTTGGCAGAAACATAATGCTCAGATATCTCTAATCCTGTTGTTGCAATGCCCACTACTGTCCCTCTGCTGCTCTGAGCTTCCTCTCAAGTGCCAACTTCAGGATCAGGTAGCTGAAGTACAGAGGTTTGAAAGGGCAGCTCCTGTGGCCAGCTGTGTGTGCCTCTGGTGTCCACAGAGTGAGAATCTCTCCTTCCAACAGAGTGAAGGTCTGCAGCATCTTGGATCCTGCCTTTATAGTGTCTAGAAGCGGATGGGTAGGACAGGAAGCATTAAAAATAAAAAAATAAAATCTAGTGAGATACAGTCCTTCCCTATTCTTGTAAGCAATAGTTTTACTCAGCCAGAAGTTGCATCTGCATTGTCATAATTAATTATAACCATTAGGTGTAAACTCCATAAACTTGTCTGTTCCATTCTGGAGTCTGTTTCAACTTTGAATCTCTACAAAGTCTTGCAAGAATGAGTTCCATCATCCAGTTACTTTTGTGTGAAGCAGTATTTCCCTTCCTTGTCCCAAACCCATCCATTGCTTTATTTATTCAGTGCTCCCCAGTATTCAAGCTCTGTAGTGTTTTGAATAATGACCCTTCAGAGACCACCTTCTCTATAGCATTTCCAGTTTTATTAGTTGAACTTCTGTGGTTACTTTGCACTATCTGCCAGCTGCTGCCCACTCCAGTTTCACCCTTCTGTGTTAAGCTGTGGTGGGGAATAAGAAATGATTGTAAGCTTTGTGCTTGTAATAAATCATAGCAGCCTAGGGAGAGCTGCTCCCATGAGTGTAACTTTGCAGAGTTTGGGCTTTTGTCTTCTTTCTTCACTGATCACCCACCCTGACTCACTGAGAAAGTCTCTTCTGTTACTTCCTCCCCTCTTGATGTGGTGACCAGACACTTAAAAATTTATTTTGCAGCTGGTGTTGACTTTGAGCCTCTAACTGTCTCTGTACTCTTCCCACTCAGGTGATTGTGGGCTTGCTGAAGTTCTGGCCAAAAACTCACAGTCCCAAAGAGGTGATGTTTTTAAATGAGCTGGAGGAGATCCTGGATGTGATTGAGCCATCTGAGTTTGTGAAAGTTATGGAGCCCTTGTTCAGGCAGTTGGCCAAATGTGTCTCCAGCCCACACTTCCAGGTAGGTTGCAGCTCAGGGAGGAGATAGAGCATTGACTTGTAATCCACTTGGCATGTGAGGGTGACACCACACTTTTGGGCTTGTATTTGGCAGGTGGAGGTGTGACCAGGGCGAGTATTGGGGTGACACGTGGTGGGAAACAGTGAGAATCCTCAGCACAACCACAGCCTGAGCTCATCCAAGGAGAGCACAGAGCAGATCTGTGGAGCCTCTCCTGCTGCTCTGTGCTGCTCAGCACTGGGTACTGCAGCAGGCTGGGGCTGGAGCACAGGTGCTGCCACCTCCTGTTCTGGCTAGCAAGGAGAGGGGAGATCCATCCAGGGTCACCCTGTTGGAGTAAAACCAAGCACTCTGCAGTATTGGAGAGAGGCCAACTAAAGACTCTGTGCTGGGAAAGTCCTTTGGTTTATTCTGGCACAGGTAGTAGTGAAGAGTGAGGTATACTGGAGAAGTACTGGAGTCTGTTTCTTCTTTGTTTCCACTGAAGGGAAACTGGTTGTAGTAGCTGGCTAATATCTCTGTGGATGGTTGTCTTAAGGTTTAAAATGTACAAGGTGATGGGACCTGCTAGTAGCTCCTAGCAGGTGTTCTTCACTCACTCATGGCAGTTTTAAACTGCCATGAAGAGTGCCCAGGAAGAAGAGAGCTTGCTGGTCAAACACATTTGCTGGTTGACCCAGGTATAGGTGGAGTGTTAAAGAAGAAATGACTCAGCTATCTCCCAGTGAGAGTGAGTGCACAGTGAGGCAGGCTGGCTTCAGTTTGTCTTTGGGTATAGAGAGGTACAAAGTCATGTGTTTGCAAGCCAAAAATAAGGTCAGTCTAGGTCACACATGTATGCAAAAAAAGAGTTTTGTGTAAAGGTCTAGGGGAGCATGATGGAAACCAGCTGGACATGGATTCCTGGTGTGGTGGTGGGAGCCAAAGGACTAATGTGACCTTTGGGTGTGGAGGCAGCTACCAGAAGGAACTGAGGAGCTTGAATTAAGTAGGGTAAAGGCTGGAGGAGAGACATCCTGTACTTGATAGCAGCCCTCATCTGCTGCCAAACTCTGAAGAACAATGCTGAGAAACCTGGAGAAGGTGCAAACACTTTAGAGCCTAAGAGAATTAATCCCAAAGGTGTCCCATACAGTCAGGCTGAACAGCCTACAGCTTGTCTGAAGAGCAAAATTAGGAATTGACTTCTTGGTGAGTCTGAGCACCTTGGTGGGAATGAGTTTTCTCTGAGTGAATTGTGTGCTAATCTAGCAGAAAAAAGCTTAACCAGATCTTGAAAACCAAAAGATAGGTAAGTGGACACTAAGTGAGTTTAATTTCATTTACTTCTGTGGAATATTAAGGGGATATAGCAAGTTCTGCATTATCTGAAATGCAAAACTGAGTCTGGATGTCTCTTTTTCTAGATTTTTAAGTCATTCTCAAGCTAGCACTAAATGCAGAAATTAGCCTGCATAGTCTGTCACTGTGTGGAAACTTGCTTGACTTGTTTGTCTTGTTAGAGCAGGATGGCTGCCCCAAGATTTTCCATATTTTCACCTTTACTAAATCAGGGGGTTGAATTGTGGGACTGGTGACTGAAGCATGCTTCAAAGCCCTGAGAGACTCTGTTGTGGGAAAGCCAGGGAGGAGTGGAACTTTACAGAGGACAGTCTGAGGAAATGAAGAAGGCTTGGAGCTAATGTGAATTGGGACCTGTAGTAGATGACATTACTGTCCTTAAGTGTTGTGTAAAGGGTGTTGGAATCATGGATATATTGACTTGTCTATCCAAGAACGTGAGGTTTGTCCCAGAAAAGTGAGAAGTGTTGGCAGAGACTAAGGCAAAGAAAGGATGAATGGCCTCAGAGAAGTTCCTGAAGGTCAGCCCTGTGCTGTGGGGAAGCATGTGGGCTCCTTGGCTGGGTGGTGGCTTCCCTGTGCACCACAGGAGTTCCTGGAAGGAGCCTCTTCAAGGATGCCTTTGTCTCCTGCTGCAGGTGGCAGAGCGAGCGCTGTACTACTGGAACAATGAATACATCATGAGCCTGATCAGCGATAATGCAGCCAAAATCCTCCCAATCATGTTTCCAGCACTCTACAAGAACTCCAAGAGTCACTGGAACAAGTAGGTCTTTCCCCCATGCTCTGACACTTGCAGGATTGTTTGACCCACTGGCAGTCTTGGGGCATGCTGCTGCAGTGCAGCAATGCATGGGGTTGGTGGTGGTATCTGCATGTATAATGGAAAAAGATTTCCTGAACCCTCTGAGTTTTCTGTCAGCACCCCAGGAAAAGCAAAACCCAACCAGTCTGCCAGTGTCCTATTAGGGGGACCCTTCATTGAACAGTCCTGCTGGGTCAGTTCAACTGACTTATTCAGGGAAGTATGCCAGCAGCATAGGAGAAACCACTCAGCAGGTCTTCCATTTTATTTGATTATGTTCCCTGTTGCTGGTGACTGCCAGTGCCTGGGAAGGACTTACACTGACAGTTCATGGAGTAACATTCCTTATAAACATAAAATTGTGGCAGGTTAAGATTCAGGGACTGCCAGTGAAAGTATCTGACTGCAAAAACATATTCAAAGCAATTCAGAGAAGCTCTAATTCCCAGTAAAAGTATCCAGTGTGTAGAACTAACTGGGCAGCTGTCCATGTCAAATATTGTCCCGTGTCTGATTCCTAGATGCCATTTCTTACCCACAGGGGAAGAAGATGGGTTCAGCCTGTTGACTGATCCCAGTAGTTACAAGGGAGTCTTCCCTAACTCACTCCTATTCTCAGCTTACTTTTGTGCTATTTCTTTATGTTTAGGTGGAGCTCGAGTGACTCTTAGTCATACGTGACTTTGTTACTGATTGGTGTAAAATTCTCTCACTTTGCTCAGAGGTGTAGTCAATAAAGCACAGAGCATGTGCCCTGTGAGGGGTGGTCACATTCTGGGGTGGGGGATTTTGGGAAAGGGGATGTGTGTTAATACAATTGTGTTGTAGTTAAAAAAGCTCATCCAAGGAGGTGATTTTGGGAAGGGGATGTGAGTTAATACAATTGTGTTGTAGTTAAAAAAGCTCATCCAAGGAGGGTGATTTTGGGAAGGGGATGTGTGTTAATACAATTGTGTTGTAGTTAAAAAAGCTCATCCAAGGAGGGTGATTTTGGGAAGGGGGTGTGTGTTAATACAATTGTGTTGTGTGTTAATACAATTGTGTTGTAATGAACTGAGCTCATCCAAAGAGGGTGATTTTGGGAAGGGGATATGTGTTCATAAAATTGTGTTATGGTGAACTGAGCTCATCCAAGGAGGGTGATTTTGGGAAGGGAATGTGTGTTAGTACAATTGCATTATGGTGAACTGAGCTCATCCAAGGAGGGTGAATTCACCCCTGTTCTGGCTCAGCCACAAGGCACCTCCTATCTCCCGTGGCTGGCAGGCCCTGTGCAGTTTATCAGCTGCAAAGCACCATGGAGATCCCCTCCCTGCCAGGACTCCTAGGGAACTTGGCCGTGGTGTTTCCACTTTGCTCCACCCTCTGTTCCATCCCCTCAGCAGGGGCTGTGGCTGCAGGTTGTGTCTGTGGAGAACCATCCTGGAGCAGGCTTGGAGCACACCAGCAGCATTCCATCCAGGGAGCAGCAGCTGCATTTTACCCTGTAAAGCCTGTACTGTTACAGCTTCTGTTAGGATGTGAATATAACTTCTCAGTGTCCTCTAATTTTGCCCCCAGCCATCTCTGCACAGCATGGAAAAGGGCCACAGCAGACCAGAGTGGCTTGCTTCTGCAAGGGTTGAGGCACCTGCTTTTGCCAGCCTTGGGGCCATTGAGTCTGCATGGAGTTTGATACCTGCCTATCACTAATGCTGCCAGTCTTTCAGAAATGTGCAGTAGGTTTTCCATCTGACTTCTGGCTGCTTGTTAACTAATGTCCCACCCTTATGTTCTCTGTGACCAGAGAACTTGGCTAATACAGTGCCTGACTCCTTGAGTACAGGAAAAACAGAGAAAGCAGAACTAACTGGGCAGCTGTCCATGTCAAATATTGTCCCTGTGTCTGATTCCTAGATGCTACTCTGTTTTATGGTTCTCTTATCAACTTCCTTTCTTCTGACTTCTTCATTTAATTCCTTACCTAGTTAATTCAAGTTTAATTAATTTGATTTAACACACTTCCTTTAGTGAATTAGCTAAAAATTGATTCTAGGGTGGGAGGACAAGTCCAGAGCTCAGAAATAGACTTTATGTTCTTGTCTGAAACCCTTCAGCAGTTCCATGTCCCTGCAGCAGCCAAGATTCATGATTCTGCTGTTCCTGTCTTTTCTGGTCTGCTTCCCAGTGGTATTGCAGAAGAAGTTCTGCAAATGAAACTCTTTTTCTCTTATTTCTCCTTGTCTTTGAGCAACATCCCCATCTTCTCAGGGCAGGTTGAGTACCTCAGAGTCTCCTCTTCCTTCACATAGTTCATCTGGTTGCTCAGACAGCCTTAAGTCCAGCAGGATTGCATCTCTTTTCAATATTCCATTTGCAGAGCTGGTAGAGACACAGAGCTTAGTCTGCTGAATCTCATCTTTTGCCTCTGGGTCAGGTCTTTCAGAGACAGCTTCAACACTTGTTTTCATTCCCTAGGAGAGTCTTTGTCCCATAGGGAGTTCACACACAGTGCAGGCTATCCATAAATCACTGGCACAGAGCTGACTTTCCTTCTGTGATATTCTGTGTGCTGGTTCCCATCTCTTCAGGGCTGCTGCCTGGCTATGTTTTGGGCAGCTCAGCAGAAAAGCTTATGACCAAATACTGGCAGCCCAAAACAGTCATTGTGTATGTGTGGTGTGAACAGTGGGAGGCACTAAAGTCCCCTTGAAAAGAGCCTTGAACAGGCCCCTAGATCCTTCATTTCCCACTTATAACTGCAAGAAATGAACACATGAATGTGTATTTTTGCACTCATTAATCTGACCACAGCAGGCCTGTCCCAGGATCTTCTCTTTCTTCACCATCTCTTTCCCTCTGTTGTACAGTTCCTGCAGTGTTTATGGAAGGGATTTTGCCTTGGTAAGAGCTGGGATTGTGTAAGAATCTTTTGTCACATCACTGTAGAATGAGTTGCTGCTGCTGTTACCTCCTGTCTGTGCTGCTGGTGCCAGCTCAGGTGGAAGAACCTGCCCACTATGACTTGTTCTCCTTTCCTTCTTCCTTTGCAGGACAATTCATGGGCTGATCTACAATGCACTGAAGCTCTTCATGGAGATGAACCAAAAGCTTTTTGATGACTGCACACAGCAATACAAGGCAGAGAAGCAGAAGTGAGTAAGAGTTTTTTGCCAAGTAACTTGAGCTCATCCTAAAGTCTCGATGTGGTAGATGGCAGTAGGCAGAGGGGAAATGGAAAGGTGGTAAGTAATTCTGTCAAAAAGTAGGATTCCTTAGCCATAACTATGAGTAGGGATGAGGTATGCCCTGATAAAAACCCTTTCAGTCCTGCTGAAGCAGGTAGCCTAGAAAAGGTTGACAAAGTTTGCTGAGTCATGAGCAAATAGATTGCCACACAGAGAATACTCAGCTTTGTTCTGCCTTGGAAATACTTACAAGTTCATAAATGTTGTAGTGATGTCAGTAGAATCTATTGCTTTAGAAAGGCTTTTCTGAAGAGTTTTGCTGCAGTGGGCATAATACATCTCTCATGCCACAGGATGCTTTCAATTTTCCAGTGATAAAGATGGAATAATTCCTGCAGTTTCAAAGAGTGAATGGTGGGGATAAAATCTGTGCTCAGCAAGTACCTGTGCCATGATGCTGTAAAGAGGAAAGAACTCCACTTTTTCTGCTGCCTTGTGCTGATATTGGTGCTTCTATGGCTTGCCTTGGTGAGCTGAGTCAGTCCAGTAAGCAAGAAGGAAACTTTTTTTTTTTTTTTTTTTTTTTTTTTTTTTTTTTTTTTTTTGGATCTATTTTCTGCTGACTTAGTGAAATAAAATAGTAAAAAAATGCTCCTCATTCCTGGATGAGCCAGGGCTGCTGGTGGGGAGAGCAGAGCTAATCCTTGCTGGGAGTGTGGAACTCTGGGGTACATTCTGTTGTTTTGTGAAATAGGAGTAAGTAACTCAATAATAAGTAATAAGTTGATTTATGAATCAGACCTTCAGATGAGTAACCTGCTTATGGAGAAATTAAGGTTTTTTAGTGTCTAAAATGGGAGCAAGCAAGTTTTCTTTTTTTCCCATTCTAGGGTGTTTATGAAGCCCACCAATATTTTCGCATACACTTTAAGTCACAGTGACAGTACATTTCCTACAAGATCTACCTAGTGTTTCCATCAGGAGTTTTCTCTCCCTGTTTAGCTGCTGGCCTGCTGAAGGTGACTGTTCCCAGCACTGGTGTGTGACTGATGGAGAATTGTTCTGAAAAAGCTTAACAAAACAGCTCAGTGCTGTCCAATAAAAGGATGGGTAGTGCTGCAGTTTTCTGCTCATGTTAGGATGTTTTTTTTTTTTTTGTCTAGTGCCTCTGTGCTTAATTAGGCTTCAGAAAACCTTGTACTGTGAACTAGAAAACAGCATGTGTGGGAAGGATTGCATGTGCAAACAAACTGAGTAAATAGGAAATGAGGAAAGAGAGAGAGAGTTGTATGTTCACTGTTAGGCTGCAAGCAGATGTTGAGAGGTCTGACTATGGCTTAGTCTCATTTTTAATTAGGTAACATGCCTACAAGTGACATGCCAGCTCAGGCCTGTCACTGCTGCACCCCCAGCTCTGCAGCCACAGCCAGGGTGGTCGTGAGGGACAGACTCTGCAGGAACATGTGGAGAGGCTGTCTCTCTGCTGTTCAGTGCAAATGGGCTGACTGCACCTTTCTAGTCTCCCCAGATACCTTTAAACTGTTTGGATTATCAGAATCCTTTGGAAAATCAGTGAGGAAGTTGGGGCAGGTGGTGTCTTGTCCTGAATGGGTTATTCATTTGGTGTGTTTTGGGGTTGGTTTGTTGGAGGTGTTTTTGTGACCCTGTGTTTTCTGGTGGAGCAATCTGCTGCTTGGCAGCTTCATTCTCATTCTGAGCCTACATGAACTCTAAAGAGTGTGATGTCATTACAGAGTATAAGAACTTCCTTAACATGGATACATAGGGCACTAGAGAGACTAGTAGCTGGGATGAAAGTCATGTAGTTAATAGAAATAAAGCTGAGATTTTAGTGCAGCTGTTTAAAATGTAGAACAGAATAACAAGGGGTGGTGGATGCTCATCTCTGTTTGCAGAGAACATTCACTGTCCTGTGATTTATCAGTGACCCTGCTGAATTATCACTTCACATGTGTGCCAAAATCTGTGCCAAGTTCAAGAGCTGTGCCTGGGCTCTTCAGGCAGCTCTCTGGTGTGTTATGGCTAGAGAGAGATGGAACAGTGGGGCAATGGAACCCCAGTTCTGTTGGAAAATATAGTTTGTCCCTCTGCATCTGGGGAGCACCAGGAAAGTGTGTGTTTGAAATCCAGACTGGTGTCATGGCATTACCCCAGACACTCTGGCATTAAACCAGACACTCTGCTCTACTCCTGGCAGCACAAAGCCAGGCCAAAAGTACCTGTGCAGCCCAGTGTTGCCACCCTGTGCTCTGAGGTGAGCGAGGAGCATGCCTGCCTACCCTCTGCTAGCCATAGTGTGTCCCCTCTTCTTGCCTCATCTCACCTGTAGATTTAGAATTAGGTAGAATTAGGGATTTCTGAATGACAGAGCTGCACTTCCCCTTGGCTGCACTTTTCTGCTATCTCTTGCTTTTATCATGCTGTGAATGAAAGCTGGGCTTTCCCCAGGAGTTCACACTTGCTCTCTCTCTGTGCAGGGGAAGGTTCAGGATGAAGGAACGAGAAGAAATGTGGCAAAAGATAGAGGAGTTGGCTCGACTGAACCCCCAGGTGAGCGACAACAGGACCTAGGATGAATGGGGCAAGAATGTGCTGGGGGTCACGACCTGCTTCCTCAGCCCGCGAGAGCAGGTTTAACATCTGATCTCAGTCCTGTGGACACTGCTGCAGCAGTGGTGTGTCTCTCCCAAAAAACAGCGTCCTGGGAATGTTGGCAGTGTTTTATCAGGCTGTCCCTCTGTAGCACTGACCTCTAAGTACTGCCCTGTAGAGAGCATGTATGTGTTTATGGGCCACACTGTGAACTGCAGCTGCACATGCAGTGTGCTGGGAGTCAGAGGGCACAGGGGAGGGGAGGATACCCTTCCCTGCCTGTGTCCCTACTGCTGCCTTCCCAGAGAAGGCAGCTGGAAGAACTGTGCCATGCTGGGGGAGAAGGTGTGCTTTTGGATGGAGTGCTGACTCTCCAGCTGTCTGTGTTGCCTGCAGTACCCCATGTATTATGCACCTCTACCCTTGCCTTCTGTGTGCTGTATGGAGACGGAGACCCCGACTGCAGAGGACATACAGCTCCTGAAGAAAACGGTGGAGACGGAGGCTGTGCAGGTGCGTAGGGGACTCGAGTCCTTTCACACTTGCTCCCAGTTCAGCCAGGAACTCAGCATAGCCAGAACTGGCTCTTTCCAAATGTTCTGAGGGTAAATGCCACTGCTCTCACTCCTCATCATTAAGAGATCAACCTGTAGTCTGAAGAGTGGAGTTTTTCTAACCTTCTCACTCTGGAAAAAGTGCCAGTGGGACTAGCTTGTGTCCTTTTGGTCTGTGTTTGGCTCTCAGCCTGTTCTGAAGCATGCTGCAGTGCCACCCAGCATAACCTAGAGCAGTTGGAGTCAGAGGCTGAAGGCATGAAGGGGTTTGCTACTGATTCCTGACTCCTTTGATTTGTTTGTAGATGCTGAAAGACATTAAGAAGGACAAAGTTTTGCTGCGCCGGAAGTCTGAGCTTCCACAGGACGTCTACACTATAAAAGCCTTGGAGGCCCACAAGAGAGCAGAAGAGTTTCTCACCTCAAGCCAGGAGGCTCTCTGACAGGCTCAGGAGCTGGCCCAGGAAGCTCTGCCCCATCCCTTTCCTCCAGGGGTCATGGAAATGCACTCGGTTCTCATGTATAAGTAAGGAATGAACATGGTGAGCTGTGCCTGTCCTCCACTCCATCTGCATACCTCCAGGGTAGATCTGGTTTTATGTTAGAACTTGTATCTCACCACTGTCCTGTCCTCCTGCTTTTTCTCCGTCCTCCTGCTTTCCCACCTTGGCTCTGCAGGCATTAGGGGAGCCTGCCTGACCTCTGCTTTTATCAGTCCAGGCAGGACTCACTTCACTGTGAGCTGCCACCTGATTTTACTCTGCCAGGCAGCCAGAGCCTTGCTCAAGGCTCTGTGTTGGGCAGAGCCTGCCGTGTGTGGCTCAGTGTGCTGCTCCAAACTCCAAGTGCCCATCTCCTCCACACCTGCCCCTGTGCTGCCTGTGCAGCTGAGCCCTGCCACGGTCAGAGGCCAGGCTAAGCATGGGGCAGAAGCAGAGTTTGTGAAGGCTCTGCTGCCTCTCCAACCTGCCTTGGGATGCAGCTCCACAGCTGAAGGGTCTTAATGTACAGCAGAGGAAATGTTTACTTCCACCTTTCTTTTGCTACAAGCCCCTTGTTTTGTTTCCCTGTCAGTGGAGTGGGGGTTCAGTGCTTTGCCACCCCCAGTTAAGCTGGGTGCAAGCACTACATACTATTGCAGTCCTCCCTTTAGAGCATCCTTAGAAGCTCTCTTGTGAGAAAGTGAATTCCTTCTGCTGTTTGTGTTGGTCCGTGCTGACTCATTTCCTTCCCGATGTCTCGGGTTAATTGTGGGCCCAGAATTAACTTCCCGCTTTGTAGCAGGTGTCAGCCACTGACTTCTACTTTCTTCCTCTACCTGCTCAATTAAAATACTCCTGCAGCTCTCCCTTTGTCTCTGTATCCCATCCTTAGCTCTTCAGGGCCAGGGTTTCTAGGAAGCTTGTGCTGCTAGTCATTTCTGCAAGCTCGTGGAAGCAATGGCTACGCCTCCTGGGGTGTGGCTGAGTTTGAGTGTTCACTTGTCTCCTCATTATTATCAATGGCTAAGCACTAGTGCTGAATCGCTTCCGTGGGTGCTCTGAGCAAAGTTCACCTGTCCTGTTACGTGTGCACCTGCTGTGGCCCGAGGCCCTTGTTAGTTATCACCTGGTGCATCAGGGGCCGTGCTAACTTAGCATTTAGAAACACTTGCTGATAGCCCAGGGGCTTGCGCAGCACTTGGGTGCTCCTGTGATCCAGCTTTCACCCGTGTTGTTTGTGGTGCAGATTTAGTGCCAGGCCGAGGTGCCACCTGGTTTGTCATAGAGAGGGAGTCCTTGCTTCTTACCTGCTGTGCCTGCTTTCTTGACACATAAGCTGAAAAGTGGGTTTGCAGTAATGCAGGGAGCCTGCGGGGCTGGTGCTAGCCTGACACTGCTTTGCAGCAGCACGGGATGTCGTAGAAGGTTCTGGTGTATCTGCTTGTCCTCACCAGTAAAACCATTTCCAGGTCAGAGCATCACCCCCTCTAATCTTTCTGCTGGTGTGCAGCACATCTTTCCTCCAACCCCAGCGAGGCTGTTTTGACCTGTGTATCCTGCATCCCTGCCCCGTGTAGCTCTCTCCCGGCTCAGCCCTTATCAGGAATGCCGCCATCTCTTGGGAGGAGCTGGCGGGTGCATGTGTGAGATCCCCCAGTCACGCAGGGCCCCACCTCCCCTCCGCCTCACGCAACGGGCCAGTTCTAAAGTCAGGAGACTTCAGAAACACCTCAGGGAGGTTATTGCTTATTTTGAACATTAGTCTGAGCTCATGATCAGCTGCCAATCGATTACCTCACGCCTGGCACAGCATGTGGACATGCACCGGGTGGTGCCAGAGCAGCACAGCGGAAATGAGGGCTGCCAGGCTCGGGCTGGGCAGGAGGCTCCTTCCTGTCTCAGCACAGGCTCTCCAACTGGCTGCTTAGCTTTGTGCTGTAAGCCAAGACCTCATTTTTAGATTGCTACAGCATGGTATGCCCTCACTTGAGCCTGCTTGCTGCTGGGCAGTGGCTGCCTTTCCCCGCTGTGGGCTGCTCTGCCTGCAGAGGGAGCAGAACCTTGTGGTGTGCAGGGGCTGGCACTGTTCTGCAGATGATCTGTCTCTGCTGGCAGCCCCTGACCCTGGCCAGAGGAATGCTGCTGGGGTTGTGCCATGTGCAGGGGCAGGATTGTAACACATCATGATTATGTGCTGTACAGCTTTGATGTTCCCATAGCTTTTTGTGTCTTGTTTTGGGTCAGGGAACTTAGGCTTAGTACCTTCACATCATCCTTTGTTTGCTGCCTATTCATTCCAGTGTCCTGGACACCTCAGAAGGGGACCATGTGAGACAGGGGGGAGTGTGCTCACCCTCTCACCACATGTACTGCTCATAGGCAGACCTGCATCTGCCACGCTACAGCTGCCCCTTGCTCAATACTTGGTTTCTAGCATTAGTGCTGCTCATTTCTGCCTATGCCTTTCCCCACATCAGCCAAATGGACAGAACTGGAGCTGCCTCTTCCACTCCACCTGGCTTGCTCCTCCCAAGGGAAAAAGCAAAACTACTGCATTCACACCCTGGACACAAGTATTAAGCTGCTTACAGTTCATATGTACATATGGTGTACTTTATTTTCAGTAGAGCATTACATAGTATGAAAGTGTTGGATTTTGTACAGATGTCCCTGTATGTACAGAACTAAATAAAACCAATCTCTTGGAATGACACATCGTGCTCCACCTGTGATATTCCAACACACAGACCCTATCCTGAGAGGAGGGGCCCTAGCCTGGAGAGTGACTTCTCTGATACTGTCAGCATGGGGCCAAGTCCAGTGTTTGTCCTGAGGGAATCTGGGCAAAGCCAGCCAAGCCCCATCATCCCATATGCATCCAGGCATGGAAACCAATCTGCTTCCTCAGAGGTAGAGGAAGCCAACACAAGGCCATCACACTGACTTATGCACCAGCCAGAACCCAGAAAAAGGAGTGGGAAGGAAAACCAGACAATGTCAGTGGGACAAACTGGGAGGTTGATACTGGCAAGTCCTGTCAGCACCTGGCTCGGAGGCAGTGGGTGCTTCCAGGGTAGAGGGAGGGCTGGGGTTTGCAGCCCCTGTGCCGCAGCTCAGCCCTCAATTCCACTGCGGCCGGGGGCCGCCGAGGCTCTGCCGGGCCTGCAGCGTGCGCTGCACCACGTCCTTCCACTGCTCCTCCGAGATCTGGTTGGCCCAGGCGGGGATGCCCAGGGTGGGCAGCTTCACGCTGGCCATCGTTCTCTTCACCAGCTCTACATGCTCTGGGAACAGAGAGGCCGTGAGACCGCGGCGGAGCCCCGGGCGGGTCCCGCCGGAGACGCGGTTACCTGCATCCATGGGGATGGAGCTGTGGCTGCTCTGAGCCGCGGCGCCTTCCGCTGCCTCCTCCTCATTCTCCTCCTCGCTGTCCACCGGCGGGTCGGGCAGGTGCAGCCTCAGCATCTGCGGAGAAAGGCGGGCAGCGGGGGTCGGGACCGCGGGTGCCGCCACCCCCGGCCCGGCGAGAGGCGCTGGGCGGTACCTGCAGCCGCTCCTGCAGGCCGGGGCCCGCGTCGCCGAGGCCCTGCTCCGGTTCCTGGCTCAGCGGCTGATACAAGTACCCGCCGCCCTCCTCCTCTTCCTCCTCCTCCTCCTCCTCATCGCCGCTCCACCCGGCCGCGCCGTCAGGGCCCTCGGGCGGCCCGGGCTCCCGGGGACAGACGCGCTCGGGGCCCATGCTCCGCACCACCGCCATACACCGGGCGCGGCGCCGAGGAGGTGCCGCCGCCGCCGCCCGGAACCGCCGCCGCCGCCGCGGGGTACTCTGGGTGTTGTAGTCTCGGAGCGGGCCCCGGGCGCGGTGGGCGGTGCCGCCGGCACGCGCCGCCGGTGCCGTCGAGCGTCGCCATCGAGTGTCGCCATCTCGGCCTGGGCCGGGGCCGGGCGGGGCGGGGAACCCAGGGAGCCGCCCCTGAAGGGGGCCGGGGCCCGGTGCCGCGGAAAGGCCTGTCGGGGCCGCGCTGCTCGGGCGGGGGGGGCGCCCGCGGACCCGGGCGGGGCCACGCCGCACTACAAGTCCCAGGGAGCGGCGGGAGCTCCTGTCGGAGCGGGGCTGTCGGAGCTCCTTGTACGGGCACAGGTACGGGGCTGGGGCCGGAGCCGGGGCCGCAGGGGCGGGGGGAGCCGGCGGGGCCATGCCGGGGCTGGGGGAGGCCGGTAGGCCCGGCCGAGCCCCTCCGTGAGGGCCGGGGGCGCGGGGCCGCCGCCCTGCCCGGGTGCCCTCGGCCGGGCCCGCGGGCGGCGGGTGGGGGCGCGGGGCGGCACGGAGGGACTCGGGAGGGGAGCGGCGGCCAACGGTGCTGGAGCATGTCCAGAGTTGGGCAGAGGAGCTGCTGAAGGGTCCGGAGAGTGAGTCCTGTGAGGAGCGGCTGAGAGAGGTGAGGGTGCTCAGCCTGAAGGAAAGGAAGCTCAGGGGAGACCCTGTCGCTTTCTACAGCTGCCTGAAAGGAGATTGTCGCCAGGTGGGGGCCGGTCTCTTCTCGCAGGTAACAACTGACAGGCAGGTCAGGAGAAATAGCTTCAAGCTGCACCAGGGAAGGCTTAGATTGGATATTAGGAAAAAATCCTTCACGAAATGGGTAGTCTGGTGTTGGAACAGGCTGCCCAGGGAAATGGTCGAATCACCATCCCTGGAAGTGTTAAAAAAAAATTGTAAATGTGGCACTTTCAGGACATGGGTCAGTGGTGGGCCTGGCCGTGTTGGGTTAATGGCTGGGATCTGTGATCTTGGAGGTCTTCTCCATCCTTAAAGCATTCTGACAGGTCTGTGTTAGGGAGGCTGCCCTTCTGCCCTGGCATGACCTCTGCTGTGCCTTCTCTCTCCATCCTGTGGGCTCGTGTGGTTTCAGACCATTTGTTCTCTCACCCAGTCGTGGCTGTTGTGGGGCTGCATGCCAGTCCCATTTGCCAGGCAGAGGGAAGGGAAGGCTGGCACCTGTGGGCACCACTCTGCCTGGGGATCAGTGTCAATGCAACAGAGAGGCAGAGGAACAATCTGATGTAGCCCTGTGTAAAGCTGTCAGCTCGGCTTTCCTGAGCCTGCTTCCCAACCCAAGGGCTGCCCTTGGCCTGGCGGACACAGCTTGACAGGCTGAGACAAATTCCTGATGGGGAAGTCAAGCAGTGTCTCCAAAGCTTAGGCACGCTCCATAGAGAAGCTGGGGTTTGGGAAGCAAGGTGAAGAATAGAAGCCAGCTGAGTAGGTGCAGAATCTCAGTAGGCTTTAGGCAAAAATAAGTCCAAATATTAGGCAAAAGTAAGTGAGCAAAATATTTGGTGAAAAATAAGGAGATGGCGAGGTTGGCTGTAGGGATACCACTGGGATAAATTTGTGCCTGAGCAGTGTGGTCTGTGGTTCCCATGGCTAACGTGAGCTTCCAGAGCAGGCTCAGTGCACGAGCTCGAGGGCTGTTCTAGCACCATCTAATTTACTGGGGCTGGAATTGCATTGTGAGTATCCGAGCTGTTGAATGTGCAAGCTTGCAGTTTCACGCTGCCTTAGCACAAATGCTCCAAGCATTAGATAAATGTCAAGCACAAGTGAAGAAAGCGGGTTGTTCTCATGTTATCTCTAACAGTATGTTGGATGTGCTTGAAATAGAACAGTCTATATGGACTGCTGTGAACTGGCTGGGCTATTTTAAGGGTTACTAAACCTTGTGGCTGTTGTCTTTTGGGAGACGGGACTGAGGCAGCCACACGGTAGGATTTGCTCTCTGGAGCAGCTCTGCAGGGTAGGCTGCTCTTCTTGGGGTACTGCTGTAATTCTGGGGGTGGCAGAATGAGTCCTTGAAAATCCAGGCTGCTGGGTTTCTCCCCTTTGCTTTGGGAATTGGATGCAGCAAGGCTCATCTGAGCAGGTTTTAGAAATGGCTCTAGGTTTCCTTCTGTGTGCATAGAGGAGTGGGAGAGCCCAAGGAGCTTCCTTTGAGCAAAGAAGTGGATCCAAGGATATATGGGTTTGCTTTAAGATCATCACCTGGCTACTTGTACTTGGAGATGCTCAATAGCTTTCTATCTTGAATGAAGTATTTTCATACCTAATTGTAGGGTTTGAAAATACTAAGCCTAAAGCCAATAGAACAAACGAGTGAAAAATCTGACTAAAACCTGTTTTGTTTTTTTTTGTTGTTGTTTTGGGGATTTTTTTCTATCTGTGCCTGACAGTGCTAAAGTCAGCACAACAGTTTTGGAAGATATGCTAGTGAGAGATTATTGAGTGATATTTGTGTTGATCTCAGGTGTCCATATGCTGTGTTGTTAGGCTCTTGTTAGGTGTGAGCTGGAGCAGTTGGGATGAAGGTTGTTGCAGGCAATGAGTGCATCTTGAGGCAACAGCACAACCAGAGATAGGGGAGTGCTCTCTGTAGGTGCTGTATTGGAAGAATGCAGAGCTGAATTAAATCTGATTGTTCCCTGGCTTAGCAGTGAAATGCTCCAGGTGCTTTGTGGCAGAGGAACAGCACACTGCTGTTCTCACTTAATTTCCAGCATCACCAACATCAGGTGCTTCACCAGTAAGTGAAGCATGTCCTCATTTTTAGAAATGCTCTTATTCCATAATGACAGGACCTACCAGGGGTTTCAACATTTCTCTGCATCCTCTGTGCTTTACTGTATTTCTGGCTAGATCATGGCAGACCAGGGAAATGGGGGGTTGTGAAGATTGCATGGTTGGAAGTAAGAGATCTGTTTGTTTTTGGAGAGTGAAAGTGAGGATCTAAGGTGAGTCAGTGGAAGCAAGGGTGGCTTGAACAGAAGCTGTGATTCTCTGTGCCTCATCCTGCAGTGCCCTCCCAGTTCTCTAATACAATTTGCCTCTGTCTTATCAATATTTTTGTGTTTTATAGCCTACATCACTGTTGCTGGTATCCTAAATGAGAAACCACAGAATGTACTTTGCATAATCTAATATTGTGCAACTGGGGGAAATTGTTAGTAAATTGTTTCTTATCAATTTTGCTTTTTTCCCCCTCTCTCCTTGGCTGTGTCCTCTGTGATCTGTAAAGAAATCTAAGCTGTAGCTTAATGTCAAGTGCTGCACTTCTCCTACTAAGAAATCCTCATAGGAATGAGACTGAAAAGTGGTTTATTTATGACCTCATTTATGTCATAAAAATTAGCATTGGAAATCAAACTTGAATGGAATTCAACAGTGTCCATAGTTGTAGGACAGAAAATACAGTTTTTCCTCAAAATATGTGTCTAACTCTTATTTGCAGACAGTTCACAGAGGGGGCTCAGAGGAGGAAAATGCTTTGGGACAGAAGATGGGTCTAAAGAAACGATTGTAAATAAGTCAGGCAAGGAGAATCTGAAGCTGGACATGGAAAGCTTGGAGAGGAGCAGGGGAGGCATCCTCAGGAGACAGGGCTGTGCAGGGAGGAGGGGAGGCCAGGCCTGTGTGTGGCTGAAAAGGGGCAAACAAATGCCTGGTGATGGCAGGAAAATGTGATGGTTACAGGGTAGGGTTGTGGCCAGTGGCAGAAGAGGAAGATGGGAGGGTGCTTTTGTTACAGCATAGAGAAGAGCTCTTGGGTCTGAAAAATCCCTGACAGCTTGTTAAACCCTGTGTTTTCCCATGACCTGTAAAGATTACTTCACACTTCTGGTCATTCTGTCTTGGTGAAGTGTTCAGATGAGTGTTTGCTTTTCTTGGCTCTGAGGAGGGGCAGCAGGAGGCTGTGCTGGCAGAGCTCTGTGTTTGCTCTAAAGGGGTATCCCCGGACAGAGCCAAGGCAAAGCACAGCCAACTTCCATCCCATTGCCCTCACCACCACTCCAGACCCACCAGTCACCTGGAAAGCACTCATTTGGGGAAAACCTTTCCCAGTAATTGTAGGAAACAGCATTTCAACATTGTTGCTTCAACCTCAGCATCTTTCTGGCAGTGCCAGGGATTGGGTCTGGAGCTGCTGTTTCTCAGTGGACCAGGTTTAACCTCTTGGGCTGAGCTGCCTTCTGGTGGGAATAGCAGAACTGCTGGGGCAGGGTGGCCAGCTCCTGTGGCAGTGACAGGACCAACATCCTTGCTCCTGGCTCAAAGTCCCAAGGGTGAGGAAGAGTGTTCCCAGCCTTTCTGACAAAAAAGGCAGGGGCCTTGGTGCAATGCCTGCCATCTGTGCTCCTCTACCTCAGTAGGAATCAAGCAGAGAACTTGGAAATAAGATTCATCCTCTTGGTCCTCCTGGATTGAGCTCAGTCTGAATGGTGTTGAAAATATTGATGGTGGTGATAAAGACCAGTTAAGCTCCTTAAGGAGTATTTTACAGAATCACTTAAACAAGAAGAGATTATGAGGAAAATATTGGTTAGATTTTTCAGGAATAACTTGTGACTGAGGCAGGAAACAGATTTAGATATGTGAAGCCTTCAAAATAGCTTGGAAGGTGCCTTTAGTGGGTTCCATGGAAACTCATCTGTTCTGTAGCTTTGCAGAAGACTTATGCAAGAGTGCTGCCTGGCTTAAAAAAAAAAAAAAAAAGATGCTTAAGGAAAAAAACCTGTTAGATCTGAAATTGAAGCATGGCCTGTGGAAGATGGGGGCTGTTCCTGGGCTCTGCTGGAGCAAAGCTTGCTGCAATTTTGTGTGTTACTGACTGCAGTTTAGGTTAGGGTGGTTGCTGCAGGAACAGGAGGTTTGCAGGAGAGACTCCTGTTGCAATAAGGCTGCAGGGTGGTCTCTGTTTGGGCTTTGCATGTGTCCTGTCACTGTAAAGTTCACGTACAGAGCATGAAAACATCTCAAAGAAGCAATAACTTTAAAACAAGCTACTCAAATTTTAATGACATTTGAGAGTTCTGGAATGAGGTGAGTGGTTACTGAGTGGTTTTGAGCTGTCTATGGAGTCAGTGGATGAAACTGGAAGCCTAAGCTCTGCTTCATGCCAGGAGCTCCCTGTTGGTGGCATCTCTTATTCTCCCTGCAGGAGGGGATAAAATGTGAGTGTGTGGGTGTGCTGGGCACTGGGGTGCTCAGGCTGCTGATGGTCCTCCTTGTGAGCAGTGATCCCACTTGGCTGAAGGGCTTGGGGTGGCCAACTGGAGCAGAGCAGCACAGCACTGCCCCTCTTGCTGCCCTCCAGCTATTTCAGAAACCTAAAACAGGAGTGAAGTCCTCCTTGCCAAAATTCACTACTTTCCAAAATGAAATGGGGCAGAGCATAGGAATTTCATGTGTAGGAATTTAGTCCTTGTTCAAAGGCATCTCCAAATTTCTTTGGATTCTGCAAAGGCTGAAACTGATTGTGAGATGGGAGTGTGCTGACTGAACCTTTCAATAACCTAGAAACAATAAATAAAATATGACAATTTTATTTGTGCTGTCTGAAACACTGACATCTCTTCTAATGGCTGTTTTCAGCTAGGAGAAAACTGTTAAAAATCAAACTGGCCTGCTGTTTCAGAAGCACCTGGGCAGGACTCTCCTCTAGGTTCTTAGATCCAAAGGAGAATCTCTGCAAGAATGAGCTGTGGTGACTTCTCTAAGATATGACCTTCTAAGATGTGATATTCTCTAAGCCATCTGTTTGAGGAAAGAAGGATATCAGTTGCTTAACAAGATGTGATGCTACAGAATTTTCATAGTTATGCCTGGGTTTGCTGTGGGAGGAAAAGACCTTTTCTGAGCATTACCAAAGAGCTTTCTACCTAGAGATTTGGGGGTTTCTGCTCTCTTGTGTCTAATTAGCTTGAACCCTAGTGCTCAAATCAATGAGTCCAAATGCTAATGTTGTCACCCACCTCTATAACGGGAAGTTGGTTGCTTTATGTAGGGGTGGTTCTTTGGAGTTTTTTTTGTTGGGTGTTTTGTTTTTAATCCTTTCCTCTGCTGTTTCTCAGAACTGATTCAAAGAGCACGCTCTTCCCTCTGGGTTTGTTCTTTTCACCTTCACCGTTGGCTCTCGCTGTGTGTTTTCATTCATGCAGACAAATGGCTCTGACATGAACGTGACGCGTGCGTGCCCAAGCCGAAGGTGTTTGGCTGGGGCTGCCTGTGCAGCCACCCTGAGGGGTTTTGTGTTCAAGGGCACCTCTGCTTGCTCCTCTGAGCCCTGCTCTGCGTCCCCTTCCCAAGAGGAACGTTTCCAGCTGGGAGGCAGGTGAAATGAGGGCACATGAAGGTAACCTTTGCAGCAGGCGTTCAGGGAAGGATGGATGTTGTTATTTTGGCCTTGTGTCTTGCAGTTGCCTCGGAAGCATGTGGCTGTGGCACTGGGGGCCCTGAAGACCGCCTGGCTTGCAGGGAGGAATGCTCCGGTGGGCAGTGCACTTGGAAGGGGGGCCACGGAGGGTGAACCACGCGGCCGTGGCTGTGGGCCACAAGGTCTATTCCTTCGGTGGCTACTGCTCTGGAGAGGACTATGAGACCCTGCGGCAGATCGACGTCCACGTGTTCAACGCAGGTAAACGTGTCCTCGTGGGGCACAAAGGGCTTGGCTTGCTGGGCTCAGTTGTTGCTTTTCTTGCCTGCTGGTGCCTGACATGATATACCCTGTGACGTGCTGTCTGACTCTTAAATTTCCAGAAAATGTTATCAGAGTAGGTAGGAGCCTCCTTCTTTGTGCAGCCTTGTATTTTCAGCTTGAGGGGCAGGACTACAAGAGGGGCTGTAGTTTATGTGACTGCTAGGATAAGGACTCACTGAAGTAGTCACATAGCCAATGGTTTGGTTTGTCCTTGTTCTCTGCAAACACAAAGTCAGCCAGGTGCAAAGAGGTGATATCGAGCTGGCTCAGGTCCCCCCTCATGGCAGCATGTCCATGTTCAGCTGCCCATAGTGTGGAAGGAGCATGGTGTGAGCCAGTGCACTCACTAAAGATTCCAGGTGTAGACATCTGAGCTGATTCCCCGTGGGGGCAGCTGACAACTGGTGCCAGCATGATGGAGTCAGTAGGGGCATGTGGCTAGGAGGGAGGCATTCCCTTTTTGGTAACAGCTATCGTGCAGATTCACAGCATAGCTTAGAAAAGCATCTGCAACTGGAGCCATTTGTGTAGGGTAACCAGTACCTGTCATGAGGCTGAGTTGGAGCCATGGTTGTGCTGGCACAGGCTGTATTTCTTGATTGAGTGCTCCTTGAACTAAAGAGGTTACTGAGCTGGTCCCTTAAGCATTTCCCTGTAATTAGGCAGGTGATTAAAAAACTGCACAGATGCTTGGGTGGCTCCAGCTAAACAGAGCCAAGAACAGAGAACCAATGACCAGTTTTGGAGACTGGACAGTGTGCTGAATGCTCTGTGAGCACCCACATGTAGACAAACCTAGTTTGTCTGTAAGATGCAGTGAATTCACTCCTTTAAGACTGATGTGCAGCAGGGATAAAAGCATTGCTTACAGAGGGCTGCCAAGGTGACCTGCTCTCAGTGTAGAGGGGGTGTAGCTCAGGATCCTGTGAACAGTGACATTCACCTCTGTCCAGAGGGACTGGGCTTTTATACTCAACACAGCTGAATGTTGTAGAACGTGCCAAGTAGAGCAGCAATCTTCTGGGGAAGCATAGTGACTGTGCCCAAAGGAATGCTCTTGTGTTGTCTTTCCCTCTTACCACTCCCAAGTATTAAAGTGTCAGAATGCTGCAGCCACCACATGGGAAGTGACAGTGGCTTCCCAAGCCCTTGCTCAGCTAGCATTGTCAGGTGGCAGTGCTAAAACCAAGATACCAGCTTTTGAATGAGTCTTCCAAAGATGAAAACTATGTTTTAGGTAGGAAGCATCCAGTCTAGCTTGACTTTAGCATTGGATGTGCTTCCTCAGTGCCCTTTCTGCCTGTCGGGTCGATGCCCACCTTTTGAGATGCCTGACTTTTCTCTTTCCCTATGTTAGTATTTCAGAGGAGCTGCAGACTGTTTTCTGCTATATTTTGTATCAGCTCTATGTAGAAAACAAACCTGGAGGCTGTATGTGATAGAAGGAGGGTGACTGGGGCTGTTGTGTAATGGCTGTGTAACACTTGCTGTGGCTCTTGCACTGTCATTAAACCCTGTAATACCTGTTGACTGTTCTGGCTGCTGCTGGACATGACACACAGGAAGGGGAACCTGTAATCCCAAGGAACTCCTATTAGTAATGCAAGGTTAGCAGGGAGAACTTGAATAACAGATGGGGTAAAGGAGGCAGAGGGCCACCTCATCTATAGCTTGAAAACCAAAACAAAAGCAAACAAACCCAGTTCCTACAAAACTGCTGGGTTGTTTTACTTAAACTGTGCTTCTGCAAGCCCAAGTGATGCCTTCAGGTGTTCCCTTGCATTTTACTGCACCCTGTGCTGCCCATTCTTCCAGCTTTGAGTCTCTTCAGCAATCTCACTAGCTTGAAGCAGTGTCTGCATTCATGGTCACCTCTGTGCTTCTTCATTTTTCTTTCCCTATTTGTTTGTGTGCGTGCTGTATCTTTCACTCACAGTCTAGGATGAGCCAGAGTGGAAACCTTCTCAATGAATTGTTGTAGAACAGAGCCTGTTTTTGTCTTCTGTATTTCTTAACTAGCCACTACTTGAGGTCAGACACAGCTTTCTCTTGTTTACTCAACTGCTTCTGCACCTTGTCACGGGGTAAAAAGCACCACCCAGGATGGGTTATGAACTGTGAGCAATTCAGCAGGCTTAGCATTTGACATGGGCTCAAACTTGTGTTTCCAGTGTCTCTGCGCTGGATCAAGTTGCCTCCAGTGTGGACAAACAGCCGAGACCACGTGAGGGAGGTGCCCTACATGAGGTATGGACACTCAGCAGTGCTCATCGACGACACCGTCTACATTTGGGGCGGCCGCAACGACACGGAGGGAGCCTGCAACGTGCTCTATGCTTTCGATGTCAGTAAGTTGCAGCTTCTCACTGCTCCTTGGCACAGCTGTTCTTGATCAGACCTCCTCTCTGCCCCCCAGTCTGCTCCCCAGCTTGTTTTCTTGTCCCTCGGTGACAATCTGGAGGAAATGGTGTCACTGTCTGTTCCAGCAGTTTTGGAAGTAGAGTATGGTGGCCATTGTGCTTACATCTCTGTAAAAGCCTTTGGGCAGAGATTGCTGATCTTTTCTGATAATGAAAATGGTTTTAATTTTTCTATCAGCTTTGTGTGCTCTCTCTGATAGTAGCTATAACTGAAGTGTTCTCTCTATGTGATATAGTATTCCTTAATTGTGGCAAGAAGGGGCTGGGCTCTTGATGATTGTGGTTCCTCTCCAGTGTGGTCCTTCTTTCTGAAGGTGTGAAGGAGAGTGAGGAATAAAGCACAGGAGTAGTCCAGGAGAGGATGGTAAAATCACGGGAGACATGAGTCAAGTTAGATAAACCTGAAAAACAAACTCCTTGAGCCTTTTGGTTGGCTTCTCCATAGCACTGCTGGAGCACCTCTGGAGGAAAGGCACCATCAGGAACTGCATGGACACAAGTGTCCAGAAAGAAAAGGAGTATATCTGGATTCTGGATGCAAGTCCATCTAAATATTGGCCAGTAACTGTCTTGCTGAACTTGCAAGGAAACTGCTTGCTCTGGTGCTTGGTCCATGGATCTCTTCTTTACCAGGAAATATCTTACAGCTTATGGCACAGGGTTTCCCCTTTCCTTCCCCTGACACATGCAGCTGAGAAGCCACCAGTAAAGCTCTGCCTACACAGAGGTTTTGTAGTGGGACCTGCCTAGTCTCCCTGGCAGCTCCAGTGCTTTAGCATTAAGTGAAAATTAACAGAAAGTCCTGCTCCAAACCCTCTGCAGCTGTCTGTACACACAGGCCTGCCATTCCTGGAAAGTAAGGCTGGCAGTCACAGTCCCATGTCTGCAGTGTAAGTTCCACTGCAGGAGTCACATCAGGCTAAATAAAGTCTTGTCTGAGTGCAGTTTTGTCCCTGCACTGTTAAGCAGATCACAACTTGAGGTTTTTTCCATCTCTAGTTTAACATGCTGCAATTGGGTGAGCTTTTGCTGATACAGTGTGACTGAGTTTGGAAGCAGCCCCAGGGAGAAAAGGAACTCGATAGCCCTGAGCTCTCACTAGAGACTCCCCAGGGATTCTGCTGACCTTGCAAGACCCTTTGTGTGGTGCCAGCTGGAGCATAGGTGGACACTTGTGTCCGCAGGCCAAGTTCAGGGAAGTCATCCTCGTGCTTTGGCTCCATGGCTCTCTGAAATAAGCACTGGTTTTGGCAGCCAAGGGCTGTTAGGGAGGGTGGGGGAATGTCTCCTGCAGCCTCGGGGCTTATCTGTGCCTCTGGGAGCTCTTGGGGCAGGTGCCTGTTAGCGCTTGGCACCGAGTCCTGGCTTGGCTCTGTGCGGCCCTGGCATGGAGAGCAGCTCTGCCTGGATTTAAGTCATCTTCTAAATCAAGCCAGCCCCTGGAGTGTGCAGGCTAAGGGGCTGAATCTGTTTGGTGCAGGCTCACAGGGAGCATTGTGAAGGGTGGAAAGTGAGCAAGAGGGGATGAGAATGTAACAAGCAGAGCAGATAAGACAGGGAGAGCTGCACTGCAGAGGTGGAGATATGCACAACAGTTAACATGGAGAACTTGTGATTAAGTGATTTGTATCTGGGTTTGAGAGCTGTTTTTCCTCAGTCATGCTCAGTTACTGAGCATCTCCACGCCTTGAGGTCAGTTGTGCCACTTAGCATTATTGCTTCATTGTAATAGAAAGTGTGAGTGGAGAGTTGATAAGTGACTCACAAGTACACTCTGCAAAAGATTCTGTAAAAGTAACATTGTTCAAGCCCTGCTGTACTACTCACACTTAAAATGTGAGCTCTTTGTCAGGTCTGGCACTCAGTGGCCCTGCCAAGAGGCTGAGGCTTCTGTCACTGTGTCCCTCTGTGGGGGCTCAGGCAGGTAGCCTTGCCCAAAGAAGCCTGCAGCCTCTCTGGCAGAGCAGGTGCTGTGTGAGAAAGCAAGAATTATTTTTGCCTTAGAAATTTAAGAACAGTAGTAATAGAACTATCCCACCCCAACTCCTACTGTGCTTTCTCAGCATTGCCTCTTGTTTTGTTTCAGACACACACAAGTGGTTCACACCAAAGGTGTCTGGAATGGTCCCAGGGGCAAGGGATGGGCACTCAGCTTGTGTCCTGGCAAAGAGCATGTTTATCTTTGGAGGCTATGAACAGCTGGTGAGTAGTCTCTGTTACTGTTAATTGGTGAGCCCTTGGGAAAGAGGGTGTTGATACCCAGGACACTGATAGAGGCAGGACACGGGGGTGTGTTTGTATTCCAAGTCACTGTCATTTTGTAACTTAGCAAAGTTATGGCATTAGTACCCAGGTTATGCTAATTGCTTTGTGGAGAAGATGGTTGGAAAACAAGTCAAAAAAAGTGTTGGATTTCTTTTAAATTTCACAAAACATATTTACCACAAAGAGGTAAAAATTTAATTTTTTTTCCTGGCTAATTTCTCAGCCAAATGTAGATATTCAAATGTGGATCACAGCATTTTTAATAAGTATATATTGATCTAGATTTATTTTAATTTGGCTCAGAAGTGAGCCAGAAAAATCACTTTGTGCAGTGTTGCTGTGAGGTTTTGTCCTAGTCTGGTGTATGTTCCCTGCAGTCTCCACCTGCTCTGACATCTTGTTGATCCCTTTCAGCAAACATTTGGTTGCCTTCCCATTAGGAATACCTTGAGCCAAAGTTCATCCTGTAATAGCTGTCAGTGTACCTAATGCTCTTTTTAGCAAATCCTCATGATGTAATCTTAAAAAGTGGGTAAATAAAAATTATCACCAGATTCCAGAACAGATGTGCAAAGTCACATCTGTTTGTTTGGAAGAAAGTTGAGGCCCTGTTACAGAAGCCTCTGGGTTATTCCATTCCTTTTCTGAGGGTGGTAGCAGGCCAAATCCCTTATATTGTTTACAGCAGCAGGAGGGGTTCAGATATCTTTTTTTTTAACCAAGACCAAATAAACCTCTGGCTTGTCTTGCTGCTCTCTACCTTGCCTGGAGGAGCAGGAGTCCACATTGTTTGTGTGAATGCAGTCTCCTCCAGGCAGCCAGCTGCAGATGGGTTTTGTGGGGCCTCAGAACCTGGAGTGTATTTGCTCCTGGATGTTCAGCTTCCCAGAAGTAATCTTGGCTTCTGCATCTCGTTAGGCAGCCTTAGCAGAGCCGCTCTGACTGTCCTGCTAATGCCTCTTTTATCTGCTGCTACACGGAGAGGAGGCAGGCTCCTGCCATGAATGTATTGTGTGCAGGACAGCCTTTGGGGGAGCAACTGAGCACCAAATAAATGGGAAAGCTGCAGGAAGAGACAGAACACCTTTGGGAAGAAACAGGCTTTGCTTTCCTCTTGTTAAGTGATAAGTGCTGCCTGAGCAAACACCTTGTTTCTTAGGAAGTACTGAATCCAAAGGGATGCTCCAGGTCTGCAGGGCAGCATCCTTTCTGGGGTTGGATGTGACCAGGCTTCTCAGTCCCTTTGTGACCAAGCTGCTTGTGTGTCTTCCAGGCTGACTGCTTTTCAAATGATATCCATAAATTGGACACCACAAACATGACATGGACCTTAATCTCTGCCAAGGTCAGTGTCTGTTTTTGCCTCTGGTTTGTGGAGGAAGTTTTGCATCTGCTATTCTCTGGGGTAGCTGCCCACACTTGTCTCACAGCTTCTGGCTGATGTGGCTGGGATCTACAGGATGGGAAGTTCTCCAGGAGAAGGCAGCCACCCAACTTCCCCATCAAGATGTGTTATTTCCCTGGCTAATCTGCACTCTTTCTTTTGTCTTTATTTTCTACTCTGTCCTTCAGGGTACTCCAGCTCGCTGGAGAGACTTTCATTCAGCTACCATCATTGGAACAAAGATGTACGTGTTTGGTGGCAGGGCTGATCGGTTTGGGCCCTTTCACTCTAACAACGAGATCTACTGTAACCGAATTAAAGTGTTTGATACAGAAACCAACTCCTGGCTGGACTCCCCTCACACCCCTGTGCTCCCCGAGGGCAGGAGGAGCCATTCAGCCTGTGAGTGGGGTTCTGCTGAGGGTGGAGGGAAGTTTCTGCCTCTCTTAGAAGGGGTGTCTGCTCTGCTGGGTGGGGCTGTGGGTTAGAAAGGCTTGCACAAAGCCCAGTTTCTGTGGAAAGCTGCTGCCCACCAAAAAGCCTTGCACTCCACACTGCACATGAAGGTGATGTAAGGAGAGGTGGACAGCCAGCACCACATTGCTTTGTGTATGGTGTTGGGTCAGGGACCTGCTGGGTGGCTCTCTGATGTCTGTGCTTACTCCCTACAGTCAGCTACAACGGGGAACTATATGTATTTGGTGGCTACAATGCACGCCTGAACAGACACTTCCATGACCTCTGGAAATTCAATCCAGGTATTTATGCTTTTAACTTGCTGCAGTGAGAGTGCTCCAGGCCCTCAGGCATGTGAGTGCTCAGGGAAACATTCTGTCCAAGGAGTACTGCTTGGAGGGGAATGGCTCTGGGCTCTTCTGACAGCAAATCGTTACTGTGCCTGTTCCTCCTTGGGATGTTTCCAGATCTCAGTTATAAAATAGAAGATGAGGTATTGCTGAAAGACATATTTCATTGGAAAAACTTTGTCTTGTTCTTAAATATGCAAAAGTACTGACAGAAGAGAAGATATGGGGAAGAAATATATTTTAGGGAAGAGAGAGACTATAGCTGGAGAAACCATTCAACTTGAGCTGCAGGATCACCATCTCTTGGTACCAGCTCAAACTGTGCTGCAGAAGGGGTGGTTTTTCAGCTGGTACCCTGAATATCACTCAGCTGGGAGCTGCTTTGGGGTCCTCAGGCACGTTTCACTGTTCAGATTCATCTTGTTTGCTAATTACTTTGCACAGTAGAGTTACCTGAGAGCAGCCATCCAGCTGCTCTCCAAGCTGATTGTGAGCTGGTGAGAGAGCTCCTGCAGGTTTCAGTCCTGTGCTTTGTCGCCCCCGAGCATCCTTGCCGCAGAGAGCAGCAAGAACAAAGGCTGCTGTCTCCACCTGGTCCAGTTCTCCCCGCCTTCCTCCCGCAGCCGCGCTATGCCAGCGGCTGATGCACCTCTGCCCGAGTGCTCTGCGATCGCAGCCTGCCAGCAGATGGAGCTGGTTCCTGCATCTTCCTCCTCCAAATCCCGACCGCAGCAGGCTCTGGGGAAGGGAGACTGCCTGTCTGTCCCTGCAGCTCTGCCCACTGCAGCTCCCTGTGATGTCGGACCCGCTGCCATGGCAGTCTGTGGGTCCTGGTGCTCAGGCTTTGCAAGTGAAAGGCCTTGATGGGGCCCTGAGCAACCTGGTTTAGTGCAAGGTGTCCCTGCCCATGGCAGGGCGTTGGGACAAAATGGTCTTTAAGGTCCCTTCCAAGCCAAACCATTCTATGATATGACCTGCAAATCCTGTCTCAGCAGGCAGAGCTCCAGGACTGTGACTGGCATCTCAGTGGCACTTCAGGAACAGCCTCATGGGAGTGCATGATTAGCCATTAATGAGGAGGTCGGGGGGAGGCTGGATATTGGCTGGCTGATGTCTGTGGGGTAGTGGGCCTCTGCTTTTCCTGTGATCTGTTTAAATTCATAACCTGCTTATAGCTGGTCTTGGCCAGGCTCTTGTGACAAGCTGGTGCACTCTTTTCCTCCTGTTAGTTTCTCTTTCTTGGAGGAAGATTGAGCCCAAGGGGAAAGGGCCGTGTCCTCGGCGCCGGCAGTGCTGCTGCAGAGTGGGGGACAGAATCATCCTCTTTGGAGGTACCAGGTGAGTTGTGTGAGGTGGCTCCTCAAGAGGCTTTGCCAGTCCCTTCAGCACAGTGTCCCTTCACACTCTGACCCATCAGATGGACTTGAGAGGCACGTGGCAAGTGTCAGCCTATCTGACACGTGTAGGTAATCCTGTACATCAGGGTCCCCTGAAAAAAGGCCTTGGAAGAGATTGAAGGTGTCATGTAAGCTTGTGAAGCATCTGGTGACAAGCCATCTTGTACATGTAGAGACAGAAGGGTGTAACAGGCTGCTCAGGAGGGGCTGTGCAGTGCTCAAGCTTTCTGGTAAAGAGGTTATGGGGATAAGAGAGGAGATCCTGCTGTCAGAAGGACACGTATCTCAGTC
Organism: Agelaius tricolor; assembly: GCF_023055355.1. Classification (NCBI taxonomy): domain Eukaryota; kingdom Metazoa; phylum Chordata; class Aves; order Passeriformes; family Icteridae; genus Agelaius; species Agelaius tricolor. The sequence goes on from NW_027269261.1 coordinate 6,058,455, forward strand.
TGCTGTGCCAGAGCAGACCTCAAACTGACTTATCTTCACCTACATGCTGCCCTGCTTCTCCCACCAGAGCTTCTTTCTTCCATTGGCAAGTGTGGGTTCTGCTGCCAAGCTGCAGTGGGATGTCAGCTCAGCTGGGAGCTGTTTGAGGAGCCTACACACATGATAAGACAATGTTGCCTTCTGCGCCAGTGTTCCTTAGCAACGTTCCCATTCACAACAGGGACCTGGTGTTATGGATTTAGCTGTCAAACACTGCAAGTGATACTGTCAGGGTGCAGGGCAGCTGGATGTGGCCAAGAGCCTTAACAGCTGCTAAAAGAAAGGAAGTGGCCTATCACCAGGACACACTCTATGCTGTCTGGAGTGACAAATTGCAGCTCTGGAGCAGAGTCCTGCTTGCCAGTATCTACCTTGCAGAGACATCTTAAATGCTTTCAGCTCTCCACATGGTTGGGAAAGCTTTGGGGCTCTCTCTGGGATCTTGACAGTATCTTTTTGGGGATGTTTCTGAAGCAAACTTGGGGCACAGAACCAAGGGTGACCTGACCGTACCAGTGTGTGATGGGGTGAAGGGGGAGTGTGCTGTAGGATGTCCATGTGACTTTGAGGGAGTGCTCAGTGCAGGTGAGGTATGCAGAGGTGCTGAGTTTGTCCAGTCTCCTCAAAAGATACTGGCTGCTGCTCAGTGCAGCAGAAGGTAGGGCTTGGTAGGGCTTTATGGGAGTTTTGGGTGGTCCCAGATGCTGTGCTGTGTGGATTTGTGTTGCAGCAGCAGCTGAACTTTGATGTTAAGCCTTGGCACTCCTGGGAAATGCTAGCAAACCACAACAAATTTGACACCAGCTTTTTGGAGTTTGGTTCACCCTTGCCAGGCAATGCAGCAGTGCCTTGTCTTCTCCATGAACCACTTCAGAATTCAGCTTCTTTCTTAGGTCAGGCTCAACCCCAATACAGGCACATTCATCAGCACTAGTGTGGGCTGGGAAGAGCTGCTGGCAGCCAGGAATGCAGCCTGCTTGAGCTGGAGGGAGGGTCTTGGGGAAGTGGGAGGTGGGGGTGGGCCATGCTCGCTTCCTGTAACAGTTATCAGGTGTATTCTGGAGCTGCCTGGCGAGATAAGAAGTTTTCCAGGAAGTCGTTGTAATGGAGAACTCCCAGCGGTCTGCCTGCTGACCTGTGCTCCCCTGGCTGGGAAGGGGGAGGGCTTGGGGCTGTCCTGCAGGGATTCTCAGAGGATGAGCCGGCAGGCTCAGCTTTCTAGGGAACAGCGCTGGGGGATGGGCAGCAAAACCCCTTTGTGTCTGCCTTTCCAGGATTCACACATCCTGCTGAAGAGGCGCTTCTGCAGACTGCTTGCTCCTATGGCATCCAGAAGCTTTGTTTCTTTGGTAGTCCTGGCCAGAGCTTGGTCTTTTTGCCCCAGCTGTGGTCCCTCACTGTGGCCAGGAGCAATCCCTCACTTGTGTCCCGTTTAAGGGACCAGGAAGCTTGGTGTTCCCATTAGCTGTGTCACAGTTGTGGCTCTGGTCTGGTTTCTTCCCAAGCTCACCAGCAATTCAGTGTGCAGAGACCATCCACAAGGAAGAAGTGGGGGGAGAAGGAATGCTATGAAACAGTTCAGCTGAAGAGATGCTGATCCAGATTTGGCTTGAGACTGTGTTTTCCCTGACAAGGCTTAGGAATCCTGGCTCTAGTGAGAGAATTAGGGGCTGTCAATGAGTGCAGGGTGAGTTGTTTTGCAGCTGGAATGAGCAGTTTTGCTGGGCTCTGGCTGGAAAAGGTGTGCCCTGCACGCTGCTGCCTGGGAATTGCAGGGGGTTGCCTGGTCTTGAACTCCAGGCTCACCCTGCTACTTTCCTTTTGCTGATTAAAGCCACAGACGTGGTGCCTGTTGGCTTTCCTTTGATAGATAAGGGATGGTCTGGGGTTTCCTGTGACGTGGATGTGAGATTAGATTGTGGTGTGGTAAGCACACGAGGTGGAGTTAAGGGGGCTCCTGCCTGTATCCGGGCAGATGGGTCCCATCAGCAACAGGTCTTCTGTGCCAGCAGTGAGCTGTGCTCTCAGTTTGGCCTGAGGTTGTGGGGACCTGGGGGAGCAGGTGCTGCCTCATGTCCCGTGAGTGTGAAGTTTAGTGGCTCATGGCTGGGGAAACAAGTGACACTGGGGCAAGGAGTCACTGCATGAGGTCCGTCCCAGCTAAGAGGTGAGGGCACACCAAGTTGGTTTGTCACAGACCAAAGCAGGACTTAAAACATTTTTCCTTCCTTTCAAATTCTCCAAACAACCATCAGCCAAGGGAGTATTTTCCCCTGTTTCAGCACAGGCTGATCTGTCTGTGCAAGGAGATGTAGTGTCCAGTTTCTCAGGTGCTTTGGTTGTTCCATCAAGACCACTGTGGCAGGAAACCATAGGTGAGGCTGTTCACTAGAAATGCCTGGTGCTGTAGTTCCTCATCAGCATTCCTGGACCAACACCAAATGGGAGTATCAGCAAATTGGAATTGGTTTAAAATGACTGCTGCATTGCTCAGTGCTCAGCTACAGTCTTCTGAAATGCCATCTCCATTTTGGCACAATCACTCCAGCTGTGGCTGGAGTCCAAAGTGATTCCTCAGTCAGACTGAGAAATGTCTGTGCTTGCCCTGCCATGCAGATGTTTTCTAGCTGCTTTCTCTACACTCCTCTCACAGCATCTCAGTGGCCAAGCTGAACTAAATGCAGTAGATCTTAACTACATGAGAACAGGAGTGATGGACAGGTGAGGTGAGGGGGAGGCTCATGGCTGGAATCATCATGGTCATCCATGAAAAGGAGGCAGATCTCCCATGCCCTGCAGAGGAAATAGTGCGGGTTTCTGCTCCCTGGCTCCTGTGCAGCTCTGCCTACTCTGCAAGGAGCTGACTTTGAGTGCTCCTTGGGATTTCGGAGGGCCAGGAGGGATCACAGGGCCCCTGCCTGGGACAGGGAGGCCAGGGACCTTCCTGGGCTTGCTCAGCCCTTGGTGAGCTGGTGTGTAAGAATTTTGGCACTGACTGACACACTGTGCTTGGTTTCTGCAGCCCATCTCCGGAGGAGGGAATGGGTGATGAATTTGACCTGATGGATCACTCAGATCTCTACATCCTCGACTTCAGTACGTGAGCACTTCCTGCCCAGCTTGTACCTCTTACCACAAGGTGCCCTGTGAGCAGGCCCTGCTGTGAAGCACCTAAATGTGCTCTCTGTGGCTGTAGGTGCCATGTCCTGGAGCCAGACAGCTGTGTCTGACCAGTGTGCTTGGCTCAAGGCAGAGCAGCCAGAGGTGCAGCCATGCTTTGTGCACTCCTGCATGCAAGACCTCTTGTGGGAGCACCCCAGCCTGTCCCTGGTGTGCACTCTGTCTTGTCCCTCAGACAAGGCTCTGCCCTGTTTCCTGTGGCACTGACTGCATGATGCTGGGGCCTCCATGATGTCCAGTCAAAGGCTGCTGTAGCTAAACTGCTTTCTTTTCCCAGGCCCCAGTCTGAAGACGCTGTGTAAGCTAGCAGTGATTCAGTACAGCCTGGACCAGTCCTGCCTTCCCCACGACATCAGGTATGGTGTGCCTTGCTGGGACCTCACCCTGGGTGCTCCCCGACCTTGGGCTGTTCCAGCCCTGGCTGAGGGCTGCCCAGGGCCCTGGGCACTGTGCACCTTTGTGGGCTGGGCTGGAGACTGTAGCTGAGGCTGACATGAAGCAAAGCTGCTCTAGCCCTGGGCATTGTGTTTGTGCTTTCTCTCAGTGTGTATCCTCTTGGTGTGTTACAGATGGGAGCTCTCAGCCATGACAACGAACAGCACCATCAGCCGCCCCATTGTCTCCAACCAGGGCTGAAGAGAACTCGTCCTTCTACCACCCTGCCCTCACCCCTCCACATACTGACCTCTTGCTCCACTGCCTGCATGAATTTTTAGCCCTTTCAAGCAAGGAATGTGTGAGCTCGGTTTGTCTTGCCCTAGCTAGGCCTCCCTCTGCCCTTGTCACGCTTTGGGCAGCACAAGTGGACAGGCAGAGCTGGCCACTGAGGGAAAAACTGTCTGGCCCCAGCAGCACAGCTGTGACCCCTCTCCTCACTGGTGGTTCTAGAGCTTCCTTTCCCTTTGCCTGTGGAACTGCAGCTGTGCTGTCCGGTGTCCGGCCACTTTCCAAGGGCCTGAATCAACTCTTACCACCAGCCATGGCCCTGGGGTTGATGTCAGGGTCAACCTGAACTGTTCTGCATTGCCTCAAGAGAGCAGGAACCTCTACACCTGCTCCTGCCAGCACTGACAGCTTCCTGGCACTAAAGGGCAGGCCCCAGCTCCAAGCTGAGCCCAGTGTGGGAGCCTGGGCCCAGCTGGACACTGCCCAGCTCCCACTGTAAAACAGCAACTGGGGGAAGTTTTATAAATGGTGAGGCAGACGTGGTTTCTGTGTGTCCTAGCAGATGAACTGGGGGAGAAAAGGCTTGAGAAGGGAGAGACTGAACCAGGTGCTTTTCCCTGAAGCTGCTGCAGGCCACTGGTGGCTTGTGGCAGCAGCAGGCAGTGGCTGATGTGAGCCACAGCCCTGCCTGGGGTGGGGAAGGGAAGCTGGGCCCCCCCAGCAGCACTGCCATGGGGTACCTGCCTCCTGCCCAGAGCTGTGCTGTCCTGCAAGAGGACAGAAGGAAAATGCTGTATGTCTTCTGGGCTGCACTGCCTCAGGTAGGTGGGTGCTCTGGACCTTCCTGCTTCAGGGCTGGAGGTGGAGGGATGCCTGGGACAGCCTTCCTGGGTGGCACAGAGGGCTGTGCTGAAGCCCTTTCCCACCAGCGTGAGATGTCCGATGTGAAGAGGAGCTCCAGTGGCAACTGTAGTGGGGCTAGAGCAGAGAAAGCTGAGGAAGCACTCAGGGCATGTCCTGGGATGTAAAGTCACAGGGGCTGCTGAGATGGTGGTGGCTGCATGCCAGGAACCTGGGTGGCAGAGGGCCCAGGCTGTCTCCCCTGCTGCCCTGAAGGCTGGCACATGGCCAGGGATGAGCGCTCATCCAGCAGCAGAGGGGTTGCAGAGGTGCCTGGGCTCCTCAGCTTGCAGGAGGTGGCCAATGCAAGCACAATGGAGCAGTCTGGAGTGATGTGAGAGCAGTGAAACCCCGTGGCAAGAGAACAGAAAGCCCCACAATGGTGACAAGAGCTTGTTCTTCACACACTGGCAGCACCTCGCTGTGAAGGTGATGAGCATCGTTGGCCTGGAGGGAAACAGGGTGTGCTGTGACAGCACATCTGGCTGAGGGGGAGCAGCCCCAGCCTGGCCTCATTCTTTGTGGTCCTTGGCACCTGCAGGTTACCAAGAGGACTTGGGAGAACATTTCCCATGTGTTGTCCAGCAGCTCTAACTCCCTCTATCAGCTGCCTCAGCCACAGGCCCTCTCTCAAGCTGTGAAATAAATGGTGCAGTTTTTTTGCTGTGCACTAAAGCACCAAGCGTACTCTCCTTGCAGGCTGCCAGGCACTCGGAAATGCCCCCTAGCACCCAGAGTCCCTGTGCTGGGCTGTGGTGCTGAGCACAGAGGCCCTCAGTTCTGTCACTGGGAGGAATCTCAGTCTCTGGGGCAGCGAGTGGAGACAATCAGCCCCAGAAAGGCTCAGCACCCACTGCCAGCTGCCTCTAGGAGAGCAAACCTTTGTCGGGGACAAGTCACCTCTGGGAAGGAAAGGGGCTCGTCAGGGAGAGGGGTCACTGACACCCCTCTCCTCTTCAAGGGTTCTCTTGGGTTCAGGGGTGCTGTGGCTCTAACCTGCCTCTGCCAGGAACCCACTGCAGGCCTGGGCATGGCACGCTGCTCACCACCGTGGTCCTGGTGTCTCCACTTCTATTTTCTTTCTTATCAGCTCCTTTTCCCAGCACCCAGGTCAGTCATCAGTGATGCTGGAGAGCAGCTCCCAGTCAGGCAGACTTGACACAGGATGTTCTGCAGGGCTGGCAGGAGCTGGGCAGATGTGTGCCCCACAGGGAGATCCCTGCTGCCTTTGTCACTGCCCCCTCCTGAGCGGCAGGTTTGCTTTAAAGACCCTGGCTTCCTTTTATTACTTCCCCTCTCAAATTTCAACTGGTTGCAAGGGCTATTTTTAGCAGCCTGCCTTCTAAAAATAGCCCCGAGCTGTTTGGAGTTGCGTCACAAGAGGTAATTCTCGCCCGTGAGTGGCTTGGCCTCTGCACCCCAGGAGGCTACAAAAGGAGGCCAGGAGCAGCAGGGTCAGCAGGTTCAGCCACAGCCGGAGGCGAAGGAGGCAGCGGTTCCCTGCCAGCGGTTCCCTGCCAGCTCCAGCCATCCCAGCCCCGGCAGCATGACCATCTTCTGCAGCCACTGCCACCGGCCACTGCAGGCAGAGATGAGCTGCCTGCCCGCGAGGGCCAAGCAGGCACCCAGCGCCCCGAGGCCGTTCAGGTGAGCTCTCTCCCACCTCCTGCCCTCCCTCAGGGCTGCGATGGCCTCCCAGAACCCCGGGGTAGCTGCTGTGGGCTCTGATGGCCCTTGCAAGGTGCTGACACCAGCCTGGAACAGCGGGACTGCCAGCTAGTGCATGGGGGGAGGTATTTTAGGTGGTTTAGGAGGAAAGGCACATTGTACTGGGCTGGGGTGCGCATTCCAGCACCGGATGTACTTTCCATCCTGGTGGGGAGTTGTGTCACATGGGCTCCCCACCAAGGCACAGGTCATTATCCAACCTGGTGCCCAGCAGGAGAGGCACCAGCCATACCAGCAGCATGTGCCCCTGGGTAGGCTTGAGCACCTCTGCCTGTGCCCACAAGGTTTGCTCTCCTAGAGGCAGCAGCTGGCACGGGTGCTGAGCATCTCCACTCCATATGCCCGAGCTGGCAATTCTTCCCACAATGACAGGCAGGGAATGCTGTCTCTTGCCCTCCCTGGACATGTGTCCCAGATGGTTGGCTTTGCAGGTCAACCAAGAGCGCTTCCAAGGCTCGCCGAGACCAGATCAATGCGGAGCTGCAGGCGCTGCGCTCCCTGCTGCCCATCTCTGCTCAGGAAAAGGAGCGGCTCTCCTACCTGCACACCATGGCTCTGGTGTGCCTCCGGCTGCGGGGGGCTCAGCTCTTCCCTCCAGGTATCCTCAGCACTGCTGTACTCCACACTCGCTTGGCTCTGTGTGGGGCACTGCCCCTGCCTCATCCAAGACAACCCTTCACCCTCATCCTCCTGCAGGCTTGGCTCCTCCTACGGGACCAGCCCTTGGCACAGAACTACTCTCCCTGCTCCCGGGGTTTCTGCTTGTGCTCTCAGCAGACAGCAAGCTGGTCTACATCTCAGAGAATGTGGCTCAGGTCCTGGGCCTCTCCGTGGTAAGGCCTGCTCACTGGGCATTTGCAGTCACCATCCCCATACCCATCCTGGTGCCTTCATTGCCTACACGGCACGCTGCCCCAGCAGACACTGGGCTTCAGCAGGCTGTGCACCCACAATGGCAGCCAGGGCCCACTGAGACAGGCACAGTCTCTGAGGGCAGCCCTCTGTTTGTCAGGTGGAGCTGCTCGCCCAGGGGGACACAGTCTTTGACATCCTGGATGGGAGAGTGGGAGAGGATGTGCACAAGAAGCTCCTCCTTGCCCGGGAGGAGCCTGGCAGGGGTAAGGGAGGCCTCGGATGCCATCTCATGGATCTTGCTACTCTGCTCTGGCCCTTGGCTGTAGTTTGAGAGCAGGGCCAGCCCTGCTGGGAGCAGAGTGAGGGAGATCCTGACCCACTCTGAACGGTGTGTTTCCCTGCAGAGGTCACTTTTGTCAGCGAGATGCGCACGTCCAAGGCCTTCCGGCTGCAGCACGGGGGCAATCGGGTCGTGGCAGTGTGCGGGCGCTTTGTGGCCCTGCGCTGGCCACCCTCCCCCTCCACCACAGCCTTCCTGGCTCTCTGCACACCCCTTGTGCAGTCACCCACAGATGGCGAAGCTGCTTCCCAGGATGACATATTCCAGAGCATGCATCTCCTGGACATGACGTTTATTGATGTCACGGAGAGGTGAGGGGTGCCTGCTCGCACCACAGCCCCAGCTGTACATCTCAGGCAGCAAGAATCATTTCCCTTCACCAAGCTTGTGTATGGGATGCAGGCTCCGTACAGCACTCAGTCCCCACTCCCCTTGTCTTTCCCAGTGTCACCTACCACCTCGGCTACCACCGGGAGGAGCTGGTCGGTCAGTCGTGGTACAGCCTCCTGCACCCTGAGGATGCTGAGCTGGCAGCTGCCCAGCACAGGGCCGTGGGTGAGTCTCACACCCAGGAACGTGAGTGCTGTCCCCTGGCTCCATGGTCTGGTTATGCCCGAAACGTGGCTATCCGGGACAGCAGCGACAAAGGGAATTCAGCCCTCCCTGTTGTGACTCCCTGCTCCAAAGGGATGAAGTGGAGAAGTGATTACATACCCCATACACTGTCTATAAGTAGTTTCCAAGCTGGGGGTGGGCATCCTGCTTTGCCACAGTATACAGAAGAAGGACAAGCCCACCTGAGCCCCATCTCTTTGGGAGAGCAGGACTGCTATGGACCTGGCTCTGCTCTGTGTTGCTTCTGTCCTGCTGGGGCCGGCGGCAGAGCCCATCGGGGCAGCCTGCGGGGCTCTCCCGGCACCCCGGGGCCGTGCCCTGCTGCCGGCTCACGCAGTCCCTTCCCTTGCCCGCAGCGCTGGGGGCCGGGGCCGGGCCGGCAGCGGGGACCGCCGTGCTGCGAGTGCTGCGCAGGGACCGCGCCTGGAGCTGGCTGCGCGTGTGGGCGCGGCGGGACGGCGGCTGCATCACCTGCACCTGCCGCTGCCTCAGGTGAGCGGGAACTCGGGGTGTGGGGGCTGCATCACCTGCACCTGCCGCTGCCTCAGGTGAGCGGGAACTCGGGGGGTGGGGGCTGCATCACCTGCACCTGCCGCTGCCTCAGGTGAGCGGGATCCCGGGGGGTGGTTCTGCATCACCCGCACCTGGCGCTCAGCCAGGGTCCCCAGGCCGTCCCTTACCCCGTGTCTGCCGCAGGGAGGAGGAGGCAGCCCACCTGCGCGCCCGGCAGCCCCGCGCCGCCGCCCCGCCCGCGGGCCGGGATCTGGGCCGGCTGGCCGAGCAACTCCGCGCCCTGGCCGACAGCCTCTCGCCGCCGGCCGCCGCCGTGCCCTGCCGCTGGCCTCGGCCCGAGGAAGCCGAGGACGATGCCTCTGTCTGCCTTGGGAACTCTCTGCTGCACCCTCCTGCCCAGTTCCTTCGGTTTCCCTTCGAGCAGAAAATAGGGTGCAGCATTCCAAGTGTGCTCCCACAGGTGTGGAGTGTTCAGGGATGCTGATACCCCTTGGTCTGCTGGCTGTACCTGTCCTAATGCAGGCCGCTGTGTGTAACCACATTTCAGCCTGCTGGTCACTTCTGACAGCTGTAGCTGATCCAGCTGGAGGCCATGGCAAGCCTTCGTTCCGTACGCTTGGTGCTCGCATTAGAAACTTAGTCTGGGCTGCGATAAATCCGCCACCAGGACGGCTCAGTCCAGCAGCGCAAAGGGATCCAGATCTTGCACTTAAAAACACTTATTGACTACTTAGCTGGATATCGCCAGGGCCTTTGTGTACGTGACCCATTCCTCAGAAAGGAAGGATTTTTTCTTAAAAAAAAACCAAAAAACAAAACAAAACAAAACAAAAAAAAAAAAAAACCCACCACAATAAACTCCGCTCCCCCACGTGACCGCTTCTGCTCCGCTTCCGGTTCCGCCGGTGCCGCGCGGGCCGTTCCGGGGGCGATGGGGCCGCGCCGTGAGGGGCCGGGATGGGGACGGGGACAGGGCCGAGGACGGGGACGAGTCGCCGCCGGCGTCGCCACAGAGAGCGAGGAAGAGGCGGCGGCGGAGCAGGCTCTCGGGAGGCTGGAGCCGGCGGAGGAGAGCTCTGGCTCCAGCGACGAGAGCGACGACGGCGGGAGCGTGGCGGGGGCTGGCGGGAAAGGTGAGGGGGCCCGGCGGGAGCGACTCCGGGAAGGGCGGCAGCCTCGGCTCCGGGCGCGGCTCCCGGTGCTCGTTTGGTGGGAAAGGAGCTGCCAAAGAGCTCGGTGCCCTCTGGTATCCCAGCTCCTGCCTAGCTGAGCAGCTCAGCATCAGCAGCAGGGTTGGGTGAGAGGTCCCTGGAACAAACTCGTGTAGGGGCCGCTTGTCCCCAGTGTCCTTCCCAGTGCAGGGAATCACAGAGCCATTAAATGGTTTGCTTGGAAGGGACCTTAAAGCTCACCCGTTTCACTCCACCCGCCCTGCCGTGGCAGGGGCGCACCTCGCTCCATGGCAGGTTGCTGTGGAAGATGTCGCATGTCGCACATCTCGGGAACAATGTGTGTGCCAGTTCAGATGTGCAGGAGCTGGAGAGGCCCTCACAGCACAGCAGAGGGGAAGGAGCAGGCGATGCCCGGCTGTGTGGGCTGGGGGGGTGGGGGTTCTCATCCACTGCAGCCAGCACAGTTTGTTTTCCTCGTCTCAGAACGATCCGAGTGAGAATGAAAACCTTACAAAAAATACCACAAAAGCCCTTGAAGGGAATCGTGAGGGAGTGGGCACTGGTGTTAGCTGCAGGCACAACATAGCGTGTCACGGGTGTGAGGAGTCACTGGCTCCTTGTGAAAGGGTCTCCAGGGTGTGTCTGTGGGGAAGGCACATCTCTGGAGGTGACATCTTGGCAATGGGATTCAGAGGTGGGCAAGGTGCCTCGCCATCTGTTGTAGGCATTTTGTTTTCCTCTGGTGAGGAAATGGTGAGCAAAGCTCAGAGAGAGGATCACTGACAGGCACTCTTTCCTTCCCACAGCTGGATGGGAATGGGAACAGCAGTTTTGCTTTTGCCATCTGTCAGGGCACTCTGTGATCTTGTTTCTGGAGCAGGAGGAGTTCTGTTGGAGTCCAGCACTGATTTTGTCTCAGCAGGAAACGACTGGGCAGATATCAGGCATTTCTTTAGGCCATCTGTGTGCTCTGCAGGTTGTATAGCTCCCTGCAGGTTCAGCTGAGGAAGGCACAAGATGTCCATGTGCCACAGGAGTCTGTGGGAGGAGAGGAAACACGAGGAGGCTGTGCTTGAGAGCAGGAAATGCCCCTGTTATCTGCAGGTAACAGTAGCTTATCAAGAGGTGCAAAAAGAAGGAAACAATCCACAAAATAATGGATGAAGGGAAAAAGTGGCAGGAGGGAAAATTAAATGGACAACAGAGACAGCAGAGAACAGGTAAGTTATATATGAAGCGGAAAAAAGGAATGAAAAAATTGGGAAATTAGGTCCTCAAGCAAGAATGCAAGGAACAAGGAAAATAAGCTAATCCTGCCTTTTAAACTAGAACTTTTTCACACACACACAGTTGCCAAATCTGCTGCCCAGCAGTGAATGCCTGCTGGGGCCATTCACTTCGGCTCCAGAACAGGCTTCTTTTTTTTATAGTGATGTTTTTATCACTGTGAGTGGTTAGTTCACTCTTCTAGAAATAGGCAGTAGGATGTATTTTGTGGACTGATAGTACCATGTGGAAATCATTTTCCCTATCAGGTTTTAGGTAGTCAGGTTTGGTCTCCTGTACCAGTGATGAAATACTTTATCATGGAAACTCTGCATGCCTTTGCTTTGTCTGATTTATACCAAATCTCCTTTTGGCATCATTTTATATGGTGTCTTTATCTCATTTTCATTGAAGTCTTTGCTATTGTAAACAGTATTGTTTTGGAATTTCAGCCAAATGGAATATTGGAGTGCAAGTGATGGTGCCTGTCTTCATCAAGTGCTGAGAGTATCTTCCACATCATAGTTCCTTTCTTTTAATGCTTTATTTGTCCTTTTGGCTGTCCTTGTTCAGAATTTGGACTGGAGGCAGTGTTTAGGGGAAGCAGTGCAATGAAATCATGCTGTATTCACATTTCCTTTGTCCCTTGTGCAGCAGACTGGATAGTCCCTGTTCCTGTATCCCACCTCAGAGCACTAATGAGCATCATCAGAGCAGAGTTCCTGAGCATTCAGAACAAGCAAAATGAAAACATTTACTGAGGCAGCTCTTGGCTGTGCCCTTGATGCTTTCTGGATGATGAGAGTTGTTTCTGAAGGTCTTGGTTTTTGCCAGGATGAGAGTGCTTGGGATGAGTCCATGCTCTGAGCCAGTGTGACTGACCTCATGCTGCTTCCTGAATTTGGCAGAGCACACACAAACCTCGCTTATGGGACAGGGTTTTGTGTTTGTGTGGGAAGGGTTTGGGAGTGAGTGGGCTACAAGGCTTTCCCTTCCAGAAGGGACACAGTGCAAACCCCGAGTGGAATGGGTATATCCAAGTGCTGACTGAAGAAATGCTTTCAGTTGTTGGTTCTGAACACCTAGAAGTACAAATCTAGAATAAAGAATAGTATGATAATAGAGATGATAATATTTTTGCATTCTGGTTATAAGAAGCATTAAAGGTTACTGACATTAAGGGATGTTAAAGAAACATTAAAGTGGGAAAGTCAGGACTGAGAGGTGACCCCTCAGAATTCGCAGTGCCCAGTGTAGAGCTCGTGCTGCTCTTTGTACCAGGTAAAGGCTTTGTACTGGTCTTGTGTGTGCTGTTGAGTGGAGAGAGAAGCAAAGACACTCTGGGGAGAGGGGGAGGCTGCTCTGTTCTAGTGATAGAGACTGAAGTGATCAGCGGGAGAGGAATCAGAGGCTGAGAGATCCAGTGGTTTCTTCCTGCTGTGCAGTTGTACAGGGATGGCACCACTATGCTTGTGTCACTGTCCCAAGCTCTGAGGCATCCCTCTTGGGGGAGTTTGGGGGTAAGAAGTGCCTTGAGAAGCTGTTCAGTTCAGGTGTGCCCTGTGCTCTCTTCCAGATCAGTCTGACATGTCTTTTGAGGAGCTCCTGCGGGTGCAGAGTGATGCAAGGACGAGAGTGAGCAGGAAGGTGCCTGGTGGGAAGAAAACTGCAAAGCCTGCCAAAGCTACACTGAAGCAGCAACAAGGCAAAAAGGGGTAAAGAGTGATCAGAAAAATGTGTATGTGTGCTTTTGTGATCAGAAAAATGTGTATGTGTGCTCTCTGCATTCCAGAAATTACACTGGGAGCTCCTCACGGCAGTGATGTTGCCTTGGAGCTGGCATAGATCTCCTTTAATGTACTGGACAATAATGCCTGTCACTGTAGTTTCATTTGGGAATGGTCTGGTGCTGTTTTCAGAGCTCTTAATATCCTGTTCTCTTCAAATCCCCAGCAGCCACCTGTCGCTTGACAGTTAAATTGGCACTCAATGCCTTTATACCCTCTAAATTAAGGCACTTGTAACCCTTGGCATGGTGTGCTTCTCAAGCTCTATGACAGTGTCCACCGTGACCTGAAATAGTTGCCCTGCTGGTTCCTAAACCCCTTCCAGCTTATCAGTATCTTCTGCCTGGTTCTCACTGGCTGGAGTTACAGTCACAGACAATTGTTCTGGAATTCCATTCATCCTTCTGTTGCTGTCTCATCTGTGGCTTGTCCGTGTTCATTTTCCTTTATTCCCTCTCTACAGTACTTGCCATCACAGGCTTTTCCCTGTATTCATCACAACAAAAGCTACCATACCTTTTTACAGTTCTCCACAGGCCCCCACTGGTAACAGCAATACCCTTACCCCTTATTTGCAGTAATTAGGTAGTTTTCAGTCCTCAGAGTGGCACCCAGGTGATTTGAATGGGTTTCTCTCTTACACTGGCACTCCCCATCTTATTTCTGAATCTCTGCTCAATGCAGAAGCAGAGAACACAAAATACATTTCTCCTGCACAAAGCAGAGAACACAAAATACATTTCTCCTGCCATAAAGAGTTGGTTAGGATAACTTTCTGCTTTACATTTTACCCAAGACTCCGGGGGATTTTGTGTAGCGCAACATCTTCTCTCAGTGTCTCTGTTTCTGCCACACAGTTTGCATAATTCTGCTTTTGTTTAATTCCTCTAATCCTTTAAGTAATGTATTGCTGTAAATCCCACATGCTTTTTCTCTCATGTTTTTGTTATGGAAGTGAGCTTCTTAAAGAAAGGGCTTCAGGGAAATCCCCTGGCACTGAGCTGGTTTCAGCAGTGACTCCAGAGCATTGCGCAGGGTTGGAGCCTCAGAGGATGTGAGAATACACTGAGCACTGCCCTGAGAGGGATTTGGAAAACTTGTGCCTGTGGGGTTGTGCTCCTCCCCAGCATCACTTGTGTCTGGCTGTGGGTGCTCTCAGCAGCTGTCCCTCAGCAAGTTTGCTGTCAGCATAAAGATGGGAGGAGTAGCTGATCCACAGAGGGCTGTGCTGCCATTCCATGAGACCTGGACAGGCTGGGCACAAAGAACCTCCTGGAATTCAGCAATGGCAAGGGCAGGCCCCTGCACCTGGGGGGGAACAAGCCCAGGCACCAGCACAGGCTGGGGTGACCTGCAGGGCAGCAGCTCTGCAGAGAAGAACCTGGGGGTCCTGGTGGACAACAAGCTGTCCTTGGACCAGCAGTGCCTTGGGGGACAAGAAGGCCAACAGGACCCTGGGCTGCATTAGGAACTGCAGTGCCAGCAGGTCAGGGAGGGGATCCTGCCCCTCTCTCAGCCCTGGGGAGGCCAGTCTGGAGTGCTGTGCCCAGTTCTGGGATCCTCAGCACAAGAGAGATGTGGAGTTCCTGGAGAGGATGAATCCACTAGAGGGAAAAAAAAAAAAAAAAATTAGGGAACTGGAGCATCTCTCCTGTGACAACAGGTTGAAGTAGCTGGGACTGTTTAGCCTGGAGAAGAGATGACTGAGAGGGGACCTTATCACTGGAAATATGTAAAGGGCAGGTGTCAAGAGGATGGGGCCAGGCCCTTTTCAGTGGCATCCAGTGACAGGCAAGGGACAATACTGAAACACAGGGAGTTTCACCTGAATATGAGGAAAACCTTCCTCACTCTGAGGGTGACTGAGCACTGGAACAAGTGCTCAGTGAGGTTGTGGAGTCTCCTTCTCTGGAGATATTTAAAACCCACCTGGATGCAATCCTGTGCAATCTGCTCTAGGTGACTCTGCTTTAGGAAAGGTTCTTTCCACCCCCAGCCATTCTGTGACTTCATGAGAGGAATAATCAGTACAACACATTATTGATGCAGGTGGTGGGTTTTCACTTGATACAGAGGAGCTGTTCCAGGTTCTTTGTAGGGTTGTTTTAACCACATATTGATATATTTGGTTGTTGTAGCCTTCTGTGGCTTTTGACTGAGCCACCTCTTTGCTTTCTATATCATGGTAAGGATTGAGCTGGGAGAATCTCTTGTGCAGTAATGTTCTTCTGAGGGTCTGGATGACCTTCCAGCATATTAGCTTGGGCCTCCTTCTGACATTTGCTCCTCTTAAATCCATTTTTCTTGTTTTCAGGCCATTGGAGATGTCAGCCAAGAAGCCTGTACCTTTCCTGCGACAAGTGGTCCCTGTTAGGAAGAAGGTGGGTGCTGCGCCTCCTCAGCCCAGGGCACACACTTGGGAATGGGGCTGCTGCAGATGGCACAGGCTACTTCTGGAGGACAGGGCTGGACCACTGGGGAGTGCAGACAGTGACAGTGTTTCCCTGGGGAGAACAGTGGGTGGGTTGGAGCAGCTGCAGGTTAACTTGAGAGTTTGTGACCCAGATGTTTCTAGAAGGTGCAATGACAGCCACCAATGACAGTTCCACTGCAAACCATGGTTATTGTTCAGTTCTAATCCCACAAGTTCAGATGTCCATCTACTTTCCAATCTGAATCTAACTTTTGACTTATTGATATTGCTGGATCATTGGAATATGGTAATTTCCACAGTTAGAGACCTCTTTTTGTCCCTCCCTTTTTGCATGACCTGACCCAGTTAATCTGTGAAAATCTAGATAGGTATGAGTTCCCAAATCCATCACCTTGACAACACATATTCATCCAGCTCTTGGTCTGGGAGTTGCAGGTGTTTGACAGCAGCACTCCTGCTGTTATTCTTGGATATTCCTGGGTGGCAGACTGGCACATGGAGATGCCTGTTGCATGATAAACTTGATGCAGGCATGACCTTGGGGATGCCACCTTGACCATCGTACTCGATCTATGCCAACTGCAGATATTTCAGTGGTGGGAGCATAACATTGCTGGGGGGAAAAATGGCTGATACAAAAAGGGAGAGTAAGCAGGCTGTTAACAGGGTAACACTGGCTACAGCTCTTGCCTTCCCTGCTGACAGGTCCAGAGAGACCCTCGATTTGATGACCTGTCTGGAGAGTATAAGCCTGAAATATTTATGAAGACATACAGCTTCCTGGACAGCATCAAGAAGCAGGAGAAGGAGGTGATGCTCTGTGCCTGTCCTTGCCTGGAAGAACCTTGCTTGGCAGGGGCTACTTCTTCAAAGGCTTTTCACAGGGGAGGTGACAGGCAGGCAGTGATGCAGCTTTCTCCTCTCTTCTTCTTCAGATGGTTCAGAAGCAGCTGAAGAAATGCCGGAACGTGGAACAGAAGGAGAAACTCCAGCAGCTCCTGAACCGTATGGTGAGTTCAGTGAGCATCTCCTCTCTGGGGGGCACTGGGAGAGAGGATGTGTCACCTGAGGTCTGCCTCAGTGCTGACACAGGCCATCCTTTTTGCACAGACACAGCAGGAACAGGCACAGAAAAAACAGCAGAAGTTGAGAGAGAGGGAGCTGTCTTTGAAAAGACAACAGAGGGAATTGGCCAAGCAGGGAAAGAAACCTTTCTTCCTAAAGAAATGTAAGTACTCGGAGTGAGCATGCTGCAGGGGGATCTAGAGGGAGAACTGCTGGCAGGAATTCAAGCACTGGGAGCAAGGTGTCCATACTATTCCACACAGCTGTGGGGGAATTGTTCTAGTGCTGCTGCTCAATGGAGAAGCTAAGCCTGGAGCAGGGAGGGAGAGGTGAGAAGGGGCTGCTCCCTGGACCAGGGAGGGAGAGATGTTTTGGGGCTTTGGTTTAAAACTCGACTTCCCTCTGCTCTGCAGCTGAGAAGCGGAAATTGGAGCTAGCTGAGAAGTATGCAGAGCTGAAGAGGAGTGGAAAGCTGGAGAGCTTCCTGAACAAGAAGAGGAAGAGGAATGCCATCAAAGACAAGCGCCATCTGCCCTCACAGAAGAACTTGTGACTGTTGGACAGTTGTGCTGTTGTCTGGCACTGGCTCATTCTGCCTTGGCCAGGCCTGGAGGATGGTTATCCCTCTTCCCAGGATCTGCCTTCCACTGTACAGTGATGCTGTAAGGCAGCAGAGCAGGGACTGAACTGAAGGAACTACTTCCTTTTTTGTAGCTGAAGTATCTGCTTTGCTTGTGGTGTAGATCATGCCTGGGTGGTGACAAGTGTGTCATGCAGATGCTGATGGTGATGACAGCTGGCTTTGCCCTTGCACCTGCTCATTTCTAACTCCAGCAAGGAAAGCGTGAGTCCTGCCCTACACTGCTGGCTCCATTCCAGGTTGTCTCAGACTTCCACTGAGGCAGAAAAGGATGTGGGACAATCCCTACTCAGAGCAGCAACCCTGACCAGGTTGCTCAGGGCTGCTTTGGTGGGATCTGGTAATGTCCAAGGACAGATGCCTTCACCTCTCTTGGGCTCTGCTCTACTGCTTCAGGTTCTCAAGATGGAACTTTTTGTTCCCTCATCCAGGAAACCTGCCTGGTGTTAGTCCACAATCATTATCTTATTGTCAGCGAAGTGCCTGGGTCTGTCTTCTCAGCAGCTTTGTCACAGGTCTGAGGGCTGGGTGGGAAAGGGGTGCTGTAAAGTCTCCCCAAAGTATTTTCTTCCTATGGGTGAATGAATCCTGTTTCCTCAGCCTTTCCTAGCAGTGCTCCAGCCTCTGACACCTTTCACAAACTCAACTGGAGTCAGCCCAGACAACCAACAGCTATCTTTAGGTGGCCCAGCATGGATCAGTGTCTGGAAGCAGTCTCACAAGAGATGAGTAAAGGTGAGAGGATCGCTCCTGTGGGCTGCTCCTGGTGATGCAGATCTAGGTGTGCCTGGCCTTCCTCACACACAGGGCATGCTGTGACTGCTCAGCTATTGCTGCTTGAGATCTCTCCTTCAGAGCAGCTTGGTTTCTCAGGGTCATCTCCACAGGGTTATTGGTGCTTCTAGGAAACTGATCTGTATGGAGTAAAGTACCTGTTTTCCTTTATTCC
The DNA here is from genome assembly GCF_023055355.1 of Agelaius tricolor. Classification (NCBI taxonomy): domain Eukaryota; kingdom Metazoa; phylum Chordata; class Aves; order Passeriformes; family Icteridae; genus Agelaius; species Agelaius tricolor. The sequence goes on from NW_027269261.1 coordinate 6,076,604, forward strand.
TACTGTCAGTTTGTTGCAGTCAAAAGTGTTTGACCTTAGGGGAGTCAGTGCCTCTCTCCAATATCCCACCAGCCCTCTTGCTTCTCCTTGTTCCTTTTTTCCCCTGTCTGCCATGGCTGTGCTGACAAGGGGATGGCTCAGGTAACCCCAGTGTGACAGGTCAGTGTGCTGGGAGACTGCCTGGGCAAAGCTGTGCTCTGTGGGTGGCCACAGGTGTTTGGGGCCTGGGGACAGCCTTGCTGGGAGCAAAACATGGAGCAAGGAGCAGGTCAGCCAGCCTGAGGATGTTGCTGAACCACTTACCTCCACTGTAGTGCCTGTAGGTGATGCAAGTTCTGCTCTGGTGAGAGGACTTAGTGGAACTGGGGGAAGGCAGTAGACATGGGATGTGCCAGCTTGGCTAGAGACCTGCTGCCAGGGCCTCGCTGAGGGGTCGCTCCTCAGCATTCCTGACTCCCTGTGTCCCCATCCCCTGCTGCTTGTAGGTCTGGTGCAGCAGGTGCACCCCCAAAGTGGTCCTGCTTTCCCCTCCTGCCCCTCTGGAACTTAAGGTCTTCCTGCTGTAGCCTGTGCCTGCCTGCAAGGAGGACATCCTCGCTGGGATGTCACCTGCTTCTGCTCAGCACGGTGGTGGTGAGCAGTGAGCCTGTGGCCCGTGTGCCTGCCAGCTCCTGGCCCAGCAGCCTCAGCAGGGGAAGTTATCCAGTGGGAATGCCCTGGGGCGTTTCCAGCTCAGCCAGGCCTGAGGTGCCACTCAGGGTATTGGGCAGGAGGCAGCATCACAGCACCAGCTCCAAGGGAAGTAGATGCTTCCAACATGCCCAGCAGCTGGGGAGTTGCTCTTTCCAGTAGCTTCCCAGCCTCAAGCAGTTGGCTTGTTTTCCTTTGTTCAAGGCAATTTGGGCAGATACGCACGGTGTCCCTGCAGCTGGAGTGAGAGCACTTGCTGTGGGTGTCCCTGGGCATGACTGGTTCCAGTTGATGTGACTGCACTGATGGCTGACAACACTGCCACACACCCTGTCAGTGACACCCTCAGAGCCCAACAGACACTCACATGACCTGTGGGCCAGGAGGAATGGCTCCAAAGCCAGTGGCCTGGGATGCTGTGCCCAGCCCTAGGTGGTCACTGAGTGAGCCTCTCCACATGCTCTGTTGCTGAACAGACACCCAGCCCCTCGAGGCCCCCAGAAGAGTGGGGGAGATCTGCCTGCTGGCAGGGACACAGACAGGAAAAGGCTGCAGGGCTCAGGTCTTTTATTGCAAAGAGGGAGATACAAAAAACGGACAGTCACCCCTTTTTGGGTCCCCCCAAGCCTGCAGCTGGCTGAGAGGGGTGACAACAGGGGGAGGCCCAGGCCTTGCTCCCCCTGCATGGGGACCTCGGCTCACACAGTGGGGAGCAGGCTGCTGCCAAGGACCACACTGGAGCCAGGGCCAACCACAACAGAAAAGTGGGTGACCCGCTGTGTCCCCGTGCAGCAGCCTGGCTGGCCAGAGAGCAGTGCTGCACAGGGAGCACTGGCAGGGAGCCTGGCACCGGGTGGGGCTGCCTGGCCTCACCCAGACACACCTCATGGCAGGCGGCCCTGGCCTCATCGCCTGCTCCGCTGTTTTACCAGGTGGGCTGCTCAGGTTCCAAACTGCTCTGCAGCCTTGCAGAGGGTGCTGAGGTTCCAAACTGCTCTGCAGCCTTGCAGAGGCTGCTGAGGTTCCAAATTGCTCTGCAGCCTTGCAGAGGCTGCTGTGGGGGCCCTCGCCCATGCGCCCCTCGGGGCCCTGAGCAGTTTCACCCAGGGGAGGAGGGAGCAGGGTCGTTGCCCTCTGTCCAGGCAGGGAGCTCCGCAGCCTGCCCCGGGTTTGTGGGTACGGCCAGGCGTGGGGATGGCCAGGCTGTAGCTCCTGCTGGCTCGTCACGTGTTGTCCTGGGCCAGCTCCTCGGGGCAGGCAGGCTGGTCCCGGGCCTTGCGCGGCCCCGAGGATGGCTGGGCTGGGGTGCTGTGCTGCGGGTCCGGCCCCGGGGGCGCGTGGTGCTGGTGCCGCTGGTACTGCACGAACATGCAGACCTTCATCCCAATGGCCAGCATGTTCTTGCCCATGAAGATGCTGGAGACCCGGGCATCCCTGAAGAAGACCATGTTGCTGCCTCGGATGAAGATGGTGGCGATGTTGACGGTGAGCATGCTGAGCATGGGGTACAGCATCATGCGGTGCGGCACGATGCCGATGCCCTGCATGCTGATCTCGCACAGGGACACGCAGGGCAGGACCAGGAGCAGGATGTAGCAGTAGAAGAACATGATGCCCTCAGCCCAGAGCGGCAGCCCTTTCTTCTGGGGCTCCCACAGGTTGGCCTGGATGTCCAGCACGTCCAGCATGTCCACAATGACCCAGAAAAGGCGGTTGCGGAGATCCTCCTTCTTCTTGAACGTTCTGACGTACTCCATGTGCTCCGTGGCCACCAAGAGCACGTAGAGAGCTGGGATGCAGATGGAGAGCAGCAAGGTCAGCGCTTTGCGGGCGATGAGATCCAAGCTTTTCCGGTCAGCTTTGTAATTCTGGTATACAAAGTAGACTTTGATCTCCAGAACGAAGACGTAGAGGAACCAGAGGATCATGGCATATCCTCGCTTAGCTGTCTTTACCTCTGCCCCAACCCAGATAGCCACATAGCGGAGGACCAGCAGGAAGCAAATGTCACCCACTGCCACCATGACACAGATGCCCAGCTTCCTGGAGCCCTGGCTCTGCTCCACCAGGTAGGCATCCATGAGGACGAGGCTGGTCATGATGAGCACTGTGGAGAGGCACACGTGGGGCTTGCTGACAGGTGGTGGGGGAACCATCCTGCACAGAGGAACAGGCAGTGTCATCAGGAAGTTGCTGAGATTTCCCAGTCCCACCCTTGGGCCCCCTTCTGCCACCCGCTCCTCAACAGCTGTGGGTGGCTGAAAGAAGGGAGGGAGCCATTCATAGATTTCTCCCATCCTGTGTGCCTGGCTTGTTCCAAACTTGCAGATTTCTAGCCAAAGAGCTCCTGAGACTGACCAGGCCAGCCTGGTGGCATGTGCTGGCTGAAAGCCAGCTCCTAGGAAGCACATGGTGGGGCAGGCTGGACACCTGGGACATGTCAAGCACTTGGGATCCCACTGCCTTTTCTGGTAGCTCATCACACTGACTAGGCTCTGGCACCATGAAGGGTACATGCCTTATTTTCCATGGGATTTCCCAGCCAGTGGTACTGCTTATATTTTCCCCCCACAAGGCAAGCTAAGACTAGACTTATGTGTTTAACCCAAGAAGGCCCTTAAATGCTATGATCCAGGACCGCTTTTTTTAGTCTCTTTATTTTTATGCACAGCACAAGATGAAGCCTGGATTTTTTTAGCCTGGCTGTCTTGTAGGGTGGGAAGGAAAAAATTGGCTGGATATTCAGTTTCCTTCAGGTTCACACCCCCCGAGAGCTTTGCCTAGAGCTATTTGCCAATGCCCACCCTGCCCCAACACCACAAACCGAACGCAAGGAACAGCAGCACGAGCCCAAAGCTCCAGGACACAAGGAGCTCTGCAGCAGGCCCTGAATTTCTGTGGGATGCTCAGCTTTCCTGGGCTGGGGCAGAGCAAAGCACTGTCCCCAAAAGCACCCTGCCTGCCTTGTGCAGCACCAGGGCTGTCAGACTCCCTCCCCTTGACCGAGCACAGCTGCAGGCAGCTGCCTTCAGAGGCAAGGAGGGAGGACAGAGCTGGGGCCTCACCAGGCAGAGAAGAACTTGGCAGCTGCTCTGGAGGGGAGCCAGCCCCCCGGATGAAAAGGAGGATGAAGCTGGGCTGATGACTGTGTGGCACAGCGCTGCCCACGCGGAGCCCGCCTCTGCCACGCCTGGGCTGTGCACGCCCGGGACACCATCCTGCTCATCCAGGGGGCAGCGTGCAGGTGGCACCTGAGCACGGAGCAAATGCTCGGGAGCAGGATGGAGGCCGCACGGTTCACGGTCAGCCCTGCACACGGCTGCTCCTGGTGCTGACACTGATGGCACAGGGCGCTGGGCACAAGCTACCTGAACTCCTGCTTTTTGGCTGAGGGAGCAGGCGTCCGGCGCAGTCGTGCATCCCTGGGCCCAGCAGCATCCTGGCACGTTGCGGGAGGCAGCGAAGCCTGAACCTGTCAGACACAGGTGCCTCTCAGGGGGAGGCAGCACAGGCCGGCAGGCATGGGGGAGCCCGTGGATGTGGCACATCTGGAGCATGCCACACGGCCGGCGGGGGGCTCACCCGCCTGGCCTGCCCGAGCCTCCGCGGGGGCTGGGGGTACCCCAGGCCCCGGCTCAGCACGGGGCTCAGCCCCAGGCCCCCAAGAGCGGGGCAGCCCCGCCGAGCTCCGTCCCTCGGGAGCGCCGGCCCCGCCTGCCCCGAGCCCCCCGCCCACAGCGGCCGGGCCTGCCGGGGGCAGGCGCTGCCCGCCGGCCGCGGGGCCCGGCCTGCCGCCCCCCCGGCTCCCGCTTACCTCGGGCGGCTCCCCGGGGCGCAGGGCGGCGGCGGCGGCCCCGGGCCCGGCGCGGCATCGCCCGGCGCGGCCCAGCGGCGGCGGCAGCGGTTCTGCGGCGGCGGCGGCGGCGGCGCTCGGCCCCTCCCGGCGGGCGGCGGGCGGGGACTGCGGCGGCCCCCGCCTCACCCGCGGGCCCGGCGCCGCCCGCCGCTCCTCCGGCTCCGGGCACCCTGGCCGGGCTCGCTGCCGCTGCCGCCCGGGACCACCGGCTGCATGGGCACCCTCTCCAGCCCCGGGCGGACCCGGACCCCGCAGGGCCGCAGCCCGGCAGAGGCCCCAGGCGAAGCAGCGGGAAGCCTGGCCTGACAAGGATATCAGCCCTCCGGGAGGGACTGGGGCCGCGACCGCTCCTTGCTGGGGGGCGAAGGCAGAGGAAACATGGCCTGACACCCAGCTGTGCCGGTCTGCAGCGTCCTGGAGAGCCCCAGCCTCACCCGGCTCTGGTACAGGTGGGCTAGGGAAGCAAAGCAGGCCAGGGAAGGCAAAAGGTTTCCATTACATGGTGGACACACCTCTCTGCAACTGCTCTCCTATCAGCCTGAGCAGCTTTTTGCATTTAACTCCACACTTTCTTCTAAGTGATTGAGGTGTTAGCTACACAGGGAAGGTTTTTCAGTGTATTTCCTCTCTGGCTTTGAAATGCTCATTGTAGATACATATATTTTGGAAGATGGGAAAGCTCTAAGATCTCTGGAGATGGGCTATGGGCAAAACCAGGCATAGACCTAAGTGCAATTGACAGAGTGCCAGGGGAGGTGCAGCCCTCCTTGCATCCAGCTGCTGACAGAACAGCTGTAGGGTCCCTGTTGGATGTAATCCCCTGGGGCATTGCCACCTGGAACACATAAATCTAACCTGTGGTGTCCTTGGAAAATGGAGACACTGGACCAGCATCCAGGCTTAGCTCACGTGTCCCACAGTGGGTGTGGACTGGTTGATGCAGGCAGGTGGAGGTCCTGAGTGAAGGGAGCAGAGCTCTGGGTTAGACAGGTGCAGCAAGGTAAGGAGTTTGGGTGTGGGAGCATTCTCCTAAGCCAGGAATAAACAGCAATCCCAGAAGGGCTGGCAGAGCAGGGAAACAAAGCAGCCAAAGCAACTTGCCTCCAAAAATGAAAGGAGACCTTGCAAGTCGAGTGGAGAGCAATGTGAGGCACAAGAGGGCAAGCTGACACTGCAGAATTCTCCTTTCCTCCAGGACACAGGAGCACTGACTCTCACTATCCCAGCAGTCTCCTGCAGGATGCAGGAGGAGCAAAGGGCCTCTGTCCATGCAGTCACCCAGGGAGGGGGACACCACAGAGGTATCCACATGACAGAGGTGAGAGAGGGGTGCTGGAGGAACCTACCAAGCAATGGGGCTAAAGACCAGATGATTCATCCATGAGCTGGAATCATAAAACCCGAGTCTCTGCTGGAGACTAGGACAGGAGGTGACAACATTTGCGTGGGAAGCAGTAAAGAGCTGCTTTAACAAGGCACATAAAAATCAGGAGCCAGAGCAAGAACAGATACTTGTGTGCTTGTCTAAAACACGACGCTGGAGCTGGGGTGCCAGAGTTGGTGTGTGGATGCATCTGTATGATGGATAAAATGGAAGGGAACCAGAGAGGGTACACCAGGGTTCCCAGCTGCTCTCTGGCTGCTGCCAGCTCCACACCTGGGTGGAGAAGCATCTTCAGCTTAGCCCATGAAATCTGCACTTTTGGTGCTGTGAAAAATGTGTATTTTATGATTGGCTTTTTGCAAATATTAAAATGAATATTATATGTGTTGTGTTAGAAAGTAATGCTGTATTCTCTTAATTAGTGTGTTAAATATAGTTTTAGGTTATAAAAAAATGTTAAAACAGAAACTGTGCTATGTAGGATACTTTTTTTAAAGAAGACTCGCAGCGAGATAGCAGTCACAGGACACCTGCATCTTTCAGAGAAAAATAATTTATTGCCCTCTTTTCAGAAGAAACCAACTTCTTCCTGCCTCGAAGGCGCTGTTAGGATTCAGAGGAAGAAGTTGACTGATGACCAGACAGAATCCTGTATTTGAATGGAATTTATGCATCATGTATGAGGTGTATGAATATGCAACAGGCTGCTGCTTTTAAGGGTTAATCCTCTGTTAACGTGGGTCCTTTTTCAGGCTCATGCTGCCCAGAAAAAGGTACCTGGACTGTCCATAACTCTTTGTCTCTATTAATTCAAATTGTTCAAATTATTATTACTCTAATTGTATTACTATTTTTATAACCCTTTTATTACTATTAAATTTTTAAAATTTTAAAAACAAGTGATTGGCATTTTTCATAAGTGCCATCATTGGCACCGAAAAGTCCTTTTGCAGTGACAGCAATGCACTCAAAGGCTGTTGGGAGAGAGATGGGGAAATCCATCAGTCGTGTTAACATCCTCAAAGAGGAGCTGTGGGAAGCAGAGGAAGTTTGTCAGCAAGGAACAGCAAGCAGTGGCTGTAACGGAGAAAGGCAGGCAGTGGCCTGGGGACTGTGCTGAGAGCTTCAACTGTGACACATAAAAGAAAATAGGTAAAAATAAGCTTTTCTGAAGGCACATTTCAAATGGGTTGCTGAAGAGCATTTCCCTGATGTCCTCGAGGATCATATCCACAAGGAAGCAAACCTCAGCAGGTGGCTGGCACACAGAAAGGTCTCAGCATAAGAGGAGCTGGGAAGGCAGCTGAATGTGATGACAACTCTACCAGCCTCTGTTTAAGCTGGAAGATAACCAGGCTTTGGGACTTGCAGTGAAAAACACAGGATAATTTTTGACCTCAGAGAGTGGGAAAAGCCACCATGTGTGGAAGAGCACAGCTGTGAGTAGGTCATGCTGTAGGCACAAAGTCAATATAACATGAAGACAGGAAAAAAATGAAGAGTGGGCTGTGCAGACGAGCCCCCAAATAAATAAAGCACATTGAAACAGCCTGAGAACAAATGTATAAATTCATCTGTAAAAAAGCCAGAAGGCCAAAAAAACCCCCAAGTGATCTGCAAGAAGTACTTGAAGGGAACTGGCTGGAGGGAAAGAGGCAGAGAAATGCACCTCAGTCCCACTGAACATCCTTCCAGGGGAAACACAGCAGAAAAGAGGAACCTCATCAGCCAGAAACTGCAAGTGGTGGCTGTGACAGCTAAAGACCATTTATGACCTGGGGTCCATGCCCTGAGCTCCAACAGCTCTGAGAAAGAATCACGGATTGTAAACCATGACACAGCCCCAGGGCAGAGCAGAGGTGGCTGGAAGTGATGGGCATCCTTCAGGAAGGTGGGGGAAAGGGGGAGCAGCAGGACTGCCAGCCCTTGGCAAGTGCCTGGAAGGCAGTCACCTCAGCAGGCTGCCCTGGGCTCAGCAGGGAGGTGCCTCTGGTCTCCTGGAACTGAAAACCTGGAGCACTCAATGCTATTAAAGTACCCACAAATAGCCAGGAATGGTGACTCAGACTAGAAAGCAAATGGATGAAAGCAGACAGCTGGGGAGGGACTGTAATGGGTTTTCTCAGGGTAAATCAAGACCCTAGAACTAGCAAGCTCCTCTGGAGCAGGCAGCTGCTGTTGGGGAAAGGCAGTGGTGATACCCAGCTGAGGTCAAACAATGATGGGTGAAAATGCTGTGAAAAAGGCCATGACCATTGTGTGACTCCCTCTGGCTGCAAAGCCAAGGTTTCCACATCAATTGGCAGAATGCTATGAAACTGCAGCTCATCCTTGGTCCAGCTGGTCTTACACAAAGGCCTCTGCTAAGATCCCCTAGAAAATGCTCTTAGAGAACCAAGGCTGTCAAGGGGGAAAGCAGAGGTTCTCTTGTGCATTAATGACCCACTTCAAGGAAAGCAAATGCATTAAAGCAGTAATCAAGCTGTTTTGTGAGCAAGTCAGGAGATCTGGGCAACTCAGCTGTGATCCATGCCATTTATCAGATGCAGAAATGGGCTGGGAAGGTGGGCAGGGAACAAGAAGTAAAAGTCTGATGATGGTTCAGATTGTCCATCTAGTCAAACTGGAATCTGATGTGAATTCCCAGCATGTTACTGACCAACCTGAAACCTCAGCAGCAGGGCAAATGTAGACCTGACAAATGCAAGTAAAAAGAAGAGGTGCAAGGGGCAGACTACAAATTATACATCAGTATTCAGGAAGGTGCCCCTGAAACCATTTCCTGGTAATGTTTTGCAAACACAGTACTCAAGATTGACAGTAGAAACCATGGATGTTTTAGGCTGCTTTGCAAGCTTATACTGCTGCCACTTTTCTGAGCCTAATTCCTCCACTGGCATGAGCCACATTTTACAATCTGCCTGGAATTAACACTGCATCCATGTTAAAAACTCTGTCACTGCTAAATGCATTGAGAAGCACAGGTCCCTGCAGAAGCTGCTGGCTTTTCTTTGTTTTCTGGTTTGACCACTATTGACTTGGCTGTTTCTTTCACACAGTTTTCAAAGCAGCTCTTGGACCATCTCTGCTTCCTTTCAGGAGCCCTCAACCAGTACCACCCTATTATGATTATTTGATTTCTCTGACATCCCATTTTTTCAAGAGGCAGAGGCATTTCAGACAGATGGAGGCAAGGTACAGGAGGACACTTATATGCTTTCTACCAGAACAGAGTGCACTTGTCCAGCTGCAGTGTCACAGGCTTGCCCTCACCTCTGTCCCTAGGGATGCTCTGCCCTGCACATGCTTTATAATCTGCAATGCCTTCGGAGCTGTTGAAGCTCTGGGTATGGTCTCCGGGTCACAAATGGCTTTTGCCCATGACAGCCATCACTTGCAGCTTCTGGCCGACGAGGTTCCTCCTTTTGCTGCATTTCCCTGGAGACCTTTAGTGGGACTGAAGGGGATTTCTGCTTTTCTCCCTGCAGCGTGCTCGGAGTTCCCAAGTGTTTCGAGGAAAGAGTCAGTCAGAGGTCTCGGCTTCCTTTTGCTTTCAACCCGCCGTGCCCACGGCTCCAGCTGCTCCGTTCCTCCTCAGGCCCACCCGCCGGCCGGCCCTGCTGTTCCCCCCTGCGGGCACCCTCTCCCCGCGGCGCTCCACGGCTCGCCATTACCGCCACAGCAGCTCATACAGGGCCGAGGCCTTGGCCAGCCCCGGGGATTCTCCGCCGCCGCGCGGGTGCGGGGACAGACGGACAGACCAGCCGAGCGGCGGGACGTGCGCCCGACCGCGCCCCTGGGCGCGCTCCCGGGGGCGGCGGCCGATGCGCTTTAAAGGGAGCGACGCCGCGCCCTCCTACCCCCGCCAAGCCGGGGCAACTGCGCCGCTCCCATTGGCTGGCCCCGCCCCGCCGACCTCTCCGATTGGACGGCGGCCGCCCCGGCCTCGCCTCTCGCTCGGCTCCGATTGGCTGTTTGCCATCAGTCGCGGTCCTCGCCCTTTCTCCCGGCTCCGGTTGGCTCGTGCCCGCGCCCTGGCCGCGCTCTGATTGGCCACGGGCCGCAAGGGAGCGGGGGCGCGCGCGCGCGCGCGCGCCGGGGTGGAGGCCGTCGCTGAGGCGAGGGGCTCGCGCCGCCCCCCAGCGCCAACGGCGGCGGCGGCGGCGGGATGGCGGCGATGGCGACGGCGGCGGCGAGCGGCGTGCTGGGCCCGGGCCCCGCCGCGGGGCCTCCGGCGGCAGCCGGCGGGGCGACGGCGACAGCGACCGCGATGGCGATGGCCAGCCCGGTGCCGGTCCCAGTGCCCATGAACCTCTTCGCCACGTGGGAGATCGATCGGTCGGCGCCGAGCTGCGTGCCCAGGTGAGCCGCCCCGCCGCCGGGGCCGTGCGGAGCCCGGACAAGAGGGGGGCCGGGCAGGAGGAGGCGGCCCCCGCAGCATCCCCGCTCCTCGGTGGCGCGGAGGCCCGGCCCAGGCAGCGGCTGATGCGCGGCGAGCCCCGGCGCTGGCCCCGCTGCGCTTCCAGCGGGAGCGGCCCCGGGCGGCGGCGGGCAGGGGGCACAGCGCCGGAGCGCGGCTGCGTTGCCTCCATGTTGCAGCCCCTGGCGAGTGCCTGCCGCGATGGCCGTGGGGCTCAGAAGGGGCTGTATCGTCGTGGCCGTGCTTGGGAAAGCTCCCTCTGTCCCCACGAAGTGAACGGTGATAGCCCTACAGCCGCTTCCGTGAAGCCAGGCAGCGGCCACCCGCATCCGTGGGCCTCTGTCATCTGCGCTCCAGACCTTAGGGAGCAGCAGGAAGGATTCACTGCTGCCAGCTGAACTCAGAGTTGTGTCTCTGGTAGAGCTGGGAGTCAAGCTGAGTGGTGTGGATGTCATCACTGCCAGTACGGCTAGATGTGCTTGTGAACACCTGTTTTGGAGCCAGAAGGTGCCTGGTGTGTTAACGAGGTGGGTGGGTGTCTTTTGGCTCACTCATCTTAGCAGACTCCGATCAGGTCCTCTCATGAGAGTTACAGGGCAGGTTCAGGAAGTCACCGTGATTCCTCGTGTCTCTGGGCTGTGGTGTGTTGTCTGCAATGATGTATTCAAGTGTTTCACAAAAATTAGAGGTGTAAAATTCAAGAGGGTGAGCAAAAAAACCCGTTCCTGTAGGGCAGCAGGATAGCAGCCTTTGTGAAAGGGCTTTGCTAGATGAGTATGTGTGTACAGGGAAACTCAGTGACTGTGTGGCCAGATGGGCTGGAGTAGAAACGTTCCAAAATACTCCAAGCTACTAGAGAAAGCCTCTGTGATTGTGGTGCCCAAGGGAGTGCTGGGCTCGGCAGGCAGCAGATGTGAAGGAGTTTGCAACATGTGTCTGCTAAAAGCCTGTTCACCTTTTGATGACACATGCTGAGGCTGTTGTGCGGAGCAGGAAGCAAGTGATCATTTCATAGCTTTAAAGTGACTTGAGGTGTTGTTCATTTGTGGGCAGCTTACTCGCAGGCTGGAATTTGGAGAGCAGGACAGAATTATCAGGTTGACTTCCTGTAGAAAAAATTTGCATATGCAAACACAGAGCTTAGTGATGGTGAAGGATGTGCATGTTTCATAAATGGAAGTGTTCCAGGAGCTAGGGAGAGGAGAACTGCTTTGGGCAAACCATGGACAGCATGACTGAGAATAGTGAGTCTGAGTGTAGAAGTGGGTTACACAGGTGGCAGGATGCCAGCGGGTGAGAAGTGATGTGTGATCAGTCTGAAAGTTGTTTGTAGAACTGGTTTTTGGCCCAGTGAATCCTGTGTCTCGTCACAAGGACAGTTTCCATTAGCATTGTGTAGATGCTTGTTCTAATGCACGAGCTTCTTTGTGTGCTGACAGCCCAGGGGGCAGCCATCTGACACAGCTGCTTGCAGGGAATTTCTGTGAAATTCATCTGAAATACCGTCTCTGGAATATCTTCAAACACAGCATCTGCTAAGATGGGAGGAAGCTAATGGAAGCTGATTCTTCCTTCAGAGGCCGTGGCTCTGACATGATGTGCTGTCACGTCAGCAGGTCTGGAGAAGTCCTGCCAGTGGCCACAGTGCACAGTGACCAGTGTGGGACTGTGGTGCTTCTGTGTTTTCCAGCCTTCAGTTAGCCCAAGCTTTCCTGGGTGAGCAGGCATGTGTCAGGCAAGTGTTTCAGTTCGCTGAAGCTGAAGGGAGCTCAAGCCCCAAAGCTGAGCTGTTCATGGTGTTTCTGTGCACTGTGCTTCCTTATTGCTTGCCTGTGTTCTCCCTCTAGTGATCTGCAGGTAGATGGTGTAGCCTTGATGTGTTCTTCAAGGCAGGAGCTCTGCTGTACGGTCCCAGTGGCCAGCACAGGTGCTCCCTGCTCTCACTCTGCTTTGGGAGTGGTAGTGGCGGCAAAATAATTTCCACCCATGGGCAATAATGTCCTTGGGCTTCTCTGTCCCTTATGCATGTGTAGTCTGCATTTTTTCATACTTATGCATATCTGAAGAAAGAAGAACTTTGCACTGGTTTTAATGCTATAGAAGATGATTTCTTTTTCTGGAGTCTCTGTTGCAAGTCTTGGCTGTCCCTGAGCTCCTTCTTAGGTGTTTGATTTCCTGCAGGTGCAGCTCTGGCTGCTGCAGGAGTGGGGCTGGGCTGGATCAGCCTTTGTGGGGGTGCTTTGTGCTCGGCTGTTAATGCAAGACAGGTTGTCCAGGCCTTCAAGCTACCAGAGAGAGTCTGGGCCAATAAAAATGGTCAGTGGGAAGTATAAGCCCCAGTGCATGGAAGGGTTCAGTAGTATGACTGCAGGACTTTGGATGCCTTGCAGGAGGATCTTGGCTTTCTAAGCTCAGCTGTTGCCTATAATGGAGGTTTTCTTCTGGCTGAATCGGGCCTGTGCCACTGAACGAAGTCCACGTTTATTTTTGGAAATTGCCTTGCTCTCTGGATGGAGGTATCATCTCTCCTGCTGGGGTCTTTCTCTTTTCAGGGCCAGGTTGAGAGAGATCTGTGACCTCTTGATGACCCTTCCATGAACTAACTGAGCATAGCACTGAGCATAGCCTAGACCCTGCTGCCTTTGGCTTAAGTGGCTGCCAGGGGAGGCAGAGCTGAATTTTATGGGCAGTTGGCTATTATGCAGAAAGGCAGAAGGAAGTAAACACGTGGAAACGATACAAAATGCTCTTTGCATCTTCAGTGGGGCTACCCATTGGCTCAAAATGATTGGCTTCCCATCACAGTGCCTTAGAGGGAAAGCAAACCTGCTTAATTCACAATGCAGGATGTGAAGCATGCTTTGGCTAAAATACTCCATCAATCAGCCTTAACTTCCACTCACAGTTTTCTTAGTAGAAGTCTTTATAGCAGGATTCTGAGGTGGGAGTGTCTTTATTGAGATGCCTTGCATATAGGTCCCCTTAGGGGTAGTAGCAGATTTTCACTGTGCAGAGATGGCCAGCAGTGAACCAGAGCATTGCCAAGGTAAAATGTCCGTCTGCATCAAGGTAATGTCTTACTGTGTTCTCATTGTTTTGTGTCTTGGTCAGGCAGTACACTGGGAAAAAATGTGTCAAAGGACTTGGTGCAAACATGCTTGAGGTCTTGTTATTTCCACATAGTGGTATTTTCCACCTCTTTTAATAGCACTGCTCTTTTTATTTTTTTCTTTTAACATCTGAGCGTCCATAAATGTGAGTTCTTAATTAGGAAACAAGATAAGATTGTGTGATTGTGTTCACTTTTTCCATGACACAGCTACTGTGTTCAGTGTTATGTGGATGTTGTTTCAGTGATAAGTAATCATATTTCTAGTTAAAGGTGAGAGATTCAAGTTGTGTTTTGGTTGCTGTCTCAGTATTGCTGAGGTCAGGCTGCAAAGGCAGATTCTACCTGTGCAGCTTATGCTGCTCCGAATGGCACTGCAAGGATTCAAATACACTGCATTTCATCCACAATGCCTTGTATCTCAGTACAATGCATGAGGAAACATTCCAAGTCTTGCTGCCACCCACACAGTGTGCTCGAACACAGTGTCTTCTGTGTATGGTTGTTAGAAAAGCATTGATTGATGGAAATGCACGTTCTGGGCTCACTTTGTGACACTGTGTGCGTGTACCTTCAGGATATTACATTCCAGCAGGTGCTCTGGATTCTCTATCATTATAAATTGCAAACTTTTGTTTTGGAAGAGTTACAGCCTAATGAATGTCTTCTTGGAATGAGAGCAGTTATTGCAAGTACAACTGGAAGCATCCCAAAAGTGCCAGCTAGGGTGATCCTCTGAAGTTCCATGAGGTGAATGCTCTTGTCTCTGCAAGCCAGTTTTCCTGTTTGGGCAGCCAGTGTCCATTACCTGACAACTGGTGGAGAGTAAGTTAACACTTTATTTGTGCAGGTGTGGTTGCATGCTTTCCATTGCCTGAGGAATCCTTTCAGTGGCAGTTCCTGCCCTGTGGTGTGAAGGAACATGCTCTCCTCTGGCACAGCTACATGAAGGGGCTGCTGTGGGCTCAGGGGTCTCTACTCTCAGCACAGAGCATTCCCTGTCTTTTCTACACCTCCTTAAGAGTTTAATGGCAATGAAGAGCCCCTGAACTGGGTGTTCCTTTAAGAAATGCTTATTCCAGCTGGAAGAATATGTATTTATCTGCCTGAGATGTTCTTGAGTGGTTTCCTGGGTAAATCAGACATTTTCATAGTAAACTTCCAACCTCAGCAAAATCTGTTCTGTTTGGATAAGCTACAGAGTTGCACCTCTGGGAATGTTAAATGATTCCAGATTGCTCCTTCAGAAGACACTATGATTCCTTGACAAACCCATGTAGCTTCAGACCCAGGGTGCTTGGGAGAGGCCACAGTTTCTTGTAGGGAAACAGTCTCTTATAACTGGTGATATGCCCTGTTTGAATTATGATTTCCTTGCAGTCCTATGTAGAAAACAAAATGTTCTAAACAGCCATCAGATTGCTTATTATTCTTAATATCATGGGCTTGGCTACAGGCCTGCAGGATAATATGTCTCATATGTTGTCCACTATCTGTAGCTCTCTGTGGCAGTAGAACACATTTGGGATTTCTTCTCTGGCAGTGTTTTGTTTTCCTTCTGAGCATACAATAATTGAGCAGAACTTGGGATAAGTGTGCTCTCCTAATGTGATTGATGGGGGGTGTGCTCCTTTCAAAATGTTCATAGTGACTTCCCTGAGGGTTTAATTTTATTTGAAGGACCTCTCACGCTCCATCCTAGCCTTGTTTTCCAGCTCTTCATTCATTAGCCAGGCTAATGTGTTGCAACAGGTCTCTGATGATTTATCAAAAATGTTGCATTGTTCTTACTGTGCTAGGACAGCACGAGTGCACATTCCACTTCTTCTGGCATCCTCAGTCACTTGTGGCTGATCTTTAGCAGCCATGTTGTTGGTGTACAGTCCACCCTTCTCTGGCATCACAATCCCCAGAGCTTTACTCTGTCAAAAGAAGAGTTACTGAGCACCAGCAGCTTACAGGGTTCCCTTAGGGATCCATTCTGTGGTTTAAGTCTGTGCTGATGCTTTTGTGTACTTGTTTGAACGTGGAATGATTCTAGATTGAAAGCTGTGTCTCCTGTCAACGTTAAAAGTTGTTTCTAAAAGAGAGCCAGAGGTAAAAAACATACTGCATTTTATAGCATGCCAGGTGAGCATATGGCCAGAGCTATTTTCCAAATACCTTGTGGTGTTATCTTGTCCAAGCTTTCAGCATCCCAGCTGATGGGGAAGCTGTGCTTCTGTTTTGGTTTGTTTTGGGTTTTTTTTTTTTTAACTACATCAAAGCTGGTGAATACTGTTTTGGGAAACAAGAAGTGAGAGTGTCTTACTCCTGCGTGTGGGATGTGGCAGCAGGAACTTGTCTCTGCCTCTGGGGAAGCAGACAGCTCAAGTGATACTGCTCTTGTAGCTGGAAGTCTCTTAGCTAAATGAGGCTTTGTTTGGATACTTCAATACATTCATTGCAGCGTGCTGGGAGGAGAGCTGCAATATTTCAGGTGCCTGAACACATTGCAACTGTGGTTACAGAGACCACTCCCTGCTCTGCAGTGTGATTCAGCCTCAGTGCACACAGCCCAGAATTAGGCTGACGTTTTCTGCTGGCCTGTTGCAATGCCCTGTCCTTTCTAGTGCTGCCCACTGCCATCTCTCATGCCCTGTTTTTGTGTGCTGTGGTCTAACTCCGTGAGGGGTTCTGGTTAGTAAATTAGAGCTCCTGTTCTATGTTTGTTCTGTGTTTTCCTTATTTACCTACTCGTGCTGGTTTTTAAACTTCCATTTCTTATCATGTTTCTTATTCTTCAGTGTGAGCATATTTTAAGTAGCATAAGATCCAAAGCCAGGGCATGTGGGACCATTTCCTGGACAAAAAATGTCCAGGTTCCACACCCAGCTATGTATTTTTATGTATGTATTTACTGGTTTTCTGCATATGTGATAAATAAATTCTTATCAGTATAGGCAGTTCAGGATGACAGCAGAACTCATGTCTTTAGTTCCATTTTCCAAAACTGAAAACTGTTAACAATTAGGTGTTGGACTGTTGCAATGGTAGCAGGGTTAGAATAAGAGCAACTCCCTGGTAAAGGGTTCTGCTACACTTTTCTTTAATAGCTTTCTCTACCAGGAGGGAAGATCCTGTTCATGCAAAGCTTCTCATTGATTCTTCTGCTGTTTCATTTTCAGTAACAGTTCAAGTAGTGTCTCTGAATCCATATCATTTAGATAAGTGTAATTTAGATTTACATTATTAATATACTTTTAGAAGAGCTCCTGTGTATTTAGGATTTCCCTCCATGTTCCTTCAGCTTCCTCTTCTAGTCTATTTTCTGCCTTATCAATGCATTCACTTTTTTCTCATTGCTCCTTTCCCTCAAAAACCCTGCCCGTGCCTGTGATACTTTTGACACTGTTCTCACGATTTTTTTCCTTGTTTCTGGTTTTACTTGCATACCTGTAATTGAGCAATCTTTCAATCCAAGTCTTAATTTTTCTCTTCTCAAAGTAGTTTGATTTTTTCCTCATAATTTAAAGACGATTCCTTGTGAAGCTGTAACGACTACATCTTGTTCTTGTATGGCCTGTGTTCAGCTGAACTATGTTCTTGATCTGCTTGGGTTGTTTTTTAATGGCTTTTACATTTCTTCAGTGTTAATGAATATCAGCTTTTTTCTTCTTCTAGACTTTCTGAACTTTCTTTTATGTGCATCCCTGAAATAAGGCCCATAAGTGAACATTTCTTTCAGTTCTCTCATACCTTGTGCTCAAGGCTGCTTGTTCCAGATATTCCTTTCTTTTCTGTGTGCTCCTTTGTCAGAAGCAGAATCTGAATGTCCTGTTTGGATTTCACCTCCTGTGTGTATGAATAATTTATTAAATTTCTCCTTGATGTTTGTCAAGTCCCTTGGCATTTCAAGCTTTTCTTCGCCTGCCTCTTATGTTCCTTAACTTCCAGTCAGACAAAAGGACAACGTTCCCATTGCTCTGCATTTACACTGTGTTCATCTCATCTGTGTGTTGCTGAAATGTTAATATTATTAGGAGGTGATTTTATCTGTCACTGTACTGATTTATGAAAGTATGGACAAGTCAGCCTTGTTTCAGGCTCTTGCTCCACCCACAAGGATCTGAGCAGAAAACTGCATTGTACAGGCACTGGTTATTAACAGCTTTTGTTGATGAAAAGCCTAAGAACAAATGTGCCAGCTTTGGTAAGAATCACTCTTTTGGGTGAAGAATCTTAACTGTGGAACTCTTTAGAATTAAACTTTTTTAAATGTAATTTTTTTTTCTTAGTTTTTTGAAGAAGCCTCAAAAACGGATGTCCGTGCTGGTTTGACACTCTTTCATGGGCTTGTATTACTTCAGTCTGTTGTCGCAGGTGTAACTTAACACGGTGCAATGTTCCTGAGCCTGCAGGGATTCAGCTCTAAGGTGCTTGCCAGCTCGAGATAAAAGCAGAGGAAGCGGAAGGGATGACAGTCTCGTGTCCGTGCTACTTCAGGAGCAGCGAGCTGTAATGAAATGTGAACTCTACATTAAGCATTAGTAGGAAAAGCGTTAACTACACTTTAGGGAGGCTGCTGCGTGGCACATGATTGCTTTTTGCCAGTGTGTGTGTAGATCTTCACCAGGACACTCTGGATGATGGAAGGAGTTGGTGTGTATCAGTGACCTAACGCTGACCTCGTTTCACCACTCTTCCCAGCTTAGCTGCGTTGGCACAGCACTCTTGGAGGTGTATCCCTGTAAACTCTGCCAGGTGATGAGTGTGAGAATGGGGTCTGTTCTGCATCCCCATTAGCACTTTCTCACTTGGTTCAAAGGTACTTGTCACCTGTGTCTTAAGCACTTGTGCTTTCCTTTCTGCAGAAAAGGCTGCAAGTGGTGTTTTTGTAATCACCGCTTTGTGGTGGTTACTTCATTAACACATTTTATTTTAGCCTGGAGACTGTGAGCGAGCTGTTTAGCAACAGGGACCTGACAGGCTGCTCTGGCTGTGGAGGCTCGGAGCAGGTGTGGTGTGCATTTGCACCTTGACTGCTGCTCTCCGCTGAACTGGTACTGCAGCATCTTTTGTTAAAGCAGCCTCGGATTTGGGGACAGCTGGTGCGGCAATTCTGCTGCATATGGAGACAGAAAATTTCAAAATCTATTACATTTGTGAAGAAAGTTCCACGACATTGGCCATGCTATTGCTGATGCCTCATTTCAGCATGGCTAAAATGCTCTAGAGAAGATCAGGGTGCTGCTGCAGACTTCCACTATTTCTTGTCTGTCCTGAGATGGCTTTTGGGTAGAACCCCAGTGAACAGCTGGAAGTTTTAATACAGTGATTTTAAAGCAGTGACCAGGTAAAGATGGGGTGTGTCCCACCTAGTGTACCCCTTCTGTTGCCTAGAAAAGATAATTTTAAAAGTTCAGTGTGTTACCACTGCCCTGTGGATTGGTTAGTAAGCTCTTTTTAAGGTTTCTGGGGAGGCTGTTATGCATCAGCAATTAATTTGGTCATGTGCTCTTTGTTAAACAAGTAAAAGTTTGAAAATATTGTTTGAAAGTAAAGCAGAAAGATGACCTTGTGGTTTGGACACTGAAGTGAGGCTTAGATTCCGATCCTGAAGCTGCTTGCTCTTCTAGTTGAGGTAGCCCTTTCCCTCCCCGAAGCCACAGCTGTGACTCACGTTCCTGTTCTCCCTACTTTGTTCACAGCTGTTTCCATGCCACAGTGTTGCCTTTTTCTTGCACGTGATAGGGAGAAAAACCACCTGAGAGTGAGAGCACTAGCAGGGTTTGCTTTGCTGCCCAGTCTGCCAGATGGGACTCCCCTGGGAGCTGGTGGAACCTAGATTGAGATTTGGGGAGCAGAGTGTAGAAGTTATTTGGATTTTCTGCTGAGATTTTAAGGGCTCTTTGTGCTGAGAAAAGAAATATCTCCTGGTCGAGGCAGTGAGTATCTGCACGTGTTGCAGTGGAACATGAGAGAGGCTGATGGCTGTGTGACTGGGTAGAATGCTGTGCATGCTGGGCCAGGGTTCAGGCTGCTTGGGCAGATCCTAATGCATCCTCAGGAGATGCTTCTTGACAGTGTCCTTATTATCTGGAATCCAGCTTGTGTGACAGGACATGCCAGGAGGCTATGGCAGAGTCTCACATCCTGTTGTGGAAGATGCTGCATGATGTGCTACAGTGAAATGTTGCTTGTTTTGTGGGGGTTTTACTCTGTGCTTTGGATGAACATGGGTGAAGGGGAAGCAGAGGTGAAGGATTCATCCAACAGTTAAAAAGTGGCAGTGACAGATTAAATCTTATGTCTCTGCCTGAATCCAGATCTTAACTCTAAATTGCATCACTCTAAGAGCTATTAAGTCTTGCTGTAGCAGGGCCTAGGAAATGTAGTTATGTCACTGCAAGTCTCCTGTTCACACAGTGGGGCAACAGTTTGCTTGGTTTGTCCTCAGTTAATTTTCCTTTTTATTTTTTATCACTTCTTCCCAAATATCTGGGTATTGTGAACAACACAGCCAGTGAGTTGTGGCCTCACACAGGAATCTGCTAGGAAATTACACAATGCCTGTCCAGCTCTCTCAACTTCTGATCTATTTGCCCAGTTTTGTACTGTCTTGGCAAGGACAACTGCCCCCAAGAACCATATTTCATAGAAATCTGTGGTTAAAGGGAGCTTGGAGGTCCTGTTGGGTCCCCTGTGGTGGAGAACTCGGCTGTCTTCCAATCCCCTATTTTTTTTTGCTGGCTGGGTGTGCTGTGGAGGTAACTCAACCATCCTCAGGGTTTGCTGTCTTTTTCTAGTGGGATGGTATTGAGAATCTGGTGGGGGGAAAGGAGGAGAGAAGGCAGCCTGGAAAAAGCTGATATGAGTGCAGGAAAGGGGGTGGGAGAGAACGGTGCATTTTCAGGCTAAGCTGATTCAGCTGTGTTCTCTCCAGTGATGCATCTGTGTGGGTTTGTGGTGTGAAAGGATGCAGAGTGGAGAGATTGGTTTCCAAGAGTCTGTTTCATTCATGGTTTGTGCAGCAAGGTGCACTTGCTCCCTGCATAGGTAAATGTACCTTTAAATCAACGAGTAGGAGGCAAAATTAACAACCCTAAACACCCCTCTCAAACAATTGGAGTAGGAACAGTTTAACAGCCACCCACTTGCCTTGTAACTTCTGCCTACTCACAGCCCAGCCAAGAGGAGGGAAAGGAAATCTCTTAACCTGATTATTGTATGTGACTACAGGAAGCAATCCAGTTACAGCAATACTTTAATCCTGACACTGTTGGATCCCGCTCAGAGCAGAGAAATCTTGGTTTCATACCCTTGCAGGCAGGGATATGGTGTCTGTAAAGAAAATCATCAAACCTCCCCTTGCCTTGGCCTGAAGAAACTGTGATGAGGCTCCACAGTGAGCACTTGGAGTTTGTTGAAAGAGCATGAGAACAGTTGGGCCCAAAATTTGAGTCCTGTCTATCTGTCTAGATAGGGAATGACTACCTTTGTAGATCTAAGTGTCTTTTGGGGGAAGTTTGAAGCTTTTAGCAGATCCTGATAGTTGTGCACTCTTGGGAAGAGAAATTTGGAAAAGCATTTTCCAAAGACCACTTCTGCCATTGCAGCCATGGTTATTTCTCCTCTGGGTAGCTGGCAGAGCTGTGAGATTAGGGAGGAAACCAGGCTGTAGGCTGTGGCAGCTTGTGCCTGTGACAAGGGAAATGGTGTTCTTGGGATGACATGCCAAAAAGCAAAATGGTGGGTGGTGGACTGGCAGAGGTGGTCAACATCCCAGCTAAACACAGCTGTGAACAGAAGGCAGAATAGGTATTGGCCCCCGGAGGATTACTTTCTTTTCTGAGAAATGATGAGGCACTTGTCTTGTGTGCAGTCCTGATTGTAGCAACAAACACTCCTGTTGACATGAATATGAATAGGTTTCAGGTCCCAAGTGACCAAAGATTTATAATTCTGCTTAATTACAGCCCAATTTTTTTCTAATACTATGAGAGTAAATGACTTTTCAAGGAGACCTGACTGTGAGATGTGCACGATATTGGAACTCTCTTTGGGAAAAAGGCAAAATTAAATAGATCAAGGTTTAAAATCCAGGCAAAATTTGTGTGAGAGAAGCTCCCTGGTCTCTGCCTTTAGAGTAGGTGTGTTTTCAGGCCAGACAAAGTTTCCATTGAGGTTAGCAGTGTTCAGTGTAAATCTGTCCCAGGGTGGTTACAGCCTCAGCTATCCAGGTTACAGAACATCTTCCTTGTGACATCACAGCGCTCCAAAGGAGATTATGAAGAGGAAGTGTAGAGTTACATGGTGTTTTGCCAGCACTAATTATACATTTTACTGTATAAATAAAACAGGTGAAGTTTCAGAATTCAGTTCCTGTTATCCAGAATAACCATTTGTTGCTGATGGCTCTCTGGAAGGATCCCTGAGTTGTTGACAGTGCAGGTGAATTCATATGTGTCACAGTTTCTCTGTCTAAGGGCAGACAGCAACATGGGGGAACTTCCTCAGAAGCAGCAGGTAGAACAACAAATGCTAAAAAAGGGAATCTCCTAGAAAGAAGGAAGGAAGAGAAAAAAAGAGAGAAGAGAATAAAAGAGAATAGAAGAGATTAAAAAAGGAAAAGAGATTGGTTGGTGGCAGTGTGAGGATTTCTAGATGTATCTTTTGAGTGTCCTGGTTCTTACTTGTTGACTATGGGAAATGAAGCCATTGAAGGGAAAATAACTTGGTTCTTTCTGGGCCTGAGAGAGATAATCTCAGGCTGCATCAAAGAAGACTTTTGAACAACTTCTTCTTCCCTTATTTTTGTGGTAGGAAACGTCCCTACAAAATAAGTGTTATATGTTCTGTAGAGCATCTGTTGCTCTTTGGACATGTAACTGAAATGCATGGGCACATGCACACCCTCCCCACTGCCCACCTGAAAGACAAAAACTGGACCTCAGTGACAAGTTAGCACCCTTGTCAAGGACCCTTTGGAAATGCACACACTGCAAAAGGGCCTATGGATTTGAGCTGTGCTGCTGTGACTGTTAGTCCTTCCTGCTTCTCCCTGTATCTCTGGACTCTTATTGGAGTGCCAGCTCTGTGTGCAGCCTGTAGGATGCTCTTGGGATTGCAAGGGGCAGTTGCTGCTTCTGAATGGTACCTGGTGAAGGGGAGGTGATTGAGAGTGTTTGAAGAAGAGCACATGTCTGTGCAGAATACCTGTCTCCACCACCATGCTTGTCCTGGAGATTATACCTTCATTATACCTGGGCTCTGCCTTTTGCTCATTATCCCCCCTTCTCCTGGGACAGAGGTGCTCAACCTTTTAGAAAAGCAATAAATCCATATGAAGTAAACAAGTTGCAAGTTGGTGTTGTCTGTGTCTCTGGTGCAGGTCCAGGGAGAGGGGACAAAAATGGAGGAAAACTTCTCTTCTATCCTATTGAACTGAAAGACATTTTGCAACTGTGTCATTAATTGTATAACTGTGTGACAGCTGTCAGCACTGTAGAAACTCAAGCCTGTGCCATTTGCTTATTATTTCCCTGGTTCTCCCAGTTCTTAAGTTTTTACTATATCTTAAAACATCTAGGTTTTGTAAAAAGGACAGGAGAGGCTGGGTGAACAGAGAGTTCAGAGAGTGAAAGCCAGAGAGTGAAAGCCAGCCATGTTTTGTGCTTGCCGATTTTCTTCCTTTCCTATTTTCAGGCTTTGTATTACCTTGAGATTTCCCATTTTTCAGCTAGGATAGAAATACTTGTAAGGATTAAGCCTTAATGTTTAGGATTAAATAAAAGGGGTGTTGAGGGAAGGAGTCTGTTCTATGCTTGGTGACATTGGTTTTGTGCATGGACAGCCTGCAATGTTTGGGAGGAGAAGCAGCTCCTGAACAAACTGCTCATGGACTAGATCTGCTAATGACAGATGGTTTGGGGTGGCAACTGCCTGGTAGTAAAATGTCCAGTCCAGTGAAACAAGATAACAGAGAGATTTTTTGGGCTTGGGAATTTGTATGAGGTTTCATACAACTGATTCAAAAGAGCTTTTCAGTCTTGTACTGTGTTGCAGTTGACGTTGCCAAAGTGCAGCCATTGCCAGTCTGAGATCCCCTGAGTTTGGTTTTGACATGTTGTCTTAAGATTTACTGACTGAAACACATTGATTTGTTGCTTGTGCTGAGTTTCACCACAATATTTCACTGTCATTAGATTGCCCCAATGGAAGATAAACTTAGAGCAAATTCACCTAACTGAATGCTTCCTTTGCTCTGATTTACACCAGCTTTGCCTTGGGAAGTGAACCTGATAAGCTCTCTTGCAGTATGTATGTGGATATACAACAAATAGGCCATAAATATGATTTATTTTTTCTTCTCTAATGGAAGGCCTTGAGATATTAGGAACTAGGAAAAATCCTGTTCTTCCATATGGATATCCCTGAGAACAAAAGTGTTTAGAGTTCCCTAGGACCCACAGCAGTATTTCTTCCTTGCCTGCCTGTCTTCCCTGCCCTTGCAGAATTTGGCATGTGCTTTCTGTTGCAGTGATAGTAGGAGGTTTCTTGTAAAGCTTTGTGATTATTAAAGGCAGGCTTTGTTTTCTTTTTACTTTGCCTGCAGAGGTTGTACTTTGGAGGATTGTCATGCTCTGAATAGCAAGGCTAGCAGCTTTCTTCTTCTTAAGAATAAAGATCTAATTTTGAAGATGTATGCAGATTTTGCACTGAAGGAAGATGTCTAATAAAATAAGGAATTTTCAGTCAGGACAAACTGTGTATTTCTTTGTGGCTGTAGCTACTAGATGAAATGGATGAGAGGCTCCTAAAGCATCTGTGTGTTGTGGATTACTGGGCTACATCCAGTGATAAAACTGGGTGTAAAATCCTGCTCCTAACTCCAGACAATTCTGGAGGCCACAGGTCCACATCATAACAGAACTGAGAGAGCTGAACTGTGAGGTGTGTGGTTGAGTTTTCCCCCCTGTCCTTTCAGATGCATTTCAGGCTGTTTCTCAATGGCTGTTGGCAGACTTCCAGCCTCTTGCTGCCTTGCTCAATCATCTGCAGTGTGAGTAGTTTAGTAACACACGAGAATTACAGCAAGCATGAGGTGGTGTGGTTGCCTTGTGTGAAATATTCTGCTGTGCCCTGGGAGTTCAGATGGAAAATCTGCCTGGAAATGGCTTTTGGGCTTACTGGTTAGTATGAATTTGAGTGCAAATCCACCACTAACTCCCAGCAGCTGACATCTCTAGCAGGGGATAAGTTCGTAGTAGTTGTTTTCTCTCTTTTGAGTGAATTTTCTCATCAATCCAAAGGAGAATGGAGTAATGTGGCATGAATGCTGAGAAGCTGCCCCTTTGTAGCAGAGCACTGCCTTTTTGGGACTCTCTAGAGGTAGCAGTGGCCAGAGGGCAAAAAGAGGGTGTGATGAAAATCCAAACATAGCTACTGGAAGGATGCTATGCTTTTCATGTCTTCAGCCATGGTAGCTGACTTCCATCTTCTCTTCCATGGATCTGGTTTTGTGTGGTTTGGTAGAGAGGAGACAATCTGCCAGCTTTCCAGTATTTTCTAATGCAGCTGTCAGTCAGTGGATAGGTGGGCAGAAATGCCAACTTTCCAGGCAGTGGTGCTGGGCATGACCACCCCTCATCTTTACTCCTCCCTGTCAGGACATATCTTCCAGGGGTCTGTCCTCCTTCCTTTTTTTTCCAGAAGAGATGGGAAGGATCTACTAAAGTAACAATCTCTGACTGGAGAGGCTTTTGGAGAACTAGGTAATTATAAATGTTATTTCTTAGAAAAGGAAAACCAAGATTTCCGAAGCCACTTCCTCTCAGTTGCTTCTTCCCTGGGAATATGGAAAAAAGAAAAGCTATCTGCACCCTTTCTGGAAGTTGCCTGAACATTTGGCTGACTCTGGTGTGGAGCAAATCCTACAGATGTTCTACAGGTGCTAGGGGAGTTGAGATATTTACAGTTCAAATATCACAGAATCCCCTGAGCTGCAAGGGATCCATGAGGATCATCAAGTCCAACTCCATATAGGACAACCTAAAATTCCCAAACTTGTCAAAACTCAAAATTGTTCACTGTGAGGGTGAATAGGCCCTGGCACAGGTTGCCCAGAGAAGTTGTGGATCCCCTGTCCCTGGAAGTGCTCAAGGCCAGGCTGGATGAGGCTTTGAGCAGCTGTGCCTGCTCATGGCAGGGGAGTGGGAACAAGATGATCTTTCAGGTCTCTTCCAACCCAAACCAGTCTGTGATTCTGTGATAATTGTCTCCATGTCTGAAGAACATCTTGTCGCTCCCTGGCTGTATGTCAGTTCAGGATGGGAATCAGAGCTTTCCAAAAAGTTATAACTGTTTGTAGGTGTAAAAAATTTGGTGCTGCTTAATGCAACAATGACTTTGAAGTTGTTGAGCTTCAGTGTTGAATTTGGCTTCCATGAATGAATACAGGACATCAGGCTGCTGCTTTGTCTGTCTGTTACAAGAGGTTGCATCTAATATCTGAGGTGCTTTTCAGCTGTTGCCTTTTTTATTCTGTGGACATACATCACAAAATGGGGTAAATTTCAGAGATGACTTGACACCAGCCCAAGTTTTGTTGCTTGCTGATAAAAGATGGACCATTCCTCAGGTTTGTTTTTTTTTTTTTTTTTTTTTGTAGGGGGATAGAATAGAAGAAAATAAAGATAGTATAGAAAGCAATCTCAGCCCTAAGGAGTTGCAGCTGGGCCAATGATCAAAGACTGGGAGCAGGCCTGACTTTACCAGGCCACAGCTGTAAGCAGTGAGAAGAAGATGCTGTAAAAGAGTGGCTGGGGTGGCTGGGTGAGAAGGGCACTGGAGTCAGTTGGCTGCTTTGTGAGAAGAAAGAGTCAGTGCTCTGAGGAGCTGCCCATGCACAACACCAAGGAGGTCTGGAACTTCTGTGATAAGGAGACAGCAGTATGGAACCTCAGCAATAAGATAACAACAGTTTTTGGTGTGTTGCCATTTCTTTTTTTGCCTGAGCAAATATGTTGTTTGTCTGTGCTCTACAGGAGGTCAGGGCAGACAGACCTAAAAGACTTAGGGCCCTCCTAATCTTACAAAAAGAATGGAAAAAAACCCCAATGGGAAGTCTTACATGCTGAAGTTTAGAGGCTTGCATGTTAGATGTAAGATGAATGGTTCTCTCATAAGTATCTTTTGAAATATCAACTTGCTGGTTTTTTTGTTGTTTTTTTTTTTTCTTTTCCTCCCAAAGAGTATGATTTGCATGGCACCTTTCATGGGCTGTAGTGCAGGTAGCTGGGATGCATGACCCAAAGCTGTTGTGTGAGCTCTCAACACAGCACAGCCAGCCTTGTCAACAGAAATCTGTGCAGCAGGGTGCAGGATTCAACACAGGACAAAACAGGTGAAATAAAAGTACTCCAATAAAGCCAACAATACTTCAGGAACTGAGGTGTGTTGAGGGAGAGAAAGGTGATAGGCACCCCTAAGTAGCTAATAGCTGTTGTCTTATCTTAACTGGAAGCCTTGCATGCCTTTCTGCTGGGGTGCTGGGTGATAGGTATGGTTGGCATTACGAGTGCTTCCTGGGGGTGATTCATGCCTTGATTGGGTTGTTTCAAAGGAAGGTGGGAGAGCTTTGTTCCTTTCTCAGGCCCAGTTCCAGATCCTCTCTACTTGGACTCAGCAGGGACACCTGGAATGGCACAAATTGGCAGTTCAGCCTCACAGCTCTGGACTGGCACCAGTTCCAGCACATGCCTGATTATGTGACAAGCTGGCTCAGTTGCTGGCCTGGATGGAAACAACTCATTGTTTTTTAGGCTCATTCTTTGCTGGATGAACAGGCTGAGTCAATGTGTCACATGCTCAAACACACAGTGGTGCTTGGGAATCACAGGGAGTGAAGGATACTATTGTATTTGCAGGGTGTCTTGACAAAGGAAAGAATGATGAATGTGACTTGATGTTTTTAGAAGGTTTATATTATATTTTGGGGTTTTTTTATTTTTTAATTTTTTTTTTTCTTTTATTATTTCTGGGGGTTTTTTTTAATTTGTTTTTTTTTAATTTGGTTTTTTTTAAAATTTTTTTTAAAATTTGGGTTTTTTATTTGGGGTTTTTTTAAATATTAAAATTTTTTCTTTTATTTTTAATTTTTAAAATGTTTTTATTTTATTTTTATTTAATTTTAAAATTTTTATTTTATTTTTAATGTTTATTTTTATTTTATTTTAAATTTTTTTATTTTTAAAATTTTTACATTTTTAAATTTTTAATTTTTTTATTTTAATTTTTAATTTTATTTTAAAATTTATTTTATTTTTATTTAATTTTATTTTTAATTTATTTTATTTATTATTATGCTATACTATACTAAAGAATACAGAAAGGATACTTACAGAAGGCTAAAAAGATAGTAATGAAAACTCGTGACTCTTTCCAGAGTCCCAACACAGCTTGGCCCCAATTGGCCAAAGACAGAAAACAACTCACAGCAGAATCCAATGGAACAATCACCTGTGGGTAAACAAACTCCAAACACATTCCAAAGGAGTAAAACACAGGAGAAGCAAATGAGATAAGAATTTGTTTTCTTTTTTCTCTGAGGCTTCTCAGCTTCCCAGGAGAAAAATCCTGGGCGAAGGGATTTTTCAGAGAATGTGAATGCCACAGGATACAGCATTGGGTTCTGGGAGTGGGAATTGGTTCTCCAGCTTCCCTGCCTGCACCTTCTGAGAGGAATTGTCAGTGTTTCCAAAGCAGTGGGGTTTTACTTGTTTTCTGTGAGCATCTCTGACAAGGGCCTGAAAATGAGCCTGGTGGGGAATTGTCCAGGCTCCTGTGGGACTCCTGGGGGAGCCTGGTTGTGGGCAGTAAGTGTTCCTCACCCCAGGTATCTGTCTGCTCCATGCTGCCCTTTGTGTGCTCTCTGATGGGCATAAAATGGAGCCATGCTGTTTTATCTCTGGGAGAAAGGCAGTGGTATAAGGAAAGGTCATTCTGACTTAGTGCTAGTGTAAACAGATTAAACCTTCCTCTTTATTTCTTCACAAATTTTTTTTTTCTTTGCTTAATGTGGGTAGGTAACACTCCTTACATTTTGTTGTTTTGTGCTGGTTTCAATTATCCATTTCCATGGATAACTGAGTAGAATTAGGTATTTCTCACTGAGTGCTAGTTCTAATGGGGATGTTATCAGATGTTCTCTTCCCTGGCACATTTTTCCAGGTGACTCCTTGAAGAAAATTCTCTGCAGAGATAGAAATATGTCTCCAACTGAAAAAAAAAAATCTTCCAAAAGCACCAAAGCTCAGTGAAGTTGCCCTGAAGTA
This sequence comes from Agelaius tricolor, assembly GCF_023055355.1. NCBI lineage: Eukaryota > Metazoa > Chordata > Aves > Passeriformes > Icteridae > Agelaius > Agelaius tricolor. Next base: position 6,105,380 of record NW_027269261.1, read on the forward strand.
TAGGGATTCCCAAGGACATTGCTAGTGTGTGCATATGTGAGAAATCATCCTTTCTCATTGTGTTTGAAGCTGTTAGAGAGTTTCTTGTGCACAGAGACGTTTTAAGCCCAAATTGCTGTGTTGTATCTGGGTCTTCAAGTAAACATCATTCAGCAAGTGTGGATGGCAGGGCTATTCACAGAGCTTTGCAATCTTTTGCTAGAAACAATTTCACCAGGAGTGCAGCCCTCAGTCAGGGGTGTGTGCTGGATAAATTATCAGTAGTGCTCAGATACCAGCTTTATCAAAAACAGTGCAAACTGAAGAAACAAGTGCCACAAGCAGCTAACAAATACCTCCACAGCCTTTGTTCTACGATTGAAGTCTTCCCTTTAAGCCTTTCCTTTTACAGTGGGGGGGTAACTGACCTTGAGTCTGAAACCCAGTGCTTCAGTGTCTGTGAGCAGCTGTTCCTGGAGCAGATAATACAAGTGTGTGGGAGACTGGCTCAGCCTGCCTTCTGAGGAGTAAGCAGCATTAATCTGGGGAGGTGGAGGGCTGGTTCATGCACAGGTGTGCCCACAGAGCCTGTTCATGGAGACCCAGGGACAGGTGCCCTGTGCTTTATGTAGACATCCAACATCCAAGGTGTCTGTAACAGATGCAGGAGCTGCTCATAGTCATGTGCTCCATCTCTATCCTGAGAGTTTGGTTGTCACCTGTATCTTCTGGATTTTTCCTTCATATTTCATAGCTGTTCACATTGCTGGGTTAAATCTCTTTTCTTGCAGGAAGAGTTAAACCATAGATCTTAGGTTTTGTCTGTGCACATTTGGGGTTTATTATGTTTCACCTGTATTCAGTTTCAGAGTTTTGGCATCCTACAGCATCACCAAAGATGAGGCTGGGCTTGCTGTCAAATCAAGATATTCCAGAGGGAGGCAAAAGCCCCACTGACAGAAATGTGAGTGGTAGATTAATCTCTGGTTTCAGGTTATCTCTACAACTGTTGGAGTAATTTGATCTTTCTCTGTGGTGGTTACAAGCAGTCAGAGGGGCTGACAAGAGCAATTGCATTAAGCCTACTTAACCCTTGCTAATGCTGTGAGCCAGAGAGATTGTGGTACTGTCTGACTGAGGCTTAAGCCACTTGTTTAATATGTACTTGAGTTCAGGTTTTGAGAGAGGATATAAACAAGAAGAAATGGAAAACACCCAGTTTTATTTCTTTGATTTTGGAAGATGCTGGATGGTGCTTCAAATTATTGTTAACATTTATAAAGTAGTTCTGAGGATTAATCACTCAGGTAGGTCTAGCCTTATGTTTTTGTTGCCTGTTGTGCTGAAGCAACACAGGCTACTTTTTAACAGAAAAATCTGTGCTGCACACCCCATGTGTGCTGCTCTGCTGCTCACAAGTGTAGATCTCCAGTGTGTCATTCCCTCAAATGGAAAAATTTGGAGAATCAGTCACAATGGCAGCTCAATGATCTGCCTTCCAGTACCTTCCCAGCTTGGCTTTGCTGGATGCTGAGCCTGCACTGGATGTGCCAGCTGTTCTGGTGTCCCTTGGACATCTTCCATTCTTAAGATTGAGCTGGGCTGATCTTACTTAGGCTTGCAGTCCTGTTGCCAGAAAACTGGGCAGCTGGCTGTCATCCAGGTGCTAAAAGGGCTTTGCTGTCAGAGTGCTCTGAGTATGGTGGTCTCCGGTGACATGGATTTGTGGAGTTGCTGTGGCAACCTGCATAGGTTTCCTCAAGCCCCTGCCTGGTTTCTGGTTTCCAAATTAGCTTTGTTATTCACCCCACTTTGGAGAAGGGGCACTATGGGCTGGGCCTTGGGGCAGTTTGCCTGCTGGAGAAGCAAAGCAGCCTCTGAAGAGGGGGAGGCAGAGAGCTGATGGCAGCAGTGTGATGCCTGCCTACCTTCCCTCCAGCTGGGCACACAAACGAGAGCCTCTGCCTTTCTGCAGCCTCCCTGTTGCACTTGCTTGCTTATTCCTGCTGCAGTTGTAGTTCAAAAGTAGTTAAAAGTTGTTGTGTCCTGGCCCCATTGCATTAGGTCCGACTGATTTGAAAATCCTATGCTGTTTTCATTTTAAGTGAAAAAATATTGATAACTTAAGCAGAAACATTTCTCTAAAGCAGTGCTTGCTTCAAGAGAGCTCATTCCTCTGAAGTTCATTGGTGTGGAACATAGTTCAAAAAAGGCCTTGAGTGAAACCCTTGGAAGGCAGAATTTTCCAAGCTTTTGGGGTAACTTAGGGCCTGATGCTTCCTAGTTGGAAGTCCATCCCACACCCTGGAACATGCAGCCTGTGCAGAACTGTCCCTTTCACTCCTGTGAGCTCAGTGTGCAGCACTGTTGGCTCCACATTCTTGCAAATTTTCTTCTTGAAGCTCCACACCTTCTCATGAGGATGCCTACAAGGTCCTGGGTGATTGTCTCTTTGGGTGTGAAAATGTGAAAGGGAGAAAATGAAACTTCCTATTTTATGTGGCTAGCTTTTAACAGGTAAGCAGCCTAATTAATTAAATGCTATACAGAGCTCTAATATAGGATAATTAAGGATTGAAGAGGGATAAAACTATCTTTTTTTTCCTTTAAAATAATATTTTAAAGACATCTTTTTATTATGATGCATCATGGGTTATTATATGCATATCTTGATTGAAATTTTCTCATCTTCTTTCTTCTCAGGATCTGATCACCCATCCCAGCATAATGGTTTTGTTTTCCTGTTTCTTGTGAGATGTCCAGCACTGCTGCATACTTAGTGTTCAGGGCAAGCTAAACACGAAGTGTCTATCAAAAGCTGTTCCAATTTTTATTTTCACTCTTACAGGTTCTGCATAACTGATATCTTGATTAAAATATAAATAATGTAGTTTTTTCCCATTTATGTGAAGTTTAGTAGCAAGTGGAGAGAAAAAGATAAGCTTAGTGAAATGCTACTTGGAGTTCCATGACAGCAAGAGTTGCTTATATTTTGGGCTTGATATGTGCTTGGATCATGATCATAAGAGTTTAGAGTTGGAGGTTCTGGACTTTGGACAGCAGAAATGCCTTTATATTGTCCATGTCACGTGGTTCACTTAAAGTAACTTTTGACTTAACTTTTCACAGCCTTGAGCCTGAGATGTTCTGGGTATTTTAAGTCTCTGATAAAAAGAACAGAGAAGTAAATATGTGCTCAGGACTGGGATTGTTGCAGAGCTGATAGCGATCTCAGAAACCACAGGAGTGTTATGTTCCTCAGTTCCTAGATGGAGATGCCTTGAAATGCCTGTGTGAAATGCTCCAGGGTATTATGAACCTGCAGCCTGCATGCTGCAGAGACCATACATGGATAAAGAGGGGCTGTTTATTGAATGGTAACACAAGTTCTGATCTTCAGTCTGGGCACAGGGCTGTACATGTTAGTGTCTGTACAGTTAACTCACTGTGAAGAGGGAGTGTGTGGGGAGCTCTGGCACTCTTGATTTGGGTTTGCAGCCCCCCTTGGGTCTCCTGGGTACCACAAACACACCTGAGTATCCATGCTCAAACTGCTGTGGAGGTGATGAGAAATGTAGTAGATGAAAGAGACTGGGGGTAATGCTGGGGGTACAGAATTGCTTTTACTTGTTTCTGCTTTTGCTCTTTGAGAGTAATCTTAAATATTTGTATTACATCTCGTTGCATTCTGTGTCTTACTTGCCAAGACTGGTTGCCTTAGTCACCAGGGCTGTGGTAACTAGGACAACAAGATTAAGCAGGCAAATGTAGAAATAATGGTAATAACTTTCTCAACTCTTCCTGCAATTGGCTTGTATGAACAAATATCCTGCATGTGGGTGACTTGTGTCAGCAGTCTGTTCTCCCTTTCTGCCTGACACATGCTGAAATCCTGCTGGTGGCACTACCCTAATCCAGCTGTGGTGGTGCCCTCCTGCAGCTGGAATCAGCCTGTCAGGGCCATGTGAATGTTGCTGTCCACCTCCTTCCTGAGCATGGAGCTGGAACAGGGTGCAAGGGACACTGAAGGCCAGCACTTGTGTGCTCAGTGGCTTGGTGGCAGATTCTGAGTGGGAAGTATGGACCAGTGTCTGCTGGGGTGGGGAGGCTGCCTTACAGTGCTGGGGCTGGCTGGTGGCTTCCATGCAGTCACTGTCCTCCATAGATGTTGTCCTCTCCTGCAATAGTTATTTGCATGTTGATTTGTTTGCTCACCGTCAGACTGAGGAGAGTCTGGGAAATGGTAATTGTTGCCCTGTCTCTTATTCCTGTTAGCACTATGGGGGTAGTTGGAAGTCAGCTTTTGATGCAATTTTGCTTTGCTTTGAGAGCTAGCTGTTGCTATCCCACCAAGTAAACCCAAATCCTGACTTGGAACAATGAAGTTGTATCTCCCACCCCACCTTGGAAACATGTTGTTCCTGGAGGCTCTCTTGCTGTGTCTGCACCTTGTGTCTGCCCTTTCTGCAGTAACAAACCAGTGCTGTGTTAGCTCCTCTAGAAAGCTCCCAGCTCCATGAGTTTGGGATAGCAAGGCACTTGCCTAGTATTCCTCACTGCTCCCTGCCTTTTCCTTCTCCCTGCTTGCCTTTGCCTTCTCCCTGCTTGCCTTTTCCTTCTCCCTGCTTGCCTTTTCCTTCTCCCCGCTTGCCTTTTCCTTCTCCCTGCTGAACATGATAGGGAGCTGCAGTGAGCACAGTAAAGGGATTCCCTGGATGCACAGGCTTCTTTTTTGTGGGCACCCAGTGCAAGCTTAATAGGCTCTTTTGAACACTCTTGACAATCTCTGATTGATCTTTCATGTGGGGGAGGACTAGGGTGATTGCATCCAAGGAATTGTGCTAACAAAAGACCCAGTGCTTTGGTATCTGCCTTCCCTGGGGAACAGCTTCCTCTGCCTTTTCTCCATATGTGATGATCCTGAGGAGTGCATTCACCTCTCCTTTGAACTGTTTATAGCTGCAAGCAGCATTTCTATTAAGGAACTGTCATATATTCCTGAACTAAGTTTTTGCTTTCAGTGGTACCATTTTCATATGTCCAGATCCTGGGCCTTCATTTACGTTTCCTTCTCTGATGTTGCTTTCCCCTGACTTTTGTCCTCTTAAAAACTGTAACTGGCTACAATTTTATAGTCACTTGCAGTCTTATTTTTTGCCCTTACTAACCACTGTTATATAGAGTCAGATTCAAAGGTGTCCCCTCATGGCTGTTTTAAAAACTTTTCAGTATTATTCTGGACTGGAACTAGCTTTTATTTCTTTTATAGGCTTTTTTTACAGTTTGATCAGTGAACCAGAAAAGCCATGTTTTTGTCTCTTCTGCTTCAGTTGGCTGGTGCACAGCTTCCTGTGGGCCAGTGTTAAGGTAGTATGTGCACTGGCAAATGTTTTTCTGGAAGCCTGTGTGCAAGAGCTGAGGACAACTCATTTCAGAAATGCTTAATGACCTCCTGTCTAAAATTCAGAGTACTTAGAAAAGAAGGATCCTGCATCTGAACATATACTGGACAGCATATGCCCAGATAATGGACATAAAGGAGTGCCTCTGCTGCACCAAGTAGTTTTGTGTGCACCTATTGTGTAGGAAATCCTTCACTACAGCCACAGATTCCTGTGGGTTGGTGGGAAGGGTTGCATGATAAATCACCTGTCCCTCCATTTCCTGAGTTCTTCAATAGGCATTCTGGTGCTTCAGTGAGCACTACAAAACTGTGCTTTAAAGAGACAAAGTGGTTGGTAGGGTGTTGAACTTCTGAAGTGTGTTACAAATTTAAATTTTCTTAGTCAGGGTGTGTTTGGATGGCTGCCTGTGCCCGGTGTGGCTGTAATACAGGATGTGGTGAGGAGGCACACCAAGTTATTTATGGACCCTTTTGCTAGGTGAAGTGTGTGCTATGATAGCTTCTGGCTCTGCTTGCAGCTTGCTGAGAAGGTGAATAGGCACAGTGATCCTTGGAAAGAATGTCCTGTTCCACTGGGACAGTGTCTGGAAGCGAGCAGTTGCAGGTGCATGCAGTGTCATCTGTTCAGTCTGGGTGCTGCTTGCTGGGGCCCCCAAGGGCCCTGCCAGCCTGTCAGTGACTGTGTGACACTGCTGAGCCCAAGCTGCAGCACCTTGGAGAGTAGGGACAGTCTGCTGGACAGCCTGGCAGCCTGCTGGGAAATCCTGTGGTGCCAGTGAGCAGGAATGGCTGTGGACAGCAGCTGCCTGCATGCTTTGCCTGGAGGGTGCTCTGAGGGGAAATTGCCTCTGCTTGCTCCACTGGAGCTCAGACTGTTCCCTGGACACATTTATTTTTGCAGCATAGCTGGTTCATGCTTTTTGATGCCTGCTCCCAGAGAGCCTGATGTTACAGGGTCAGAGGACCTGGACAAAAAGCAGTATTCTCTTGCTGGGATGTTTTGGCAAGTACCATGGTATTCCTGAGCTAGGGAATTTAGTGTGAGCCATAGTAATGTGTGCTGCCTTGTCACTTCCACTCCAGCTGCATGGATTGTGTGGCATCCCTGCCTCAGAAAAGCATGCACAGTTGGGTAGAAACAGCCCAGAAGCTTGGTATTGCAGTAGTGTTCCAAGATGGATGTCTCTGCCAGGAGGGGCTGTTTTTGAAGCTCACTGGTGGGGAGAAGCAGTGCACACTGGAGTGTTTGCAGGGACCTCTGTGCTGAAAGGAAAGCTGCTCTGTAGCACCAGGTAAGCTGCAGCTCCTTGCTCTGGAGTGTGGGATAGCTCTGGCATGTCTGTGCCAGTGACAGGTTGGAGTAGCCAAGTGTCTTTCTAGGCAGATCTCAGGTTTTTCACTCCATCCTCTGATCTTGTTTTTGTCACTGACGGCACAGACTGATGGCTCTTCCATGGTTTTAACAACTGCCCTTTCATAGCTTTCCCACTTTTCTGACAAGGGTTTCTTGTGTGTGGTCTGCACAGTGGCCTCACTGGTCAAGATCAGTGGCTTAAGAGACCTGTGCAACAGAGAGGTTTATAAACCTGTTGGGAAACAACTGCTGGGCAGAGCTCTGTGTTGAATTGTGTCTGGAGAGAGGAGACCTGCTAGGAAGGAGAGGCTGGAATAGCCCTGCCAGTGCTGACAGGCCACGCTCATCCTGTTTGGCAGTTTGAGGTTCTGGGGAGGTTTGGCATCCCAGTGGCAGCTGCTCTTTCCTCCTACAGTGGGACTAACCACATTAGCAGGAATGTCCCCTGAGATCAGGGTAGGAAGGATGTGTATCTTGTGTGTAATCTGCTCTCCAGGCTGGCAAAACTCGTGGGAGCTCCCAGTCTGCAGGGAGGATCAGGAGGAAGCAGTCCTCAAGTCAGGAGGTGGCATTTAGGTTCTATATTGATGTTGGCCATGTCTGCTGCCTGCAGTGTGCCATGCTTTTCCTCAACACAAATCCACAACACAAACAAGTACTAGGCCAGAGTGGTGCACTTCTTTTTGAGGCTGCCTGTGTTACTGAGTCTGAAACTCTGGAGCTATGGAGCCTGTAAAGGACAGTTGTGCTTAAAGAAAACTGCCTGGGAACAGGGAGGGAGCATTTCATAATATAGGCTTATCTTTGACTGGCTTCCCTATGGTGTTTGAGAAAGCACCATTTGTCTTGTTTAGAAACTGTTTGCTTGCAGAGATGCTGGCACACACGTGTCCATGTGAGGAGGCACATCCAAACATCAGAGGATGGTTTAGCAGGCTTGAGAAGGAGAGCACATACACTCTGGAGCTGTTGGCTGCAGCCCTAACCAGAGGGAATCCCAGAGATCTTTGCTGGTCTGAGAGTGTCACTGCTGTCTGTGCTTTGTGGGGGTACTGGGGAAAAGGGAATGCTTTTGTATTGATGGTCTTGGCCAATCATTTGTGGGAGTTTTTCTATTGCAGCCAGGCTTGCTCTGTCCTGGTTTGGGATCTCATGACCTCTGCATTGTCCCTCCTGCTGGGAACAGCCTCACTATGCCGTGGACAGCAAACAAGCAGAGGGATCTGGGTGTTAGCTCCTGTCCTGAGTAGCCATTCTTTCATTGGAAATGCAGTGTTATGAGTAGTTCAAGTCTTCAGTGTGCCTTGCTAGCATGGTAGCATTTTGGCAGCACAAAAACAGCTGAAAGCCTGTAGTAGATAAAGCTTTTAGGAAAGAGGAGTGCTCTGCACCCCAAGCACAGCACTGCTGGTGGTCCATCTGCCACTCCTGGTGTGGCTCCCTGGGCATGGGGCTGGTGTACACTGGTGATGCATGTTGGCTGACCTCCTTTAGCAAGCATGTTCTAAAGCAAAACCTGTTCTGACCTTCCAGTGAAGGAAACAGTGGCTGGTGCAGGAACAGTTTTGGCTGCAGTTTGGCTACACATGTCAGATAGCAGTTTTGGAAACCCTGAGGAAAAGGATGAATTTGTACATCTTGTTCGGTATTTAGAAACGCTTTTATATTCTCTTAGATAAATCCAGCAAATCTCTTCTGTAATCCTGACTGAGTCTTGGCTCTTCCAGACAAAAATCAGTGAATCCAGTACCTGTCTGCACTTTCCTCCCCTCACCTGGCTGCTTTCATTCTGGTAGCAAGCAGCTCTGATGGCTGTTGCTGGTGATCAGTAGTAGCTACTGCTGCTGGCTGAGTCATGCACAGTGTTGATGCCCTTATCCTTTCTCTGAACCTCCTTATCTCACTGGTGCACCTGGCCCAGCCTGGAATGTCTGCCATGCCTTGTCCTGGCTGTTGTGTCTCTCTGGGACATGACCTGCCCTGTTCTCTGCCTCTGTTGAGTGTGGCTGTGTGCTGTCTCAGTGGTGTTGCGGTGCTATGAAATCCATCTCTGAGCACAGAGGAATGCTCCAGGCTTGTGATGGAAGAGAAGATGCCTGGGAGGCTTCTGGGTGGCACTCAGAGCCCCTGGGCAGAGCTGTGTGGTCCCTGCAGATGAGAACAGCAGGGGCTGATGGTGTGAATTTTCCCTTCTATGGGGATAGGAAAATGAAAAAAATGAGGTGCTCCAATTCAGCACGGTGGTGCTGAGGTCCCATTTAATGCACTGCACTGGCCTCTTTTCAGTGACTGCAGTCTATCTTGAATGGCCATTCCAGGGGGGGAATGCTAACCAGGACACAAGGCTGTGAGGAAAACTCTAGGCAGTAGCAAGAAGCCAGCCAGGAAGACAAGGAAAGGTAGATGTATCTGCTTGCAGGACACTGTTTTCTTCCCATTTGCCTCCTGACTGAGGATGAATTGCTTGATGATACCTTGCTCTTGGTAATGTATATCTACTGATCCTGCTATTTTTTGCCCTCCCCAGCATGACTTTGCCTATCCTCCTCCCCTGTAGTGCAGCCAAGTTGCTGCTGTGAGGATAAGAAACCCCTTCCTTTGCTGCACCCTCAAAGACAAAAGGAAGGAGGGTGTCATCTGGTCCTCTGGGATATCTGAGCATTGGCTTTGGGTTTGGTCTGTCTAGGGGCACATAGAAGGAGATGGGAAGAATAGCCAGTGGGAAAACAGGCTGGATTTCTTGGCAGGCAGGCAGAGCTGTAAACTGTGAAATGCTTCATAGAAAGGAAGGGACATAACCTGGGGAGGTTTTGTTTTCTGTGCTTTGTGCTTTAGGATTTCCTTTGTGAATGTCACTTGGGAATTGGGATAAATCAAACCTACTGCAATTTGCAGTAACAGAAGCATGCTCTGGATCCAGCAGCAGGGTAGATGTGTGCTACTGGTAGCAAGCTGCTGTCAGCCAGGATGCAGATGAGCCAAAATGTCTGTCTTATGGCAAGGAGAGGAATGCTGGTCGGCAGCAGGGCTGTTGTGCTGCACACCACCTTGTGTATCTTGGCTGAGGGACCTGAGACACAGCAGGTATTTGGTGGCTCTGCCCTAGCTCCTTCCTTGCTGACCCAGGAGGGTGCTGTCATATTTTTTGGCCTTTGCCTCTTACTGTGTTTACACTCTTTGGTGCAGCTTGCTTTGCTTGCCCATCTCAGGCTGCAGCAGTTGCAGTAGCTTGAGGGCAGAGTGGCAGGAGTGTGCTGGCAAGCCCTGAGTGCTCTGCCTCTCTCTCCCTTGGGGAAGCTCTCAGAGCAGGCTGATGCTTTCCTCCCAATCCATTTGTAACTGGTGCACCTACCTGTGCTGATGCCTGATCTGCAGAGCCTGATGAACCTGCTGCTGTCCCAGTTCATTGCTCTGTTTGCTGGCAACGGGGACTTGGTTTCTGAAAGTGGAGTAGGTCTCTCCTCCCCTCTGTGTGCATCCGTGGTGTCTCATGCAAACACCACCCGGGGCTCGGGGAGGATCTTGCTTTCAGGAAGCTGTGGCACATTTCGAAATGTGTTTTGTGTGCACTTCCCTTGACACCTCGATAGTGGCTTCACCTGGCCACTATCCGAGCTGAGCTCTGGGGATGGACACCCCTATGATCACATCTGCTTTTGAAAGCTGCTCCATGCGACCGGCCAGTCTGCAGAGCATCCCGGTGTCCCGGGTTTGTGTCCAGGCCGGCTGCCTTCTGCCCTCTAGCGGGAACATGTTTGGGAATAGGTGCTGCTCCAGCGGTTGGCAGGGTACAGGAGCATCGGGAGCATTCCGTGCCTTGGGAGCCCCATGGAAATTCTGGCATCTTTCCAGAAGCCCAGTCTCAGAGTTTAGTATCACCTTGAAGGGAAACCTGAGCTGTGAGAATCAGGAAAAATATTGAAGAGCAGCTAAACTGACACTATTAAAGACTTAGTCCATGTCTGTGAATCTAATAAAGGTGGTGGTGCTGACAAGGATGACAGAGGGCCCGTGGTGGGGAAGGTGGATGTGTTCTAACATTTGTAGGCGGCATGGAAACTACAGGAGGACCCAAGGTCCCTGGCTGCTTCCACTTGGAGAAATCAGTGCAAATATCCAGGGAAACAGTCTTGTCCAGAGAATGAGCTGCCACTCAGGAGTGGTTGGTAAGCCAAGCACTGAATAGCCCAGGATATCAGCAGAAAAAGAGAGCATTTCATGGGCTTGACTCTTAACTCGTGGGTAAGGACTGGCTCTGAGGCTGGGGCACAGAGCAGGGCTGGGCAGTGACACTCTGGATGCACTCTGGGCTTTTCCCCTGGCTTCTTCCAGCTGCAGTGGGCACCATGCCAAGAGCAGATTCTCCAGATGTTGCACATCAGTTGGAACACTGTTTTGTTATTTGGATGAGATTTTCTTTGGAGTAGAATTTGCTTATAATAGTGTTTATACATACTTCTGAAAAAAATCTTAAAGCATGTTTTTATATTTTTTATACAGGTAAGAGGGTGGTAAACATGCAAATAATATTTGAAGACTTCTCCAGAATGAGGACTGTTGTTGTTGCTCTTATTTTTATTAGTTCTATTAGTTCTTATTAGTTCTATTTTATTAGTTCTGTTCATACATGGAGGGCATCACCTGTGACCCAGTTTAGTGGCACAGTCAGAGCAGCAGAAAACCTTCTTGCTTTTTCAAAACAATATTAGTTTTTTAACTTGGGGAGTGCTTTCATTTTTTTCAAGGAGGAAGCTATGCACAGAGTACTGCTCAAGCAGGAAATTGTTGCATAATGCTTTATATTGCCCTTCAGTGAAAAGGAAAGCAAAAAACTACCTTTTGTTGTTTGAAAAGCAAAAAAAGTAGATAAGAAAATGCTTTCATGTCCTCTTGCTGTGGTATATAGGAGGTAGAGAATTAGGTCCATTGAATCTGCAGAGAATTTTGACACTTTTACTGCAGTGCAATAAAAATATTGAGTGAATTGTTCTTGGATAATACGTACATGATTTGGTATAAGAATGCTTGTAAAATAGACCCTATACATCTGTGTATTGCTCTGCCAAAAAATGGGGACACAGTGCAGCTCTGGCCAGACTTCAGCTGTATCAAAGTTAAAATGTTTAGGATTTATTTTGTGGAAGGGATGGTGAGCAATAGACCCAGGAAGAATAGAGACCATAATTAAGCTCCCATGTGTGCTTACAAAAAAGCAGATATGAGGATTTTTCAGAGTTGTGGGATTTCATCAGCTGTGGTTTCCTGGGTTAGGGGAATTGACTAAGCCTCTGACAGAGGCAACCAATAATGAAAACACAGAACTTGTTGTACTAAAGCAATAAAATGGTGTCTGCTCCTTCTCTTGGGCTCCCAGATTATACAAATCCCTCCAATCTGTATGCACATGAAGTAAAGATAGTGGAGTGATAATGCAGAAATTGTGACTGCGCCACAAACCAGTCACTTATTATTCCACTAAACTTAATTCAGTTGCATTGGGAAGACCAGCCTGTAGTAAATCACTGTCAGCAGCAGCAACAATATTGGAGAAAGCTGCTCTTTGTCCTGGGACATCCCATAACAATCCTTGTTCCATGTGCAGTGGGAGAACTGTAGAGACAGTGTGTGACCCAAGCTCTGTTGCCACAGTGAGTCATGTACACACACAGCTGTGAGCTGATCCTCCCAATGGCAGATAGCATCGTCTTAAAAGGATGTGACACCTTGAATTCAGCAGGTCTCACACCTCTGCCTGATGATTTGAAGCTCCACTTTGAATATTGTGTTCAGTTTTGGGCCCCCCACTACACAAAAGACACTGAGGTGCTGGAGCATGTCTGGAGTTGGTGAAGGGTTTAGGGAATTAAGTTTATGAGGAGTGCTTGGGGGACCTAGGGCTGTTTGGCTTGGAGAAAAAGAGACTCAGAGTGACCTTATTGCTCTCTACAGCTCCCTGAAAGGAAGTTGTACTCAGCTGGGGGTTGCTCTGTTTTCCCAGGTAACAAGTGACAGAACAAGAGGAAACGGCCTCAAGTTGCACCAGTGTAGGTTTAGGTTGGATAGTAGGAAAAAGTTCTTCACTGAAAGGGTGGAGAAGTGGTGGAATCAAGTGTTGGAATCAGCATCCCTGGAAATATTCAGAAAACAGGTGGATGAGGCACTTGTGTGTACATGGGTTACAAAGTTAGTGGTGAACGTGGTCAGGCTTTGTTAATGGTTTGATGATCTTAGAGGTCTTTTCCAACCTTAACAATTTTGTGGTTCTCTGATGGAGAATATCACCTGTATGATGCACATTTCAAGTAAACCACAGACTGATTTAACTGTCATTCTCTTCTATTACTCAAATCTAGTTCTTTCTGCCGGTGTTTTGTCCTCCTACCTGCAAGGACACTGTGGTGAGCCAGGTAAAGCAATAGAAACAGAGCCACTCTTAGCAAGGATAAGTGCACAGGGAGCAGGATTAGTAGCCTTGGCACATGCAGCGTCCTGGGAAGAGGAGAAATGAGTTAACATCTCTATGGACTCCCAATGTGGTTTTGGGGTGTGTCAGGCAGCAGGAATTTTATGGAAAGAATGGGGATTCTTCACATCAGCAGAACAGAGTATCCATCCCTTGGAGAAGAAATATTCAATTTGTTAGAATTAGTATAGTTACCTGTGGTCCTGGATGGTCAGGCAGGAAAGCTTCCTTAACAAAAATAAGCCAGTGTGTGTCCTCTGTGACCTCTTGAATGGATGCTTTTGCAAACAACCGCTGGAGGCAGTGCTTTGCTGCTGGCAGTGAATTTCACAAAATGCATGTTTATAAGAGCTTTCCTTTTCAAGATAACTACAGGCCAGCTTGGTGAAAGCAGAAGTGTTTCAATCAAACTTCAGAGCAAAAGCTCCAAATTTGTCATTTAGTGAGGAAAAGAAGGCAGCGTTTTTTAAGATAATACCAGGGAACAGTGAGTACCTCTCCCCAGTAAATGACCAGTAGAGGAGTGTAGGAGTACTGAGGTTCCAGGAGGCTTTCAGACTGCCCTGTTGGAGCTCATTTTCCTTGTAGCTATCAGTTCTTGTTATTATCAGAATGTTACACAGACATATTTACCACGACTCAGTATAGCAGAGGTCCCTGCAGCAGTTCCATAGCTCAAGAACAGTTGCTACTTGTTCTGTTTAATTATAGGAGTAAGTGAATCCAGATTTATAATTTGTCTACCAAAAAGTGATTTTCAGGGATCACACTGTGAACAGTTCTGGACAAAACCACGGGGTAGTTGCTGTGGAATTTGGCTGAAATGTTTAGAGCAGCATCTGATCACTGTGGATCAATCCTGTCCTGTGGATATCTGCAGAGATTAGTGTGGGACCCTCTGCTGCCCTGTACTGGCACTGGACACTCAGCACTGATGTAAATCTGGGTGATGCAGGGATTGGTTAAGTAACAGATCAAAAGAGGATCATCAGGGACAACCAAGCTGCTTAAAAATTGTGTGCTCTTGTGCTGCAAGTACATTCAGACTCTAGAACATGCATGTTAATCCTTGTGGGAAGGGTGGTGGTGTTTTAGAAAGCACTGTTTGCAGAAGGGTTGGAGCTGCAGGGTGCAAGCTGTACCTTTGACTACCTTATGTCTTTGAGTGCTGCAGGGAGAGAGAGCACAGAGTGGAAGGGGGGAATTACCTTTTGGCACATAAAATGGAAAGGATGTGGGGCAGGTTACAGCATCTCTCACTGTGTAAAATAGATCTTGGAAGCTGGAGAGAGATAGAAAGAGAAGAGTGCCTTATCAGAGATGAAAGAGCTGCCCAAGTGGGCAGAGCTGACCAGTAGGCATTCATTCTTCCCCTGGAAAAAAGACCAGGTACTGCCTCAGAGAGGAGCATGAAGAGCTAATGAGTGAATTAGTTTTTGATAAGAAGTGTGTTTTTACAGTGAGAACAACTGCCAGGTAAAATTATAACCTTTCCACATCCTCCAATTAAGACTGAATATCCTTATGTAAGTTTTAGTCTTTAAGAGATAACTTTTCCATGCAGGTAACTAAGTGACTAAATTAGTGCTGCAAGGAAGGTTTGAGTAGATGTGCTGTCCTTGTCTCACATGTTCAAGCCTCATTTCTCTCCATGGCTTGTCTAGCAGCAGTCACAATCAGCACTGGTTTGTGGTGGTTGTTAGCTAAGCTTAGCCTCTTTGCAAGCTTTCCTTCAGTACATCTGGTGGAGTGGCTGTACCCCTTTTTCTGGTGAGAATTCAGTCCCCCATCCCTCCCTGAGAGGTGCTTCTGTCTTTGGCCTTGCTCCCCACAGTTCACCCCTAACCATGCCTAAGTATTTCTGGGGAGGAAAAAACCTGCCTCAGGTAATGAGGTTTCTTCCTTCCTACAAGCAGATGCTCAGAGGGGAAGGGTGGACAGGGACCACTTGTTGTAGTGCTGGAGTGCACAGAGTACAAGAGCTTAGGGTCTGTGCTCTGGGTTTTGGCTGAAATAATGCAGCCATCTGGCAAAGGAGTGTGCAGAACTCCCCTGCACACCCAGCTTCCTGACTTCTGGTCTTTACCAGGAGGGACCAGAACATGAAGGGCAGAGCAGCAGGGTTGCAATCACAGTCCAGGAAACCTTCTGCACAAGCTAAAATTATTTTAGAAGGGAGGACAGGGACATGATAGGAGGTGAGTGCTTGCTAAGCCCTAAACCTGTCCTGCAGTTTGGCTCTGTCCTTCCCTTTTTACTGTCATTCCATCTCTGGGATTGTTCTACACTGCTGCTGTACATCACCATAGCAAGAGCAGGTTTTTTCCTTTAAAAATAAATAAAGCAGGTATTCAGAGAGCACAGTGTGTCAGACAGAAAGGTATTTGGTAGCAGCTAAATCTGTTCTCCAGGGAGGGTGGCCTGACTCTCAGGTCCAGCATGCTGATATCCACAGAAGTCCTGGGAACCAGAGTCTGCAGCAACGCAGCCATGGAGCACAGAGGGTGACTTGTAAAACATCAGCGTGCTCTTACTGCTGCTAGAGCCTGATGATGTCTGGCTTTGCTCCCTGACACAGGGTTCCTTGCAAGTAGCGTCTATGGGAGTCCTGCTGCAGGCTCCTAGGCAGGAGATCAGAGTGGCTGGCTGTTCCTTTGAGCAGTGAAAGTAGCTCTTCTCACTTAGCCTCAGGATCCTTCCTAGCTTTTTCCTGGAAGTGCCACTTACCATGCTGAGTCTCCAGGATTTGAGCTTGTCAGGGTGGCTGAAGCTGTATGAAACCTCCTGTGGGGCTGCTTCCCAAGTCAGCTCTGTGTGGTACCGTGCAAGAGGAGAGCTGAGTTGTGATGTCTGCATGGGAACATTTGCCTTAACTAAGTCCAGGACAAGGGTGGATTTAAGTGCTTTGGTTTATAAATAAACAGTGCTGTGGCCAAGGTAGATTTAAACAGAGCTGGCAACAGCCCTGCTTGGGAAGGGATCTCTTTACCACATGGCCTGCTGTTGGACTTCCTGTTGCATGCTAATCCCTTAAGCCTGCTTTAGCTCTGTTAATTTTCCTTCTTTCCTTTTTTCCCCGATGGGCTGTCTCCGTGGCGCGTGAATGCCGGCGTTCCTAGGCCAGGCCTGTGCCTGCGACTGGGCCAAGCATCCAAGCTGCCTTCTGAGCACTGGGTACCATGTGGCAGGGCCCCAGGGATGGTGGTGCCTGAATGTGTCCCATTCTCTCTGTCTTACAGGCTCTGCAGTCTGCGCCTGAAGAAACTCACAGTGCTGAAAGAGCTGGACAAAGAGCTGAGCTCCGTGCTTATCGCTGTGAAGATTCAGGTAGGCTCCTCTGCTTGCTGCTGCCTGATGGCAGCGAGCCAAGCCCATCCTTGTGCCCTCTGTGAAGTGCTGGTCTGCATGTCCCTTGTCTAGTGCCACCAGCCCCTCTGTCTCAGTTAGCATGCTCAGGGAGATTTTGGCTCTCAGGCAGGTGGGAATGATGCCCCAGGGACAGCGGTGAGATACCTGGTGCTTGCTTGTATTGGGAATTAATTTGGTTAGACACTGGGACAGAATCTGTCATGCCTCCCTGCCTGCCTCTGCCAAGGCCCTCCTCTCAAATTGCTGTTTGGAGTTTGCCATCCCACTGTTCCCTACCCTTTAAGAGAGGGTCAGTGCTGGATGGTTTCCAGCAGTGCCTCCCATCCAGATCACTCCCTGGGGAATGGAGGGTGGGAAGGGAAGGGTGCAAGGGATCAGCATCTCTGTGCATGATGTTCTGCTGGTATTTGTACCCTGTCTGATCTCTAATATCCCTTCCCTTTCCCTGTGCATCCCTGCTATGCCTGGTGCCTCTACTGTGAACCAGGCAGAAGGGAGGGAAGAGGATCTTTGTCACCGAGGGGACAGGAATTTGCCACCATCCTGATATGTGCGATCCCTCCACCCTCTCTGCTGCTTGTGGTGGAGAGATGTGTTCCTGGGGGTGCAGGCACATCCTTTCCACCTGCCAAAGGACAGCATGGAAACAAAATGCATCTTGAGCATGCTGTCCTGGCCACAGCTTCCCTGACCCAGCTAGGGTGCTGGTGTCCTTCCTTCGTTCTTGTCAGCTGGCACGACAGCAGCTGATCCCGTTGAAAGCACCGTGGGTCGGCAGCTCAGCAGCTTTGTGCTCCCACAGAGCTCTTTGTGCTGCACATATTAGAATCTAAATCCTGGATTAATTCTGGAAGCTGCAGTATTAGTGGAGCTCTGGGAGCTGGAGTTGCCTTCATGACAGACCTGATTCACTGTCACGGAAGAAACTGAAAGCAAATTTGTGAAGCCTGGGGCAGGGAGTGAGGACAGTAGGAGAGGCTGTGGTTCACACATTATTGGTCAGTGTCCCACTTTGTGGCATTCCCATCGCTATCTGTCTGGTGTCGTTCAGGAGAGCTGAAAGCCCTGGAACCCCTGAGACCTGTGCTTCTCTCCTGCACAGTCAGTCCGAGCTAAATGTGCTTCTCTGCACTGGGGAGCCTTGGGTTCTTGTGCAGCCCACTTGTGCTGGGGCTGACATGTGCTGAGTGTGCATGTCCTCAGCTACAGCCCTCACAGGCTGCAAATGTGGGACTGGGGAAGAGACTGCACAGTGGGACTCCAGCTCTCTCAAACAGACCAACCCCATCCCTGCCACAGGCCAATCTTACACCTTGATGGCAAAAGAAATTAATAGTGCTCAGCAGTGTGAAGCCACAAAGCCTTCTTGCTGCAGGGCTTCTTTTCCTGTTAGGGAGTGGAGGCTGCATCCAGGGATTGAATTTAAACATGGTCACCTCCTCTCTGCATGGCCGTGTAGCTGTGGCTGCATGCTGGTGTAGGCTTCCTGCAAAGCTGAAGAGAACAAGGAGAATGCTTTTACCCACATTGCCCCATGGCTCAGCATTCCTTGTGGGAGTGGGCTGAGCTTGTGTGCCTCCCTAGGCTGCTTTCCACCTGCCTGGCCAGCTGCCTTGGCAGGGTTTGGGACTGCTGGAAGGCAGATGGAGGCTGTAGGCAGCTCCAGCACAGCGTGCCTACAGAGTGGCCTCAGATGGATCCATCCCTCCTGCTCCTCTCCTAGGTAACAGATGAGTCACACTAGTAAGAAACTGTTTGAAGGCTTTCCAGTGAGCATTCCATCTTTTGGATGGAAACAGCTGATGCACAGAATTTATAAAGGCCCTGCAAATTCCCAAGGGGGAAGCTGGGGACTAAAGGAAAGGGAGGCTATATTTCTCTTGCTTCAGTAGTAGTTCTGTTAGGGTCAGGAAGTTGCTGCTCTGAAGGGCAGACTGCATGGAAATGGCGCTGCCACCCAGGCAATAGCTCCAGTGCTGGAGACAGTCTGCTTAAAAAATGTGCATGACCCAAAGGACAGTGTAAAGCCTGTCCTGTCCAGAACTCCTGATCTTCTCACAGTTCCCTTCTTGTCTTAAAAGACAGCCTCCAAGGGTGCCATGTGCTGCTACCTGCTCCTTCATCTGGAAATACCACTGTCAAGGGGAACTTTCTATGTCTACAGAACTTACCCATTTCCCAGAGGTGATTTGAATATATAATGTTCCATGGATTTGAGTGAGATAAAGCCTGTACTACTGTAAAAGAGGGGATTTGCTCTCATTCACTTGGGTGGTTTTAAACCTTTGTCCCTTGTTACTTGTTTTAACAGACTGGAGCCATCATAGAGCATTTCCTTCTGTGTGTTGTTCAGCGTGGCACTAAGAGATTTGGATGTGCTGGCTCAGCTCCATACAGCTGCAGATACCTGCCTTGGTATTGCAGCTGATTATGGCATGAAGGGAAACAGTGTTCCCTCTCAGCAGAGAGACTGAGGTTCACAAACACCCTGTCTTGAGCCATGAATAGAGGAAACAGTCAAAGGAAAAGAAGAAAACAAGCCCCAGCACTCCCAGAACTTTCAGCTCCTGTGACAGGTGCAGTGGATGCAGGGCTTCCTGCATCTGCCTGCAGGATGTAGCTGGTGACTCAGGTTCAAGCCTTGGTGCTGTAGAGAGATGATATTGGCAGTCACTGTGTAGGAGACAAGAGTGTTTGCTATGATCTAGGCCAGGCTAAAAAGGTTGTTTGCCTCTGCCGGGCCTGCCCGCTGCCCCAGCCATGCTCCCTGAAGGAGCTTGGGCTTTTTTGGTCTTTCTTACTATGCAGTTTTCTGTTTATGCCTCACTCATGCTTTGTTTCTTATCTCTTTGTAACCACTTGTAGTATTTTTCACTCCTGCCTGAGCAATCCTAGCTAAACCCTAAATTTGTTTATTATATTAATGGGCTGTTCTCTCCCAAAATGCACGTTCAACTTGAATTTTGGGGTTTTGCTGTCTGCCTAGTCCAGTACTTGTATTAGTTCTCTCTCATTTTCCAGATGTGGTATGCTGCTCTAGCTTCAACCCTCTTATAAACCAGACCAACCAGGACAGATTTACACCTGAATTTTGGGGTTGTACCTTGCAAACCAGACCTGGGCATCACATACCTGTGTATTGTAGTGAAAGCTCCTGTGTGTTTTCAGTTCTTAGGCAGTTAAAACCTGTGACCACCACTTGTCCCTTATGCTTTTCCCTTCCTTGACACTCTCTGTCATCCATGATTTTCACTGTAACAGTCTGATACTAAGTTTTTCTGTAGTATTCATAGGGATACTCAACTGTTCTACAGAGAAATTGGTTTTACCTGACATTACTCAACTTACAGAACAGCTGAGCTACATCAAGTGTTCAGTGCCATGTCCAGTTGAGGTTTGAATTTCTCAAAGGATGAAGAATCCTCAGTATTTCTTATTGTCCTTGTACTGTGATAATGAAGTAGCCTTTGTCCCAGTCCTTGCAATTCCACGTGTGTGTGCACTGGCATTTCACTGAGGGATTGGATTCACCTAGGATTGAGGCTGGGTATGTCACTTCCTTAGTGGTAAATGACAAAGAGGCACAGGACAGCAATGTTTATGAAACAAACCATCATTTCCTGAACACACCACTCAGGATATCCTCACCTTTTCTTTGCCATAAGTCCTTCCCCAGAAATAGCATCTTCAGGAAGAGTAATTGCACTTCTACTTGTGTTTTGATGAAAGAGTAAATCTTTGGTGGATAATTTCTCTGCAACAAAGAGCAAATGGTGAATGTGCTGAAGTAAATGGTCACTGTCATTGTGACTGCCTATCATCTGTTATCAGAGGAGAGTTCAGGAAGGGTCAGTTTGTTCTTGGCCAGGAAGGCTCACAGATGGTGAAGGGGATGAGCTCCACCTCCTCTCTTCCGTTTTAGGAAGACCTTGTGCAGGAAAGCCTTGCTCCTGGCACAGCCTCTGGGAACAGCATTGCAGACAGCTTTTAGGAGGATCTGTGGGTTGTGCCACCCTGCAGCCAAGAGGACCTGGTGCATGCAGACAGCATTTTTCTGCCCCCAAGTCATTCAGTGTCTCTATCAGAAACCAAGACATAGAGATAGTAGAGATAGGGCAGAGGTAAAGGAAAGAGTTGGAGTGGGAACATGATTAGAGTGCCTCTGTTCCTGCCCTTCTGGTAAAAACCATTTCTATATGTAGAGAGATAAAGACTGTTGGCTGAGGAAAAGACTAGGATAGAGTTTTCTGATCACAAGCTGAGCAAGCAGGGGCACCCCTGTTCTCCTGGACATCCTGACTTGATCCAAGCAGAGCCATCCTGCCAGCTTTGCTTAGACAGGGATCTGCACTGGGCCTGTCTGCTTGCGGGAGGGATGTCTCCAGGACCTGGCCAGGCAGCATATTGGGACCCTTTCCTTTGCTCTGCCTGGCTCCCTCTGGCTCCAGGATTGTCCCTCACAGCACGGGTGTGACCGTGTTCACAGGGGTCCCAGGATGAGGGAAGATTCAGGGATGTGACTCCACGTTTCAGAAGGCTGATTTATTATTTTATGATATATATTAAAACTATACTAAAAGAATAGAAGAAAGGATTTCATCAGAAGGCCAGCTAAGAATAGAAAAAGAAGGAATGAATAACAAAGGTTCTGTCTCGGACAGAGAGTCCGAGCCAGCTGACTGTGATTGGCCATTAATTAGGAACCACCAACATGGGCCAATCACAGATCCACCTGTTGCATTCCACAGCAGCAGATAATCCTTGTTTACATTTTGTTCCTGAGGCCTCTCAGCTTCTCAGGAGGATTTTTCATAGAAGATGCCTGTGACACATGGGAGTGTCCCTCCAGGTGCCAGATTGAGCAGAGCAGGCTTGTGAAGAGCAGGTGCTCCTTGGCAGGTGGGCAAGGAGAAGGGGCCTCTGGCAGCTCAGGGGGTACTGCAGGCTTTTGCAGAGTGTTGATAGGCATGGGAAAGGTGGCTCTGCAAGTTGGACAGAACAGAGTCAAGGCATTCTCTCTTTCCTTGTGGACTGTGAGTCTGTGGTTGAGCTCAGTGTGTGTGTCTGTCAATCTCATTATAGGGTTCAAAGCGAGTCCTGAGGTCAAATGAATACATCCTCCCACCTGGGGGCCTGATGGAGACCGAGCTGGAGCTGACCTTCTCACTGCAGGTACCTGCTCCCCTGGGCTCCCTTACCTGGCATTTTTCATCAAGCACAGCTTTAGAGCTAAGTGTGAAAGGCACAGCCTCTGTGGAGGAGCCTGCTGTAGTTGGCCAGCTGCTCCGTTGCTCCAGGGATTGTTTGCTGGGCATTGGGGTTTGGAGGATGATGGATATAGGTGCAGGTGGCCTTTGAGGGGCACCTCAAAGCTCAGCAGGTCAGATCCTGCTGTACATCAGCATTGAAGAAGAGTTTTCCACCTGTGTGTCGTGCTGAGCCTTGCCCTCATGCTGCCATTTTCTGTGTGCTTCCCTTGCCCAGTACCCACACTTCCTCAAGAGGGATGGCAACAAGCTGCAGATCATGCTGCAGCGGAGGAAGAGATACAAGAACCGCACCATCCTGGGCTACAAGACCCTGGCAGTGGGAATCATTAACATGGCTGAGGTACAGCGTGCTGGGAGCAGGGGGGAGTCCCACATGGCCTCCTGTGCCTGGGCTGGCAGGCAAGGTCTCATTGCTGTGAGAGTTTTGGCTTGTTGGCTGGCTGTAATATAGAGAGGGTGGGCTGCCAACTGCCATTGTGTCACCCTATCAGGGAGCTTGTCTATCTGTCTGTCTAGGTCATGCAGCACCCGACGGATGGCGGGCAGCTCCTGGGCCTCCACAGCAACATGAAGGATGTGAACATTCGAGTGGCTGAAATCAGCATCTACTCTCTGTCCAGTCAGCCCATCGACCATGAGGATGGGAACGTCCCCTCGGGTCCTAAAATCAAAGCTTCAGGTGTGTTTAGTGCTCAGAGCTGCAGGCAGACATTTGGGACACATTTGGGTAACAGAGTGTGTCCCCAGCACTGCCAGTCCTTTCACTGGAGCCATGACAGGCACCATGCTTAGCTGGGGCATTTGCACTGTCTGCTTTCAGATCGCTCCCCAGACATTGATAACTACTCTGAAGAAGAGGATGACAGCTTCTCCTCAGAGCAGGAAGCCAGTGATGATGCTGTACAGGGTCAGGTAAGGGAGGCCTGGCAAGATGCTTTATGTCCTGTTCCTGTTTCTGGGGCAAGAGTCAGGCATTGAGGTTCTTGAGCACCCTGAGCCCTCTCATCTCCTTGTAAACATTGCCATTGTTCCAGAGGGCTGAGAGCTGTAATACCTCACAGCAAAAAGAACTTTGACAGCAGTGGGCTGCTGTCAAGTCCATTGTGAGGCAAGGGACTTTGGAGAACTATAGATCTCATCTGTCTGTCTCTGGAGCTGTCTGGTCTGCAGCAGAAAACCCCTGCTGAGCTCTCTCCATCTTGCACCATGATTTTCTCCCTTCTCCCTGTGACGCCAGGTCAGAGACTCCTTACTGTCTGAGAGAGAACAGGGATTTTAGGTAGAAGTAGTTCTGAAAATGGTCAGAGGTGGCAGAGCCATCCCAGCCCTGTGATGAGATGTGTCACTGCTGTTTGCTGTGCCCTTGTTGTGGTGCCTGTGCTCAAGGCCATGGAAAGCCTTGTGGTGGTGTGCTGATAAAGCACAGGGACAAACCCCTCTTCATGGTTGTTGTGGTTTGAGGGTAACTGAGGTTGTTGGGGCAGATCAGAGTGAAACAGCACTGGATGACCAGTGTTTACAAATATATATCTATTTGGCAGGTTTATTTCAGAACAACTTGGTTGCAATGGAAAGGAGCTATGTGGCCATTTTGGTTATTATTACCCATAGTAATACAACAGTATAAAAGTATAAAGATACCACTTCAGAAAATATAACAGAAAAAGAAAGAGAGGTAAAGAAACAATAAGAGTAGATAGTGGAGAGAGAAGACATCACCAGCTGTGGATTCAGGTTTGATTATTGCTGGGTTGAAGTGATGGTCATATTCTTGATGGGGGAAGCCTGAAGCAGAGAGTTTAGTGCTTAATGTGCATTCAGGTTTAGGTGGGAATGCCCAGGTACCTCCACTGGAGTGGGAACTTTTACACTGTCTGATGTAACACTGTGGATTAGGTGCAGTCCTCAGGTGAAAGGCCTCAGGAATGAGTCTGGGGCTGCTTGGGGTGGGGTGGGGGGTGATCTTTGATAGTTTGGCACCTTCTAAGACTTGAGAGTTCTCTCTCACTTCAGTGTAGTTGAGCCAGTTATGCCACATCAGAAGGGATGAATACCTTCAGGCCTAAGGGAGGGGGAGATGGGGGAGGAAGTTTTATACCTGAGCCAGTTGTGTAAGGGAGGATATTGGTCTGATGAAAAGCATTATCCCATCCAGCAGGATCTGCTTCTTGTGGCCTCTTCCTTTATCTGGCTCAAAACCCAGCTTGTTGCTAAACTGAAGTTGGTTTGTCATGGTCAATCTCTGGTGATGGGTACTCGCCCCTCTGCACCTAGGCTGTTCTTATGCAGATCAGAGGCTTCTCCACCACACATCCAAAAATTCTTCTCCCCTTCGGTTTGCTGGGCCTCAGCAAAGCTCACCTGCTGCTTTTGCAAATGGTCATTTGTTCAAGTCATTAACCATTATCACCATTATCATTTCAGTCTCTTACAAGGGTCCTCCAGATTACCTGTCCCATCATGCTGGGTTAATACAGCAGGAGCCCATGTCCCTGGGAGTTATGCATATTGTTAAAGCTAATCCCTGGAAAAAATGTTTCTTTGTGATTCATGTGCTCTCTGAGCTAACTCTGGAGAGGGGAGAGCAGGAGAACAACACATGGGTCCTGAGGAGGCTGTGTCTCCTCTTATCTTGCTGATACATTCTTCTCTGGAGAGGCCTGGGGACAGAAATGCTGGGGAAGAAGTTCTGAAGGGGAACAGTGCTAAGGAGAGAGAAGGAGCTCCATAGAAAGAGGTAGCAGAAGAAGACAAGATTTTGGGAGCAGAGTGGATCAAAGCTTTTCAAAATGGAGGCCAAATGTGGATCAGGAGAATTTTAGGAGGTGCTTCTCCATGAACATAGTTGTTCTAATGTACTGTGACTTTTTGCCTGCAGGATCTGTTTGATGAAGAGGATGACTTGAGGAAAACCAAGAAGGCCAGGAGGAAAATGAGCCGAACCACATCAATTGGCAGAGTAACATCAGCATTTACAGCATGATCAAAGGGATGGAAGGGATTCACTTTCTCCCCTCTCTGAAGGCAGTGAGGGGTGTTGGGAAGGGGAGATGCTGGCACTGGTGCAGAGCAGTGGAGAGAGCCCTTGGCTCTGAGAAGGAGCAAAACTCTTGCCATTAATGAGCTAGCTTGTTGCTCAGAGCTGTATGCCAGTTCATGGTCTGTGCTGTGTTCAGCCTGGCTTTGTATCAGTGGTGATCTGTGTGCAACAGAGTTTGGACTTGCTGCTGTGTCACATGGTCTCCTTCCTCTCTTGAGGAAGGGGAGGGTGGACACAAGGAAAGCTGAGCTATTAGCAGCTCCTCTGCATGTCTGCAGAAGGGAGGAGCTGCTCTGCCAGACCTTGCTCTCCAAACTTCTCATCCCTGTTGACTTCAGCCCTGCAGATCCCTGGGCACCTTCTTCCTGAGTTTGTTCCCCATCTTGTCTTGCTTGAAGGCAGTATTGTTCAACCAGGTGGTCTGGGGAGAAACAGGATTTAAATGAAGTGCTAATTCAGCCTGTAGCAGAGAAAGTATGAATCCTTGCATCCTCCCTCATGCCCAGACTGTGGCTTCTTGTGGAGTTCCAAGTCCTACAGCAAATTTAGAGAGAGAGCAATCACAGCTGACCTTGAACCTCTGGACAGCATGTTAGAGAGAATAACCATGGCCTGTATGTTAGCTTGGAATGTGGTTTGATAGTTTTGCTGATCTTTTTTCCTTCCTTTCTTTTGTTTTAGCAACCAAACTTCAAGCAGAAATTTGTGGCTTTGCTGAGGAGGTTCAGAGTGACAGAAGAGGTAAGAAATAGGAAAGCTGCCCCCATCTGGCAATGTCTCCTGCAGATGTGTAGGTGTCAGAGTGCAGGTTCCCACTCAGTGGGAGCACAAGGCTTGTGGGCTCAGGGATGTGCCAAATGTGGTGTGAGACGTGGCAGAGACTAGGACATGGCTTTTCCAAAGCCTTCTGCCTCAAGAAAGCAGCTCTGGGCCTTGTGCTCATTTCAAAAAGCACCTTCCTGGTGGGGAAAGGTGCCCAGGGAAGAAGAGTGCTGTCACAGACTGACTCTGCACCAGGAGCTGGCATTGCAGGGGCAGTCCTGTCCAGTTAGACTGACTGCAGGCTACCATCAGCCTATGGATGGCTTCTCTTGGCTGACAGCCCAGGCTAAGTGTGCAGCACAGCCACTGAAGCTCCTCCCAGGTGTCCTAACTGCCAGCAAGTGTGATGGGTGTCTGAGACTCCCTTGGATGTCATGGCACCCTCCTTTGGCCCAATGACAATGTCTCTGGATTCTTCCACAGGCTGGATTTGCTTCCCTGAGGTGGGAACAGTGCCATGATGTGCCTCATGACTGACAGGCAGCTTGTCTATGCCTCTTGTGGCATGCAGGGAACTCCACGTCTCTTCACTGCTCTCTGGGCTTGGTCCCACAGGTCCTGGACTCTGACCCTGTAGACCAGACCCAGGAGGTGGAAGAAGACCTGGGCTTGCTCTATGACAGCCTGGAAGAGTGCAACAACAGTGACAGTGGCCCAGAGATGGAGGACAATGAGAGTGTGCACAGCACACCCAAGCCCACCCTGAGGTAAGGGTTGCAGGGAGTCCCTGGCCAGCAGCACAGCCTGTGGGACCTGGAGAAATGGTCTCCAACACCTTTCTGTTGCTTGAGCTAATGCAGGCATTGTCTTGTCTCCACTCCCACTGCCATCTGCTATTGTTGCCTCTGGCTCCTCACTTAAAAACTGCCCATTAAATCTGATTTCCTTCACATTTGTCTCACTTTTCTGCCAGCCCAGCATCTGACACTGATCTGCTGGTAGAGCCCTATTTGATCTAAACCCCAGCTGCTCCCAGCTCTCATCTCTTTCTGCCAACAATCCTGGTGTTCTCTGGGCTCTCCACACTGAAGCATGCCTGTCTTTTGAGTCCTTTGTGACTGCTTGGATCAGTCCTTGTGAGATGTGCATGCTGTGTTCCCACCCTGTGTGGAGATGTGATTAGCAACCAGCAGTGCTGCTCCTCACCCCATTCCCCAGGCACTGGTGACTTGCTCTGCCAAGAGCTGCTGACTTAGCACAGGGGTCTCCTGGATTGTGCAGGGAAACCAGGCTTTGCTCCAACGTGATCTGTGCTCACCTGGCCTCTCTGCTCATGGCTCTTGTGCTTTTGTGCTGTCTTTTTGTGAAAAAGTTGTCTTTTGTTGTCTTTCTACTTGGCTGCATCATAGTGCACTGGGTTTCTTGTAGTCAAGCCAAGCTTACTTGGCATTGTTGTTTCTATGGTTTTATATATAGATTATAGGATCATAGAATGGCCTGGGTTGGAAGGGACCTGAAAGATCATCTAGTGCCAAGCCTCCTGCCATGTAAAAAAAAAACCAAAAATACCCTCTCACACACACACACACATATATATATATATATATATATATAATATATATAGATTAAGAATATTATTTGGTTGGTATCCCCACTGAAGGTACTTAGCAGGAATAGCAGGCATGATTTGCCACAGGCAAACTGAAATGAAATCTGCTGGATTCTGGAGCACATAGGCCACTTGGGGAAAAAACAGGAGCATGATAGAAGTTGTGTTTTCCACAAGCCCACAAGTTATTGTGAAGGAGACAGCAGGCACATGGGCAAGCTGCTTAAATGATCTGCTTGTCTCAAAGGAGACAAAGGTGCTGTGGGAGAAAAAGGAAAGTCTTTCTGTGGTCAGATAGTGGTTTATGTATATAGACTGTGTGAAACTGTGAGAAAAGTCTATTGAGAGTATTTAAATGTAAAGACAGACCTCTACCCTGGTTCTGCAAGTGCCTACTTGCAAACATGTGATCACTGGAACAGCATTCCAGAGTGAATGCTGGTTTGTGCTGGTGCCCACCATCACAGTCTTCCTGGAGTGTTTGGTGCTATTTCTGGAAGGACATCCTAAAGTGTCCCTGGCTTGGTTTGGTCTCTGGTGCCTCAGTTTCTGGCAGTGCTGAATGTGTATCCCTTGAATTCACAAGGGAATACTTCACAAAATTCTGGGACTGTATTTTTTCTAAGGAGATGTGGAAGCTGCCTGCCAAGGTGTTTCATGTAGACTTCATGGTTCCCAAGTGCTATGCAGCCTTCTCAGGGGGTAAATTACAGCCCAGCCTGTAAATTTGAGGTGATCCTCAGGTTGGATTTCTTGTCATAGACAGCCTTGTTGGACACTGTAAACATCTGTGTTTAGCAAGGGCACTAATGGTGTGCAGTCCTCAGCAGTGGGAAGGGGCTGATGCCCTGGGCTGGGCCAGTGGTGCTGAGAGCTGATCCTTTTGGTCAGCCAGGGATCACACAGCTCCAGTTTGCTCCTGCACTGAGGCAAAATTGGAGCTGGAACTGAGACTGGTACAGGACCTCAAGTCAGACCTGTTGGTTGAAAGTCAAAGGTGAATGAGCAGATATCTTCATAGATGACTGGGAAAATGGATGGGACAAGGGGGGCTAAATTAATTTAGAACAGAAGGAGGCTGTGCAGAAGGACTTCACCTAAATCTCAATCATGCCTGTAGGAGGAGAGCCTTAAACTGCAGAGCAGGAAATTGCAAAAGGGCTCTGTGCTTAATGTGATGTCCTTGAGGGATGAAAGCTTCTGAATTGCAAGTGAGACAGGGCACAAACAAACACAGCTTTCATGGGGAAGGGGGAGACAGCCTGATTTAAATGGAGTGTTGAAAGCCAGAGGAAGTATAATATAATCCAGACACATCCAGTGTCTAAGAAAAAGGAGGGAATGAAGATACTCTTTGTGATGCCAGTGGCACAAAGGGTATGTCACATTCTGGTGGGATCACTTGGGACAGTATAGAGGAGTATGGAAGAGATGCTGATTGAGGGATGATCTATTAGAAAACCTACATGTTTTTCTGGTTTGACTCTTAAGTTACTAATGTAACCTCTATGGGTTGAATTTCTGGCTGGGAAAGGCAAGTGTAGAGTAATGACTCTACAGAGTGGTGACAATGCCTGAGATTTTGTAGCAGAGGATGGAGGGGAAGAGAGAGAGGAAATATGTTGGTAAAAGGAGATGTAATTTATACCAGTGTGTGGCCTGGAGAAAATGTCCCACAAGGGTGCTATTGTGACTTTAAACCTGAAGCAACCTGGTCACAGAGCCAGTGAGGGGAAAATCAAGCCTTGACTTTTCCCAACCAGTGTGTGTAAACACTGCTGCTGAAGAGCTGCTCTGTGCGGGAGCCATCATTTATTTACAGAGGTGGAATGTCCTTTCAAGAGCAGTAAAGCCTGACACACACTGTTGTGCCTGGTACAGTGTGCTGTATACCAATGAGGAAGCATGCTAGAAGGAAAATAAAATGAGCAGGTAGGATGTTCAGAGGAGATATCCTGCAGGAAACTGCAGGTAAATCCTGATGAGAAAAGTAGAAAACAATGGAAAGACACTGATAGAGTGGTAACAGAAGAACTTCTCTATATCTTATGCCTCAGTGACCATCCCTGGAAACCTGCAACCTCATGGCCCTACCTGTACCCTAGGCACATCAGGAGAAGCATTTCCTGGGAGTTAATGAGCACATACACAAAGCTTAGAGGGAATCTAGCTCTGATCTCCTGCAGCAAAGTCACACATTGCAGGTGGATTCTGGTTGCTGTAAAGGTTCTGGGAAAACTGGCAAGTGAGATCCCAGTGATAGACTCCACTTGTTTCCTAAAGAGTGGTCTTTGAGCAGCCCACAGGCTGTGAAAGAGGTCCTTGGCAAAAAAATAATGTGTGGGAAAAGGGTAAGCAAAGGTGGAAGCTTGCACTGTAGTGACAGAGACTGTCCTGGCTTCCCCAGCAGAGTTCCTGTGTGAGCTATGGTGACTTGGAAACAGGACTAGGAGCTGCACTATGCAACTCTACCAAAATGTCAGCCCAGAAACCAAAAACTTGGCAAATTTAAGTACTGTGCTACCTGAGGTGTGGTTCTGTGTGCAGTACTGAGATCCTCAGAGCCTTAGGAAAGGGAAGGAGGATGCTGCAGTTGGAAGTGTGCAGCAGCAGCAGGCAGAGGCAAGGAGCAATCCCTGGAAAAGGGGGAGCAGAAGGGAAGGCAGCAGAAGTCTGTGGAAGCTCTGATGGTGCAGAGAAAGCAGAGAGGTTTAGGGGCACTCTGAAATTGAGGTGTTGACAGAGACTGTATAGCAGTGAGCTGGGGCAGAGTGGCAGCTCCTCACCTGCACTCAGGGGTAGGGGATCACCTGAGGCAGAAGGCACCAGGAGCCCCTAGCCTCAGCTCCCTGAGGTCACAGGGGCACTGCTGACAGCTCTGCTCCTCAGCTGTGCATCACCCACACACTTGGCTGTCAGGCCCCGTGTCCCGCTGAGGACCTCTCCACAGAGCTCTGTGCTTGGGACAGGCCGGTGGGGGTGTGCTGGGATCATGGTGACTTTGTTCCTCTCTTATTCCTGCCTTTTTCTCTCCCGTCTGTCTGTCTGTCCGTCCGTTCGTCTGTCTGTTTCTCTGCAGGCGTTTCTTTGAGGGAGTCTCTCATTCTGGTTCCCAGACTGAGATCGGCAGTCTGCACAGCCAGAAAGGGCAGGATCAAGAGTCGGGCAGCCCTGTGAGTTACACCTCCACCTCCACCACCACCTCCTGCCCCTGTCCCTCCCCAGCCAGCCCAGCACCCCCACAGCGCCCACGCTCTGAGACCACAGCTCCTGGCAGCGCCTGCCTGGGGCTGCTCCTTTCCTTCTTTCCTCCTCTTCTTCCCAGCACAGGCAGGCAGGTAGCGAGGGGGGACATCCTCTGGGGCCGCTCCCAGAGATGCCCTGTGACTCCCCTGTGGGAGCTTGTGTTCTGTGAGGCCAGGCACAGGTCACTGGCAGCTGCCCTGCACAGGGTGCTCCGTCCTGCTCTGACCCCACTCCCTGTCCCCCAGGGCGAGGCAGACAAGCGGAAGCCGGGAGCACAGCGACCACAGGAAGAGCAAGGAACGGAGGTCCCTGCAGTGGTGAGTCCAGGCTGTGGGATGTGGAGCTCTTTCAAAGCCCAGCTTGCTTTCTGGAGTACCAGGGGTGCCCACCAGGCTGGGAGCAGGGCTAGGAAGACAAGTAGATTGTGCTGCAGAGCAGCAAAAGTAGAAGGAGTGTAAGGGTCTGCAGGACACGCGGCCCAGCCCTCTCAAGACCCTGCAGCCTTGGCCCTCTGGGAGAGCCACCAGGCCTCTCTTGATGATGGGCACCCATGGGTGCAGGGTTGCTCCTTGTTGGAGTTAGGAGAGCAGTGTGTGTGAAGTGACTCTGTGTGGCCCTCAGGAGCTGACATCAGAGGAGTCCCTTTCCCGGCTGACCCCCACAGAGGCTGCCATGAGGGAGGGCAGCATGGACAGACTGGCCCAGCTGGGCTCTGGGAGCAAAACCGAGCTCCCCAGTGCCGTGTCCCCCAGGTAAGGCAGCTGTGTGCCCCCTCCCAGGGCTGAGCAAGCTCACACTGGCTCCCTGAGCTGTGATGGGGTTGGTGGAGATGAGATTTCCTCAACAGTTTTGCCTCTCCTGCTTCTCCTTCACAGCAAGGCAGAGAGCAAGCAGCTGTGGCGTCCCCGCAGCACCTCCGTGAAGGACAGGCAGAGCTCAAAGGTACAAGGTGGCCGTGCCAGCAGCCTGGACAGTGAGAGCTCTCCAGACTCATGGCATAACACCCAGGTGAGCCCACTTGGAGGTTTCTCATCCAAGAGCTGCCAGGTCTTCAGCCCTGGGTGGTGTCCAGGGTGGCTGGCTGGGGTTAGTTAACCTTTGTGGTGATGCTGTCCCAGGTGCCTCGAAAGTCTGTTTACGATCAGCTGAACCAGATCCTGGTCTCAGACGAGCAGCTCCCTGAGAGCATCGTGCTGGTGAATGTTGCTGAGTGGCAGGGGCAGGTGAGTAGGTGTGATGGGAGCTGGATGCATGCAGGCAGCTCTAAGCAGGGTGGACTCTCCCAGGGAAACTGGCACAAGCTGTGCCCTCCTCTTCCCCATTGTGGCCCTTCCTTCAGGGAGACAATGCGTTTACAGAGTGCTGAGTCAAACACACAAGAGTCAGGTGTGTCTTCTCCATCACACAGCATCACTGGATCCTCAAAATGTGATCAGTCCCAGAAAGACTGGCTAGCAGACTGTACCTTAGACCCTCACTGTTTGGTCCTGGCTCCCAGGAACCCCATGGGTCAGAGCTTTGTTGGATTCCATGAGAAAGAGCTCCCTTCCTCTGTGGGCATGAGGTCCTGGGAAGCAGCAGAGATATTTCCCACTGAGAAATGGAAGAGTGTCACCTCCCAGGGAGCATGAACTCCATCATCAGAGCAGGGTGGGGTGTGAGGACAGGCCCAGTCCCTGACAAACAAACACTTGCCTCCCCTATACCTGGAGCTCTAAAGCCAAAGGTGAGCAAGGAAATGTACATGTGTGCAAGCATGCAGTTAGATAAAGCACCTGTGAGACCCCTTCAGGATGCTGCAGCTACATCTGGCATCCAGAAAGGGTGCTGGAAAATTTTGAGACAGAAGAAAGGGCTTAGTGAGAGGTGATGAAGTCTTGAGTCAGGCCATGCATTCTTGGCTTGTTCCACTTGTCCTGGATAGGGAAAAAAGGGTCAGTGCCCACTCCAAAAACCAGCCCCTTTGTCCATCTTGGCTGCTTATTTTACCACTGTTGAACTGCATGCAGACACCTGAAGAGACAGAAGGATTTTGGAGTGCCACAGTGGGAGAGAGCAAGAAGAGGGAATGAACAGAGGCAGAGTGAGCCTAGATCAGGGCCCTTCTGTGGGATGGCAGAACTTAAATCAGAGGGTCCCTGGACCAAACTGTTTATTTCAAGGAACACAGCCTGGTTCTTGGGACAGTTTTGCCCTTGCCATGGCAAGGGTGGTGGCTGCTGTGCTCGAAGATAAGGGCAAGGGGCTGACTGGTCCCTAGAGCAGAGCTGGGAGGAGCAGGGATGCTCAGGATGCAGCTGTGAGTCACCTGGTGGTTTCAGCCTCCCTGCATGGCACAGGTGGGGACAGGCATCTCTGCTGTAACCCGGGGGGTATAGGGCTCAGGGCAGGCATGGGCTGGTGCTGGCCAGCACAGCCATGTTCCAGGGTGCCTTAACCTGAGCTCTCTGCATTGGCAGTACGTGAGTGAGCAGCTCCAGGCGCACAAGCAGTTGGTTGTATCCACCTGCTCCGTGGCAGACATCCAGGCAGCCTTCAACACCACTGTCTCCCGCATCCAGCGATTGTGAGTACAGCTTGGGCTCAGTCTGGTGGCACTGGGTGGCTTCAGAGAAGGGCTGGGCATGGCCCTTGCTCCCCAGGGCTCATTGGGGGTTGTTGACAGGTGTACACCCTGGGGAGAGTGGGGGGTCCCAGTACTGCTTTTGCCTGTGGCAGTGCACACCAAGCTGGATATTCTCAGCAGTGGGTTTTTGTCAGCTGGCCTGGCAGACTGTGTCCCCTGGCCCACCTGCTGAGCCACTGCACATCCCTCAGGGTCTCCTTTTCCTCTCCCTTTGGCAGCTGTAACTGTAACTCCCATATGCCTCCCCCGGTGAAGGTGGTGGTGGCAGGGGACCAGAGCTACCTGAGTGTTGTCCTCCGTTTCTTTGTGGAGCAGCTGGCCAGCAAGACACCCGACTGGCTCAACTACCTTCGCTTCCTGCTCGTACCACTGGGTGAGAGCCATGAGGAGCCCAGCCCCAGGGCTGTCCTCTCCCATCTCCCCAGACTCCCCTGCCTGAAGCCAACACTGCCCTTCTCCCCTGCAGGCTCTCACCCTCTGGCCAAGTACCTGGCCTCGGTGGATAACAAATACAGCACTCTCTTCCTGGACACAGCGTGGCGGGAGCTGTTCAGCAGGGCTGAGCCTCCCACTGCAGGTGAGGAGTGGGGCAGGCTGGCACCAGGCTGGCAGCAGCAGTGCCCTGAGGGACAGCCCAGCTGCCATCGAGGTCCTCACGGCTCTTTGTGCCCGCAGACACTGTGGACATAGCAGGCCGTGTTGCCCAGTTCATCGCTGGAGCCAGCCTCTCTCACCAGCTGCCCATCTCCGAGGCCATGCTGACCTACAAGCAGAAGAGGTGAGTGTGGCCCCAGGGTGCCTGTCCTCCCTCATGCAGCCCCGCTCTGGGACGTGCCCAGGACAGGAATGAGGGACACGGGACAAGTGAGTGAGGCCCTGCGTTCCAGTGACGAGCAGCGTGGTGCTGAGGGGAGCTGGGGTCCCACAGTGAGAGGCCTGCAGCACCATTCCCTGCCACCTCCTGGTGTGCTTGGCCCCTCCAGTCGCTGTGACTGTGACAGCCCCAGTGGTGGGGGCCAGCTGGGATGGGCTGGGTGGGGCTGCAAGCTGGTACTGTGCTGTCCGGGGGTTGATGCTCGTGTTCCAGCTGCACTCTCACCTCTCCCTTCTCTTGGTTTCTGGCACCCAAGGAAGAGAAGTCTCTATTTTGATTTTTATATCAGGTATTGGCTTGTGCTTGCTGTGCCGCTGCCTGGCCCCTCCCTGCCTTTCCCCATGTGCGTCCATCCGTTCCTCTTGCTGTGCAGAGGAGCCCTGACCCCACAGAGGGGCAGGGCTGCCCTCCCGCATGCAAGCCCTTTCCCAGCACTGGAGGGGACAACTCCTTGCCTCCTTGTGTAGTGTGCCCTGTGCTGCCATGTTGGGGACAGGGGGTCTCATGGGAGGGAGGGCAGAGGAGATGGTCCTAGTGGGTGTGAGCCAGCAGTGACCCCTGCAAGTGCAGGGCTGCCTGGGCACAAGGTCAGCAGTCACACAGCAATCGCTGCTCAGCACACCCAGACCCTGACCAGGCTCTCTTCCTTCTGCAGCCCCGACGAGGACTCCTGCCAGAAGTTTGTCCCCTTTGTGGGGGTGAGTGAGTTGAGGGGCCAGCAGGGGCTGAGGGGAGAGGTGCAGTGCACAATCCTGCTGATGCTGGGTATCCTCTGGTTTCTCCTTGCAGGTGGTGAAGGTGGGCCTGGTGGAGCAGTCTTTCAGTGCCTCCGGTGAGTCCCTGGGAATGCTCAGCTCTCTTTTCCACAGGCGGGAGGCTCTTGGTGTCCCCCAAACCCTCAAACCCACATTTTTCCTCCCCAGTGGACTCGGATGATGCCACAGTCTGCACCCCCTCCCTGCTGAGCTCAGCACCAGCCTCCAGTATAGCTGTTTCCTATGGCAAGGAGACCATCTGCACCCCACCTCCCTCTCCGTCCGTCTGCAGCAGCCTCTCGGGAGCTGGGTAAGGAAACGAGGCCCCCTCAGCCCGAGGCAGTGGGGGCAGAGGAGCAGGGGCACCACCTGTGTGCTCCATGTGCTGCCCCTGTTGCCCAGGTCTCCGAGCCCTGGTGTGGAGGTAATGGGCCTGCAGGTGGACTACTGGACAACACAAGGGCCGGACAGGAAGAAGGAGGGTGACAAGCGGGAGACGGGTATCAAGAACACCCTCAAGAGCAACTTCCGCTCACTCCAGGTCAGCCGCATCCCCAGCACAGGGGAGCTGGTGTCCCCCAGCACCATGGCCATGACCGTGGTCACCAAGGAGAAAAACAAGAAAGGTAACCAAGCCCACTCTGGGGTGCTCTCTGCCTGTGGGGCCACAGTGCTTTGTGGGGAGGCTGGGGGGAGCCTGCAGGAGGGCAGGGCTGAGATGTGGCCCAGCAGGGGCTCCCACTTAGGGCCAGGTGGGGACATCCTAACATTGGTCCTGTCTGGTCTTGGTCCCCAGTGATGTTCCTGAGCAAGAAACCAAAAGAAAAAGACTTGGAACCCAAAAGCCAAGTCATCGAAGGGATCACACGCCTCATCTGCACAGCCAAGCACCAGAACACCATGTTGCGAGGTGAGGGGCAGGTACCAGCCCCTTGGGGCTGTAGTGGGGCAGACCAGGCAGCACAGGCTGGCTGTGGCAGGGCTGTGCCTCACTGCACCCTCTCCTCTCAGTCTCCATAGATGGGGTGGAGTGGAACGATGTGAAGTTTTTCCAGCTGGCAGCACAGTGGCCAACACACGTCAAGTACCTCCCTGTGGGCATCTTCGGCTACTCGAAGAGTGTGTGAGACATTGGGGCATCCCTGGAATGGAGCTGCAGTGGGTTGCAGGAGACAGGGAGATGGATGTGCTCTTGTCCCCATCTCCTGCAGACCAGTCCCTGCCTGCTCAGTGGGGGGGGATACAGCACCTGCACCCTGTGGGCCAAGACCCGTGAAGGTGAGGCCAGTGAGACCGGGTCCATGCACCCTCCAACACCAGCCAGGACACCATGCCATCTGCCTCCCATGTCCCCCAACAGCAGCCTGGGACAAGGGTTGGCACCAGCCAGCAGGGCCCCAGGATGGGCTCTGGGCCCTGCTCTCCACAGATGCACCTGCCAGGCCAGCCCTGTAGCCAGCCAGGGTCCCAGCTGGGCTGGACCCAGGCAGGTTCCCCAGTGCTGCAGCCAGCCAGACTGCTCTGTGCAGGGGCAGGTGCTGAGCAGGGCCCACCACCCCTGTACCACCCTTGCCAGCCCCACTGCCAGCCTTGCACTGCTGTGCTGGCCCTGCCCTCTGCAGCACGGCCTCAGCAGCTTTTCCAGTCCCCCTACAGCTGCTGAGGCTGTCCTCTTCATCTCCCCATCCCTTCCCAACCAGCCCTACCCCAGGGTGCTGCCAGCTGGAGGTGTGGGGTGAGGGCACCTGAGTTTTTTTTTTACAAGATTCTATTTTTTTTAAATTTATTGTATGGTTACTTTTCGGGATTAATTTTAATAAATTAATGCTGTTACCATTATGGCAGGGTATTTGTGTGTGTGTGCCCTCCTGTCTGAGGGCATGACTCAGAGCTGGGAGAGAACAAATTCAGGCAGGGTGCAGCTACCACCACCAAGCACAGCAGCTACTCCAGCAAGCACAACTGCAGCTACTCAGCAAGCACAACTGCCAGGGATGCTTGAGCCCACAGGGGTATGGCCTGGCCACACTCCCAGCCATGGACCAGCTGAGCTCCCCAACAGACTACACGATGGGACTGGATGGAGCTTGGCTCATTTATTTAAATAAAACTCACACGTGTTTAGGAAGAGATAGACTGGATTCAACCTGAGTTCACCCAGCCAGGCCCTTGTCTATCTGAACGTGGAAAAAGTCTGTCTCCTTTCAGCAGAGGCCAGGCTTGCTGCTGTCTTGATCTCTACAGTATGGAAGGCAATCTGTGGCTGGACCTGAGAAGTGGGGAGCGTTGTGGATTCAGCAGAGATGTATTCCAAGACGTGAGGCCTCCCCTCCTGGCGCCGCAGGTAGCCCTGGTTCAGCAGGTGCAGGATGCAGGACAGCACGTCCACGCTGTGGCAGCAGAAGCTCAGGAACTGCACCCCTGGGCCCAGCTCTCCCTTCTGACAGGCGTCGATCACCTGTGGCAGCAAGGGAGCCCCAGTGCAGTGGCTGCAGCCCCCAGGCAGCCCCTGTGCCCCCCGTGCCCCTGCAGCCCGTACCCTGAACACCAGGTTGTCGATGTGCAGCTGCTTCTCCCCCTTGAGGATGCGGGTGATGAGGCAGCACAGGACGTTCCTCTTCCTCTCCAGGGCGCTCACCTCGGCCCTCTCTGTCCGCAGGTACCTCTGCTGGGGCAGCAGCCTCAGCTGGCGGCCGCAGCTCTGCGCCAGGGCTGCCTGGTTCAGCCGCAGGGCACCTGCAGCCAGCACCCGAGCCAGGCTCAGCCGAGCTTGAGCTGGGCCCTGAAGGAGCCCCAGGGCACACGTGTGCCTGGGGGACCCAAGCTGGGCCTCCTGAGGCTGCCTGCACCGCTGGCCACCCCAGCCCTGTGCCCCACGTGTGGCCCCAATGACACACATGGCCCCTGGCCTGGCCCAAGCCCACACACACACACCGAGACCTCCCCACCCACCCATCCACGCTGACCCAGGCCCCATGTATGGCCCCAAGCCCTGCCCCACCCATCACCCCCAGCCCCACACTGGCCTCAGGCCCCACCCTGAGACACACCTGTGCCCCAAACACCAACACATGGACCCAGCCCCCTCACCAGCCCTATGAGCTCCTGCACCCCTAAGCCCAGCCCCTCTCCCCTGGGTGCCCCAGCCCCACACTCACCCCCTGGAGTGCAGCTCCCCACCAGGACACCCTGGCCCTGGGTCAGCGGTGTCAGCGCGTGGTGCACCAGGTCAGCAGGGAGCCCTGTGGCCTGCAGCAGGGCCTCCACAGCCACCTCCTGCAGCACGGGGGGCGAGGGCAATGGCCAAGGCTCACTGGCCACAGCCCCTGCCTAACAACGGGGGCCTGTGCCCCAAACACCGCTGGAGCCCCCACCAGAAGGGAAGGGAGAACGTGGCTCTGCCCTGCTCCAGCCCCCCCCGTGGCTCCAGCCCTACCTGGGCGCTGTTGAAGCACAGCAGGATGTACATCTGCAGCGTGGACACGTGCAGAACGCAGTCTCCAAACTGCAGCTCGGCGTGGCCCAGCCACGTCCACTGCAGCCGACGGGGCTTGCTGCACTCCCAGCCCAGCTGGCTCTGGCCTGCCAGGGACAGCGTCAGGGACGGGGACCAGCCCTGCCAGGCACTCCCAGCCCACCGCCACTTGTGCCTGAGCTGCCCTCCAGGCTCTGGGCACACCCCCAGCCACAGCACTCACTCTGCCGGCAGAAGTCAGCAAACTCATCCAGGGGGGAGCTCAGCACCGCCGGGAAAAACCTCCCAGGGTTCTCCATGTAACAGAGCGGGGAAACGGGCCAGCAGCGCGGGGACAGGGCCAGCACCTTCACCTCTGGCACGTCTGCCACCACCGTGGCTGTTCCCAGCACCTGGCCACAGGGGCACGAGGGCAGCTCCAGTCAGGCTCCGGGATCCCACCAGGAAAGCCAGCGGCCCCCGGGCTCCCCAGCCCCGAGCCCTCTCACCTCGTCCAGGCCCGTGTCCAGCTCCAGCAGCCGCTTATCCTGCTCCTGCAGCTGGAAGAGGCAGAACTGCCGCTGCAGCTCCTCCGACTCGGCCAAGTTGCTCAGCATGTCCTGGGGAAAGCGGCTGGGGAAGCACAGCCCGATCTGCTCCACGATGCCTCCTTCCAGCCACGATGGCCCTTGTGTCAGGAGCCGGTCCCCCAGGTAGTGCCTGCCACGGCCACCAGCTCCAGTCAGGCTGGGCCCAAGCCCTGTGCCCATCAGCCACCCACCAGGAGACAGCCACAGGTCCGAGCCCGGCCTCACCCCACGGCACATGGGCCTGGCAGCACACACGTGTCCCCTCCCTGTCCCCAGCAGGGAATGTGATTCCACACACTGGCAGCTCCCACGGGCCCTCCACGCTCCATGATCCCATAAAAGCAAAGCAGGAGCACCGCTGCCACAGCAGGCCAAGCTCCCCCAGCACACCAGGCCACGCTGCAGCAGGCCCCTGGCTCTGGGCAGACACAGCAGCCTCACCTGTAGAAGTGTTCAAAGGTGTGGGCAAACTCCAGGCCACTGAAGACCACAAAGGGCTCCAGGAACTGCTGCAGCCGCTCCAGAGGCCCCGTGCTGCCCGCAGCCCTGCGGAGCTCCTGGATCTGCACATCAAGGTAGCGGGCAAACTGCTCACTCACCTGCAAGGGACAGGGCAGGCTGCAGACAGGGCTCACCAGGTGCCCACAGGGCTGGGCTGGGGGAATGTCCCTGCAGGGAGCAGCCGGGAAACTCTGGCACTGCCGGGCAGGGCCCGAGGGTGCCCAGCACCAGCCCAAGGCCGGAGTGTGCCAGGGCCGGGCCCACGCTGGGATCAGCGCCACGCACCTGAGCCGGGCACCACCGGGGTGCCAGGGCAGGGCTCTGTGGCTCAGGGGGGAACAGGACACCACCCACCCAGAGCCTGCCCCAGGGCCGCGGGCCAGGGCAGCTCCCCAGCCCCTGCCCAGGGCACGGCCCCGGGGCCGCGCTCCCCCGACTCACGTGCAGGGCAGTGAGGAAGGAGAGCTGCAGCAAAGCCTCGGCAAAGCCCTGGCCCAGGGCCAGCACGAAGGCGGCCTGCTGCCCAAAGAGCTCCTCGGTGGCCCCGCGCAGGCACTGGTACAGCCGGCAGTAGCGCTCCGCAAGGTCCGGCGCCTGCCCCGCCGCCTCCAGGAACCGCTGCACCTGCGGGAGCAGTGCATGGGCTGAGCCCAGCGGGATGTGCCCCTGCAACAGCCCAGCCCTGCCCTGCCCACGCCAGCTGCCTGCTGGCTGCCCGGGACTCGGGGCCCTGCTGCTGCTGCTGCTGCTGCTGCGGGGCTGCCAAGGTGGGAGCGCAGCTCCAAGGGCAGCCAGGGGCTCTGGGGGCACTACGGAGACGCAGCAGCGCCCAGCAGGAATTACAGCCCAACACCGGACCTGTCTCCTGGCCTGGCTGACACTCGAGCCGTGCCAGGGTGGCAGCACAGCAGAGCTGTCCCCACATTGCTCCAGGCTCTGTGGGGGCCAGGTACAGCTCTGTGCCTTCCCCATGGGCACTTCCAGACCCCACTCCCTGCTCCAAGCACCCAGGGAAGGTCCCACAGCCCTCCCAGTCAGCCCTCCAAGCTCTACCTGCTGCTGCACCACGCCACGCCAGCACTGCGAGATTCCCCACAGGCCTCTCGACTTCTCCACCACCACCTTTGCAGTCCTGGCCGACACCTCCTTGTTCTTCCCCTCCTTCCCACCTGCCAAGGGTCAACCTCAGGCTCAGTGTGGCTCCATGGGCAGGCCCCGCACACTGACCCGCCACAGCAGGGCTGAGGGGGTGCTGGGGAGGCACGGCCGCTGCTGGGGCATGACCACAAGCCTTCCCCGGCTCAGGAGCCTCCGTGCCATGGGATGCTCCCCAGAGGAGCCCGATGGCCACAGCCTGGCCCTCTGGAGCAGCCCCAGGGCAGGGCAGCCCCTGGCTCACCAGCTGCTCTGGTCTCCTCTGGCTCGGGGCCGCCGGGGTCCACGTGCACCAGGAGCTGGGTCAGGCGCCGCACGCAGGAACCAAAGGCAGCCCTGCGTCCCGGGGCACGGCGGGGCAGCTCCACGCTCTCCAGGTACTCACTCAGCAGCCAGGCCAGGGCACTGACACCATCAGGGCCTGCGAGACCAACCAGACTCAGAGCCGGGCGCCTCTGCCCGGGGCGCGGCACGGCCGGGTCCCGGAGAGCGCAGGCTACCTGGGCTGGTGATGCTCTGCACCAAGGGGGTCACCAGGGCCTC
The DNA here is from genome assembly GCF_023055355.1 of Agelaius tricolor. Taxonomy (NCBI): domain Eukaryota; kingdom Metazoa; phylum Chordata; class Aves; order Passeriformes; family Icteridae; genus Agelaius; species Agelaius tricolor. The sequence continues at coordinate 6,146,374 of NW_027269261.1, forward strand.
CCAGAAGGTCCTGCCCAGTGCCCGGGCTGCCTCCTCGTCAGGAAGGAAGCGGTTGGCAAAGCCCTGCTCGTGCTGCAGCGCCCGGTTCAGTCTGCAACAGCGAGCGGGCAGCGCTCGGTGCCAAGGGCTGGAGAACTCCCGTGGCAAAGCAGAGCACAGTGCTGGCTCCATGCTCTGCCCTTTGCCAAGGCACCATGGCTCCCTGGCCCCACTGACCCCAGCAGCCAGGGAGGGCCCCTTGCTGTCCCCAGGGCCTGCCCCCAGGGGCCCTTGGGGCCTCACAGCCCCCGCCAAATGGGGCCTGTGCAGTGCCTGTGGCCACGAGATCCTGCTGTGCCCGGCCAACCTCTGCCAGGATGTGCCAGCCTCTGCGGGGACCAGCATCCTGCTCTGGGGGGTTAGCCAGAGGGGGGGTTAGCCTTCCTGGTGGCCAGGAAGGAGCAAGGGCCCCTCCCAACCAGCTGCTCCTTTCCCAGCCCTGCAGTCCCCTCCCAGGCTGCCAGCCACGTCCCCCTCGAGCCCTGGGACACCAGGGATGCAATGGAACAGCCAGGACACGACTCACCTGCCAAAGAGCTGCAGAAGCTGCCCCCGGTCTCGGCAGATCTCCTGGCTCCAGGCATGAGCCCGAGCAGTGCAGGAGAGGAACGTCCGCCGGCACAGCTGCTCCCTGAAGATGGGCCAGAAGCTGGGCTTGGGACCCAGCACCTCGATGCCACGCACACGTGTGTCAATGCCACCCTAGGGGACAGCGGGACCCTCAGTTCCTGCGGCCCCGACGCCCCTCAGGGCCCGCCCCAGGCCCTGCCCCTGCTCCCCCCTACCTGCTGGCACCGCTTCACCCGGATCTGGATGACGGGCCAGAAGCGGGTCATGTTCTCCAGCAGGATCACTCTGCTGTCCGAGGGCAGGATGGTCACCTGCAGGGAGGCACCGAGCCCTCAGCGTGACAGGCAGCCCAAGGAGGCTCCCACAGCGCAGCCCCTGCCATTCCCACCTCCCCGGGCCTCCCACCACAGCCACACCTGCTCGGGGCACAGCAAGGAGCAGCCCCCGCCCCTCCCACGGGCACTCACCGCGTTCAGCTCCGTCCTGATGGTGGCAGCGCTGTCCCCGCCCAGCACCACCACCCTCGATGGCATGTAGCTGGAGTCCTCGCTGGCCACCAGCATGCTCAGCTCCCTGCACACACAAACACCACGGGGCTGCCCAGCCATCTCCGCCTGCCTGCCCCAGCCCTGGCGGCACCACGCCCTGCCAGCCACAGCCCGCTGGGCCCAGGACAGAGCCACTGGGGCAGGGCTGGCACAGATCCCCAAAGCCCTCTCCTGCACACGGCCCTGCCAGCCCAGCCCCACCTGATCACCACTCCACACTGCATGTGCACAGTGATGAAGTGGGAGCCGGTGCTGCCGTTCGACTCCCAGTAGGTCTTGGGGTTCCTGTCCGTGAGCTTGCTGGCCTGGTGCGAGTTGGAAGAGACCTGCACCTTCTCCCAACACTTGTCCTCCTTCACCTCCATGCTGGAGCCTGTGGGCAGAGCACATGGAGCTTCCAGCCACCAAGCCTGGGGTCAGCTCCCCCTGCCCGCACTCACCTTGGCACAGGTTGTGCAGGAAGACATCAAAGAAGGGGATGCTGATGGGCTGCTGGCTCCGGCGGTGCTCCTCAATCTGTCCCAGCACCAGCTGTGGGACGGGGCAAGGCTCTTACCAGGGGCCCGGGTCCTCCTGCCCTCAGCCCCCGCAGGGCTGTGCCAGGCACAGAGCACAAGGCCGTCCCTCAGCAGCAGGGACACCCTGGTGCCCCCAGACCCAAATCCCCAGGCAGCTGTGCCTCCAGCCCACCTGGATGCAGCCAGCCAAGATGCTGCTCGTCAGCTTCTTGTAGAGCCTGGCGAACTTCTCACACTCCGCCACCAGCTCCAGCAGGGCCGGCGCCAACGGCGGGACCGTGCTGTGCTTTTCCAGGGCCTTGGACAGAGCCTCGTGGGTGCCCACGTGGCACATCACCACCACACAGTCCCTGCTGGCACTGCCCAGGCGGTGCAGGAAGCCAACGACCTCCTGCAGCACCTACTGAGACACAGCCGTCAGCAGACGGGGCACTGCTGGCAGCTCCCAGGGCCCCCAGCAGCCAGAGCTGCAGCTCCATTCCCCTCATCCCAACCCAGCAGCACCCACCAGAGCCTGGCCAGGCACAGCCAGACTGGGCACGGGGCCACCAGGACACGGCCACGGCCAGGACAGCCCCTCCCCACCTCTCCCAGTGCCTCGGACACAAGGCCAGGCTGGGGCCACCAGCGGGGCCCTGCTTGCCCAGCCCGGCTGAGGCACAGCCAGCACAGCCACCCTGCCTGCCACGAGCCCCAGGGCCCCCTCACCTCCCAGCTGCTGCTGTGGGTGATCAGGAAGGACACACAGGGCTCCACACACTCGTGCCAGGGCAGCACATCCTCCTGGTAACTGTCCAGGAACTTGTTCAGGATCCTGGGTGACAGAGGGGGCCTGCTCAGTGTGGGCACAGGGACAGCAGTGCTACAGGCAGCCCTGCTTCCCTGCCCCACCTGGAAGGCACCTCTCAGGGACTGGGAACTGAGGCTCCCTGGCACCTTGCACACCCCACCAGCACCCAGGCATGTCCTCTGCTGCCCCTGCATGTCCCCACCAGCACCAGGCACAGCTGCTGTGGCCCCACGTGGCCCCGTGCCCCAGGACACACCAATCAGCACCTGCCCACGTGCTGGGGTGAGCCTGCCCCCAGTGAAGAACAGCCCCACCAGGACCCACAAACATGCACTGGCTCTCCCCACCATGACCCCCAGCACTCACACACCTCATGAGGGGGTCCCAGACCCCCCTCAGTCACCCTGCACCCACCTGAGGATGCTCAGGCTCATGGCCTTCTCTGTCCCCAGCAGCTCCAAGCTGCGCAGCAGCAGCCTGAAGCAGCTGTGGTCCTGCAGCAGCTGGGCCACCTGGCCAGAGGGAACAGGGCCTTGGCCGCACAGCTGCCGCTCCAGGGCCACCACCACCTCCTTGGACAGGCTGCCATCGTCCAGGCCACCCAGCAGCATCTGCACGCCCTTGGGGTCCAGCAGGAGCTCCGTGCCTGCCGTGACAGGGACGCGTGAGCCCAGCCCAGGCGCTCACGGAGCGCCAGCAGCCCCTCAGGGTGCTCTGCCCTGCGGGGCCAGGCAGCCCTGCCCGTGGCACCCGCGGGGCCGCGGCACGGGCAGGGTGGGCAGCGCGGTACCTGCTGCCTCCGGGCCCAGGGGCAGCCCGTGCTCCGCCAGGCGATTGATGGCGCTGAGGGCCAGCACTGCCTGGGGGCAGCCGCTGCTCTGCCCGGCCCTCCAGCAGCTCTGCAGCGCCGCCAGCAGATCGCAGCTCGCCAGCTGCTCCGCCAGGCCCCGGTGCCCATCCATCAGCATGTTCACCACCAGCAGCCCGTTCTGCACCCCTGAGGAGCCCCTGCAGGGACAAAGCCGTGCCACTCTCCTGCCCCAGGCACAGAGCCTCCCCTGTGCCCACAAGCCACCTGCCCGTCCTGCCCGTCCTTCCCCCTGCAGATTCCCCCCGACCTCAGCGCTCTCCACGCGCTGCCCCTACCCTGGGACCCTCTGCATGGTGCTCAGGGCAGCAGGGATGCTGCTCAGCAGGCTGGCAGAGCCCTTGCTGGAGGCAGAGCCGATGCTGGCGAAGATCTCCCGCAGCATCTGCGCGTCGCCGTGGTTCCAGGGCAGGCCCTTCCCGCCGCCGCCTCCCGGCTCAGCGTCCGCAGCTCCCACCAGCACCTTCAGGGCCTGCGAGGACGAGAGCGGCGCAGGGGGCAGCGGCCCCTCCACCCCGCCCGGCAGCCCGCGCTGCCCTGCCCGGCCCGGCGTGCCCCGGGCGCTCACTCACCGCCAGCCCGGCCTGCTGCACCAGGGCCGAGCAGCCGTGCTGCTGCATGCGGGCCAGCACGGCCCGCACGCCGCCCTCCGTGGCAAAGGGCACGCGCCACTCGTAGCGGGCCAGCAGCACGGCCAGCAGCCGCAGCGTCACTGCCACCAGCGCCTTCTCCGCCGCCTCCGCGCTCAGCAGCTCCACCGACACCTGCACCAGCTTCTCCCTGCACGGCACAGCACACCTCAGGCACGGCCTCCTCGGGCCCTGACAGCCGCCTCCTTCCTGCCCGCGCTGCAGCTGGGACAGCCCTGCCAACCAGCCTGCCTGGGACAAAGGGACACAAAATCCGCCTTTCCTCTCGCACATACCACCCTCCAACTCCCGCCGCCGCCTCCCGCTCCTCCAGCTCAGCACCGGCCCCCACCCTGCCCACAGGGCCCTCCCCAGGCAGCAGCAGGAGGGCTCTGCAGCACCCCAGCACTCACCCGGCACTCCCGATGCCCAGCCCGCCCTGGGCTGTGCCAGCTTGCTGCTCCGACTTGGGCTCTTCCTCCAGCATCTCCAGGATGTGCTTGAGCCCGGCTAAGCGCAGCCCCACCGCTGAGCTGCTGCTCTGGATCACCTCCACCACAGCCGCAACCTTGGCCAGCGAGCCGCTCTCACTCAGCCCCTTGGAGCTGCCCAGCGCTGGCCGGAGGGACGGAGCCATCAGGGCAGCGCTGACCCCTCCAGCAGCTCCCAGGGTGCCACACAGCCACACACCCAGCACCCACAGGCACCCCCACCTCAGGCAGCCCTGGCTGCATGGCCCCCGTGCCTGCCCAGAGCCTTCCCCTCTGGAGGCAGCAGTGCCGCTGCCAGCACCGCGCCTGTGCCCCAGCATGTGGCAGGACATTACCTTGGCTCTGCTCCTCCGTCACCTCCGGCAAGAACAGCCCTTCCCTCTCCAAGAGCTCGCTGAACAGCTGGGAATCCGACTTCGCTGCCTCACCGCGGCCCTGGGGCGGCCCTGGGGCTGCACAAAGGTCTCCCTCCGCTGCCTTGGCCATCGTGCCTTCAGGGCCGCTGCTCCTGTCACCCTCTGAGGACACTGCGGGGCTCCCTCCACCATCCTGCTCCGCTCCCCTCCCGAGGAAGTGTCTGGCGTAGGCACGGGAGCCACGCAGGTCCCGCAGAGAGCTGCCCTGGCACCGCTCCTCCAGGACCTGCAGCACCTTCTGGGCCAGCTCCGCAGGTGCCGACAGCTGCACCAGGGCTTCTTCATCCACCTCCGACAGCCACACCCATGGGGACAAGTTAATCTCGGGCTCGCCACGCACCCCACGCCCCTGGTGGCGGCCACTGGCACCACGGACAGAAAGGCTGCACCGCCAGAGGTGCCCAGGGCCGCTCTCCACTGCCACCCTCCCCTGCCTGTCCCCAGCCCGACTCCCACCAGCCCACAGCTCCCACCCGTGCTCGGCACCCCACTGCAACTGGCAGAGTGACCCCACGGCCTTGCCTCGCCTGCCCAGACCTTGCTGGACAGTCACTCTTCAGTCAGTCAGGGGACACTGCCTTTCCTCTCATCTCCATCACTGCTCTGCTGGGCCAAGCTCTCCAAGCTTTCTGCAGCCCAACTCACCCTCCCATTTCTGCCCCGCTCAGGCTGGCCCTGCACACCTCACACTTGCCATCTCCTCTGGGCCTGCTCCCTTCCCTCACGTTCCCTTTGCTCCTCCCTCCCATTTCCCTGCTGCAGGCACTGGTCCCTACCTGCTCTCCCAGGTGCTGCTGGATGAGACAGGTGATCTCTTTCTGCTCCTGTGCTTCCAGCTTCCTCACAAAGAAGAGCAGCTCCCACCACTCGGCACGGCTCAGGGTGTCTGCAGCCTTGGGCAGCCGCTGCCCCAGGTAAGGCAGGGAGTACAGCCCCCCCAAGGGCTTGCACAGGAATGCCTGTGGAACTGCAGGGGAGCAGAGCAAGGAAGGGCACTGTCAGCTCTGCCAACTCCCCCATCCTCTGCTGCATGCTCCTCATTCCTCATGTTGGACAGAAAAGGTCCCCGCCATACCATAGCTTGCTGGGAGAAAGGAAGGTGACAGGAGGGCAGTGGGAGAGTTGGAACATGCTCGAAGGAGACCGATGGGGCTGCTCACCTGCTCTCAATCTGTGGTTTCGTGTCAGGGTGTTCACCTTCTGCTGGCCCTCCAGCTCCTTTTGCTCTGAAGGGCCAATGATCTCGACCATGTGCCAGTGAACCCAGTAGGTATAGCCCAGAGCTTGCCAGTACACCTGGAGAAGAAAACCCAGCACACACCCAGCTGGCAGAAGGCAAACCCAACCCCACTGTCCCCATGCAAGGCTGCACAGGAGAGCAGAGAAGCCCCTTGGAGCAGTACCTGCACCGGGGGCACGCCGTCGTTGCTGCGGCGGAAGTCGCCCTCGTCGCCGGCGCTGACCGCCTCGTAGTCCTCGAGCATGCGCACCCTCATGCCGCTCACCAGCGTGGCCTGCACGTACTCCACGTAGCTGCTGCGGCTCGGGAACGCCGAGCGCGTCCTGAAGGCCACGGGCTCCTTTGCTGGGCACGTGGGGGCTGCTCGGGCAGCAGTGCTGGCCGGGGGCTTGTGCTGGAAGATGGAGCGGGCAGGGCGAGGCTGCAGGTCCCGCCTGTGCCTGTGGCTCCAGCCCATGGCGTGCACCAGCTCCGAGATGAGGTTGGCCATGGCCATGCTGAACTCAAACTCCTGCTTCACACGGCTCCTCTCCTCAGGGACAGGGCTGGGCACAGCACAGCCCTGCTGCTCCTCTCCCTGCTCCACGCCACTGCTCAGCTTGTCCAGGAGAGAAGTCACACACAGGTAGCGCTTCACCAGGACAAACAGCTGCTTCCCAGGGATCTGCAACAAGCACAGCTCACGCTCAGCCTGCAGAACACCTCCAGCCCCCAGCTCTCCCTGAGCCACCAGCTCATTCCCAGGCAGGCTCCCGTGAGAGCTCCGGACCAGCTGGCAGCAGCAGAGACCTCTCAGCCACCCTCCCCTCCCTGCTGGCAGACCAGGCTCTCCAGGTGCCTCTGCACCGGCCCCAGGCCCTGTCCCAGCTCTCCCTACAGCCAGTCCTGCTTCCCTGCCCACCTTCAATCCCCTCTTGTCCCACATAAGGGTGCCAGTCCTGGCCCCCGCTCCCACCCCTCCTGGCCCCTCACGCCCCGCAGGCCCAGGGCTGCTGGCGGCTCTGTCACCACCTGCGGGAGGTGAATCCCCTCAAAGGACATGCAGGGCTCTGCAGAGGATGTGATCTCAGCAAACAGCTCCAGCAAGGTGCAGCGACTCTCAAAGTCCATGTGCTGCTCAATGCCATCCTGCTGGCTCAGGGACAGCAGGACATGGGCCCAGATTCCTGCAACAACAACAAAAACTCTTCAGGCCCCAGAAAGACAACCCTCACCCCACCCTCCCTGCCAGAGACAGAGCTGCAGGGAAGGAACAGCTTTGCTGCTCCCTGTCACCTGATCCACGCTCTGTCCCTTCCTCTGCAGTGGCAACATTTTGCTCCATGGTCTATTTTTTCTACCCCTAACGCTGAAAGATTCTCACAAACCCCAAATAACTGATTCCAGAACAGGGTCCCAGGGAAGAAGTCAAGTTTTAACCTGAATCAGCCCCTCATCTGCCCCACTTCAGAGCTGCATGAACTCAGGCACTAGGACAGGGAAAACTGGATCTCCTGTGGGATACACCACAACCAGCAACCTTCCAGCTGCACCCAAGCCTCATCAGGAACTTCCAAGCCATGGCAGCTCCTCCTAAATGAGAGAACTGGGTGAGGACCAGCCTCTCCCCACCAGGGTTGTGTCAAGCCCTTTGGCACTGGTCTTCATTGCAAGGCTATGTGGAAGGAGATTGTCTGATCCTCTAAGTGTATCCAGCCAAGGACCTTTTCACTGTAAAAAGTCAAAGTAAGAAGGAAGCCATAAACAAGAACATAAAGAATCACAAACCTGACTGACAAATGCTAATGGATGCAGTGAGGAGAAACAAATCTGGTCAGTCACAACAATTAGTAAGGACATCTGGACAACAATTAGTAAGGACATCTGGCATGTAAGAATGATTATTTTTCAGTAAGATTATCTGATTAATTGGAATTGGCAAGGAACACAAAAGGGGGCGCAGAGAAAGGGTTATAAAAGGTGCCAGCCATGTTTAAAGCACAGCTGGTCGGTGTGTTTGTCTGACAGTCCTGTACCTGATTGACAGTGTTTGTCCTACTTTCTTATTGAATCTTTACTAAGTCTGTCTCTACCCTGTTGTGTGTGCTGCAAAGACCAAGTGCCAGCTGCTGGTGAGACCTGCACGAGTGGCACTTGGTACCACGAACTGGAGCCTTATTGGGGTTGTGGGAGCCCTGTGGAGTCAGCCAGGGGACTGAGTGACAGTCGGAGGTGCCATCACTCTCTGGATCAAATCACACATTTGAGCTTGTAATGCCAGTTATCAGGAAGACTGGTGTACAGCTGACCCAGATCAAATGACTCAGTTCTGCCAGGGCTGTAGGAGTCCCTGGCCTGCCGTGCCAGCTACTGGGGCAAGTGCAAAGGTCTCTCCAGTGCTGGTGCCTGGAGTTGGCAGGAACCTCGGTCATCAGCCACTGGGGAGAGAACAGTGTGTGTTCTGAAGAACAGCTGCTGGAAGGGAGAAAAGTGAGGAGTTCAGCAGCTGAAGCAGGACTGCAGTGCCTGGGGTCAGTGGGAAAGGGTGAGTGTCTGCATCTTTCCCAACCCTGCTGTGCATGTAACTCCTTAGCAACACTTCATGTTGGAATAGCAAGGAGGAGGTCCTGGGTCCAGACCAGGGTATGAGGTGGGTGGGGGCTGGTGCTGGAAGTCCCAAGGGATGTGTGAATGTGGACTGTGGAACAAAAGTGCTACAGGTTTACTAGCAAGCATCAGGCTTAACAAACTGATGAGCAGGGGGATCCCTGAGACCAGTAGAAGGGCTTGGATCCAGGCACAGGTGCATGCTGGTACCCAAGGGATCCATGAATGTGTGTGTACTTGTGAACCTGGGAAATGCAGTGTGTGCTGGCAGGAGTGACCTTCTGTCTCTGCCAGACAAAGAGCAGGAGGGGACATGGCTGGCTTGTGTTTATGTGTGTGCTGTAAGTGTGTGCTGTCAGAGCCCTGCCCGTGTCTGTGCTCCAGGATGGGCAATCAGCTTTGCTACTGGATGAACCTGCAAATGGGAAAGTGGCAGCTGCATCCCTCAGCTTGAGAAACTCCAGATTCCCCAGGCTGGGCTCCAGCAGTGGAGCAGGATAGGTGCTGGGGTTGCTAGAGAAGACAGCCAGCCTTTACATTCCTTCACACTCCTAACAGTTAATCAGCATCCCAGCTCAGAAACCTGGCATGGGAAAGAGTTTCTAACTCCAAGAGCAGTCCAGACAACTGCAACCACGGAAGTCCAAAAGATCCCAACTGATTCTTCCCCTTTTGCCAAGAAGCCCCGAGACACGCCCGCTTCCCAGGCACCTCACCCCTCCCGAAGGCTGGCACCCCCAGCTGCCCAGCCAGCCCTCCTCAGCGGCACTGAGCAGGAGCAGCCCCCACCTGCATCGTGAGCCCCCAGAGCTCGCAACATCTCGCCGGCGCCGCGGCGGATCCGCCGCTCCCTGTGGCACAGCATGGCCGTCAGTAGCTCCAGGGCTCCCGCCTCCCTGAAGGCGCCCGCCAGGGAGCCGATGCTGGCGTAGGCGCCCAGCACGTGCACCGTGCTCAGGATGGAGCACTCGGGGGTCCCGGCCTCGGCCACCTGGCGCCCGGCTCGCTGCACCAGGCTCCTGACGTCGGCCTTCATCTCCAGCAGCGAGGCCTCGTCCAGCGGCGCTTTGTCCGGCGCCACTTTGTCCGCGGACAACGGCCTCGTCTGGCCCAGCAGCGCCGGGCAGCTGGCGCAGACCTCTTCCGCAGACATCCACAGGGAGATGTTCTCTGCCTTGGTGTCTCCAGAGGAGGCACCGCTGCCTCCCGCTGCTCTCTCTTCTGAGCTAACAACACTCCACTGGACCAGGTATTCCGGCCGCTCATCGTGGCCTCGCCGCTGCCGCAGCAGCTTCTCCGGGTGGGCCTGCAGCTTGGGCCCCAGCTGCACCAGCAGGGTGCCAGTGTGCTGCTCGTTCACCATGGCAGCAGCTGTGTCTGCAGAGACAGAGGGGAAGCAGGAGCTGGGGAGAGGTGGCTGAGGCATGCTGTGGCTAGAGATCTGTGTTCCCGTGTGTCACAGCGCTGGTGATATGGCAATGCAGCCATTAATATGTGCTTTTGTACCGGCTGTACTCAAGAACAGTGCTGTACAACCCTAACATAGCAAGTATGAGATATGGCTCACTTACTCCTTGGAAAGCCACATGTATGGAGTTACAAGGTAATAGGGCAAAACACAGTGACTTCTGGACTGCCATACAGACTGTGGGCACCGCAGGAATACGGACAGCAGCGCTCAGGCAGGGCAGCTTTCCCCAGGAAGCTCAGCTGTAACACGTGGCTGTGTGCTGATGGAGCGAGCTGCCCGCGCTGGATCAGGAGGCCAGTGCAAGTCTGCGCTGGAGGGCTCCGTGCACATCACCGGGCCGGGACCGGGACACGCCGAGGGACAGGCCCGTGCCCGGGGCACACATGCTAAAGGCGGGCGGCACGGCACTGCCATCCCCGTGGAGAGGGCTCGTACGGGCCGGCCGCGCCAGCGGCAGCATCGAAGCTCCTTCCAGGCGCGGGCAAAGCGAGAGCTCTCCGGGCACCGAGCACCGGACCCGGCCCGGTTCGGCTGCCGCACCCCTTGCCCGGCCGGCCCGAGGCCGCGACCGAGACCTCCCCTAAACGGCCCGGGCCCGTCCCGGGTCGGCTCCGCTCGGGGCGCTCGCCGGCCACGCCCGGCCGTGCCCGGCCCGCCGCCCTCCCTCCGCCGCGGGGCCGCGCCGGGGCCGCCGCGTTACCTCCGGCACCGCTCCCGCGCCGCTCCGGCCGCGGGCGCCTGCGCAGAGCCCGCCCGACGGCGGCCGTGAGGGCCGGGCCTGGGCGGGCGGCAGCGGGGAGCTCAGACGGGGGCGGCGGGACCGATCGGGGGCAGCGGCGGGGACTCCATGAGGCACAGGGGGCACAGAGCGGCACTTGGAGCGCTTTTCATGAGGGACGGGGCAGGGTGGGACAGGGAGGGCGGCGAGGGAAGGAGGCAGCAGCGGGCAAGGGAGCAGTGAGGCACTACCGGGGCTGGGAGGAGCTGGTGTCCGTGATTCGCAGCTTCCCAGTCACCTTGGCTGGAAGCCACCTTCCCATCCGCTTGCCTTAATTCCTCCACAAGCTGAGGGTAAGAGAAGAGCTCGGATGTCCTACAGCTAGGTTTGACACGATTGTGCCAATTGACCGCACCGGGTCACCCACCAACTTCAAACTCTAGCCAAGGCAGTCCACAGCCCCAAACTCATCTCTTCCACCAACCCCACTCCTGCCAAAGACTGAACACAGCAGAACTTGACCCGTCCAAAAGTGAGAAAAGGCCCTGTGCATAAAAGACATCAGTAATGCGACAGCGGTAGCATGAAAAACGCTTTATTTGCCCCGGGCATCACTCCACTGCTTTGACCCGTGGCAGGTTGACGTAGCTTTTCATGGGAGGGAGAGGCTTGATCTTGCGGCCGGCCCAGCCACCCTTGCGGTGCCACAAGCCCGTGTGTGGGCGCTTGCCCAGCCAGCGGTTCCGGCCCGCCTTCCCGATCACCCGCTTGTTGTGATCCACGTTGGACACGCGGCCCACCGTGGCCACGCAGGTCTCCAGCACCTGGGGGACAGAGAAGAGCTGCAGCCCTCCCTGGGGGCACACGGTTGCGTGCCCAGGCAGTCGCGCCAGGGACAGCACAGCTCCTTTACCTGCATGTGCCTTTTGGATGGCAGCTGCACGATGGCTGTCCCGTTCACCTTCCGCAGCAGCACCCCACAAGTACCTGCGGAAGGCAAGAGAGGAGGCAGCTGCATTGAGCAGCAGGACAAAGTATCCCATCCTGTGACAAGCACATTGCCACGCTGGTAAATCCCCAAAGCACTGTTGTACTAAATGTGGCACTTCTCGCTGAAGACAGAGCCTTGAGGAATTAACAGGGCAGAGCTGCCCCTGTTTTTCTGGAGGGATGTGTCACACTCTAACATGAGAAGAAGATGGCAACTCCCTGTCACTGGCCACCCAGAGCAGTGCCCCCTGTCCTCCTCTCCATCTGTGCTCAGCCAAACTCCAAACCAAAGAGCTGGTTCCCAGTGTGGGGACATACCAGCTGCCCGGATGTACTGCGCTCCCTTCCCAGGGTGGCTCTCCAGGTTGCAGATCAGTGTGCCTACAGGCAGAGCCCCCAGTGGGTATGCGTCCCCTTCACTGGCTGACACTGGAAGACAGAAGCTGACAAGTTGGACAAGGAGCAGCCGACGAGCCCTTGGCAAGACCGGCACAGCCGCCCCTGGCCCTGGCGTGCACCTGCCATCCTGCTAATGTGTGGCGAGTTCGTGATGTTGTTCCCTGGCTGCATGTTCTCCGTGGCAATGATCCAGCGCTTGCGGTTGCCGCCGGCCACCAGGGCGATGTCAGCCGACCTGCACGGAGAACCCGCGGCGGCTGAGCGGGAGGCCACGGCCGGCGCGACTGCCCGGGCCCGGGGCCGAGCCCGCACCCCGCACTCGCCTGCAAGGGTCGTATCGGACGCTGATGACCTTCTCGGTGAAGGGCTCCGGCGGGGCCCCCTCCTCGTAGCGCAGGCGCTGGAAGTCGATCATGCGGTAGCGCCGCTTGTGTCCCCCACCGATTCCCCGCACGCGGACGCGGCCTGCGGGACACGGGAGCGGCTGCAGGCGGGACCCCCCGCGCCCAGCCGGCCCCGGCAGCCCGCCTGCGCCCACCTTCCCGCCCGCCCACCTGTGTGGTCGCGGCCGCCCGTCTTCTTCATGCCCACGGGCCGCACGGTGTACTTGGTCCGGCACTTCCACAGCGGGTCGGTGGTGCAGCGCGGCGCCGAGCCGCTCAGCCCGCGGCAGGCGGCAGGCGCCGACAGCGGCTCCGGCAGCCAGGGCTGGGGGCCGGGCGGCAGCGCCGGGGGCCGGGCCCGGCGGGGGCCCGCCGACAGCAGGAGAGCACCGAAGGCGCGGCAGAGCCCCAGCGCCGCCATGGCCGCGGGAAGGCGCCGCCGGACGGGGCGGGGCCGCCGCGGGCCCGGGCTGGGGCCGCCGGCAGGTGGCGCGCTGCCGCCGACGGGGCCGAGGCGGCGGCCATTTTGGATTTAAAGGGGCTGCGCCGCTGAGAGGGCGGGTGGTGCCGGCTGCGGGTCTCGCCCCGCCCCCGCCGGGACCGGGACAGCGACCGGGGCCGCCATCGAGGTCTTGCGCCCAGCAGGTTGGACTGGCGGGGTTACGAGGGCTCGGTCGCTCTTCTCGGCGGCCCTGGCGTGGGGAGTACACACGGAGCCCGGCGGCGCAGGCCGGAGCGGGGGCGGCCTTCCCGGGGCGACGCTCCCCCGCCAGCCGCGGGGGGCGGTGGGACCCTCGCGGGGCGCTGGGGAGGCCCCTGAGATGGGGCTGGGGCTGGGGCTGGGGCTGGCGTGGCTCGGGGACCGTCCCAGCGAGCCCTGGCCGTTGGGGCAGCGGAACGAGCGGGGGCGAGGGCAGCGTTCGGGCCGTGCCCGCCGTAACGCTGCGGGTCGGCGCTAAGGGCGCTGCCGGCTCTGCGGACTTTGGAGCCGGCGAGGCGCGCCCTGCGGGATCAACCCCTTCAGCACCGGGGGAGCCGCTGGCTCCGGAGCCGTGCCGGTGCCCGCTGTGCTCGGGCAGCTCCCGGTACGCAGGCTCGGTGCGCCCGGCCTCCCCGCGGGCAGGGCCGAGTGCCACGCAGGGACGGCCGGCGGAGGCCGGGAGCCCCCGAGGGAAGAGCGGAGTGTGTGCATGGCAACTTTGGGTCAGCCCTAAGATCCGGCCACGGCTGTTTCCAGGGTGCTGTGGGCACAGACTGCGGGATTCACTGCTCTATAATTAGTCTGTGTCTTCATTGCCAGAAATGGCTTTCACTGTAACACAAATAATGTATGTTTGCACTTCTGCTGTGTAACTTATATGATATGTAAGCGTGCCATGGCTGTATGTACCCACACAGCCAGCCAGATTTGCCCTCCAGAGCTAGGGAATGGAGGACAGTAAAGTGCTTGAGGAAAGACGTATGTGTTGTGAGATGAGGCAAGAGAGAACCTGCGTGTCAGCAGCGCTGGGCTGGGCTGTGTTCCTCCTGGGACACCTGAAGCCCTTTCCCTTCTGAGGGAATCCGTGGGGAGGGACAGGAACACCAGTGCAGTGCTGGTTCAGGCAGGTGTAGGTAGCTGGGGACATGGTAGGGAGCACCGTGACAATTGCGTTTTACCGTGCATGGGATGGCTGTAACAAGTGTAACAGAGACTGAACGAGCGCTTCCCGACAGTACCCGGCCCAGCCCCACACTGCGGGCTCCAGCCTTCCCAGATCTCCTGAATGTGGCCATTGCTGTGGCCATGGCGATGGCAGCCACGCAGATGGAGGGCTCTCTGCAGCTACCCCAGCTTGGCTTTGGGGGCTGGCGTGGGGTCAGCAGTGGGAACGCGGACGAGGGTGGTACCAAAGAGGATGTAAAACCTTCCGCCACAGGATGGAGGGTGGGATGGAGCAGGGCTTTGGCGGGCTGAGCAGGAGCCCGGTGGTGGCCGGTGCTGCTCGGGCAGCATTTGGCGGCACCGCGGGGGCTCGGCCGTGCTCCTGGGCTCTCCGGTGCATCCCTGAGGAAGGAGCCGTGAGCTTGGCGTGCGTGGCGCTTTCTGCGCTCCCAGGAGAGCGTCCGAGCGTCCTGTTCGCGGAGCCTGTCCGCATCGCTCCCCTCCCCCTGCCGCAGTGTGGTTGGCTGCCGAGCGCCGGGTGCCTGCGCCGCCGCTCGCTCCCGGGGCAGCGCGGCACACGGAGCCGCGCAGCGCCGCGGCCGCCGCTCCTCCGCCGCTCCTCCGCCGCTCCTCCGCCAGCACCGGCGCTGGACAAGCCGCTGCAGGCAGCCAGGTACCGCTCCTGTGCGCCGTGGGGCGGGGGACATTCCCGTGCGGTGACTGAGACGGGCAGGGTGCCCAGCCGTCCTGGAACAAAGGACCGCTTTGATGCGCAGTTTCGGGCAGAGCTGATGAAAACTTTTTTTTTGCCTTGTGAAGGTTTTACGTAGCCAGGTGGGCGCAGGATTTCTCTGTGGTGGTTCTGAGGGGTGAAGGGGTTTCTCTGGCTTGTTTGTTTCAAGGATACGCAGCGGGCGTGCCTCCTGCTGCCAGACAAAGCCGGAGAAACGATGACGGAGGCAGGTCATACAGCAGCAGCTCTCAAAGAGCCTTGTTTCGCCCCAAACTGTATTTTCATTAATTAACTGCTTCCTAAGCTTTTCCGAAGTGGAGGTGAACCCATCGAAAGGTGGTGGGCTGGGGGAATCGCGGGTAAGCTTCTCCGAAGGAGAGGATGCGCCTGGGAGGAGGTGTCTGAAGAAGAGCTGGGGGATGGTGCTGCGGTAGAATGCTCTGGCCAGGCAGCCGGGAGAAATCTGCACAATGGTGGGAGGCAGCAGCAGCACATTACCAGGAACAGCAGGCTTCCCTGCGTCTTGCATAGCTGGCATCTGGCACTCTGCTGCAGTTCCATGCTCGACTCTCCTCTAGTGCCCTTGGTCTCCTCTCTGCCGTGCCGCCTTGGAGATGTGGAAAACACTCACAGCTGCCTGTGCTTGTGGGGAAAGAGGGTGGTGTTCAGGTCAAAGATCTGGCCAGCTTAGACACAGGGTAAATAAACATGGCTGTGCTTTGCTGTAATTGGCAGAAGGAGCAGGAAGCATGTGTTCTCTCATCTGCTGTTTTGGAGGAATGTCCAGGTTGAAACAACAGCATTAACCCCAAATACCAAAATGGCTCTTGGGGCACAAAGGACACAGGCAAGATACTGACCTTGGCAGAGTTGTTGGGTAAATGTTTAATTTGCTAGGAAAGAGCCACATAGCTCCTCAAAGAGCTCGAGCCAGAGATAGAACAGATCCTCTGCTTGTTTTGCAGGTAGAGGTTTGTCCCTGTGACTTTGCCTGCCTTGCTGTGCTGTACAAAAGCTGTTTGCTTCTGGGAAAAGTAGCGCAGTCTTGCAGCCTGCAGTCAGCTGCTCTTTACAGGTGCCCCAGGTACACCGTGGAGGGAGTGCAGGCACACCAGAGCCCTCCAGGGCACACAGAGTGGCCCCAGAGCCCCTGCTGGTCCCATCTGCATCTTGGTTATCTCCTGTACCCGGCTCAGGCACATCCAGTGCAGAGCCCTCACATTAGACAGATGCCTGCAAAGGCACTGGCTCCTGGGAATTGCTCTGCCTGCTTTAATACTGCTTCATGCTGTCAGGGCAAGGTAATGGCTCTGGCTGTGTTTTTTATAGTGCGAGACTCCCAATCAGATTCTGAAGCTGGGAAGAGATGCTTGCCCTGGCTCTGTTCCAGCTGCTTAGCTCTTGTCTCTCCACTAGCCTGGAAATGTGTTTTAATGGTGTTTCGCTGTAGTCCCAGGCGCAGCAGATGCAGAATGGATTTGGTGAGCTGCTGCAGACATGAACAAGTTTAAAAACAAGGTCTTATCAGCTGATCTGGAGGTGCCAGCATAAGCTTGCTGGTGGGAGTGGTGATGACTGCTGCTCTCATTCCAATGGCCTGCTGGAAGGGGCAGGTTTTCCCAGCCAGCTGGGGTTGTAAAAAATATGATGTACAACCAGAGCAAAATAGTTTTCTGCTAATGGCAAAAATTGGGGCTATTTTTCTTTTATTTGTTTGGTTGGTTGGTTTTGCTGTTGTTTGTTTTGTTGGGGTTTTTTAACCCTTGATGGTTTCCAATATCTGTATTCTTTGGTAGTAACAAATGGAGTGAAACCTTTCTGGTCTTGAAAGGAAGGAATGATCTGATACAAAGCCAACCAGGCTACCCGTTCTGTCTTCCTCAGAGTACATATCCATTCTGGACTTGATGATGCTTCGATAATACAGGAATTGCTTGCTCTGGTCGATC
This sequence comes from Agelaius tricolor, assembly GCF_023055355.1. Classification (NCBI taxonomy): domain Eukaryota; kingdom Metazoa; phylum Chordata; class Aves; order Passeriformes; family Icteridae; genus Agelaius; species Agelaius tricolor. The sequence continues at coordinate 6,163,357 of NW_027269261.1, forward strand.
AGAACAAAGACCAGTACCCTTTGTCTTGTCCATTTCCAGATGTGGCCTGGAAGGTGGGAAGGCTATGGGAAGCTCCCGTGTTCTTTCTTAGTGGTGTGAACATGAGTCACTGCAGCCAAGTCCTTGTAAAGTCACCTTATCACCACCTTGCCCTGGGTTTCAGGAAGGTTATGTGACGTTGTGTGTTTTATTAGAGATTGTGGGTGGTAGGGAGCTGAAGCTTCTGGGACAGAGAGGGGTGTTGGGAGGCTTCCCTTCAGCTCCTGTCTCCTTTTGACTTGAGCTGCAAATCTGGTTCCTTAGTCCTCATCCCCTGGGCCTCTTGCAGCCTGCTGGTTAGCACAGACATTCCCAGCACAAGTCTTCCAATATCTAGGGAAAATCCCCAGAGCTGGCTTGTGTCAGCTGCTGGAAGAAGCAGTCCTGGCCATGATCCCTGGACAAACAGGGATCGAGGCATATCAACAGCACAGTCACCTTGTACTGTGTTATACCTGACTCTGAGGGTTGGGGAAACTGGTTGGGTGAAGTCTTTCTGGGCTTGGAGACTGGCTTCAAAGCCATGTGGGGAGATGTCTGGGTGCCAAGGAGAGTCCTGGTTTTGGGGCATAGGAGAATGTAAAAAATAAGACCACTTCTTGCCTTCACTGCCTGCTGTGAGTGGATTGCTTTGGGAATCCAAAAATCCCTGTGGGACCTTGTTGGAAGGAAGCAGGCACTGCATTCCCTTTCTCTGAGCCTTGGATCAGTTTCTAGTGCTGTGGTGCCTCGCTCCTTTGTCCTGAAGAGGTGTTCACTAAAGGCAAATGCATTTGAGTTTATCTCAGGAATTCAGATGAAGAATTTTTTTTCTTACTTTTTTTCTCCCACAAGAGGATGGTTAAGTTGTGATACAGGGCTCTGAAGAGTTTGTGGGATCTCTGTTTTGGGAGATGCTCCTTTAGTTAGACACAGATACCTGCTTTGGGTGAGGGAATGGACCAAAGACCTCTAAGCATTCATTCCAAGTAATACTCCTCAAGTAATACTCAAGCCAGACCCTTACTGAGGGAAAAGTTACAACACAAGAGTCCCTCTATAGCACTTGAAGTCATCAGTGTGTTGGTTTAACTCTGGACTGTCTGCAGTGCAGGAAAGGTCTGAGCTGGAGCCTGGCCTTGGGAAAGGACTTTGGGTGGAAGATGGGACTCTAGGTGTCCCCTTTTTTGGCAGTAGGATGTAGAAACTTATGGGACCACTGTTGGCAGTGAATATTATGGACATTAGAATTTGAGTGACATCTTTTTACTTTACAATTGCAGCTCAGAGATAGGGTGGGTGTGACCTCCCAGGATGCTGACTCCTGACTGATGTCCTCTTTGTGTCTTCTTAGTGGCTCTAAGGGAGCATCTAGGCATTTCTGGCAACAGTAACAAGCATCACAGAGCACCATTCCTGCTCTGTGCCTCATGTGAACCCCAGCATTTCCTGTTTTGCCAGGATTAGAGCAGCTCTGGAAATACCAGCTTGGATGTGGAGCTCAGCAGCACTGGTTTGTCCCTTTTCTGTGGTTCTGCTCCAGGTGGCCTGGGGCGGTGACCCTGAGCACAGTGGCTCTTCTAGCAGTGGTGTGTCAGTGTGCAGTGTTCCTGGCAGTGCCACTGTGTCCTGGCTGTGCAGTGGAAGCCTCTGAGGCCCTGCACAGCTGACTGTAATCTCCTGCAATCTGTTTGCTTTCTGACACTGGTATCCAAATAAGAAAATTTGTGCTCATCACACAGCCTCTGTGATGGCTGCAACTTTGTCACTCTGTTTGCTTTTTACTGCTTTTATTTTATTTTGCAGCATCCAAAATATTAGGTCTAGGTTTTGTTGCAGTGTCCCTTAGGAGTGAAGACTTGCTCTCATTTGCAGTCTCACTTCTAGCTTCATTGGAGGGTCACCCAGTCATTCCAGAGACCCTTTGTTGCTCAACAGTAATGAGCTGGCAGAGGTCCAAGGAAAGACAAACAAACCAAAAACCCTCTCTGCTTTTATCAAGTAGTTTTGCTTCCCAAATGTATAACCTTGCTGTTTCTCCAGGTAGCAAATCATGTCTCCCAGGAGGAGACTGGGACAATTATGATGAAGCAAGACAAAGCATTTCTAAATGGAAACCATTGCTATCTATGTCCCAAATGTGATCACTTGTTCTTGCTGTGGGTCAGACTTACTCTTTTCCACAGGAAGCTTTTTTCCAGAACTCAGCTGTCTTTCTGCAACTACCTTACATCACTTATATCCTTGGATCACCTTCTCCTACGGAAGAACTTGCTGCTGAAAATTTTGCTGAAAATCTGTTTCACTTCTTCACAGAAAGTGCTGGCAGACCATCTGCAGTTTGAAGGATGCTGCAGTTATTGCCTTGTGCATGCAGGGAGGCAGTGAACTGCATCAGTTGAGTTGTTTGTAGACCTGAGATCTCTGTCCTGTTGTAGCTGACTCCTGATTTCCCCGGTGTTTCTCCTCCCCCACTCCCATAGTCTTTTCTAGCATTAGGCATCAAAACCTAAGCTTTAAGATTGACTTGGACCCATTTAATCTGGCATCCTTGTAGATGTTGTGGGTTGAATATAGGAGCACTGAAGCTTCCAGCTCTTTCCTCTCAAAGGTCTCGCACGTGGGAGCAGTTTGGAGAGGCAGAAGAAGGAGCTGCTGGAATTGCTGATGCTTAGCGATTCCGCGGTTGTGCACTTGAATGCAGGAGGAAGGATTTTGCCTGGCAGGATGTCCTTGCTGATGGATCCCTGGCTGATTGCTGCAGCTGCCACAAAGCTCAGTGGCTGCTCATTCCTGCCCTGTCCTCCAAAGGGAGCAGAAGAGGGGAGATGAGCTGGGTGCTGTCGGGAAGGCAGGCTGTTCCTGCAGCTCACTGTAAATAGGGAAGATGTGCCAACTAGAGCGGAAAGGGGCGGGTGGAGACCTGCGCTGGGACACCTGCAGGTCCGTGAGGACTGCGGCAGGAGAAACTGGGAGCAGGACTCTGCATCTTTCAAGGAGTTCAGTGGAAAAGCATTCTTCCTGTTCCAGTCTGAGCCCCACCCTGCTGAAGGCAAACCATGATGTGTCCCCTCCTCTCTGCAGAAAACCTCTGAGTGTTTTCTGCCTGAGTAAAGGACGCTCAGGGCCCCTTGCTGAATGGAAAGGAGGAGGAAGAGCGCATACACAGCAGCCTCACCCTGCCTGACCTTGGCACTGGCTGCCATAGCAAGGGTTTCCTCTTTGGAGGGCTGAGCACTGAGACTAGACCTGCCAGCACTGGGGAGAACTAGAAATGAGCTCTTTGTGGGGAAATTCCTGCTTTGGAAAGTGAAGTCAGCTCCTGCTGGTGTTGGTTGCTTTTCTTTGCTAAATAAGAGGTAGCAGCAGTCAAAGGCTTCTCAGCAGTCTCCTCTTTGTTTTTTTTTTTGTTGAGCAGCTGTGTGTTGCTCTTAGGTTTTGCACCCTGTGTCCAGCCTGGACAATCCTCTGTCCACTCCTGAGCATGGAAACATGTTGGTACCTAGCAGAGCTGTGCTTCCAGGATGTCACCCCAGGGGAGAAAGGCTGAGGTTGTTACAGATATTTGCACAGCCTGTGAGAGAAGAAAAGCCCCTTGAAGGATCTGAGGATGTAGTTGCAGGGTAGGATGAGTCTTATATGCTGTGGATCAGGATGTTTCGATTTATTTTTCCTTCTCAGATTGAAATCTTTGCAGCTTCAAAAAACAAATTGATTGTGAGGACTGTGAAAGGCGTGAACATTTTCTGCTAGAAGGGCTGAAGAAATAATGTTGCTGTATAGAGATGCTGATGGTTTAACAAACAGCAGTTTCACAGTTGAGGAGTAGTTCTGTGTACTGTGGAATTAATGAGGCTGATTTCTATGGATCTGGGTCTTGTCTGCCTGACTCTGTTACCTAGCAAGGTGTGAGGTCTGGTGGCTTTTTATCCTGTAACATGTTCCTCTTCCCAATGTGTTTGTATTGCACTTTTTAAAGATGGCAGCAAGATCTCTGTATGGACATAAGTGGTGCTGCCACAGAAATTGTCAGTATTTCATTTCATACAGCTGGCCCTGTACCCACAGGGACTTGTGCTGCTCAGCTGTGAGAGTTTTAGAGCAGAGTTGTAGTTTTTTGGGTATGAGGCCGTTCCTGGCTATCTTCTTGTGTCCCAAGCATTGCCTATGGTCCAGAGACCTGTTTCCCTGTTTGCAAGTGAGTCAGGGTGTGTTTCCTTTCAAGCTGGAAGCAGTGATGGGGCCATTTAACCCTTTAGCAGTTACTACCTTGGGTTCTGTGGAAGAGGTGAGTGCCTGCTGAACCTTCCTGGGAAGCTGTCTGGACCTATTTCAGAGCACCAGAGTTCGTGGCCACTGGGCTGCCAGCCTCTTCTCTCCAGGGCTGGGAGTTGCACATTTCTTCCTGAGTTGTGCTCACCTGAAGAAGTCTGCATTAAGCAAGGATTTCCTTATTGCTTTAGCACTTGATCACACTCCAGGTGTGTTGGAAAGGTGGGAAAAAGAATAACCAGAGGAACTGTTGTCCAGAATTCTTACCTGCCAGTTTCTGGAGAACAAGTTTGGAAGATGGGGTAGGAGTGGCAACCAACTCTCAGCAAGCCTATTTTTCCTTTTGAAACAGCAGCTGTGTCCTCTATCTTGACCTTAATGAGGTTTTTCATGCTATTCTTGTCATAGAATCTTCTGCAAAGGAAACTGGCATAAGTCATGGTCCAGATGAGACTGTTTTGGTATAAAATGTGCAGGGTTAACTGCGTGTGGAGCATGACAGATACCCAAAAGTGAAAGATACCGTGAAGGATGACTCAGAATTGGTGCTGATGCTAGATCATGAAGTGAATATGAAGTCAGCATTGTGACTTTGGGGGAGGATGACTCAGTTCTTGTTCAGAGGTGTGAACAGAAGCCCAGTCTTCAAGAGACACGAGGTGTTTCTGCCCTGCTGAGGGGTTCAGTAAGGTCTCCTCGGTGTGTTGAGGGTTTGCCCCCCCTTCCTGAGGGATGGATGTACACCATGGGAACAGAAACCAAAGAAGAATTGAGAGGAGAGTTCACGCCTATAAAACAACTGGAGGAAGAGTGTGGCTAAAGAGGAGGAGATGAGTGGGTTTAATAATGAAATGTGTGTACTTAAAACAACTGTCCCAGTGCTGTTTGTCATCTTCACTTTAAGTGCTGCAGTGAGGAGGAAGCTGGGCCTCTCTATTGCTCAGGGCCCATTCCCCAATATCTCCCTGGCACTTGGACAGTGCACAGGTGAGGAGAAGAGGAGCCTGCCAGAAAGGGGAGCTGTGCTTGCTCTGTTCCTGTAGCTGGGACAGTATTTCTGCTCTCTCAGTAAAGCAAGCACAAGGCAGCTGCTGAACAAAGAGCTCACACCATGCAGAGGTGGGTCCAGCAGGAGGTCAAAGGCAGATCTGCTGGCAGCAGTTCCCTCACCTCCTCCTGTGTAGCTGCTGGGCAGTTTGCCCAGCCTCCTGGCAGCAGGGCCCTGGGCACTCAGGTTGCAGAGGCCTCTGCCAGCTCCAGGTAGCAAGGAGGTGCTGCTGGGCAGGTGCTGCCTGCGCAGGGCATTGCAGGAGGCTGGTTTTGGAGTGACCTGATAGCAAGGTGGGAGGTGGCTTTCCTGTTGAGTAATGTGAGGAGGCTGCTGGGGTGGCCCAGCTGGTGGGAGAGGCTGGGACTGTGCTAAAGGAGTGAGTCCTGGAGCAGCCAGGGTCTTTGTCCTGGGGGTCTTGCCTGCCTGTTGTGTCTCTCAGCCTCTGGCCTGTTGTGTTTCCCTAGCTCCTGGGCTTTGTGTGCAGGGATCTTGCAGCCACACTAACATTGTAGGTTGTAGCACTTGGTGTCACTGTGCAAAGGCAGTAGCTGGGTACTTTGCCATTGTATGTCTAGGGGAAACAGGACAGGGAAGGAGCACAGAGTTCTTAGGCCATCCTGGGGGGTGCTTGGGGTGGCAGCAGGGTGAATGAAGATGGAAAAGCTGTTGGTGTTCCAAGTCAACACCTGCACAAGGATTATGTTAGTGTGACTGTAGCTGTTGGTGGATGTGAGCTTCCCCAGTCAGGCTGTGGTGTGTCCTGCTGGTGGCATGTCCCTCAGTGCCACAGTGGCAGTTCTGTGCTGAGGCTGCAATCCTCAAGATGTACTCTTCTGGTCATATTTCGGTACATTATTTTGGCACAATATCTGGCAATATTTTGGCACAGCAATACCACTGATGCCCTCCTGTCTGAGATGCTCCTCTAGGAGATTTCCCTTTGAGGAAGCAGAAAGCTTTGAGCTGGCATCCCTCCACTTTGTGTTCCCTTTCTTCTGCAGTCAGAAGAGGTGCTGAGCTCTGACAGCCTCTCTGCATCAGTGGTCTGTGGGCAGAAGGTGTATAGATTGCAACCCCAGCTGCCAACCACAAATCTCTGCTCTTAAAAGGAAGCTAAATTAGTCTTCCCCCTGCTGGGAGCGTGGGGGTGTTGGAGGTCACTGGTTGTCGCCTTTTTGTCTCCTGTCCACGCAGGCCACCTGCGCTGGTTGCCAGCACTCCCGGCCACAAAAGCAGAAGCACATGCCCTGACAGCTGCCTGCTGCCAGAGGGAGAGGGGAAGATGAAGGAGAAGGGTTTAGAGTAGGCAATCTGTTAAATGCTGTCTCTGAAGGAGGTTGTGGTGCTTGTGTCTGCTGGTGGCTCTCTGAAGCAGCGCTGGGACACTCAGGTTTTGTCTTGGTCTCTGTGCAGGGCTGCAGGAGTAGGACTATGTCCACCATGGTGTACCCAAGGGAGGAGAAACTGGACAAGCTGAGCCAAGAGGAGATAATTTCCAATACCAAGCTGGTAATGCAAGGGCTGGAAGCACTCAAGAATGAACACAACTCCATCCTGCACAGCTTGCTGGAGACCATCAAGTGCCTGAAGAAGGATGAAGAAGCCAATCTCGTGCATGAGAAATCCAACCTGCTCCGCAAGTCAGTGGAGATGATAGAACTGGGGCTTGGAGAAGCTCAGGTGAGAGTGGGGGGTGATCCCTGAGGTGTTATCTGGGATTGACAGAGGAAGGGTAGGCATGTGGCCATTTCCCATAAACTGCAGGGGTGGGAAGGGGCTAAGTGTAGAAGGCTAGCATGGATGGACCCTAAACATGCATGTGAGGGAGAGACAAGGCTGTGGTTGTTACTGACTGAGACTCTTAACAAGGTGATGATGGCATTGTCCAACCATCTGAACGCCGTGGAGTCAGAGAAGCAGAAGTTGCGCGCTCAGGTGCGGAGGCTGTGCCAGGAGAACCAGTGGCTGCGTGATGAGCTTGCCAACACCCAGCAGAAGCTGCAGCGGAGCGAGCAGACCGTGGCTCAGCTGGAGGAGGAGAAGAAACACCTTGAGTTCATGAACCAGCTGAAGAAGTATGATGAGGATGTCTCACCTTCGGTATGCCCCAGTCCTTTTGAGCAGCTGCTTTTGTGGGTCTGGGAGAACTGCTTACATGTTATCACATGTTATCATGTGATAACCTTGCCCTGGATTTTGCCCCTTCCCATGCACAGCAATGCCTGTAGCTAAAGGGGGCCTACATGGGGCAGAGTCTCTGGATTTTGTATTGTGGGGGGAGATGGTGGCAGAGACAGCAGGAAAATTGAGTGTGTTGGTGGGCTGCAGAATGGCGAGAGTTTGGCAACTGACTCAGCCCCGGCTGCTGCTATCTCTGCTGAGAACCAACAGTATTTGTGATTCTCATCCTCTCAGGAGGAGAAGGAGGGTGACTCCACCAAGGACTCTCTGGATGACCTATTCCCCAATGAGGAGGAGGAGCATGGTCCTGGATGTAAGTGTTTGCTCATGCATGGGTGCTGCCTGTCTCTGTTGGAGCCTGCTGGGCCAACTATGCCCTGTCTATTTCTGTGCCCACAGTGCCCCACCAGCACAGCAGTGCTGTGGCAGCTGCCCAGCAGGGAGGGTATGAGATTCCTGCACGCCTGCGCACCCTGCACAACCTTGTCATCCAGTACGCCTCCCAGGGACGCTATGAGGTGGCTGTGCCTCTCTGCAAGCAGGCACTGGAGGACCTGGAGAAGACATCAGGCCATGATCACCCTGATGTGGCTACCATGCTCAACATTCTAGCACTAGTGTACAGGTGAGCATGGTGGGAAGGGCAGGATTGGGCCAGGACAGCTTTCTGCATCTCCTGTTTCCCTTTACAGCGCATCCTGGGGCTCCCCAAGCTTCCAGGGGTTTGGCTTTCAGAAAGGTTTTGGCCTAGATGGTATTTGGTTTGCCAAACTCACAGATATAACTAGGGACTGACTAAAGCAGGGAGGAGTGGGGAAACAAAGGACTCTGAAGGCTGGGTCTGTGTGGAAGGAGCACTGTTCATAGCTCTGCCTGCTCTGGGCTGTAATGTCCAAATCCCAAATAACTGGTTGACTTTGCACTGCAGGGATCAGAACAAATACAAAGAAGCAGCACACCTCTTGAATGATGCTCTTTCCATCCGTGAGAAGACTCTAGGCAAAGACCACCCAGCGGTGAGTGTCTCTAGCCTCTTCCAGCCACTTCTTCACCTTTGGGTGCTGCTGGGGCACTGTTCCAGCAGTGTTTTACTGCTTCAGTATTTCCTGCTGGCTGGTTCAGTACAGCCTGTAAGGAGTTGGCTTCTCTTGGATCTTGTGATATAGGCAGGGCAGGCTTCTGTCTCTGGACCTTCTTCTCTTGAGAAGCAGCAGTACTGCAGGCATGGAGGAAATGTGACAGTCACTGTTACTGTTGCTTGTGCCCCTTGTATGGTCTGGCTGGAATTTGCTTTGTTTCATGGAGAAGTTTCTGTCTCTGCAGGTGGCAGCGACTTTGAACAATTTGGCTGTTCTGTATGGCAAGAGAGGGAAGTACAAAGAAGCAGAGCCACTGTGCAAGCGAGCCCTGGAGATCCGTGAGAAGGTACGAGCTCTTCCGTGCTCTTTCTCCTTTCAGCTCTCTCTGTGGGCTTTCTCCCATTACCTCAAGGCATGTGGGAGATCCAGGGCCTATCTAGGCTGTTCAGCTGCTGATTCTGCTACCACCTTTCCTGTCTCTCCAGTGTTTGAAGCCCTAGGGAGGCCTGCCAGGAGGTGGAAGCTGGAATTTCTCCTCCTCTCCAGACCTTGGCTTTTGTCTGACATAGGCATGTGCTGGGGGGACTCCAGCATCTATTGACTCCAGGAGTCCTCTCCAATCTTTGTGTCTTCTCTTCTCTTGTTCACCCAGGTTCTAGGCAAAGACCATCCTGATGTGGCCAAGCAGCTGAACAACCTAGCCCTGTTGTGCCAGAACCAGGGCAAGTACGATGAGGTGGAGTACTATTACTGCAGGGCCCTGGAGATCTACGAGAGCTGCCTGGGTCCTGACGACCCCAATGTGGCCAAGACCAAGAACAACCTGGTGAGGCACTGGGGAGAGGTGATGTGATATTGGGGAGGGGTGCTTAGAGACAGAGCAATAGCTGCAAGAGGTGGGCAGAGTTAATCTGTTTCCCAGTGGGGCTGGAGCTGTTTTGTTTTGGTTGCAGGCTTCCTGTTATCTGAAGCAAGGCAAATACAAAGATGCAGAGGTGCTGTATAAGGAGATCCTTACCCGTGCTCACGTGAAGGAGTTTGGCTCTGTGGATGGTTTGTACAGCAGAAGCTCTTGGGGCAGGGGAAGGGTCTCCTGGCTCTCAGCCTAGACTTGTCTGGTTCTGGTGTTGCCCAGACTGAGGGATGGGATGCCTTGCAGGGCCCCTGCTTTGGGCATCCCTTAAGATGCTGCTGTTCTAGTGTGTTATGCTGTTCCCCCTCTTCTCTCAGGAGTCTCAACCCAGTCTTTTTACAGGGTTGGGTATCGTAAATGGCACAATCATGCTCAAGCATAGGCTGAAGTTTCTCCTGTGCACCTGGCACATGTACTTCTGCTGGGAGGACTTCTTCTTTCCTTCCCTTATTCTGCCTTTGCAGTGTTTGTTGTCTTTCTTGGGACTCTGGGCCAAGAGAGAAGTTCAAGGGAAGGAGTTCAAGGAGAGTCCTCTTGGGACTCTGGGCCAGGGACTGGGGGGAGGATCTGGAGTGTCACTTCCCTCTGATGAGGTGCTAGCTCTGGGGACAGAGTGCTGGGCTGTACAGGAGGCAAACAACAGCGTGGGGTGGTGAGTGGACCTGTTTTGCATTCTCCCCACACAGATGAGCACAAGCCAATCTGGATGCATGCAGAGGAAAGAGAGGAGATGAGCAAGGTGAGTCTGATCTCAGGGGGTTTGATCTCTTACCACAGCCTATCTCTTATCTCCTCCTTCCTGGAGAAGCTGCAGTCTGAAGAGCTATCAAGGCCAGGAGGCATCTGGAGAAGGGGGATACAGCACTGCTGCTCCCTGGGCCAGCAGGGAGAGAAGGTCCCTCAGAGAGCAGGGTGTTTTTCCTTGGGCAGGGCTGTTCAGTCTCTCAGCCATGGCTGCATGCTCTCTCTGCTTTAGTGATTGATCCCTCTTGGGCATGCAGATGATGGAAGATGGCAGATGGCAGAGGGTTGTGCTGCAAGGCCTTGGCACTCTGTTCCAAAGAGCTGCCAGTACCCAGAGCATAACTGGCTTATAAAGCAGCTCTGAGGCTGTCTAGGATAAAAATGGAGGTCATGAAGAAACTGTTGCTGTCATCTTCCTTAGGAAATGGAGCCGTAGCTGAAAAGGGTCTCTGCACAGAGTGGGTCCTAGCTGGCCTCTGAAAGGGGATAGAAATGGACTGTGCTTGCCTTGGGCTAGGCTGAAAGGCAGAGCTGCTGTTGCTCCTACAGCCCAGGCCCTGCTCTGTGGTCAATAAATGCAGCAGTTTTGTCTTTGCTTTTGCCAAGTGCAAGGCCCCATCTGTTTTTTGGCAGGCAGGTGAAGCAGCAGAAGGAGGGGTTCTGATCTAGTCCTCTACCTGCAGTGGGACTCTCCTTTTTTTGCCCTCAGAGCAGGCCCCAGCCCTCCAGGGTTCAGGCAGCAGTCTGGCAGGCTTGACTTAGTGACTGATGAGTCCCATCCTGTCAGCCCTAGAAGCAGGGCGCTGGCATGTGCTTCCCACAGCATCCTGTGCCTTCCCATTGAGCCACCCTGCATGGCTCCCAGTGCAGGGCACTGCTCAGCTTTACACTGCTCTGCTTGCTGTACTGCAAAGGCTTTGCTGCAAAGAATCTGCACTTGCTGCAGCACCATCCTGGAGAAATCCAGGCTGGAGTAGAGCCCGGGTTCCCACTGCCCCCTCTGGGACTGAGACTCTTCTGGTGGTATCTTTGGAGAATTTAGGGGTCAAATGTAGGTAGCTGTAGTATGAAGCTGTGCTCCTGATAATGCAAGCTCTGCCATGGGGCAGGAGAGGAGGCTGAGGGAGTCACAGTTGGAGTAAGAGGTTCATTTTACATGTGAATCTTAGGCAAGGGCTAAACCTCTTTCCCTGACTCTGGGGCTCCTCTCCCCAAGGCAGCTGTGTCTGTGCCCCATGGCAAAGCAGGGTTGGCACTCCTGTCCAGGCAGCAGCAGTAGTCACAGACCTGCTTGTACTCCTGGCCCAGGAGCTGGGGCTGATGTGCTGTGTTTTGTGCTGTTTCCATATCTTCTGTTAAAATGTATGAAATTCTTCTGACAGAGCTTGGCTACTTTTGTCCCTTGCCCCTCTTCCCTGGCAGCAGAGGGAGGCCAGTTCATGCCATCACTGGGGCCTTGGGCACAGCTGGCTTTATCTGCCCCAGAGGATTTGACACCTTGCCTGTTAGGTTCAGACACCCTTTAGAGAATAGGCTGTGCTGTCCCTGCTGCCTTTGGTACCATGGGAGGGGATAAGGAGATGGGATTATGCTCCTTCCTGAAACTAGGATATCTCTTTTGCTTGTGGCCCAAATCTGTTGCATCAAACATGTTTTTAACTTTCCTACATGGAAGCTGCTGGGCTTCATTACTGCATTTGCATAGTGTGTTTCCAAAGGCTGGGCTGGTGCAGGGGTGCAGCCTGGGGTCTGAGCCTGGCATTTAGTGGCAGAGCACAGGCCAGAGAAGGGCAGTAGGTGTGGGACTAACAGCTCTCTTCTCTCCTCACCCTGCAGAGCAAGCACAGAGACAGCGCTCCCTATGCTGAGTATGGTGGCTGGTACAAGGCCTGTAAGGTTAGCAGGTAAGAGCTGGTTTGTGGGCAGCTGTGGACTCTGGGGGGGTGACCCTGGGCTCCTGCTCACCTCCCCTGTGTTACCACAGCCCAACTGTGAACACCACCCTGAGGAACCTGGGTGCGCTGTACCGGCGCCAGGGCAAGCTGGAGGCAGCCGAGACCTTGGAGGAGTGCGCGGTTCGCTCCCGGCGACAGGTAACCCCAGGGGGACCTTCCCTGCTGTGGGGGCATTGCAGGGCTTGGGGTGGCACCTTATGGCACTGCCTGGGGTGGGGTGTGGTGAGGGACTCTCCTGGGCCTCTCTGATGTTCTTGGTTTGCGTTGCCGTGACACCAGAGGGCCTCGGTGGTTGGGGATGCAGAGATCCACGTGTGTGGGGTGGTGCATGTGTGCGTGGATGGAGCAGATGTCCATGTGTGGGGAAGGCATGGCTCACTGAGTGCAGAAATACTGCAGTGGGGTTAAGGCAGGTTCCTGGGCTTTGTCAGCTACTGGGGAGAGCTGCACTTACTAGGATGTTTTCTTCATACTATTTTTTTTTGTCCAGAGGCAAAAAATACCTAGAATTTCTTAGAGTACCTCTTGCCTTAAACTCTTCTCAATCCTCAAATAAAAAAGCAGGAGCTGTAAGCACCTTGCACAAAAGACTGAAGGACAGTTGAATCCTTCACACTTCAAAATGCGAAGGAAAGAAGCTGTCAGCTTTGGGGTAGCAAGCTCTCGTTCCACAGGGTTGGTTATGGCCTTGTGAGGACTCACCGAGCTGGGAGTTTGAACAGAGACTAAGTGTAGAATGGCATTTGGCTCCCTCCTGGTTGTGCTGGGCAGTTTTGGCTGGGATGGGGCAATGGCCAAGAGAGGGAACAGGAACCAAGCACAGTGGATCTCCAGAGGGAAGGAACATGTAAAGACAAAACACGGTTCTTCCTTAACCTTTCCTCCTTGCAGGGCATTGACCCAATCAACCAGACGAAGGTGGTGGAGATCCTGAAGGAGGGGGATGGCACAGAGAGACACCGGAGCCTGGGGGGCAGTGTCAAGTACGAGAATGCCACAGACGGTAGCGAGGAAGTGAGTATGGGCGTGGAATGGAGCGGGGTAAGTACAAGACACCATCAAGAATGGCCTCAGCCGGCTGCCAGAGGGAAGGGACAGCCTGGCTGAGGGCTGTCCCCGCGTGGCCTGTCGTGGCATCCTTGTCTGCCTCCATTCATCCCCTGCACATTTCCTTCCCCTCTCTTGGCATGAGCCAGCCGGCCCGCAAAGGTGCGTGTCTGGGTCTGGCTTCTGGTGTACAGAACAGATAATGCCAGCTGAGGGCTCCTGCTTCCAGGGAGCTGCCAGGCCCTGGCAGTGCACAGCATGAACTGGCCCTGGTCTGCCCTTAATCTTAGGCTTGTAACCTTATTAACATCTCTCCCTGCTGCTCCCCTCTGGAGGCCCTGGCTGAGAGCATCAGCCCTATCTCGGGCTCACCCAGCCTGTGAGAGCCATTTGGCTGTCTGTCCTGCACTGTGCCACTGACGATGCTGAGCCTGGGTAGGGTTGTGTGTGTGTGATATGCCTGGTGTGTCTGTGACTGACTGACTGACTGACTGACTGCAGGGCACAGGAATAGTCTGTAGCCAGCATCTTTGCTGTCCCCCTCTCCTGGTCTCGTGCCCTAGGCAGGTTCTGGCCGAGCAGAGGGGATAAAAGGCAGGTCTTTGCCAGGATGGCAAGCTGAGCTGACCAGTGGAGACTGATGTTAGCTGAGGCACAGACAGGTGAACCTGAACCTCTCTAGGCTCGCTCTGAGGCTGTAGGTGACTTTGGTCACTAGCACTGAGTTTGGAGAAAGGTAGTGATCCAAGGCTGGGACAGATGCCTTTTGTCTCCTGCAAGCAGGAGGGTGGAGAAGAGGCAACAAGTGAGCATGGTGCTGGTGGGTGCTTGGTTCAAGGGCTGCTAGAGCTGTTAGTGCTTATGTTCCTTCTGCAAACTCTGAGAGCACAGAGTAGCTGGGCTTGTTGCATCCTGGCGTAGGGAAAGCACTGAGCACACAGAGTCCTTTGCTGCCCCCTCACATCTGCTGTCACTAACCCTTCCCCACCTGGCTCTGCTCTATCCCCACCTGCATGAGATCCCTCCCTTCCTCTTTTTCTTCTTCCCTGTTGCCATGACAGCCCTTCAGCACCCAAAGCCTGGAGCCTGCTGGCTCTCTTGATTGTGGATTGTACACAGGAGGTGGCTGAAGGGGGATCTGGAAAACAGACCTTCAAGTGGACCCAGCAGCTTTACCAGATGCAAGGCTGTCCTTTGCCCCAGGTCTTGGCATCAGGACCAGAGAGGGTCTTAGCTCTGGCAAGGCACCAACTCTAGGCCCCTGCACTCACCATTAGTAAGGGGGCTAGACAAGCACAGAGGGAGGGCTGCAGGTTTGGATTAGAATCACCTGGTCCCTATGCTGGCTGGTGTCTTTCTGCAGCTCCTCCTGGCTGTGCTTGGTGTTGGGTGATCTCTTTGCACTGGTCTGGGAGACCTTCCTGACAGCCTCTGAGCTGATCATCCTAAGGCAAGTAGGCAGTGCCACTCTGTGCCACAGCCAGTCCCATGAAATAGTCCCTGCTCATATGACCCTTCCCTAGGGGTCTTAGCAGAGCTTCCCTGACCCAGACAGCTGTAAATATAGGATTGGAGGGCTAGCCCAGCACCCTGGGGGACACAGCTGCTGCCACATGATTCCTTTCCCAGCCTGCTGCACACATAGCCAGTCGTCTCTTCTGAACCAGCAGCCCTGCACTGTACTGAAGCTCCCTGCAAAAGGAGGCTGAGGCAGCTCCTGCTGCTCCTGTCTGTCACGGCCTGTTGTTTTCTGTGTTGGTCCAGAGCCCTCAGATGTGCTGCAGGCAGGGCTGTGGGAGCCTCCAGGGTGCCCTGTGCCCCTAGGCAGCTCTGGAAGCATCCCAGGGCCCGGGTCAGCTGCTTGCTGCCCAGGTAACTGGGATGTGAGAGCAGGGGGATGGCACCAGCTCCGTGCTGCAGAGGCCTTGGCAGGTACCCAAGGCCCAGGAGCAGGAGCCCTCGGAGCAGGAGACCCAGGCTGTTCCTCCCTGAGCTCAGCTGTTCCTGCCAACCCAGTAAGCCCACTGGCAAAGAAGTGAGGCTGCAGTTTCAGCCTCCCAAGACTCTCCCTGCCCAGATGCGGCCTGTGGTCTCTGCATGCAGCCTGGGCCTTGTCCCACCTGCTCCCTAGGTGACCTACAACCTCACAGCCTTGTAAATTGTGTCTCTCTCCTCTCTGTGCACTAGGCTTAAATGCCTCCCGAGACTCCCTCTTTCCCCTCCACCGCAGTCACCTGGATGTTTGTGTTGTATCTTCCGACTTTTCCTCCACACCATCCCTCCTTCCTCGGCGAGAGCTCCACGCCGCTCCCCCAACCCTCCTGGCGCGCGAGGGCACCGCGACGCCTGCCGAGGAGCGCCCGGCCCCGTGGCCCAGCTCCAGCCCCGGGGCCAGCAAGAGCAGGAAGAAGCTGCGAGGAGCTGCCAGCTCCCCCAGGCCAGGGTGACGGGCCACCACCGTCCCCTCGCGTGTCCCCACCCCTGGCCTGCCCTCGCACGTCCCTGGGGCCCAGGCCTGCGGGGCGTTGTCTTCACTCCAGGCTTCACTCCATTGTCACTAGACATGCTCAGCCCTCCTGGCTTGTTGCCTCCATCTCTACGGAGGCTCGAAGATGGAGGGGCTGTTATGGGGACACTGAGGCCTGGCCTAGGCAGGGCTGTCATGTGCCCATGTGCTTTCCTCCCTGTAGGCTTAGCTGATATTAGTGCCTTGTAGCAAACCTGTGCTGGTTCCCAGTGAGATGGGCTCTCCCTGCAGCACAGGGCAGTCCCCATCTTGCTGCTCTTCTCCCTGCTGAGCTCTGTAACCAGGAGCAGTGTGTGGGTCTCTCTGCAGGGCAGCCCATAGAGCTACTGTGCATCCAAGATGAGGTGGGAGGCAACAGCCAAGGACTATGTGCAGGAACTGGCCAGCACAAGCATGTTTGGTTGTAACTTCCTGACTGGATGCTATAGCCAGGTTCCTCATCTGGCATTAAGGGCTGAATCAACCCCCCATTGCTACAGGGTTCTCAGGTGTGGCTGGTGGGAGAAGTGGGGGTGAAGTTGTTTGCTGTTCCTTGAAAGCAGAGGAGGGGTAGGAGGAAAGGAGAGGTTTTTTTGCAAGGGGTAGACCCCAGACCTTTAGAGGTGGCTGAGATGGGGAATGGCCTGGGTTGGAGCAGAGTGGTTGGGAGAAAAAGAAGGTGCAAAGATGGATGTGAGGAAGGAGAGGGCTAGGGCTGGAGGTGCTCTGAGCAGGTGGGAGCAGATGGGATGGCTGGAGGGAGGTTGTTGCAGGGGTCGGGGCTGGATTGCTCACAGGTCTGTGGGGCTGAATGCAGTCTGGCTGTCCCTAGCCAAGGGGTGGGAAATGTTTAACCCTGTTACCAGTAGGGTCACCATGCTGACCCTGAGGGGGTGTGGGGGTGGCCAAGTGTCTGTGATGGCTTCAGACCTTCACAGGGTCTGCTGCTGTTAGTCATTACTGGGGTATAGAATGTGTTCCAGGGCCAGACCTCCACTGTTTTGGGTCTCACATCCTTGAGTGTACACTGTCATCCCACCTCCTATAGGAAGGGAACCTCCCTGGCTCTCCTATCTGGGAAGAAAGCTGGGGAGGCTGTAGGCAGCAGGATAGAGCCCAGGGGCCAGCACAGGACTCCTTATTTATTTAGCTAGATCCCTTTTTTATGCTAGTCATCTGGCAGGTTGTGATACTAAATGTGCTTGTGTCTGTCTGGGCCTGGCTTTCCTGTGGTGGTGCAGAGGCCTTGGGGTGCATGCATGCTGCTCCCCTGGAGTTTGTGCTTACTGAAAGGAAGCTTGTCCTCAGGACATGGGCTGTGGAGCCCAGGGCTGAGTGCTGCAGGGCTGTCCTCTCTGTCCCAGTGCTGCTCCATGCTTCTGGAGAGTGGGGAGTTCCCAGTGCAGGGTGTGTTTGGACCTCAGGGCCATCTGCCCCTGTGCTTTGCCATGTCCTGGACCTGGTGCTGTAACGACCATACCTCTAATTAAAGGTAGACTGACCCAAATTGCTGCCCTGTGCTTCTTTCCATGCTCTGTAGGCCAGCGTCGGTCAGCCCTGGGGTGGTGGGTGCAAATGCTGCTGGAGCAGGTCTGGGGGTGCTTGGTGTCTGTCTGTCTGTACAGGGGCATGTCCTGCCCCCAGGGCTCCCCTCCCAGGCTGAGCATTGGAGATGAAGGACCCAGCTCCACTGTGCCTTTTCCCTGTCCTCCAAATTGGAATTGCTGCTAAACTCAGCTCTGTAACCATGTGTGGCAGGGCTGCCCTGGGCCATCTGAGCTTGGACCTTCCCCTACAGGCATTTCTATTTAGCCAAAGAAATACCCCATTGTGTCCCTCAGTGCTGAGCTCTACGTGCTGCCAAATCCTGCCCAAGTCCTCTGCCTCCATGCATTAGGCAGGGTTGGAGCATGCAGTGGGGAGAGGAGCTCAGTGGTGGAGCTGCTTATTTTTTTTGAATGCTCTCATCCTGGTGGGTGCAATGGGGTGGGGGCTCTGCGGCAAACCAAACCCATAAATGTTCTGGGTTAAAAATAACCCGTCAGAAAAGGGAGTGGGGGGAGAAGAGAGGCTATTTTTAACCCAGCATGCAGCAGCATTTGGTTCTGGTGTTGGTCTGCAGTCAGTCTGCATCGCTGCAGCTGGGGAAATGTGGCTCCATCCTCCAGCTCTGATACAAGAGCATACTTCTGACCTGATCCTGCTGCCCTTGTACCATGGTCCTGCTCCCCTGTCCCAGCTGTGTTCCCTCTTCCACCCCTGGCTTGCGTGCCCTGGGAAGAGCAACAGTGCCTGGCATAGCAGTACCCTGCAGGGAGAATGGTGACCCAGTGTAAGTCTGGTGGGTAGGCAAAAGACACCTCCCCATCTTTGTTAATGCTGCACACTGATATTCAGCTCATCCAAAACCTGCCCGGGTTGCCTCGTGCAGGAATTGAATTGTTTACTTTGCTGCTTTGGGTGCTCTCTGCATTTCTGGTGACTGGGTCCCTTTGCAGCAGCAACACATGGCTCTCAACTTGGAAAACCCTCAGCCCAATGAGAATGTGAAGAGGTTCAATTCACTTGTTTTATCCAAGAAGGGATGAGAGGAATACCAGGAGAAAAAGGTTTGCTGGTAGGAGAAGTCCTGGTGAGCTGTTAGAGAACAGTCTAGGGCTGGCTCAGCTTTGGTAATCAGAGCAGAGGAGGGCTGGAAAAGCCTTCCCCAAGGGCCACAATCTGTAATGGCCAGCACAAGGGGGTGACTGGCCTAAGGCAGAGACCCTGCCCACCTGCAGAGCTGCTTGGGCAGTGCTGAGGTAATTGCTGCTGCTAGCCTGAGCCACAAGGCATTTGGGTCATTTGGAGTGCTTCAAAGGGGCTCCCTCACATCTTCCTAAGGAGTAAAAGGGCTTTTGCCATCACTTCACCTCCTTTTCTCCTGCCCCAGTGTTCCAGGGGCCATTCACAGCAGGAGCAGGGAAGACTGCTGTTATCCAGCCATCAGAGCAAAAGTAATTCCACATCAGCAGTGGTGTCACAACCTTATGTAACAAGCAGGCCAGGCCACAGGGGAAGAGCTTGGTGGCATGATGACATGGTGGCATGGTATGGTGCCATGCTGGCAACCTGTGGATGCATGTGGAGCAGAGTGCAGGAGGTGGAGGAGGAGGTGCAGGAGGACTGGAGCCTGTCAAGGCCTGAGAGTGCCTCACTGAGTACTGGGGACTTTTGGAGGCATGTGGGAGGAAACAGGCTCAGGAACAAGATTTCAGGCTGGTTTTGGTCTTCAGAAAAAGCAGATAGACACAAAAAGCCCTCTGCAAAGTGCCACCCCCTGGGGCAGCTAGTGTAACTGCATGCAGCTAAAGCTGGGGGGCCTAGGAGTGATGGTGCCTGCTTGGCAGCACAGTGCTGGTGCAGCCAAATGAATCCATCCCCAGTGGAGCTGCCTGAATTGCTCCAAAGGCTCAAAGCTAATTGTCTTGGAGGTGTTAGGGATGGGACAAGGCTGTGTGTGCAGTGTGAAATGGTCTTGTGTGATGTGAGTGAGCCTGCAGGACCAGGTGTGCATCTGTATGAGTGCTGGACAGAGAGGAGGAATGCTGATGGTGTGGTGGAGAAAAGGGGAGGGAGAGGATGAGGATGGTCTCCAGCCAGCAGCAAATGAGGAGAGAGTCCTTGAAATGAAAGCTCCAGCAGCCTGTCCTGGCCTGACAAAAGTATCCCTAATCTTGGGACTCCCAACATGGCTTATTGCCTCTTTGGCCACTGAGACCTCCTTGGTAGTTTCTTCCTGAGCTGTTGCAGGTGATGGAGCTGTGTCCTCTTCGAGCAGGACTGTGCAGATGCCAGTGCCATTTGTGCTGGGGGCAAGCCAGGAGCCTGCGTGGGTGTTGAGCTTGCCCTGGGCAGGAAGGAGTATCAGGCTGGATGAGCCAGACAATAGCAGCTGACTCCACAGTTACCATGTCCTGTGGAGAATTGGGTGAGGGAAGCCATGTAGTGAGCAGTAAGCCTGATTTGGGCCAGGGCTAAACCCTCAGTGCAAGTGGGCAAGAGGATGTTTGGAGCCAGTTCCAGCCACTCATCAGCATCATGCCAAAGCCTGATCAGTGCCACTCAGCCATCACCCTGGCTTGTGTCTCTGTGTCCAGGATGGCAGTGGCACTCTCCAGCGCAGCAGCTCCCTGGGAAAAATCCGGGATGTGATACGGAGGAGCAGTGAGATGTTGGTCAAGAAACTGCAGGGCAATGGTCCCCTGGAGCCCAGGAACACCAGGTACGTGTGAGGGTCAGGCTGTGTACAGGGCCCTGCCACCTTGTGTGTCTGGGTCTGCCCACTCACAGCACAGTCACATCTGCTCTCCTCTGCTTTCTTATAGCATGAAACGAGCTGCATCCTTAAATTACCTGCACAAGTCTAGTGATGCTTCGTTTGAGGTAAGCACAGTGTGAGTGGTGGGGCTGGTGCAGGACTGCATGTGGGGCTGGGGGCTGTGTGGCCAGCGGTGCAGGGGCTGAGGGGCGTATTAGTGAGCCCCAGGTGCAGTGCTGAGAACCCCTGAGCTTGTCACCCCTCGTCTGAGGTCAGAGCTCCAAATCTGAAGGTGTTGCTTCCAAGGACCCACCTTCCTCCCCACAAAGCTCAGCCATAGACTGGGAGCACAGGCAGCAGCCACGTGTGTGTGACAGCAGCAGCAGGGCCGGCCTGGCTTGCAGGGCAAGGGGCACAGGAGTTGGAGTGGCAGCTTTGGGGCATGGGGCTGGATTGCAGGTACCTCATGGGCACTGTGTTTTTTCCAGGGCACCCAAGGCTTCCGTGCGGAGAGCAGAGGCCTGAGCGCCAGCAGCATGGACCTGTCCTCCCGCAGCTCCCTGCTCTCCTCCAACTGAGCTGGCTGCTCCGCCGCTGGGCACCCTGGCTTCGCGCTGCACGGGGCAGCGCCCGGCACCTCCCCACACCACCTTACTCTGTTCTCCCCATCACCGGTTCTCGTGCCACCGTCTGCCTGCCCAGCCCGGCCTCCCCGGGGGTCCCTAGCTAGTTCGGGCACCGCAGCCCGCCCGCATGCTCCTCTGCTGCTCACCGGGGCCGCAGCTCTGGTGGCCGCATGCTCGGTACCGGTCACACACACGCTCACCAGGTAGAATCGCCAGCCCGGGGCTACCCCCCAGGCCGGGGCAGCGGCGGGAGTGCCCCATGCCCCCGGCACGCCGGTTCCCCGCCGGATGATCGCTGTACTTTATTTTATTAAATAAAACCGACCCTAGAAGCGACCGCGGCTCGGCCTGAGGGGGACGGGGCGGGCGGGGCGGGGGCGTGCGCCGCCTGCCGGGGGGACAGCGCGGACTCGGTCCGCCGGAGCGCCAGGGGGCGCTCTCCGCCGCGCCGGGCCGCGCTGTGCCGCCCCGGGGCGGTCCCCGGCCCGTTCCCGGCGGACGCGATGGCGCGGATCACGCTGGAGGACCTGGAGCGGCTGGGCGAGGAGCCCGACGGAGACGGCAGCGACAACGAGGACGGCGCGGAGGGGGAGGGACGGCTGTTCGCCCACTGGGAGGCCGTGGCCAGCACGCACAGAGTGAGCCTGCCCCGAGGTGAGCGCCGGGCCTGCCGGGGCTGTCACGGCACGGACCGGGACCCCTTCTGCGCCGCGGCCGGGGCGAGCCTCGTCTCTCGTGTGCTTTGCCTTGCAGACATGGCAGGCCCGATCGCCCAGATGGCCCGGCACAGGCACGCTCGCGAGCCCGTGCCGTACGTGTCCCTATCGCAGCACGGGAAGGTGAGGCCCGACCCTCTCCGCACAGCGCTGCCCGCCCGCGGTGGGGCCGCCTCGGGGCTGCCGCCGGCCCGGGGCCATGGAGGAGCCTCTCCCCGGCGGGAAAGGGCCTCGTGTCGGCGGGCGCGCACCAGCCTCGCCGGGGCTTCTGCAGCACCGCGGCCGGGATGGCACCTCTGGATCGGTGCAGTATTCCGGCATTTCTGCACCTCCTCCAGCGTAGAGTAATGGCAATGCTCAGCTTCCCGGCCTTTATTGTAAAATTGGACAAGTCGTGCTGCTTTCTCTGGTCCTCTGACTTCCGTCTGCCTCCTTTACCAGCCTGTCCTCTTGCTGGGGTGGGCACATCTAAGAAAGTGAACTTTCAGTTCAGAGCCTGCTCCCTGCCGTTCTCCACACACCTTGTTGCATAGCTCGAAGTCCTGCTGGCTTTGTGTTTGTGCTGGTTATGTTGGCTGGCTGAGCTGGAGAATTCAGCTGGCACAAGATAAAGATGTGTCTGTGGGGAACACAGGGCCTGTGACCCTGGCTGTCAGATGAGAGCGTATGTAGTTATTTATCTCAACCACCAATCCAAACATGGTGTCTTCTGCCTGAAGATTTCTCTTTGTGCTGGCTATGTTGCACACTTACTTTCATCTCTTGCACATAAGGGTGCTTCTGTGCTTTGAGAAATAACTGCTTGTCAGACTGGTTCTTGTGTCTCTGCAGGCCTAGCTGGGCTTTCTACCAAGAAGACATCTGTCAATTGTCCTCTATATGAGTAGTGGTTAACCAATTTCTTCTGGGCTGAGATCCAGCACGCCCTGTAAAACATGTCTGAGCATGTGGCTTGTGCAGCTTGGAACTGGGGCTTCACCACACTCCCTCTTTCCGTGTTCTGGGTCCCAGGGATTTAATCTGGCCTTTTCTCCGCCTGTGCCAGTCCCAGGCAGGAATGGGGCCCCAAGACTTTGTGGGAACTGAAGAGCTTCTGTTGTTGTTGGCATCCTATCTGTGCCTGAGGAGGATTTTTGGCGTGTGAGGCTGAGTGAGAAGAACCACTGCCTGACATCAGCACTGAGGGGACTTTGGAGCTGGGGCTCTTAGGGACACGTTTGCCAGGCTCAGGCAGATCAGTAGGATTCAGTTGCTTTTCCTATCAGTGCTACAAGCCCTCATCCTCTTGGAGGCAAGTGAATTATTATGCCACCTACATCATTGTGCCCTGTCAGCACTCAGCCCCCAGCTCAGTCAGGGCTCAGTTCCCCAGCTCACATTGCAGGGACCTGTTGCTGCTGTGTCTGCATGAAGCATCTTCCTTATTTCTTTTGGACAAGTGTCATCCAGAGTGGTGGTGCTTAGTGGAAGGATCAGGCTGTGGCACAACCAGGTGCTGTGACTTCCCTGGGTTGATTAGTTTATTGCAGGTGGTATGGCAGATGAAGTAGAGGGATTGGTGATTTCCTTGCTTGGAAAACGCTCTTGCTCTGCTCTGCTTTGCTTGGTGGGACAATGGCAGGCGTGGCCCCAGCTAGAGGGGGAATGCCCACAGTATTTTGGGGTGCTCTTCTTACTGGCATCCCACTGATGCACACAAGCAGGCCTGCTGCCTTCCTTCTGACTTTGCTTTGGCTTTCAGGGTAGACACCTGATTTGGGTGGAGGCACAGGGAGGCTGCACCCAGTGCTGGGTCTTGTCACAGCTTCCTGTCTCCATCACTGCCATCACAGCTATGGAAGCAAGAAGTTTGGGAAGATGCCTTGAGCTCCGTGGAACAAGGTTGTTTCATGACCACTTTGATCTGGATGAAGAACAAGCTGAGAGTAGGAAGAGAGGTGCTGGCTACAACTTCCCAGTGCCTGTTTATGTTACCTGTGGCCACAGACATGCCAGGAGCTGAACTATGAACATACCCAGATGCAATTTCCCATTGCCCCCCTTCTGTGTCAGGTTTGTTCAGAGTACTGGACAATAGAGGTTTTGATTCATGCCACAAAATTCCACAGCTGGAATTGGGTTCATGTCTCTTCTTCCTCCTGTCACTTCTTAGTATGGGAGAAGGATCTGAGGAGTTTTATTCCAGTCTTCATAACTCTTCTGGATGCTAGAGCTCTTCTGCCAGATTTTCCCTTCTACTGGGTAGGGATGTTTCTGTTATCCTCTGTGCATGCAGTGTTCCAGGGAAAAGGCCTGAGAACACCATCAGCCTTACTGGAGGCCTTTGGGTGCCTGGAATCAGGAACATCCTTGTGAGTAGGCCGGACCGAAGAGGAACTGAAAGACCTGTGCCCCTTGCTGAGGATGTGCTGCATTCCTTGTGCATGCCAGGAGCCTCCAGACCCCCTTGCACCCTGTCCCTTGTCTGTGCCTTCCCTTTTGCTGACTTCTGCTGACCTTTGCCCAGTGCCCATAAGTACCCTTGTCTGAGGCGCGTGTGATGCCAGCTCCCCTCACCTTCTTTGTCCTGCTCTGCCAACCACTGCCTAGCAGGGGTTCCCCTTTTGGCAGGCTCGTGTTTCCCCGCTTCTTGCCTGTCAGTGTTGGTTTCCCAGCCAGCTGCTGCAGTGTTGTCAGCGTGCTCCACCCTGACCTGGCTTGTCTGTGGCCTGTTGCAGTGCGAAGAGGCGGCCTACGAGGAGCGGCGGTACCCAGCGGGGAAGTGGGCCTGTGTCACCATGGGGGAGCCCATGTATGAGCAGAGCATCTCCCTGAGCTTCATGAAGCTCATGCGCTACATCTGCAAGGAGAACTCTGTAGGTGTGTGCAGGCAGGGGCTGGAGGGGCTGGCAGAGTGCACAGAGGGAAGGGCTTTGCCATTGTCCATCTGGAGTGGGGAGGAGGGCTGCTGCTGCTGCTAACAACACACCTGTCTCACTGCCTGCCTACCTCTTTCCAGGTTGCCATCTGGGCATGACAGTCCCAGTACTCAACGAAATCCACCTGACCAAAGAGGGCACCGAGCTGGAGCGTGAGGTCCTAACTGCCTATTATCTCCCAGGAGAGTTCCAGCAAAACCCCCCTGTTCCCACGGACCCCGACATCCACATCACCGAGAGGGCACCGCTCCGGGTTATAACCAGGTGACCCCAGCATCAGAGGTGTTTTCTCAGCTCAGCAGAGATGTACAAACTCCCTGCATGGCTGCTGTGGTTCGTTAGGCAGAGGGATGGGAGCTCTGGCTGTGCCAATGTGCTGGCTTTGTTGTTTACACTGTTCCCTTTGCTGCTGTTGCAGGGTTTTCTATGGGATGACCACTGAGGAGACGATTCTGAGGGAGATCAATGTCTTCTGGGAGCTCCTGGGCCCCAGGGAGGCGGTGCTGCGGGGAACCTACATCGTGGCTTCCTACGAAAACCCCAGCATCCCTCAGCGCCGCAACGAGATCTGGTTCATCTGCCAGCCCGAGTGAGGCCCCTCCACCGCCACACCCGCTGGAGATGGCACTTCTGACCCAAAGGAGATGGAGCACATCCCCACCCGCCATTCAGCCACACCATGAGAGACTGAGAGACTGTGGGGTGGCTTTCCAGCCTGCCCTGCAAGGGTCCTGCCAGGGGAAATCCTGCCTGGCCTGCGCTTCGCCTGCCCCACAGCTGAGGCTGGAGCTGGCACCAAAGATGACCTCTAGAGCAAGCTCTTGATGGGCAGCACGTGGTGGGGGCTCATGAAGGCAGTAACCGTGTGGACCTGTGTGATGTGCTGGCCTGACCTGCACTGGGCTTGCAGAGCTGGGCCAGGGTGGGTCCAGTGGTGGGCAGCATCACAAGGTGATGGTGTCTAGAAGGTGAATGACTGTGTACAATATGTGGGGCTCAGTGTGGCCTCTGGCCTGCTTCCTGTGAGAATGGCTGCCTGTCCTGAACAGAGCCACTGAAATGCTGCTACAGAGACATTTGCGTTCAGAGGGGAAAAGGGCTTGAATTCAGGTGTGAATCCTGAATGTTTCCTGCTGGGCTGGTTCTCTTTGGACTGTTGGGTGCCTCCCTGGCTGTCACTCACCATTCCTCAGCCAGGACTAGGGCGCTGGCAGCCTTTGTCCATCTCTTGTGGGTGCTGTTTGCAGACCTGCTGTGAGCTGAGAGGGGTAGGTCCAGGGAGAGCAGGACCGGCACCACCGTGTGTTGTGTTGTGCATTGATTAGTGAGTTTCACATCCATGCATGCCATCATGCTTTCCTGGGGGAAGCTGGCAGTGCCAACAGTAAATAAACCCAGCTCAAACCACTGCAGTTACAGATCACTGATGGTGTGGATGGGGGGTGGCTGGGTTGGCTTGGGAAGAGCCTTGCTGTCTCCTTCCTGGAGATGCTCCAGACTGCAAAGCTGTGGCTCGAATTAGCCCAGGTTACAGCTTCCTGTTGAGCCAAGCTCTCCCTCTGCATTACTGCACAGGCTGCTTCTGTTGCTGCTGCAGGAACTGTGGGCACACTCTCCTCCCTGCAGGTAAGGTGGTTTGTCTGTTGGATGGGGTCTGCCTCATTTTTCCCTGGTGCAGAAGTTGGATCCTGTGGCTGTACTCCTCATGGGCACCTGACCTTTGAGGGTGAGAATTCAAATGCAACTGCATGTCATGCTGGTTGGCTGCAGGAACTGCAGGAATGTGCTCAACAGGCTTGGTGTGGAGAGACTTTTAACTGCTTCTGATGCAGTTCCCAATGAATTTTCTCATGCTGTATGCCTTGCTGCCTGCCACTGTTGCACAAACTCCAGCTCTGGCCCTTTGTCCCTATACTGCAGCTGGGGGGTAGGAGTGGCTGGAAGGCCTGGCTCCCTCTGTGGTCTCCCTGCCCAGCAGCACAGGTGGCTTCTGCCACTCCTCTCTCCAGTCAGATGCTGCTTACTGTCCCCTCAGGCTGTGGGGAGTGTGGATGCCCAGCCTGTGGCTGTGGGAAGAGTGGGGCTGAGCATGATACACCCTTCCCTGCAAGGGAGCCTGAGGCAGAGTCTGGGTAAGCACAGCAAGGGCAGACAGTGGTTTCCTGGCTACCTTGTGATACAGCTCTTGTTCCTGGGGCACTAAAGGCATTACAGACCCAGGAGATGCAGTCACAGCCTGCAGCACTGATGTGGCAAATGCTCCTCAGACAAGTCATGATACCTGGATCAGCAGTGCTTAGCTCACTTTCCCTCCTGGGGAAAGAGAAACAATTCCCTGAAGCTGGGGTCAGGTGGCTCGGTATCAGTGGGAGAACAAAGTCTGCTAGTGTGTGTGGGACAGAGACCCTTTCTCTTATCAGCTGCTTTGCTTGCCCTGAGCTTGCAGGTAGAAGTAAAACTTCCTTCCTAGAGAGTGTTGAATAGGCTACCACTTCCTCTGAGGCTGCTTGGTCCCCAACCAAAACCAGAACAGCTTTTGGTGGCAGGAGGTGGTGGCTTTCCTGTGAGAGGTGTTTGTGGTTACTGGCGAAGTTCCACAGCTGCAAGCCCTGTGGGAGCAGCTCTGTGGTCTCCCAGGACGTGGCAATGGTGGGGGCTTCTGGTGCAGCACCAGGCTGGTGCTGCCACACAGGGCTGCAAGCACGCTCCAATCCTGTGCCACAGGTTTTGCTGAGTAAAGGCTCCAGCATCCTCTGTGATGGATCCAGCAGTGCTCAGGGCCATGTCTGATGGCTAGTCTTGCACACAGTACCAAAGCCAGTATTCTGGAGTCTCAACAAACCGGCTGGAAAGCTGGTGTTCAGAGCGACAACTGCCAGAGCCGGTGGTGCAGGGCTGCAGCAGGTTCCACCAGAGGCACTGGGTCGGGCAGAGAGGCTCCAGGCTGGGCCATGCAGATGGACAGACAGCTCTTGCTGCTCGGGTCCTGCAGAGGAGCAGCAAGGAGCAGCAGCGTGCTGTACACTGGGACTGTGTGCCCAGCCTCTGCCCGTAGCAGGGTGCTCCTGGCTCCTCGCTGCCCCGCTGCCTCCACAAGGTCATTCACAGCGGTACAGACCGGGATCTTTCGCCACCAGTTTAACAAACAGCCCGGCTACAAGGAGCCCCTGGGCGGGAGGGGAGCGGCGTCGCCTCCTCGCAGCTCGGGGCGCCGGGGGCGCTGGCAGGAGCAGGGGGGTACGGGGAAGCGCGGCGCGGCCCTCCCCGGCCCCGGCCCGGCCCGGCGGGGCTCTGCGGGGGATGGCGCCAGCGAGCCCTGAGCCTCGAGCACCGCGATGGAGGCACGGGGGGCCGAGCCGGGCGCTGCCGGGGGGACCCCGCTCCTCCCGACCCCGCCCGGTTTCCGGTGGCCGCCCCTCCTCCGGAACCCCTCCCGGCGGCGGCGGGCGGGGCGGCGGCGGCATGGCTGGGGTCCGGCGGGCACGCTGACCGGCGCGGGGGATGGCGGCGGCGCGGAGGATGGCGGCGGTGCGGGCACTGCTGGTGCTGGGTGAGTGCGGGCCGGGACAGCCACCGCAGCCTCCCCCGGGCAGGGAACGCGGGTCCCGGCGGCGGGGCGGGGGTGGCGGAGCTTCGCGCCTCCGCTCGACTCCGTGCCTGGGCCGCGCTGGGGCCGGCGGGCGGGGGTCCACGGCCGGCCCCGGGCGGGGTGAAGGAGGAGCGGCCGTGTCCGGGGCCGAGCCTCCGGTGGTCCGCGCCCCCCCGGCTTCCCGTGAGCCCGGCGGCGATGGGGCCCGCTCGTCCCGCCGGACCCGGGGGCTGCTGAGGCTCCATCCGCTCCCCGCTGCGGGCCGGCCGCGCCCCCGGCCCGCGCAGCCCCGCTGTGCTGCGGGAGCCGCCGGGGCGCCTCGCCCGGCTCTCCTTCCCCGGCGTGCGCCGGCTCGCCCTGCCCGCCCGCCCGCTCCGAAGGGGGAGCGTCGTGCCGAAATCCACAGGGATGCAAATACGCCAGACATTTGCCGTCTGGGAGGCGGCGAACGGGCGCTCCCGGGGCGGCGCGGGCTGGAGAGGGCTCCCGGAGACCCCTCGAGCGGGGCTCGGCTCCGGCCCGCGCCCCTCCGGCCCCGTGGGCAGGGCTGACACCGGGCAGGCTGCGCGGAGCAGCGCGTGGTTTTTCCTATGAATTCCGCTCAGATCGGACCCCCGAGGAAAAACAGCGGGCCCGCGGTGAGCTGCCGCCCGTGGAGATGGAGATTGACCTGCCGGCCGCCGAGGGGTTTTTGTCCCTTGCTGAGCGCATCTGGATGAGCGCTCTGCCCCGCCCCCCGTGCCACTCTTCCTGCCCGATCCCAGCTCCGCGGCCCCTTGGTTTTCCTGGCTGCTGCTGCTTTTCACCGTGTTCGGCTGCAGCGCCTGAACTCTCCTCCTCTCGCTCTGCTCCGTGGTATTTCTCCCCACTGCCCTCCGAGCACCATTTTCCTTGCCTGAGGAGCCCAAGGTGTTGGCTGTGCGTGAGAGCCACAGGGGCTGTGAGCTGTGTTCCAGCCCGGCTTTGAAGGGTCCCACGGCTGCCCCATGCCACATCACCTCGTTTCTTCACTTAGGAACCCTGGCAGTCGCTGTGTGCAGTCCCTTCTGTCTCACCGTGCACAGTTGTAAAGTTTGCTTTGCAGTTTCTGCTGTAAAATCAAGAGCAGTCTTAGTTTAGCACCTGGGTGGAATACCGCCTCGGAGGGAAAGATATCTACTGGGCTGCTGCCCGCCCATATCTGGAGCCGTGGCTGAGCCCTGCTGCCAGGCGGCAAGTATTGTCCAATTTACAGCTGATAAGCACGAAAAGCAGCACTTACTTAGCTGATTAGCACCGTGATTGCCATCCGCCTTGGCAGCCTCTGGGAAGGCTGTTTCTGGCGGGGGAGTGTGTGCTCTGAAGTCGTAGGGCCCTTTGGACCTGCCACAGCATTCACCTGTGTGCCAGGACGCTACCACTGGGATGTGCAAACCTGCCTGTGAGGGCTGTGTGCTGCCTTTCCTGCCACTCTGCAGTCGCTGGAGCTTCTGTACTGCTCCAATCCTTGTTTCTCTTGCTGAGCAGGATCACATCCTACAGCACTGGGAATAACATGCAGCTGTCCAGCTCGCAGACACTGTGAAAAATCTCAGGTGCCATCAGTGTAGCCAAAACGTGCAGTTCGATGTCTAGCTTTTACAGGCTGCTGGGAAGTTTTGTAGGCTGCAGGGCATTGTGTCTCTGCCTATGGATGGTGTTTGGAAAGAGCACTGGGGAAAGACCTGGGAGGTGTGGAGTATCCGTGGCTCACGCAGATCCTTTGCCATGCATGTTCCAGAAGTGCTCAGTGCCTGGACTGCTGCTCTCTCTTCCTCCACTTCCATTGTTCAGGGAAGCTGTGATCTTTCTGGCAGTGGCACTGCAGCATGCCAGATGTGTGCTGACTTCTGCTGGAACATGTGGTTGAAATGCTAGCAGAGGAAATATTTGCTGAGTCAACTTTCCTTTAAAGAAAAAAAAAACCCAAAACCAAAAGGTCTGTTTTGTTCTGGAAATGCCTCCATGTCCTGTGTTGAGCTGTGTGTTTCTGTATGGCAGTGCTTTTCTCATGCTTCCTAGCAAGCCTGGTCTTAAAGAAGAAAATTTATGAAAACAGGAGTGATCTGATCCCCCTTGGGACTTGGCTGTGTTCAGACAGTGCCCTGGGCAGGCTGGAACCTCGAAGTGGCAGGAGCTTCAAAGGCACGGCGACTCCATAGTCGTGGCCATAGGCACTTCTGTGTCTGCACAGTGGGCTGCAGAACCACTGGGAGCTGGCACTGGTCAGGGGCCTGTCGTGTTTAAAGATCCCTAAAGATGTGTTCTGAGCTCTTCATTGACCTGGAATGAAACCATCCTCTGAAGGCAGATGGATGGGCAGATGTTTGAACTGCAGCAAGCACCGGTGTTCAGTTGCCTGCTGGGTGATGAATGTTCTTGCTGGTTGGAAACCGAGTTTCCTCCCAGTCTGC
Source organism: Agelaius tricolor (assembly GCF_023055355.1). Taxonomy (NCBI): domain Eukaryota; kingdom Metazoa; phylum Chordata; class Aves; order Passeriformes; family Icteridae; genus Agelaius; species Agelaius tricolor. Next base: position 6,193,704 of record NW_027269261.1, read on the forward strand.
TGAATCCCTCTTGTTCAAGGGAGCTGGGGGGATGGCAGCTCACATTTGCTAATTGCTCAGCTGGTAGGTCTCACCTTGTTTGGCCAAAGGCTGGTTCATGCTGCACCCAAGCAGAGAGGTGTGTGTGTGTCCTGGGAAGGCAGGCTGCACTTCCTCTGAAGGCCATGGAGCCCAAAGGGAATGGAGGGAAGAGGGGTAGGAAGAGAAGAGCCTCACCTTGAGGCAGTGGGCAAGAACATGAGGGCCAGTTTGGCTGTAAGTGATAAGGCACTTCAAAAGGATCTGAAGGCTGTGGGGTCTGGTTACAGGTATTTACTGGAGGATCTTTACACTAATATTTTTCTTGCGTTCGTTTCAATTCATCTGCTATTTAAGTTGCAAAGATCAAAGCTGTATTCCAGCAAGCACACATGGACTAAAGTAAATAGCAGGACCTAGTACACCTCTTCCCAGTGAATAAACACTCTTTCCTCTCTGAACATTTTCAAGCATACCTCTCAGGCCTGGAATGCAAAATATTTCACATTAGCAGTGGGTGTTTCCACTGCTTTCGATATTTGGGAACTTGGAACAAATGCTTATTTAGAAGTGGACAGACCTGGGTACAAACGTGCTCTTTGTGAAGGCAGTTGCTGCTGTGGTGTTTGGAGGGAAATTCCCCTGGGGTTGGAGGACATGCAATTGTTTGTGCAGACCCCAAGGAACAGTTCTCATTCTCCTAACATGAAGTGTTGGTCTCAGGGGCTGGGACAGGCAGCTCTTTGGAGGCCTGGAGGGCAGCAAGACTAGCAAGATGCTTGGCAGATGCACACGAACTTTCTTCATGATGAGGCTTAAGTTGCACAGGGTGTTACCTTTGGGTTTGGTGGGGTTTGCAAAGGCTGTGAACCAGCACAGTGGATTTTGCTGTGTAAGGGAAAGAGGCAGCCCCACCTTTGGCATGGCAGTACCTGCTGGAGAAGGCTGATAATGTCTGAGGTGGGAGAAGGGCAACTGCAGTGTCTTCCACCCTTACAAGAAATTAACCATGTCTGTGAGAAGAGCAGGAAGAGAGATGGAGAAATGATAATTTGGCAGCTGGTAACGTGTTGTTTCCTGGGCTCAGTGTGTTTCAGCATGGCAGAGGTGCCAAGGTGGGCGGCCTGATTCCATGTCTTGCTCCTTGCCTGGAAGATACTGGGAGGTGGCATCCCAGAGCTACTTAAAAATGCTTTTAGTTTGTTGGAAGAGCAGATGTTGTGTTGCACAGAGGGGTTAAAAGGCTGTGCTGTGCCTGCAGCATACCTTGTGTGCTGCCTTGCCTGAAAAAAGCAATCACACTGCTGGACACAGAAGGATTTGTTCTCTGGGGGAGACCTGATGAGGAAGGGGTGGGGATGCTGAAGGTTTTCAGGCTTTTCATGTGGCTGCTGCTAGAGCAGTGGCCATTCCCTGGGCTCTGTCATGGTGTGGAGGGGGTCATGGAGCACATGGGTCACATCTTGTTCCTGATGTCCGTGTGAGCTTTCAGCAACCTTGGGCTCTGGTTTCTGGGAGGCTGTTCAGAGGGAGTTGCTTGTGAGGTCAGGGGCCCTGGGCTCTTCCAGAAAGTTTTTCCTTGCTTCCTAATGCTGACACTGCTGAACCACAGCATATGGAGGCAAGCACACAGATTTTTGATTCTGGAGGATGTGGCCTGTTCAGAGTCCTGCACTTCCACCTCCATCCTACCAGACCCTGTCAGGATCTGCTGTGCTGTGTTGATGAGCTGTCAGCTTTCTCCTTTTTCTTGCCTATCTTGTGGCTGCTTTCCTGCACTGCTGTTGGATGTTACAGGAAGGAGCAGTGTCAGGTCACCTCTGAAGTCACACAGGACCAGCACATCCACCTTTGCATTGCAGTGGGAGCTGTTGACTTTGCCGTTTGGTTTAGAGTGGACAGCTGTTGTGCCTAAAAAAGGACCAGTCTGAAGGAAGGATCACCTTTGTGCAGAAGACCATCTCCTGTTTCAGTCTTCCTGTGCCTTCTGAATATGCAAGCAGTAGGAAGGAAAAGAGGCTTGCAAGGCATGTATGGATGTGGGTTGGTTTGGGAGCTAGACCAGAATCTTGCTTTTCAGGAGGCACACAGGTGTCTGTAGTCTCAGGGAGTGGAGAGCTGGAAGAACAGTTGTTGAGGGTCTCTTCTGGAAATGGGTGAAGAAGAAGAGTGAAGGCTGACTGTAGTAAAGCTCCTGTGGGCTCTTGAGGTTGGAGGCATATTCAGTGTTTTAAGCAGCTGCAGCTCTCCAGGTTCAGGCTCTAGATCCAGGTGCTGCTTAAATAGAGGCTGAATAGGTTTGTCCAGAATTTCCTGTTGTCTCTGCCTTCTTTGGCATGGGACAGCACAGTGAGGATGAACCCGTGCCACCCAGTCAAGGCAAGGACTCCATTTCTGGTCATTCCTTTGTTCCAGAGAAATAGTTGGCAGTAAGCACTGTTCTTTGTTTACCTGTGTCTCCTTTTAATCTGTGCAGCTCTTGCTGAGTAGCTGTGGAAGATCTTCAAGCCAAAACACAAGTGGTCTTTGTTTTAAAGCATCAATTTGTGTTGGCAGCCAGGTCTGCAGTGCATGTGCTTTTCATTGACTGCTGCTTCGGCTCAGTTTCTCACTCTTGCCAGCTCTTTTTTAAACTTAATACAGAAATGTTTTTCCTGAGCTTAAAAGGCTGACCTGTGCAGTACTTCTAGTCTTAACTTAAGCCTTGTCTTTTTCAGGGAAGCAGTCTCTGTCTGGTCACAGAATAGGCTGCTTACCTGTGCTTTGAGAGGTGACTAATACACGCTGTCTGATCAGCAAAGAGAGAGAGGCAAGGGGGGCACTTCAGAGTGGTTTGCAAGTTTCTGAAAGCCTGATCTGTGTGCCTGGGACGAGCAGTTTCGGTGTGCCTGCTCAGCTCTGACTTTTCCCAAGCTTGCTTGTCTTAGCAGTTTGGGAAAGTTGATGGGTGGGCGCTATTTTGATACTCTTTGCAGACTGTTACCGCCTGGGGCTGCTCCTTTTATTTGATCAGCTTTCAAAAATCCATCCTCTATTCTCTCATTTTGACCTTCTGAAATTGTTCTGCAAGGGCCTCTTTGGAGAATGCATTCTAATCCTTAAAAATTGTAAGTGCCATCCAGGGCAAGGCCCTTGTTGTAATTAAAACATTTCTGCTGGAAGTGAGCAGATGAATGCTGAGGTGTTCAGGTGCCTCCGAGAGCAGAATGGAAACAGAGTCCAGCTGTGGAATTCAGGATGAACAGTGAGGAGCACTCGTGAACTGCTGTCCCCTGCACAGGGGGTACACACAGGTTGTGTGTCAGGAGAGCAGGCATGGCTGGTTTTAGGTGATGATTCCTCCTGTGAGATGGTGCTTGCCAGTGGGATACCAGTGGTGTGTCTCCTCCTTGTCAAATTAGGCTCTGACTGGAATGGAGCAGGAAGGGATTTTGGCACCTGTGACCTGGAGCGTGCACAGGGCCCCTGAGCATCCATGAATTGAATCCACCACTGTCAGGTGGTCTGCACCTCTGGGAGGCTGGGATGGCTTGGGTTGATGGTCCTATTGTGCAGGATGATGAATGAAGAAAACTGATACCAGCAGATTCCTGTCTGGAAGGTGGTGTGACACATTTGATTTCAGGGCATGAGCCTTCCCTCTCTGGAAAACAAGGTGTTTCAAGCTGGGAGGAAGCAATGATTTGGGGCTGCTGTCTGTGCTGGGACCCAGGGCAGAAAGGGGCTGGGGTTTAGGTGAGGATTACAAGGCTGTTTGTATTTCAGCCCCTGCTTGACCTGTGTTCAGTTCCTAGGTGAGAGAGCAGTGTCCAAGAGTGAGCACTGGGCTCAGATCTTGGTGCTAACACCTGAGATGTTTGTAGCTCTAAGATAATAAGGCTTTGGAACTTCTCCTCTCCTGTGATGCTGTTGTGAAACGAGGTTTGTCCCAGCAGCAGGATTTTACATTTTGATGCAGCTCAGGCCACCCTGAAGAGCAGCCAGGACTGCAGCCTCCTGCTGTCGATTTGGGCAGGTTGGCTCTGCCCTCTGTCACTCCAGAAGAAAGCCAGACAGGGCTGTCCCCAGAGCCATGGCATGTGGAGGCCAGGTCCCATTCTGGCTGCAGAGGGGAGGCTCTGTGTGCCTCTGGGTGGGAATAGGGGGGCTGTCCTTTCTGTGAGTGATGCTGGCACAAGATAGGCACGGTATTGCTTAAGACCTGCTATAAACTCTCTCCTCCTTGCAGTTGCTCATTGGCTTCTTTGGGAGCACAAAGGAAGCCTTTGATTCAAACCATGCAGTGGCTGTCCAAATGGTTAAGGGCAGGACAAGCTGCTGCTTGCAAGTGCCTTTATTGCTGCACTGCAGCGTGCCTTGGTGTGTGTCCTGGCTCTGCTGGGGCAGCCCAGCACTCCTGTGGCACCGAGCTGCTCCATGCTGCTGGCTCTGTGGAGGTTGCTGGCACTGCCTGGATCACTGGGAAACATTAACTGGAGAAAAGATTATGGATTTTGTCTTTCCTAGCAAAGACAAGAGCAGAGAAAATAAAACCTTGTAGGGTGTCACAAAGGGCAGTGCATCCAGTTCTCCTTAACCATTCTTGGGAGCATAGATGGGTTTGTGCTGCTGAGGTCAAGTTGTGCAGTTGCCTTTGCAGAGGGACCAGCACCAGAAGTCTCTCTCAGCAGTTGCAAGAATTGTACAAATTGTCTTGGATGAAAAAAATCCAAAGCTTCTCATGAGTTACTTGATGTTCTTTGTTCCTCTCCATCCGTATGGCCTGCTGTAAACACCATGAGCCTGGCACACACCTGAGCACCTGGCAGGTGCTATGGGACTGTAGTTCCTGGGCTGAGACTCCTTCTGCAGCAGTCAGATCTTGTTCTGTGATCATTATTTCCTCCAGCCAGGTTCAAGCAGTTCTTTGTCCACCAGATTCCAAGCAAAAGCTGAGTGACAAAGGCAACACATCTGATTTTTTTTTCATCTTCTGAGTTAACTCCTGCTGGCTCTCCCTGCATGCTGTGTGTGTGCTTCTGATGTGTGAGTGGAGGAGCTACTTGCCAGCACTGACCCTCCTGCCCTTGTCCTGTCTCTATTTACTGCCTTTTTCTGGCTCAAGTGCAGCTGTTCCTTTTCCAGTTGTGCCTCCCATCTCCACCTCTTCCTGATTCCTCTTCTGTATCCAGACCTGCCATGGCTTGCCACACGCCCCCTTCTCAGACTCTGCTGTTGCTTGGTTTCTCTCCAGTGCCTGCCTCTGGGCACTGCTGCTTTCCCAGGTGTGGCTGTGGCTTCCTCCTGCCATCTTGAGATTGCCTTTGTCTCCTTGAGCCTGGCCTCCAGTTCACAGCAGGTGATGAGGAATCAGGGCTGGGCTGGGGCAGGGCTGCTGAGATGTTCAGCTGGTCCTTGGAAATCACAGGACTTTCTGGATAAGGATTCTTCTGCTCAGCTGGAGAAAAGTCTCAAAGCCACATGGCCTGAAGCAGAAAGCATTCATCTGAATGGTTAACATTTTGGCAAGGAAATAACAAAAGGCTGTCATCCTGGGCATCCTTCACCATCGTGTTCTGTTTCTGTGGCCTTGCTGGGATTTTGGCCTGCCTCCTCTCACTGGCTGCAGATGCATTCCTGCAGACAAAGGCCTGCCATGGGTTTGATGGAGCAATCCATTACCCCTGGGTTGCTGGGTGGCCTCACTGAGCAGCCAGGCACCTGCAGGTATCTCAGCACAGCTTTGTGCTCCCCAGGACCTGCTTGTTGAGTGTCTCTTGCCACTGTTTGTGTGCTTCCCTGCCATTTGGTTGCTGAGGGTGCCCAGGTACTCTTTGTTCTGGTGGCTTTGTACTGATACTCTTACTGACTGTCCAGTAAGAACTATTTGTCCTGCAGATGTATTGGAAATCAGCTTTTCTGCTGCAATGGAGAAAAGCACTTACTTTTCAAGGAGATCTGGTTAGGAGGAATTTCTGTTTCAGTGAGTGTGTGATAGCCAAGCTTTTCTTTAATTTGACACGGGGGCTTTGCCTTAGATTTATCTGTAGCAAATATTCTGCCTAGTTATTGATTTGTAAAATATTCCAGAAAGTGCCCTGCTGCATAGTCTTCCCACTCAGGGACTTTTTTCCATTTTTAGCTGAGATAATGTAGCAATGTCTCATAGAGAAGCTACCTCTTAATTAATATTGCATGAGCAGAAGAAATATTAGCTTCTCCATCTGCTTTCCTATTTTTGTGGCTTTTAATATAGATTCATAAATGGCTTTAATGAAAATAAACAAGGAACTGTTCTTTTCTGTGCCCTCTTTGCTTCCAGAGGTGACAGTGCAGGTCCAGCCTCCCTGGTGATGTTTTTCCCAGGAGGTGAGTCCTGGACAACAGCGCTTCCCTGCACAGTTGTAAATGATGGTTGTGAGATGGGGCTGATCTTCAGCTTTCTAGCAATGCAAAGAGGAGGATCTAGGAGAAATCTGCAGAGCTGGAGACAGATATGGGGAGTTGTGGGTGGTGCTTTGTAGCCAGAAAGAAGCCAGTGGCACATGGATGGAAAATGGACATGCAGTGCACAGCAGGCAGTGTTTGTGAAGGAGTGTTCCTGAATCATTTGGGTTGGCACAGAAATCCCTGTGAACCCAGTCCATCCTCCTGAAGCTTCAGAGGCAGCCAGAGCTCAAACCCCAACCTTGCAGAGCCCATTTCAGGTGTCTCCTCAGTGCCTTTCACAGCAATTTTTACCTTGCAGCAGTGTGGTGGCTGCTAGGAAAAGTGATTGCCTCTCCTGGGAGCTTCTTTCCTTCCTGTAGGAGGGGAACAAGCAGGTTTTTACCTTTGGTCAACCAAATGGTGAAGCAAGATGCTCCAGAGATTCACCTTGAGCGAGACCCACAGTGCAGCCGTGCTCCATGGGGAGCCCAGCAGTGGGATTGCCCCAGTCTGGTGTTGTATGGTGGCATTTCCCAGCCTCCATGAGTTCTCCCTGTTCCTGGGAAGGCAGAGTGCCTGGGTGCATGCTTGTGGGTGGGCTGCAGCAGGAAGGAGCCCACAACTGAATCCCTGCAGCAGTTGCCAGAGCATGGGTGTCGTTTTCAAGAGCATGGCACTGGATGAACCATTTCTCCCATGAGCTGTAAGCTGTCTGGAGAGCTTGGCCAGCTGGATCTTCATGGCAAATCCATCTGATTCTCTACAGGCACAGAACTAAGGGAAACTTAGCTGTAAATATACTGACGTGACCTGGAGAGAGATTTAAAATATTTATCCTAGAGCAGAGCTTGGGATATAAATAAGCTCCCTGTCTGTTTCCCTGCACGCAAGGCTCAGAAGTGCAGCTGTCCCTTTGTCCCCAGCTCACAGAGTCTTGTTTGGGACCAGCAAGTTGCTTATGGGTGGGCTTGAAGTCCATACAGATGGTGTAAACATGGAGCTGTCAGCAAAATGGAGAGGGCATTTGCAGTGGTGTAGATGGGAATTTTTGAGTGCAGCTTCTGTCCCTGCTGGCTCTGCTCTGTGGCTCTCGGGGTGTTTGTGGGGTTTGCTGCTGAGCCATGTGCTGGGTAAGGTTGTAACCCTCTGACTTGGCCCCCTGAGCGAGCAAGATTTGCAAGATGTCCAGACAAGCACAGCCAGAGGGAAGCACAGGTTTGGGTGGTACTGGGGGTGTTTTCTTCCTTCCAGTGGGTTTGGTGGCAGCACGCAGAGAAGCAGCTCACTCAGGCTCTTTCAATGGCATAAATAAGCTTCATTCTCCAGCAAACAGTCCTGGGAGGGCAAGGAGGGCTTGCAGGCAGGAGTGCTCCATGCCCAGTGCAGCCTTGCGAGCTCTCTTCATGGGAGAGGGGAGCTGGCTCTGAGCAGCAGCTCTGTCTCTGATGGTGCATTGCTGAAGCAGCTGGCTCTGCTTGCAGGCCTCGTGTGCATGCTGCTCCTCTCTGCTCTGCTTCCCTTGCCCTGGCCTCTTCCCACCCCCACCCCCTTTTGTCTTTACAGCCTGAGCTTCCATTCTCTGGAGCGCCTGGCTGGGGCTCCTGTTTGCTGAGGGGAAGTGCCAGACAGTTTTATGGAGCTTCTTCTGCTTTTTCCCCCCATCTGGAACAGTGTTTCAGCTGGAACAGGAATAACACAGAGCCCTGGCCAGGAGCTCCATCCACACACACACACACAGAGTGCTGTTCTGGGGGAATCCCTCCTGGCTGGGCTTGGGATGGCAGCAACAACGTCAGCCTTTGGCCCTCAGCCTGAGTGCAGGGATGTGAGGATGGGTTGGCAGGAGCTGGTGTGATACCTGGAGGTGCTGGCCCCAGCTGCCCTGGGGTGACACCTGTCCCTGGTGTGATACCTGGAGGTGCTGGCCCCAGCTGCCCTGGGGTGAGCTCTGAGCCCCACAGAGCCTGTCCTCACTGCCGGTCCCAGGGCAAGGAGTGATGAGCCAGCCCTGTCACAGCCCTGCCTGGCTGGCAGGACCTGCCTGCCTGTCCAACACCACCTGGGCTCTCCTCTGCCAGCAGGAGTTTTGCTTTAGTAAAGACATTTTCATTCTTACATGGCCCATGCTTAAATTGTGGGGGGAGCACCATCCTTCAAGGCCATTGCACAGGGAGCATGTGGCTCATCCTGGTTCCACTTGGCATCTTTCTGCTGTCTTTCCTTTAGTGGGAGTACCTCTGCTGTGCTGGCCAGGGGGCTTAACCTTCAGATCCCTGTGGCTCCTGCCAGCAGCACACATCAGGTGTTTGTGAGGAAAGCAGGGAATTGCTCAAGGGCTCAGAGCAAGCCTGGCAGAGTGGGTTGGCAAGACTGGTGGGTGCAGCAGGTCTGTCAGTGGTGCTGAGTCTCCCTTGAAACATTTGTGTGTCTCACTGGGGCTTGGCAGTGTCTGCTCAGGAGTCTTTGGCTGATGTCCCATGAAAGATGGTTTCCTTGAGCCAGCAGGATTCCCAGCTCCTGTGCTGCTGGGCTTCCCAGCTCCTGTCCCACTTGTCCCCCTGTCTCTCTTTATCTGCTACAAAGATGTTGGCCTGGGGGTCCCATGGCCACCACTGCCTGTGGTGCCCAGCAAGCAGCACTTACTCAGCCAACCCTTCCTTTTCCACGGGCCAGGGGCCAAGTGGTGCTGCCAGCACCAGCTGTGCCCTGAGTGTTTGGGCAGGAGGAGCAGTGATCTGGCTGCCATCTCTGCCCTCTTCCTCTCCCAGCTCCGCTGCACTGCACTCATGGCTTCTTGGGCTGGTTCTCTGGGCTGGCTGCTCAGAAAGGATATCTGGACTTCTCTGAGGGGCCTGGTGCCACCCAGTGACCCAGAAGAATGGCACTGTTTCCCTGGTGCAGTGTCCTCTGGAGGTGCCCGTGTCCCCTCTTGCAGCAGGTGCCAGGAGCGCGGGCACAGCAGAGCATGGCTTGGAGCAGTGTCAGTGTGCTCCCAGGGCAGACAGGCAGCTCCTGCAGCTCCAAGGCCAGTTGTTCTGGTTCAGCAGCCCCAGCAGTTTCAGGGAGCCAAGGAGCTTGGCTACCATGGGGAGTTCCCTCTCTTGCTCCAGTTTTTTCTGTTTGAGTGAGATGCTGGGAGAAGCTGGCACAAAGCTCAGCTCTCAGTTCAGCCCAGACACGTTCTCCTTAAGGACCACTAGCAAATCCCACAGCCCTGGGGACAAACTGTGCAACCTGGTGTCTGCCCCACAAGATCAGCCCAGCCTGCAGGGGGGTTGACAGCAGTCCTGCTTGGCTTGGGAATGAGTAGGAACCTCCCAAAACACTCCCATTGCTCTGTGGCTGCAGAGTGGCACCCCTGCTTGCTGTTCTTGTTCATTGCCAGAGTAGCAGCTCGTTCTTCCCTCACTCCCCAGCCACCTGTCCCTGCAGGTGAGGGCATCTTCAGAGGGCACCATCACATTCTGCTGCTTTGGAGTGGCTGCTGCCTGGCTTTGAGCACACAGGAAGGCAGGGTCTCTGCTACCTGCTGGTGTAAAGGTTATGGCAGGGTTAGGAAACTGAGCTTGGGATGGTCTTGGAAGAAGCAAGCGTGTGGGATGTGTGGCTGGGGAGAGGACTGGGATTCAGAAGGTCTGGGCTGGGGAAGTAGGAAGGGCAGCATGAGGAACAGAGGCAGGGAGCCCCAGACGAGTTTGAGCTGGGCAAGTGAATGAGGTCCTGATGTGCTGGCAGCTGCCAGGAGTCTGCAGCTGGTTTCCTGGGCTCAGTGTCCTTGTGCTGAGCCTTTTTGTCAGTTCTGATGGCCTGCAGCAGATGTGTGAGCAGTACCTGCCTGCCTTGGCATGGGGCTGTGTGCAGCAGAGGCTGCCCTGCTGTGTGTGGCAGTGAGCTCTTCCCAGGGCCAGCTGCATCCCAGCACATCCCTGGCAGTGCTGCCTTGGTGTCTGCTCCAGCAATTGATTCACTGCTCAAACACCAGTGGCTTCTTGTTCTGGTTTCTTGTGATAACTGCTCAGAAACTGGGCTTGGCCATTCCCATGTATGGGATCCTGGAAGGATAGGGACACCCCAAAACTTGCAGTGTCTCTCAACAGTTTTTGGGAGGCTAATTGCTAAGTGGTTGCTGCTTTTTCCCCTTTCTTTTTTTTTTTTTTAATTTTTTTTTCCCATTCTAAAGCTTTCTTTGCAGGGCAGAATTGGTTTCTCAGTATTTGCTTGGTGGTGTTCCACACAGAAAGCAGCAGAGAGAGGTGGTGTGGGACACCTGGAGCCAGCTCAGTGGTGGTGTGCAGGCATCATGTCTCTTGCAAATCTGGAGTGAACTGCCCCAAAGGCAGAGGTTCAGTGCCCATGTGGGCAGACCCACACTCTCACAGCAGAGCTGCTGGATCCAGATGTGTGATACAATCACAGATGATGTTTTCCCAAGTTCCCAGTCATCTAGATCCACCACAGCATGACCTGGAGCTCCTGTGTGCTGGTCCAGTTTCTCCTGCCTCATGGAGCCACTCTAGCAGAGCATTTCTTGGAAATGCTGCTCTGTGCCCATGATTGCTTTCCTGGGTGCAGAGTGAGTTTTTGATTTTACTTTAACTGGGACAGGAAAAGATGTAGTTTTAAAAACCTTATATGATGAGTGCCCAAAGACTTTCCAGATGTTGTGCTGCTCTCTGTTCAGAGCCCCTTGCCTGAATCAAACCATTTCCATCTGGCCTGCTGGTTTATTGCAAGCCTGCCCATCTGAGAGGCTCTCTGGACTGGAACCTCTCGCATGGAGGATCGCTCTGGCTGGAAATAATTTGGGGATGCAAAATATCTCTGGGTGTTTGGCTTGGCTGCTGCTCCAGCAGTGGAAGAGCTGTGTGTGGAGCAGGCATGCTCCCAGCTGCTGCTTTTTGTGGCTCCAGGGGCCTGCCCAGGAGGCAGGGGGGGGTTCCTCACCTTACTGAGCATTCATGATTTTCCTTGCTTGCTTCTATGGCTTCAGCTGGTGCAAGTGAGCCTGCTGGCTCTGTGCTTGTGACCAGCACAGAGGAAAAGCTGACCCATGTGTCCTTGTTCCCTGTTCTGGCATGCCAAAAATCTGCTTTTATATGAGCGTGCTCATAATGAGCTGTGCCAGGAAACACATGGCTTGCTGGAGACATGAATGGGAGGTCTGTATGGGGCCCTGTGCTCACTGGGAGCCTCACAGGGACAAAGAGCAGATGCTGGTGTGCTCTGCTTGCTCCGTGGCAGTCTGTGTCCTGTGGGCTGCAGAGCATGGGGAGCAGAAGATGGGATCAAGGAACGAAGTGCTTGGCTGATCCAGTGGTGGCAGAGAGGCCAGGACAGGAGGCCAGGTAAGTGGTTTTACTGCCTGCTGATCTTTGTGGCTCTCCTGCTCTGGAGAGGGCTGGCTTGCTGCTCTGGAGATGTGGCTGTTTGCAGTGAAGGCTGGGTTGGAAGGAGCCCAGGCACTGCAGGCAAGCAAAGTGCTGCTAATAGCCTAGGATGACAATTGTGGGTGGGGATGAGGGAGAACAGGAGAGATATGCCAAGCCCATTGGGCCCTAGGTAGCATGTGGGCAGAGGGGCTGTGCAAGCTGTGCCTGGCTGCAGCAGGAAGAAAAGGCTCTCAGGGCAGAGTTGCAGTCCTGAGCAGCAGCAGCACTTCAGTGTCTGGAGTGCTTCTCCCTTGTAGGGAGTGCTGCCAGGGCTGCATGGGCTGAGCTGGTGCTGAGCAGTGCACACACAGCACATGAGGAGTTAAACCTGCCTGCAGGCACTGGAGCCTTGTTCTGACAGAGGGCTTGTCAAGTCCTCTGGACCAGCAAGCTCAGGATGCTCTAGCTCAGTGATTTCATTGCCCAGCCTTTGGAAGCAGGCCAGGGCTTGAACACAGAGTTTGCTGCTCTTTGATCCAAGAGTGACTAAAAGCAAAGCCCAAGTGCTGGAGCCATTCCCGAGGACTTGGCAACTGAAGGAATTGCTGCCTGCAGACAGTGATGTTTAAGTTGCTCCTAAAGACAAGACCTGCTTGATAATGCTTTCTGAGAGTGTGATATTGAAACCTGTGAGAGGCCAGAACCCCAAGCCCTAACACCATCCCTGCTGTCCTTAGGATGGAGCACAGGTCATGGTGTTTTCTGAAGATGTGCCCGTGGTTGCCATTGACACCACACTTCTGCTGTGGCCTGATTGTCTTTCTCAGAGAAAAGGTGATAAATCAGTCCTGAGTGTGAGCTTCTCAGTCTCTTCTGCTCTTTTTCCTTTGGGGACTGTCTTTCTTGTGGCCCCTAGCTCTGCCCCTGGGCTTGCAGGGAGCCAAGTCACCTTCCAAGCTGTGGCTCTGGTTTGGTGGTTTTGCTTGGGGTTAGCAGCAGCTAAACATGCAGCTGAGGGATGCAGTGGCAGCTCTGCCTGTGCCTGCCTTGCCTTGTTACAGAGGTTTTACAGAGTTTTACAGAGCTGGGAGTGAGTGCATCAGCTCATCCAAATCCTCCTTTTCCTTAGTGGTTTCTCATCAAAGAGCAACAGCCTGTATTGCTGCTGGACAATTTGTTTATTCAGTGGTCTGAGCAGTGGCAGGGGCAGAAGATGAAGGTCACAGTGTGGATATGTGGGGTGGCCATGTATTGAGAATGGGTTTGAGGGGGCTAAAAGCTGTCACTGCCACCTTGCTTTGCTGAGGTCTGTTAGTTAGCTGGCACACCCAGAGCTGGTAGCTGAATTAAAAAGTGCTGAAAGGGTCTCTTAATCCTGGTCTTTCAGTCTGAATCTGAAGTGCTGCAGCCTGGAGATAGATTTAGGCTACTCCTGCTGTTCACCTCAAATTAGAGGTGGGGACTAAGGCATCTCTGGCCAGGCCACCTTGCTCTCTCCCAGCTGTATCCCTGGACTCTGTTTGCAGGGAAGTGCAATGTGTGGCTGCTGCAAGGGGCCCAGGGCCTTCCCTCAGTGAACTGCTGGGGTGCTGCAAGGGCCCTGCAGGTTTGGGGAGCCAGGAGGAGCAGGCTTCCCAGGAGGAGTGCCTTCCCAGGGAGCATGGCATCTTTGCTAGCTATGAATGGAAATGGACAGGGAGCAAATGTTCAGCAGTGTGTTATAAAGGTCTCTGTCTCCTTCAGTGCTGAGCTGGTGGTGTAAATACATTCAGCTCCTGCCCCAGGTCTGAGACCTGCACACTCCTTGTGCAGCCCCAGGAAGAGCTGGCTCCATGGTGGAGCTGGGACAGCTGTGAGCTCCTGGCTCTGGCATGGGAGCATGGGAGCTCCACTCTGCTTTGAGAGGCCAAACAGATGCTGGCCAGTCGTGTCCTCTGCCAGAAACAGCTGGCTGGGCCAGTTTTTGCAGCTGGCTGCTTCCATCACATCTTGGTACTTCTGGGTCTTAGTTTTGTTTCCTCTAAGCCAGGTTTTCCCCCTCCATAGCTGGGGTAGATCTGAGGCCTCCTGCTGGCAGGGAAGAAGAGGAAGAGGATGGCTTCCTTTTAGGGAGAAAGGATGGATGCAGTTTGGGTGCTCTGGGCTTTGCTGTCCTGGGCACTGGAGAGGAATTGCAGCTCCTCTAAACTGCTGTTCCAGGTGCAGAGCATTAAAGAAATTGGCTTGCACATCTGGCTGAGCTGACCCAGGGTGAATTTTGCTGAAGTGCTCCTGGAAGCAAGTCTGCAGAATAATGCTCCTGGGGCCTGGCTGGAGAATGGGGCTGGGCTACAGGCTGCAGAAGCACCAGAGTGCTGGGCTTGCTTTCCAAACCAGGAAACCTTATACTTGCACAGAGCCCTCTCCCGAATCCCATTCCCATGCTTTTAGCTCCTGGTTTGGTTGCAAGCAGCTTTGGGATTACTCATATCCTGTGGTGTCTCAGAGATTGGTAAACTCTTGGGTACAAAGTGAAATGGATCCTCTCCTTTTCCCTCTCTGTCCTTTGTCCAGAGCTCTTTTATTTCAGAGGAGCTGGTGCCCAGGAGCTGCACACTGGGCATGGCGGGATGGGGGCAGTTGGGGTGGGTGGAAACATGGATCTCCCCCAGGGCTGGGCATGTGGAGCACTGCATTGTGCTTTCCCCAGCAGGGCTGTAGGTGAGAGAGGTGCCTGTGCACTCAGCAGGAATCTGGGGCTGTGCAGCAGCTGAAGGCTTTGTGGTTGAGGCCGCATTCCCAAGCGATGTCGTGAGGCAAGGAGACCGGGATTTTTGGATTGTTTCAAGATGTAGGCAGCCTGGCCTGGCAGGCAGGGCAGGAGATGTGCTGCCTGGTCTCCTCAGCTTGCAGGGTTTCTCTGCAGCACCCAGGTGGTGCTGGGTGCTGGAGTGTCCCCAGGTGAGCCTGTGGAGCTGGCACTGAGGCATTAAAGCAGTGAATTCTAGTTAGCACTTCTGGCTCTGGAGAATAGTCCCAAAGACATTCCCAGTCCGTGCTGAGTCTGCTGCCACATCACTGCATTAATGCTGTGGCAGCCTTTGAAGGGAGTGGCTACCATGGGGCTGGGTGTCCTTTACCAGAGGTGTGGAGAGTTCTTTGCTTCCTGCCAATCCCACAGGATTGAAAACTTACTCTGCAGAGCTTCAGACAGCAGAGACTGACTTCATAGAGTTGCTCAGAAGTCTGTCCTGGATATGGCTTTGTTGATTTTATTTGTCACCCTGAAATGCTCTGCATGTGCTCAGGCTGGAGTCCAGCAATGGCCGAGTCCTGGTTGCAGCCCCAAATTTCTCCTCACAGAGAAAAGCAAGGCACAATTCTTCCCAAGAATATTTCTGGGTTTCACATTCTCTGAACCTCAGAGAAAGAAAACACAATTCTTATCATTTGCTGTGCCTGTGTTTGTGCAAAAGGAGAATGCAGTATGGAGATTGTTTACCCACAGTGATGGTGTTTTGTTTCCTTGGCCTGTCAGGGCCAGGGGTGTGTGTGTGTTGGGACTGTTGGGTGACAGTCACGAGTTGTGTGCAGAGTTGAGTTGCTTGGCAGGTTCAGTTTTAGATGTATAGAATAATATGGTATAATAAAGTAATTAATTAGCCTTCTGATAAGATGGAGTCCTCCTCATCATTCTCTCTCCCCTCGTCAGGACTGCCTGCAAATTCAATACCTGGGGACACCCCAAGACAAAAAAGTGCATTGAGAGACCCTTGTTAGAAACTAGGACTGGTAATGCAGGTGTATTAGTGTCACTGTTTTTCCTGGGGTAAAGCTGAGGATCCAAAAAAATGAAATTAGTTTTGAGCAGAGGGTACCACTGCCTGAAGGATGCTGTGTTCCTGCACTCAGATCTTTGCCAGAAGGATGATCTCACAGCCAGGATGGGATCCGAGCTCTTCTCTCCATCCTTGTGCATCCTACTAGTCCATGTCCCCTCCCTGCAGATGATTTGCTTTGTGGTGTGTGAGGATGATACCCTGAGGACCTGTAGGTACCAATTGAACCTCCCTGCACAATTCACTTAACCTTTATCTATTACCTCAACAGGAGGGTTTTGCATTTCAATTGAGTATCCTTTGGGTAGCACACCACTGGGTGTTTTCGAGCGTGCTGCATTTCAAACATGTTTATCTAATCTGGCTGAAGATCTTTCCTGGAAAGCTTTCTGGAGGCACAGTTGAGACAGTTTTAGTCCAGAAACATGTGTGGAGGGTTTCTTTTTCTCCCAGCCAGGGGTGGCTGGTGTCACATGCATGTGCAGGGGCCGGACGTTTGCCAGCACACACATTTGGGACTGCTCGGTGCTGGCGTGGGCTTTGCAGGACCATGGCTGGCCCAGCTGTGTGGCTGGGGGAGAGCTCTGCTCTGCCTCTGTCTTGCTAAGGCTGATGTGGCATTGCTGGATCGTTTTGGAGGTGACTCTCACTAAGGGAAGCGTTTTGCTTCGTTCAGCAGCTCCCAGCAATGTGTCCCAGCCCAGATGAGCTCATGAAACCACAGCAGAAGCTGTTGGGAAGGTGTCCAGTGTGAGCTGGGGTTGCCTTTGCTCTCTCCTCTGGGGTAGCCTCCAGTGGGTGAGCCACACACGGCCATGGCTCTGCCACACAGGAGAGCTGGGAGGTCCTGCAGCTGCTGAGAGGAACAAACAAATTTTCTTTATTCAGCAGCGGTGCAGATTGTTGGCTTTGTACAGGTTTTACCCAAACTCCAGCATAATGGCATCCCACACAGCAGCCCTCTCCTTGGACAGCTTCCTTGAGCCTCTGTCCCAAAAGCCCAGGAGGTGGAGGGGGGATGCACAGACCCTGCTGACTGCAGCCTTTTCCTGGGCCAGGGTTGTGCAGCTCTTCCAGGCAGTTCCCATCTCCCAACACTGGGCCCTGGTGCTCTGGATTGAAGTACTGTGAAAAGCTGTGTCCACCTCTGGGCTTCTGATGTCTTCCACCCCAAAACTCAAGTAGGATTCCTCTGGACCACATCTAGCTGCTCCTGGTCTTTCCTTGCAGCCCAGATGTGATACATGGTTGGGACAATGGTTTCCAGTATGTGTAGCCAGTTCACCAGTGGCACCTTGGATGCTATTGTCAAACAAAACACAGGCTGGTGGCTCCTGCTGCGCTTTACATTTTTTTAATCCCATTTTGCCTTGACACTTGTGCTCATGAGCTGTTCATCACAGGCATCTTGCTTGAGCTGAAATGGTTGTGTCCATTTCCCCAGCATGGAAAACAACAGCATGAATAATTCCTCCTGTTTCACCAGGGAGCTGGATCCCAGTGTTTCCTGACACCTGGTAAAATCCCTGCTTCCCATGTGGGACTTGTGCCAAGCCACCATCATGTCCTCTGTCCACAGAGCCATGTCCTCCTGCCTGGCCATGGGGCATGCTGGAGCAGCAGGATGCATGTGATGAGGCAGCCAAAGCTCTCAGTGATCAGTGCTGAGTAAAGTGCACTTGTGCTGTCAGTGATGGGCTGAAAGCAGCTCTGTTGCTCTTCAGTGTTACATTGGTAATGCTGATGATTTCATGCTAGAAGTGCATGTAATTTAAAATACAATATCTTAATACCCTAATGGTCTGCACCTTCAGAGAGAGGTGTCTCATCACAAACTCCAGCACTGGCATGATCAGTAGGCTGACACTGCAAGAGCAGAACAAATCCATCCTCCTGCACAAGCTTTGTGTGCCCTGCCACTTGGCACCTGCTTTGTCCCATACAGGTGTGATTTGATGGAAATATGCCTGAGGCATGTCTGGGGAAAATAACAGACCTGGATCCTGTAGGTTCAAACCTGAGTGGATTTGAGTGCTCTGTTCCCCTTTCCTCCTGCCCCTTTGACCCAGCAGCAGTTCTGGTGTGAGCTCAGCTCCTGATGTTCTGGAGCTTTTAGGCTATGGAGCACATGGCTGTGTTTGAGTGAGGTTGGGTGGCTGCTGCCTTGCTGAGTGCTCTGGTTGGGACAGATCTGATGTGACACATGTTCCTGCACGTTGTATCACCTTGAGGCGTGTTTTCATCTCGGGTTCATGAGCCAGCTGTCACAGACTGATGGATAGTTCCTGCCTTTAGGGGAGGTTCATGGCAGCTGCCCATGGAGAGTTCACTGGATGTGCTGACCCTTGGAGCACAGCATGCTGATGGGACTTGGCTCAGTATGAGACCCAGGGAAACGGGACCATCAACAGGTTCCAGAGAAATGCATGGAGCTGGCTGTTCTGTTGCAGAAGTCAGGACAACCAAATTCAGAGTTCATAGCTCTGGGATCAGAGGAAATTCAGTTGGGAATTCAGTGGCAGAAGGGTCACTGCAAAATCCAACCCCTGCTCCTGACTGATGTGTTTGGGACAGGTGTGAAGTCCTGTTGGAGTGCCTGTGTCAGTGCCTTGCTGCTGCTGCAGGAAATGTGTGCCTGACACTGGGGTGCCCATGAGCAGCATTGCCTTGGCCCCTGCACTATGTAGCAGGCTCCAAAGGCTTTCCAGCATGGGAAGGGCTCTTGTGGCTTCCTGGAATTTGATGGTCTTCAAAACATCTCTTTTGGAAAAAGATTCCTTATCCCTAGCTCTGTCTGACTGAGATGTATTGTTAAATCATATCCCTTCACCAGGCTTTTATACAAATGCTGGGTAGGAGGATGTGGCTGAGTGTCCAAAGAGGAGATGCCTTTCAGCTGGACTTTGATACTGCTCACGTAACTTATCCAGGCAACCACTTTCTGAAGCTGTTTCTCCTGCAGTGGTGGGAACACACTGTTTTGACCCCGCTCTTGTTCGTCTTCATTCTAAGAAGCTCAAAATCTGCCTGGCTTGGCCCCTTTCCCTGCAGAGCATGGTGCTGCTGACAGAGTCCAAGAGCCATCCTCATGTGCTGAATTGCCTTTTGTTTGCTTCCCTTGCTTTTCCAGCTGGTAACCAGAGCAGAGCGCCTGCAGGGCTGGCTGGGGGCAGCCAGCAGCCAGATCTGGGAATGTGTGAGAGGTTCCCTCAGCAGCCATGCCAGGCACTGCCCAGGGAAGCACTCTTGGATGGGCATTAGTGTGTCAAGGAGGGCTTTTGGGGGTTTCCATCTCTGTAGAGAGATGCCTCCAGCCCCTGAGGCCACTACCAGACCCCAGGACAGCTATTGCAGTTTGTTGTTTTTGTTGTTTCCGCTTCTGCTTGCGAGCGAGCGGGCTGAGTCACCGGCGCGAGTTTGTGGTGTCCCTGTTGCATCCTCTTGTGCTGTGTTCCAGCAGATGCTGTGTTTATTCACATAGATAATCCTTGTTCCACACCAGTGTTTCTCTGTGTGATTGTTGGGGCTGTGGAGGTGAGTCAGAGACATAGTCCTGAGGAGAGGGACTTTGAGGAAAACCTAGAAACAGTCTGTGCGTGTTTCTAATTAGGGACAATCGTGGTGCAAGGCTGGAACTTAGGACACATCCCAAAAAACTGGACAAGAAGCACTCAAAGAAACATTGCAAATGCCCAGGAAGCTGCTTGCTCTCCAGGGCTTTGGTGACTGCATTCCGGGCTCATACATTGCAAGACATCTTTCTGTTCAGGCTGGAAGACACTCAGTAGTGGGTCATGGGAACTCCCTCTTAATGCCCGTGTCCCCAGGGAGCAGAGAGCCCTCCTTGGCTGCGGCAAGCTCAGGCAGCCCTGTTCCAGTGATTGCTGCAGACAGGCTTAAAGCAGCTGTGCTGGCATCCAAGCACAGATCTGTTCAAACTCTGAATGATGTGCTTTGAGCTCTGTTTCTCCTAACATGGCTCTGACTGTCTGGACACCCTTGAGAACAGCACGTGCTTACCTGATCCACTCTTCTCCTTCCCTTGCTCTGAGCATGCCCTCCCTTTTCTGCCTTGCAGCCGTGGGCACGCAGGCAAGCATCCTTTTCACCAAAGAGCCGTACTCGCAGGATGCCCTGCACGGCCGCAGCGCCATCCTCCGCTGCGAGGTGAAGGAGCCGGCGGACGTGGAGTTCCAGTGGCTGCAGGACGGAATTCCCGTCCAGGACACGGAGCAGCGCTTCAAGGAGGGCAGCAACCTCCAGTTTGCCGCCGTGGATCGGCACCGGGACGCCGGGCTCTTCCAGTGCCTGGCGAGGAACGTGCTCACCGGGGAGGAGGCGCGCACGGCCAACGCCTCCTTCAACATCAAGTGTGAGTGTGGGGCTGCCCGCAAGGCACAGGGAAGAGCATTCTCTTGGGAGGGCCAGAGGCTGGAAATAGTTTTTCCAGGCTGTCTGCTAATGCTTGTGTGGGTCAGACAGGGATCGGATGGCTTGGGCTGCTCAAGTCGGATTCCTCTCCAGCTGCCGTGTCCATCCTGCCCTGTAGTCCTCTTGTGTCTTCTGGTGTCCCTGAGGCTGTCAGAGATGCTTTCTCCTGTCCCCTTTCCTGTTTGTGCATATGAAACTGGGACATTACTGCAGCAAGTGTGTCCTGGGCACTGCAGATCCTTTCAGAACTCACCTTAACCCTCAAAGAACAGCTACACAGGGCAAGGAGAGATCTCTGCAGTGTGGGTGTCTCTTTACTCCACGCTGCCTTGAGGGCATGTGTATCTCTAAGCATGCTTGTGCCCCTGCTGCCTCCTCTGGTTATCGGTGAGTCACCAATAACCAGCACTTGGGCTCTGTAGGTTTGGAGAGCCAGCTGTGTTGGTATTCTTTGATCCCACAGGGATTGAGACAGGCAGTGTGGTTCTGAAGCAGCCGGCCAGCGTAGCTGAGATCCAGCCCTCCTCCACAGTGGTGCTGCGGTGTCACATCGATGGCCACCCACGGTAAGGGTTGCCTCCTGAGGAGTGGACCCTGCCAGGGGCCCCTGCACCTTGGCTGTGTGGTCTCTCTTTCTCTCTCTCTATCCCCCTCCCTCTTCCCCGCCACCTTTTTTCTTTCTGCTCCTCCCCCACTCCCCTCCTCTCTCCCGCAAGAATTCAGTAGAGTCAGGGAAGGCCAAGGGCAGGATTGAGCCTGTGCTGAGCGCCGCGGGAGAAGGCAGACGGCTTCCCCAGAGCCGCCTAGCGAGGAGCACAGTAAGGATGGGCTGTCACAGCCCAGCTGCTGAGCTGCTTGGTGTGCTGCAGTCACTCTCCGTCGCTTCCCAGTCGTGTCCCGTCCACCTTGGCTGCATGTCTCATGGCTTCGTGTCTGTGTCGGGGCCGGCAGCGGGACGGAGAGCCAGGGCACTGGGCCATCTCTGGGCTGTCTCCTCCGCACACCCGCTCCCGGGGCAGCCCTGACGGCGCCGTGCCCGTGCTCACCCGCTCGCCCCTGTCTTGCAGCCCCATGTGGCAGTGGTTCCGGGACGGTGTCCCCCTCTCGGAGAGCCACAGCTCCTACTCTGTCAGCAACAAGGAGCGGACACTGACCCTGCCGAGCGCCAGCCCCGATGACAACGGGCTCTACTCCTGCTGCGCCCGCAGCGCCGTCGGCTCCGTCTGCAGCCACAACAACTTCACGCTCAATGTCATCGGTGAGTTGTGTCCCAGCTGTCACACTGCCCTGCCCCACAGCCTGCTCTGCTGCAGGGGAACCTCAGCCTTGTGTGGCTTTCCTCTGTGCAAAGCTTCTGGGCAGAGACAGACCCAACGAATCCTGGCCCGGTGTCACAGACGTGTTTTATGAAAAATCCTTTTCTTAGGATTTTTTCTCCTGAGAAGCTGAGAAGCCTCAGAAACAAAATGTAAACAACCATCCTCTGCTGCTGTAGAATGCAACAGGTGGATCTGTGATTGGTCTCATGTAATTGTTTCTAATTAATGGCCTATCACAGTCTAGCTGTCCAGACTGTCTCAGTCAGTCACAAGCCTTTGTTATCATTCTTTTTCTATTCTTAGCTAGTCTTCTGATAAAATCCTTTCTTCTATCCTTTTAGTATAGTTTTAATATAATACATATAATAAAATAATAAATCAAGCCTTCTGAAACATAAAGTCAACATTCTCATCTCTTCCCTCATCCTGCGAACACCACCACAGCCAGGCTGGAGCCCAGCCCTGTCTGTGTGTGTTAATTCACCCCCGTGTCTTTCTGGAGCAGATTTATGCTGTCTTCTTTTGTAATGGAGCACCCTGGAGGCTGTAGGTGCTTCTGGTTTTGCTAGTGTCATTGCCATGTGGGTAAATGCCCTGTTGGTCTTTGGAGGAAAGGCCTAAGGAGGGCAGGAATTGTCGACATTAGAGGGATATTTGGAACTGGACAGGGGAATTTTGCTGTCCAGTGTCAGCTTTGATCTGTTCACTAGGAACCAGGGTGCTCAGGGCCATGCTGGAAACAGAAGGGGTTTTCCCCTTCTGAGCAGCTCCCATGTGCAATCCTGGGCTCTGAGTCCCTAACTCCAGCTGTGCTGGCACGTTTGCCTCCTTTGGGCTTGCAGGGCACACCCAGCTCTTCTTTGAGCTTTTCCCAGAGCACTGGTTCTGGGGACACTGCAGGCCCCTCTGTCCCCCTCACCCTCCTGTGGTCTGTGCCATTGCAGATGAGAGCTTTCCTCAGGCAGTGATCATCCCTCAGGACCTCATCGTGACCAAGAACGAAGAAGCCATGTTTGACTGCCAGTTTGCAGCCGTGCCCCCTCCCACGCAGGAATGGCTCTTTGAAGACAACCCTGTCACCAACAGATCCAAGTAACAGGGACCCCAGTGATGTGGGCAGGGCTGGGAGGAGAGGGGCACTGTGTTCCAGAAGAGAGAGGTCAAACCCTGCCTGGACAGGAGGGGACACACAACATCAGAGTGGTCATGGGGATTGGTTTCTCAGCTTGACTGGCTTGGGTTTAGCAGGGCCTTGGTACTTGTGCATGGCATTTACCTGAACAGGACTCAGGGAGCAGTTTGTCCTCACAGGAATCTGTGGGGCTGTCAGTTCTAGATGCCCATGCATGATGGTCCCACAGTTAGGGATTAGAGAATCGCCCAGATGTGGTGATTCTGTGGAGCCAGGGAAGCTCAAGCTCCAGACACCCACTTGGGGCAATTCACAGTCAGGGGTGTGTCCCAGTACTTGATTCTAACACATGGTGATCCCCAGACTTGGGAACACCTCCCAGCCCCCAACATCTGCACAGCAATCACTGGGCCCATGGCTCTCCTGCACTTCCACATCCATGTGCATGGTGATCCCCAGAGCCAGGAGTGTTTCTGAGCCCCAGACAGCCTAAGCATGGGGCAGTCTGCAGACCAGGGCAGTGATCCCGGAGCTGGGATGTCTCTTCCAGGCTCTGGAAAGCAAGCAGTGCCGTCTGGGTGCCGGCTGCCCTCGGCCTGGCAGCCCCCGGGCGCCACCTTGTGTTCCCGTGCCCCTCCTCCTGGCTCTGTGTGCTCCCAGAACTGGCTCCTGCTTGCTGATGCATTTTTTGGTGGGAGCCAGCTCTTTCACCAAGAAAAAAACTTCTACGAGCTCATTCCTCCATGAAGAATGTATCCTGACCATTCTGTTCTCGTGTGGTGGGAAGCTTTGGCGTGGCCCCTCCTGGTTTCACGGGCTCATGCAGGACATCTCAGCTCTGTAGCCTTGGCCCATGTCCTGCAGAGGTGCCCACTGAGCCCTTGCTCTCCCCATGTGCCCAGGACCACCGTGTTTGCCAATGGCTCCCTGCTGATCACCCAGGTGAGGGCTCGCAGCACCGGTGTCTACAAGTGCGTTGGCCACGGGCAGAGGGGGAAGAGTCTCGTGCTGAAGGCAACTCTGCGGCTGGCAGGTGAGGTCTGGGGCTGGTGACAGGGTGGGCAGTGAGTCCCCAGAGTTCCAGTGTCACCCTGGAGCTATGTGACAATGTAGCAGTGGGTCAGTACATGCAATGGTTCGTCCTTGCTCTCTGGATGAGGGCAGCAAACAGTTTGTGTGCTCTCACCTTTAAATGGTGCCTCCCCTGTGAATGATGGTGTTGGTGGGTTGGCTGCATCTTGTTGCCCTCTTTGAGCCCTGTGGTCTCTTGTTCCTCTCAGAGATTGAAGACATGGCGCCCTTCTCCCCGAAGGTGTTGACAGCAAACCAGGGGCACCGTGTGTCCTGCACTGCCCCACAAGGCATACCCACACCCCAGGTCTGGTGGGAGAGGAACCAGGAACGAGTTCCCACTGCTGGCAGGGTGTACCAAGAGGCAGAGCAGCTCATTTTCACCAGTATCACAGAGATGGATGCAGGGATCTACACGTGCCATGCTGCCAACAAGGCTGGAGAGAAGAAACAGGAGCTAAGCATCACTGTGGCTAGTAGGAAATTTTCTGAAAAGGGTGGGAGCAGAAGAGGGGCTGGGTAGGGGGTTAGGGTGAGCTGGGCAGCGTGGCTCATTACCTCATTGATACAGAGAGGCACCTCTCATGGCTGAGCTGCGGGTTGCACACTGCCTGTGTGTTTGCACTGCTGCTGGCCAGAGGGGTAGTGAGTGGCTCTGTGTAACCCCTTGCCTTCATGCCCAGCGGTACCCAAATGGGTGGAGATGCCCAAGGACAGCCAGCTGGAGGAGAGCAAGCCAGGATACCTGCACTGCCTCAGCAAGGCCTCCCTGAAACCCACCGTCACCTGGTACCGCAATGGCGTCTCCATTTCTGAGGTGAGGCCACAAGGCGAGCCCCTGCCCCTCGTGGGCACTCCTGCTGGGCACCTGCTCTGCTGCTGCTGTTTCTCACCTTGTTCCTAGGCCCAGCTTCCCTGTCACCCCCACTTTGGCCTTTTTCCTGGCACTAGCTCCCTCCTCCTGATGTGTGGGTGCTCAGTTGGCTGGCAGTCAGCCCTGTGCTTTTGGGGCAGGGCAAAGAAAAAGGTCCCCGCAGCTTGTCTCGCTTCTCCACGTGGGTCTCAGCAGGGCTGTGTTTATCTGGAGCACGGTGTGGCACGTGGAGTGTCAGCAGTGCCACAAGCCAGGGCTGACCCTAGGGCTGGTGACAGCGTCACTTGTGCCCCGCTCCTTCCCCCGCTCTGGGCAGGACTCGCGGTTTGAGATCTCGGAGAACGGGACGCTGCGCATCAACAACGTGGAGGTGTACGACGGCACCATGTACAAGTGTGTGAGCAGCACCCCCGCGGGCAGCATCGAGGGATACGCGCGCGTGCACGTGCTGGGTAGGCTGGCAGCCCCTCACGTCCCTCCCTGGTGGCTGCAGGGGTGACACCTCCAGCTCCAGGGAGCCTAAACGTCGCTTCTGTCTGTTGCAGAGAAGCTGAAGTTCACGCCGCCACCTCAGCCCCTGCAGTGCATGGAGTTTGATAAGGAGGTTACAGTGTCCTGCTCGGCCACGGGCCGGGAAAAACCCACCATCCAGTGGACTAAGACAGGTCAGGGGGATTTGGTTGTGGTGTGCCTGCTTCTGACCTGAGGCCATGGGAGCTTCACCTTGTCCCACCTCCAGCGTGGGTGAAGCAGCAGCGTGGCCCCGTGCGTGCTGCACGACTGCTGCATCCGTGCTCTCGTGTCCTGCAGATGGGAGCAGCCTGCCATCCCACGTCAGCCACAATGCTGGCATCCTGTCCTTCCACAAGGTGAGCAGGAGCGACTCAGGGAACTACACCTGCATCGCCTCCAACAGGCCGCAGGGCGAGATCCGCGCCACCGTGCAGCTCGTGGTAGCAGGTGAGGGCTCTGTGGCAGGCAGGGGTGTTTCCTGCTGGGCTGGCTTGGCCTGGGTGGCAGAGAAAGCGGTGTCTGGCCTGGTCCTGAGCTGTGCCTCACAGTTTGTCAGTGCTTTGCATGCAGCCTGGGAGGGCACGTGCCACTGTGCCACCGTGCTGGCTGTGCTCCCTGGTGGGAGCTTAGCACCATTCCCAGGAGCTGACAGAGTTCGTTTTGGCCTCTCTGCCTTCAGTTTACGTCACCTTCAAGCTGGAGCCAGAGCCCACAACGGTGTACCCGGGCCACACAGCCATGTTCCAGTGCCAGGCAGAGGGGGACCCCGTACCGCACATCCAGTGGAAAGGGAAGGACAAGATTTTGGATCCCGGCAAGCTCCTGCCCAGGTACACAGCCTCCATTCCAAACTGACACGTGGTGCAGCAGGACATTCCCAAGTACCCCCATCACTGCCCAGTATGAGGGTGCCAGTGGTGCAATCCTGTAGCTTGTAGCTTGGTGGTTGACTCCACGTGCCAGGACTTGGACTCTGCTGGCCCCAGGGTTTCCCTTTCTGCCACAGCCTGCCAAGCTGTGATTGAGCTGCAGTCATCTGTTCTTAAGTGTTGCACAGCCTGAGATGGAAGCTGATGGCAGTGGGGACGTGGGCCTGCAGGTGCCCCAGGCCTCCCTCTGCCCTTTGGTGTTTGCAAAGAGCTCTGTGTGTGTGGTTGGCAGGATTCAGATCATGCCCAATGGCTCCTTGGTGATTTACGACGTCACCTCCGAGGACTCAGGAAAATACACCTGCATCGCTGGCAACAGCTGCAACATCAAGCACCGGGAGGCATTCCTCTATGTTGTAGGTAAGGAAGGTGCCCAGGGTTGGGACGTGACCTCCTGGAATCCCTGGCAGTTCTAGGCCCTGCTTCTGGCTCTGGTTGTGCCTACCAGGCAGTCCCAGCAGCATCCCCGCTGGAATGCAGCAGAGTGTGCTGTGGGATGTGCCCAGCGTGCTGTGGCTGGGTGAGGAGGTGGCCACAGCAGTGGGTAGGGGGCTGGAGGCTTTTCACATCACTCCAGCACATTCCTGAGCAGGATTTGGGAAATCCCTCCACACCCCCATGTGCTGGATGCTCTCTGCCCCACAGACAAGCCAGCAGCAGAAGAGGATGAGGGACCTGCCAGCCACACACCCTACAAGATGATCCAGACCATTGGGCTCTCAGTGGGGGCAGCTGTTGCCTACATTATTATTGTGCTGGGGCTGATGTTCTACTGTAAGAAGAGGAGAAAAGCCAAGAGGCTGAAGAAGCACCCAGAGGGCGAGGAGCCTGAGATGGAGTGTCTGAACGGTGAGGCCGGTACGCCTGAGGGTCAGGGCTTCACCACAGCTCCCTGTCCCTGTGCAGGAGAGCCTGAGGGGCAGGGAGCTCCCAGGGGATAGGAGAACTCCTAACCCATGGTCTCTCACTCTGTGGTTTTTGGCTGATGGCAGAGACCTGCTGCCAGGTGAGAAATGGGCAAGTCAGTGTGAAACCTAAATCCCAGCCTCACCTTGTGCCATCTCTGCCTGCTGAGTTGTGTCTCACTCCTGCATCCCAGCACCTGCCCGTGGGATCACATGTCCCAGGGGAGGGAAGGATCCCTGGTGCAATGTAATGAAACAGTAGTATTCTGCTGGCCTCTTCAAATCAGACTTCAGCTGCTCCTGGTGCTGAAGGGAAGATGTGTCACTGAACTCCCTCTGTTATCTCCAGTGAGGACTTGTAAGTGGTGGGGTGCAGTTGAGCTTGCTGTTCCTAATTCCCTGGATCTCCCCATTCATACTTCCCATAAATGCAGATGTTCCCCCTCCCAGTTCTCCAGCACACAGCCACATCCTGACCACATGCTCTGAGGTCTGTGAGGGCCTGGCAAAACATAACTGCTAGGTTTGCCTCCTGGTTTTCTCCTTGCATTGGCACTTTGAGCAGAGCCAAACCTCCAGAAGAGAAGTCTGGCTGTGGGGAACCTCCTAGGAGCAGGGATGCAGGAGCATCTCAGCAGCTTTGTGCTCTGCATCTGCCACCACTGTGAGATCTTTCAGTGGAAAAGTCACAGGTAGCTCACCTGTGCCAGCAGGCTCTGGCCAGCATCCCCTTCCTGGGAAAGAATTTCTTTCAATTGTTTCTGAGGTGGTCTCAGATTTTTATCTTGGCCTGTCTTTATTATATTTCTTTTCTGCTAGAGTTTGCCTCTTCTTATTCCCTTCATTTGGAACCAGGTTAGCTGCCAGGTGCGTCCTCATTCTTACAAGCAGACCCAGCTTCCCAGATGTCTACACTCCTTTTTGGTACTTCCACAGCCTCTCTGGTGAAGTGGTTTGTGTTTGCTGTCAGCTCTAGTGGAGTTATTCCATTCACCACAGTCTTCTAAGATCTGGCTCTTTGCCTCTTTTTGCTGTGGTCCCTCGTTAGCTGGGTGACCCAAAGTGTTTCAGCACCTGCCTGAGTACCTACAGGTACTCCCTGGCTGACCACCAGCTGACTTTTCCAGTGCTCTCAGGGTCCAGACAGATTTAATCTCTCCACAGACTTGCAGTGGATCTTTGCTATGGATTTCCTGTGGATCAGTGCACTCCTAACCATCCAGTTACTTTCCAAGGTCACGTCCTTGCTGTGCCACATCCTCTGTAAGGAGAGCTTGCTCTCAGTATCCATGGCTGACTGTGCTGCTTTTTTTTTTGTTGTTGTTGAATACAGACATAGCATTTGGGGAGGCTCATGGCTGTGGGGACTGATCTCTGTGCTAGTGTCTCCAGGGCAGCATGGCTGTGTCTGTTTCTCCAGGAGATGCTCCTGTGTCTGTTGCATGCAGGTGGGCAAAGCAGGCAGCTTCCTCACACTTGGTTCCTCTCTGGACTGCTGGATACATCAGGCCTCCTGTCCTTTTGTTACCAAGTGCCTTGTCCAGGCTCTGTGAAACATGAACATGTGTGTTCTCAAAAGTGGCTCTTGTTGCTGCCTGCTGGTGCTGTCTCTCAGTGGCAGCACACTCATCACTCTGCAGCCTTCTGGATTTTTTTGGCACAGTTGCAGTGGTCGTCTTGTGTTATCCTCTTGGCTTCAAGCTTGTGGTCTTGAGACACGATTAGTCATGAGTGCAGACAGCAGAGGGTCAGACAGTCCTGCTGATAATGAGTGTAGAACCAGGGAGAGTGTGAGGAGCATCCAGCTTTGATTTATAGGGTAAGTGGTGGTTTTTTGTTTTTATCTTTGCAAATCTTACTGTACTTCGTGAGAGCAGACAGATGTCAGTAGCCATGGCTCTTAAGTCAACATATCTCAGTGTTCACAGCTCCAGCCCCACCTATGACAAAGCCATGGTCCCCGTCACGGTGGCCAGGCCTGCTCAGGATGTGCTGGTACCTGCCTTGCACATGTGCATTGTAAGCAGGCATGTACACTCACTGTGTGATGCAACAGCCTCTGATGGAAACTACAGGCAGTGGGACTCTGTTGGATTTACCACATGCTGGGTTGTCTTAATTTTGTTAAAAATTTCCTATTGTGTGGCTGTTTGCCTAGTGCTTATTTCAGGAGCAGCTGAAATGGAGTAGTGATGCTGGAGGAGTGTGAGGGACCCTAGGTCAGGGCTGTTCCCTGCTTTAAATTCCAACTCCTGCCTTCATCTTATGGACAGTACCTCTTCCTAGTAACCAGGTCTGATCCAAGCAGTAAATACATTCAAAATCAAGGTTTGCCATCTATGCAGTCATTTCTCTACAAGGTGCCTATGAAATGCAGGGTTTTCTATTTTCTCAAGGCAGTCATGCTT
The DNA here is from genome assembly GCF_023055355.1 of Agelaius tricolor. Classification (NCBI taxonomy): domain Eukaryota; kingdom Metazoa; phylum Chordata; class Aves; order Passeriformes; family Icteridae; genus Agelaius; species Agelaius tricolor. Next base: position 6,222,899 of record NW_027269261.1, read on the forward strand.
TGTCCTGTTCTCTGGCTGCTTGTGTTTGTGCTAGGGAAATTTCTAGTGAAGTTCCCGTGCAGAAAGCTTGCTGGGGCTGATTGCAAGGACAGCGCTTCCTAGCACTGCTTTAACCCAGCCAATTAAAATCCAGGCTGGTCTGGTCTTACAGGTTCAGCACTTCCAAGGACATTCCCAAGGCTTGCTGGGAAGTGAGTAAGGAGCAGGGACATCAGACTGCAGCAGCTGGTGTCAGATAGACTTGAGAGTCTCTTGGATATCATGAGGCTGTGGCTATAGTGAGCAGTGTCCATCTGCTCCACCTCTGCCTCGCCCATCCCATCTCCTGCTGCTGTCCTGCAGGGTTTTGTCCATGGTAGTTTGGATGTAGCCACTGCTTGGGGATGACTGAGTGGGATGGACAAGGCCAGATGGGTCTGGCTGGCTCTGGGACCAAAGCCATTGCTCAGCATCTGATTTCAAGGGTGGCTGTTGGGCTGCCAGAGATGGGGCAAAAACTGAGGCCAGGCCACTCTGCTGCCTGGGGCTGGAGTGCTCGGAGTGTCAGAGCCCCAGGAGGGGCTGAGCTTTCACTGTGTGGCCTGGCAGGATGCTGAAGCTGTCTGTGCTTCCCTGGCAGGCGGTGCTTTGCTGCAGAATGGGCAGATGACAGCAGAGATTCAGGAAGAAGTGGCCTTGACCAGCCTGGGCAGCAGCTCTGGGGCCAGCAAGCGCCACAGCGCTACGGACAAGATGCACTTTCCACGTTCCAACCTGCAGACAATCACAACCCTGGGTATGCTGGGCCACCCTGGCCATGTCCCCACTCCAGTAGGACACCTGTGGCTGAAACCCCAGCATGTCCCAGCCAGAAAACAGAATGTGCTGGGTACAGAGGGCCCTGCAGCCCCTGGAATGTCAAGCACACCTGCTCTCCTAATGCACCCGCCTTCCCCTGTGCTTCCCCACACTTGCAGGCAGGGGGGAGTTTGGTGAAGTGTTCCTGGCCAAGGCCAAAGGTGCAGAAGATGGTGAGGGCGAGGTGCTGGTGCTGGTGAAGAGCCTGCAGACGAGGGATGAGCAGCTGCAGCTGGATTTCCGGCGGGAGGCAGAGATGTTTGGGAAGCTGAACCACGCCAACGTGGTGCGGCTGCTGGGGCTGTGCCGTGAGGCTGAGCCTCACTACATGGTCCTGGAGTACGTGGACCTGGTAAGGGCCCTGCCAGCAGGGATGCAGGGATGTGACAGCAGAGGGAGTGGGGCCTCAAGTGTGGCAATGGGCTGGCAGCACAGGGCAGCTGAGGTGTAAGGAGACCAGGCTGAGCTTACTGCTGTCCCCAGCCTCTGGAGGAGTCTCCTGCAAGACCTGGAGGTGACTTTGTCCTCTGCAATCTCCTAATTTCTCGTTTATGTCCTGGGCTCTGCTATACAAGCTAAGTTGTGGGACTTCATGCTGCAGAATGGCTGTGAATGCTAAGGGCTGTGAGGAGTCTGGAGTTTGTAGAAGAGAAATAAATTTGGGGCATGAAAAACCTGGAGATTTCAGGCTTGCTTGCCCTAATCTTAGCCAGTTGAGGCCCAGAAACAAGATACTGGCTTGCCCTACAAGGCAGGGACCAGGAGAACAGGCAGGAACCATGGATCAGGAGATGAGGATCTGTGGGCTGGCCACGTCCAGGCACTGCAGGGACCAGTGAGCCTTGTCAGTATGTAGAGATGCTGACTCTGAATTGCTGTCTGTCTCCAGGGGGACCTGAAGCAGTTTCTGAGAATCTCCAAAAGCAAAGATGAGTCTCTGAAGCCACAGCCACTCACTACCAAACACAAGGTGACCATGCAGCTCTGGAAGTGCTCTGGGGCTGGGGAGCCTAAGGAGGGCAGCCAGTGCTGACAGCTCTCTGGGGTCAGGTGTCTCTCTGCACACAGGTGGCCCTGGGCATGGAGCACCTCTCCAACGGCAGGTTCGTGCACCGGGATTTGGCAGCCAGGAATTGCCTGGTCAGCGCCCAGCGCCAGGTCAAGGTCTCCTCCCTGAGCCTCAGCAAGGACGTGTACAACAGGTCAGGGAGCCTGACAGGGGAATGGGAGGGGATGAAATGGCACCAAGTCTCACTGCCTGCCTGTCCTGCCCCCACAGCGAGTACTACCACTTCCGCCAGGCCTGGATCCCGCTGCGCTGGATGCCACCTGAGGCCGTGCTGGAAGATGAGTTCTCCACTAAGTCGGATGTGTGGTCCTTTGGGGTGCTCATGTGGGAGGTCTTCACGCATGGGGAGATGCCCTACACTCCACTGGCAGATGATGAGGTGCTAGCAGGTACGTGGAGCACCTTGTAGGGAACAGCACAAGGTGCTTTACTTGTGGTAAAGGGGGCCAGATGGGCTGTATGATGACAGTGCTGGTCTGGGTGGGGAGGCTGTCCCAGCCTGCATGGAGAACTCCTGCTCTCCTTGCATCCCCCAGAGAGGATCACGCCCCTTGCCAATGTTTCCTTTCGTGCCAGGTCTCCAGTCAGGAAAGACGAAGCTCCCGCCCCCCGAGGGCTGCCCGTCCCGCCTGGCCAAGCTGATGCAGCGCTGCTGGGCCCCCAGCCCCAAGGACCGGCCCTCCTTCAGCGAGCTTGCCACCACCCTGGGGGACAGCCCAGCTGACAGCAAAGCCTGAGCACCCCAGCCCTTGCTGGTGAAGGATGTGGCGGGGTGGACAGGGGTCTGTGTGTGCCCGGGGAGCCCCTGGCACTCCCACAGCCCCTTGCTGACCCCGATGCGCCAGCGAGCAGCTCAGCATCAGCAGCTGCTGGACTCAAAGCACAAGCCAGTGTACCCCAGCCCCACCCCCCTCCCCAGTGGGTCCCAAAAGACAGCCCTTGCTGCCTCCTGCCCCCTGCCTGCTCAGCCCGGTGCCCTCAGGCTGCTGGTGTGGATGGAGCAGCCGCCCCTCCCTCCCACGGCAGAGCTCGGGCGTCCCTGCTCACCACATCCACCTCTGCTGGCCTGGCCCGGCCCTCTGTCCGTCCGTCCGTCTGTGCTAGGCATGCCTGCCTTCCCCTTCCCCATGGGGACAGGCCAGCCAACAGGAGCACAAAGTGCCTGGCATATGAAGGAGCTCACTACCTTTCCCAGTTACCCTGTGCCTTTTTTTGTACTTATGACTCTGGGCAGAGCCCCCTGTCTCCCTCTTCCAGAGCGCTGACTCCTCCCTACCATAGTATTTCTGTTACTGGAATGCAGCCTAGAGTTGGGTTAGTTTGTTTGCTTGAGTGGAGGGTACTGCAGCCAAGAAGGGTTGGGTTTTGTTGGGTTTTTACGTGCTGCTCTCAATAAAGAAGGCGCTTTTTTTTTTGTTTTGTTTTGTTTTTTTGTCTTTGTAAAATACTGCTGTCAGATAGCGGTTTTCCTCCACCGCTATATGGATCCTGGGTTTGGGGCTCATTCCTCAGGCATCTGTCTGCTGTGTTTAACCCCTTTGCCCCCTTCTCAGGTGAATCTGAGATGCTGCTCCCAGCCCTGTGTGCCTTGAGGGAGCACTTTTCCTCAGCACTTTCTGTCTCTCTGGGCAGTCATGAGTTGCTCTCCAAGAGGGACTTGTCTGAAGAGAAAATGTCCTTCTCAAGACTCCAGGCAAACAGCCACTCATGGGACATGTTGGTTGGCTGCCCCCACTTCAGGTACTGGTTTGTGCACCCACCTCTGTGGCCTGGGGCAGCTCCACAGCCCACAGTGGGTTGTGGGTTTGTACAGGAGATTTTCAGCTTCTTGCAGGATGCTGGCAGGGCCAGGCCTGGATGGAACCCTGGGGGATATCCTGCTGTCACACGTGGTCTGCAGCCCTCTCCTCTGTGCTCATGGCCCAGAACAATGGCAGGGTCCTGGCAGTCTCCCTGGGAGAGGACAGGTGTGCACGTGGTGTACAAGTAGCCCCAGCCCCACAGCATGATCATGAGCCAGGCCAGCATGGGCTTGTCCCTTGGAGCCAGAGTGAGGCACTGGGACCAGCAGCTCTACTTGGCTGCTCAGCCCTGGCTTGGGGGGTTATACAGACAGATCTGAGCTTTGGCAGGAGGCCTGATGGGGCTGGACTGGGGGCAGTGGGCACAAGCTGCACAAGGGACATTCATTCTGGTATTAGGGGAAATACTTCCCCTCAAGGGTAATTAAGATTTGAGTCCCAGAGAAGCTGTGGCATCATCATCATCATCATCAGAGACACCCAATGCTGAACCAGGGAAGTCCTGAACTACCCATAGTTGGCTCTGCTTTAATCAGGGATGGACCAGGTATGTCCAGGACCCTCTTCCCATCTCTGCTACCCAAAGAGGTTATGGAGGTGCTGGAGGGGGTAAAGTGCTCATTTCTTGGAATATGCTAGCTGGCCCTGAGCTCAGATTTGGTCCAGGCTTGGAAAGTGGGTGCAAGCAAGTTTGCTGGCAGTTGCTCTGCCAGTTACCAAAGGTGTTGGTCCCTTTTCCAACACTTGCAGGTGGAGATACGGACTCCCCAAGCCAAGGTCTCTTGGCAAGCTAAGCTGTGGCAGTGGCTAGGTGTTGGGCCCCTCTCTAGAGGAGGACAACCAGGTCTGGTTTGCTGGACCTGGTGCTCTCCCTGGTGTAGTAGGCTTGGCAGCAGGTGACTGCCACCCTGACCTCTGGCTGCCTCCATGACCTGGGGCCTGGCCACAGTGTGGGACTGGTGGCACTGTGCCTGGTGGGGACAGAGGGATCAGGATGTGCCTTTCCTTCTACTCCTTGCAGCCTCATGTCCCCCCCAGTGTGTGTGCAACCCTTCTGAAGCATGTGAGTGTTGTGGCACTGCTGCTTATGTGCTCTACAACTTGCAAGTGACCTGTCTCGTGCATTTGCTATTGTTTGATGTCCTTTTGTTCCACTTCTCACATCCATTCCATTCCTGTGGACTTTCCTGTCTGCTGTCCTTCCTTCCAGGTAGGAGCACTGCACTCTGTGGGCTGATTCCTGCAGCCAAGCCACTTGTGGTGGCCTAGCCAAGCAGAATCTCAGCCTTGCCATGGCTAGAGACCAGAGATGCCAAGGATTTTGGGGGTACCACCCTCATTCTGCCAGCTCTGTGCATGCAGGCATCTCATGCCTGGGAGGGTACAGCATAGCTGCAGTGAGCTGGTTCTGTGAGCAGCATCAGGACTGGGGGCTCTGCTTTGTCCCAACACATCCTGCAGGCTCCACAGCCTGTTTGCTATGCAGACAAGACCTGGTGACTACAGGGAAGCACCCAAATGGAAAGTCACCAAAGCTAGGCCAAGCTCCAGACCCAAAGAGTGCAGAATGATGGGGGTTGGGATTGTGTATTTTTGGGAGTGATGTAATGAAAAAATTCTGTATCGTTGGGGAGGGGAGAGATGTTGGCCAAAGTAATTGGAAACAGCAAGCTGAGCAAATACAGTCCCAGCTAAAAGTGGTGGAGCAAGGCAGGGAATCAGGGTCCCTGCAGGAGAAGGAGAGCACCTTGGCAGTTGCCAAGAGGTGGGATCCAATTGCCTCAGCCCAAACTGAAGGAACACCTTGCAGAGGAGTGTGTGGGGGATCCAGGGCCAGAAAGAACCACATGGCTCCATCAGAGCCCAGGTCCACCCAGAGAGCCACCAGCTGTGACCGAAATTGAACATTCGCTGAACGGTGTAAGAGAGCAGCAAGCAGATGTTAGTCCCAATGAACAACTCCCTAAAGCACAGACATCCAAGCCAGACAGTTCCATCAGGAAGTTCCTGGTGTTTTCTCTTGCCCTGAAGTTACCCAAATTCCCCCTGCATCCTTTGAGCAGCCCTGGTCCATGAGTGCTGTGCAGCTTGAGGAAGGGCTGCTTGGTTTGCTCGGATTTCCTCTGCTGCCCTGTGGCTCTTCTGCAGCTGTGTCAGGCACTTGTGTGGAAACGAATGGGCCTTAATTGTCCTAAGCAGCCTCACCTGGGGCTCCCCCACACTCCTGAGCTGCATTTCAGCTCAAGCCTGTGCTTTCAGGTTTGTTTTAAGCAAGCTTGTAGGTGTTCCTGTTTTGGCCTTGCCTCTAGCCCTGTCTTCTAGGCATAGGTGGTAGCCTTATTATCCAGTCAGGATTTTGGCTCTCTCTCACAACCAAGTGGATGCTGGATTTACTCCATGGCTTGCTCTGTGGATGCCCCTGATGCCAACACCTTTTGCTGCTCTGCTCAGGTACTGTGGGTTTATTATACCTGGGGTCACCCCTGAGGGAGCAGCCCCATTACTGCACCTGTCTGCTGGCCAAAAAAAAAAAACCAAAAACCACAAATTAAGAAAGGCCATAACCTAGTTTTCCACGTGCAACAGTACCTCTGTTCTAGTTGTTACTGCTCATAGAAGAGATCTGGCTGTTAAAAAAAGAGCAGCTAACTGTACTCAGTAGCAGTCAGAAAAAGCAGCTGGAGTATCAGTAGTAGGAAGATCAGGAACAGGATGGAAACCATCACATCCCCAGCACCCTGCTGGAGTATGGATGAAGAGCTGGAAAAGGGTGAGGAAGCACTTGTTGCAATGGCCTAGAAAGGATTGAAAAGGGGATGTAGAGGGCTGGGGTCATGCTGGCAGCAGGGTCTGTGCTCCCGTGGAGCTGTCAGGCAGCTTGTCTGGAGGGGACTTTGGGGGAATCTTAAGAGACTTTTAAGGCATACTGTCAAGTGCTGTGCCCTAAAGCTGTGTTTAAACAGGGCTAGAAATGGAAATTTTATGATGTGGCGGCTGTAAATAAGAAAATCCCTGAAGGCTGGAAACTTGCTTTAAGCTGCTTCCTGTTGTCAGTGGCTGCTGGTTTGGTCAAGGGACGACCTGCTGGTGACTTGTGTCCTGTGGGTGATGGTGGCCTGGGGACAGGGCGTGGGTCTGGCTGCCTTGGTGAGAGATTGGCATGCCAGGAAGCTGGGGCAGGCTGAAGCTCTGGGCCTGTTCAGAGCACAAGGACAAGCATCTTGGAGAGCATCCACAGGATGAGGCTTGGGAAGGAAAGGACTAGAGGAGGAGGGATGAGCCACCCAGAAGGAGCCAGGTCTCACCTCTTGCCTGTGTAGACACTCCTGCAGCTTGGGGAGCAAAAGGCCTTGCAATTGGAAGGCCCAGGGAAGAGAAGGAGGAAAGGGGTGTGTAGCTCTCCCATGAGCAAGAGGAAACCAAGTCCTGCTACCTGCGGTGACTGCACACTCGTGCTGAGCAGGCAGACCACCCTGGCTGTGCCTATCAGGTCCATGTGCTCATTGTCCCCAGCCAAAGTGGTGTCCCCAGCCTGGCTGAGGGTCCTGCTGACCCTCCCTCAGCCTGGCGGGACACGGCCAGGCCTCGGTCTCACCTGTGCCAGGTGTAGCTTGTGCTCAGCTCGAGGGGAGGGTGGCCAGGGCATGTGATGGGAGGCATGTGAGTTCCAGCAGCCCTGCTGGGAGCTATAAATGGCATGTGTGCTCACTGGAGGAGCATGGCTGGCGGGAGGAGGGGGAGGCGGCGGTGGCAGGCAGGGGGGTGTCGGGGTTTGCAGTTACTCCCTTGCTGTGTAGGAGCTTGGCCCTGGGCTGTGGGGGACAGCTGTGAGGGCTGGTGCTGAGCGTGCGTGTCCTCTGAGTGATGAGGCAGATATGGAAAGGGCCCGTGCGAGCTGCAGAGCGCTCCATGGGTGCTGCAGAACTCCAGGAGACAAAATGGGTCTGTGGCCAGAGCACTGCTGCCGGAGGCGGGGCCTTGCCCTGCGTTGCAGCTCCTGTTTGTAGGACAGCGTGTGGGAGACCCCCTTTTGTCAACTAAGAATTGTCTGTCTGTCCTCACAGCTTTGGGCTCTGGGGCTGTGCTGTCCCTCTCGCACCTTTGCTGACCTATGCGCAGTGTGCCTTGCACAGAGTTGTCCTTTGTGGGCTGTCCCTCTGCTCTGGAGCTCCTGGGTCACACCTGCACGGAGGATGTGACCTGTGCCAAGTGCTTGGAGCCATCTGCAGGGTATGGGCCAGGGTGTGACAGCCCCTTCCCACCCGCACAGGTGCTCTGTCCCACCCGTGGATGGCCGCGGTGCGGAACCACAGCCTCACCCCCTGCGGGTTTGAAGGGACCTGCGGCCCATCCTCTTACACAGGAGATCTTTTTTCCACTCGGTAGTGATCAGCTTCAGCAAAGTGTGTTTTGGACCGATCTGCTTCACTCCTATGCCCTGCACACCCTGGACACCCAGGTGGCCCCCACGCCCTCTCGGTGCCTCGGCAGCCACCGGACAAAAATGGACGGCGCGTTGTCCCTTGCAGGCTGTGACAACAGCCGGGCCGCGGAGCTGCCTTGAGCAGCACTGGTGGCATCGCTGCTGGCGGAGCCGCTGCCGGCTGGATGGATCCTGAGGATGGCGAGGCACGCAATCTTTGAGACACGTGCTGTGTCCCCTACGAGGACCGTGCCAGAGCTCCGCGTGCCCGGAGCTGGCGGTGGGAAGGGAGCCCGGGGCAGGGCTGGCACCGGGGGTCTCCCCGCTCTCGTTCGCAGCCCCCGGTCGGTCCCCGCCTCGGTCCGTGTCCGGGCCGAGCGCCCGCTGTCCCGGCCGGCGGCACGGTCCCTTTAAGAGCCGCCCTGCGTGTTCCAACCCGGGCGTGACGCGAGCGCGGTCCGACCGTATGCAAATCAAACGCCAACCGGTGGCCAATGGGCGCCGGCGCTCGGCGGCTGCCAGCCAATGGAACGGCGCCTCCCGACGGGGCGCCGTCTCGCCCCATATAAGGAGCGCCTTCGCCATAAAAGGCAACATTGTATCGCTTTATATGGGGGCGGCGCGGCGCGGCGGGGGCGGCGGCGGAGCGGGGCCGTGAGCGCGGAGCGCGGCGGGGACATGGCGGGGCCGGCCTGACCCGGCCCGACCCGACCCGCGCTCGCCGCCGCGATGTTGCCGAGCCAGGCCGGGGCCGGGAACGGCGCCGCCGCCGCGCTGGCCCGCGGCTCGGGGCTGGGCCGGTCGCCGGTGCCGCGTGGGGCGAACGGCGGCGGGGCGGCGGCGGGGGCGCCCGGGGGCTGCCTGAAGCGGGAGGCGCTGTACAGCGGCAGCGAGGGCGACTCGGAGTCGGCCGAGGAGGAGGAGCTGGGCGGCGAGCGGCGCGGCGTGAAGCGTGGCCTGGCCGAGGCGGCGGCGGCGGCGGCGGCGGCGGGGCCCGCGGCGGGAGCGGCGGCGGCGGCCGCCTACAGCGGCGGCGGGGGCGGCGGGGCCGTGAGCGGCGCCAAGCCCGGGAAGAAGACGCGGGGCCGGGTGAAGATCAAGATGGAGTTCATCGACAACAAGCTGCGGCGCTACACCACCTTCAGCAAGAGGAAGACCGGCATCATGAAGAAGGTGCGGCCCCGCGACTCCGGCCGGTGCGGGGGGGCGGTCCGGTCCGGCACGGGCGGGGATGCCGGCCGGCATCCACCTGTCCGCGGCAGTCCCGGCCCGGTCCGAGCGCTGAGCAGGCCGGCGGGCCGTGCCCGGAAACGGCGGCGGCTTCCCCGTCCCGCGGGCGGGACCGGGGGGGGTGGCCCGGCACCAGCCCCTTCCGGGGGGCTGCGCGGGAGCCCCCGGCGGAGCTCGGGCACGGAGCCGGGCGGCCGGGAGCGGGAGCCCCCGGGGCCGGGGGATGCCGCCGTGCTTGGCGGTCGCCAGGCGTGTGATGTGCCCCGGGGGGCCCATCCCGGTGCGGCGTCCAGCCTCGGGCCGGTGCCGACCGGTGCCCTCGGGGCCCCTCGCTGTGAGCCACCACCAAAACACCGAGTGTGCGGTGGCACAGCTGCCTGCCCTGCCCCCGGTAGGACTGGCTGCTTCGGCCACGGAAGGGACCAACGCCACGTCTCGGCCGGTCCGGAGTGCTGTCTGTGGTTCCTGGTGTGCAAAGACAGATTAGGAACTTGGCGGATTTTGGATGCTGCTGGCTGATCTGCATCCCTGGTGGTGCTCATAGCATCTTCTGAACAACTGGGTAGTGCTGCATCGCAGCTCAGCTGGGCATCATGCACTCTGGGAAGGTGGGAATGGGTGTGAGGTACCGCTGGGCACATCTTGGAGGTACGGGACATGGAATGAGGCCATCCTATCTGTAGAAGCTTTTGTGAGGCTGCTGGGTGTGCAGTGGTGGCATGTGAAGAGTGCACTTCCTAGTGCACAGGTATTCCTCACCTGGGGCATGGTGGCCTTGCTGCAGGGGTGCTTGGGTGCAGCTGTGCTCAGAGGTCTGGAGCCTGAGAGGGAAATCTGGGTCGGAGCCTGGATGGGGTGTTGGTGAGGGGAATGAGGTAGCAGAGATGTGTGCCAAGTAACATCAATGAGGGTGAGGTGAGGGAGGTATCCAGATATGTGTGGAGAAGTCAGTAGGATTTCCAGAATGGAGACAATCTCATGTCCCCATGTTGTCAGACTGCTGTACTGAGGGGAGCACTCTACCCATGGCCTCTTGGCAGGCACATCCCCTAAGGGTGTGCTAAAGGAGATGGGAATACAGCATGGGGCAGTTCAACCTGCGGGGAGCCAGTACTGGGTTGGTTTTAGAGGCCAGAGCTCCTCTGGGGTTGCAGGGAGCTGAAGCTGGTGTGAAGAGAAGGAAAGCCATTGCGGGAACATGCAGGGACTCTTGTCCTGCACTGTGCGCTGTCCCTGTCACCTGTGACTCCCTGTTCTTCCCTTGTCCCGCTGGCAGGCCTATGAGCTCTCCACGCTGACTGGCACTCAAGTCCTGCTGCTGGTGGCCAGCGAGACGGGCCATGTGTACACGTTTGCCACGCGGAAGCTGCAGCCCATGATCACCAGCGAGACGGGGAAGGCGCTGATCCAGACGTGCCTCAATTCCCCGGACTCGCCGCCACGCTCAGACCCCACCACTGACCAGCGCATGAGTGCCACTGGCTTTGAGGAGACGGACCTCACCTACCAGGTGTCCGAGTCGGACAGCAGCGGGGAGACCAAGGTAATGCTCCTGGGCACCCAGGGAGGCCTGGGCTGTGCTCGGAGCCCTGATCATCCCCAGCCCTCTCTAAACAGCAGCGCTGGGAGCTGAGGATGAGTCCCCTTTCGCTGCCACTGCAGCGAGCTTGTGTCGTGTCATCTCGAGGCTGTTTGGCTCCTTGGCTGATAGTGGCGGTGATTGAGAGAGGGAGGGAAGCGGGTGGCAGGTATCCTGCTCCTGGCCCTTGCAGCGTGGCTCCCCACTGGTCCAGCCCACCCCCCTGGCCAGCTTTCAGCACTGTTATCTCTCCCCAGGCGTCTCCATGCTCTCACACTCATTGATAAAAATTTGATTCTGCCTCCATGGCCTTATAAGGCCTGGTTTCCCTCGCCAGAGTCCCTGGCAGGGCCCCTCACATTCCTTATAAGCTGCAGCTGTCTCTTGCTTTGGTGCTGTTTTGGAAGGGGGCAGGGAGGACATGGGGAATGGAAACATTTGGCTGGACAGACCATTTCTGCTCCCTGCCTGTTGTCCCTGCAGATGCTGGCCCCTGCCTGCCCGTGTTACTTGTGGCCTTTTGCCCAGGGTGGCCTGGCTGTGGGTGCACGGTTGGGCAGAGTCAGTTTTCTGCTGGAAGGGCCCGGTCTCGTCCCTGCACTCCCTGGCACTGTTCCTCTGAGCTGTGTCCCACATCCCTGCCGCTTCCTTTGCGGGCTGGTGCTCAGATCCACAGGTGCTTGGAGATGGGAGGCAGGGAAGTTTGTGGTGCAAGACTGGGATGCCATGCTGAATCTGGGGCTCTGCCACAGCTTCCCAGGCCTGTGTGCAGTTCTGCTGGGTGCTGGGAATTAGAACAGCCCTGCTGTGCCGGTGTCATGGGTACCAGGCTTGCTGCAAAAGTGTTCTTCCATTGGCCCTGTCGTAGGAGCTCTCCAGCTGTCCCTGCTCAAGCGACAGCATTGTTGCCATGCAGTAGCCTCTAGACATTAAGCAGACAGAACCTGGAGACCTCTCAGCTGTAATTGTGAAGGTAGTGAGTGCAGCACTGAGATGTGCCCAGCATGTCTGGGGCTGCTGGGGTACTCAGCTGCCTGTTTTTGTGACAGCACAACAGCTCTGGTCATGGTGCTGCTGGGTACCCCCGTTCCTCAGTGTCCACTTCCCCACATGTGTGCAGTGCTGCACCAAGCAAAAGCTCAGCTGCTGCCGAGCCCTGAGAAACAGCAGCAGCCCCAGAGATCCCTGCAGGCAGAGGAGCTGTGGTGGGCCCAAGTGTGGCTGGAGTCTCCATGCTGCAGCCCTTAACAGTCCTTGAGAATGGCTCCTGCTGATGGGATCCCAGCAGCAGTCCTGGCTGTCCCAGTCTGTCATGTCTTCCCTGGCTGCCTCTGGTTGCTGCTGTGAGCTGTGCCAGCCCTATCCAGTCGACAAAGAAGCCTTCTAACAGCAGCAATCTCTCCTTTGTGCAGCTTGTGTTTGTAAGGACTTGTGCCTCCTGGGCTTCTCCTGGATGAAAAGGCAAGTCCTGTGGGCATTTCGTAATGAGACAAATTACCTGGCCTTGGCATGAGACTTGACCACATTATATCCCTTTGTACTCTTCCTGGAAGTTCTGCTAGTTGGCCCCAAGGGAACTGTGCCCTTGGGGTGCAGTTACTCTGCAGAGACCTTCTTAACACAACTTCTCTATTCTCCGTGTCTGATGCAACCCTGAAAGCTCCATCCCAGTGCCAATGCTTAGTGTGGGGTGCCTTGTGGCCACAGCCAGCATTTGATGAGAGGCTGGAGGAGCCCTATGGCCCTGTCTTCTGCTTGACATTGTGAATAAATCCACCCCTGGCTGGCTGAGAGTTCCTGCCATGGCAAGCCCTGGGGCTGGGGACAAGGGCTGTCCTGTTGTGCCTTCTGCAGGCCTGGAAGCCTGGTTGGTGGCTGGGCAGAGACCAGCTCAATTCAGATAGACCACGGAGTCTTCTGAGGATGAAAGGAGCCTGTGCATGGGCCATGCTGGGTGGCTGGGGCTTGCTGATGGGTGACTGGTGCACAAGGCTGGGTTGCAGGTGCCTCACTGGAGGAGGTGGCAGGAGATTGGGTGCCTGGACTGTCAGGTCCAGCCACATGGGATGCTCCAAAAGACACTTTGGTCTTGTGTGAACTCTGCTTCTCAGACCTCTGTATGGACAAAACCTGCTTGTGTTCAGTGCTGCAGCAGAGTGGGGAGAGCAACACAGCCAGGCTGTCACCTGCAGTCAGCAGCCTGCTGGTTATTCCTCTGTGCTACACCAGCAGCAGCTCTGAAATCCTCCTGCTGTGCCAGACCCAAACTCCCTGCTGGGGTGCTGGGATTGGGGCTTGCTGTACTTTAGAGACGGTAGCTGTATCCTCATGGTGATACCTCTCTCATCTTTTGCAGGCCCCAAAGGACACTGCCTGTGTGCAGTCTCCTGGGTGTGCTTGTGTGGGAAAGGATATTTTGGAAGGAGCTCAGAGGCTCTAGATTGGGCTGAGAGCATGGGAATAGCCCCGATCTGGTCATCTCTCTGGAATGGGAAAACATGGGACTTTCTACATCTGGAACACAGACCAGGTGTTGGAAACCAGATTGGGATTTCCCATACCCCTCTGAGCCTTGTTGTCCTGCTACACCTGTGTAATAATTCTGTCTGGGTGTCTGGGCCATGCTGAACAACATTGCCTCAGGCAGTCCCTAAAAGCTGTGGAGTGGGATCGTTTCTGTCCCCAAGACCCTGCTGTGGTCCAGGATGGGCATCAGCTGGCCTGGTCTGTGCCCTGTGACCTCCTCATGCTGCAAAGCAGTGGTGAGGGTCTGGGCAGACACCTGCTGCTGTGCTGCACCTCTGCTGTGTGCTGCTTCTGCAGACACTGAGGTTTGCCCTGAGCTGGAATGGATGTGCAGCTGGATCAGGAAGGGAAGAGCTTTCAGGGCTGCTGTCCCCGGCCCCTTGGGTGATGTCTGCTGAAGTGACCCATGACTTGTCTCATGTATGTGGTCTGGGCTTTGCAGGGTGCTGAGAAGAGCCAAGGTGCCCAGGGTATCACTGAGAGTTATGAGGAGATGACAGTGGGTGTCCAATCCCAAAGTCTCTCCCAGCTCTCTTTCTGTATTGGGAGCTGTTGCTGCAGCCCAAGAGAAGCACAATAAAGATGGGAGGAATCTGAGTCTCAACAGGGTCAGAATAGGGAGGGCAGAGATGAGCTGTGCATGATTCAAGTCTGTTGCCACAGCCTCTCTCCCAAACAAGCACCTTTGTTTTGTACTGAGGTTTGCCCTCGTATTTCTAGGGAGCCCTGAGAATCTCCCTGAGTAGAGTGCTGTGAACTTTCTGGGATGCCTTCTCCAGGCCTGGGAGTATGGAGTGTGACTGGGTGCTAAGTGCCCCGGCTGCTTGGGGGTTATATCTCATGGGTATACTACCCTAGAGCTATAGCTGGGCATGAGCAACCCTGGCTTTTCCAACTGGGAACAGCACCTGTCCTGCCCAACTCTGCTCTGGCTCCCTAGTGGGCTGGGGAGAGCTCTGCCCTGTCACCCACGTGGGGAGGGCACCCACAGCCTCCCATGTCCCATGTGGGATGGCAGGAGTTTGTGGTTGAGCTAATGGAAAGTGCCTCTGCTGGGCTCCGCTCTGTTATCACGTGCCTCTGCTAATTTGGACTTCAGGGACCGCGGTGCCAAGGCAGAGGGGTGTTGCTCTCCTCCCTCCCTGGGCCCTGGAGCCTGACTGAGTGCCTGGGATTGGATCCCCCTGTCCAAAATGGGCTGCCTTCCCTTTTTTAGCTGTTCGTTGAGCTGTGAATTCCTTGCTCCTGGCAGCTTGACAAGCTGGGAACAAGGCTTAGCACGTGGGAGAGCTGGGCCCACCAGCTGCAGTGGGAGGGGTGGGAGTGTGGCAGCCTTAACTCTTGCCAGGCGTGCTGGCAGCTGTGTCAGGGCACGGGCACAGCAGGTTGCCTGTGCTCTGTGACACGGGCTCCTGTGAAGCACTGCATTCTCAGCGTGCTCTTGGCCAGATGAGCGGGGCAGGAGAGGAGTCACGGGCACCCTGGGTATTCCAAAGGGGATTTGGGGGATGGAGGGAAGTTAGGTGAGGTGTGACTGCCAGAGGCAGCAGGAGTCATGCTGGGCTTGGTTGGTTCCTGCAGATGCAAGGCACATCCAGCCACATGCTTTGTGGCTGTGGAAACGAAAGTGTTGCTGCAGCTTGGCACGCACATTCCACCTTCGTTCCCACACCTGGGATGCCAGTCTCTCAGGCCAGTGCTGGCCCAGCACAGAGCCCTTTCCTGGTGCTCAGCTCCCCTGGCAGTGCTGTCCTCTGAGGCTCCTTGCAGGACCGTGCTGGCTGCAGTGAACACGTGGGGGGTCCTTTGGAAGCGTTTGCCTCACGCCCGTCTCCTGCCAGTGGATTGGCACACAGGTGCTTCCTGTGGTCAGGTTCTCCTGGCCTCTGCTTCAGGAGATGTGTGGAGGCATTCCCCAGGGCCTGCCAAAGCTGCTGTCAGGGCTGGGTTTGGACCTCCCTCGTGTCCAGGTTTGCCTTTAGTCACCTCTTCCCCCATCACTTCCAGTGTACAGCTGCTTTTAAGAGCCAGTTCTCCACTTGTTCTTGGTCTTGTGTTTCCTGCCTTAAGGGAAGTGGTGTGTGTTCCTGACAGGAGACTCTATGCCTTTATATTTGTCCCTGCAAGGGCTGCTTTTGCCTGGTGTGTGCCAAAAAGAGGCTATTCTCTTCTTAGACATTTTGGGCACTCCTGGGGACTGGAACAGTTGCTTTGTCCCCTGGTGTGTTGTAGGGAGGGTTCTCAGGGGACCTCTGTGGCCCTGGGCCAGCATCTAAAGTTTATGTGGAGCTCTCTCCAGCTCTCCTCATGCTTGTGCAAGCAGCTCTTCTCTGCTCCCCTGGCTCTGCTCCATGTGCTGGCAGCAGGCTGTGGGGGGTATGGTTTGGAAAGGGGATGATGCAACCTACAGAGAGCCTGGTTTGGTCTCACGGGCAGATGCCTCATGGGCTGGTGCGAGCTGTCACAATGTCTCCTTTTGTAGGACGCCCTGAAACCCGCGTTCACTGTCACCAACCTGCCGGGAACAACATCCATCCAGACAGCCCCGACCACCTCGACCTCCATGCAGGTCAGCAGTGGCCCGTCATTCCCCATCACCAATTACCTGGCGCCAGTGTCTGCCAGCATCAGCCCCAATGCCGTCACCAGTGCCAACGGGACAGTGCTGAAGACTACTGGAGCCAGTGCAGTGACGTCTGGGGGCCTCATGCCGATACCCACTGGCTTCACCCTCATGTCAGGTCAGTGCCTTTAGAGACTGTGTTCGTCCATGTCTGCACCTGGAGTGTGCTGCTGTTCTCTCCAGGGGAGAGGAGGCCTAGTGGCAGAAGGGAAGCAGAGTGGTTGCTGCCGTAAGGTGAGCCTGGCTGTGATTCCATGCTCAAACCCAGTGGCTGGAGAAGGGTCATGTAGAGAGTGTTTCTTTAGAGAGGTACCAGCTGGCCTTGCTGCTGGGAGGTGGCAGGGAGCTGAGCTGGGACCCCAGGGCAGCACCCAGAAGCCTGGAGGGAGTGAAAAGAGCTGGTGATGATGAAGCCTTTCTTTCTCCCTCCTTTCAGCAGCTGCTTCCCTTTCTCCAGGGACCCCTGCCATTCCTCTCACTCACTTACAGCCACACTCCCTGGCTCTTTCCAGCCAGCAGGGCCAGCTGGTCATGGGTACAGCTGGACAGCTGCAGCAGGCACAGCAGACAGTCTTCCACATCCCTGCCAGAGCTGGAGGGCATATTGTGTCGCTGACAGGTCAGCACTCACTTCTCCTCCTCCTCCTCTTGCTAGAGATGGGGAATGGAGGTGTCTCTGGGGGTCTTGGCCTGGCCACAGAGCTGACCCCTGACCGTGGGAGCACAGAGGAGGCAGAGCACAGGGAACCCTGGCTGTGGCTGCTGGGGAGAGATGGGAAGACAGGGCAGAAAATACTTGACATAAGCTGGAGCAGCATCCTGGGGGATGCAGACCAAGGCAAGCAGCAGATTTTCAGTCTCATGCCCCAGGGCTTGGCCTGTGGCTAACAAAGGCAGAAGAGGCAGGTCCCTAGTGCAGCTGTGCTGAGGATGAGCTGTGCTGCTAGAACTGATGGAGGGGTAGTACAGGGGCTGAGGTGCCCAGTGGTTGTTTATTGAGTGCTGGCATTTGGCTCTGAGCAGCTGCCCTTGCTTCTGTGTTTGTATCTGCAGTCAGCCACTGAACCACAGTGCAGAGGTTAGGGGAGACCCAGAGCAGAGTAATGGTGCTGCTCTGCTATCTTGTGTGCACTGTCCTTTGTAGGAATTTCTTCTTCTTCTGAGTTAAGGCTGTCCAGGTGTTTGTTCTTGGGCTGGGATTGTTCCTGGATGGAGTTTCAGAGTAGGGCTGAGCTCTCCTTTGTGGTGGCATCCATCATCTGGGGACCAGTGCTGAGTGACACAGTGTTTCTCGTGTCCTGCCTGTTTGCGCCTGAGTCCATGACTCTGGTAACTCCTGTGCTTTCTTGGAATGCTTAAAGCTCCTGGGGGCCTGGGCAGACAGCAGGCTCCCATTCAAGGGAACTGGATTTCCCTTGTGATCTGGAGGAGGAGAATTAACTGATGTGTGTCTCTGGGGTGTGATGTGTGGGGAAATGCCCAGTCTGAGCAAGCTGGCCAGTGATTCTTGCTCTCTGGCATCCCTTGCTCTTCCCTCTGGAGGCAGGACCTCAGCCTTAGGAGACCTTGCTGTGCCAAGCTGTGTTTCTGGATCTGAAGTGCTTTGCAGGGAGTGGTCTGGGGCAGAGGCTGTGTGGCCTGCAGCTCTGGGATGCACACCATGAGACCAGCTGTTCTCTAATTCCTCTGTAGGGCACTGTAATGTCACCAGAGGGGTGAGAGCTGCACCCTGAGTGCCCTGTGGAGGATGGAGCTGGGCTCCAGAGTGTGAAGGCAGCAGAGCCCAGCTGGTGTGGGCATTTGGGCTCTTGTGGTTCCACTTATTGCAGCAGGGTGATCCTTGCAGAACTGGCTCCTCTCTGGGAAGGAAAGGCTGGGCCCTCTCCTCCCAACATCTGTTCTGTGTCTTGGTGGAACCAGGAATGGCAAGGAGGATCCCAGATGTTCTTGAACCACGGCTAGGAGTTGGGCAAAAGTTGTTGTGGCCTTTTCTTCAGTCTTGGAGCTTCGTAGGCCAGTTAACCCCTTCCTGGCCCATGTGCCAGGAAAGAGCAGGTTTTGGTCTCTGGTTTCTGCCACACACTGCTTCTGTGTGGCCTCCCCCAGTGCAGCACAGAGCAGTGCTGTGCAGCTGTGTGCAGCCAGAGAAGGACTGGGGCTTTCACATGGCCCAGAGTGCCTGTATCCCTGTGGAGCCATGGGCTTGACAGGCTCCTCTCTCTCCCCAGGTGGTACCATGGCTCAGCAGGTTCCAGTCCAGGCAATCCAGGTGCACCAGGCACCGCAGCAAACGTCTCCCTCTAGTGACAGCAGCACTGACCTTACCCAGACCTCTTCCAGCGGAACAGGTACCGGTACCCACCTTCTGTCTGCCTTCCTAACCACTCACCACCTCACACACCTCACACCAACAAGCCTCACACCAGCACCCTGGCCAGTTTCCTTCTTCAGGCCAGCTCTATCCAAGGCTGACAGTTTCCCAGGTGTATTGCTCCCTGTTGCCAGGTCCTGTGCTACACTGTATCCTATGTAGGCGTAGGGTACCTTACAGGGGATTTCAGAGCCTCTCCACATACATCATCTGCTCTCACTTGCAGCATGGAGCTGGGAACAGGTTGCTGAGTTCTCAAGGGGTTTCTTAGTGAGCCAGCATTGCCTCTAGCACAAGGCATCGGCTCACATCTGCTTGAGATTTTTACTGTCTATGCAGAAGGCATCTCTTTGTCAGCAGAATCTGAGTTCAGGTGCCTGGATGCAGGCTGAATCTAGTTCAACAGCTCTATTGAAGTTTCATCGGGGAATTGAGATACAAGTTGAATTCAGTCCTGGGATGTCTGGCTACTGTGTTTTCCTGCCCCTTCATACTCATGAAAGGAGAGGTTTGAGCTCTCCTGCTTCATCTCTGGGGTGGAAGACAGAGATAGGTATCTCCATGAGCTGTGCCTCAGCACAGCACGCCCGGGGTGGCTGGGACGGGGGTGCTGAGCAGGCCTATGAGCGTGGCAGGTTCCTTTCTGTGCTCACATGTGCTCTGTCCCGCTGGCAGTGACCCTCCCAGCGACCATCATGACGTCGTCTGTGCCAACCACCGTGGGCGGCCACATGATGTACCCCAGCCCGCACGCGGTGATGTACGCGCCCACCTCCGGCCTGGCCGACGGCGGGCTCGCCGTGCTCAACGCTTTCCCGCAGGCGCCCTCAGCCATGCAGGTGTCCCACGGCCAGGTCCAGGATCAGGGTAAGGCAGCTGGCCAGGGCAGTGCTCCCTGAGAGTGCACTGACACCCTGGTTTTTCTCCTCCCACGCGTATTTATGCTGTATCACAAAGGGTTTTCTTCCCAGCAGTCCTGGTGGCTGCACAAAGGCCTGGCAAGGGTGATGCTCGATGTGTGTTTTTAGGTTTTGCCGTTCTCTTGTGCAAAGGATTGCACGAGCTGTTGATGGGTAAAAAGGAGGGTGAGGTTTCTGGGATGGGCTGGCAGCACAGGGAGCCAGGAAGCTCTGGAGAGGGGGGAAAAGTAGCATGAAGCCACACAGGCAAGACTTGGATTGAGGCCTTGTGCCTGCTTTTCCCAGCATTTGGAAAACTGGTGAACGTGGCTTTCTTCTGGAATGTCTCCATGTGTGCAGATAGGCAGCTTTGTCATTGAGTAGCTCCATGGAGCTCAGATAAAGGATCCATGGGGGAACCCTTTTTAAGGAACAGTGTCATTTGTGCTTCTCTCTGTGGCAGGTGGCGTCCCCCAAGTGTTCCTGACAGCCCCATCAGGCACGGTTCAGATCCCAGTCTCAGCTGTCCAGCTTCACCAGGTAGGCACAGAGTAGGTCTTGAAGGTGCGTGCAGGGCTTATTCTTGCTCTTCTGCCTGCACATCCTTTGTGTGTCTGGGCAGACCTGGCTGGGTAGGATCAGTCCTCAGGTCTGGGAATGCGCTCTGTGCTACCCACCCTTGGGTGAGGGAGTCTCATCCTCCTTGGATGGGTGCCCGGGAAGGACAGTGCCCCCTGGCTGCTGGCACACACGGTCTCCGGGCGTGCTGTCCCCCAGTGGTTCCTCCTCCCTTCTCTCTCTAGATGGCTGTCATCGGGCAGCAGAGCAGCAGTGGCAGCAGCCTGACGGAGCTGCAGGTGGTCAACTTGGACACCTCACACAGCGTCAAGAGTGACTGAGAGGCCTCTGCTGCCGGCCTTCTGTTTTCTGGCTTGTCACGCCAGTGTTGGGGCTGGCAGCGACTCCTTCTCGTACAGACTGCACCAGTTATTTATTGTTGCCTTTTCACGTTTCCTTCATCCACACATGCACACACACACACGCACTCACCCACCCCCACACACACAGGCATGCGCGTGGGGCTGCAGGACCCACCCCGGGTGGAGCCGTGCTGGGGCCGTGCAGGGCTTGGGGCATTTGGATGCTGCAATAGCTGTGCTTGTCTCACGCCAGCCAAAGAAATTTGTCTTTTGAGGGGAGGATTGCTCTGCACTGTAAATAAATACTGCAGGCCATTCCCAGCTGGAGGCTCTGGCTCCTTCTGGGTGCTCTGAGTCACCTTGCCCATGAGTATTTACTCTGTGTGGGGCTCAGCTTAGACCCGGAGCTGTCGTGCAGGTGCAGCTTGGAGCAGAGTGGGTTGTGGCTGTGCTGCTGGCCTCAGCAATGTGCCTTTGTGGGGGTGACAGGTCCTGGCCGCAGCAACTCACCCTGGGCTCCGGACAGGAGAGAAGGGCCAGCTTGCATGTGCATCTCTGGGCCTGCATGCCCTCTCCCCGGAGGGCAGGACACAGCTGGTGGCACGTGGCCCTGTCCTCCTCGTATGCACTACAGTGAGCCCTCTGCCCTCAGTGCCTCCTCGCTGGGCTGCCTGGCAGATTTACAGCCTGACTGGCCCTGCCCCGGCGGCTGCCCTTGCACAGGTGAGGTGGTGAGATAGATGCCCAGGAACACAAAGATGCCCTGGCGAGCTCCTCAGGGGCCCTGTGCTCTGCTCAGCCCCGCACTCTCAGCCCTCACCCTGCTTCTGGACTCCATACACCCAGGGGAACTTGGCTGGGTCTGTCCTACATCCCCCTGCAGCTCCAGCCAGCGCTTTCTAAATTTCTGTATCTGATGCAAGGTGGAGAAACAACTCAAATGTCAAAGGGAAGAGCCCGTGGGGCACTGAGCTGCTGGGCAGGTGGCAGGCTCTTCCTCTGAGCACCAGGGTGACCTGCAGGCCATCCTGGGCTGCGGGGGAGCAGCTGTGATGCTCAGCAAGGCTGGGGGAGAAGGGCTGGGGCATGCTTGGTCCTGCATGGGAATTGCTGTGAATGGCTCTGCTACCTAGCCCTGTCCCTGGAGGGAGAGTGAGCAAGTGAGAGAAGCTGCTGAGTCCTTAGGGGAAGAAGCAGCTACTGTAACTTTTTTTTTTTTTTTTTAAGTTAAAAGACAAAAGAAGCCTTGGAGAGAAAAAAAAAAAAAAGAAAAAAAAGAAAATTACTTTATTTTTCTAAGTGTTAAACTCAGTATTTATGTAATTCTTTAAGGAATAAAAGTTTGGCTCCTGTACAGTTTTAATGGGGTTTGTACCAGGGGGATGGGAGAGGGGTGGGTGGGCGGGCATGGAGGCAGGAAAGGGGCCTTGCTTTTGAGTTTGTATTGTAACCTTGGACATGTTCCCTCAGCATTAGCGTTTAAGCTGCACTCTCCATCCACCAGCATGTGCCAGGGATCAAGCTGAACCGAGTGGGATGCTTGTTTCCTACTTAACTGTAACAAGGACTTCATACCCATACTTTTGGGCTTAATGGGCAGAAGTCAAGTGAAGACCAGCAGTGGCTGGTCTCTGGAAGTGGTAAGCCCATTCCTCAGAAGCAGCCAGTTTGCAGTGTGCCCAGGAGCCAGAGGGGGGCTGGGTTTTCTGATGACCACCCTGTTCACTCCTGGTCCAGGGACCTGCAGCTGTTCTGTCACTGTCACTGCTCTTGGCACGGAGCAGTGGTGCCTGTGACTGCCTAAGGGATATGGGTGTCCCCACTCCTCCCTGTGGTGAGTGACCAGCAGTGGCTAATCCCTGTTCTCCCTGCTTGCTGTGCAGGCAGCATCTCCTGAACTCATGGGTGACAATCTGGGCTGTACTTCCCCCTCTGCAGCCATTCTGCAGCGCACAGATGGGGACAGGTCTCCTCCAAGCTCCCTGTGCAAAGAATTCACAGAAGAGCCTTTCAGCCCTTGATCTGTTAGCAGCCTGGGAAGGGCTCGTGGGGAGTGAAGTGGCCTATCTGGTGAGGGTGATGTTGCATGCTGCCTCCCCTTACAATTCTTGCTCTAAGAGTGATGCAAACCCTGCAGCTCAGAGCATGTGGGAGTGCTGAGCCGTATCCCATGGCTCAGTGTAGGAAAACTGCTCCGTGATGCTTCCAAAACCACATAGATACCTAGGAGTTCATCCAGGGAGAAGTGTGGGATCAGAGTTTGCATTGTCCTTTGCCCCAGCACATCACTGTGGCCTGGCTTTGCTCTGCTTTGCTTCTGCTGGCACTATGGAGCAGAGCTGTTGGGCCAGAAGGGCAGGAGAGCCCCTGCTGCTACAGGGTGTATGACTGCATCCCCTCCCTGGCTCCCCAAAGGCAACTGCTGGTTAAACGCTAATGGTGTATTTTATTTAAGTGCAGACTTGTAAGAACACTTGTGTATCAGGGATGAAATGGCATTTATTGTGTGGTGACATTTTTAGTTCATTTTACTGGTTTGAGGGGTGTGTGTGCGCGCGCGTGTGTGTGTGTGTGTACGCATAAGTGTGTGTGGGATTATTTTTTTTTTCCCCTCCAGTTTCCAGGGTTGTGTTTCTGGAAGGATGTGGAAGTAATCACAGTACTATGTACAGAGCTTTCTTTTGTATTAAAAAAAAATTTACTCTTTCAATAAATGTTATCATTTTGTGCACAGATTTGGGATCTTGACCATGCTTTGTGGGAGGGGGTGATGCACACCTGAGGGCCAGCAGTTGGGGATCAGGGGAAAGAGGGGCTCCTCACAAAAGTTTCTATCCCTACTGCCTCCTGCACAGGTTATTCCTGACCACCTGGACTTATCCTCTGGAATCTCAACCTAATGTGTGGGCCAGAGCCTGACAGAAGTGCTGTGAGGGCTCTTTCCTGAAAGCTCTGGAACAGTGTCCCTGGTGAGCAGGGCATTGTGTCAGTCGAGAGAAATAAAAAACAGCAATGAGGAGGAACAGGGAATTTTGGTAAAGAATTTTTCTAATTCATGGGTGCTAATAGGGAGGAACAGGGAAACTTAAATTCCCTGCAGAAAACTGCTATGAGAAGATATGGCAATATTCAAAATCAGTCTGGAGAGACATAACTTAAAGTCAGGCAGGGGCTTAGAAGCCAGATTAAGGACACACGGAGGCTCAGAAAAGTGTCCAAAGGTGTGAATAAACCCAAAGGGAGAGGGGATTATTGCAATCATCAGGGCTGTGGGGCCAGAGTATGGCAGCTAAAAATGCAGCTGCTGGCCACTCCATGGCATCAGCTCCTGGAGCCAGTATAGTGTGAGGAAAGCTGAGCACTGATAAAAGTGCAGTTTGGAGAAAATACCTCAGGGGGGAAGAGGATTGTACAGAAAGTGCTTAGACAGCTGAAATTACTCTTTCCCCATGAGGAGGTGAGGTGCCTCCCTTTTACAGCACAACCTCACTTTTAGCCCTGTGCCTACACAGGTGTGGCTCGTGGTTCAACACTATAAATGCCCTCTCAGCACAAGCAATCCCACATCACCTGGGCACAGGGGCCTGTGTGTCACTTGCACACCATGGAGCAAGATACCACAGATACAGATCTTTACTTTTAGGATAAAACACTTACTAAGCATGGTGTGGAGACCATCAGAGCAAAGACATAAGCAGGCCATGTGAATACCACAGAAAACCTCTCCTTGTCACAAACAAGATGTCTTGGTAGTGAACAGGGAAGGAAAATGACATATTAATTGAAAACAGAGATTTCAAGAGCATCCATGGGATTCTGGAAAGAAAGCATCAATAGCACCAACAGAGATCACATGTGCTAATGGAGAAATCAAGAGTGTGGCTTGGAAACACAAACCTTTACAATCCACCACTGGTGCCCATAGGTTTAGAGGATGGTCTCCACAAACTGATGCAGCACTGCACTGTTTTATCCAGCCTATAATTAATTGCAATTATATTGTTTGGATTAATTGCTGATTGCTATTGTAAAACATGGAAATTGTCTAATCCATTTCATTAGTAGTGAGGGTAGAAATTAGGTTGGGCACATACAAGTTGCTCCAAGATCAAATAAGAAAGCAAAGTCTCATCTAGTTAGCTGATGATTTTAATGATTGTTTATAATTTAAAACAAATCTTATCAGACTGATAGAAACTTGCACCCCAAGGAAGGGCAGTATGGGCACAGGATAAGAATTTAGATTTTATGGTATAGCCATTTCAGATCAGTGTGACACCAGAGCTGGAAACAGGCCAAATTTGTGTGCAGCTGGCTTCGGCTGGCTCTGCAGTAGCACTGAGAACAGGGCAGCATCTCAGAGCCCCAAACCTGCTGGGAGCCAGCACAGCTGCCACTGAAGCCAGCAGGGTGGATGGAGGGTGGGTGCAGGGCTAGAACTACCCCAGGGCCAGAGGCCTGACATTGCTGCACTGTATTTCTTGATTAATGGTGCATTTGCAGTAATAATATTAGTGCTGATATGACATGGTTTTAGCCTTCCTGCCACCCATCCTGCTACAGCCCTCAATTAAGACAATTAATAACCAGAGAAATGGTACCAACACCAGCAGAGCATTACCAGCTTACCAAAAAGCAGCTCGCTCTAGCAGATCCCTTCTTCAGCTTGCAACTTCCATTTGTTCTCGTTTCTAAGATTAGCTAGGGGAATCAGGAGATATTCCAATCTTTCATCTTTTTCCACAGCTCACCACCGTTCCCGGTGTGGGGGAACAGCAGCTTTGTGACCCACGGCCACAGACAGGCTCAGGTGCCAGCCAGGTGTGGGGCAGCCAGCAGCACTCTTGTGGCACATTCCCAATGGAATCCTGGGCTGCATTAGGAACTGCAGTGCCAGCAGGTCCAGGGAGGGGATCCTGCCCCTCTGCTCTGCACTGGTGAGGCCAGTCTGGTGTGCTGTGCCCAGTTCTGGGATCCTCAGGACAAGAGAGACACGGAGCTCCTGGAGTGGGTCCCCCAGAGGGTGACAAAGATGATGAAGGGACTGGAGCACCTCAGTTCTGAGGAGAGGCTGGGGGAGCTGGGCCTGCTCAGAGACACTGAGAGGAACCTCATCCATGTCTGTCAGTGCCTGCAGGGAGGGCCCAGAGCATGGAGCAGGCTCTGCTCGGGGCGCCGGGCAATGGGACAACGGGGCAGGAGCTGAGGCTCAGGAAGTTCCACCTGAACATGAGGAAGAACTTCCCTGTGCAGTGCCCGAGCACCGGGACAGATTGCCCAGAGAGGCTGTGGAGTGTCCCTCACTGGGAATAGTCAAGCACCATCTGGACACCATCCTGTGCCATGTGCTCTGCGATGGCCCTGCTTGAGCAGGGAGCTTGGAGCAGGTGACCCACGGTGGTCTCCTCCGACCTGCCCCATCCTGGGATTCTGAGGGACGGCGGGGACACGGCAGGGACACTGCGGCGGGCGGGCGCGGAACGCGCAGCTCCCGAAACTCCCGTGTCCCTCGCTGCCTCCCGTAGGAAGCTGCGCGCTGTTTCCGGCACCTCCCGGTGGCGCCGGGGCCGGCGCCGCGGGCAGGGTCGGAGCGGCGCCTCAAGGGCTGCTTCCTCTTCCCTCCTCGGGGGTGAGTCGGCTCCCCGCGTACCGGGGCTGGGCCGGTTGTGCTCTGCCCGGCTCGCCGTGGCTCCGAGGGTAGCGGGACAGCAGTGAGCGAAGAGCCCGGCATAGGGGGGCGGCCCGGGGAAAGCCCGTGTGTTCCAAGGCACGTCAGTGCGAGCTGTCCTCTGTGTGTGTGTGCACTGTACAAACTCACTTAAGGAAAACAATTCTTTGGCTTGTGTAGCATCTAAACACTGCTACAAAGCACAGGAGAATAACTCGGTCTTTTTATTACAGAAGCTGCAAGAAGATTCCCTCCTGGCATGCTGCAAATTCCAAGGAAGGTAGCACAATCGAAGGTAAGTATATATGTCTTGGGAGTTCAGGTTGCTTCTCTCTGTACCTGGAAAATGTTTTTAATGTGCTTGTCATAGTCTTTGATGGTTAGTGTCTTCTTTGGTTAAGCATGGATTGATTGTTTCTCTGGTATCTTGCTTCACTGCTTCTCTTGCCAGTGTGTGTGAGTGGTAGGAGCATTTCCCACTGCCACCTGGCTGAGCTCCTTCCTATCAGCCTGATGTGGAATCCTTTGTGAACTCAGTCCCTGGTTTTGTCTGCAGCTGCCTTGCTGATTGCTGGCACTCAGTCTTGGACAGCAAATTATTTCCATGCTGCTTTTCGTATGGATGAAAGCAGAGAAGCACTGTGTCTTCTCTGTGGTCCCAAGATACAGAACAGTCATGTAACAGAGAGTAGAAATCTTTTAGTTCTGTGGAATTTGTCCATTGATGAAACATTGTAAAGGCAAAGAATTCTAAGAGGTCAAGGAGGAAATACTGAGAGACTTTCAGGTAGTGAACTTTATCTGATGTGTATGAACTAGATCTGAGAAACTGCTCATTATTTTCTTCAGGGCCTGGTGATGTGAAGGTCCCTATGCATGGTGAGAATACTGTGAGCTCTAGGTAAACTCACACTCTAAACAATTATAGATGGTAAATAGGAAGAGGGAAGGCAGAAGTGCAAAAGCAGCAACTTGTGAGGGTCATGTTGTGGATAGTAGCAGGGATGCAAACAGGACTAGAATTTCTTGTTGTTGTTTGTGGTTTTTTAAAAGGGCCTATTTTTGCCTTCATGTGTTAGTTGCCTATTGAGGAGAACATCCTATGTGTGTCAGTAACGCTTGGAACTGGTTTTGTTTATGAAAAACTGTCTTATTTTCTTGGAAGGGGAATGTGAGCCTCTGCAAAGTGGGTTTTCCTTCAAAGCTTTATTCTGTCTGTAGGATCTCAGGATCAAAAGCTGTGCCACGACCATTTCTACTGTCAGTGCTGGCTCACACTTTCAGAAATAAAAGCTTGACCCTGCTTTCCCTCTGTCTCTGCAGACACAGCTGCTGCCATGGTGAACGAGCAGCACACTGGCACCCTGCTGGTGCAGCTGGGGCCCAAGCTGCAGGCCCACCC
This sequence comes from Agelaius tricolor, assembly GCF_023055355.1. Classification (NCBI taxonomy): domain Eukaryota; kingdom Metazoa; phylum Chordata; class Aves; order Passeriformes; family Icteridae; genus Agelaius; species Agelaius tricolor. Next base: position 6,250,248 of record NW_027269261.1, read on the forward strand.
GGAGAAGCTGCTGCGGCAGCGGCGAGGCCACGACGAGCGGCCGGAATACCTGGTCCGGTGGAGTGTTGTTAGCTCGGAAGAGAGAGCAGCGGGAGGCAGCGGTGCCTCCTCTGGAGACACCAAGGCAGAGAACATCTCCCTGTGGATGTCTGCGGAAGAGGTCTGCGCCAGCTGCCCGGCGCTGCTGGGCCAGACGAGGCCGTTGTCCGTGGACAAAGTGGCGCCGGACAAAGCGCCGCTGGACGAGGCCTCGCTGCTGGAGATGAAGGCCGACGTCAGGAGCCTGGTGCAGCGAGCCGGGCGCCAGGTGGCCGAGGCCGGGACCCCCGAGTGCTCCATCCTGAGCACGGTGCACGTGCTGGGCGCCTACGCCAGCATCGGCTCCCTGGCGGGCGCCTTCAGGGAGGCGGGAGCCCTGGAGCTGCTGACGGCCATGCTGTGCCACAGGGAGCGGCGGATCCGCCGCGGCGCCGGCGAGATGCTGCGAGCTCTGGGGGCTCACGATGCAGGTGGGGGCTGCTCCTGCTCAGTGCTGCTGAGGAGGGCTGGCTGGGCAGCTGGGGGTGCCAGCCTTCGGGAGGGGTGAGGTGCCTGGGAAGCGGGCGTGTCTCGGGGCTTCTTGGCAAAAGGGGAAGAATCAGTCGGGATCTTTTGGACTTCCGTGGTTGCAGTTGTCTGGACTGCTCTTGGAGTTAGAAACTCTTTCCCATGCCAGGTTTCTGAGCTGGGATGCTGATTAACTGTTAGGAGGACTTAGGCCAAGGGGATTGGCAGTGTGGGGTGAATCTGCTCCAAGCTGTCCATTGGAAAGTCTCTGGCCTGTTCTTGGCAGGGAGCCTTGCCTTAGGCCCTGGATAGAGGCTAGTCCTCATTTCAGAAGGGCTGCCATGGCTTGGAAGTTCCTGATGAGGCTTGGGTGCAGCTGGAAGGTTGCTGGTTGTGGTGTATCCCACAGGAGATCCGGCTTTCCCTGTCCTAGTGCCTGAGTTCATGCAGCTCTGAAGTGGGGCAGATGAGGGGCTAATTCAGGTTAAAACTTGATTTCTTCCCTGGGACCCTCTTCTGGAATCAGTTATTTGGGGTTGCTGCTTTGTGAGAATCTTGCAGCATTAGGGGTAGAAAAAAAACACCATGGAGCAAAATGTTGCCACTGCAGAGGAAGGGACAGAACGTGGATCAGGTGACAGGGAGCAGCAAAGCTGTTCCTTCCCTGCAGCTCTGTCTCTGGCAGGGAGGGTGGGGTGAGGGTTGTCTTTCTGGGGCCTGAAGAGTTTTTGTTGTTGTTGCAGGAATCTGGGCCCATGTCCTGCTGTCCCTGAGCCAGCAGGATGGCATTGAGCAGCACATGGACTTTGAGAGTCGCTGCACCTTGCTGGAGCTGTTTGCTGAGATCACATCCTCTGCAGAGCCCTGCATGTCCTTCGAGGGGATTCACCTCCCGCAGGTGGTGACAGAGCCGCCGGCAGCCCTGGGCCTGCGGGGCGTGAGGGGCCAGGAGGGGTGGGAGAGGGGGCCAGGGCTGGCACCCTTATGTGGGACAAGAGGGGACTGAAGGTGGGCAGGGGAGCAGGACTGGCTGTAGGAGAGCTGGGACAGGGCCTGGGGCTGGTGCAGAGGCACCTGGAGTGCCTGGTCTGCCAGCAGGGAGGGGAGGGTGGCTGAGAGGTCTCTGCTGCTGCCAGCTGGTCCGGAGCTCTCACGGGAGCCTGCCTGGGAATGAGCTGGTGGCTCAGGGAGAGCTGGGGGCTGGAGGTGCTCTGCAGGCTGAGCGTGAGCTGTGCTTGTTGCAGATCCCTGGGAAGCAGCTGTTTGTCCTGGTGAAGCGCTACCTGTGTGTGACTTCTCTCCTGGACAAGCTGAGCAGCGGCGTGGAGCAGGGAGAGGAGCAGCAGGGCTGTGCTGTGCCCAGCCCTGTCCCTGAGGAGAGGAGCCGTGTGAAGCAGGAGTTTGAGTTCAGCATGGCCATGGCCAACCTCATCTCAGAGCTGGTGCACGCCATGGGCTGGAGCCACAGGCACAAGGCAGAGCCGCTGCCCCAGCGGGACCTGCAGCCTCGTCCGGCCCGCTCCATCTTCCAGCACAAGCCCCCAGCCAGCACTGCTGCCCAGAAGCCTGTGTTGCCTTCAAATCCTGGTCCTCACAAGAAGCAGGGCTGTACCTTCCTGACTGCATCAGACTTTGCAGACAGCAGTGACTACGCGGAGTACTTGCGGGCAAACCTGGTGCGTGGCATGCGGGTGCGCTTGCTGGAGGACTGTGGTGACATTAGAGCTGGGGAGGAAGGCGAGTTTCTCCAGAGCACGAATAACATGCACACAGTACAGGTAGGTCATGGGAAGGATTCTTCTGGCTGCAGTGGCAGAGGGGTGTGACTGGGGTGACTGCTGAATTCCTAATGATGCCTTTATGTGCAGGAAGCTGGACAATAGGCGGGGCTTAATGTGTATCACTGCTTCTGTCCTAGCAAAACACTCACCTTTCAGAGCTGGAGGGGTGGGTTGCATGGAAGGCTAGTCTGGTTTTGTATGGGTTGTGCCACTAAGATTTCTTAGCTTCTAAAACAGGCCTTACCATAAAAAGTCTGTCCCCATCTTTCTTACAAGCCCCCTCTAAGTATTGAAAGGTCACTGTAAGGTTTCCCTGGAGCCTTCTCTTCTCCAGGTTGAGCACCCCAACTCTCTCGGCACTTCCTCATAGCAGAGGTGTTCCATCCCTCTTACTGGTTTTGTGGCCTTCCTCTTTACCTGCCCCAACAGGTCCATGCCTTGTACTGAAAGTCTTCAGAGCTGAATGCAGTTCTCCAGGTGGGGTCTCACCACAGCAGGGCAGAGGGGCAGAATCACCTCCCTTCACGTGCTGGCCACACTGCTTCTGATGCAGCCCAGGATATGGTTAGCTCTTTGGTCTCTGAGTGCACATTGCCAGGTCATGTCCAGCTTTCCATCCACCAGTTCTGCCAAGGCTGCTTTCAATCCCTTTGTCCTCCAGTCTGGAGTGGTATTGGGGTTTGCCACAACCCAGGTGCAGGACCTTGCACTTGGCCTTGTTGAACCTCATGAGGTTCCCACTGGTCCCTTTGGATGCCACCCCATCCCTCAGGCATGTCAACTGCACTGCTCATCTTGGTGTTGTCAGCAAACCTGCTGAGAGTGCAGCCAATCTCACTGTTGTCACTGATGAAGATATCAGATGGTATTGGTCCCCATACAGAGCCCTGAAGGACACCACTTGTCACTAATCTCCAGCTGCGCATTGAGCCGTTGACCTCTGAATATGACCATTCGACCAATTCCATCAAAAATAGTCCATCTGTTGAATCCATGTCTCTCCAATTTGAAGAGAAGGATGTTGTGGGATTGCTGTCAAAGGCCTTACAGAAAGGTGACAGCCATAGCTTTTCCCTTGGCCACTGATGTGGTCACTCCATCATAGGTGGCCAGTAGGTTGGCCAGGCAAGACTCTCCCCTGCTTTTCTGGAATCACCTCCCTGTCTTCCATGTACCTCAGTTAAAAGGCTTTTCTAGTTCTGGTCCATGCATTGGTGATGTTTCTATTGAGGCCTCCTCAGCTGAATAACTGCTTTGCATCTTATTTTTTTTCTCATTCTTATAAACCACTTATTTTTAAGTGGTTTATAAACTTCTTTTATAACCCCCTCCATAAAGATAACTTGCAAAGGAAATGTATTTCATACCGATTCTCTCTTTGTCCTTATACATCTTGGTTTCTAATATCTGAGTTTTCCTAAAATTGTGGTATCTGTTTCTTATAAAGTTGTACTTACTTTTACTCTTGATGACCTGGGCACTTGGAAAGAGCTCCAAGATCCTTTCATTATTTTCTCCTGTTGTCAGTGACATAAATTTCAAAGGGTTTTTGCTTCAATGTTGAGCTAAAGTGTACTGTTAGCTTCCTTTCCCTTTGTCCTCTTGGTCCCTTGGTTTCCCTCTTCTCTCTATTTTTCTGTTTAATTAGGTTGAATGAATTTGCAGTTGCTCCATTCAGACTTGTTTTCAGTAAGTTATTTGTAAGGCTCACACTATTAACAAAACCAGATCTGAATGGCAACTGGGCCAGTCCATCACAACTGTCTCTTACCTCGTCTCATCTTTCCTTTGTTGCTCTGATTTCTGTTGTTTTCCGTGCCTTTCCAAAGAAAGATTTTCCCTGTTGTGTCTGGTCCTGCAGCCCTATCTTTCCATGACTCCTTTGAGATGGCATTTGGTACATAACTAGTTCAGGTCAGAGATACATTGAAGACTGTTTGGTGTTGTGTGTCGTTTAACTCAACTTCCTTCCATACAGTGCTTTCCCAAAGTCTGTCAGCATCTCATCTGTCCAGCACAATGGGTTCATAGTAGCACTGGTGTAACTCCAAAAGAGCTCAGTGAAATAAGCAAACCATAACTTTTTCTGCTGTTTTTTAAAGCTACTGACAGGTTGTGCTTGCTGTTGCTGGGTTCTCCTTATGCTCAGAAGGTTAAATGTAACACTATAGTATGGGAAGCCATAAAAAGTCCTTCTGATTTTTGAGAGGCAATTTGGACAAAGCAGAGGAAACAATTGCTGCCTTTGAGACATGCTTGTCAAGAGCCCAAAACCTGTTTGAGAGGGTTGATGAATAACCAAGGTCATAAAAGTGCCCTGAGGTACTTTATATACAGCTCATCTGCCTCGAGGTAGTGTTGGTTATGTCCTTTGTCTGCTTTTTCCAAGGCACCTGCAGCTTGGCACTTTTGGAACAGGTGTGATTAAATGGATTCACTCATGCCTCTGCTGCTGTACTGAGATCTGTACTGGTTGCAGGCAGAATTAGTGTTTTTTTAAAAATAAAGATCCAGGTGTAACCAAGGCAAGAAGTTAGTAACGATGGTATGCCTCAAAACTGGACAATGTGAGTGCTGAAATCTGTACAAAATTTCTGTGGTCTTCTACTTCTTTGGGAAGTGGGGGGACAGATGTAGCAAGAGGACAGAACAAGTGAGCAGATCTGATTTTCTGGATTTGTTTCACCCACAGGTTTTACAGCAGTCGACGGGTCGGACCTACTGGGTGCGGTGGCACATCCTGGAGATTGTTGGCTTTGGGGAGCAGTGGGAAGATCCTGCTGCTCAGGAAAAGGAATGTAGTGTGAGAAAGAGCTTCAGTCTAGACACAGGTGAGATTGTGATGTGTGTGTATATCATCTCTTTCTTTCTGATTATCCTGTGGGATAACAGTGGTGACCTTTATGTGGCCAAACATACAGCAAGTAGCAGGCTGGGTTTAGAAAGCACTATTAGTTTGTGTGACCATGTAAAGCTAGTTAAGGAATTGCATGGCTTGTGATTGAATGGAATATTTTTGAACCCTAGACTCCTGTCGAGATGTATAATGAAAGTAATGATAGAAAAAGCATAAAATTTTATTTAAACTGCAACTGTCAAAACTTCGTGTTTGAATTAACTGACCGAACTGCCAAAACATGAATTTATCTGAGAAGTTCTTAGAATTTCTCTGAGATGAAGCTGTTTGGGGGCACTCAAGTCCCCTTAAGTAATTGATAAGGATTTTTAAAAGCATGAACATAGCAACAATTTGTTTAACTGTTGAGCTTTAAACAAGGTGTTAAAGTATTAAGGAACTGTTTTCGTAAGACATCTGCAACATCTCCTAGAACATTTAACATTGCCCTTGTACTGGGAGAAAAATGAAAGGCAGAATCCAGACTTCAGATACCCCTTTCTTGTTCAGCATCTGACATGATTCTAGCCAGGGAAACCTATTAAAGTAACTCTTTTATCACAGCTGTGGCCTTCTAGAATATCTTTTGTGTAGAGTGGTTTGGATTTACTGGCTGCAAGAGAGAATGTTGATGAGGTCAGCAGCAAATTGCACACTTTGAAACTATTCTTATTGCCAGTTGAAAAGATGGTTTCTTAAATGGCTTCTACCTCTTGTATTTAAAGGCTTAATTTCATGCCAGTGTGCAGTGTCTAACTTAAAAAAGACTTAGTTAGATTTCTCCTTTTCATGTTCTTTCTGATTTTGGGGAAGCAGGAGCTCTGTTTCACTTCTATGTATAACTCTTTCCAGGCATCATATCCCACTTAGAGTATGAATGGGAATGTGGGGTGTGCAGAAGAGGATGGGGGAGTTGGCAGAGCTGACAGTGCCCTTCCTTGCTCTGCTCCCCTGCAGTTCCACAGGCATTCCTGTGCAAGCCCTTGGGGGGGCTGTACTCCCTGCCTTACCTGGGGCAGCGGCTGCCCAAGGCTGCAGACACCCTGAGCCGTGCCGAGTGGTGGGAGCTGCTCTTCTTTGTGAGGAAGCTGGAAGCACAGGAGCAGAAAGAGATCACCTGTCTCATCCAGCAGCACCTGGGAGAGCAGGTAGGGACCAGTGCCTGCAGCAGGGAAATGGGAGGGAGGAGCAAAGGGAACACGAGGGAAGGGAGCAGGCCCAGAGGAGATGGCAAGTGTGAGGTGTGCAGGGCCAGCCTGAGCGGGGCAGAAATGGGAGGGTGAGTGGGGCTGCAGAAAGCTTGGAGAGCTTGGCCCAGCAGAGCAGTGCTGGAGATGAGAGGAAAGGCAGTGTCCCCTGACTGAAGAGTGACTGTCCAGCAAGGTCTGGGCAGGTGAGGCAAGGCCGTGGGGTCACTCTGCCATTGCAGTGGGGTGCCGAGCAGGGGTGGGAGCTGTGGGCTGCTGGGAGTCGGGCTGGGGACAGGCAGGGGAGGGTGGCAGTGGGGAGCGGCCCTGGGCGCCTCTGGCGGTGCAGCCTTTCTGTCCGTGGTGCCAGTGGCCGCCACCAGGGGCGTGGGGTGCGTGGCGAGCCCGAGATTAACTTGTCCCCACGGGTGTGGCTGTCGGAGGTGGATGAAGAAGCCCTGGTGCAGCTGTCGGTACCTGCGGAGCTGGCCCAGAAGGTGCTGCAGGTCCTGGAGGAGCGGTGCCAGGGCAGCTCTCTGCGGGACCTGCGTGGCTCCCGTGCCTACGCCAGACACTTCCTCGGGAGGGGAGCAGAGCAGGATGGTGGAGGGAGCCCCGCAGTGTCCTCAGAGGGTGACAGGAGCAGCGGCCCTGAAGGCACCATGGCCAAGGCAGCGGAGGGAGACCTTTGTGCAGCCCCAGGGCCGCCCCAGGGCCGCGGTGAGGCAGCGAAGTCGGATTCCCAGCTGTTCAGCGAGCTCTTGGAGAGGGAAGGGCTGTTCTTGCCGGAGGTGACGGAGGAGCAGAGCCAAGGTAATGTCCTGCCACACGCTGGGGCACAGGCGCGGTGCTGGCAGCGGCACTGCTGCCTCCAGAGGGGAGGGCTCTGGGCAGGCACGGGGGCCATGCAGCCAGGGCTGCCTGAGGTGGGGGTGCCTGTGGGTGCTGGCTGTGTGGCTGTGTGGCACCCTGGGAGCTGCTGGAGGGGTCAGCGCTGCCCTGACGGCTCCGTCCCTCCGGCCAGCGCTGGGCAGCTCCAAGGGGCTGAGTGAGAGCGGCTCGCTGGCCAAGGTTGCAGCTGTGGTGGAGGTGATCCAGAGCAGCAGCTCAGCGGTGGGGCTGCGCTTAGCCGGGCTCAAGCACATCCTGGAGATGCTGGAGGAAGAGCCCAAGTCGGAGCAGCAAGCTGGCACAGCCCAGGGCGGGCTGGGCATCGGGAGTGCCGGGTGAGTGCTGGGGTGCTGCAGAGCCCTCCTGCTGCTGCCTGGGGAGGGCCCTGTGGGCAGGGTGGGGGCCGGTGCTGAGCTGGAGGAGCGGGAGGCGGCGGCGGGAGTTGGAGGGTGGTATGTGCGAGAGGAAAGGCGGATTTTGTGTCCCTTTGTCCCAGGCAGGCTGGTTGGCAGGGCTGTCCCAGCTGCAGCGCGGGCAGGAAGGAGGCGGCTGTCAGGGCCCGAGGAGGCCGTGCCTGAGGTGTGCTGTGCCGTGCAGGGAGAAGCTGGTGCAGGTGTCGGTGGAGCTGCTGAGCGCGGAGGCGGCGGAGAAGGCGCTGGTGGCGGTGACGCTGCGGCTGCTGGCCGTGCTGCTGGCCCGCTACGAGTGGCGCGTGCCCTTTGCCACGGAGGGCGGCGTGCGGGCCGTGCTGGCCCGCATGCAGCAGCACGGCTGCTCGGCCCTGGTGCAGCAGGCCGGGCTGGCGGTGAGTGAGCGCCTGGGGCACGCCGGGCCGGGCAGGGCAGCGCGGGCTGCCGGGCGGGGTGGAGGGGCCGCTGCCCCCTGCGCCGCTCTCGTCCTCGCAGGCCCTGAAGGTGCTGGTGGGAGCTGCGGACGCTGAGCCGGGAGGCGGCGGCGGGAAGGGCCTGCCCTGGAACCACGGCGACGCGCAGATGCTGCGGGAGATCTTCGCCAGCATCGGCTCTGCCTCCAGCAAGGGCTCTGCCAGCCTGCTGAGCAGCATCCCTGCCGCCCTGAGCACCATGCAGAGGGTCCCAGGGTAGGGGCAGCGCGTGGAGAGCGCTGAGGTCGGGGGGAATCTGCAGGGGGAAGGACGGGCAGGACGGGCAGGTGGCTTGTGGGCACAGGGGAGGCTCTGTGCCTGGGGCAGGAGAGTGGCACGGCTTTGTCCCTGCAGGGGCTCCTCAGGGGTGCAGAACGGGCTGCTGGTGGTGAACATGCTGATGGATGGGCACCGGGGCCTGGCGGAGCAGCTGGCGAGCTGCGATCTGCTGGCGGCGCTGCAGAGCTGCTGGAGGGCCGGGCAGAGCAGCGGCTGCCCCCAGGCAGTGCTGGCCCTCAGCGCCATCAATCGCCTGGCGGAGCACGGGCTGCCCCTGGGCCCGGAGGCAGCAGGTACCGCGCTGCCCACCCGGCCCGTGCCACGGCCCTGCGGGTGCCACGGGCAGGGCTGCCTGGCCCCTCAGGGCAGAGCACCCTGGGGGGCTGCTGGCGCTCCGTGAGCGCCTGGGCTGGGCTCACGCGTCCCTGTCACGGCAGGCACGGAGCTCCTGCTGGACCCCAAGGGCGTGCAGATGCTGCTGGGTGGCCTGGACGATGGCAGCCTGTCCAAGGAGGTGGTGGTGGCCCTGGAGCGGCAGCTGTGCGGCCAAGGCCCCATTCCCTCTGGCCAGGTGGCCCAGCTGCTGCAGGACCACAGCTGCTTCAGGCTGCTGCTGCGCAGCTTGGAGCTGCTGGGGACAGAGAAGGCCGTGAGCCTGAGCATCCTCAGGTGGGTGCAGGGTGACTGAGGGGGGTCTGGGACCCCCTCATGAGGTGTGTGAGTGCTGGGGGTCATGGTGGGGAGAGCCAGTGCATGTTTGTGGGTCCTGGTGGGGACATGCAGGGGCAGCAGTGGACATGCCTGGGTGCTGGTGGGGTGTGCAAGGTGCCAGGGAGCCTCAGTTCCCAGTCCCTGAGAGGTGCCTTCCAGGTGGGGCAGGGAAGCAGGGCTGCCTGTAGCACTGCTGTCCCTGTGCCCACACTGAGCAGGCCCCCTCTGTCACCCAGGATCCTGAACAAGTTCCTGGACAGTTACCAGGAGGATGTGCTGCCCTGGCACGAGTGTGTGGAGCCCTGTGTGTCCTTCCTGATCACCCACAGCAGCAGCTGGGAGGTGAGGGGGCCCTGGGGCTCGTGGCAGGCAGGGTGGCTGTGCTGGCTGTGCCTCAGCCGGGCTGGGCAAGCAGGGCCCCGCTGGTGGCCCCAGCCTGGCCTTGTGTCCGAGGCACTGGGAGAGGTGGGGAGGGGCTCTCCTGGCCGTGGCCGTGTCCTGGGGGCCCCGTGCCCAGCCTGGCTGTGCCTGGCCAGGCTCTGGTGGGTGCTGCTGGGTTGGGATGAGGGGAATGGAGCTGCAGCTCCGGCTGCTGGGGTCCCTGGGAGCTGCCAGCAGTGCCCCGTCTGCTCACGGCTGTGTCTCAGTAGGTGCTGCAGGAGGTCGTTGGCTTCCTGCACCGCCTGGGCAGTGCCAGCAGGGACTGTGTGGTGGTGATGTGCCACCTGGGCACCCACGAGGCTCTGTCCAAGGCCCTGGAAAAGCACAGCACGGTCCCACCGTTGGCGCCGGCCCTGCTGGAGCTGGTGGCGGAGTGTGAGAAGTTCGCCAGGCTCTACAAGAAGCTGACGAGCAGCATCTTGGCTGGCTGCATCCAGGTGGGCTGGGGAGGCACAGCTGCCTGGGGATTTGGGTCTGGGGGCACCAGGCCGTCCCTGCTGCTGAGGGACGGCCTTGTGCTCTGTGCCTGGCACAGCCCTGCGGGGGCTGAGGGCAGGAGGACCCGGGCCCCTGGTAAGAGCCTTGCCCCGTCCCACAGCTGGTGCTGGGACAGATTGAGGAGCACCGCCGGAGCCAGCAGCCCATCAGCATCCCCTTCTTTGATGTCTTCCTGCACAACCTGTGCCAAGGTGAGTGCGGGCAGGGGGAGCTGACCCCAGGCTTGGTGGCTGGAAGCTCCATGTGCTCTGCCCACAGGCTCCAGCATGGAGGTGAAGGAGGACAAGTGTTGGGAGAAGGTGCAGGTCTCTTCCAACTCGCACCAGGCCAGCAAGCTCACGGACAGGAACCCCAAGACCTACTGGGAGTCGAACGGCAGCACCGGCTCCCACTTCATCACTGTGCACATGCAGTGTGGAGTGGTGATCAGGTGGGGCTGGGCTGGCAGGGCTGTGTGCAGGAGAGGGCTCTAGGGATCTGTGCCAGCCCTGCCCCAGTGGCTCTGTCCTGGGCCCAGCGGGCTGTGGCTGGCAGGGCGTGGTGCCGCCAGGGCTGGGGCAGGCAGGCGGAGATGGCTGGGCAGCCCCATGGTGTTTGTGTGTGCAGGGAGCTGAGCATGCTGGTGGCCAGCGAGGACTCCAGCTACATGCCATCGAGGGTGGTGGTGCTGGGCGGGGACAGCGCTGCCACCATCAGGACGGAGCTGAACGCGGTGAGTGCCCGTGGGAGGGGCGGGGGCTGCTCCTTGCTGTGCCCCGAGCAGGTGTGGCTGTGGTGGGAGGCCCGGGGAGGTGGGAATGGCAGGGGCTGCGCTGTGGGAGCCTCCTTGGGCTGCCTGTCACGCTGAGGGCTCGGTGCCTCCCTGCAGGTGACCATCCTGCCCTCGGACAGCAGAGTGATCCTGCTGGAGAACATGACCCGCTTCTGGCCCGTCATCCAGATCCGGGTGAAGCGGTGCCAGCAGGTAGGGGGGAGCAGGGGCAGGGCCTGGAGCGGGCCCTGAGGGGCGTCGGGGCCGCAGGAACTGAGGGTCCCGCTGTCCCCTAGGGTGGCATTGACACACGTGTGCGTGGCATCGAGGTGCTGGGTCCCAAGCCCAGCTTCTGGCCCATCTTCAGGGAGCAGCTGTGCCGGCGGACGTTCCTCTCCTGCACTGCTCGGGCTCATGCCTGGAGCCAGGAGATCTGCCGAGACCGGGGGCGGCTTCTGCAGCTCTTTGGCAGGTGAGTGGTGTCCTGGCTGTGCCATCGCATCCCTGGTGTCCCAGGGCTCAAGGGGGACGTGGCTGGCAGCCTGTGAGGGGACTGCAGGGCTGGGAAAGGAGCAGCTGGTTGGGAGGGGCCCTTGCTCCTTCCTGGCCACCAGTGGTCCTTCCTGGCCAGGGCCACCTTGGGGTCATCTGGGTTTAAGCTGGGCTAACCCCCCGAGCAGGATGCTGGTCCCCGCAGAGGCTGGCACATCCTGGCAGAGGTTGGCCGGGCACAGCAGGATCTCGTGGCCACAGGCACTGCACAGGCCCCATTTGGCGGGGGCTGTGAGGCCCCAAGGGCCCCTGGGGGCAGGCCCTGGGGACAGCAAGGGGCCCTCCCTGGCTGCTGGGGTCAGTGGGGCCAGGGAGCCATGGTGCCTTGGCAAAGGGCAGAGCATGGAGCCAGCACTGTGCTCTGCTTTGCCACGGGAGTTCTCCAGCCCTTGGCACCGAGCGTTGCCCGGTCGCTGTTGCAGACTGAACCGGGCGCTGCAGCACGAGCAGGGCTTTGCCAACCGCTTCCTTCCCGACGAGGAGGCAGCCCGGGCACTGGGCAGGACCTTCTGGGAGGCCCTGGTGACCCCCTTGGTGCAGAGCATCACCAGCCCAGGTAGCCTGCGCTCTCCGGGACCCGGCCGTGCCGCGCCCCGGGCAGAGGCGCCCAGCTCTGAGTCTGGTTGGCCTCGCAGGCCCTGATGGTGTCAGTGCCCTGGCCTGGCTGCTGAGTGAGTACCTGGAGAGCGTGGAGCTGCCCCGCCGTGCCCCGGGACGCAGGGCTGCCTTTGGTTCCTGCGTGCGGCGCCTGACCCAGCTCCTGGTGCACGTGGACCCCGGCGGCCCCGAGCCAGAGGAGACCAGAGCAGCTGGTGAGCCAGGGGCTGCCCTGCCCTGGGGCTGCTCCAGAGGGCCAGGCTGTGGCCATGGGGCTCCTCTGGGGAGCATCCCATGGCACGGAGGCTCCTGAGCCGGGGAAGGCTTGTGGTCATGCCCCAGCAGAGGCCGTGCCTCCCCAGCACCCCCTCAGCCCTGCTGTGGCGGGTCAGTGTGCGGGGCCTGCCCGTGGAGCCACACTGAGCCTGAGGTTGACCCTTGGCAGGTGGGAAGGAGGGGAAGAACAAGGAGGTGTCGGCCAGGACTGCAAAGGTGGTGGTGGAGAAGTCGAGAGGCCTGTGGGGAATCTCGCAGTGCTGGCGTGGCGTGGTGCAGCAGCAGGTAGAGCTTGGAGGGCTGACTGGGAGGGCTGTGGGACCTTCCCTGGGTGCTTGGAGCAGGGAGTGGGGTCTGGCAGTGCCCATGGGGAAGGCACAGAGCTGTACCTGGCCCCCACAGAGCCTGGAGCGCTGCTGCGTCTCCGTAGTGCCCCCAGAGCCCCTGGCTGCCCTTGGAGCTGCGCTCCCACCTTGGCAGCCCCGCAGCAGCAGCAGCAGCAGCAGGGCCCCGAGTCCCGGGGAGCCAGCAGGCAGCTGGCGTGGGCAGGGCAGGGCTGGGCTGTTGCAGGGGCACATCCCGCTGGGCTCAGCCCATGCACTGCTTCCGCAGGTGCAGCGGTTCCTGGAGGCGGCGGGGCAGGCGCCGGACCTTGCGGAGCGCTACTGCCGGCTGTACCAGCGCCTGCGCGGGGCCACCGAGGAGCTCTTTGGGCAGCAGGCCGCCTTCGTGCTGGCCCTGGGCCAGGGCTTTGCCGGGGCTTTGCTGCAGCTCTCCTTCCTCACTGCCCTGCACGTGAGTCGGGGGAGCGCGGCCCCGGGGCCGTGCCCTGGGCAGGGGCTGGGGAGCTGCCCTGGCCCGCAGCCCTGGGGCCGGCTCTGGGTGGGTGGTGTCCTGTTCCCCCCTGAGCCACAGAGCCCTGCCCTGGCACCCCGGTGGTGCCCGGCTCAGGTGCGTGGCACTGATCCCAGCGTGGGCCCGGCCCTGGCACACTCCGGCCTTGGGCTGGTGCTGGGCACCCTCGGCCCCTGCCCGGCAGTGCCAGAGTTTCCTGGCTGCTCCCTGCAGGGACATTCCCCCAGCCCAGCCCTGTGGGCACCTGGTGAGCCCTGTCTGCAGCCTGCCCTATCCCTTGCAGGTGAGTGAGCAGTTTGCCCGCTACCTTGATGTGCAGATCCAGGAGCTCCGCAGGGCTGCGGGCAGCATGGGGCCTCTGGAGCGGCTGCAGCAGTTCCTGGAGCCCTTTGTGGTCTTCAGTGGCCTGGAGTTTGCCCACACCTTTGAACACTTCTACAGGTGAGGCTGCTGTGTCTGCCCAGAGCCAGGGGCCTGCTGCAGCGTGGCCTGGTGTGCTGGGGGAGCTTGGCCTGCTGTGGCAGCGGTGCTCCCGCTTTGCTTTTATGGGATCATGGAGCGTGGAGGGCCCATGGGTGCTGCCAGTGTGTGGAATCACATTCCCTGCTGGGGACAGGGAGGGGACACGTGTGTGCTGCCAGGCCCATGTGCCGTGGGGTGAGGCCGGGCTCGGACCTGTGGCTGTCTCCTGGTGGGTGGCTGATGGGCACAGGGCTCGGGCCCAGCCTGACTGGAGCTGGTGGCCATGGCAGGCACTACCTGGGGGACCGGCTCCTGACACAAGGGCCATCGTGGCTGGAAGGAGGCATCGTGGAGCAGATCGGGCTGTGCTTCCCCAGCCGCTTTCCCCAGGACATGCTGAGCAACTTGGCCGAGTCGGAGGAGCTGCAGCGGCAGTTCTGCCTCTTCCAGCTGCAGGAGCAGGATAAGCGGCTGCTGGAGCTGGACACGGGCCTGGACGAGGTGAGAGGGCTCGGGGCTGGGGAGCCCGGGGGCCGCCGGCTTTCCTGGTGGGATACCGGAGCCTGACTGGAGCTGCCCTCGTGCCCCTGTGGCCAGGTGCTGGGAACAGCCACGGTGGTGGCAGACGTGCCAGAGGTGAAGGTGCTGGCCCTGTCCCCGCGCTGCTGGCCCGTTTCCCCGCTCTGTTACATGGAGAACCCTGGGAGGTTTTTCCCGGCGGTGCTGAGCTCCCCCCTGGATGAGTTTGCTGACTTCTGCCGGCAGAGTGAGTGCTGTGGCTGGGGGTGTGCCCAGAGCCTGGAAGGCAGCTCAGGCACAAGTGGCGGTGGGCTGGGAGTGCCTGGCAGGGCTGGTCCCCGTCCCTGACGCTGTCCCTGGCAGGCCAGAGCCAGCTGGGCTGGGAGTGCAGCAAGCCCCGTCGGCTGCAGTGGACGTGGCTGGGCCACGCCGAGCTGCAGTTTGGAGACTGCGTTCTGCACGTGTCCACGCTGCAGATGTACATCCTGCTGTGCTTCAACAGCGCCCAGGTAGGGCTGGAGCCACGGTGGGGGCTGGAGCAGGGCAGGGCCGTGTCCTCCCTTCCCTTCTGGTGGGGGCTCCAGCGGTGTTTGGGGCACAGGCCCCCGTTGTTAGGCAGGGCCTGTGGTCAGTGAGCCTTGGCCATTGCCCTCGCCCCCCGTGCTGCAGGAGGTGGCTGTGGAGGCCCTGCTGCAGGCCACAGGGCTCCCTGCTGACCTGGTGCACCACGCGCTGACACCGCTGACCCAGGGCCAGGGCGTCCTGGTGGGGAGCTGCACTCCAGGGGGTGAGTGTGGGGCTGGGGCACCC